>NW_027553327.1:282500-2682500 GCF_045843805.1 Urocitellus parryii
CATATTAATTATACAAAATAAAAAGTTTCATTGTGGTATATTCACACATGTATATTCATATATTCTCACCCACTGTCCCTTCAATCCTTCCCCCCCATGATAGTCTCCCTTCTACTTAATCTTTTTTCCCTCTACATCACACATGACAGTACATGTGATATTTGTCTGAGTCTAGCTTATTTCTTATACCATGTTTTTCTCCAGTTCTATCCATTTGCCTACAGATCACGATTTCATTTTTCTCTATAGTTGAATAATACTCCATGGTATATGTAGTCTCCATTTTATTTATTCATTCACCCATTAACAGGCACCTTGGCTAATAGCACATAACAGTTAATGTGATATGTGCTGCAATAAACATAGGCATGCAGGTATCCTTCAGGTATACACCCAGGAGTAGTACAGTTAGATCATATGATATTCCTATTTTTAGGTTTTGAGGAACCTCCCCACTGATTACCACAGTGGCTGTACTAGTTTACACTCCCATCAACAGTGTATAAGGGTTCCTGACTTGTAACAGGTCTGAATCAGCATTTATTTTTTGTTTGTTTTTGTGTTTGTCCTGGGGATTGAACACAGGGGCACTTTACCATTGAGCTACATCCCCTATCCTTTTTATTTATTTTGAGACAAGGACTCAGTAAGTTGCTGAGGCTGGCCTCAAATTTGTGATCCTTCTGCCTTAGCCTCTCAAGTCACTGAGATTACAGGCAAATGCCACAGTGTCCAGCTATTTTTTAAATATTCTTGATGCTAGCCATTCTGACTGGGGTAAGATGGAATCTTTTTTTTTAGTTGTAGATAGACACAATATATTTATTTATTTGTTTATTTTTATGTATTTTTTAAAAGTCCTTTGGGATAACTCACAGAACTTGAAAGATTTATGACAAAACTGTTACAAAAATATGAAATCCAAAGAATCCTAGGAAGTAGGAAGTAAAAAATAAAAGGAAAATTAACAGTGATGAAGGCAAATACGTAATAGATTTTAAAACATGCCAGAACAGCCCCTTCCCAAAAACTTACCAAAAACAAACATTAATTTAAAAAAAACCACAACATGAAGAGAGAATATTAAAAAAGACAAATGTCAAGTGATAAATACCTATTTTTGGAAGGTAGAAAACGGATTCAGAAAAAATCATTAAACTGGGCTCAGAGGCTCAGTTTATCAGAAAGGCTAAAATAGAGTTGCAAGTTTAAGCGTTGTGAGACATGTCTCAAAATATTTATGTGGTATTGAGAACCAAACCCAGTGCCTCACACACTCTAGGCAAGTGTGCTACCAATTGAGCCCCATCCCCAGCCCCAGAAAAAAAGTTAAAAAGTCACTAACTCAGCAGCTCAGAAATCCAAGGGACTTCCTAAAAGAAGCTAGTATATTTTCTCCAAAGTGCCTTAAAAGCTTAGAAGTTAGAAATATAAAATCCATAGATGAATCATGTATTTACAAGACTTAAAACTTTTATATGAAAGTACGAAAAGTAGTCTGATCTCCAAGGAACCTACCTATCTACTTATTGCAATTAAAGGACTATGAATTCTTCCTCTACAAGACATCAGACTTTGGTCTCTGAAGAAACTGAAAGGAACAAGCTCCAACTTAACAGAGTCAGGTATAGTATAGGACAAGAATGAGGCACCTCACCAAGAAATAAATAAATAAAAGGTTTTTGAGGGCGAGGCCTATCACCTACTATCCACATAGGTTCCAATAATACCTATTATCTAAACTCCTTCTCCCAAGGAAAGGAATTAGAAAATAATTTTTCTGGAAAAGTGAATAAATCCAAAGAGGGTGCACTTAAATGATATCAAAGGCTCTCCCCGCAGAAAAGGTGATTCACCTCAATCACACTGTCCAAGAGTGAAGGCTTCAACATCCTTTAGGGAAGAGTCCATGGCAATACACCAAAACTACAACTAGAGAGCTTTGGGTAACATTCTTAGTGTCATGCTTTTAAAAAACTGTTCACTTACTGAACCCCTTAGACACTTGAGAAAAAGTTCCATCCCATAAAAGAGACAAAAACAAAGATGACAAAACCCACAACAGAAAATACAGACACAGAACAAAACTTCAAAAGATCTCTGATATACTTAAAGGAAAAATAGCTAACATGACTGAGTGCTTTCTATGTACCAGGGACTTTTCTAAGTGATGTACTGGTATTATTGCTCTTAATTTTCATACAGCTCTTACAAAAAGTCTATTGTTATCTTCATTGCTGAAATTAGAGATAATATCACATACACAAAGCAAAAGGATGTTAAGAAATGTTTAAAGATCAAAACGCTGAAATTGAAATGATGACAAGCAAAACAGGAGGAAAAAACAAATCAAGATAAAATGAAGGATTCTCCTGAAAAATAGAACAAAAGCCAAAGAAAATGGAAAACAGATGACAAATATTAAAATAAATAAATTTTAAGGCTCATATCCAATTATAATCATTCCAGAAGGGGAGACCAGGGAAAATCAAAGAGGAGAATATTAAAGTAATAATGTTTAAAATAATTCATAGAACTGAAGGACAGCCAGGATGGCAATTATCAAGAATACAAGTAATAACAAATATTGGCAGGGATGTGGGGAGAAAGGTATACTAATATATTGCTGGTGGGACTGCAATATTATTAATTCCAGAAAACTTGGAATAGAACCACCATTTGACCCAGTAATCCCACTCCTTGGCATATACCCAAAGAACTTAAAACCATCATGCTATAGTGATGGTTATAGCAGCTCAATTCACAATAGCTATGCTCTGGAACTTACCTAAGTGCCTTTAACAGTTGAATGGATGAATAAATTGTGGTATAAATATGCAATTACTCAACCATAAAGAAGTATAAAATTATGGCATTTTTTGGTATGTGGATGGAACTGAAGACTATCATGCTAAGTGAAATGAGCTAATCCCTAAAAACCAAAGACTGAATATTCTCTGCTCTGGGGGTGCTAACACACAATAGGGGTGGGGGAAACAACAGAAGCTCACTGGATTAGGCAAAGGGGAATGAAAGGAAGGGAGGGGAATAGAATAAAATGAATTGGACATACTCTATACAACCATAAGAATGGAAAGTTATATTTCATATATGTATACTAAGTCAAAATACATTTTATTGTCATATATAACTAAAAAGAAAATAATTTTTAAAAAAAGTACTGAAAGAAACCAATATACCACTATATAACACAATAAGTGAAAAATTTTAAATATATATTATCGTGAAACGTAAGATCAGAGATAAAAAGCTTTTAAAAGAGGAAAAATAAGACAAATATAAAGTCAAGAATCAGAATAATACTGAAACTGCCAAAAAATATCAAGCAATGTATTCAGGTTATATTCAACCTGAAATTCCATCAACTAATCATTTTCATATATATTTCCAAATCTTATGTCCCCAAATATCTTTTCTCAAGAGACTAACAATATTACTAAAATGAAGGGATGGGGCTGGTTCAGAGGCAGAGAACTTGCCTTGCACATGGGAGTTAGTGGCTTCCATTGTCAGCACCACAGAAAAAATAAACAAAATAAAGATCTTTTGTCCATGTATAACAAAAAAAATATTTTTTTTAAATTAAGGGATAATCCCAAAAAGAAAACATGGGATGCAGGAAACAGGAGTTCTAAGAACGGAGAAGGGCAAAAGGAAGTTCTAAGACAATGGCTGGGCAGATACATATCTATGAGTTTATATCTATGAGGGTTCTATATATGAGGTCCCAGGAGGAGATGAGCCCGAAGCCCAGAGCTAGGGAGGAGCTGAGCCAGGACTGGAGTCTGAGTGTGCTGGGTCCTGAGGGCCGCCGCCCTGGGCTCCAGAGGCACAGGCTCTGGGCCTAAGTAGGAGGGTGTCAGGCTGGGGCAGGGCAGGGCCGAGCGGGGAAGCGTGGGGCCAGCCTGCCAGGAGGGAGAGCGGGGTGTGCGCGTGTCTTTTTGGGGCGTGCGTGTGCCTGCGCTCTCTCTCTCTCTCTCTCTCTCTCTCTCCCTCTCTCCCTCTCCCTCTCCCTCTCTCTTGCTGCTGTTCTGCTTCCTCGGCAAGCCTCTCCCTCCCCCTCCACTGGGGTTTTCTTTCTTCTTGTCCTTATTCCTCATTGTCGTCTTCATTTTTTAATGAGACTTAATTAGCGTCGAGTTTGTCCTCCGGCTCCCTCCCTGCCCCTGCCCTCCCCCTCCCTTCCCCTGTCTTCCCCCTCCCCGCCCCTGCCCTCCCTCTCCCTCCATCCCTCCCTCCTGCCCTCCCCCCTGCCTTCCCTTCTCTCGTCTCTTCTCTCCCTCCTCCCCAAGGTCCAGGCCAAGCGATCTGACCAATGCACTTGAGAACAAAGTATCGGGCTAACTGGGGCCTGCGCAGGAAGCCGGAGCTGAGCTGAGATGATGGGTCTGCAATAGCGAAGCAGGATGATGCTTCCCCAGCCTGGGGCCGAGCGGGTGCAGGCTCAGGCGGGTGGGAAGACAGGCGGGCACCGGACTTGGCTTGTCCAGGGTGGTGAGGGCCAGGCTTCCGCACCCAAGTCAGTCCTCCTCTGTTCTTCTCTGGAGCCTCTCACCTTGCCTTTCAGTCCTCAGTGAGGACAATCGGAGGGTCAGCCAGGATCACACACACCACGACAGGAACCCACAGGTTAAGGGCAAAGCTGAGGCCAGAATCCCAGAAGTCAGGCTCCCTTGCTTCCCTTCTCCCGGCTTGGCCATGCTGTGTCCAGGCCGAGTTGGTGGGAGGAATGGCATGGTGGACATACAGAACAGGGCCTGGGATCCCTAGAGGGTCAGGCAGAGCCCTCCAGGGTGACCAGAGAAGGGGCAGCTGGGACAGCTCTGGCATGTTGAGCAAGACAGAACATGGGCAGGATGCCCATCAGAGGAAGGCGTCAGATGTCCCTTGGATAGCCTCTCCCTTGGCTTCCTGCAGCTTATCCAGAGCTCAACACCAGACTTAGGGGGAAGGGGAACAGGCAGGAGGAGGACCTAGGATGGGAAGGAATCCCCCTCCACAGCCAGTCCTCCTAGCCTGCCTCCCTGCCCCCACCGACAAGCCCTCACCCTGATGCCAATCATGGCCTGGGGCCTGGCTGAGAGAATATCCGTGAACCTTTACTCCTTGACCCAGTTGTCCAGTGGACTGTCCTTCTGAGACCCAGGTGTGAGCATGTGTCCACTTGGCTTCTCTCATCCACCAAACACGTTGCCTGCTCCTCAAGAGCCAGGCTCAGAGGCTCTTAGTTTTGTAGGGGTGTCAGAGAAACTGAGAGAAACCATGTCTGTGTGGTGATCCTTGGAGTCCAAGAAGTCATGGGAGCTGATGAGATGTCAGGGCTTGGCATCAGGGAAGGCCTCCCAGAGGAGGTGATATTTGAACTAGGCGTGAATGATCAGTTGGGTGTAGATGACAGAGGATAGAAACGGGTTCCCTTCAGCCCTGGGAAAGCTGGAATGCGTTTTGCTGTTCTAGTGATTCTTTACAACTTTGGGATCCTGGGGCCAGAAGGAGGCACTTGCCAGACCAGGCACATGGGCGAGGCTGCACTTGAACACAGACCCCGGTTCTCTACCACCTAGGGCAGTGACTGGACCTAAGACAGGGCCATCAGCCCTTTTTTACCTGACTTTTCTATCCCTTTATCCATCATGGGCCCTGACCACCCGATGTAACCTAAAGTTCCACACTGCACAGACCTCCCAAGTCTTCCTTGGTTTTTGTTTTTGTTTGTACTAGAGATTGAACCCAGGGGCACTTAAACCCTGAGCCACACCCCGGGGCCCTTTTTGTATTTTATTGAGAGACAGAGTTTCACTGAGTTGCTTAGGGCCTTGCTAAATGCTGAGGTTAGTTTTGAACTCACAATCCTCCTGCCTCAGCCTCCAGAGCTGCTAGGCGTGCGTCACCGTGCCTGGCCCCAGGTCTTCCTTTGGTCTTCTTTGTGAACCATATCTCTGCCCACTGCTCCAATCTGTTCCCAACCCTGGACCTCATTCTCTAACTACAGGAATTCCAGAGATGGAAGGCCCATTCCATCTTCACATTTGCTTCAAATGCAGCTTGAAGATCAACTTCCTTTGGTGACTTTTCACTTCCTGAGCTGTTCCAGGACTTACTATAACCTTCTTGGAATTTTCTTTTTGTAGGGACTCCAAGTGGGATCCAGTCCCGTTTTTCTGAGCATGCCTCCCTAGGCTCATCCAGAGCCACTGTGGAGAGCATCCAGGTTGTAAACTGCACAAGGTTCCTGGCCAAGGACGAGTGGGGGCCAGAATCCCACCTGCCTTCTGCTTACCAACCCTGTGGGGCCCTGGCTCCTCTTCCCACTCCCATCCCCACCACAAGGCCCTGGAGGAGGAAGGGGACTGGAGATGATGAACTCTGTGATCCTGTCCCAGCTGAGAGCCTGGGGTTTGTGAGCTGCGACACAGATCTGGTGAGTGGAGCCAGCTCGGGACAGAGGCTGTTCTGGGTATGTGAAGGGACTGTGTGTGAGGATCAGTGGGGGGAAATGAAAATTGGGGATGGCCCTCAGGGGAATTGACTACAGATGATGTCAGAGAAGAGGTGGTCTCCTGGAGAACAAGGGACCCGGATGGCTGCAGAATGGCGTGGTGGGAGGGGGGCAGGAGGTGTGGGAAGGAGGGGCTCTCTCTACTGTCCCAAGCAGGGAGGCAAAGCAGCTTCCTTTAGGCCCCACTCATACCACCTGGATCTTTGCCCCTAACCACCTCCTAGCTCTCCTGGCACCTGGGGAACTGGGGAGGTGTATTCCTGTGGAGGCCCTCAGGTAGGGAAGGCTGGGAGGAGGGCAACCTCAGGATGGCTCTCACCTTCTGGCAGCACACTTCACAGCTTGCACAGGGCTGGCTTCTCCCCGCAGGGTCACCCTTTAAAGTGATATTGAGAGTTCCCAAGAGATGGCTGTGTCTTTCTCGCTTCCCCTGCCTTGGGATGGAGACAGGTGGCTCCTGTGATGTCCCCCTCCCACCGGTTTCTTCTCTGTCTTCCAGCCCAGCCCTACCCACCATGGGGCCTTGAGCCAACAAGTCCACATTGATTCAGGGGCTTCTCTGGAGTAGAGATAGAGGCTGAGCCTGGCTCCGTCTGCTTCGGTTGGGTTCTACTCATTGAGTGGTTTGGGGAGAAGAAAAGAAGCAGTATTGACCATGGGCTTCCACCTCCAATTGGTAACATCGACCTTGGGCTGGAAACATTCCTGGGTTCCATGCTCTCCAGACTGGTAGATTGGAAATTAGGTGGATTGCTACTCCCACCATCTTGGGAGCCAACAGAGAAATGTCACTCCAGCCTCTCCTCACCTAGCTCTGATGTTACTTCCCCATCCATTTGGCTTCCAGCTCTTCAGTTCAGGAGACTGCAGAGTACACTTGGCTGGCTGCCTCTGTGGTGAGTCCCACATTCTGGAAGTCCTTCTTGATGTCTGACATGAAGCCTTCTTGCTGCAACCAGCTCATTTTTTTTCTCCTCATTCTGTCCACAGAAGTGTCAGAGGGAGTCTTCTCATTTAAGATCATGCTGTGAATGGAACTGAGAAGACTGGGAAGCATAAGCTGGACTAGGAAGCCCAAAGAAACTCAAGAGTCGGACTGGGGTAGAGAACTTGCCTAGCATGTGTGACGCAGTGAGTTCAATCTTCAGGACCACATAACAATAAATAAAATAAAAGGATCGTGTCCATCTACAACTAAAAATAAAAGTTTAAAAAAATGAAGAGCAGAGTCTGCTAGCGTTTGAGCCTCTCCTTAGGTTAGTGACTTTGAAAAATGCTACGCCTACGGTCCTCGGCATTGGCTTCTGGTTCAGCATGCTGTCCCTCAACAGTCTCTCCTGCTACCATTCATCCTGCCTGTTAGTCAATTATTCAGCCCAGGGCTGTGTGCTCCTCCCAATGCTTGGCACTACTGGGGGTAGGGGGCACTGTCAAGGAGGGGACCATGCAGCCAGGCTGTACCCTTCAGGGACTCCCAGCCTCGCGGTCCTTGCTGACTTCACCTCTCCCTCCACTCAGGCTGGGGTGGGGGTGAGAGGTCTTCCAGTGCAGCTGAATTGGGTCATTAAAATCACTCCTCTACCCCTGACAGATGACCTCCCAGGTCCCTTCCTGTCCTATGTTTCCGTGATCCCAGCTGGGGGTAACCATGTAACCCTTGTGATGCTTGGCTGGTGGTGTGGGCTGTAGAGTGGGAAGGGGTGGGGTGGATGAGGCCTGAGGAAGGCCACTCTCAGCACACACCAGCACACACTGTCCCCTTTCTCCCATTTCTCCCTTCTGCAAGAGGCCCTCCCAGGGTGCTGGCCTGGGAATTCAAGTGCCAGAGGAAGGAAGGACAGCACTATCAGTGGTTGTGGGTCCAGGCAAGCTCTGTCATGTGTGGGCTGGACCAGGCATTTGGATCAGGCTCAGGCAGAGGGTGTCCCCAAAGCTTTGAAGAACAGAGATAGGAGGAGGTGGGGGCTTTGAAAGGAAAAGAGAGAGCAAGACCGCTGGCCAGTAAATGAGCCATCCAGGGGCCTGGCATCTTGGACCATGTGTCGCCACACATGCAGTGCGGGTGCCAGGTGGCTTTCTCCTGGTGGAACTTTCCATCAGCTCTCCAAGGGCATGACGTTAGGCAAGGTTTGGATTCTTCTCAGGATGGTGATGGAGCTATCCATGTGCCGATGGTCAGAGGTGAGGTGGGCCCCAGAGACGGCCATAAACAAGCACCTGGGCCACTTAGAACCTTCTGAGTGTCTCCTTTGGCTCCCATCATGCCTACATCAAGAACAAATGATTAGCCATCACTGAAAATTCAGGAGTTTTCTACATAAAATTCCAGATTTATAACTTCAAAAAAAATCTCGGACAATCTAGTAATCCTGGGCTCACACTCACAAGGCCATAGGCAGCTGGAGTGGAGTGGCGCTGTCCCCTGAGCCAGGGCACATACTCTCGGCTTCTCCATGGCCTTCACCTGCCTGAGTTTGCTCTGCCTGGGGTGAATGGGGAGATCAACTCCCACAGAGAAAGGAGGGCCCTCACTGGAGATTACCCCAGGGTGAGGGACAACATTCCCCCTTCACCTTCCTCCCCAGAGCTTGGCCAGAGGCTCCAAGGCCCCTCTGCCACCACCGTCCCCCTCTTCTCTGGAGGCCTGTTAGAGTCTGTAAACAAGTCTGGATGGCGCCTGGCAAAATGCCAGAGGGAGTGGTTTGTGAAGTAACGCCAGTGAGCCATTAAGTGTGGAGATTTCTTATTGGTTGACTGCTGTATCTAGTTTATGTTAATTAAGATAAGCTTTGTGGAATGTCCTATAATAAACGGCTTCCACTCCTGCTGTATCAATGTACACAAGTTGCTCATCACCCCCCGCCCACCCGCCCCCCTTAGTTTGCTGCAGCCGGACTGTGGCAGAGGCCTGGCAGCCTCTGTGGCCAGGCTTGGTCTGGCTGCCTTCCTGCCCCAGCCCAGGCCCAGGCCCCCTTTGGGTGGAAGCAGAGGTGCTGTGGGGCCTCCACAGCCTGGCCTCAGCACCCACAGCTTGGAACATGAATGTCATGAAGTGCAGGGGCCATCGCCGCCAGGCCTGGGGTGCCTGACCACTGAGCTGGAGCTTCCTTCTGCAAACAGCCTTGACTGGCCAAGCTGGGCGGCCCTGTGTCTGTGAGCCCAAGGGGCACTGCAGCCACCCATCCTGGCCACCCAGGCCTCTCTTGAAGCCTCTGACTTCCTGGGCCCCTTCTTTCCTGTGACCACCCCAGTCCTGTCTCTCTCTCTTCCTTCTGCTGCTCCTCCTCTCTCTCTCAGCCAGGCTTGCTTTCTGCCTCTTTATGTCTTGGTTTGGCCGTCCTCTCTGGCATGGGCCCTTGCTCTTCTTCAGGGTCCTGCCTGCTTGCTGGGTCTGTCTGCTGCAGCGCCATCTTGTTGATCCACAGGGGTGCCTGCCCCGCTTCTGTCTCTTGCTCTCCATCTCTGAGCTGCACAGTTTCTCCCCAGCTCTGCTGTCCCTCAGCTCTCCTGCACTGTGGGTCTCTTAGGTGCCAGTATTTCCCTCACTCCAGCTCTCTGGGCTTCCCTCAGTCTGTGTTTTTGAGGCCACCACAAGGAGGGCTTCTGGGAGGTTGGCTGTGCTGGATCAGCATGGCCCCAGCATCAGGATAGGAGGAATCCTGCTGACAGAGATTTTCTCTGGGGCTGAGGAGGGGCAGTGAGAACCAGCGGCCAGGGGCCCCAAGGAGAGGGCAGTGTCCTTTCCATGCCTGTGTCCCTTGCCCCAGCCAGCTCAGGGCATGTCCCCAGCTGAAGAAAAGGAACAGCCTCCAAGGGGCTGCTCCCTACCATTGCTTCCTCACCACTGATGCCCCCCAAAATAGACACAATGCACACACTGCCACCAGCACCCCCAGTCCAGCACCAATGGGATGGAATTCAGGGGTGTGCTGCTCCTGGCCTTGCCTGCCTTGGCCTCGATGGCAGGGACTCTGGGGAAAGGAAACCACCCAGGGGCCCCTGAAGCAGACCATGGGCTACAAAGAACTCATGGCAGCTGACCCTCCTCTCCCAGATGACACCCTGCTCCTCACAACTCTTCTACATTTAAAGGCTCTGCTCCTGAGGAGGAAAAGTGTGTGACTTCCCCTCTCACCTATCTCTGAGGCCTGATCCTACTGTGGGTCAGCAGGTGCCTAGGCCAAACTGAAATCCTTCCTGCTGAGGTTCAGGTGAACAGGGTGTGTGTATGTGTGTGTGAGTGTGTGTGTGTGTGTGTGTGTGTGTGTGTGTGTGTGTGAGATGGGGGTGAGTCCATGTGCCTAGACAGAGTGGAAAAGCAATGGTCAGTGTGTGGGTGTGCAGCAGGGACACAGGGAACTCAGAGGAAAGACGATGGGTCCTGTGGTAGAGGGACAGAAGGGACAAGGCCTAGAATGGCAAGAACACCTGTGGACGCAGACGCAGAGAGAGGAAGAGGATGGAGAAGAAGGTTCCAAATGATATAAGGCCAGGAAGTTTCCCTGAAGAAGAATCAGGAAGATTTGTGGGGGGAGTCTTCTACACCCCAAAACACTGTAGGAGTTATGTGGGGTGGGAGAGAGTTTTCAGAGACACACAGTGGAACCTACTGTTTGCATGACGAGTGTGTCCCAGTTTGCCAGAGACTGTCCAGATTGGAGAACTGAAACCCCTCAGGCCCCAGTGACCTAAGACAAGTGAGTGGCCCAACTCCCTGCCCCACCCTGCCCAACAGGCCTTATGCACCCGCAGACAGCTCGTGTCCACCTCCAACAGCCCTGGGCCAAGGATCACAGTAGGCAGGTCCCATTTGACAGAAGAGACCATGTGAAGACCTGGCTCTAATGTCATGTGGAGAGTGGCCAGTGTGAAATCAAGGTCTGTTGTCTGTCTGCCTTGGACTTTTTAATCCTAGTTGCTGAGACCTTCAGGGACAGACTTAGAAACCTCACTCCTCCCCCCAAACATCCCCACCTCAGCAGTTTCCAAGTCCTGCCATGAGGCACTGTCATCTGGAGCCACTGCCCAAGTTCCCCTGGGCTGGGGCTGGGAATGGGGGTGGGCTGGGAGAAAGGGGGCCTGGGTCCCCTTCAGCCTGAGGCTTGCAAGGACTTCACTGGGGATGGCCATCTGTTGATTTTTTGGCTTCTCCCCCAGCTGGAGGCAGGACCCGTTGCTGGGGAGGGGGTGAGTGTAGGAGGCGGAAACTGGAGGGAGTGCTGAAGGGGGTGTCTCCAGAGTCTGGCTGGGTTCCTGGGCTCCAGGTGGTAGGTGTGGGGAGGGCTGGCCAACCTCTGAGAGCAGGCTGGGTGCTGGCCCCTGGAGTCCCAGGCTGTTGGTCAGTGCCTCTGGTGTGCTGGGGGGTGAGGAAACAGCGACAGAGCAAACAAGCAGAGCCTGTGAGGACAGGAAGCAATCACAGAGCACCTGGCCCAGGCTGCTGTGGGGGGCAGGCTGAGGCCAACCTAGGCCACCAGCTAGGGGTGGCCTGGAACAAGGCCAGCAGAGCACAGGGAGTAGGCTCTAAGCTGTTGAGATTCTGGGGAGGCCATAGCAATTGTCTTCTGCTGGGGGATGAATCCCTTCCACTTAGAAGCAACTCCAAGTAAGGAACTACCTTGGTGAACTTGGGATACTGGTTTCCTGTCAGGAGGCCTTGGTCCTAGGTCTAGCCATGGCATTCATGAGCTTTGGGGATTATCTGTTCTGCCCTCTGAGTCTTAGTGTGGCCAACTGTATAATGAGGTGATTGGAATAAACAATCCTGAAAACTTCTTCCAGAGATCATAGTCCATAATACAATAATGTTGCTGAGAGCTAAGGACTTTTTTTGGCTATGGAATATTTCTTGAGTGTCAGTTGGATGTATTCTCTGGCTTCATTAGCAGCATCAAGAGAAGGAATTATTTATCTATTTATTTACTTATGTATTTATTAGCTGTGGAGGCTTAATCCAGGGATGCTCCACCACTAAGCTACATCCTCATCCCTTTTTATTTTCTTATTTTGAGATAGGGTCTCACTGCAGGGCCTTGATAAATTGATGAGACTGGCCTCAACTTGTGATCCTCCTGTCTCAGCCTCCTGAGATGCTGGGATTATAGGCATGTGACTCTACCTGCCTATAGGTTTAAGACACAGGCTCTCTCCTTAAAGAATAATGTTATCTTAAAAAATACTATATATTAGGCAAGGCACAGTGGTGCATACCTGAAAACCCAGCTACTCAGAAGACTGAGGCAGAAGGATAACAAGTTCAAGACTGGCCTGGGCAAGGCAGTGAGTCTGTGGTGGTACAGTGCTTGTCTAGCATGTATAAGTCCCTTGGTTCCATCCACAGAATGGAAAAAAAGTCAATAGCTACACAGTAACTATTTACATGGGCTAAAAGTTTCACTGAAGTGGTCTCATTGAGGAATTTTCTCCCAAATCCTGTAAAATGGGTATAATTGTTATTGCTATTCTAGAGACAAAAAAAAACTGTCACTAAGGGGTGTTGAGTGACTTGTGTAGGTGTGCTGGTTGAGGAAGAATAAACCACAATTGTACCCACCTCAACCAGACTCCAAAGGCAGCACTGTGAATCATGACTCCAAATGGCTTCTCTGGCCAATGAGGAGCCAGTAAACGTCCACATTTGCTATGGTGGACTTTCCCACTCAATAGCTTTGTTCAGCTTCACAATAGGCCTGTGCACCTGCCAAGATGATCCCCACTTTCCAGATACTGACAATGAGGAGCATCGAGTGAAAAGCACAGCTGCCCTCTCCCTGTGTCTCCTGTGCATCGGGGTACTGCTATATTCCCTCCACCCCACCTTGCCCACGTGGCTCACATAGAAAGCCAGCAGCATTCCTAAAGTACCTGGGAAGTGCTTTGTCTTGTCACCTACCCCCTAGGCTACAGGTAGCCCAGAGCATTTCATGCTTCACTCTGGACTGAGGGTCTACAGTCTTCCCTTTTCTTCCTACCCCAGGGGTTTATTGAGCACCTACTATATTCCAGGCATTGTGGTGGTGTTCTGTGAATTATTCCCTTAAGTTCACAGTCACTCTGTGATGTCATTCAGACCTTCATTTTGTGGATGAGAGACCTGAGGCTCAGGAGCTTCCATGGATCCCCTAAGTCTTCTGGCCTCCTTCTCTCCCAGGCCATAGGGCAGGAGCTAAAGGGCCCTTGGGGCCTGTTCTTATAACTCTGTCCCCTTCAGAGGACTCATTCCAGAAAGTGACCTGCCACAGTCAGATCTTCCTTTCAGCTCCTGGAAGTGAGTCCAGGGTGAGCGGTCTCACAGTGACCTCTGTCCCTGTCTCTATCACATGCAGCTCCCTTTCCCTACTTGCCTGGAGCTGGGCTCAGGTCTCGGGTGGAGGGCCGTTTTGGACACTGATCTTCAAGTGCTCATGGGCTACCAGGGCCTCATCTCATAGGTACTGTTCTGAGCTCTTTGACCCAAATTCCCTGATTTCCTATTCTGTATAATGCAGCGAAGCAGATGCTGTTATTATCATCATGCCCATTTTGCAGATGAGGAAGTTGAGAGGCAGCCAGGTTCTCTGGATTACCAGAAGCCACACAGCCAGCAAGTGGTAGAAGCAGAATTCACACATGTGAGGGAGCCTGCTGCACACAGGCCCTGTTCCTAGTGCAGTCACATTTGTGCTAATAATAGGGAAAGATCCCTAAGTGTCATCCTCAAGGAGTGTGCCCTTGACTGGAGGCAAGAGGAAATAATTGAGGGGCTTAGCCTAGGAGGGACATGATCTACTTTGCTTGTGACATCAATCCATCTGGCTACAGGGAGCAGGGGCCTTGGAGGGACCAATGAGAAGCAGGGAAGCTGGTGGAAAGACTGGGGCCACTGCAGTCTCTGGGAGGAAGCCTGGTTCAAGGCAGTGACAGTGTCGGTGGACATACAGGGCAGAGATGGAGACATTGTGGCCATGAAGCAAGGTCCCCGGTGTAATTCACACTGCCCTAGAGAAAAGAAGCATCCACCCTCAAGAACAGGGACCCTCTGCTCAATTATGTGCCTAGAGGGACATGCTTTTCCAATTGGCAATAGGCACCTTGTGAGCCAGCTCGGGGCTTTGACTGGACAGCCGACTGAGACAGAGGACAGTCGCCTAGGAGGGCCTAGGGAAGGGAGGATCCCAAAGTGGACCTCCTCCCTCCTGCAAGGCACCCGGGCTGCCACAATGTCCCCATGTGACAATAGGGGACATGCAACAGACCTAAAGGTGTGGGGAAAGAGAAGTCTAGAAGGTTAGACAAGAAACTCTCCCCAGTGGCTATGGCTGGGTATTGGTAGAGGGGATGCAGAGAAGTGGATTTTGGCCTTATGCCCTGAGGCGTTCTGTGGATGTCCTTACAAAGAATGTGTCTCATTGAAAGAAAAATAGAAACGTTTTGAAAAGGAATAAACCCCTCTCTTTGGTGGGGAGTGTGGATCTCAGTTAAGATCTCAGACAGCACTTGGAAAATTGAGGGACTGGGATAATGGATGAGTGACATTTCCACCCCCTCTCGTGAAAAAGGCCAAGGCCATGTCCTCAGGCTGACTATCCCCCCAGCTCAGCTCCCTAACTGACCTGAACCCTGGGAGGTGACCAAACTCAGCTTCCCTGGGCTCCTCAATTCACCCTCATCCCTTCAGCCTCCTGGAGCCAAGCAGAGTGTGTACAAAAGTAATCTTGAGGTGTAGGCCTTTGCTGAGGCCCTGGGAATCAGTGACAAGTTGAATGGTATAATAAGATAATTAAAGCTATCCCATATGTATGTGAAACTAGGGCAGAGGAAGAGTTTTGACCAGGAAATCACATTGGGCACTTTGACCCCTGAGCCCCAGACTCATTGAAGAAACATAGGCCAGTTGCTCCCTGTGCCTGCCTCAGTTTCCCAATCTATACAATAAGGAGGCCGGATGACATGGTCTCTTTAGGCCGTGCCAGCACTAACGCTCCAGGAGTCTCTGATTAAAATTGTCCCCTGTATATTAATCTTTTTGTCAAGTTTTAATTAATGGCTGATGGAGTCAGAGCAGGCACCAGCTGCCCCTCCCCTGCCTCCCAGCAGGGGACACCCACAGGATGCTTGACCTGATTATCACCGCTATGTGGCCTTTATCCCCATACACCCACCTCTCCACCTCAGACCTCTCCTCAAAGCTCAATGATTTTTTCTACTATGCTATACCACCTAGGGTTTGAGGGATTGTGAGTGTGTGTGTGTGTGTGTGTGTGTGTGTGTGTGTGCGCACTTGGTTTGTGGAAAAGGGTCTAACCATCATCTCCACTCAAGCTACTAACTAGTTCTATGATTTTTTTTATAACTTAACCTCCCTGAGCTTTGTTTTCCTCTCCCATCAAATGGAAAGAGCATTTGGCCTCAAGCAAATAAAATAAAATAAAAGGCTTACATAATAAGCTCATTAACTATCCCACAGAAGAAGTCCTCACTAAGGGTGTTTCAATAGTGGGTTTATTCAGAATCCAGGAGGCCAGTTCCCTCCATCCTTCTGTTCTTGACTTCTGTGCTCAAGCCTGTCTCCTCATAGTCATAAGGTGGCTAATCAGTTCCCAGGATGGCACTCTCATTCAATAAGACCCCAAGACAGGAAGAAGTCATGGCTTTGCTTTGGGTCACTTTTTCAGAACAAAGTTACCTTGCCCAGTACATTCCAGCAGCTTTCTGTTAATGCCTCCCACTGTACAGAATTGTCACATGCAAAACTGAAGCCAACCACATGGCAAAGAAGTTACAATTATTGAGGCTGACTGAGGTCAGTACTCTCAATCCTGGCTACCCATTAGAATTTCCTGGTGTGCTTTAAAAAAATACCAGTGCTCAGACTGCTCTCCTGGACCAATTTAATCTCTGGAAGTAAGGCCCAATTGCTACTATTTTAAAAAACCATTGCAAGTGAGTCAAATATGATGAGACTAACCAAGATCAAGCCCCCATAGTGCAGCACCTCACATGCTGGCCGCTCAGAAGTGGATGAACAGACTGGGATCTGAAAGGGAAGAGGAAGTGGTGATGGATGGTTAGCTAGTCAATATCCACACAGCCCCTGCTCCCATGTTATCACCAGAAGTAGGGTTGAAATTCATGGAAATATGTATCCTCCAGAGGTATTTCTTCCCAGGACTTGCCCTGCCTTTGGACTGGAAGACTCTGGCTACCTTAAGCAGTTATTTCTAAATCTGGCCACATGTCAGATTCTCCTGATGTGCTTGTTAAAAGTAATGATCCCTGGGCTAGGGTGTGGTTTAGTGGTAGAGCACTTGCCTGGCATGCGTGAGGCTCAGGGTTCCATCCCCAGAACTCCCAATGAAACAACAAAAATATTAGTCTTTCTGGGCCTACCTATCATAGAGCCCAAACACACACACACACACACACACACACACACACACACACACACGCTAATTGTTCAAGTGGGTCTCAGTGAGCCTATCCATAGTGATGTTTTGAACTCACTGCTTCACAAATGTCCCTCATGGCCTTGAAATGGGCCTGGAACTCCGTCAGGTCTGCTTTCCTAAGTCAGCATTTCTATTACCAACTCCCTGCCCCCAATTAACTCGCCACATTCTTGATTTTTAAGGAAAGATAGTTGGAAAGATGCTGTGCCTCTCTTGCCTTTAGTTCTTTTTCCTAAAATGAGGGTAATAATGGTTGCCTCATTTGTAATTGCAAAGGGCCCATGAAACAGCGGAAAGTAGTTTGTCACCAGAACATGCAAAGGGCAGGTGAGAAAATACCTGTGTACTGGGAGACTGGAGATCCATACTCTAGTTTTGTCCCCAGGTCACCTGGGGTCAGACCTGTCTGTTCTCCCAACCCCTAATCACCTATGGAAATTTTACTGACTCATGAAGGGCTTGGTATGTGGGTGGAGTCTTCTGTTTTGTGGCATTCTTAGTGACAAGAAGCCCCTCTTCTGCAGAAATCTCTTGGCACTTTAGCAAGTTGCCTTGCGCTGATGGATAGGACAGAAGTCATTTTGGTTTCACAAGCAAGGACAGAGGGAAAAGGCTGGACCGGGGAGTTCTTCTCAGGGGAGAAAGGCTGGGGTGGTGGTGGGGTCCAGAATGAGGACATTTCCAATGACCCACGTCCCAGGCCTCGGGATTTCTGCTAAGAGTCTGCAGGACACTTAGCTTCATTCACTGGCATTTCCAACGTTCCTGCTCCAGAGGAAGATTTTTTTCCTCCTTGTCTCCATGTGATCTATGGAACACCTACTATGTGTCAAGTTTTTGAGGGGTTCACCAGGTCTATGGATCCTAGCCATAGCCCTCAGGCTCTGCAGCCCCCCATCAAGTCCCTGGATCTCCCATTTTCCCACTTCTCTTTGCTACACATCTGGCTCTGGGTCAAATGTGGATCTCCTTTCAGCCTGAGAGCATCCATCTGTAGAGCCAGAGCTGATTCAACAAGGAGCTCATCCATCAGCTGAGTCCAGGCAGGGGCTGGGAAAGACCACAGGGTGTCAGACCACCCAGGATGCCAAATGAAGAGAGGAGCTTCTGGATCTCTGGGCCACGAGGTTGGTTCTGGCCCA
Organism: Urocitellus parryii; assembly: GCF_045843805.1. Lineage (NCBI taxonomy): Eukaryota > Metazoa > Chordata > Mammalia > Rodentia > Sciuridae > Urocitellus > Urocitellus parryii. Next base: position 300,590 of record NW_027553327.1, read on the forward strand.
AACATCCAAGGAGTGGGAGGATCCAAGATGGAGCATGAGGACTCCTGAGTCTAGTTCTCAGAGGACCAATAACGCTTTGTGTGACCTCAAACATTCCCTGCATCTCTCTGGGCCTCAGTTTCCTCATCTGTAGCATGAATAAGTTGAATTCAAATGCCAGAGTCATGGAATCTCGGGGTCGAAAGTACCTTTCGAGGTCATCTAGCTGCAGCCTCCACCCAGGGGTCGGTTGAGCTCTGCTGGCACACCTCTACTGATGGGAGGCTCCTTCCTTCCACTGGCATTCTGGGATCAGTCATTCCAAGTGGTCTTATTGTGGCTTCCATCAACAAGTTCAAACTAGCTCTGTCTCCTGTGGCTACACATGGCCTGTGCCCTGTGACAGCACTTCAGATGGCTCAATCCCAAGTTGACTCTATTCCAAGCCAAATGGTCCCTTCTGCCCAGACTGTTCTCACAGAGCCTGCTCCGTGGTCCCTCACTGCTTGAGGCCTGCCACTGGCCAAATCTCCCAGGTATGGTCTTGGCAAGGACTCAGAGGGCCAGAACATCACCTTGCTCCTTCCAGACACAATAGGTCTTACAGCTTGTCACCTTTTAGTTTCTAGTTGTAGTTGGACACAATACCTTTATTTTTATTTATTTACTTTTATGTGGTGCTGAGTGTTGGACCCAGCACCTCGCACGTGCTAGGCGAGTGCTCTACCGCTGAGCCACAACCCCAACCCCAGCTTGTCACCTTTTGGGGGGGTCTCTTTGGGGTTCTCTTCTAGCTTAATTTTTCCACAGAGAATGGTTTTATGACTTCTATCTGTTATCCCAGTGCCTGGTTTAGGTATTTGTTCAGACCTGTATTTGGAACGTAAGTATCCCCTGGTTCAAATCCTGGTACAACAACAACAAAAAGACACCTATGAGAGCTGGAGACCTGTGGGTGCATGTGTGAGCACACGTGTACGTGTGCATATGCTTGCCCCCAGAGGCAACCTGAACTGCACGTGTGTACTGGGCCATGGAAGGCCCCAGACTACCCAGATACATCCAGGAAGCTCCAATGCCTGCATTCCTGCTATATTTGTCACACAGTGAGGACCTGGAATAGGGGCCTGGTAAAACTGGTGCTCATCAGTTCCCAAGTCCTGAAGAGGCTGGTATCTATCTATGCAGCCTTGGGACCCAGAGTGTCCTTTGCAATTCTATCTGCAACTTTCCCATGTTGTTTATGTCTTGAAGAGGTGGCTGTGTCCCACCTGTTGGCAGGGGTGACATGGAGATGTGTCTGAAGCTATAGGGAATGACTGTGCCCCGTCAGTCGGCAGGTGTGTTCCTGGCTGGGAAGAGGAGGTAGGATGGAGGTGGAGCCCTGTCACTTGATAGGGGTATTCCCAGCTGTCTCTATTGTGGGTGCGGGAAGCTGCCCTGGCAGGCGACGGGGGGATCCTGTCCATGCCTGCTGTGATGTGGCTCATTGATGTGTGTCTGTGTATGTGTGTCCTTGTTCCACTCAGCTGTCATCAGCCCCAGTCACCAGAAGGGAAATCAGCCTTGCCAGAACTCAAGGTCATAAGAAGGACACTTCAATTATTCCAATGTCATCTGCTTGGGTCCCAGTGGAGAGGACAGACACAGGCTTCAGGGCTGGCTGCTGTAGAGAGTGTGTTCCAGAGAAGAATAGGGCAGATGGAGGGGAGAAGAGGGAGGGCCATCTTGAGCAGAGGGAGCCAGCAGATGCTGTCCAGGCACACAGTCACAGATGGGGCATTCTCAGAGCCAAGTGACACAGTTGCTGGAGTGGCAGATGCAAATGTGGGTCTAGGAGTCAGATAGTCCTGGTTCTGCTGCTTCCTGGCAACTTGGTGCTTTTCTCATCTGTGAAATGGGGTGACTGGGCAAAGGTGTGGCTGGGGTACATGCCAGGAAATCCAAAGCTCCCCTGCCTGTCCCTTCCTCTGTGGCTCTCTGAGAGAGGCAGAGGGTGGCTGGCCATTGCCTTTTGGGGACCTCTACCATGCTTGTCTGCATTCTAGTCTAGAGTTTTGATTCTCCTGGCTCGGTCCTCTTGACTGGGAAGCCTCATTGACATAGAATGAAGGAAGGGACCAGAGTCTCTGTGAGTGACCCCTTTTGTCATTTGGCTCACACTTGGGGATCACTGTCATTCCCCACATGTAAGATCTTTCTAGAAACCCAGCCAAGAAAGGCTCTTTCTTCTTCCATCCCTTCCCCAGAGGGGAGAATTAGTGTTGGAACCAATGAGGAAAATGAGGCTGTGTTCAGTGACTTCTCTCAGGTCACACAGCTGTGGGACAGACACAGGATTCCAATCCACCAGGCCACACCCATTGTCCCTGGCCGCGACACAGTGACTACTCAGGATTCCCAAAACACTCCCAGTGTTTTCCTGCTACTGTGTTTTTACCTCACTCCAATTCTTTGGCCTGGAATATTCGTTCACCCAGTGCTGCCCTGACCCCCGCCCCCCACTTCTACCTTTCTCACCTCCTGGGCCTGTGCAAATCCTCCTTATTCTTCAGAGCTGCAACACCTCTTCTGATTCCTGGAATCTGGGGGGCTTTCTGGGCTCCCAGAGAGCTTTGCTCCTCTCTTGTGGCACTAGATGCCATGCCCAGAGAACAAGATGAATCTTGAAGATCACTGAATCAAACTGTCTCTGTGCCTGGAGAAGAAACCCAGGAGAGTCAGGGAAAAGATGGGGCTCATGTACACACTTGCTCTTCTCCCCAGCCCTCTGACCACTGTTTCAGTCTCTTACCTATTGAAGGTCCTCAGGCCTCTAGGACCCCTCCCTCCTCTGCCTCCCTTCCCCCACCTCCCCTTCTCTCACCTCCTCAGCTCTCCTTTCCTTTTCCTACCCCTTCCTTTCTTCTTTCTCTCCTGATTGGAAGTTCATCTATGATCAAGGCCTTAAGGAAAGTATTTCAAGTGTTGGGGGTACTAGGGATGAAACCCAGAGTTTCTGTACATCTGAGCTTTATCTCCAGTTCTTTTATTTATTTATTTATTTATTTATTTATTTATTTATATTTGGGGATGGGGCCTCTCTAAATTGCTGAGGCTGGCCTCAAACTTGTGATCCTCCTGCCTAAGCCTCCTGAGTGGCTAATGAGATTTTGAAGCACACCAACATTTGGCCTCCAGCCAAGATAAATTAGAACCGAGCTTCTGGGCCTAGGGCCCAGGCAATGGCATTTTTATAAGCTCTCCAGGTGATTCGAATGTGAAGCCAGGATTGAGTATCTCCTCTTTGGGGAAACTTTATAAGGATAGACCCTGAAGGTATGTTCAAGTCACCTACTTTTTGCCTTAAATGTCATGTAACCGGGAAACATTTTAATAAGAGGGAAAAGTACATGAGAAATCAAAGAAGTAACTCTGGCTAGTTTGCTAATGCAGCCACTTCATGGAAAATAGACCATATTGCTTTATTTACCTGAACCCAAGTGCTGAGGCAGAACCTATTTCAGCACTGCCTGACATTTAATAGAATAAAAGATATATTTTTGCATTTCTTCAAACTGCTGTATTTCCTACTTTGAGCCTGATTATTGGGTTAGATCTAGTTTTTAAAGCAAGAAGGGGCCATGGCTAGGAGTTCCAGCAGGTGCTTTAAGGAGATGGCAAACACGACAAGATCCGTGTGGTATTGGAAATAGCTCTGAGTAGGAAAGCTGCAGAGGTCTTGCAATCTTGCTATAATCAGAGGGTGGTGTGAGTGTTGATTTTATATTTTTATTGAGAGAATGAGACATGAGAAGGAAGAGCTTATATATGTGTATATACATATATATTCTTATTGATGTAATTTCTTTCTCTGTTTTGGTAAAAGTCTTTTAGAGGTAAAAATACTTATTGCAGAATGCTTTATCTTAAAACCATCATTGCATCTTTATAAATACATTATTTTGGAGAATTTCAAAATCAGGTGTGAATGAAAAATTGTTAGCAGATAGTGACTTGAATAAGGGGTCATAATGATAGACATTATGCATTGTTTTATTAGTTCTCTAAAAGGATATTTGTAGGTTAATGGGACTCAAATAAAAGTATAAGTACTATATTTATTAAATATAAGCATTTTAGACAAAAGTGTTAGAATTGAAACAGAAAAAATGACACAAATCAATTCATGGCTTCAATGTATTTAATGTCTGATGGGAAAATGAAAAACCTTATGATTTATATAGCATTTTTGTTTGACAACACAATTCAGACACAATTTAGAGACATAAAGGTCAGAACTTGCGTGTTCAGACTAAGCAACTTGACTTGTTTCATTTTTGCATGTTTCTAATATCACCTAAGTTTTCTTAGGCACATGTAAAATATTTGTTTAGCTGATATCATAATCATTTTATGCTATTCAAAGGTAGCCACATGATAATCATCATAAAGAAATGTGAAGAGCTGAGTGATCAGTAAAACAGCCATTGACATTGTCATATACCCTCTTTCTTTTTCAAAACTCAGCAGAGTAAGTAGAACTGAGTGGATTGACTGACTCTTAATCCTAATAGCTCATGCAAATATTTTAATCTGTTGGATCTTATTAAAAAGAAAAAAAGAAAAAAAAGCCCATAGGTAAATGCTCGAGGCAAAGGGGGAGCTAACTGTTGAAACAATATTGTCAGGGATTCTGTTCCTTTCTTAGATCTGCCTTCTTCTCTTCTTACTTTATTTCAGATCTTTTAATTTCAGGAGTTGAACATTAGAACCTCAGTCTTATGTCCTAAATTTCTATCTTATGGTAGGAAACCTAGCAAAAGAAGTGTCCATTTACATAGTTCCACCAACACTACCTGTACTGACAATGATTGTGAGACACTTGTCTTGTATCTTAAACAATTCCTCAATCAATTTCTTCAGCCAGAGAACATGGACCACACTGGGTGGCCAAGCCTGGGTCACATTTTAGAATAGGAAGGATCAACTCCCAAAGGAGAGTAAAACACTCCTAAGAGAAACTGGAGTCATTGTTGTTGGGCAAACAAAATGGCAGGTGTCTAAGAGAGTCTTAAACAGAGTAAGCACTTAATAGATATTAATTAAACTGAAGTGTTGCAATCTTTTAAGTATCTTTCCCAGCAAAACACTAAGACATTTCAACCTACAGATAGCTACTCTGGAAAATTCAGTCACAACTAAGTATTGTATTCATTTTGGGATAAGGTGTATTTTCTAATATGTAAGAAAAATTTCAACATAAAGTCAAGGACAGTGAAGTTTTATTCCTGTGTGAATCAGCACTTCTTTCAGAGTTTTCTTTATTAAAATGGAACTTTGTTAATGAAGTCTAATTACTCTGCAAAATAAACAAAACTCTCACCAACCCCTCCTGGTAGTGCCAGCACTTCTCTTCCCTTTCCTTTCTTTTTCAACATTCCAATTTGGCACTTTGCTGATGACCTTAAAAATGTAAATGTCATGTGGAACCTTCATTTCTCACTGTTTCTCTAGGTAATTACAATATATTAGATGATAATAAATATTTGGGGATGAATGAGTGAATGAATAAAAGAATGAGATGGTTTAAGAGTCCTCATCAGATTTTCAAAAGACCAAGGAAATTCATTTCTACAGAGGAATTGATATAGGATAATTATTTCATCAACTAAAGCTCCTTCTCAAATAAGAACTCATAGAACACAATTTAAATACATATTTTTTAATGTAGGAAAAAATAAAAAATAATATTCCAATTTCCTTAAATTTATCAAATGGTATTTATTACCATAAACCTAAATTGCAAATTTGGGTCTAGCTTGGAGTTTATGCTGATATTAAATAAACTCTAAATTATGCTTTTGCCTTGCTCTCAATTTGCTATCAAGCTTAACTAACATTCAGTAAGTGTATTTAGTAAATACTTGTATAATAGTTGTTTGGAAGTAGACATAAAAAATAATTTTTATCGTGTTCGCACATACATAGAAAACATCTTAGGTACAATTAAGATTAAAATAATAATTTCTTACTGAGTGAATGTGATTGTATCTCTGAATTATCAACAATATATTGTAGGTTAACTGGGTTTTGCCAGCCAGCATGGGCACCTTAACACTGTCAAACAGTGTTAAGAGAGTGCAAATTGATTTCAGTCTAATTAGGAAAATAAATAAACAACAAAAATGTATGCATTTAAGTCAAATTTAAATGACTTCAGTGGTTCACTATTTTTTTAAGCTGCATATCAGAGAACTAAAGACATAACATCTATACGGATCCAGCTCAAACCTTCTCCCACTTGATGCTTCTCCAGAATTCTCTATTCTTTGCCTTGTAATATGTTATCCATCAAGGTCTACTTCTCTTTAGGCAGTATGATATGTGGCATCTTTAGAATATCTCTTCAATTACTGTGCTTAACTCTCATTCATCCTGGTTTCCAGAAATAGAGACAAATATTTGATGTGATCATAAATGTAGATATAAGAAAATGTGATATGTATGAACAAGAAAATGCAAGGTGCATGCAACCAGAATGTTACATTTAAGGCACAGTCTGTATCCCAGATATTCTCTATAATTTCCTCTATAATATCAGAATACTAAGTGGGCTTTCCAAAGATATCATTCCCTGTACTCAAAACCCTTCAGTGAGCCTTCATTTCCTCCAGAATAAAGTATAAATACATACTTGAGTTACCTGTCATCACCCTTTATAAAATTCTCTATCTTTTCACTATATTCTCCTATTGTGTAAGACCTGCTTAGAATCAAAGAGTTTTAAAAAAATGATATATTTTTCTTGGCCATACAGGGTAATGTATGAGTTAAATGTTGTTTTTTCTCATTCGTGGGTTCTATATGTGTCTTACCCATTCAACCTCCACCTCAACTTCTGTTTCCTCAGTGAAGCCTTATGATATCCCAAAAGTACCATGCTTCTTCAATTGTTTTGCAAGACTTTTTAAAATCATTTAAAAATACCATCTTTGTCAAATTAACTTGCTAAAACCTGATCATTCTTTGTAACTTTCTGGATCCCTAGGACTTAGCTAATTATGAGCACTCATTAAATTTTGCTGATGAAGAATTATGACTTACAGCATATACTGCATGTTCTCAGGAAAGGGGCATGCATTCAGAGGAAATGAGATGGAGAAATAGTTCATGGTGGAAAAAATTAATATTAAAAAATAGAAATTAAGTATTCAAGAATTTTTATATATCTTATATTAGGATATTTTATTATGGTACTTATTTTAGCTAAACACTGTGGATATCAATATTAGGAATTAAATAAAATAATTCAGGTTAGATGTGCCATATATTTTATAGTTCGAAATAGCTTAAGAGAAACTTGCTATGATATTATATCCTTAATATTTCTTTAACATTTTTGTTCCAATGATAGTTATGCTTAAAATATCATGTAAGATATAATTGCATGTATGCCATGGATCCCTGTATTAAAGAATATAAAAAAAAATTACTACATTATCATTAGTTTTTTCTAAGTGTTCATAGTGCAGGATGGCCCAGTTCTTTTGTGCTAAATCTTTTAGAAATTATTCAACTCCACTGAGGTAGAATCTATTTCTCTTTCTCCTCTAATCTAACCCTCAGGGCCACTGTTATATGAACATCTTACCCAGCTAAATTAAGAAGCCCATCCTGTTGTTTTGTGTGTACCTTATTTAGGCCATCAGCAGACAAAATGGAAATTGTATTTTGTAACACACAGTGTGGTCCACAAGGGAAATGAGGAGTTGATAAGTATATATCCAGTACACTTACTCTAAGTGATAATTAAAACCAGAGCCCAGAAACACAGAAGAAGCCACAAAATGAAATTGTCAATCTAAAAATTGTCGAATTAAAAATATTGGCCATTTTTTTTTAACCAACAGCAGTTGCTTTAGAATCTTATCAAAGTCCCACCTCTGCCCTCCTGGGTTCAATTTAGAACAGGAGAAAAAAGCGGAAAGAAATTTTGTTTGTAATGCATGAAGCCCTGCTGGTGCCACAATTATTAGGATGGTGTTGGCATTTCCATTACCTTCTGGGATGAAATATAGCATGAAAGATCAGAGATGTGGGTGGTTTATTCCTTATATTAATAAATCAATCAATTAACTTTTTAAATTCACATGGAAAATATTATTCTTTCACTTTAAAGAATAATACTTGAATTGTTTTTATTTTAAATATGTATTACTCAAATATAATCTAATACATTCCCCCGAAATTGGGGTTTATGTAAGGATGCATAGAAATTTTTTCTTTCCTGTTTCTATAAATTAGCATTCTGCTTGAAGAAATAAACTTCTGTTATTATTGAACTGAGAAAATCAAGGAAACATATGTTGACCAACTTAATGTTATATATATTTTATTTCCTTTCTTGGGATTCAGTTTTCTCTTAACTGCTTTCAAATACTATAGAAACTAAGTTTCATTTTGCTCTCTTAAAACATTCTTTAAACTACATGTGTACTATTGAAAACTGCTAAGGCAGTTAAAATCAAGAAGTAATTTTCACATCGCCCTGAGTTCAAATCTCAGCTTACTCCTGACAGAATGACAGCTTACTTAATTTCACTAAGACTTACTTTCTTCATCTGTGAAATGGGAATATAAAAGTAGTACCTAACTCTAGATGTTTTTGTAAAATGTAAATGTGTAAACAGAGCTCAGCATGGTACTTGTCACCAAGTATGGGTTTAAAAAATAGCAATTCTTCTATTGTCTAAATAGGAGAGGCTCAAAGAACTTGTAGCCTATTGGGTAGAGCTACCAAATGAAGACTTCCTCAAAGCCACAACTATAAAAGCAATCAAATTAAAATTCAATAAAATGACTTTCTTCCTATGAATGTATGTAAGAACTTTGCCATCTTACCAGGTAAAATAGTACCAGACTTCTTTAGAATTTGGTGTTTGAGATCTTTTTTTCCACTGTTGTACAGGGTAAAACATTAAATTTTACAAGTGGATATAACAGGACCAAAGTGAGTAAATAGTTCCTTTGAAAGGCTGTTCATTAATTGTGGTATACCAAACCCCAGAGCACTCTCTCAAAGTGGGGGGAGGGACAGCCCCAGAGATAAAGTTGGGAAGAATAGAAGTTAAAAGCTCTCAGCATTTGTAAATGCCTAGAAAACCCAGCCCAGCAGCAGCAACCTAATACATAGGAAACTTCAAAACTCCCAGCATAGTTGCCTGTGGTGTCAGCCACTGAGCCACATGCTGCTGCTTGAAAAATACCTTCCACAACAGTGAAAAGCAGGGGAGATGAAGCAGCAATTAAGACTAGCAGAATCGTTTTGTGCAAACTGCATGATGGAATATCTTCAATGTATAATCACCTTGTAAACTAAAAAAAAAAATTTCTTATTATAATGACTCCAACAGATTATTGTATTAGATCCAATATTCACAAAGTTATTTACTTTTCAGGTCTCTAATAAGCATCCAGCATGTTTGAAATCATTCTTTCAATTAGAAGCATTCTACCAGATGCAAAGAGTCTCAACCTTGGTTTTCTAGAGACACTCACCCCTATTCAAGACACAGACTTATGAGTGGATGTAAGAAATTTGCAAATTGTGGAATGTAGTAAATATACTAGCACAGTTTTCTATGTGAAGTAATTCTATTGTGAATCTTTACGTGGCATGAATTTTTGTTCTCTAATTTTTATCTTGAGTCAGTCCCAGCTTTCATCCATATATTGAGAATGTAAGATTTTCAAGCAGTGAAAAGAAAAAGAGTAGGAGCTAGGAGATCCTGAGTATCCATACTGTGCCAAGCAAGCAGTATGTTTATACTTTAAATTGTATCATTTAATTCTCTCTAAAGCACCATTAGAAGTTAGCTCGATAAATTGGGAGAGTCATGTGATTTCCCTAAGGTGATAAATACTTGTTCCTATGTTCACATACCAGTGAGATTTGAAACCCAGGTGTGTCTGATTGTCTGTGTTCACTATTTTAAACCCATTATGTCCCAGTGTTTCAATTCTGCAGTCAGAGTAATTATTTCAAAGTTTCCACAAGTAGCATACTTCTTGCTCACTTTAAGTTTTTAGGTGTTTCATATTTGAGATGGTGGTACACACAACATTAAGCTTATTTTCAACGTGTGAATTGTAGATATTTCAAACAATATTTGATTTAGTACACATACAGGTCCCTTCCAACAAACATATTCTGAAAACTAAGATGTGTCTCCATGTAATATCATTTATTGCATAGAGTGTACTGATAAGTAAAATACAAAACATTTCTGAATTTAGTCAATATTTTTGTTTCGCTCAACACACAGTAAAAGTAGAACCACTGAAATATGGGGAACTCCATGTGACATTTTACATTTAAATTTAGTTTTTCCAAAGAGGGGAACTTATTAAACCACACGTAGATAGACGCACACTTTTAAATATTTAACTTCTCTAAATATTAAGTAAACAAAAATACTTCCTGTTTAAAAATAGTTACCCAAATATGGTCACATTTTGGCATGTGACAATCTTGCTGAACTTTCCATGTGCTCCAGTATTAGAATGAGTCTTGGAACCAGGCCCCCAAATAACATTTGCATCTGTCAATGCAATGGCAGACACTGTGCTCAGATGTCACTAATGGAGAGAATATCCTGTCAGTCTTTACAATGATATTAACATGCAGATACTGAGAAGTAACAGAGAGACTAATATGACCACTAAAACACAATATTTAACCTACATTGGCCTCTATTGTTTCTGGTACCTTCCAATCTGTACTCTTTTTACCATAACTAAAACTTGAAACACTGCAACATATCATATTTAGGAATTTGTCATTGGTAGCATCCAGCCTGAATATAGTGAGTATATGTTGTCTTCTGTGGACACAATGGGTCTGAAGCCAATGAGAATTCTCAAAATGTTTTCTTTGCAACCGTAAAGAGCATTTTAATGACTTGAAATAGTTAATTTTGGTAGAACTTCTGAGCACTACAATAATGACTTCAGGCACTGGGGAGAGACAGGAACAATAAGTTTATTTTTTCTTTTATTTCAATAATTGTTTTGATTTTCTTTTTGACCTCTATCTGGCAGCTAATGAAGTGAGTGATTTGGGGTCTAAGCAAGCATTTCTACTAGACACGCTATTTAGATGATTAAAATAACTTTCTATCATTTTTTTGTGGAATTGTTGGGAGCTAAACTCTTTTTTCTGGGCCATTTTGAAAATGTTTATGAACACCTTGCTACCATCAGTTTGGTCTGTATTTGGAATAAACCTGCTGCTAGATTTAAAATTGGTGGCCAGCTGCTTATTGACTTCAAACCATTTTCCCACCAATATATACTTAGGAGTTTTACTGGTAGTTGTTAAAATACTTACGTGGGCTCCCAGGTGTCCTGCTCTCCTTTAGACTCTTTGTCCTCTTAATTCTGACCACCTGTCAAATCAAGATTACATGAGAATTGAAAATCCCAGGTGGGAATTCTTCTGGTTCTTTGGTTAAAATGGACTATCCATAGACATTGCTGGGGAGTCTTAGGAAGAGTGAGATTTCTCTAGTGCATGTTACTCTCAAAGCTTTAGAAATACAACAGAGTTTACAGTAGCTTAAAATTGGCTTATCATACATTTTAAAACACACACACCACACTCAATATCAGATATCTGACATAAGCAGCTGAATCAGAGTGTTTCAGTCTTCGTGACCACCTTTTTATTTTTTTATTTATTTTTTTTATTGGTCGTTCATAACATTACATAGTTCTTAATACATCATATTACACGGTTGATTCACGTGGATTATGAACTCCCGCTTTTACCCCGTATACAAATTGCTGTATCACATCAGTTTCCCTTCCATTGATTGACATATTGCCTTTCTAGTGTCTGATGTATTCTGCTGTCTGTGACCACCTTTTTATTAAGATGTGCTTCTCAAGACCTGTATGCACAGATATGATGGGTCTTATTCCTCCTCAAAGACAAACCTGATATGACTGTAGACCTTCTTTGCTGTTATTCACTTTCTAATCTTCTCCCTGTTAAGTGAAATCAACTGCTACATTATCTAAATTTAATCCTACATTTAATATATTTTTAGGACTGCTTTTATCTGAAAGCATAATTTCCATTTTTTAGTACATCACTTAAAATACACACATGAAGGATTCTTTTTAAATGTGAATGATTGATAGATAATGAAAGTCTGTTCACTATTTATCATCTGTATAACACCCATTTCAAGTGAGAGCAGTTATTATTTTCATTTAAAAGCATCAAGATAAAAATTCACCAAAACTTCAGTCACACTATTTAAGGAACCTATATCCATTAAGAAATTTCCTTTCTAGAGTACTATACCCAGTTAGCCATTGAAAACTGGCATTATGATTTTCAGTGGAAACCTGATTTTCTAAGAGAAATGAAAATCGTCACATAAACCCTTGAAATTCATTTTACCTGAACTTAAACTTTCCCAATTTTGTCACTGATGGGGATCTCTCCCAAATAAGTTTATCAAATAATACCTAAATGTAATACTTTTAAAACTTAAATGAGCATTACATCTTGAGGGTATGCAGAGGTCAGAAGCTGGGAAACACATGACAATGAGGGCTCCTATTTGATTGCTTTTATAACTTTTTAAGAAGTGAGCATGAAAATAAATCTTTATTTTCAGTTATTACCCACGAATAAGAGAAAGTTAGGTTCACAGTTTTAGCTATTGACACAAAGTGAACTAGGAGGCAAATTCACATCCATCAAACACAACTAATGGATCAACTTTTTCAAGTTTAGGCTATCTTGAAAGCTTGCAACATACCAGATATTGCTGTGTGTTCTCTAGTGACAATGGCTGACAGCAAATGGAACTTGAAGTGTTTTTGAATAACAGATGTTGTCTATAATATGTTGCTGGAAATCAAGAGATTTATAAACATGTTCAGAAGAGTTGAATCCTTAAAGTCTAAACACACTAATTTAAGAGTGTGTATGTTGCAATTTCAAAAGGAGTCAATAATCCATATGGACTAAATTAATACTTGCCTCTGGGTAGCAGGCCTTTTTGTAAATATAAAATTATATTAGACATTAGCACCAGTGCAGAATATGCTCAACATCATAAGATCCAAAACACCAGCACAAGTTTATCCATCACTAAAAAACAATTACCTCTTACTAAGATGTCAAGACTAGTAGGTAGATTGATACATCCAATCCAAACGAATAACTTTTGTACTGTACAATCTTTTTTTCAGAAGTATAAGTGAAAACCAATCAACTACATAGCAGACATGTTAAATTTAAAATCTCCAATATTTTAAAAACTGGACCTTACCAGAGGTAGAAAATAACTGACAAGTGACAGAAGTTAAAACTTTAAATAAAATCCCTTCCCTGTTTAATCAATAAATGTGGCAGAATAAAAAAAATACTACAAAACCTGTTTATTGATCATTCTATCCATGTGTTTAGTAAGTGGTGATGCTCCTGTTCAAGGAATCCATTAATTACCTAATTTTCTAATAAAGGAAGAGGGAAAAGATATTTATCACCTTCTCTGGTACAAATATTCATCTAACAATTTAAGACCAAATAGTAACAATATAGGAAATCATTTTTCAACAGTTAAAGATTTTTGGCTTATGTTTTATGGATGGTGCTGCTGTTCCAACCTTATAAAGTAAAGCTGTCTGCATTCCAAATTTCAAAAATTGAAGACTCTCCCCATCTCACCATACTAACCAGTGCCCTTTGGTTTCTTCAGAACAAGAAAGGTTAAAAGGGTTGTTGATTACAGATGTAACATTCTGATTTGGGGACCTATCAAACAAAAATCATAGCAAGTGCCAGACACTTATTTTACAGAAGTCTAAACATTACCCATTTGAGCAAATCAACTTATTCCACTCACCCTGTTGGGGGGGGTAGAAATCCTATATCCATAACACTTGACAGGATGTGTTTATCAACACTAAGTAGCTCAAACAACTTCCACAAATAAAGTGTCTAGCTTGGCTTTTAAAATGGGAAAGTCACATATTTTGAAAGTAAATATAGTTGAAATTGTGAATCGGGTATAATTTGAACCTAATGAACCATGCAGGAAGCGAGGGTTAATAAACAAATGTGCTTTGAATTTGTTCAAGTACTAATATTTCTGTATATAAAGATTTAGCATATATAACAGCTATTATGAGAAGTGAAAAAAGATTTTTCCCCAAAAATGAAAATATTAAAACTAAGTTAAAATACATAAAGTAGTTAGTATTCCACACAGCATAAAATTCGACAAATCAAAGTTTACATGTCCCAGCTGACCATGTGTGAAAATGCAAAGCAGGCATTAAAACTGATATTATGTCCAATATTTAAAACCAGTTTGTAATTGGGGGAACATCTAAATCCTTAATAAAAAAACACAAATGAAGTGAAAGCTTTAAACTGGTACACACTGTTCACACCTATATTTCAAGTTTGGAAATGCATATTTGCAAGCAGCAATACAAAAGTATTCATGAAGAATGCATAATCTCTGAAAATTATGAAAACATCCCTGCTACCAATACACTTCTATATACAAAACTGACTACCATATTTGTTACTTCTGTGTAGCAAGAGAAGTTCATTTTCAAAACAGATAAAATTCAGTCTTTAGGTGTGAATGGTATGAATGACAGTCTTTTTTTTTTTTTTTAATTTCTTAGTCGTTTGGGATCCTTAAGCATGCAAAAGCTTTGAACAGGAGGGTCCACAAAGGAACCAGGGTTGTCTTATGGCATCCAGTTAAGCCAGAGCTGGGAATGCCTCTGGGTCATCCACATCAGGGGCAGAAGCACTCGACTTGTCAGTCCTGCTGCCACGGTTTGGGCGTCCACCACGCCCACGCCCACCTTGTCCTCCCCTGCCACCACGTCCTGGGCGGCCTAGATCTCCAAAATTGATCTCCAGCTGAGATGTTATGTCATTTGCTGGCTTCCGGAAATTATGGTCCATAACCGAATCTTCAGCGTGAGCCTCTTCACTCTTTGATTTATGAAGAACAAATCCCTTCTTCCATTGCCCATCAGCACCTTCATTTGGTTTTCGGATATTAAATTCTACTTTTGCACGATCTTTATTTTGAATAGCCTTCCATTCATCCAAAGTCATCTCTTTTGGACCCTCTTCCTTAACTTCTTCAACTTCGTTTTCCTTATTTTCAGTATCTGCCACTGGATGTTCTTCACCTTCAGGTGTTTCCTCAGTCGCATTTGATTGATCCAAGTCAGTTAATTCATCTTTGACAGTTCCCCAGTTGTGAGATCCGCTACCTCCATGTTTATCCTCATGCTTCAGGCCACTGTAATGTGAAAAAGAAGATCTATCACTTGCACTATGCCTATCAAATTCACGTTTGCCACGAGAATCAAATCCATCTCCTCGACCCATTCCACGTCCGCGGCCTCCTCGACCCCTTCCAAGACCACCACGACCTCGGATGGGTCGGTCAATAATTGGTCTATCAACTGAAAATTCGCCTCCTTCACCCTTTTCTTCAAGTGGCTTATCAAATCTCCTTTCACGAGGCGGTCGCCTTTCTAGTCTTCTATCAATTATTTTCCCTTCACCCTGAAGTTGTTGATCAGGTCTTCTTCCAACACGTCTTATTCCTTCTTTCTTAAGAGCCACGGGCGGCTGCGTCTCCTCTTTCTTGTCAGCCACGCCAACGTTGGGGGGCAGTGGGTTCTTGCGGTCTTTCTGGGACTCTTTACGCAGCTGTTTGCCTGCCGCGTTGGAGTTGGTCTGGGCCGCGGCCTGAGCTGCGCTCTTGGCCCCAGGTCCCCCAACGCCGCCCCCGCCGGCTTCTTTTTTCTTGTTCTCTGCTGCTTTCAGCACCTTGAAGGGGTCCGATTCATCATCAAATAACTGGTCGAATCTGTTGGTGACCACGCAGCCGAAGCCTTCCTGTAGGTGCCCAGGCATGATGGTGGCTCGGCGGCACGTTCCTCCACGGATTGCAGCGGGCGGCGCAGAGCCAAGAGCGCCTGCTTCAGCTCTTCCCCGAAGATCGACAAATTACTCTTTACATCAGGAAAAAAGTCTCAAGTTTATCATAATTTAGGCACAGTAACAGAGGAGCCCCATTGTTAAGCATCATGGGTCTGTTTTTTTTTTTTAATATTTCGAATATCCAAAATATTTTCTTGACTCCAGAGAGAAAACAAATCCCTTTAAGAGCAGTGGTCAAATAAAAACAAGAAACACAAACTAAAACCTGATTATAAATAACTAGAGCATTACAGTTTCTTAAAAAGTCAAGTATTGTTAAATACTTGTTAATATTGGTTAAAAATTGTGTGATAATGCCATTGTCTGAAGTACTGGCTGCCAAAACAACCAAAGGAAATATAGATTACCATGGGTACAAATATCACTTGATCACTGTAATTTTTGCCTATTTTAGTTAATAATGAGAAGGAAGCATATGGAGGGGTTTGCTTCATGGTGATCACAACATAAAGAACCTTAATCACTTTGTTAGGGGGAAGAGGGGGCAGATATAAAATTTAGAAAATTCATATGGTAATTCACCTAATCAGTGATTTAATTCATCTCAAGGACCTTTAACACTCCTGCTTATAAGATCAAAACCATGGAGATCCTAGAGAGGAGTTTCCAAAAATGAAATTCTTCACTCTGGATAAAGGGATAAGCTAAGTAGCAACTGATAATTAAGCAGTGGATAAGAAAGATATCTTTATATATTATGTTCTTTTAGATGTATCTTTTAATGTTTTTGTGTTGATCATCTCTCACAGAACTAATTCACAATGTGATTGTAATGGTTGCATACATTTGATTCTCTGCATCCATGGATTTCATATCTGTGAACTCAATGTACTGTAGATTAAAAAATATTCTGAACAAAGACTGCCTCTGTAGTGAACACATATAGATGTTTTTCTTATTATTCCTTAAATGATAGAGTATAACTAATATTTACAAACATTTATATTGTATTAGGTATTATAAGCAAACCAGAAATGATTAAAATTATAGAAGGAGTTACATAGACTATATGTAAATACTGTGCCGTTTTAAATAAGGAACTTGAGCATTCTCAGATTCCAGTATCTACAGGGATCCTGGGATCAATCCCTTATGGATACTGAGGGACAAATGTACATGCATATATATTTTTTTAAATACCATCTTATATTCACGATATAATATATCTTTTCTCCTCTCCAAGCCTAGTTTCCAATTATCAGTATCTCTTAGTCTTTAAAATCTAAGAGGCTGCAATGAAGACAAAAAATTGCAAGTCAAGAATATTAGAGCTGGGTGCGGTGGCACAAGCCTGTAATCCCAGTGACTTGGGAGGCTGAGGTAGGAGGATCAGAAGTTGAAAGTCAGCCTTAGCAGCTCAGTGAGGCCCTGTCTAAAGAAAATATAAAAAAGGGGCTGGAGATATGGCTCAGTGGTAAGGATCCCTGTGTTCAATCCCTGGTACTAAAAAATAAAAATAAAAATCGGAAAAAATAACAATTTTTAGTGGGCTTAGTATGTTCAATCTATTTCAATAAGGGTAAATGTCACACGAATCTGAAACTTTAATTCTAAATATGAAACTCCAGATCAGCCATGAAGGCACTTATTTTTGTCATACAAGTAGAGAAAATGATCAAGTAAGTATTAATATGCAGTAACAAAATGCCCTGTAATCAATAAGTCTATATATTCCTACATGAAATCAGAAGGCACTATTATAATGACAATTTTACTAATGTAAAAAAAATGTTCTGGAGATACAACAGTTATTAAGTAATAAGGCATTAAAGCTCTCTTCAAAGCCCATATTCTTCCTACCATACCAATATTTTCCCAGTGCATTTTGTGAGACCCAGAGGATACAAAAAGAGGCATGGAAAAGGCCAAGTTTGTAGAATTCTGGACCATCACCCAACACTGCTTTTACCTCTTTTACCTGCTCAAATTCTACATAATTTTCCTCCTTTTAAGGATTCCATTGCTAAACGAAGTTTTAAAACCTCTATACTAGGTCATGTAGTATAAGCATAAATTATAGTACACCTTGCTGGATTCACCTCTTTTTCAACCTGATGTGCAATTGAGGGGCTTTCACCAGAATAGTGTACTAAGAAAATCTCAATTAAAGATAGTTACACTACTCAACCTTAGGTTTTGAAGTTAAAAGCAAGTAATCCCATGTATTGGAAAATCCAAAGAATTTATTCACATCATCAAATTCTGCTCAAAACACTCAGGTTGTAAGAATTTCAATCACTGTTGAAAACTAGGATACAAAGCAAAATTGAAAATAACAACTGATTTTTAAAGCAAATATACCTGAAATGAAATATTCAAATTAGTTTATACTTTTCAGGTTGTTCACTAATGTCTAGCTGTGCTGTTCAATATGGTGATTTAAATCAATTAAGTAAAATTTAAAATTCAGTTCTTCAGTCACAAGAGTCATACTTCATGACTAATAAAAGTTCTTTACTCTCAAATAGTTATATGTGGCTCATGGTCATCATACTGGACAGCACAAGTAAAGAATATTTCTTAAATCACAGAAAGTTCTATTAAAAAGTGCTGATTTATAGCTCAAAGACGAAATATGTGGTGTAACCACATTACCCAATTTTTACATTATGGAAAGTTACTTTTTTATTCATTTTTTAGTTTTAAGTGGACACAATATCTTTATTTTACATTTATGTGGTGCTGAAGATCAAACTCATTGCCTCAAGCATGATAGGCAAGCACTCTACCACTGAGCCACAACCCCAGACCGAAAAGTTACTTTTGAGCCTATAAAATATTGTTATGAATTATCTGAAGTGTAGCAAATATTCCTTTTGGTTTAATTATTTGTAAACAATCAAATGTTATAAATAGCTCTGGAGGTTAATGTCATTTTCAGGGCACATAGCAAGCCAAGGAGCTTTCTCCAAAGTCCCCCAGGCAAATACAAGTGTATCATGTCCATGATTCCTTAATCCCCACGAAAAGAGACTTTTCTTTCAGAGGCCAGAGTATTCTCGGCCTTTTGAAGTACATACCTCTAATACAAATATTTATAATCTACTATCTGGCTTCATAGGTCTTCTGTGTTCTTTAAGAAAACCAGGAGATAGAGTACTACATGGGTTGGAAGGACCAAAACACCATCATTATTAGAGATTGGTATACACTGTCCATAATCCCTGACATCCTGGGCTAACATAATAAATAATACTTTCTGTAAAATCAACTCTATGCAACTTACTATGAGGACAAATTAAATGCACTTTAGAATAGAAAAAGGCAAAATTACTACCTGTCCATGTTTTTTTTAACCTATGTAGTAACAAGTTTGGTAAACTTGTATATCATCACCTTCCACATTTAGGGCCAACATTCACTTGGATACATTCACTTGAGTTCTGATTTGTTTGGAAATTCCTTCATTTCATGAAAATAATTCCTAATACTATATTTATAATAAAATTTTTAAATCATAAGTAAAAAATAGTAAATCCTATATAGCCAAATAAATCCAACTAGGATATCTTGGTGAAAATGTTTATACCTTGTAGTTTTGACTGTAATGCTTTTATCTCTTCAGTTTGGTTTTGGTTGATCAAACGAAGATTCTGATTCTCCAATTCCAGCTAAAACAACACAGTGATATTCTCTTACATAGGAATAACATTTCTAAAACATGCTAATAAATAATTATATTTAGAAAACATTAATATGTTTACTCCAAATGCAGTAAAATAAAATGACATGCAAATATATGAATTTATCATCATAGGCTATCAAACTAGATAATTATGGCACCAATATTAATTTTTCCACAACTGAGAGTTTTGCAAGTTTTCACCCCCTAGCTTTTTTTTTTTTTTTTTTGGTACTGGGGATTGAATTCAGGAGCACTCAACCACTGAGCCACATCCCCAGCCCGATTTTGTATTTTATTTAGAGACAGAATCTCACTGAGTTGCTTAGCACCTTGCCTTTGCTGAGGGTGGCTTTGAACTCGTGATCCTCCTGCATCAGCTTCCACAACTGTTGGGATTACAGGTATGTGCCACCGCGCCTGGCCCCCCTAAGTTTTTTCCACTGTAAAATTATTTGAAACCAAACTATTTCAGTATTTAATCTGTACTTCAGATACCAAATATATTAATTTTATAATATATACAGATATGCTCTATAATTATTTAAAATTAACTAATTAGAACTAAAATTAAGTAATTAGAGTGAGACTATTTACACTGATCATCAGATGTCTATCAATTGTTTAATTTTTGAAATACAATGGATGTTAAAATAAAAGCTACCTATCTCAGATTTACCAAAAAAGAGCAGCACCATCAACTGATTTGAATTTTTTGTTTCACTCAGATGATTGTATATTCTGATTGTTTTCCTACTAAAAAAGAATAAAGTAAAAGAAAAGAAAAGAAAAAATATAGCAACAAATACCTCATTTAACTTAACTGTTACCCATTCTTTGATCTTAGCTGCTTTCTCTTCTATTATTTTAGCTTCTTGGATTCTTGTTTCTGAAATAACATTTGCAATTTGTTTAGTTCAAACATAAACTCAGTGGTCCAGAAATGTTACCTGATAATATGCAAGACAAATCCACTTAAAACCTGTCTCAGATTTAGGACATCTACCTGCAAATTATCAGATTTTTAAAAGAGAAAATTTATCCAGCAAATACAATAATAATACACAGAGATAGATGCAAACATTGCTAGTTTTAATATTGTTCTTCTCTTTCTTTGAATGATCAACACACTGAAGTCAATACACTGAATATATCAATAAAATAAACATTTCTGGAACAGTAGAACAGGGTCAACCAGGTTAGGAAGAGGAGACTAAAAATCTGGTATAATGGCTAGAACTCCCTCAAGCATTAATTTAAAAAAGACCCAGGAAAAATATAGACTGAAAAAGTCTACTTCACCAACCTTAAAATATGGTTATGATCACAAAACTACCGGGAATATGGTTATCGTAAATTACAATGGGCGGAGACTGGAGGCCAGTATAAAGCTGCAAACCACTAACAAAGAAATACTAATCCCCAGAGAAATTTAAAAAATGCTGAAAATAAACAACAATTTAATGAGCATAAAAAACAATGTCATAATGGTCATATTTAAATTACATTAAATGACTACTTAAGTAAATGACACTAACACAGTTTTTGTAATAAAAATCTAAAATAAACTTCTGTACTTGTTCTCAATAGTAGTGGTTTAAAACAGTGTATACATTTCTAAGCAGAAGGATTAGTATCAAACATAAATATATAAAATACAATGTTCTATAAATATTTCCAACACTGTAACAATCTAAAACAAAATTGATTACAAATATTTTATGGACATAATGCTGCTGATAACTAAGTATTTCCTACTTAAACTGTACACATAAATTCTAAGTCTGAATGTGAAAGAACACTGTACCGTCTAAAAAGTGGCAGATCTTGCCTGGACTCACCCTGGACTTAAAGCGAATGCCATTTTACCTTAACCTTTCACCAGCACATGTGATACAATCCTGTGGGTTGACTTAAGTAAGATTTTCCCCTTCACATTTAGAAATCTAGACTCCTTTTAAACTTTGTGTTTATGCACAAATGAGTACACACATATATAAGTCTTTGATGATTAAAATTTTCCTACCTGCTCTTCAAACTGCAGTTCCAAATTTTGAATGATGTCATCTTTTTCCTGTAGTAGAGACTCCAGGTCTTGACATTTTTTATATAACCTTGTCTCTGATTCACTGGTTTGAATATTAGCTTGTTTCAATTTCTGTTCCATAACTTGTACCTAAATTGAGAGAATAAAATGTTAAAATTAAAATTAAATTAAATTTATCATAATATGAAACTTAGATTTTTACTATAAAATTATATAGATTCCTAAAAGGTATCATAATAAAATGAAAATATGAAACAGGAATTGTTAATGTATTTACAAGTTACAAATTATGAAGACTATTCTGTCAGACAGTTGTACTTTTGGGGTACATAAGGATACACAGGAGATGATGTGAATATTGCTATAACATAACGTATATGCTTACTAGAGCAGTGACAATACACAAAAGTGTTTATATAGAGGCAGCAAGTTTCTAACCCTCATTTTTTCATATTTTAAACAAGGTAGGAATATAAATTTAAAATGTGAACAGTGAGATAAAACTCAAACCAGATGACCTGGCATAACATATTTTTGGGAAAACTGAAACTTAGATGAAAAAGAAATACTCAGTGGAAAAGAAAAGAAAAACAAGAGAAACTTTGAGCCCTCAAATGACAAAATCATTAAAAAAATTAAAAATTAAAAAAAAAACAAGAATCATAGGTAGGAAAAGGCACTTAGTGAGAGCTTATTGATTCATTCACTTCACCAATGCTCATTGAATACCTGGCAAGTGCCAAGCCTATTTCAGTACCTGGAAAGGAATCATAAAACAGACCCAAATATCTTGCATGGAAATTACATTCTAATGGTAAAGAGGGATAAAAAATAGTAATAAGTAGGTAAAAATCATACAGTAAGTCAAAGAGTTGGTAAGATTAACAGGTATGAGGCTGGAGGATGGGAAGTGCTTCAATTTTAACATCTAAGAGATTGGCCCTGATTGGATTTTCTACAAAACACATTCAGAAGTATGACATCTTAGGACACATCTGCAAACCTGATTGTTGCTGGCCATATGGGTTATATAAGTCTATCTAATTCATAGGGAAGTTTCAATTTTACAGATACCACTTTGTAGCTATTTCTTTTCTTTTACCTTTCTGTGAATCTTAGACCTATTCCTTGATTGGAAGTCTCACCAGACTTTATAAGGTCTAAAAAAAGGAGGTGTTAAGGATAGCAAGAAAGAAAATAAAGTATTGAGGACTGTACTAAAGAGTTTTATTCATATATTCCAAATAGCTAAGAATGTAATTTTAGCAATAATGTGAAAGATTTGAGAAATTAATTATCTCTGAAAATTCAAAATGAATCCTTACTCAATGTTCAAAGTATTTGACTAATTAGATTTTTCAGGTGAAAGGTGTAAAGGTTGGTTTGGTTTTATTCTTTTAACTGTGAATATCAAGTTTCATCTGAGGATTCACAGTATAAATGCAAATTCAATTTAGATGCCAAATTATTCTACTTAAATACTACCCGCATGATTAGAAACTATGAAAATAAAAGCAGATTAAAAAATAGGAGGAAAAACATATTCTAGTATTCAAATGATAATTTCAGTTATCTTTAATTTAGATTCTTTAACATAATAGGTTTTCTACTTGAGCTGAAGGATTAAGATTTGTATCAAAGACAAAGGTCCATGACATGATCAACAGCCCAAGCAGGACAAAAAAAACCAAGAGTCAATATGAAGATGCATTTCCAGCTGTACATAGGGTACTCTGGAGCAAGGAGAGAAGAGTACAGCCAAGTCCAAAATGGTTGTTCTCCTCTGAGGACATAATAATAGAAGATGAACTTCAAGAAAAACCTAAGTAATTGAATAAGAACAGAAATAAATAATACCAGACCCTCAGCTATAGTCTCTTTTTATTATGTCTGAGCAAGCCACCCTCCAGACATTGGGTCATCACATAAAATTTCCCTATTATTACTGGCAAGTGCCAAACCTATTTCAGTCTAGGTTCTGGACAATGATGACTAGGATTTGATAGTTGAATTCATTTTATGAATGAATGCTGCAGAGCTCCTTGGATTCATCTTTTTTTAAAAAAATGTATTTGTTCTTTTTGTATATACATGAAGTAGAGTATATTTTGACATATTATGTATACACATATTATAACATTCAAATTAGCATCCCATTCTTGTGATTGTACATGATGTGAAGTTACACTGGTCATGTATTCATACATGAACATGGGAAAGTTATGTCTGATTCATTTCTACTGTCTTTCCTAATCACATCCCCTCTAACTTCCTTTCATTCCCCTTTGTCTAATCCATTGAACATTTGGATGCATCTTTGCCATCTAAACTTTTTAATTTGATTGTTACGTTTAGAAAAACAGCTTTCCCAGGCAAGAAAAATATTGGGAAATGTGCAAAATTTCTTAGGGAAAGAGATCACAAAATAGTTACAGGCAACCCACTTCCCAATTGATCCTGTTATGACCAAGTTTTACAGGATTCACCAGCCTTCCTTGGTAATTAGTATGAACAAGAATTCTACAGTAAAGCTAAGAAGCTTTCAGAAAAAAACAAGCAGGCTTTTAAAATATCCTCCCATGGCATATGGAAAATAGCCAAGTTCTTTTTCCATTCATTTAACCTGAACCTTATAAGAATTTTAACTACTCAGAGACTGACTGATAACAAACACCTGTGAATTCAAATTTGTTTAAGTAAATTCTTGAAATCACCTATACATGTATGCCCTTCAGTATGGAATGCTTCATATTTCTAGTACTTTCCTCCTTTATTTCTAGGCATGCCTCTGGCTGCATCCGCTCAGCACACTCCTTAATCAGTTCCCTGCAAACCTTCTTGTCGTGAGATTACCTAAATTCCTGTTCAGAAAAAGGTTAATTCAACAAACTCTGAAGTTCTCAGATCCTGTACATTCTGAAGAACCAGACCACTTAGAGGCTTTTGGGATACAACCTCTAAGCCACTATGATGGCTTCACTGGTAAGACTGCTCTTCTATACCTGAGGTCTTGGGTGACAACATAAAGCTGGTGTTAATAATGTGATCAATGGTGAAAACCTATTTTGGTTTACCTGGGACCATAGGCCACACTTTACCAGTATTATCTGACAGGGAACAAAGGGATGGAGAGACTAAAATCTGAGTAACAGAGGTTTTCTGGGAGGAGGGGCTGCTTGTTGCCTTTCTACCCATTGGTTAAACACTAATCAGTGCCTAGAAAAATTTGCAGTAAGATAAGAAGGTCTCTAAAATAACGTGGTATGGAGGGAAATGGGGAGCTGACCACTCCCCTTAATTCCAGTTCTTGGGAGAGAATCTGAAGAGTGACCTTGGTTGTAAAACAAAGGGATGTACTCCTAAAAACATCTGAGTATCATGTGCAGTCGGCATGCAACCTATTCTATATATCCCCCCAGCTTGTAGGCACAGGGCCACCCTTCACTGTATCTCAACTTACCACTGCCAAGGAGTGAGTAATAAAATGCCCTAAAACCTCTCCACATTCTCTCTTTGGGATTAGTAAACAGTACTCTGGGGCCTCCGAAGCCCTGGGGCTGAACACTGCCTCGCAAGATTACTCCTTAAGTAGTTCTGGGTTGGTTTATACATACTGTTTTCAAAACTCACAAGCAACCATAAAGATATATTACAGTATTAAATACAAGGGTCACCAAGATTTATCTAGCAAAATGTGCAATCTTTTCTTCAGCAGACAACTTAATTAATGCTTACAGAAATAATGCCATTCATTAATAAATAAAGAGAAAAATGTATGAAGCTAAGTATAGAGTTGAGCTGGCTTCTGCTTTTAGTCAAGAAACATTCCCTTTGGGTTAATATAAACACAATCATTTAAGTTTTAGGTTCAATGAAAAGATAAGCTGAATTCAAGGAACACAAACATTAGATAGGCTACAGGGGAAAGTATTAAAGATAGCCAAGGATTCAGTTACTGTAACTTAACACAAAGGCCAAAAAGGTGACATAATCAGTGTATGAGAGTTCATCTGCTCTCTGTTTATATTTCTTGTCAATTTTTTAGATCCAATGAGGTATTTACAGAAAAAAAAATCTTTCTGAAGCATAAATAAAATAGTCATTGAATAAATTTAGAGTTTTGTGACAAAGAGGAATATCCAAATATTTTGCTAGCTTACAGAAATTATGAGACATTTGCAATTCTTCTCTATCCTTTCTATTTAAGGCAGTATGTCTAACATAACCAATCATGGTGTGCTCTTGCTTAAACATGTACAGCCTAGAATTAAATGACTCTTCACTTGATACCTTCAAGGACAACTTCAAATAAGTTCTTCCTATTAAACTTATTAAGGTCAGTGGCTATGAACTGCCCTAATTGGCTACATGTTTTGATTCCTTTGCCTTAGGTTGAGGATATGAGGTTCTTGTTTCTTTCTTTTTTTTAAAGAAACTCCACTAGATCTAGTACATTTGAGAGGAAAAATTAATCTAAAACCACATAAAAATTACTTAAGTTTAATTTCTAGAAATAAATTTGCCACACATATAAATTTAGAATTTCCAATTTAAAAAAGGCCAGACAATGGGGCTGGAGATATGGCTCAAGCGGTAGCAGACTCGCCTGGCATGAGTGTGGCCTGGGTTTGATCCTCAGCACCACATACAAATAAAGATGTTGTGTCTGCCGAAAACTAAAAAATAAATATTAAAAATTCTCTCTCTCGCTCACTCTCTCTCTCTCTCTCTCTCTCTCTCTCTCTCTCTCTCTCTCCCTCTCTCTCTCTTTAAAAAAAAGGCCAGACAAAACAATCCTCAATTACTTTCTCTTTTTTTCCCCTATAATGTGAGAAATCCAAAAAAAAAAAAAAAAGGAAAGCAAGGGAAAGATACCGTAGAACAAAGACATAAAGAGACAGCCATGAGTGTGGAGGTCAAGAAAATGCCGCTAGGAAAGGTCAAAGTCAGAAAGTAAAAGAGAGAGAGACATGAAAGAGAAATAGATAAACTGACAAATGTTTACTGCAACTGTAGGGCTAAACAGGAATGTACATACATGGCCCACTCCACTGTTACAGAAAGAGATAAAGGCATTTTAGAGAGAGTAACATTTACTCATAGAGTTTGAGTGGCCTTTTATGATTTTGCTATTATTGTCTCATTCTACTATAAGTGTGGATATCAGTAATCAATACCGTCAACTAAATAATATTTACAAAAAGGGACAGCATAGATCTTTACCCTTGTACTTATAGCCTAATAGTGTTACTACCACCACCATCTGTTGAGGGCTGAAGGCATGCCAGGCACTTTCCTTAAATTAGCTTCAATCTTCATAATAGCTAACACGTACACAGCACTTCTATGTGCCAGGAAACATTCCGAGTACTTTACTCATAGCAACCTATTCAATTTCCACAAAATTCTAGGACAGGCATAGATTGTATTAGCACTTTACAGAGAGGAAGCTGAGTCCCAAGTCAAATAAGGGGTAAGAAATGGAGGCAGATTTTGAACCAGGCAGTTTGGCTCCAGAGCCTTTGCTATTAATCACCATGTTATAAACCTTTACACAACATAGAGGATATCAGCTCTGCCAATATGAGTTAGCTCTTTTTTATGAGTGACAAAACAAAGAATCAAATTAACAAACTTTTCCAGTCAGATAAGTGGTAGAATTTGGATTTAAACACAGTTAACAATTTAAGTCTATCCCCTAAGCAGAGAACATATATTGTCTTTATTTTTCTTTGTATAGAATTTACTTTGACAACCTCTGGCCCCTATATCCTTCCCTTTCTTCATTCCTCTTTAAGAAAAAACAGAAAGAATGAGAAAAAGAGAAAGAAAACACTGGACTTTAATTACATGTGTTGGGAATATCATCATGAGCAAATGGGAATAACTGTACTCTAGAAACTCTGTAGAAAGTTAGAATTAAACTTGAAATTTGCCTATTCCATGTCTTTATGGGGAGCAATTACCATTGTCTTGGACTGGCTTTCTTTTATATTATAGTCTACATTCATCTTCTCCTATTTTGGTAGGAGAAATGGGGAAGTAAGAAAACTCTGTTGATTTTGCTAGGCAGGGATCATTATTATATGTCAAAAGATAAGGTCTAAACAAGAAAGATCAAAATGATGGAAATGGGATGTTTTGTGTATACATATTTGTTAAGCCAAAGAGGAGAATTTACAGTCACATTCTTTTCAACATGAACTTGGCCAGAATGGCTAAAAGTAAAAGTACAATAATGCCAAATGTTGGAAAAAGGGGTAGAGCAACCAAAATTCTCATACACTGCCAGTAGAAGTACAACCTGGCATATTCACTTTGGGAAACTATTTACTAACACCCATTAAAGATCTGTCAACTTATAACCCAGCAATTCTACTCATAGGTGTATACCCAAGAGAACTAAAAACATACATCCACCAAATATAAGTCTTCATAAGAGCCCCAAGTTGAAAAGGAACCATATGGTTAAAAGTGAGATATAGTCACAATAAAATACTATTCCGCAATAATAAAAGTACTGATACATATCAACATGAATGACTTTCATAGACATAATGTTGAGCGAAAGAAGTCAGTATAGGGTGGAGGATACAGTTTAGTAGTAGGGCACTGGGCTAGGATGTGCAAGGGCCTGGGTTTTATCCTCAGCACCACAGAGAAAGAAAAATAGGGGGTGAGGAAGGGAGGGGGGACAGAGGAAGGAAGGAAAAGAAAAGAAGAAGACCAAAAAATACTAATATCAAGAACAGCCAAAGTAACCCATGTGAATACTGGTTACCTTAGTAAATAGGGTTGCTGCCTGAGGAAGAAAACAAGAGAATGGGATGATAAAATGCTCTATAACTTGATCTAATGGTAGGGTGCTTTGTTATATCCATTATGTCTTAATTTCTAAAAAGCAACAGCCATAAAGAAGATGCAGTAATTTTTACAATGGAATTTTATTCAACACTAAAAATAAATGAGCTACCAAGCCATAAAAACTTAGAGGAACCTGAATACATATTACTAAGTGAAAAAAAGTCAATATGAACAGGCTATTTGCTATATGGTTCATTAGACATATGACATAGATGACATTCTGGAAAAGGCAAAACTGTGGAGAAGATAAAAAGATCAGTGATTTGTAGGGACTTGGGAGCAGGGACAGATGATTAGGTTGAAATGTAGGAGAATTTTAGGCAGTGAAACTATTCCATATAATAATATCATGGTGAATAAATATCATACATTTGTCAAAACACTGCATGAACACTAATATAAACTATGAACTTTGGATGATAATGATGTGTCAATGAAATTCTTCAACTGTAACAAATATACCACCCTGGTGTGGTATATTGACGTTAGGGAAGGCTGGAGTATGTGTTGTGGTAGGGGAGAGGATACTCAAAAATTCTGTACTTTTGCTCAATTTTGCTGTAAATATAAAACTTCTCTAAAAGATAAAGTAGATTTTTTATAAAGCAATTTCCTCCCTGTTGAAATAATTGATAAAGCAGGATCATTAATGGCTACTAATATATCAAAAGAAGAGTTTACTATATGTTATATATTCTACATTATATACCTCCTGACAGAGGTATGCAATATCACCTAAGACTTAGGAAAAGGAGGAGGAAAAGAGGAAGAAAAAGAGTAAAAAGAGGAAGAAGAGGAAAGGAGAAAGAGGAACAGGAGAAATGAAGAATGAGGAGGAGGATGAAGGCGGGGAGAGGAAGGGAAGGGGCATCAAAATTTGGGATCTAACTATATTTTATCAGAGATACAGAGGTAGGGGAACACATTAAATAATTATGCAATCAAAAAAATTCTGAATGCAGAAAGCTTTAGAGGACAAATTAACCCATGTTTTTCAACAAATAAATTGAAAGATAAAAGAAAGGGTAGGAAACCCTATAGAGAGTTTAATAATCAAATGTGTCAATCTAATTCAGACCCTGATTTGAATAAATCGACTATTAAAAAATAAAAAAAAATAGTATATAAATGAAAGAATTAAAAACAGGTACTTGAAAAATGCTTGTATATGCAGTTCATGGCAGCACTAGTCACAATAGCCAGAAGATTGAAACAACCCATCTGTTGATGGCAACAGATGCAGGGCTATCCCTAACCCTAACCCTAACCCTAACCCTAACCCTAACCCTAACCCTAACCCATGCATGCTGCAATGCGGATAATCTCAAAACCATCCTGCTAAGGGAAAGAAGCCAGAGGTCACATATTATATGAATCCATCCATAAGAAATATCCAGAATAGGTAGATTCATAGAGACAGAAAGTAGATTGGTTGTTGCCAGGACCTTGAGGCAGGGAGAGGAGAAAGAGAATGGATGCTTAATGGGCACAAGATTTCCTTTTGAGATGATGGAAATATTTTTAAATTAGGTAGAAATGATAATTGCACAACACTCTGAATTGTTCACCTTGAAATAGTAGATTTTATGGTATGTGAACTGTGGTATGTCATTTAAAAAATAAATTTATGGTATGTCATTTAAAAATAAACAGGGGCAATGATAAGAAAATTTGACAGATGTATTGAAGAATTATTGGGGTTGTAGCTCAGTGGTAGAGTGCTGGCCTAGCATGTGTTGAGGCACTGAGTTTGATTCTCAGCACCACATATAAATAAATTACATAATAAAGGTTCATTGACAACTAAAAAAAACATTAAAAAATAATTATTGGCAAGTTTTTGACATGATGTGGTTGATTTTTTAAAAAAGCATTTATTTTTATATTAGTTGCTGAAATTTCATTCCTGGATACAATTATATGATGTGTGGTATTACTTCAAAATATCCAGTGTGGAGGTGGATGGAGGGGAAAGTAGGTAGATATATAAACAAGCCATGTGTAAACTGATTGTTGAAGTTGGACATGGGAGTTCATTACATTATTTTCTCTACTCTTATATGTGGCTGAAGTTTTGCATAATAAAGTCTTAAGGTTTCTTTTCAAGCATAATTTAAAAAATCAAGGATTAGATTAGATTGGGCTTACTTAGAAAAAATTCAGGCCTTTATTGTATAAAATTAACAGGTAGAAAGGAGATTTGGTAGTGCTCAGATTTGAAGAAAGAAACATGACAAACTTAGAGGAAGCATAAGAAATTTAATATACTCTTCTTGGAAGAAAGGATTTTGCATTTAAGCTTTTGGAAATTCTTGATTCAACTAAATGCAGCAGAGATATTTTTATAAAATGAGAAGCTATATTTTGGGTCACCAGATAAACTTCAAACCTGGATGTGCCCATCCAAACTTCTCATTTTAATGCTGGCAAGGTCCAGAAAGGGTTAAGTGACTTACCAAAACATCATTAAAAATAATCTAAAAAATACTAGAAAGTATAAAAATATAGAAAAAGATTATTCCTAATTCCAAATTCAAATAAACTTCTGTTAAAAGTTAGGGTCTTAAATTTCTAAAGTCATATGATTTGGCCAAATTGAATTAGGATGATATACACGATTTAAACAGAACAATTTTAAGCATCAAGATAGAAGATGCCATCAGAAGTCTACCAACCAAGAAAAGCCTAGGACCAGATAGATACACAGTCAAATTCTACAAGACCTTTAAAAAGGAATCAATACCAATGCTCTTCAATTTATTTCAGGAAATAGAAAAAGAGACAGCACTTCCAAACTCATTCCATGAGGCCAATATCACCCTGATTCCAAAACCAGGCAAAGACACATCAAAATATCTCTAGTAAAAATAGATGCAAAAATTTTCAGTAAAATTCTGGCAAATCGAATACAAAACATATCAAAAAGATAATGCACCATGATCAAATGGGATTCATCCCAGGATGTAAAGTTGGTTCAATATATGGAAATCAATAAATGTTATTCATTGCATCAATAGACTTAAAGGTAAGAATCATATGATCATCTCAATAGATGCAGAAAAAGCATTTGACAAAATACATCATCCCTTTATGTTGAAAACACTAGAAAAACTAGGGATAACAGGAACATATCTTAACATCATAAAAGCTATCTATGCTAAGCCCCAGGCCAACATCATTCTAAATGAAGAAAAATTGAAGGCATTCCCTCTAAAAACTGGAACAAGACACAGATGACCTCTTTCACCACTTCTATTTAACACAGTTCCTGAGACACTGGCCAGAGCAATTAGACAGATGAAAGAAATTAAAGGGATATATATACAAAAAGAAGAACTTGCACTATTTGCTGACAATATAATTCTATACCTAGAAGACCCAAAAAGTTCCACCAGAAAACTTCTAGAACTAGTAAATGAATTCAACAATGTAGCAAGATATAAAATCAACATCCATAAATCAAAGGCATTTCTGTATAATAGTGACAAATCCTCAGAAATGAAATGAGGGAAATGAGGAAAACTACCCCATTTACAATAGCTTCAATAAAATAAAATAAAATACTTGGGAATCAATGAAAGAGGTGAAAAACCTCTACAATGAAAACTACAGAATGCTAAAGAAAGAAAGCAAAGAAAACCTTAGAAGATGGAAAGATCTACCTTGCTCTTGGATAAGCAGAATTAATATTATCAAAATGACCATACTTCCAAAAGCAATAGACAGATTTAATGCAATTCTGATCAAAATCCCAATGACATTCCTCATAGAAATAGAAAAAGCAGTCATGAAATTCATCTGAAAAAATAAGAGACCCACAATAGCTAAAGCAATCCTTAGCAGGAAGAGTGAAGCAGATGGCATCACTATACCAGAACTTAAACTATACTACAGAGCAATAATGGTATTGACACCAAAACAGACTTGTAGACCAATGGTACAGAATAGAGGACACAGAGAGTAACCCACAAAATTACAATTATCTTATATTAGACAAAGGCACCAAAAACATGCATTGGAGAAAAGGTAGTCTCTTCAACAAATGGTGCTGGGAAAACTGGAAATCCATATGCAACAAAATGAAATTAAACCTCTATCTCTCACCATGCACAAAACTCAACTCAAAATGGATCAAGGACCTAGGAATAAAACCAGAGACCCTGCATCTAATAGAAAAAAAAGTAGGCCCTAATCTCCATCATGTGGGATTAGGCCCCAACTTCCTTAATAAGACTCCTGTGGCACAAGAATTAAAATCAAGAATCAATAAATGGGATGGACTCAAACTAAAAAGTTTCTTCTCAGCAAAAGAAACAATCTGTGAGGTGAATAGAGAGTCTAAATCTTGGGAGCAAATCTTTACCCCTCACACATCAGATGGAGCACTAATCACTAAGGTATGT
Organism: Urocitellus parryii; assembly: GCF_045843805.1. Taxonomy (NCBI): domain Eukaryota; kingdom Metazoa; phylum Chordata; class Mammalia; order Rodentia; family Sciuridae; genus Urocitellus; species Urocitellus parryii. Next base: position 333,550 of record NW_027553327.1, read on the forward strand.
AAAGAACTCCAAAAACTAGATACTAAAAAAAAAAAAAAATAACCCAATCAATAAATGGGCCAAGGACCTGAAGAGAGACTTCTCAGATGATGTACAATCAATCAACAAACACATGAAAAAATGTTCATCATTACTAGCAATTAGAGAAATGCAAATCAAAACCACTCTAGATTTCATCTCACTCCAGTAAGAATGGCAGCTATTATGCATACCAACATTAAGAGTTGGCAAGGATGTGGGGGAAAACGTACACTCATACACAGCTGGTAGGACTGCAAATTGGTGCAGGCAATATGGAAAGCAGTATAGAGATTTCTTAGAAAATTGGGAATGGAACCACCATTTGACCCAGCAATCCCTCTCCTCAGTCTATACTTAAAAACAGCATACCACAGGGTAACAATTATTTTTTTTTAATTTTATTTATTTTTTAGTTTTTTCGGCAGACACAACATCTTTGTTTGTATGTGGTGCTGAGGATCGAACCCGGGCCACACGCATGCCAGGCGAGCACGCTACCGCTTGAGCCACATCTCCAGCCCGTAACAATTATTTTTAATGATTGTTTGATATCTCATGGTATTGATAAAGTTAATTTATTCATTCCTCTATAATAAGGCATTCATGAGATTTACAACTCTTCATTACTATGAATAAAATTGTTATAAACATATTTTTATATAACACTTAACTATGGTTAGGATTACCATAAAAGTCACATTTGATGTTCTCAGGAGATAAAAATTTTCTAATCAAGGCCTTTTTACCTCTTGAAAATTTGTTAGTGGACAAAACAGGGTTAGATTTTCCACTTTCTCTATGGATCAAGCTCAAAAAGTAAAAATGATGAAATGCAGAGGACTGACAAATTTCAAAGCAACCTTTATATGGGTAGAGGCAGGAAAAAAATTTTAACTAAAATAATACTCTAACTGTTGAAAATCTTTCTCTGCTTGCCATTCAGCATCAATAACTTGTCTTTCGAGCTGTTGCATCTGTAAAGTAAGAGGAAAAAATGAAATATAAAAATTCATGTTTCCTTTTTGCAAAAAAGTTTCAATGTTATCAATTTTGTAAAGAACATTTAAAGTGGTTCACTGGATACATAAGTTGCATACAATTAATACATGAAAGGTTCTTTACATAGTTAAATTTCTTGAGTCACTGAACTTATTAAGCAACAGAAGAATTGAAACTTCCCTTGATTACAAGGGCAATAAACCCATCATTGAAGCTTCACCTCAAGACTTTGTCTATCTGATTCCCTCTCAAAACCTTTACTTCCTAATGTCATCACATCACACTGGGAATGAGTATTTCAATAAATCAATGTTGGGGAAACATATATTTAATCCACAACAAAAGCATTATCAAATCTGAATAAAAATGTATTGAAAGAGTACCAAAACTTAGGAATACATGGAGAAACAAAAGTTTTAACACTCATGTCATTAAAGGAGATATGAGAAGGAAAGCCATGCCATGTGAGGCAATATTTAAAGAAATAATTGCTGAAAATATTTTAATCTTGGTCAATGACATAGACATGCACATTTAAGAAGATTGGTAAACATCAAATAGAAGGAACCCTCCACAATTTAAGCTTAAGCTTATTGTTTTTGTCGGCTTTTTCATTTCTGTGACCAAAGTATTTGACAAGAATATCTTACAGGAGAAAAAGTTAATTTGGGCATCACAGTTTCAATGGTCTCAGTCTATAGTCATTCAACTCCACTACTCTGGGCCCAATGTGAAGCATCACATTATGGGGAAAGGGCATGGTGGAAGGAAGCTGTCTCCTAATGGCAATAAGGAAGCAGAGAGAGAAAGCATGGGAAGGGACTACGAGGAAGTGACATCTCCACTGATCCCCTCCTCCATCCGTGTCACACCTGCCTACAGTCACCACCCAGTCAGTCCACTCACATTAGGATAGACTGATTAGGTTTCTTCTCTCACAAACCAATCATCTCATGTCTGAAAATTCCAGCATTAACAGAAGCTTTTGGTGGATACTTTATATCCAAACCATAACATGTACCAGTGAAAATTAAAGACAACATATGTCTTGAAACCATCAAGAGAAAGTCAGTGCATTACCTTTGGGAGATGACAATTTAATGTAAATGACTGAGGATTTCTTATCAGACACTGTGGAGGACAGAGGAAATGTTGCAATTTGAAAGGACTGAAAGAAAACAACCCTCAACTTGGAATTCTATGTCCAGTGAAAATATTCACCCAGAAAGAAAGTGACTTAAAGACATCTGCAGATCAAGGAAAACTAAGAGAATTAATTATCAGAATACCCACTCTTAAAAATTTTTGAAATGAAGTTCCGAAAACAAAAGGCAAATGATATTAGAAGGAAACTTAGAACATTAGTAATGAGGGAATATTAGCAGATTAAGCTAGAAGTCAGAAAATCATATATACATACTTATATGTATATACACATATATAATAGATGAATAATCAATAGATAATAAAAATGTTAAAACAAAGTTTTTAACAATTAACAATTAACATAATAAAATATCAACCCTAGACTAAGTAAAATATTTTCAATCACATATTTGGCAATGTATTATATATAGAATATATTTAAAAACCATAAAAATTCAACAATAAAAATATAACAATATAATATAAGAATGGGAAAACACTTGAACAGATTCTTTGCCAAAGATGATATAAGCTTGACATATAATAACATTAAGAAATTTAAATATAATTTATTTGTTAAGTAGTTGCAAATTAAGACTAATACCAGTACAACATATGTACTTGAATGGCCAAAATGAAAATTTCTAATAATGCTATTATATATATATATATATATATGTATATATATGATGTAACCCAAAAGCTTAAGTATGAGACAACACAGAAAGTTCAGAGGTGAAATGTTTAGATTGTGAAAGCTGTAATTTAATTAGTAGATTTATTCACCGATACTGATAATTGGTAGTTAATTAACTGGCATGTAGGGTGTGGCTGGAAGAAGTAGGTCACTGGGGGGAATGACTTTGGAGTTTATATTTTGTCCCAGGTGAGCAGAATTCTTTTTCTTCTTCTTGGTTGCCATGTTCAAACTACTTTCCTCTGCCACGTGCTTCTGCCATTGTGTTCTGCTATGCTGTGAGCTGACGATAGACTAAACCTATGAAACCATGAGCCAAAATAAACATTGCCTCCTTTGAGTTTTTCTTGTTAGGTCTTGTGTTCACAGAAATGAAAAGCTGATTAAACCAGAAATTGGTACTAAGAAGTAAGGAAGTTGCTGTGACTATGTAGTTCAGAAGTCTTTGTTACTTGTTTGTAGGAGGGATTTTGAAAAGTTTAGAGATGAAAGCTGAAAAAAATCTTTATAATGTCATAAGTGAGCTTAGTGGGTGATTCTGGTGAAAGCCTAGAAGACCAGAATTCCAGTAAGACTGTGGACAGTAAAGACTGGGTTAGTGAGTTTCAGAGGAAGGACTCTATTGGAAATTGTACTAGAGGCCACTCACGTTTCATTCTGGTAAAAATGTTTTCTACATTTTGCCTGTGTCCTAAGATTTTCTGTGAGTCTGAATGTGGCAGAGGAAATTTCAAGGAGCATAGCTTTCAGGCAGTGGAATGGACATTGCTGGTGGCTTTTAAACAAGCTTACTATTATAATCATAAGTAGAAAGCAGAGCAAAAGATTTGAAAATCTTGTAGCTTGGCTGGAAAAGTGCAAGTAAAACTGGTGTGAAGGAAGTTGTAGTTGTTAAAGAGATTATAAAGACTAAAGAGAAGTTAAGTACTTTACATAATGCCAACAGGAGAGATGGCAATCAAGAATTGGCAAGTCATGCCCATAGTAGGCTCAAAGGTGTAAAAGTAAAAATTCCTTTGAGAAGAAACCAGTGGGGCACTTTGCTTGCACAGGAGGCCTAGGAAGTGGTTTCATTGTTCCCCAGTCACTTATACATTCAAAGGCTATTATAGTCATGGTACCTTGGGGCTTGGCTACTGCTCAGTATGGTGCAGACCTTGGCATGAACCACCTTGGTCTGGTTGTGCAGGACTACAGGATGCTGGAGTTAGGGTGTGTTTTAGTCAACTTTTTCACTGCTGTGACTGAAAGACCCTACCAGAACAACTGTAGAGGAGGAAAAGTTTATTTAAGGGGGGTCACGGTTTCAGAGGTCTTAGTCCATAGAAGGCTGGCTCCATTCCTCAGAGCTCCAAGTGAGGCAGAACATCCTGGCAGAGGAAAATATCTCACATGTTGATTAGAAAGGAGAGAGGGAGGGAGGGAGGGAGGGAGGGATGGAGGGAGGAAGAGAGAAAGAGAGAAGACTACACCTACCATATATATATATATATATATATATATATATCCCCCAAAGCCATACCCCCAATTCTCACCTCCTCCAGCCATACCCTACCTCTTTAATTATCACTCAATTAATCCCTATCAAGGAATTAATTCACTGATTGGGTTAAGACTCTCACAGCCCAATAATTTCTCCTTTGAACCTTTTTGCATTTTCTCACATATGAGCATTTAGGGGACATCTCACATTCAAACCTTAGCAGGTTGTCATAGAGGATTCCACCGATATTTCAAAAGAAGACCTTTGAGGCTAGAAAAAATGTAGCAGGGTTGGAATCCCTGCAGGCAGCTCCAAAGAGGGTGATGTCTGAAGATGTGAGGAGGCCAAAGCTTTAGTTAAGACCTCTGAGATTAAGAGATGTCAATAAAGTGGAATGTCTGCTAAGAAAAAATGCAGGAATTGAGCACCAAGCCAAGAAAGAGGTCATGTGGGCTGCAACCAGCTAGGCCACAGGGGCAGAGCTATACAAGCCCTTTGGAGGGAACACCATGATGTCATCTGGCCCAAATGTTGGCCATGGAACTATAGGACTTGTTTGCCCTGCTGGATTTCAGTTTTGCTTTGGCCCATCCTTCCTTTCTTTCTATGGTCCTATTTATTCCTTATGGAAAGTAAATATTTATTCTGTACCATCATATATTGGATATATGGTCTTCACAGGAGAAAATATTAATGGGTTGGCCTTGAGTTTCAGGTGAGATTTTGGATTTGTATTTTTGGGTAATACTAGAACTATTATAACTACGGGGAATCTTAAAAATGGAAGAAATGTATTTCGCTTTCTGAGTGTAGCATGAGTTTTCAGGGGCTAGGGGTGGAATGAGATGGTTTAGATAGGAGATACTTTCCAAAAACTCATGTATGAGACAATGCAAGAAGAGGTAAAGTACTAGTTATGAGAATTGTAACCTTACGTAGGGGATATGAGTTAACTGGGTGATAATGGTGCACAGAGAGGGTATGAGTGGACATAAGTGACTGAGGAGGGCCTCTGGGGTTTATATTCTCTCCCTGTTGAGTGGAGCTTTCTCTTTGCTGACTGGTTAACATGTCCTGTGAGGCTTTCCTTCACCATGCTCTTCTACCTGGGCCCACAGCTATGGTGTCTACTGAAGATGAACTGAACCTCTGAAACTGTGTGCCAAAAATCAACCTTTTCTCTTCTAAGTTGTTCTTGTCAGGTTCTGTAGTCAAAGAAAAAAACAAAAAAAAAAATGAAAACTGAAACAAACACCAAGAGTCAATGAAGTTGGAACTTACAAGCATTGCTGGTGAAAATTTAAAACTAATATACCCACTCTGGAAAATAGTTTTGCAGCTTTTTATAAAGTTAAACTTACAAATTTCCTAGCAATTTTACCCACGAGTACTTACCATAGAGAAATGAAGTTATTATTTCATAAAACTGCATATGAATCTTTATTGTAGTTGTACTCCTAGTGACTCCAAAGTGAAAAAAAAAACTTAAACACCTTTCAATTGGTAAATAAGTAAACAAACTGGAACCTGCTACAAATCAATTAAAAGGATAAATCATTGACAAATGCACTAACCTGAATGAATTTCAAAGCATCATAAGTACCCAAAAAGCCAGTCTCAGATATTGTAAGATTGTATTTATTAAACATTCTTGGAAATGTACAGCTAATGAAGGAGAACACACAAAGATGTAAATATGGAAGGAAGATTGACAGGGGTAAAGATGGAAGGAAGAAATGACTACATAGGATTAACGTGAGCGTTTTGAAGATGGTCAAGTATTTTGGTACTCTAATTATGATGGTGGATACACCAATCTATGAATGTATTAAAATTCATAGAACTGTATTACAGAAAAGGCAATTTTTATGTAAAGTAACTTAAACAATAAAATTAATTTCAGGAAAGAAATGTCCTTTGTTTTGTTCTTAGAGAAAATTGCAGAAACATTCCTGTAATTAAAAGTAAACAGTTGATACATTTGCAGAAAGCAATGTGAGAATTTTCTCCTGTGGCTTACATAGACTTGTTAAAGTAAGCATAACTGAATTTTAAGAAATCACATATTCCTGAAATTAGATTTGACTTGATTCTTTGAAGTATTCCTTTTTATATGACTCCCTAGTCTGTGAGGAAGTAGTGGAAGGATGAAAACTACTTACAAAATCGACTTTGGAAGTTAACTTGTATACACAGGAACACATGCTGAAGAATTCCATTGCTCTCATAAGACTTCTAAATCCACATCTTGAAGGCTGTTTAAATTCTCAAGGGTTCATGTGATGGACCCTGAAATGTAATAGATAAGCATCTGTATCACTGAGATATATTTCTCTCTTTGGATTTTGAGTAAAGGAGATGTTTTTCTTTAGTCTTGCTATGAAAAGAGAGTGAATGGGAACATCTATTTTTTTTTCTTCTCAGTCACAGTCCCTTTATGGCATGTATTTGCTTTGTTATTAATCAGGTATTACCTCTCCAGAGATGACTAGGAAATTTGTCTTTGCTGTCATTCAAATAGCTTTTCTGAGCCACCTGCTTGGAAGTAAGCATATTCTATCCTTTTGGGTTATAAATGCAAAATCCTTGTCAAGGCTGAAATGAAAACCTTCATATAAGGTGTGTTTTATAGAAAAGTTATTTGGCCTTTCTGGGTTTTTATTGTCTGTTCCTATGTTTATGTGTAAACAAAAAAAATGCTAATTATTGTTTATTTTTCAGGGGCTTAGCATTTAGAGCAGATGATAACTCACCAGAGTTGTATTCAAACGGGTTTTATAGGTAGATCTTTCTTGATGATCTTAGATTGTTCACCCTGGACATATGTTAGACTTTAATAGCTTTACACCATTTGTATGAAGAAAAATATCATTTTGACCTTTTGATAATTACACATTATTAGCTCCATTTTAATTGTATTTTCAGATAATGGATTATAACTATTTTTCTCTTTCATAGGTTTTCTCTTTTCTTCCTAACACTATTTTTTAAATCACTTTCACCCCTTATTTTAACCTTTTTTTTCCTTCTCAGAAGATAGAATTTTTCTCTATATTCATCTGTGCTGTATCTTAGCTGCTGGGCAAGAAGATGTCAACTTCCACCACTGCTGAAAATGAAAAATAATTTTTTTTAGGTAGTAGCTAATCTCAAAATGGAATAATTTGTTTATTTTGAAAGTAGAGGTGATATTGATTTTTTTTAAGTTTTGACCCATGAATGCTAAAACAAGATTGAAATCTAAAATCTTTATTGTGAACTTTATCAAAATTTGGCAGGATTTCCTCCTCTACCTCAGAGAATGAAACTCTTCAGCAGGCATCTCCAAAAAAACACAAATCTGCTGGAAGTTTATCAGAGTCCTTGGAGAATAATGTCTCTGAGAAAAAGGTCTCTGTTATTTGAATGTGCTCCATGAATCCAGTCATGAATGTGTAGGCTGCTAAATTTTTTCAGATGAAAGTTCTGAATGGAGTTAGTTAGATCTTAATTTAGCTTTGACTTTTTTCTGAAGTTAAATATTTGCTCTCCATTGATCAATGAATGATTGCAATTTCTTGCTATAACTCTGAGGAATTTTAAGGCAGACTGTAATTTCCTGTGAAATATAGTTGTCCTGAGGCAAAACTAAACACATAATCAGCTCAATGTGAAAAACAGGAACAAGAAGCTGCTGTGGGGCTTGTTCTTCATGTTTTATCCGCCCGGTACTTCCCCATTCCTAGTAAGAATCATCTCTTGGCCCTTTAAGGGATTTGTTTCTGTGGGGGCAAAGGCATGATTCCTTTTTTGGAAGGGTGAGCTTACCTGTCAAAAAAATCTGTTATAACCAGTCACCCTGCTCTTATAAAAAAATAGCCTCTACCTTTATATAGAAGATATCATTATTTTCATTTTATGGGTATAGATACAAAATTTGCTTTGGTAGTAAAGAGCAGAAGTTCTCTTGTTCTTGAACTATTTAAAATTTTACTGCCAGTGTCTTGGAGGAGAAAGCAAGAGAGATGAATACAGAGGACAAATAGAAGCCCAGAAGAGCATGTGGAAATGAGTGGTATATATGAATAAAAAGTGGAAAAGATAGAGAAAAAAATCTTTTAGTAGCATCATATTCAGATGTTAAGCAATTAAAATCAACTTAACAAGTACATAAGGTAAAAATAATTAGACCACATGTGCCTAAGATGCCACCTAACACCGAGAACTTAACTCTAAGTTCTCCCCTTAAGAGCAGGTCTGTGTAGTATTTCATTATTTAGAATGAGAAACATTGTTAAATAGTTGTTTATCCACTTACCTAATAAGATTGATCACTGCATATCAATCCTATGGTAAGATTCTTCTATTAACAGAAACAGATATTAGAATAGTCCTTCACAAAATCACATTCTTATTAAATGTGTGAGAAGACATATGCTACTTCTCATTTGATAGTTGGTTTGTTTTGCTTTGTTTGACCGTCCACATAATATTTTCTATTATCCACATTTGGGAAGTCTCAGTATGTGTAGTCTCATGATATTTCCTAAATTTGAAAGCTGAAGAGGCAGACATTCTCCACTTATTCTCCTGGCCCTTGCAGTTAGGATGTTGGTGTGTAACTTATGTTCCATGAATTTGATATTACCAATCAGGGTTTGCTGTGTGGAGCTGATCAAACCAGTATCAGGACATAGTCAGTATTCAGTTGTTGAAGTTGCAACTATAAATAATGATCTGTGGCAACATCCTGAGCAAGGGTTCTCCTGCCAAATGCAGTGATCTGGTCTCTTGATTTTTTCCCCATGTGGAATTGTCTTGAAGCCTCTCTGCTCTCCAAACTTGACCCTCCATGTTTAAGGTAATTTCCTGAACACTTAAAACTCATCTAAATCTGTCTCATTTTTCTTCTTTTCCTTGTTTTTACCATGGAGTTCCAGATTCAAATTCATTACTTTAAATCAAGAACCCTCTCCAAATCCACAGAATAAATCATTTTTAGGACAGATAAACCTAAGAAAAATATATCCAGTCATTCTGCTCTTACCAATAAAACAGTGTCTACCTATATGAAGAAAGAAGGTACTGACAAAAGCTAGCCCCTCTAATCTTGGCTTCTAATTGACTCACATCTTTTTTTTTTTTTTTTTTTTTTTTTTTTTTTACACAGGTGGTGCTTCATCTGCTAATATTGCTATCAGTACGTATGTTGATTTCATTAACTTAAAAATGAAGGGGAGAAATGATCTTTCCTTGGCTATGCAGAGAAAGATTCTGTGTATGCAATTCATTTGTTTCTGAGTTTAAAAATCAATTTAATTAGAACTCATATTCCCTCTATATTTGAGATGTTTACAGAATTTACAAATAAATGTATATTGTAGACGATTTTATGTGAAAATTTAATATACAGTTGCTGTGCATACACATACAGAGTAAAGTAAACATCAGAATGGCATTTTGAGTGACTTCTTTAAATATCACTTTTTAAGAACTTAGAGTTTCTATCAGAGATATGACATTTTTGTTCCAGAGATTTTGAAAACTGCAAAATGTCTAAATTTCAAGATAGGAATGGATTTGTGTCCTCAGAAGTGGTTTCTCCTTTTCAAGATAGGAAATTGAATTTGGACCTAAAGGGTTAAAGCATTTTCCTTCTAAAGATCAGGATATGCCACACTACAAACCCTGGGGTGCGCACTTTCCATCTTATTAATCCAAGTAAATTCATTTCATCTATTAGGTCAGTTAATAACAATCCATTTCCAGATCTCCATCAGGAAGGAGTCATCTAAATCTGGGATATTTAAGTTAGGAAACATGACTTGAGCCGAAGAGTGTGTGTATGTGTGCGTGTGTGTGCACGCACGTGTGTATGTGTGTGTGTGTGTGTATGTGTGTTTGTGTTCGTGTGTGTGATTTGCCCCCTCTCAGTTTTTATAATATGTATTATTACCTGCTCTCATGCTTTTCAAAATACACATATCTTTAGCACATTTGAACAATCATTTAGGAGTTACATATGTGTGTTTTCTAGAGAGATGAAATTACTTAAATAAATGCACACTACCATCACTAAAAAGAAGGAAAAAAAATTAAAATATAGAAAGAATAATTGAATGAAACTGAACAAATTATGCTGTTATACTGTATGTATGTATAAATATGTGGAATGATTTCCAATATTATATAAAATTATAATGTACCAATAAAAATTTAACAATGAAAATTAAAAATAAGGTGTAGGGATACTTTATTAGTAAATTTTCTTTTCTATACATAAATAGAAAATTAAACATTTATGGATACATTGCCAAAATTATTCCATGGGGCTATACTTTTTAAATATTATAAAATATATTTTTTCTATTTTTAATTTCTGTCTAAAAAAATCATAAATGTAAAAAGAAAAACTCTCTTCTAATATTTTAGCTTTGAATAATATTTCTCAAATACCATGTGATAAATTACACCCAAAACTTAGCAGTTTAAAATAAAAAATATTTATTATCTCCATAAGATCTTTGCATTAGAAATTAGGGCACCACATAATTCGTCTTCTACTTCAGATTTTTTCACACTCAAAATATTAAATTGTCTATTTTACTGAAGGAATTATTAGCAATAAATAATTGTATTTCATAGCACCAATTAATATCATAATTTAATTTTGTGGCAGTCTTCATTTGGAATCAGGGGAATGAGCATTTAGGAGTTTTCTGTTGTTTAAATTTTGAGATTGAAAAAATTAATTTCAAACTTGAAATCATGATTTACTTTTTGTTACCCTATTGTATCACAAATAACTTATACTATAGATAATCCTTGACTTAGAATGGCTGGAATTGTAATTTTTCTTTCTTTCTTTCTTTCTTTTTTTTTTTTTTTTGGTACTGAGGAATGAACCCAGGGACTCCCTACTATGGAGGTGTATCCTCAGCCACTTTTATTTTTAATTGTTAGACAGGATCTATCTATGTTGTCCAGGCTAGTCTCAAACTTGCAATCCTCCTGCCTCAGCCCCCCAAGATGTTAGAATTACAGAAGTAGGCCATCACACCCTCCTTTGACATGATTTTTTTAACTCAATGATATACACTGAGGAGAAATTGTATTTCAAATTTTGAATTTTGATCTTCACCTGAGCTGTGATACTCTCTTGCCAACTGAGCAGTAGCAGTGAACCACAGCTCCCGGTCAGTTATATCACCAGGAGGGTAAACAAATGATAACCTACCCAGTGTACAGGTTTGCTAAGCTATGATATTTAATTGGTTTATTAAATGCACTTACCATTTTATTAATTAGTATATTAAATACATTTTTGACTTAATTATATTTTTCAACTTATTGTGGGTTTATCATAAACTCCATTGCCAAAGAGCTTTTGTAGAGTGATACAGAGGTACAAGTGAATCAGATTAAAAACCACAGTGATTCAAAACATTACATTTAGCAAAGGAAGGAAGGTTGGGTGTTCAATGATGATCACTTTTCTGTCCTCATATTTGTTATCTCTGAGCAGCAACTACCACAATTGATCACCTGGTCCCAAATCCTCTTAGTATTCTTCAAATTGCATGGGTGGCAGCTGCACCTTCTCAGTCCATTTTGTGGATTCTTCTTTCTGTGTTGTGTCTCTGAAATGTAGAGTGTCATGGTTGGTCTTGCAACTGTTTATTTTAAATACTTTTTGAAACTAAATTTATTTTACTTTATCTTGTTTCAAATGTGTTTATCTTAGTACACTATTATACAGGAAATGTATATGAATTCGCAGCTTACAAAGTATTCAGATTGAGCACATCTATGTAACCAGCAACAGACTAAGAAATAAAATATTACTATCTCTATTTTTCAGTCACCGTTTCAGTCACCATACTGGTCTTTCTCTCTCCCTCATTCAACTATCACTGTTCTGTTGTAGCACACTCTGGTCACATTGGCCTGTTGCTCCTCAGTTTATTAATCAGCTATTCACCAAAGAGGAGAGTATGTCCACAGATCTTGGTAATCTCCATTGTTTTTGTCATTTGGGTTTCAGCTCAGTCTTCCACCCACTGTCTTCTGAGAAGGCTTCTCCTGTCTGCTGTCTCAGTCGGCTTCTACCAATGATCGTACTCTAGTGCATTATTCTATTATATTTTACTCTCATGCCCATTTCTATTTGGAGTGATTTTGGTCATTTGTTTATTTTCTATCTCCCACTTTCTAGAATGGAATTTCCACTATGAAAGAAACCTGTTATTTTGTTTATTTGCTTCTGAAATAATGCGTGATTAATTGGCAATAAATAATTGGATCAGGGCAGGAATGAAATGAACAACTTGCTCAAATTCCTCTTGAAGACTTTTTAATAGGTAATCAAGTAAATATTTTACAATGAAATGGAGCAATAAGTATGTAAATAAATTTACGTGGAAAAACTCCTAAATGTATGGCTGTGATCATTCTGAGTCATGCTTATGAACAAGTTGGAAAGATCACTTGAATGACTAACATGACCCCCTACTTGATACATTTATTCTTTATTTGCTTGGTGAAATTTAAGTAAAAAGAGATTGCTGGGAAGTAAGGAAAATTAAAGTGGCCATTCTCATTTTATTTTTCCTGGCACTGTTATATTTTACCTTTAGAAAGTAAAAATATGAAACAAAATGGTATTTCCTGCTACATAATAGAAGAAAACTGAAAAGAGATGTCATATTTCTAGACAGTGAGACTATGAATTTTTATTTCATATCTTATGCATTACTTTGGGGAAGATTTTATTTTTTAAAAATATTTATTAAAGAGAGGGAGAATTTTTAATATTTATTTTTTAGTTTTCGGCGGACACAACATCTTTGTTTGTATGTGGTGCTGAGGATGGAACCTGGGCCGCACGCATGCCAGGCGAGCATGCTACCACTTGAGCCACATGCCCAACCCCGGGAAGATTTTATTTTTAATGGATAAGCATATAGGTATTCCCTATTGTTACTCTATAATGTGTTGTAACTACCCTATTGTAAATATGATCTATTAAAAATAACACCAGTGTTAGAAGCCTTCAGAAATACAAATTCAAAGCTTTTGTTTTACCTTTAGAGTTATTTTTGTTCTCTGAATCAAGGACTCATAGGAAACACATTTTCATACCTTATGTTGTTAGGAAGTAGAATAGTTTAACAGATTTTTTAAGAAGTGCTAAATATTGTGCTAAACATTATGCTAAACATTGATAAAACTTAGGGCAGGGAGCTCCAGTTTTAAGTCTTTAAATTAAAACAAAGTCTATTTTCAATACTGAAAAGTGATTTTTTTGTATCATTTTCTTAATGGAAATGATTCCTTTAATACATTCATAAAATTGAATTTTCCCTTTAAAATATCATTTTGAAGATAATCACATTTATTGCAGAACCTCTCCAATTCAAGCTTTGGTAAAATGAGAAAAAGAGCTTCACTTAGGCAATATCCTTTCTCTTTCACTGTTTTTGCCTTTGCATGCAGAATTTCCCATGACAGCTGGGTGAGCAAGGGTGCACTATGGCAGTGTTAAAACATGCCAAGTTTCCTTGCAAGCTGTATCTGCCAAACAGATAAATGTGTGGTGTGAATTAACAAGCATGCTGCACCTGGGTTTTCTCAGTGATATTAAAAATCATTCTTCTTATAGCTCAGGTGTTATAGCACTGGTGCCATAAGACCCAATATTAATAAGATTTGTATGCCCTGAAGCTAAATAGGGAAGTTTCTGAACCGTGAGAATATAATTCTAACTTCTCAAATAGCATGGGAGGTTTTGCCTTAGTTTTAGAAGAAGCAATGGGAAGAAAGAAAGGCAAACATCAGAACTATGTAGTCAGCAGATGCATCAGATTGAATTCAGATAACATAAAATAAAACTCTATGACTTTTGTTGAGTGATTAACACGTACTTGACTCTTTTCTAGTGTTCAAAGTTTATTAACTACTTGGTTTCTCTATTCAGTTCTGCAAGCTGCTTCCTCCCTGCTTCTTTTCATCTTTTAGTACTTGTTCTTTTTCCACAGTGTTCATTATTGGGTATCATACCAGATATTCTCTTTAGGTATTATGTTTTATTTTCCGGTTTTCTGCCTTTTCTACCAGAATATGTACTCCTCAAGGACATGTATCTTTGTTTTAATAAAACAGACTACATTTTGCTACAGTAACAAACAACTTCAACTCTCAAAGGCTTGAAACAATAAAGTTTATTATTTTTTGTAGTATAATATGTACATCACGAATCTTGTGGCATTTCTATATCACACAGGATTCCAGGATTAGAGATTTCATCTCAAGACAGGCCTCCATGGTCACAGATGCTTGAGGGAGGCAAATGTGATGAATTGCTCTCTTGAACTTAAGCCTTCTATGGAGAAGTGACACATGTCACTTCCACTCACATTTCATTGAACAATGAATGTCAATTGGTCATGCCTGATTTCAACAGTGCTGGAAGGAGAATATATTGCAGTAAACAGAATACAACTTACCATCTCTTGCTCATTGATTGCTATATCACAATTGTTGGTGGTTAGAAGATCATAAGTAGATACTCATATCTAATAACTATTATCTTCATTATTTCATGAAAAAGGAAAATGGAGCAAACAGAGAAAAGGGAACTTGTCAAATTTTAGGAAGAGCAGTGTATGAAGCCAGATTTTTATTATGAAGCATTCCTTGACTCTTATCTCCTACATTGATAAGTTGATAAAAGATGAGTCACTGTAATGAGTTTGCATTTTATTTCTTAGACTTAGTAGGATTTCAGTTTTTGTCTAATAACCCAGACAAGTGATATACTTCATCTGGCATACTTCCTCTATTCCACCAAATGGTCTTTGAAGTTGACAGTTTGCAAAAATAAGGAAGACAATTTTGACTATGATGCTGAGGTGGAAGTACATTTTATTTTAAGGTCAGAGCTACTGGATATTTATTGTCCCAATTTAAATTAATTAAAAATCAATAGATTCAGGAATATGTATTTTGTATTGTACAATTGTGAAAATAAAGGAGAAGTTCATTTTAATAATTTATAAACCTGGGAAATGTCTTTTCAACATGTTGTATGTCTTGAAAACATACAAAACACAATGTTTTGTGTTTTGCTGGAAAAAAAATTTTTTTTTGATTAACTGCTTTTTTTTATTGTTGGTCATTCAAAACATTACATCTAACTTGATATATCATATTTCACAGTTTGATTCAAAAGGGTTATGAACTCCCATTTTTACCCCGTATACAGATTGCTGAATCACATCAGTTACATCAATTACATTTCCATTGATTTACATATTGCCATTCTAGTGTCTGATGAATTCTGCTCTCTATCCTAACCTCTACTATCCCCCCTCCCCTCCCCACCCCTCCCCTCTTCTCTCTAAACCCCCTCTACTGTAAAACATTTCTTCCTCTTGTGTTATTCTTCCCTTACCCCTCACTTCCTCTTGTATGTAATTTTGTATAACCCTGAGGATCACCTTCCATTTCCATGCAATTTCCCTTCTCTCTCCCTTTCCCTCCCCCCTCTCATCCCTATTAATGTTAATCTTCTTCTCCTGCTCTTCGTCCCTACTCTGTCCTTAGTTACTCCCCTTATATCAAAGAAGACATTTGGCATTTGTTTTTTAAGGATTGGCTAGCTTCACTTAGCATAATCTGCTTTAATGCCATCCATTTCCCTCCAAATTCTATGATTTTGTCATTTCTTAATGCAGAGTAATACTCCATTGTGTATAAATGCCACATTTTTTTTATCCATTCATCTATTGAAGGGCATCTAGGTTGGTTCCACAATCTTGCTACTGTGAATTGTGCTGCTATGAACATCGATGTAGAAGTGTCCCTGTAGCATGCTCTTATTAGGTCTTTGGGGAATGACCGAGAAGGGGAATAGCTGGGTCAAATGGTGGTTCCATTCCCAGCTTTCCAAGAAATCTCCATACTGCTTTCCACATTGGTTGCACCAATTTGCAGTCCCACCAACAGTGAACTAGTGTACCCTTTTCCCCACATCCTCTCCAGCACTTGTTGTTATTGGACTTCCTAATGGCTGCCAATATTACTGGAGTGAGATGGTATCTTAGGGTGGTTTTGATTTGCATTTCTCTGACTGCTAGCGATGGTGAGCATTTTTTCATATACTTATTGATTGATTGTATGTCCTCCTCTGAGAAGTGTCTGTTCAGGTCCTTGGCCCATTTGTTGATTGGGTTATTTGTTGTCTTTTTGTCTAATTTTTTGAGTTCTTTGTATAGTCTGGATATTAGGGCTCTATCTGAAGTGTGAGGAGTAAAGATTTGTTCCCATGATGTAGGCTCCCTATTTACCTCTCTTATTGTTTCTTTTGCTGAGAAAAAACTTTTTAGTTTGAGTAAGTCCTATTTGTTAATTCTAGTTGTTAACTTTTGCGCTATGGGTGTCCTATTGAGGAATTTGGAGCCCGACCCCACGGTATGTAGATCATAGCCAACTTTTTCTTCTATCAGATGC
Source organism: Urocitellus parryii (assembly GCF_045843805.1). NCBI lineage: Eukaryota > Metazoa > Chordata > Mammalia > Rodentia > Sciuridae > Urocitellus > Urocitellus parryii. The sequence goes on from NW_027553327.1 coordinate 350,385, forward strand.
CATGTCTCTGATTTGATATCAAGCTCCTTGATCCATTTTGAGTTAACTTTTGTGCATGGCGAGAGAAAGGGATTCAGTTTCATTTTGATGCAAATGGATTTCCAGTTTTCCCAACACCATTTGTTGAAGATGCTATCCTTCCTCCATTGCATGCTTTTAGCCCCTTTATCAAATATAAGATAATTGTAGTTTTGTGGATTGGTTTCTGTGTCCTCTATTCTGTACCATTGGTCCACCCGCCTGTTTTGGTACCAGTACCATGCTGTTTTTGTTACTATTGCTCTGTAGTATAGTTTGAAGTCTGGTATCACTATCCCGCCTGATTCACACTTCCTGCTTAGCATTGTTTTTGCTATTCTGGGTCTTTTATTATTCCATATGAATTTCATGATTGTTTTATCTATTTCTACAAGAAATGCTGTTGGGATTTTGATTGGCATTGCATTAAACTTATAGAGAACTTTTGGTAATATCGCCATCTTGATGATGTTGGTTCTGCCTATCCATGAACAGGGTATATTTTTCCATCTTCTAAGGTCTTCTTCTATATCTTTCTTTAGGGTTCTGTAGTTTTCATTGTATAAGACTTTCACCTCTTTTGTTAGGTTGATTCCCAAGTATTTTATTTTTTGGGGGATATTGTGAATGGAGTAGTTGTCCTCGTTTCCGTTTCAGAGGATTTGTCGCTGATATACAGAAATGCCTTTGATTTATGCGTGTTGATCTTATATCCTGCCACTTTGCTGAATTCATTTATTAGCTCTAATAGTTTCTTTGTAGACCCTTTTGGGTCTGCTAGGTAAAGAATCATGTCATCTGCAAATACTGATAATTTAAGTTCTTCTTTTCCTATTTTTATGCCTTTAATTTCTTTCGTCTGTCTAATTGCTCTGGCCAGTGTTTCAAGGACTATGTTGAACAGAAGTGGTGAGAGAGGACATCCCTGTCTTGTACCAGATCTTAGAGGGAATGCCTTCAATTTTTCTCCATTCAGCATGATGCTGGCCTGTGGCTTATCATAAATTGCTTTTACAATGTTGAGGTATGATCCTGTTATCCCTAATTTTTCTAGAGTTTTGAACATAAAGGGATGCTGTACTTTGTCAAAAGCTTTTTCTGCATCTATTGAGATGATCATATGGTTCTTATTTTTAAGTCTATTGATGTGGTGAATAACATTTATTGATTTCCATATATTGAACCAGCCTTGCATCCCAGGGATGAATCCTACTTGATCATGGTGTATGATTTTTTTGATGTTTTTGAATCCGATTCGCCAGGATCTTATTGAGGATTTTTGCGTCTAGGTTCATTAGAGATATTGGTCTGTAGTTTTCTTTCTTTGAAGTGTCTTTGTCTGGTTTAGGGATCAGGGTGATATTGGCCTCATAGAATGAATATGGAAGTTCTCCCTCTTTTTCTATTTCCTGAAATAGTTTGAAAAGTATTGGTGTTAGTTCCTCTTTAAAGGTTTTGTAAAACTCTGCTGTATACCCATCCGGTCCTGGGCTTTTCTTAGTTGGTAGTCTTTTGATGGTTTCTTCTATTTCCTCTATTGTTATTGGTCTGTTTAGGTTGTCTATATCCTCCTGACTCAATCTAGGCAGATTTTAAAGAAAGCATTTGAATTAACAAATCAAAGAGACTCTGGAAGATAAGATGGAAAATAAAACTATCATATATTCATGAGACAAAAATATTAATGGATCTCAGTTTTATTTATTTTATTTGTATATGACAGCAGAATGCATTGCAATTCTTATTACACAATTTTTCATATCTCTGGTTGTATACATAGTATATTTATACCAATTCATGTCTTCATATATGTACTTTGGATAATAATGCCATGATTTTATTCTCTTGTATTGCCGAGTAATATTCCATTGTGTATATACACCAGATTTATTTTTATCCATTCATCTATTGAAGGACATCTAGGTTGGTTCCACAGTTTAGCTATTGGATCTCAGTTCTAAATAAGGAATTCCTTGTTTGAGGGCAAAGTGTTATTTTACAGCAGAAAGTGCCAGTACATATTGGAGGAAATGTTTAATATCATAGATATTTTGTCCAGAGGAAAATGATACCAAAATATTATAGATCATACTGAATTCCAGTGTTAAAAGTACAAATATGATACCAATTATTTGTAAAGTATTCTATATCATTCAGTGAACCTGCAAATGTTCACTTAGCACATGCCATGTGGCAGAGGCATAATTATAGATATCATAGTAGATTGTAATATTAATGAGTATGCTTTAAGATTATCTTATTCTTTCTGGTATGTATTAAAATGATTCAGGTTTTCCTGAATTGTGCTTAGGGAATATATATTATTATGAATTTTTGTTTTACAGCAGGTAAATATACAAAGAACCTAAAATAAGTTGTTGTTCTGAATATTTTAAACAATTTTGAAAGACAGTTTGCTTTTGTTTGACAGTTCAGTACACCATTGCAAAAGTTTATAGAGAATTCCTCTAAATTTTCCTTAATCATCTAACATTTTTTTTTCTATTTGGGTAAAAAAGGGATTATTTGCTTGACAATTTCTCTCTACATGCATTTGTCAGTATTATATATATTATCTAATGTGTATAATATGAGGTAATGCAATACTTGAAAAATATATTTCCCAGATATTATTTATATGAAAATTATTTATCAATTACATTTTTCATGTGTTGAATTACAAAATGAATTAATAATTATGAAAATGCTCAGGGTTTCAGATAGTATAAACAAGGACCAGTATTCTAATCCTGGTTAGTCTGGGATTGACTATATGTGATTTGGTAAGAAAGTGTACTAAATTACAAGTATGGGGGGTTTTTTTTGGACTCTAATTTTTAAGGAGAAAAATAAATATCAGGTTTAAATTTTGTCCCCCAAATTGTACTTCATCAATGAATTCACAAGGAAATTCCTGGAAATTTCATTTAGCATCTTTGCAACATCTATTAATCAGGTGGTAAATTCACTGTTTCTTTGTAAAAGATGTTGGATGTTGGGCAGAACTTTATCCTGTTGTTTTTTGTTAAGATGTTAGAATTGTATTGAATTTTAAACTATATACATAAAGGAGCAAAAATAAATGTTAAATGAAAGTTATGGGAGCCCCTTATTTTAGACTGAGCTCCTGCATTAGGCTCCAACAGATCAAACCACAGTGGAGTCACTTAGGCCAGAGTTTCATATCGCCAAACCAAAACTAAGTTCGTTTTCTGATCCTCTAAGAAATCAGGAGAGATGATAGTCAAATTCCCAACAGACCAGTTTTGGTTGGCATGTTAAGGAAGTCTCCTTTCTAACTTTTAAAAGGAAAGGAATCTGAAATAACTTAATAATAATGAATCTGCTTCTTGTGAATTCCTTGTTCCTGATCAAGGTATCTCATACAAACTATTTTACTATGCCCAAAGTAGCACCTCTCTTTTTTAGACAAAATGCTTCCTGATTCATAAATCACAAAAAAGCAAGTTAGATCACTCAACAAACTTGTTGAAATTTTGTCAAAATTTACACAAAAATCTTTACACAATTTCCCATCTGCAAAACACTTAATTCTAAAATCTTGTGGTTTTGACAATTACCAGAAACAAAAAAATACAGTCTTAACATACATATGATTTTGAAAAATACTATTCAGTACAATAGCGCTCCCTATAATTGTCATTAAAATTCAATAAATCTTTCTTGCTGCTCTTTTATTTTTGGTGGTGGGGCGGGGGGGTTGGTGGGTAGTGTACATTTGAAAGGAAAGCACTTCAAATGAAGCAAATCCTGGAGACTATTACACAAGGCCAAATCTTTACTCATAAAATAAAAATGTTCTATGTTCAGTGAAATGAGGCAAAGACATGAAAGCAACAGAGACATAAAATTGGAAGCAACAGGAGGCATCTAAATGATGAACTTTCTACACTACAATATTTAGTTTCAAATGGCATATTCTTCAACTTGAATAAATATGAACAACAAAAGCATTAACACCCACAGCAGCTGATAGATCATAAATTTTAAAGAACTATAAAAACAAGTAAACAAAAGTGGCAATAAGGGAAAATGAGTCATTGTTTATGTGCATATATTTTGGGTCATTTCTGAAGTGTTGAATTATAATTTAATTGATAGCATTTTGCCTCTTTTTACCTGGAAAATAGCAACTGATCATTAATCATTTATTTTCCACGTCTTCTTCTTCCTTTCTCCCTCCTTCTTTCACTTCCTGTCAAGTACGATTATGTTATATTCTATCTAGTGTGTCTCAGGCAGTAAGCTAATTACAGTGTTCTTTCAAAAGTTGGCTCCATGGAGATGGAGCTAAAGGGCAGCTGAGTAAGATCCTCTGGTGACTCTGTCACCACAGACACACATTTGAATAGCTATTAACCTGCAAACTACCTTCATAAAAGCTAAGGAAGCCAGGTGAGAGGTGCACTGCTTGCTTTTGTATAATAATAATAAAAAAGATGTTTTTAAAGAAGCAGGAAGGAGATTTTTTCTATACGAGTCTTGCTGGAAATCCAGATGGTGTGAAGAGAGATGACTTTTACTTTGAGGAAAGAAAAAGGGAATTAAGTTTAGGCTTTAGACTGGGAACCCACTATCATCCCCACCAGTATAAAACTTAGTGCTAGTCAGAGCCCACAATCTCTGTCCTAGCAGAGAACCTATCACCTGAGCAACCGGAACTGCCCTTACTCAAGCAACAGTGGAACAGCTTCTGCTACCCCTCCCCTCACCTCAGGGGAGGAGCAAGACTCCACCCTTTAGGGAGCAGGACATGAAAACTAGCACCAGAATTTTGCCTTGGAGCTCAGTACCAGGCCTGCTACAGTGGGACCCAGCATCAGGAAGAAAACAAATGCCCCTACTCCCAGTCCAGTGTTCTAGACCTGCATGGCATGAATGAGGCAGTGACACACACTCTGGTGGGACAGACTTGTGTTTCTGTTGGCATCACTACCAGATGCAACATGGGACTTGTAACACCCAGAGACTGTGCATGTCCTGTGGTTGTGAGACTGGTCTAATCTAGTTTAGGGTTACTTTTGGTGGCCAAGAAACTGTTTTCTCTAACACTACCCTACTTTGAGTATCATAGTATATACTAAGACTTCATTAACTAGGGGTAGGCCAGTGTAGTGCACAGGACTTCACATTTGTAGTCAATGCCAGGCTGATGAAACCTGACCCTAGGCATATCCTAATGGTCTCCTACTCCAGGTCTGCCTTCAAGTGAAGACTCTGGAACTGCTCCAGTGTCAGTCAGAAATATGTACCTACAGCCCATCTCTCTTCCATTTCAGTCAACATCATCTGTCACTGGTTGCTGTGGTCTTGAGCCATGAGTTTCCTCAGCAGCTCAGCAGTAGGCAGCCCAAAGCAGTGTGGTCCTTGACACTGCCCAGTGCTTTACAGGACTCACTGGGTATGGGATCAAGAGTGTGATACAGGTTGGTATAGAACAGTAGCCTAGATATTGTCCTTTCACTGTGATTTTGCCAAAAGCCAGACAGAATCCTCTGCCACAGTCTGGCTGGGCACAAATCATGAGCCACTGAAGCAGGAACAAACATTTCTGAATTCCACCAGCACACTACACACACGCTCCCTGGGAACTCTACCGAACACCACGCGGCTCCTCCAGGAACCACCAACCCGAAAATCCCTCCTCCGGCACTTCCCCAACCAATGAGAACTCTTCAGGAATCCCTGCAAGAGCTCAACCAGAACTCAATGGGAACTCCGAGAGAACTCAAAAGTCATCATCTTAATGGCTCACTGGCATCACCTCTCAACCACTCTTCGGGCAAAAATGCCATGCATCATCCCGACTAGGCTGTGGCCCTCAACAATCCTCTAGGATCTGTGGATAGCTCACTGACTATGGATTAAGCATCTGACTAGCCTGGCCCTAGGAAGTATCTCACAGGCATCAGTTGGCCTTTATATATACTTCCCCAGTTCATGCTAAACAATATATTAAAAGTATATTTGTTATAAACTTGGGTTAAATTCATCTAGGGCTGAAACAATAACACATGAACAATAGATTTGTAGCAAATCTGTATTTATGGTGCCATGTAACTAAATTAGAAGAAGTAACTACAGGGTCAGAAAAAGTGAATAGCTTGCTTAAGATTTCTGGGAAGACAGGAGTAAAAAAAAGATTATGAAGAATGGAATAAATACCTAATCTCTCAATGTTCATATGCTCTCACATGCCAGTAAACATTAATAACTTTCAGGAAACCTTAACCTCACCTAATGGTCAAAAGGAGGTGCCACAAACTGACCAGATGGGTGAATTCATGAAGAATTTGAAATAGCTGTTTTAAGAAAATTTAAAAAGCTTTAAGAGTATAGATAAATGATTTGATACTCAAGTAGAGAAACACCAGAGGGATGGAAAAAAATAACAACAAATCAAATGAATAGAAATCCTTGAACTAGAAAATGTACTAAAGAAAATTAAAACCAGAGTAGAAGACATCGCTAGTACAGTAGATCAGAGAAGAAAGAATTAGTGAGCTTAAAGACAGGCTGTTTGAAAACATATAGGCAGGGAAAAAAAAGAGAAAAATATCAAGAGGAATGAAGAACATTTACAGAAACTTTTGAATGACATTAAGAGGACAATATTTGGGTTATTTGGGTTCAAGAGTAATTTAAGAATACAAAGGAGTAGAACGCTTGTTCAAAGGGGTAATAATATATAACTTCCCAAACCTAGATAAAGATATAAATATTCATATACAGGAAGGGTAAAGATCATAAGTTAGATTCCATTTAATCTAACCTACTCAATATACCTTATAATCAAATTCTCAGTGTCAAAATATAAAAGCAAGTTCCTTAAGGCAGCAAGAGAAAAGGTGCAAATAACACATTTCTTCTAAAATGAATCTTAATGAATGAAGTGGGGGAATTCTCCAAATACATTATTAGAGACCATCATCATTTTCACACCAAAAAAAAAAAAGACTAAGACACAACAAAAAGAAAGAAAACTACAGGCCAATATCCTTGGTGAACATAAATGCAAAAATTTCTCAAGAAAACACTAGCAAAAAAATCCAACAGCACACACTAAGTCAACAGATGATATACAGAATAGGGAAAAGCTGAAAAATTTCTAAGACCTGGAACAAGACAAGGATGCCCATTTTCCCTCAATATTTCAGCATACATGGGATAAAAAAAAAATCAAAATATAAAAATCAGTTGAATTGCTTAAGGCCAATAGCTGAGTATTGTAAACTGAAATCAAGAAAGCAATTTCACTTAAAATACAAATAAAAATAAATTTAACCAAAGTGGTTAAAATTCTCTACAATGGAAAATATAAATTTTGATGAATGAAATTGAAGAGAACACAAGAAACTTAAAAACATCCCTTGTTCTTGGATTTGAAGTATCATTATTGTTAAAATGTCTACATTACTCAAAGCAATCTATAGATTTAATGCAATCCCTATCAAAATACCAATGATATTTTTTATACAATTAGGAAAAAAGCTGTCCTAAAATTTGTGTGGAATCACAAAATAATCTCAGGCAGCCAAAGCTATCTTGATCAAAATATTGCAAAACTAGTAATATAAACAATACAGTATTAGCTTAAAAATAGACATGGGCCAATGAAATAGAATAGATAGCCTAAAAGTAACACCATCCACCTGCATCCAACTGATTTTCATTGAAGGTGATCAGATCACATATTGGAGAATGGACAGTCCCTTTTATAAATGGTGCTGTGAAAGTTGGATATATACAAGAAGGATGAAACTAGACTCTCTATCTCTTACCAAATCATCTCTGAATGGATTATAGGCCTGAAACCATGGAACTATTAAAAGAAAATATATGGGAAATGACTCTGTGGACAACGATGTTTTGGACAACATCCCCCACACCACAGAAAATAAAAGCAAAAATTATCAAATGAGTTCACATTAAACTAAAAAGCTTCTACATAGCAAAGGGAAGAATCAACAGAGTGAAGAGACAATCTATATGATGGGAAAATATATTTATGAACTATAAATCTGACAAGGAATTGATATCCAGTATACATAGGTAAGTCCCAAAACTCAATAGAAGAAAGAAAACTAAATAAAACGTGGGCAATAGATGTAAATAGGTCTTTCTCAAGACATACAAATGGACAACAGGAATATGAAAAATGTTTATAATTTCTAAACTTCAGAGAAATGAAAATAGCATCTAGGTAAGAATGACTATTATCACAAAGAGAAAAGAGAATAGTGCTGGTGAGGATGTGAAAGAAAGGAAAGCCTTATACATTGTTGATGGGAATGTAAATTATTAGGGCTTTTATGAAAAACAATGCGAAGGTTCCATAAAAATTTTAAAATTTAGTAACTGTATGATCCAACAATCCTACTCCTTGGTATATACTCACAGGAAATGTAGCCATTTTGTTGGTAAGTCATCTGCACTCCTGCATTTATTGCAGCACTATTCATAACAGCCAACACATGGAAACAACATAGATTTAGAATGGAAACATCCTTCAACAGATGAATGAATAAAGAAGTTGAAAATACACACAATGGCATACTATTCAGCCATAAAAGGAATGGAATCCTGTCATTGATAACAACATGGATGGAACTGGTGATTATTTTTAAGCAAGGTGAGCAAGGGACAGAAGGACGAGTACCACAGGATCTCAAAGGTAAAAATTAAAAAGTTGATCTCATAGAAGTGAAGAGTAGAATTGTGGGAAACCAGAGGCTGAGGAGGGTGAGAGGCAGGGGTGGGGAGGATTGATCAATGGGTACCATATTACAGTTAGAAGTTTTGGTGTGTTATTGCACAGGAGGATGGTTAAAAATAATGACAATGTATTGTACATTTCAAGAAGGTACGAGAAAGAATTTTGAATGCTTTTACCACGAGAAAATTATAAATGTTTGAGAATAGAGAAAACTTTAACCTGATTTAAGCATTAAACTATGTATACATGTATTGAAACATCACAAGGTACTTCATCAATATATGTAATATTTATGTTTATTTAATTTAAATAAAAATTACTATTAAAAGAAATGCCTCTATCACCTGTTTACTTTGCAGTCTTGAAAGAATTATACTTAACTTTTTTTTTTCTTTTTTCAAAAGCTGGAGATAGTGAACATACTTTCCACATGGTCTTATTATGAAGTGTATTATTTATTGTGAAGCTCTTATTATAGTGTCTGAAATACAGTTGGCTGTCTACAAGATTTTTAGAATGAAGGAATCAGTGAATAAGTGAATGAATGTATGATATTCATGGCAATGAGGATTTGAAATGTCTTTGTAACATCTAATATTTACAAAGATGATGGAACTGGAGAAGCATGTTACAAAAAAAGGTCATTTACATGAAATCTTTCTCATTAATATGGGGGCAAAAAATTAATAAAATCCAATTTTACACAATTCAAATCCTGTGAAATACAAAAAAGGCTAGTATCTCATAATTTATAAATTTCATTTCAGCTTTTCATGTTTAACTTAGCATTTAAATATCAGTTTTTTAAACTTACCATATGAACAGAATGAAGGAGAAAAACCATACATTTATTTGACTAGTTACAGAAAAAGCTGTAAATATAATTTAATACTCGGTGGTGAATAAATTCTAATTAAATTAAATGTAATAGGAAAATTTCTTAATAGAGACTATCCACAAAAGTCTTGTAGCTAGTATACTCAGGAGTCAAATATTGATTGGTATTTCATGAGGTCTGAATCGAGGTAAGAATATTTGTTACCATTTAAGTTTAATGTTATACAATAAGTTCTTTCAAATATAAGAAGGCAAGATAAAATATTAGATATAAGGATGGAATAAAAATAGTTATTTTTAGATGACTTATTTGCATAGAAATATCTACACAGAGCCAAAATACTAGGATTCATAAGTTACATTAGCACATTTGATTTCTTAAAATATTTTTTAATATATCATATTTTATATGTAAAAAAATTGAATGAAATTTAAGGAAATTATTATTTTTATTATCATTTAAAATATCTAACACCTTCAAGTATTCTTAAAGAGATAAGACTTTTAGTATAAAATAACATGATTGGAATAAATTAAGAAAAATTGATTCAAGCGGTATATCCTGGCTATGTATTGGTAGACTCAAATTATAAAGAGGTTGTTTATTCCCAAATTGGCTTATAGTTTAATGAAGTCCTGCTAAAATTTCTAGAATATATTTTTTTGAATATTGGTAATTCTTATATTTTGTCATGGACTATTGCTCATGCATAAGGCAAATGATGACCTTTTTTAGTAAGTCTGTTTAAAATAACATGCAAAGATTAAGAAATATTGGTTTATTTATTAATGTCAATCTATGGTATTAGGCACAAAATCTCTAAATTTCTAGTTTATATCTTCTGTTACATGTGAAAATATCCATGAAGTAAAACTTTTAAACATGCTATCCCTGTTATAAATTTTGATTTTCTATAAGAAAAATCACCGAGTTAAAGAAAATTTAGATAGATTTTATTCCTATGTTGAATGTTCTGAAAGAAACTCAAAATATAATTAAAAATATTTATCTCCAATATTTATCTTCCTATTATTTTAAATCATTTTTAACATTAGTCCCTTTTCCTAATTCTGTGAGACTTTTGAAAAAGTTTTTTATAGTCTCCTCTTATGTATTTCAATTCAGCATTAAGTAGGATTTATTATTCTCACATTAATACTTTTTAATGCAAGCTATCTATGGCTGTTCCTTCAAAACAAAATATTCCTTGGTGTATTTCTCTACAAACAGATGTCATGGCTTCCCCAATGTCAAAGTGACAGTCACCGGATCACAATCAATTCTCAAATTGTTTGCTGTGTAAAAAATAACATCTGTAGATTAACTCAAACCGTCTTGATAAAAAGAAACAGGTGCTCATATTAGCATTTCTAAAGCTAAAGAAATCCATCTGCAGAAGCTTGATTTACAGTAATTTTAACCTGATTTATTCTTCATTATAAGTAAGTGCACTATCCAAGAGATATGTGAATCATGGTACTTAGTGAAATAAACATATTTAGAAGATTATAATCTTGCAGAAAATCTGCTGTTACTCTCCTTGAACAAGCCTCTTTAGAAATAATTAATGCCTTTGCTTTGTTTAATTGTAGTGATATATATTTGTGAAAAGCAATATTTTTCTTTCCATAGCTATAAAGGATAATATGGCTCTGTAATCAAAAGAATTTTTATTGATCATATCAAATTAAGCTTTTTTTCCCATAATGCACCTAGAAGACATTTTAATAAAGGCAAGACATAATTTCCCAGACATAGAGTAATGAACAAGTATTTATTATTATTTATGTTATACAAAATATGCATACATATATAAAATGTATATTAAACAAGGTATGGCAACTTTGTTAATATGTTTTTCATATTACACATAACATTTCACACGTAAATATGATTATTGCACATATATTTATATAAAAATATTGGAAATAATTTTGAAGGTCATAGATAGAGTAGTATGCAATTATTGTTCTGTGACATAATAAAATATTATACAATTTTAAAACATTCAACCCATATGTATAATAATTGTGGACTGATGATTATAATAATATATTGTTAATGTTTTATAATACAAATTACATGAAAATTGAGACAATACACTTACAGACTTTCAAAAATACTCCAAAGCACACTTATTCAAATGTTACAGTGCTTTTTTTGTTTTTTAAACAGGTGGGAAGGTCTTTCATCTATTAATCTGTATGTCTTTATATATTTTATATATTTTTTCATTAGGCTTGTACTATTCTTTAATTTTTAAATATATAAAGTATTTAAAAAATTTTTTTAGTTATAGTTGGACACAATACCTTTATTTTATTTATTTATTTTTATGTGGTCCTGAGGATCAAACCCAGGGCCTCGAATGTGCTAGGCAAGTGCTCTACCACTGAGCCACAACCCCAGCCCCAATAAAGTATTTTTTAATTGAGGAGGAAAATTATTTTATTCATTGATGAGGTGTTCTGTGAGAGGATGCATTTCTCTTTATTAGTATTCATGAATTAATAGGAAAATAATTTCTCACATTCTAGAGATATCTGTTTTCTATTTTGTAACCCACACAAAGAACCAGATTATTTTTACATGAACTGTTAGGTTATGATCAGATACGAAAATCTCTGAGACTCATTTAAAATAGTGAAATATATTTGGAATGTGTATTTTTCTTACAAAATATAATTTAATGTGTATGTAGCATGCATCCAGTTAACTATTGTAACCAATTAAAATATATTTGAGAACCTAAATGAATTATTTGGCATAGTAATATAGAATACACACTGTGTGAAGTTCAACTGGCCAATGGCAATTTGTTGATTATCAAGAGTTTATAGAACAGAAATGATGATTTAGAAGAACTGCAGGGGCAACTGAAAGATTCTAGCCTCTGATATAGTATCTGTTTAAATGGAGCTATACCTACAGGATTGTATTCACTACAGTATTCAGAATTGGGATTCTTCTAAAAAGTGTCATGAAAAGAAGATGCAAATTAAAACTACACTGACATTTCATCTCATTCCAGTCAGAATAGAAGTAACCATAGAATAGAAGTAACCAAGAATACAAGTAACTATAAATGTTGGTGAGGATGTGGGGGAAAGGTACACTCATACATTGCTGATGAATCTGAAAATTGGTGCAACCACTCTGGAAAGTAGCATGGAGATTCCTCAGAAACCTTGGAATGGAACCACCATTTGACCTGGTTAAACCATTCCTCAGTATGTATCCAAACAGTTTAAATCAGCATCCTACATTGATGAAGCCACATCAATATTTATAGTAATGCACTTTAAAATAGCTAAGCTATGTAACTTATCTAAGTCCTGTTCAATAGATGAATGGATAAAGAAAATGTGATATAATATAATATCTCCACAATGGAATGTTACTCAGCCATAAAAAAGGGAATGACTTTAAGACATTTGCCAATAATTGTATAGATCTGGAGACTATCATGCTAAGTGAAATAAGCCAATCCTCCCAAACCAAAGGTTGAATGTTCTCTCTAATATGCAGATGCCAACAGTCAATAAGAGTGGGGAGGGTAAAATGTAAGTTCAGTGGATTAAATCAGGGGAATGAAGGGAAGGGAGAGGTGAATGTGAATAGGAAGTTACTCTGGAATTAATCTGATACAACTTTCCAATGCACATATATGAATACCCCACAATGAATGTCCACATTGTGTAAAATCACAAGACTGGGATCCTAATTAGAATAAGATATATACCATATTTGTATAAAGATGTCAAAATATGCAATATTGTATCTAAAAAGAACAAACAAAATTTTGAAAACAGTTGATCTTGCTCTCTTATGGATAGTTTTTCATCTTTATTTACCTCAAGCTAATTTTTATGAGTCTGTAAAAAATAAGATCCCTATAGTGAATAAATCTCATTAGGGATTTTCTTAGAAAAATGAGAAGATTCAAGTTCTAAAAAAACCTGTCATTTTTCATGTACTGACCTTTGTACGCTACCCTACACAAACTTTAATGCTCACTGGCCTCCAAAATGTTAATAAAATCAAATTACAAAAATGCATGAATGTTCTATTAAGGGGTTTCAAATGTGGTATAAAGTGTTATGGTGGAAATTAGGAAGGATGAATTCTTCTAATTCTAGCACATTGGGACATTTCAATGAAGTACATGTACCTATTACAATTTTAGATCCTTTCTAGCTCTGCATATTTTTATTCCAATGAGCTATCATCAAGTTGCCGAATGACTGATTTCTACCACATTGTAGACCTCCTCTTCTTGATTCATCTTTCACGAGGATCATGGTAGAACTCCAAACAGTGCTGTCTTTGGCCACACCCTGTGCAGCCCTGTGCTAAGTTCACATGCACTAATTTAATTTTTTCTTTCTCCAGACCATACAACTTTAGTTGAATGGGGTTTTTACTTTTTTCTCTGATTAAGTCCCTAGATCATCTTCTCTGATATCTGGGTTTCCTACATTCCCTTGCTCTATTTTCAGGTCCAATTGAGTATAGAATATAGCACAATCATTTCCAACATCTCCAATTCCTATCTGTCTGGTTTTCAATATTTAAAAAAAATAAATATGTACTGTTGAGAAACATATCAAGATAGAAAGGCAGGTAACTGTGAAACATAAATATGTGGAAATATGTTGAATTTACTGAAAATCAACCCAAATTTTCAAAATCTCCCCCTTGGAGTCTGATTCTACAAAGAAGAAACTGAGACAACGGCTTGATATAAGTGACTTATTAAGGAAATGTTGTTGGTGAAGTCTTTAAATGGGAAGGGAGAGCAAGAAAAGGAAGTTGAAAGGCACTATAGCTAAAAGGGAGAGCATTTGCCTGGCATGCACAAAACCCTAGGTTTGATCCCCACCACAGAAAACAAACAAAACAAAAAAGGAAAAGGAACAAGAAAGTGAACTGAAGAAGTCAAAAAAGGGTGTAATGTCACATAAACTCCCAGCATCAATCTGATTCCTGGGGAAACCTTGGAGTGACACTTCTGCCTTTGTCTTGATTTTCAGCTAAAGTCTTAGGCTTTCGATTCACTGTACTAGTTGACCATTCACAGAGGCTACCCTAGGAGTGCAACATAAACTCACTCCCAGGCACCTCTAGTTCTCTGTGAATGAGAGGTTAAGTGGCCCAGAAGCTCCAGGGCAGTCCTTTGAAGAGAGACACAGGTTCAGGATGCACAGGGTACACAGAAGTTGCAATATGGGCTAACAAATAGGATAAAAGGGATCCCAGGAGAGTTGGCCAGATCAAAGAATTTTCTATAGTATTTATTGAAGTATAGTTGGGTTTGACTTGCTTCTGTCAAAACTTTTCTGACTGACTTTTTACTTCTCAGGGATGATGCGTTCTGCCTTCTTTGCCTTTCTTTAAACTGTTCCTTTGAAGTTGAAAATCTTTTTTTGAGTAAGATCATTAAGCTCTAATTTCTCCAGAGTAGCCATAAGAAAACTAATACTTAGGAGGGCAAGGTAAATATGATAGAATATGTAATTATCAATAACATATTATCATCAGAGTTACTACTATTCTCCAATGGAGAGTGTGTCTTTATTTAGCCTGTATAGTTTTTGGAAAATGCTGGTATCATTTAGGTTGGTTCTACCAGAAGTAGCTCTGATTTTTAGATCTAATATAAAAAATATATAAACTTAAAGAAAAAGAGTTCAATATCTTTCTGAGATCCAGATTTGTGCCCCTGGGTAATGATTAAAGTAATTTTGCTATAATGAAAAAAAAATCCCAGGTGTGATTGTGTTTGTCTTTATTTCCTTTCTCATATCTAGTCTCATCACTGTTCATAGACATTATCTTCATTGGCTTTTTCAAATTTTAACTTGCAGGAAAGTGATGTTTATATTTACTTTTTTGGTCTCTTCAACTTGGCTAAGCTCTCCTTAACATTATACAAAATTTCTTGGGATATTTAAATATCCTAGGCTTGGGGCTGGCATTGTAGCTCAATGGTAAAGCACTTGCCTATCATGTAAGAGGACTGGGTTCAATCCTCAGCACCACATAAAAAATGAATAAGTAAATAAAAAATAAATGAAATAAAGATGTTGTTTTCACCTATAACTATATAAATATATATATATATATATATATATATATATATATATATATATATATATATATTATGTATAATATCCTAGACTTTATATGTAGCACTGGAGAGCATGACATTGGTAATTTATTAAAACAATAATGAGCATTATCCTCTTTCCAGATGGGAACTATGAGGTATTAGTGACCAGCCTGATAACTAATGGAAACAGTCTAAAGAGTGAAATTTGTGCATATCAAAACCCAGTCCAAAACATTTTACCTAATGCACTTTATATCAGTGCTATTTATTGTCAAATATAAAGTTCTTTTAGCTTGAGTCAATGAAGAATTTAATTTTAATATCATCAGAAGTTTTTTGAGCACCTTTCCTATATCAATACTCATCTGCTTTCCTGATTTGCTCTAGAATATGCCTTTTTGACTTCCACCCTTACTGAAATTAATCATTTTTCTTCATCCTTTATTATTTTATATTCATTTGCGTGTGGAAGAAACAAGTCCATTTATTACACTTTGTGTCTTTTATATTTATTTTTCAGCTTTTAAAAGGAAACCTTAAAGAAACAAGAAGACTGTAATCCATGTCCTGATGGGCTTCCCATCAGGGGTGGGTGTTCATGTGCTAACCCTGCCTTACCTTTTGTTTGTCTGTTGCATTTCATAAGAAAGTTTGGATGCAGCCTCACATGTGTTTACACTTTATTCTTACCATTATGTTAGGATATAGTAGACTTCATGCTTTTGTGATTTTAACTGTTTAGGGAATGTAATTTATATTCAACATCTGACTGTGTTTGCATTTTAAAGAAGCTGTATTTCCTGTTAATATTTTATAAACGTCTTTTGAATACAACATTTTTGGTGATTAAAATTACTTTTCATCTACTTTTTTTCTGTGTTTGTGAGTGTGTGTGTGTGTGTATTTGTAAAATCTCTTTTGAAAAAGTTCTGTGCACAGTTTCATTAAGGTAATGCCAAATGAAATCAAAAGTCTCTTCAGTATGTTATTGAGAAAATGAGATGGGAAGGTAAAATTCCAGAGATAGTGTAGAATACATGAAGACCTGAGGGTCAGAACTTAAAGATATTGGTTCCCAGAGCACTGAAGGATGTAAGTGGTGTAGATAAGATTTATTTGGTTTCTGAGGGGAGTTATTTATCCCTTGACTAAGCATACCTTTCAGAAGACCCAATTCTCATGTATAACAGAGAAAATGTAATTCAGCAAAGGAAATTAATATTTATATCTGACCTTTGCCTTAAGGCTTTTTTTTTCTGATAGATCCATACATATAGTAAGATGTTTAGTGTTTTATTCAGATCCTGAGCACCACATAAAAAAAGAAAAATTCCCCCCAAACCCTAAATAAACAAAAATAAATATATTATGTTCATCTACAACTAAAAATATTTTAAAAATTAAGTAGACCACAATGTAAACAAATAAGACAAGGTTTCTGCATTGTTATTTGAAAGGCTAAATGTTTGACACTCAAAAAAAAAGAACTTGTAGAAAACTCTTTGAGCATGCCCAACAACATAAATTGTACTTTTATAAATTAAATGCAACCCAGAAACTCATAGTTAAATGGTGGTCTAGTGCTGTATTTAAAACTTTTGACTGATTGACTAAAGGGTAGGAATTAATATAGGGAACAGGGAAGAGGTGAGAGTGATGCAGAATGTGCTGTGGATGTTAATGAGGTAGAAGTGTAACAGGAAAAGTTAGAGAGTAACAGTTTTTTTTTTTTTTTTTTTCTCCAGGTCAGAGACTGGAAGACTGTGGGCTCAGGGCCAAACTGGACTGTCACTCACTTTG
The DNA here is from genome assembly GCF_045843805.1 of Urocitellus parryii. Taxonomy (NCBI): domain Eukaryota; kingdom Metazoa; phylum Chordata; class Mammalia; order Rodentia; family Sciuridae; genus Urocitellus; species Urocitellus parryii. Next base: position 367,890 of record NW_027553327.1, read on the forward strand.
GTAAATAACGTTTTCTGGGAGCTATTATTGTTCGCTCTTGGGTGGTTGTCTTAAACAGTGGAAGGAGTGAATCCAGTACCTTGCACCTGCTAGACAAGCACTCATTCAGTATTATTTATGACTTTTTTCTTTCCTAGAACTGTATGATCTGTTCAACGTAAATTACTTACCTTCTGTCCTAGTATAAAAACTTTGCCAAAAGCTTCTTTAGAAAATAATATTTTTAAATATATCAATGACACATTAATGGGAATATATTACTGGTCAAAAGCAAGAAAAGAAACGTCTTCATTGTTATTTTTAAGAACACTAGACTAAAATCAGTCTTTAATCCTTAACTCTGTAAAGGAAGAGAATACAGTTTATTGTTCATGTAGAGATTTAGAAACAGTGTTTTATCAACCATGTTTTTCAAAACACCTTCCTCACACTCATGCACACACATGCATTCATACACATATACACATCATTTAGGAATTCATTCTGCTTTAGTTAAATGCAATTTTATTTTTTCCTCACATTATAAGTATTAAAATAGGTATTAGAAATTGGTTCTACAACTGAGATGTCTGGGCTATTTTGATAGTTTTCTCGACCTTTTCCTCTTGCTTTTACTTCATAAATTTAGGTAAGTAATGAATGATGCTTCCGACATCATGTCTGCCTTCAATGCAGGGAAAATTTAGTCAAAGCATGATAGAATTAGTACCAGCAGATTTTAGACTAAGGATCAGTGGCTTTGGAAGTGCCTCTTCTACCTGCAAAGAAATCTGCAAATTTGAGAATTGCTTGTAATAACGACATATTTTTGTTATTGGTGTTTGTTTTTAAAACCTGTTTTTCTCAATTGTTTGGTTTTACTTTTTGATATGTAAAGTCTATTTTTAACAAGTGTCACACTGAAATAGTAATCAACTATCTCATTATCTTTTATTTATATGGGTTCCTATGACTCTACTGATTGAACTATTTTCTCTTTACATGATGTTTACCTGACAAGAACAATTTTAGAGGAGGAAAAGTTTACTTGGGGGCTCTTAGTTTCAGAGGTCTCAGTCCAGAGACAGCAGGCTCCATTCCTCAGGGCTGTAGGTGAGGCAGAACCTCCTGGAGGAAGAGTGTGGCCAAGGGAAGCAGCTCACATGTTGATCAGAAAACAGAAAGAGACCAAACTCAGACTAGCAAATATATATCCAGAAGGCATAATTTTGGAATTACGTCATCCAGAAGTATGACCCAGGTCCTCCAACCATACCCTAGGTGCCTTCAATTATCACTGTTAGGGGATTCATTCAGATTGGGTTAAGGCTCTCATACCTCAATCATTTCACACATGAGCTTTTGGGGGATATCTAATATCTAAATCATAACACATGCTATATGTGTGTGTGTGTGTGTGTGTGTGTGTGTGTGTGTGTGTTAGGAATCCTTTGTTATATTCCATTAATCTAACCTGAATGTTCATGTGTCATTATCTGTCACCTTATTGTATTTTTGTGCTATTTTGTTTTTGAACAGTAAATGATCTCCATAATTATTATTTCTGTTTTTACTGTGTTTAGGCTATATTTTGCAACACTAACCAATGAGCTTATTTTATCTATTTTATTAAAAGTCCTTGTGAAATTTAACTGAATAAAATTCAGTTAATTTATTCTGAGGAGTCCTCCTTTAAGGAGCATGCTTTATTCCTCTATTCATTTATCTTTCAAGTTTCAGTGATTTTTTTTTGAATTAATAATTCCATATATCTTGCAAGTTTTTTTGGTTCAGTTTATTCTTTGAGAGTTAATTTCATGTAATTTTTAAAAAATTTGGTTACTATTGTTCTATAACAGTGCTACTTGGAGAGCTACAAGTTGGATGAGTATGATTTATACAGATAGGATTAGTACAACTGGTACAATTTAAATCAGTATATTTACTAGTATGTAATAAAACATGGAATTTGTTACAGAATGTAAATCATCTAAAGACAAAATTAAAGACACTTTAGTTTGGCTACCTTTTTTTGTGTGAATATGGTGGGGGTAACAAGATCAACTTCTTTAAAAGTGCTTAAAATCTAGAATTCTGATATAGAAAATAACATGTTAGTGTGTTCAAGTTCTGAGCTGTTTATGGCTTGGACTTTAGCATAGTTACTTAAACTCATAAAGTGATTTCTTGTCTGGAAAATTGTGGAGTGCTTTGAATTGAACCCCGCACCCCTACCCCAAGAGAGAAGTCCCTAATTCCTAGAAGCTGTGGATATTGCATTATTTGGAAAGAAGTGCCATTTCAGATTTAATTAAGTTAAGGATCTTGGATGAGATCAACCTGGAGTACCCAAGTAGCCCCTAAGTGCAATGAGAAGTGTCCTCAGAGACAGAAAATGAGAAAACACAGATGCACACAGAAGGCGGTATGAAGACAGAGGCAGAGCTTGAAGTGAGGCGGCTAGAAGCTAGGGAAGTCAGAGATTTTGGCAGCTACCACAAACTGTAAGAAGCACTGGATCCTCCTATAGAATCTTCTGGGAATATAACTATGCCAACATCACAATTTTGGACTTATGTCATCCAGAAGTGTGAGGAAACTAATTTTATGCCATACAATCTGTGATAATTTTGTTACAATATCCCTAGAGAGCTAAGACAGATGGGGATAATAATTCTATGATTTATTAAAGATTTGTTAAGGCTATTAAGAGAAAATACATGCATTCTTGGCCTAAGATGAACCATCATTTTAATAATTAAAATAATGCTTTTAAAGCCAAATTATAAATACATATTGTCTTTTATTCCCTTGTTCCTGGCTTTAATAAAAATGGTTTAATTATAGGTCATTTTCAATTTGGAAATTCTCTTAAACTTTTATTGTCTTTTAAATATTACTAACAAAATTGTGATATATTTACAACTACATTTAGTAAAATTAATTATTTTTTAAATTTAATTTGTTCTTTTTAGATATACATGTCAATAGACTGTATTTTGACATACATGGAGTATAACTTATTCTAATTAGGATCCCATTCTTGTGGTTGTACATGATCTGGAGTTTCATTGGTGATATATTCATATATGAACATAGGAAATTTATGTCCAATTCATTCTACTGTCTTTCCTATTTCCATACCCCATCTTTTCCCTTTATCTGATTCAATGAATTTCTATTCTTCCCTCTGCCTATTCTTGTGTTTTAGCATCTGCATACTAGAAAACATTTGACCTTTGGTTTTGGGGAATTGGCTTATTTCACCTAGCATGATAGTCTCCAGATTCATCCACTTACTGGCAAAAGTCATAAAGCCATTCCTTTTTAATGGCCAAGTAATATTCCACTGCATATATATATATATATATATATATATATATATATATATATATATATATCTCACATTTTCTTTATCCATTCATCTGTTGAAAGGCACCTAGATTGGTGCTATTGTGAATTGAGCCATTATAAACAATGATGTGGTTGCATTATTGTAGTATGCTGATTTAAATCCTTTGGGTATATGTGAGGGAGTGAGACAACTGGGTCAAATGCTGGTTCCATTTCAAGTTTTCAGAGGAATCCATACTGCTTTCCAGAGTAGTTGCACCAATTTGTAGTCCTACCAGTAATGTATGAGAGTATCTTTTTCCTCACATCTTCACCAAAATTTAATGTTACTTGTATTTTTGGATAATTGCCATTCTGACTGAGTGAGACGGAATCTCAATATAGTTTTGATTTGCATTTCTCTAACTGCTAGAAATATTGAACATTTTTTCATATGTTCATTGACCATTGTTTTTCTTCTGTGAAGTGCCTGTTCAGTTCCTTTGCCCATTTATTGATTGGGTTATTATTTTTGTTTTTTGGTGTTAAGTTTTTTGAGTTCTTTATATATCTTGGCAATTAATGCTGTGAATTGTAGGTGGCAAAGATTTTCTCCTACTCTGTAGGTTCTCTCCATGTTACCTTTGCTGTGAAAAATCTTTTTTAGTCTGATATCCTCCCATTTATTAATTCTTTATTTTACTTCTTATGCTTTAGGAGTCTTGTTAAAGAAGTTGGTTCCTAAGTCAACATGGGGAGAATTGGGCCTAAACTTTCTTCTGGTTGGGGAAGGGTCTCTAGTCCAATGCTTAGGTGTTTGATCTACTTTGAGTTGAGTTTTGTGCAGTGTGAGAGATAGGGGTTAATTTTCATTATGCTATATATAGATTTCCAATTTCCCTAGCACCATTTGTTGAAGAGGCTGTCTTTTATCCAAGTATATATTTTTGGCTCTTTTGTGTAGTATGAGACAAATATATTTAAAAATTATTCAATTTTAATCCTGGTTTTATTGATCACTGCCTCAATGCCACATCTTCTGTTATCTTGAATTTTAGTTTTCTTAATGACTCTATTGATGGTATTTTTAAGTCTCATTTATTAAGAATGGCTTCCTCTGATATTCTTTAATGGGTGATAACTTGTAAAGGAATGTTTCCAGGCTTGATTTTTTTTAGAACTCTATAAAAGTAAAAGATTTTTTTTAATCTAAAAAAAATCCAGAAATACTTTTTATCTATGTGTTCTTTTTATGATAAACCAATATTTTTCCTATTATTATTTTTAGTTGCTTTGAAAATTGTTTGTTTCATCCTTCTCTTTTCATCTCTTCAAAAATAGTAATTATCTGTATTCTGAATTTTCATTTTCAATACCTGAGAATGTCTTTTTCTAATAATTTTTTACTTATTTTCTTCTGAATTTTGATATTCTCCTAAATCTCTCATTTATATAATTTTTAGCAACATCCATTTTAATGTTAATTGTATTATATAAATAATTATTATACCCTTTTTGTTTTAAAAACTATCCTTTTAAATCTATTTTAGTTTTATATTTTTGTGCTGTCTCTTAGATTGCCTCATTTTTCTCTGAGTGTTGTTCTATTTCATCTCATTTTATGGAAACAAAGTTATTTGACTTTTATTTTCATTTTTTTAAAGAACAATTTATTTTTACACATTTTCTTTTAATACTGTACTATAGTATCTGTGTGGATAAGAATTTGGCTTTGCAAAAAAAGAAGTCCTAGTTTTTGCCGCAGCTTCTGGAAGTTTGTTTCTAGTTCCTGGGAATGTCATGCCTTAGAAGAGTATCCTCCTTTGTTTGAAACATTGGGTCTTGCTGCATAGTGTAACCATGCAAAGGCAGCCTGGCCACACACAGAGATATTATTAGGTAAGGGGCTGAACATGTTGGAAAGACATTATGATGTAGTGTATGAACTTTGTTTCATGTGTTATCAGATGACCTTGCAACTGACATCAAAGTCATAGGCAACCAAGCAATCAATCATTCCTATGTAAGGAAGCCCCAGTAAAAACTCTGGACTCTGAGTCTCCCTGAGAAGTCATGCTCTATGAGTATCTTCACACATCACTTCTAGGAGTGTAATGTGTCCTAACTTGGAAAGAAAACAATAGAAATCCTGTGTTTGGTATTTCTCCAAAACTCTATCCCTTGTGCCTCTTCCATCTCAGCTCATGTTAAGTAGTTTGCTTTCTGTGTGATAAACCATGGCTCTGAGGATAATAACTTTCAGTGAGTTCTAGAGAATTACTGCAGCCTCAGATGGCACAAAGAGCCATGCGAACTTCCAGACTTCGGAACTGTGTCCTCCTCCTTTCTAATTGGCTTAAACAGTACCTATCCATATGCCCTGGTGTAATGTTTTCCTTTTCTGTCAGGTAAAGATAGTTTGAATTCAGATCTGAGATCTTCTGTCAGAAACCCAATACATCTTCTTTAAGTCACCTGCTTTCTTTTTCTTTTATTGATATCAACACTTTCTCTCTAATTCAATGAAATTGTCATTTGAAAAGGTCAAAAAGGGACTTTGTAAACATATTATTTCAATCCATCAGGCGCATGTGTGGGGGGGCATGTGTTATATGATGAGACCACATCAGTTACTGACATTTCTTGAGTAAGATCTATTTGCTAAAAGTTGGTATATTCATATTTCTTCAACTCAAATTTTATCTAGTTGTGACATCAATTAATAATAGCATAGCATATCAATGGAAATCTATCCCTTCAGTTCACCCATCTCTAGTGATATACTCCTGTGATTTGTTCTGACTTATGGGTCAAGGTTTCTAGGCCAAGTTTTTGAAGGACTCTCTCTGTGCTGAGAACCAACATTGCAGAGAGGTCACAGTGTCACATAAGTCAGTAAATCTGGCTACAATTGTTGTTTTGAATTGTAAGATTCTCAGTGATAAAGAGGACACCAAATGGAACTTCCTTTATTCCTTTGGGTCTTATTATCTATTCCCTCTTCTAATGCTCTTACTCATGAGCCTCTACAGTTGTTCATGAGAAGACATTTAAGAATAATCAGAAATGCTTTTAAGTAGGTAAAACTGGACTAGATGAATGCATAGCTTCAAGGCTGAGCGTCATGTGGTGAGATGCCAGAGAATCGAGTGGGGGGAGTCGAGCAACCCATACTACAGACTTATTGACACTTTTTGTTTTTCCTACTCTTGCTCAAATTACTCGAACTTACAATGACTATATTTTTTCTCATATGACTTAAAACTCATATGAGTATATTTTCATTTGTAAAAGAATATCAAGAATGTATACTTTCTCTAGTAAAGATAAAGTAGAATAATATATTTTGTAATATTTTGAAAAATGTGGTGCATTATATGGATGGAAGTAGCTATTATTTTTTTTCACACATGAAAAGCATAATTTCAGAACTTAGAAGAGATATAATGAAAATTACATTTACAGAAGATGGATTTGGCACCTGTGCAAGAAGAAATGAAGCAGGAGTGTAACCAGAGTGAATCAAGTGGTGACTAAAGAAAGAGAAGATGGATGCAATCCTAGGGACATTTCAAATGATAAATCACGGGAGTAAGATGGGTAATTGAACGTGAGCCCAAGTAGGGGATCGTCTTTGCTAATCTCAGAGTTTCTATTTTTGTGAGACAGAAGGGTGATATGATTTACAGGAACAATACAAATTGAAAATAAACCCAGATGAGGCAGAAAACTTAAACAAAAAAATCCTGAATGTGAGGACTAATTTGTAAACGCTAATGGGGCAATGAAAAATGATAATACACTGAATAAGCAGACTCCTTTCTCTGCAAGTAGAATGTTTCCTCTTTTGTCTTTAAAGTACCACTAATAAAGTATAATGGCCTTGTGAGGTCGGAAAGTGAATATACAAAAAAATCTGGGAAGCTAGTTTCCTTATGAAATCTATTAGTGAAAATCTTGGTATTTTATTAGTGTTCTCAAGAACATCCAGTCTTATTATCCCTAAAATGGTGATGCCAGAGTCAATGGCAACTGAGTCTTACCATTCCACAGTGAAAGTTATGGTTGAAAAAAATGAGGGACACAGAACATTTTCCAATGTTTTTACCTTGTAAAACTAAATGCTTTATTAGAGTAAATAAATAATAAGAATGATAGATTCATATTTACCTTAATTAGTGTGTATGTTATAAATATATGCATTTGTATATAATATACTATGCATGCACACACACACACACACACACACACACACACACACACACACACACACTTATGCCCTGATGGAACTACAGTTGAACTGTGGGATTTGACCTAATTTTCTTCCTCCTCCATCTCCTCGAGGAAACCTTCATTTTATGGAGCTTGTAGCACTATGGTACACTGCTTTTCTTCTCTACTTGAGGACATTCCCTGTCTTTTCATAGGCTATTTTATCCTCCCAACCATGTTGGGAAATCTATAGATTCTCTTCTTCTGTATCTCATCCATTCCACTTCCTTTAACAATTATCTCTATTTAGATGGGATCTAACTATATCTAGAACAAACTGATGTCCTGAGATTGTGACCTGTATTTCTAGCTACTTATAAAACATTTCAAACTGGATAACTTGACGAATTCCTCTGATGCCAGCTTTTATTTTCAAATAAGTCTATTAGTATCACAAAAATATTCACCAGCCCTCTTTTAATTCCTCTTATCTTCTATAATGAATAAACTTCAATTGTATCCATTTTCTCATGTTGCTAAAATTTTTATCTCATTGTTTTCTCTTCCACACTAGTTTAGCTTTTTATTGCGTCTAAATATTTATTCATCTTCAAAAAAATGTTATTACAACTGTGGGACACAGATGAGGAAGTTGTAAATCTTATGAGCATTCACCTTATGTTATGGAAGGATGAGAAAGATAGCAAATAAAATGATTGTGAAAGACAGTATTATTCATATTTTAAATGAGGATATTTTCAACAACTTTTTGGGTAAATTTATATTTTTTATTTATTTTTATTGGTGCATTATAATTATACATAATAATATTCTTTCTGCCATATTTATATGTGTACACATACATAATTATTACCCTTAATACAACTTTCTATTTAAGGCCCAGCTTTAGCTATTTTCTGTCATTTTTCTGTTCATTACATATGATCATTTTCTTACTTGGTTGCAGTATTTTATTTCTTGATTTCTAAGATTTTTATACATTATAAAGAGTACTTCTATTTGTCTAGAACAGGTACTATATATTTTTTCCTTGTTATCTGCCTTTTAACTTTACTCTTTATTTTGTCATGCAGGTTTTAAAAATGCAATTAAAAATTATCAATTTTTTCTTTTGTAGATTTTGGAAATGGGTCTGCATTCTAAATTTATAAACAAATTTAATCACATTTCCTTTAATCTTTTATGGTTCACTTAAAATTTTTTTGTAGTTGTAGATAGACAGCATGCCTTTATTTTATTTGTTTACTTTTTATGTTATGCGGAGGATCAAACACAGTGCCTCACACATGTGAGGCAAACACTCTGTCACTGAGCTACAACTCCAGCCCCTGGTTTCATTTTTTTAATATTTAATTTTTATCATATGTTTTAGGTTCTGTTCAATTTATACATGGAAGTTTGTTTCTCTCCAAATGATTTCTCCTCAGTTTCAAACATTTGCTTTAAGGAAGAAAAGTACTATCTGAAATGTATTTATTAGAATACTGCCTTTATCATATTGAAATTCCACTCTGCACCTACAATTGGACTTTTGAAATTGTTCCAGGAGACTGTGTAACTTTTCATGTATTAGTTGCATACTGCTCAAAGTAAGTCTAAGATTTTTGAATGACTAAACGTAAATATTATATCTTGTAGAATTGAACTATTAAAATTATTCTGCTTATTTATAATTTAAAAAGAAACCATCTTTCTATTTCTATGAGAAACTTGTTCCTAATCTTTGCAGCAGTTATAAAAATTTTGTCCTCTTTGTCACTTTGATCCCCCTGTCCCTAGTCTCCAAATACACACTTTATATTTTGATTGAATTTCAGTAGCTTGCAGGGATTCATACACCTTTTATGGTCAGACCCTTGGCAAAGAGAATGACAGGCTTTGATATAATATTACATGTGTTTTGCTGAGGCTGTCACCCTGCTGTGGGACATTTAATGGCTGAATGACAGAGAGGCACAATACTACTTACAAAGTAGGTGTAATTTTGTAAGCCACCATCTATCCATTAGTTACAGAAGCCAATAGAAATCTCAAGGAAGCCCAAATAGAATTTCTTTGCAGTAATTTGAAAATAAAAGAAATGAATTGTTTCTTTAAAAAAATAAGTACTATAATAACAACTGCTCTTTTTTTCTCATTTTGTTTGCTCTCTACAAATCAAAAGGCAAGTTTTGTTTTCTTTTTTTTTTTGCCTTAAGTATGTTATTGATCAGATAGAAAATATTAATATACTGGCAATTATATGGCAATTTACATTAAAATGAGTAAATATAGGCTTTTTAATATAAAAAACAATGGTATATTTTTTTTTCCTTTCATTAACTAACAGATATTGGTGAGGTTCAAGTGATTTGCTAGATAAATTAGAGAAATAAAACTTGTTCATGCTTATATCTGACTTTGAGGAACTTAGATTTTATCTAGTTACAGTGTAAATAGACATACGAAGAATTACTAAAAGCAAAAGGCAGCCCAGGATAAAGGATGAATGAGTAGTAGAGAAGATAGGTATAGTGTGAATTCAAATGAGAAATATCACTTCCTCTGGGAAGGGAAGCAAGAGGAGTAGCAATCACTCAAGGCTTTTGAGAATATAAGCTTTGAGGCTGACATTCAGGAGCAGATAGTATTCAGTAAGTGAGAAGGAATGAAAAGATGAAAAAGATAAAGTGTTTAGGTCAGTGAGCACAGAAATGCCATGCTTAATCTTTCTGTGGGGAGCACAAGAGTACTCTCCATTTTGCTTATAAAAGTGAATTGCTTTTTGTAATTAGTGGTGCAACCTCATGGGGCATTTATGCATTTTTACCAAATGTTGGACTATCTTTTTACTTCTTTGGAGGAATAATGCAATGCTGTGAGTGTAAACTTCCAGTTTTCTCTTTGTCTATGTCGGTAATTACTATGCTAAATTCTTGCACATGTGGCATAATTCTCTTCCAATGTATCCAAATATCTATGTCTTAGTTCTCCAAGGAACGTAGTATGTTTTTCACTGTTGCTATTTATGATATTATATCTTCTTGTGTCACTGGGATTACTTGGAATCTTAAAGCTTGAGATACTATATTCTTGTAATTGCACATGAATAATAATTGTATTTCCTCAAGAGCCAACTTGACCAAAAGTCTGTCGTTATGACTGTATTTTTTTCATGTTGTATATTTTTGGGAATTTAAAGAAAGATAAGCCATGAATATTCCTCTCCGAAAGTTTGTTTGATACTCTGTTCCATTCTTTTACAGTATAGCAGATGCACAGAATGGCAACAATACCACACAATAACAACAAAACACTCATATAATATTTCCTATTAGCCAGGTACCTTTCTACAGTGCATGTGTGTATGTACACACACATGTATATATATGCACACATGCTGTGTGTGTCTGTGTGTATGTGTGTGTATACTTCTTTAATCATTTCAACAACTTACTTTCCATATGAGAAAACTCCACAGGGGTTAGCTTGCTAACTTGCCAAGGCCAGGCAGGCAGTAAATGGCAAAGCTGGGATGTGAAGTCAAACAATCTCTCTAAAGCTTGTGTGCTTAACCACGAAAGCTTCAAGGTGCTTTGGCTTGGCAGCACAGTTTTACTTATCATGCAGTCCTATGTGTTTGAAATGACATTATAAATTCTCTTGATTTAAAATAAGAAAAAAATTTCTTCTCATGGTTACACAGTACTTTCTCACCTTTATATTTTATATATATATTGGTTTATTGATTTGTAACATTTTGTGTTTATTTGTTTGCTTTCATTTGGTTTTAAAGTTTTCTATTTTCACCTTTAATTAAATTTGCAAACAGCTTAAAAATTGGTCCCAGGCTTTAACCATATTCTCTAGTTACAATAGAAAAGAAATGGAATAACAAATCTTCTCTAAATGAGACATGAGAAAGTAGATTTGAAATTGTGTGCTTTAGCTAATTACTTAGTAAATAGTTATGGTCAAACAAAAAGGCTACTTGAAAAATAATCTTTTGAGAAGTTTTAATGATTTTGAATATAAATAGAGATATTATGTTCACAATAATTCTTCCTGAGACCTAGTTAATAGAAAATTTTGATAAACTCATTAAATCATTAAACAGAGACAGAGTTATTTTTCTCCATTGTTAAAAAAATCACCAGTGTGTTATTCATTGAACATTTATTATCTGTACACTAGTCTTAGTGCAGCCAGAGCAATTTTCAACTTATTGTATTAAAAACAAAACTGACAATGTTTTATCCACATATAACTGAAAGCATGCTATGTCTTTCTGTGCCTGACTTATTTCACTTAACATAATGTTCTCCAGTTCCATACATGTTGTGATAGGTTTTTTATTTTTATTATGGCTGTATAGGGTTCAATTGTGTGTGTGTGTGTGTGTGTGTGTGTGTGTGTGTAATATTTATTTATCCATTTGTGAGTTATTATATACTTTTGTTGTTTCCATTTTTTGGCTATTGTGAATAATAATGCAATATATTTGGCACATAGATGTATCATCAAAACACTGATTTTCTCTCTTTTGGTTATGTAGCTAGTAGTGGATCTCTTAGCATTTTGACCCCATCTGCTTTAACGTAACCAGAACAGTACTTCCCAAAATCTTTGTATAAAAGTATAGGTGTATATGAACATGGACAAAGAGAGAGAAAGAGAGGGAAAGGTTTATTATGGAAGTTGGTGATTGGACAGGTGTATATTTTAGTCTCATAATTAGACAACAGGTTTTTTGTAAGCTGTATAGTTGAGATGTTGGTTATAACTTGTTCTGTAGTCAGAACCCTAAAATTTAAGTTTGTCCTTCCTATTCTCTTCTTTAATTTTCTTCTTCCTTCTTTTTCTTTTCATTTTTGTTATGCAGGATCTCAGATTTAGTAATTTGGTCTTGAGGAAAAAAATAGATATATTTCATGTCTCTTTGGGGGCTTTGGATTCTCCTCTCTTGGTTCAAACAGGAAAGTCTGTATCTAACATAAAAATATACCGCAATGAACTTTATATAGAGAGAAGTTAATGACAATTCTGCAGAACACTTGCATTGTGCATTATAGTTATGTCAATTTTAGAATAATATTTCTATTTATTTAAGTTTTTTCAATTTTTTAAGAAAAAAATTTAAAAATAGCTCAAAATTCTCAAGAAATCTTTCATGGTTCTTTCAGAAGAGACTCCTGTTTACCACTCCAGCCTCATTCTTGCTACTCCTCCCTCAAACACAGAATACTTCTGTGCTAAATTACTTAGCATTCTGCTAAGTTCAAGCCCTCTTTCATTTCTAGGCATGTATCATTCACATCCCCTTGAGTATTCCTTCTCTACTCTTCCCATTATGTTTCAGTGTAGATGTCCACAAAATAAAAAAAAAAGAATGTTTTTTATTTCAAAGACTTTTAGTCTACCTTCTTGTGTGTTTCAAGACCACCAAATTCTTACTAAGTACTTAAAGTTTTCTTAAAAAAGGAATCTTTTTCTCCTTCTATAGCTTATATTCTTTCTCTTTCAATTAGACTGTAAGCATCTTAGAGAAACAGACTCTGTGGTCTATTCATCATTGGGGTACAATCAAATCTAGGCTTACCAGGTATTAATTTTTCAGTGTCAGCTGGTTCTGATACATATGGCCTCATGGCTTAAGGAAGGGATAATCTTGTATAGTGTATTTAAAATCTTGAAGTAATTTAAAAAGACTTAGAACACATGAGGGACCTAGTTCTCCATGTCTCCATGTCAGAATCATTTAGAAACTTAAAAAATGCTTATGCAAATTACTATATACCCTATAATTCAGATGTAATTAGTGTGAGGTACCACCTGAAAAATGTACCTATCAAGCTTCCCTGTTATTTGTAGTTGCAGAAAAGTTAAAGGAACATTTATAATAGAATGGAAGTATAGATCTACATAATTTATAACCAACATTCTAAAAATGGTTTATCCATCCAGCTGCTGATTCAGTGAGGTCAGTATCTCTAGTAAGTCAACTTACCTTTTAAGTCAAGACAATGACAACAACATGACAAATTACCAGTATTTATTGATGAATACCTAATATACTAAGTACATAGCTTCACCAATTACCAATATTTTTTAGTAAGTTAGAATGTTTTGAAAAATTTTCTCTCCGATGAAATAGTCACAGGTCATTTAATATTTTGGGAATAATATTTTGCCTCTGATTTAACTTATTTTTGTTTGTTTTAAACCTCTTAAGCTTCATGAATAAGACATATTTCAACTTAAAAGTTATAAATGTGTCATTCATATGGATTTACACATTCATAAAACAAAATAATACAACCTCAATAAAATTGACATGGGAAAAAAACATTTCCAAGAGCAAAAAGAATAAAATATGGCCTCTATGCCTTAATTTAAATTAAAAAAGCAGAGTCAGAGGAAATTCTTCTGCTCTTAGTTTCTTCCTGTTGAGAAAAAGAAGAGGACCATGTATCCAATGTCCTAATTTTTCTAGATGTATCCAAAGACTGGCTTCTCTACACCTCATCTTGCAGTACTGACATGACCCAGCATTTCCAGCTATCTAGGACAATGTTTGGACTGGAAATCTTATGGCTTCAAAACATCTTACCCTGGCCTAGTAAAGAGTCAGACAAAACAAAACAAAACAAAAACAAAAACAACAACAACAAAAAACAGATTCTGATTCTTCCTGGGGAGGAAAAGAGTTGGACCACATATCATACATCCTAACTTTCTAAGGGACTGGTTTATGTCTAACCTGTTTCAGAGCACCAATATAATTTACTTTGCAGAGGTCAATGAGAAAGAGATGGTTGTTTGATTCAACAGACCACAGTCCCATCCCTGTCTCAGCAAATGACCAGTAATAATACCTAGCAATAAATCTAACCAAGGAGGTGAAAGACCTCCACAATGAAAACTATAGAACATTGAAGAAAGAAATTGAAGACGTCAGAAGATAAAAAATCCTCCCATGTTCATAGATAGGCTTAAATAATATTGTTATAAAAGGGCCATACTATCAAAAGCAATATACAGATTGAATGCAACTCCCATTAACATATCAATGATATTCTTTAGAGAACAAGAAAACTAGGGGGAAAAAAGTCCTAAAATTCATTGGAAAAATAAAAGACCTAGAATAGCCAAAGAAGTTCTAAGCCAAAATAGCAATGCTGAAGTCATCACAATACCTGAACTCAAATTCTATTACAAAGCTATAGTAACAAAAGCTGCTTGGTACTAACATGGAAACAGACACATAGAACAATGGTACAGAAGATACAGAGACAAACCCACACATCTAGAGTCATCTGATCTTTGACAAAGGGGCCAAAAACATACATTGGAGAAAATACAAGCCTCTTTACAGGTGGTGATGGGAAAACTGGTTATTCATATGTAGAAGAATAAAACTAGACCCTTATCTCTCTCAGCCTGCACAGAAACAGTGAATTTTGAAAGCAGCAGAATAGTGATTCATCACATATGAAGGTGTCTTTCCACTACCATAAGATGATCAGTAGATTTTTCAGCATAATCTTTGCAGGCAAGAAGAAAATGGGAAATAGTAAAAATGGTAAAACAAAGCCCCTAAAATACAAAAATCTGTCAAACAAGAATACTATGCTTAGAAAAATTGTCATTGAAAAAGAAGTGAAGATATTCAAGGACAAACAAAAACTCAGGGAGTCTTCAAACTAAAGCTGAACACACTTGATAACCTAAAAGGTATAAAACTCATTGAAAAGGGCAATTGTATAAACAAATATGGAATAATGTATTATCAGTATTATAATGGATTTGAATAAGTAATCATAACTCTAGAAAACAGTCAAAAATTAAAAATATTAATAGTAACTATAACACTATGTCAATAGATACACAGCATTAGTGGGTGTAAATAGTGAAATTAATAGCCTAAAGTGAGGGGAATATGCAATGAATATTAAGCTGTTAGCTTAAAAAATTTTTTATATTTCACATAAGACACTTGATAATCACGGAGAACCTACTTATATATGTTATGCAAAAGACAACGAGAAAGGAAATGAAGCATATCAACACATACACACAGACACACAAATACACACACACAAGAAGATAATGAGAAAGAAAATTGAAACAAAGAGTCTAGAAAACAAACATAAATCAATTAATATAATGACAATGATAATTTCCTCCCTATCAATAACTACTTTTAAAATAAATGGATTAAACTCCCCAGTCAAAAAACATGCAATGAATGAACAGATAAAAAGCAAGATCTACCTATATGCTACTTACAGAAAGCCCTCTTAGATTTAAGAATGCATAGGTGGTAAGTGATGGATGGAAAAAGATATTCCACATAAAGCCATAAAAAGAGAATAAGAGGTAGATATAAATATATCAGATGAAATAAACTTTAAGTAAAAAATTTATTACAACAGGAAAAGGGTGCAATGATGTGTAATTCATTAATTATATTTTCAACAATTACTGATGAGCTATTTTATAATTATGCAATAATGGCAATATGATAAACTACATTACTTAATATTACTTATGTTATATAATAAGTAACATGATTAATATTATTCTGATTATCAATTTAAAAAATCGTAGCAATTGTTTGAGCTGTATTTTTTGTTACTGTGACCAAAACATCTGACAAAAACAAGTTAGAGAAAAAGTTTATTTGGAACTCACAGTTTCAGAGGTCTGAATCCACAAGCAGCCAATTCCATTGTTCAGGATCAAAGGAGAGGCAGCATATCATGGGGGATGGGCCCAGCATAGGTAATTTGTTAAATAAATAATAGGGTGAAAAAGCAGAGGGGGTGAGTGGGAAATAGGAATAGGAAAGACAGTGGAATGATTGGACAAAACTCTCTATGTGCATATATAAATAGAATCTCCAGTTCATGTGCAACAAGAAGAATGGGATCCCACTTAGAATAAGATGTACTCCATGTTTGTATAAATATGTCAAAATATACTCTACTCTCATGTATATCTGAAACGAATAAATAAGTAAGCAAAGTAAAAAAAAAGAGATGACTACGCTCATTAAATCTATGAAACATTTAGGGCACAATACATGTAGAGACTTCTAGAATTTCAATTCAAAATTGAAGAGGGAAGACCTTCAAACTCGTAAGATCAACACTCTTCCAATACCAAACTCTGACAAGGCCACCCAAAGAGAAGAAAACCATAGGGCAATACCCTGACAGATATGAATGCAAAATCCTCAACCAAACACTAGTACACATTTTTAAAAGCATGTTAAAGCTATCATACATTGTGATCAAGTGAAATTTATCTACAGGATGTAAACATGTTTCAATGTAGAGAAACCAATGAATGTAATACAGCACATTATCAGAATGGATGTTAAAAATTACATGGTTTATTCCACTATTTTTCCCTTATTCTGTCTCTCCTCTCTTACACGCCATATCCTTTGACTTTCTACTGATATTGCTTCTGTTTTAATGGAATACTTTTTTATTCTCTTGCTCTCTTTTCCCCTTATTTTGGACTAACTTCAGCTTATCAGAGAAAATATTTGACCTTTGAAGTTTTGAATCTGACTTATTTCAGTTAACATGATAGCCTCTAGTTCCATCCATTTACCACAAAATGCCATAATTTCCCTCTTTGTGGCTGAGCAATATTCCACTGTGTATATATACCATGTTTTCTTTATGCGTTTATCTTTTCTTTTTTTAAAGACAGAGAGAGAGAGAGAGAGAGAGAGAGAGAGAGAGAGAGAGAGAGGAAATTTTTTAATATTTATTTTTTAGTTTTTTCTGCGGACACAACATCTTTGTTTTTGTATGTGATGCTGAGGATCAAACCTGGGCTGCATGCATGCCAGGCGAGCTCACTACCACATGAGCCACATCCCCAGCCCCATATGCATTTATCTTTTCAAGAGCATCTATTCTTGGCTATTGTGAATTGTGCTGCTATATACATTTATATGGCTGTATCTGAAAAGTCTGCCAATTTTAGAATTTTTGGATACATGCTAAAGAATAAGATAGCTGGAATCATCTAGATGGCTCCATTATTAGTTTTTTAAGGAAGCTACATGCTGTTTCTTCAGAGTGGTTACACTAATTTGTAGTCCCACCAACAATGTGTGAGTATAGTTTTTCCCTACACACTTACCAACACATTATTATTTTTATTCTTGATAATTGCCATTCTGGCTGGAATGAGATAAATTTTAGTGCAGTTTTTATTTGCATTTCCCTAATTGCTAGAGATGTTGATTTTTTTTCATTTATTTGTTGACAATTTTATTTCTTCTTTGGAAAAGTGTCTGTTTATTTCTTTTGCCTTAATACACCACAGTGAATCTAATTTCATGTATATCCATAAGACACTAAAAAAAAAAAACAAAAACAAAAACAAACAAAGAAAAAAAAAACTATAAGATCAGTAGAGGAAAGGGAATGGGTTGTTTGGAGGGGAGGAAAACAAGAGGTACTAGGGATTAAGTTAAAACAAACTGTATTCTTTGCTTTTATAATATATCAACATGAATATTAATGTTTTGTATAATTAAAAAAACCAATAGCCAGGCATGGTGGCACACACCTGTGATCCTAATGGCTAGGGAGGCTGAGGCAGGAGGATGGAGAGTTCAATACCAGCCACAGCCAAAGCGAGGTGTTAAGCAACTCAGTGAGGCCCTCTCTCTAAATAAAATACAAAATAGGGCTGTTAATGTGGCTTTTTGGTTTAGTGCCCCTGAGTTCAATCCCTGGTACCCTACAATAAACAAATAGAAAATAAAATTTTAAAAAATCAATAAAAATCATATGATCATCCAGTATATACATAAAATTTGGTTGACAGCTTTCAACATAATTTTGTGATTAAAAATCACTGTAAAGTGATATTAAATTACTTTAACACAACAAAGACCACATACCAAAAATCCACAGATAATGTCATACTCATCCCTGAAAAATTTAAGATCAGGAAGAAAGTGAGTGATACCCACCTTTGCTACTTCTGCTCAACATAGAAAGAAATTTTTAGCCAGAGAAATTTGGTGTCAAGAAGAATTAAAAGACAACTAATTGAAAGAAGATATTAAATTGTTTATATTTTTAGATGACATGATCTTATATCCAAAAAATCTTAAAGATTCCATGAATAAGCTATCAAAACCAGTAAATAAATTCATTGAATTTCAGCTGGTTGTGGTGGGGTATGCCTGTAATACCAGTGGCTTCTGAGGCTGAGGCAGGAGGATGACTAGTTCAAAGCCAATGTCAGCAACAGCGAGGCCGTAAGAAACTCAGTGAGACCCTGTCTCTAAATAATATACACAAATAGGAATGTGGATGTGGCTCAGAGGTTGAGTGCCCCTGAGTTCAATCCCCAGTACAAAAAACACAAACAAAAGCATTGAATTTCAAGATGCAAAATCAATACAAAAATCAGTTGATTTTTCATTCTCTAAAAAGAAAGTATCTGAGAGAGTAAAAAAAATACTAAGAGTAACAAAAGAGTAGAATTAAGTTTAAAGAAGTGAAAGACTTGCATGTTGAAAACTACAAAACTAAAATCCAAATACAGTTTCAATATACTTTTAAAAATTTATTTATTTATTCATTATAATTAGGTATATATGACAGCAGAATGCATTTTGATTCACTGTACACAATTGCAGCACAACTTTTCATTTTTCTGGTTGTACACAATGTAGCGTAGCACCATATGTAGGGTCACACATGTACCTAGGTTAATGATGCCTATCTCATTCCACCATCATACCTGCCCTCATATTTCCCTTCACCTCGCTCTCCTTTGCCCAGTCACAGTTTCTCCATTTTTCCCATGCCTCACCTCCCATTATAAATCAACATTCACTTGTCAGAGAGAACATGCAGCCTTTGATTTGTTTTCAAATTGGCTTACTTTGCTTAGCATGATATTCTCCAACTCTATCCATTTACCTGCAAATGACATATTCTTTTTTAATGCTGAGTAATATTCCATTGTGTATATACTCCACAATTTCTTTATCCATCTATCTATTGTAGGGAATCTAGGTTGGTTCCACAATTTAGCTATTGTGCATTGTGCTGCTACAAACATTGATGTGGCTGTAACTCTGAAGTATGTTGATTTTAAGTCCTTTGTGTATAAATTGAATACCTGGGTCAAATGGTTTTTCTGTTCCAAATATTCCAAGGAATCGCCATATTGCTTTCCAGGATGGTTGCACCAATTTTCAGTCCCACCAGCAATGTTTAAGTGTGCCTTTTCTCCCACATCCTAGCTAAAACTTATTGTTTTTTTTTTTTTTTGTATTCTTGAGACCCTGCGTCTAATAGAGAAAAAAGTAGACCCAAATCTCCATCACGTCGTATTAGGCCCTGAATTCCTTAACAAGATTCCTAAAGTGCAAGAAATAAAATCAAGAATTAATAAATGAGATGGACTCAAACTAAAAAGCTTCTTCTCAGCAAAAGAAAAAATCAACGTGGTGTATAGATAACCTATATTTTGGGGGCAAATTTTTGCCACATGCATTTCAGATAGAGCACTAATCTCCATGATATATAAAGAACTCAAAAAACTTAACACCAAAAGAACAAATAACCCAATCAATACATGGGCTAAAGAATTGAACAGACTCTTCTCAAAAGAAGATATACAAAATAATATGAAAAAATTTTCAACATCTTTCGTAATTAGAGAAATGCAAATAAAAACTACTCTAAGATTTCATCTCATGCCAGTCAGAATGGCAGCTACTAAGAATACAAACAATGCACCTCTTTCAAAATTCCACTAATTATTTGTAGAAGAAAAACTGTATTAAATGCATATGGAAACACCCACTCACTTTACACACTCACCTGGGTAACCTTAACAATCTGGAGATAAAGGACCATAGATGGAGCCCTTACATCTTTAGATTTCAAAATATATTACAAAGTGAGACTAGTTAAAGCAATTTGGTGATGTTAGAAACATAGACCAATGGAATGGAATAAAGAGCTTGAAAATCAATTCAGGTATATGTGACCAACCCTAAGGACATTCCATACTATGTGGAATTAGCCAGTAACAGAATTCTACTTACATGAAGTATTTGAAACAGTCAAACTCATAGAATCAGAAAGTAAAGGTGATTTTTAGGGGCTGAAATGAGGAGGAGAAAGTAACTGCCCATCAGCAGGCATGGCATCTCATTCGTACAAGATTAATATGTTCTAAAGAAATGCCATATAAGATTATCTGTATTACTATACTATAGCATTATGCACTTGAACATTTGTTAATATCGTAGATCTCATGTTCACTAAGTTTCCACAATAAAATAAGTTTTTCACCATAATTTTTATTGGTGCATATTAATTATACAGGATTGTGGGTATTATTACATTGTGTTTAATCATACATAAACATTTACTTTTGATCAACTTCACTTTCCAAAATCTCCTCTATCCACCCCTTCTCTCCCATTAATTCCCTTCCTCTCTCAGAGTTTTCACTGCTAAAATTTTGTGAAGTCACTTTGTTTATTTTCTTGTTTTTGATTTATCCTTAAATTTTCTACATATAAGAGAAAAACATGCAAATTTTCCATTTGAATGACTTATCTTACTCAAAATTATGGTACTAATTCCATATGTTTTCCTGAAAATGACAAAATTTTGTTCTTTATGGTCAAATAAAACTTTATTGTATATATATATATATATATATATATATATATATATATATATATACCACATTTTCTTTATATATTCATTTGTTGACAGATACCTATGCTGATTCTATAAGTTGGTTTTTATGAACTGTGCTACAATCAATATGGGTAAGACAGTATATCTAAAATATGCTGGTTTAAATTCTTTCAAATAAATAGCAATGAGTGGCTTCTATTAGTTTTTTTTTTCCTGTTTTTCTAAGGCCATAAGCAGAATCATTACTTTGCTTGAGATCATTTGGTTTTGCTTTATAATGTAGGCAGTCTCCTTTGCTGGAAAGAAACTTTTGAGTTTGAATTCATCCCATTTATTGATTCTTGATTTTAATTCTTGTGCTTTAGGAGGCTTATTAAGTAAGTCGTGGCCTAATCTGACATGATGGAGATTTGGGCTTACTTTTTCTTCTATTTGGTGCAGGGTCTCTGGTTTAATTCCTAGGTCTTTGATTAACTTTGAATTGAGTTTTGTGCATGATGAGAGACAGGAAGTTAATTTCATTTTGTTGCATATGGATTTCCAGTTTTCCCAGCACCATTTGTTGAAGAGGCTGACTTTTCTCCAATATACGTTTTTGGCACCTTTGTCTAACCTAAAATGACTGTATTTGTGTCAGTTTGTCTTTGTGTCTTCTATTCTGTACCATTGGTCTACATTAATTAGTGAAGTAAACAGAAAGTCTAGACAATGGGACCACTGTTTACCACATGCACATCAAAGAGAGCACTAATCTCTAGGGATATATAAGGAACTCAAAAATCTTCACACCAAAAAAAAAAAAAAAGCCGATCAATAAATGGGCCAAGGAACTGAACAGACACTTCTCAGAAGAGGATATACAATCAATCAGCAAATATATGAAAAAAGCTCAATATCTCTAGCAATTATAGAAATGCAAATTAAAACTACTCTAAGATTCCATCTCACTCCATTCAGAATGACAGCTATTAAGAATACAAACAGTAAGTGTTGGAGAAGATGTGGGGGAAAGGGCACATTCATACATTGCTGGTGGAACTGTAAATTTGTGCAGGCAATATGGAAAGCAGTAATGAGATTCCCTGGAAAATTGGGAATGGAACTCCCATTTGACCCTTCTATCCCACTCCTTGGTTTATACCCAAAGGTCTTAAAAACAGGATACTACAGGGACACAGCCACTTCAATGTTTATAGCAGCACAATTCAAAATAGCTAAATTGTGGATCCACCTAGATACCCTTGGATGAAGAAACTGTGGTATATATACACAATGGAATATTACTCAGCATTAAAAGAGAATAAAATCATGGCATTTTCAGGTGAACTGATGTAGTTGAAGAATACCATGCTATGTGAAGTAAGCCAATCTCCTCCCCCAAAAAAACTAAATTGTTGAGGGCCACAGATAAGTCAAGATGGTGCCTGGCACTTTGCCAGGAGGAGTGGTTTGAGAAGTAAAGCCATCAAGCCATTAAGATGATGGAGATTCCTTAATGACTGACTGCTGTATCTAGATGATGTTAATGAAGTTAAGCTGTGTGTAATTATTAAGATGATGAGGATTCCTTAATGACTAATTGATGTATCTAGATGATGTTAATTGAAAAAAGCTGTGTATAATGAGTTGGGTATAAATACCTCTGCTGTCCTACAATAAAGAGGCTCCCGCTGTTTCAACCTTCACAAGTTGCTTGTCACCCCCTGGTTATTTTGCCCAGCCAGACCGTGGCACTAAATATTGAGTGTCTTCTCTGAAATAAGAATGCTGGTTCATAATGGGGTTTGGGGGGGAGCACAGGAAGAACAGATGAGCTCTAGATAGGGCAAATGGGAAGGAGGGAAAAAAAGGGGGCATATGGGTAGGAAATACAGTGTGGAATGAGATGGACATCTTTAACCTAAGTACATATATGAAACCACAAATGGTGTGACTCTAATTTGTTTACAACCAGAGACATGAAAAATTGTGATTTATTTGTGTAATATGAATTGAATTGCATTCTGCTTTCATATACAACAAATTGGAATAAATAAAATTAAAAACTTAAAAAATAATGTAAGCAGTTATGGCTATAAAGTCACCTCTTACACTTCATTTGCCATATCCTAGAGTTTTTGTGATGTTGTGTTTCCATCTTTGATTGACATTAGGTTTCATTTTCCCCTTAATTTCTTCCATTAACCCCTCATCACCCAAAAGTGTATCATTCAATCTCAGTGTATTTGTATAGCTTCTGTGGTTTTGTTACTATTGTTGATTTCTAATTTCATCCTATTATATGTGAAAAAAAGCACAAGATTATTTTAAAATAGATTTTGTTGTTGCTAAGATTATTTTATGTCTAGAACATAATCAATTTTGGAAAATCTTCACAAGTAAAGATTAAAAAAGAAAGAAAAAATAAAAGAAGAAGGAAGAGTACACAAATGACAGAGGAAAAACTAAAATAAATCCAAACAATGGATTAAAAATACTTAAATTTTCTGAAAGCATGAATTAGTAAGTAGTGTTAGGAAGCCAAACAAACCAACATAGAAGACAGGGCAGGTAAAATCACAACTACATGAAAAAAAAAATAAAGTTCCCCTTGACATGTAGAGACTTCTTTCAGGTACTTCCAAGTTTGAAATCAGCCAGGTATTTTAGGCATGGTCAATGACCAAGCCTTGGCTGCGTATCTTCTGACTGGTTTTGGCTACAAAGGCTGTGCCCAAAACTCTTGGTTCCACTTTGGGCTCAGGGATTGTATGTTTTTTCCCCATATGTAGATCAGACATTTGCTTTAAAATCTTTGCAGAACTCACTGACTGTAGCCTATATACCCAGTCTTCACCCAATTATCCTCCTTCTCCTGCATGAATTTAAGCATTAACAGGCATTGTAGTGTTGGTGTACGAGCTCCTGTGTCATCTGGGGATTATTCCATTCCCAGCCCAGTAGCCAGGTACCCCTCAGGTACAGATGGCAGTTTTGTATGCTCTCAAGGTTTGCTTGGTATGAGGGAAGAAGGACCACAGGCCAGAGTTAATCACTAAGACTTCACCCAGCCCTCCTATTTCAGTACAGACTTAGTGGCTGTGGAGATTCCTCGACCTGCCTGGGAATCTGTGGGGCCCCTGGTTTTGCATAATACCACAGAACTATCTTCTCCAGCATGGGCATGGCTCTTTGTGTGCTACCTGGGCACTTTGGAGACAGAAAAAGTGTGAAAAGCCACATACCCAGGAGGTGGAGTGGGCTGTCGTTATTTTCTCTGCAGGATACTGGGTTTTGCAGACTTTAGACTTGAAGGAACTTCATTGCAGTGTGTGGCAGGTTTTTTTTTTTTTTTTTTTTTTTTGTGATCTTGGGCTTTTCTTTATAGATTGAGAGAAGCACTTAGGGCCAGGTTGATCACAGAGATTTCTCCAGTGTGATTCTAGGTGGCTCTAAAAATTCCAGTGTTTTCCTGGGAACTTATGGGCTCCCTTGTATGTCAGAGGAACTGGCCAATAAAATAGTTTTTAAAAATGGCGTGTTAACAATGATATTAACTAAACAAACTAAGTAAGTGTTCATTAAGGAAAAATAAATATGGATGAAATATGGGGAAGAAGATGAATATTTAGCTAACAAGATGGCAATGAGTATCATTACAAATAACAAATAAATAAATAAAGTTCCTAAATTAAAAGAAAAACAAGACAAATAAAAAAAACAGAAGGCTTTGTTTAGGATTAAAATGTGAATTTAGTTGAGTATAGTTGTACAGTTAGTTGA
The DNA here is from genome assembly GCF_045843805.1 of Urocitellus parryii. NCBI lineage: Eukaryota > Metazoa > Chordata > Mammalia > Rodentia > Sciuridae > Urocitellus > Urocitellus parryii. The sequence goes on from NW_027553327.1 coordinate 392,885, forward strand.
CTTGGATTTATCCAAGGCAATTATTGACAAATGTCTGAAACTCAGGATGGGTATATGAAATGGAAAGAGATCTGCATGTCATATATTTTGCTTACCCATATTTTTTAGGGTTGTCACTCACTTAAATTTAAAAGTAAGAACTAAGAGAAACAGAGACTAGAAGAATAGAAATGCTTTATGTATAAATTGAAGATGAAAAATCTGTAGTAGGAACTCAAAAAATAGAAAGACACACATTTCTCCATGTATTTGTACCCAAATATATAAAACACATTAGTATTGGTAATGATTCTCTGCCAAAGAATCAAGGTCAGTAATATTTTTCTTTTTTTGGAGGGGAAGACAAAAATGCCTATTCAGTTTTCTGTACTCATTATTTTTGTGTTTACATTATCAATTTCTTTATTCTACTAGTATCCTCCTGTAGGCAATTGCAATTTTGCACAAAAAGATCACGTTTGACTTATTCTAGGGACTTTTCTATACTATGCATTGCAGTAAAATTGATGTTCTTCCTAATATCTACTAAGTGCATAGTGATTTGTGAGAATCTTCAAGATACAGATTGAACCACAATCAATTCTTAGTTTCATGTAGGAAAATATTTTTTCAAAAGTTGCTACAGGTTCAGATGGTTATTAAGAAGTACACCAATAAGAAAGTGATTAGTTTTTTAAAAAATCCTTTATAAATAAAAAAAATATATTAAGATGAGATTTGAAAAATAATTTGAAGCTAAGCAAAGGAAAATAAAAAGGTACACCTTATATAAAATACAAAAGCATATGTAGAGGCATGCTGAAAACTGAGGGTATTTAGAATTTGGGTGGTAGAAGAGTATGAAGAAAATGTGTGGTCATGAGTAATTGGGTGGCTTATTCTAGCATTATTTCATAGCACTGATTTTAAGAACATAACATTTTGGAGTAGAAATTGCATTTGAACTTAAACTAGATAAATTACTGCACTTACCTGAAGCTGAAGAATTTATTTCCCTAAGTAAAGTTATTTAGTATAAATTTCTCAGCAAATTAGACCTTCAGAAATGGGCAGAGTAAAGGAAATGAAGTTCGTATGTAAAAAGAAAGTGAGTGATTAATTATAGTTTAAAAAAATTTTAATGAATCTTCATAGTAGTAACAGTAAAACATTGAAGAAAAAGTCAAGAAATCAAATTAGGTAAGATCAGGAATAAATAATCAAATCAACAAATACAAAAGCACAGTAGAAAAATTAATTATAGTCAGGTTACAATGAAAGAGGTGAAAATAGTTGTGATCACAACCAAAAAGAGCTTCTAATAAGAGAAAAAACAAAACAAAAAACACACCCAGCTTGACAGTGCAGCAAGCATGTGGTATAGAACTACCACTGTGCCTTTCAACTGCCTTTCATTTTTCTGACTGCAAATATCTATTTTTTTCTGTGTGAGGTTATTGTTGCCTCCTGATTTCTAGGTCTGTTAGGATAATGTTGTCTTGAACACAACCAGTCAGAGCTCCATAGCTTCATTATTCTTTGCTTTCCTTTTCTCAACAGGGGTGGTAGGATTCTTGGTGGACCACTTTGGGTGATTCATTTCTGAAGTCTCATCTAAAGTCTTCTCTTTTTAAGTTCTCTATTCATTTTAAGTCTCTGATTATCTGTATTATGTTCCTTTGTGCTTTAAGATTTTGGAGTAGGGACAAATGAAATCAATACTAAAAGAAAAACAACATATAGTTGTCTATTGAGTAATGGAAAGGGGACATCAATATGAAATATTAAAATGAAGTTAATGGGCCATTCATCAAGTTATTTTTAGAGAGAAAAAGGAAATATGAGGATAGATAATTGCATAAAATTGCAAATTTTTACACAAAACATGATTATGTGATAAATTGGGAAATATTTTCTGTAAATATCAAAGAAATGTAAAATATCCATAAACATGGTAAGAAAAATTTCTCCTTAGTAACTCTGATAAGGACATATCAAAAGGGCAAATATATACATAACTCTGATAAAAGTTCATATCAAAAGGGCAAATATATACAATGCTGGAAAATTATAGAGATGTGAAAATAAGTCCAATTTATAAACTGTAGGTGAGAAATCAAATTCAAGCAATCAAAAAAAAATAGAAAAAAAAAGAAAATACATTAGTTTCACATTCAAAACAAAGCTTAAGTAAAAGAATAAAAGCAAAATAGTAAGTTAATAGGGATAATGATAAAGAGGTAAATAATATGAAACTAAACTAGTGTAATTAAAAAACTAATCTAATAATTTGTATTATGTATTACGTGAAAAGAAAAATTATTAGAAGCTCTTTCAAATAATAAGCAAAAGATCACAGCTCAATAGCCAAATTGGAAGATTATACTGTAAAAATTGATTCAAGCTGGCAAATGGCTAATACACAAGAGAAATGGAATGGCTGTTAATTGTAATAGAACTCAACTTGAAATAATGGGACACTTTTAAATTCACAGATAATACATTAAAAGAGTCACTTTTTACAAATCATGGATAGGATCAAAACTAAACTCCAATATTAAATAATTAAACACATTAATATCCAATTCTTAAATTATGTAAACCAATATTTCCTGGCATGAAGTATTTTCTAAAGATATATTTTTTTAGTTGTCAGGTTAAATTGTTCTGTATAGTTTAATCTTTTTACATTTTATAGGATTTCAAGTGTGTGTGTATGTGAGAATGAGAGTGCATATGTGTGTTTGTGTGGGTGTGTTTGTAAATATACTTACATGCAATAATCACTAGATATATTCTTAGCAAAACTTTTTAGTAACTATCTACCTACATTTCCAGGTAATGTTAGCAAATGATGTTTCTTTTTTTTTCTTATAAATATTTTTAAATGATTTTTAAAATAATTTTGCATAAATTAATTTAAATATTAAAAAAATTTTTGATCTTAAAAAAAAATCTCCTTTTTTCCCATGCAGCATGTGGTGAAATGGGCTTGCTCAAATAATTATAATTAGTAAACTAAATTGCTAAACTGAGAGGCTTACATATATTTTTAAAAAGTAATTCTAACTTTTGCAATGTAGGCAAATTTGTTGTATGGGAAAATAGTTCTGCAGAAGCCCTTTGTATTATTTATAGTTTAAATGCTTGTATATCATGATATTCATCAAAGAGGGATTGACATGTTATGAAACATCTGATAATTCCAAAGTTTGAGGAACTTCCCTTCATACTGTACAGTGAACACAAACCAGTGAGAAAAAAAAATAGGAAGTTTTGTCAGAAAGACATAGGTAGGCTCATTCATAAGATTAATAATTTTTGTGGCAAGATACAGAAACTGAGAACAAAATTTAACAAGGTCCCAGTAGGCTTCAGCTTTGAAAACAGACATGGAGTGGGCTCCAATGACAGAGATTCCTGAGAGGCAAAGCAAAAGTAATTTTGTAAAGTAAATAGAAAACATCCTGTCATTTGAGGAAAAGACAATGAGAGAGAGAGATGTTTATCACAACAAGTGCTGCATTCTTTCTGAATACATCTGATGCTTATTTCTTCCCACTGCAAACTCAAAAAAGTGCATGAGCAGGAAGACTCACATTACCCGATTTTAAAATTTAGTATGAAGATTTAATAATCAAGGCACTGTGAAATTGGTGAGTGGATAAACACACAACTCAATGGAATAAAGAGTCCAACATATGTCTAGATGTTTTAAAAAAAATTTAGTTGTTGATAGACCTTTATTTTTATTTATTTTTATGTGGTGCTGAGGATTGAACCCAGTGCCTCACACAGGCTAGGCAAACACTTTACCACTGAGCTTACAAGCCCAGCCTATGGCTAATGGATTTTTGACAGAGGACCTAAGCTGAGTGAATGGAGTGAAGGTGGTCCTCCTAACAAATTATGCTGAAGCTACTACATATCAAGCAGAAAAATGAACCTTGATCTATGTCTCACATCTTATGCAAGATATAACACAAAAAGGATCATTAACATAAATAGAGCATGCTTATGAACTATAAAACTGTTATTAAAAACAGAAGGTAATCTTTATGCCCTTAATCACACAAAAATTTGTAAAGCACAAACCAGGCATGGTGGTGCACACCTATAATCCTAGCAGCTGTGGAGGCTGAGGGAGGAGGATGGTGAGTTCAGGGCCAGCCTCAGCAATGGCAAGGTGCTAAGCAACTCAGTGAGACCCTCTCTCTAAATAAAATGCAAAATAGGGCTGTGGATGTGGGTCAGTGGCAAGTGCCCCTGAGTTCAATCCCCAGTATCAAAAAAAAAAAAATTAAGGCACAAATCATAAAGGAAAAAAAAATGCTAAAATAGACCTCATCAAATTAAGAAAAACAAATGAAAAAACTTTGGCTCTATGAAAGACACCATTCAGAGAATGAAATGATAAGCCACAGACTGAGGAAAGATGTTTGAAAAATCATATTTGATACAGGGCTTACAGCCATATTTTTTTAAAGAACTTTAAAAGTTTAATAAAGAGAGAAGCTTAAATAGGGCAAAAGACCTCTCACAAGAAAAGATATATGCAGATTGTTAATAAGTACAAAAAAGATGTTAGCATCACTAGGTATTATGTAAATGCAAACTAAAAGCACTGTCAGATACTACTAACCACTTTTTTGAGAATAGTTAATGTTAAAAATCAATGTTGAAAAAAGCAAGTGCGGACACAGGTGCAGAGGTCTTGGGAATCTGTTTCTGGTAGAAATGCAAAAATCAATAGTCACTTTGAAAAGACATCATTTTTATAAAGTTAAATGTACATGTATGTTACATATGACCCAGCAATTCATTTCTACTTTTGGTGCAAATGAAATAAAAACTTACATTTATACAAATATTATATATATATATATATATATATATATATATATATATATATTCTATAATATATATTATAGAATGAATATTTAGAATAGTTTTATGCATAATGAATAAAACCAGAAACAACATAAACATTCTTTAATGGGTAAAGGAATAAGCATACTGTAATGCAATCTTATCATGGAACAAATTACTAATACTTGCAACAATGCAAGTTTTATCTCAAATGTGTTAAGCTAAGAAAAAGAAATCTATTATTCAGTATTCAAAATCCCATATAGTGAGTGACTCCATTATATGGCATTCTGGAAAAAAAATAAAGAAGAAGGACAGATACCTAGGTTGGGAAAATGGATTTATACTACAAAGGGGTAGCACAAGGGAGCTTTGGAGGGTGATAGATGAAACTGTTCTATATCTTGACAGGGCAATGGTACCATGCCTATGTGTTTATGAAGACCAAGATGGATTTGGTTTTCTCCTTGTTAATTAAAATAAATTAAAACCATAATTTTATAAAAGGTTTTATGATATCAAAAGTGTATGTTATTTAACAATCCCTGCTAGTTTCAATACCATGGAAATCTGAACAATATAAGGAGACACAGCCCACCAAGTGTAAACATCTTAAGTGCCACAAGGATTTATGTGTTCTCAGAAATTCTTAGCCTCTTAAACATTGAGAACATTAACTTGAATTCTTGCCAATATTAAAGACCAATTAAGACATAGACCCCAAATATTTAACCCCTTCTTTTTATAAAGAGATGGAAGATCAATCTTTTGAACATTGATATTGTTTGAATATATCCCCCAAATTGTATGAATTGGAAATTTAATTCCCAATGCAACAGTGTGGGAAGTGGGACCTAATGTGAAGTGTTTAGGTTATGAGGTACCTCCCCATCCTGAATGGATCAAATACAGATTACAAAATGATTTAAGGTTGTGAGTTTGATTGTTTGCTGTCTCTCACCTGCTCTTTGTCCTTTTATTATAGAATGCCCATTAGCAAGAAGGTTCTTTCCAGGTGCTGACCCCTTGATATTGAATATCTTAGTCTTCAGAGCCATAGGCAATGAATTTCTCTTCTTTATTAATTACCCAGACTACTGTAGTGTGTTATCACAGCACAGTACAAAGATAAATATGAAAAGTGGAGAAAAAGTTCCTTATTGGTGGTTATTTGCTTAGAATAAGTCACTGAAAGCAAGTTGAGGACACATTTCCTAATTTTTACTGCTATTTTTCAATGTTTGGAATCTTCTAAATGTTTAGAAATATAAATCAGTAACATTTACAAACTGAAAAAAATACACTTCATAAGTTAACTCCTCCATATAAAATATGAAATATAATATTTGCTTCTTTATTTCAAACACTATTATAAATAAGAAGCCCATTAAAATGAACTTTCTCCTCCTTTAGGCACATCTTATCCTAATGTTTAACACTAAATTTCACATATGAGATAAAGTATTTGAAAGTCTAAGTTATTTTACTCTCAAACTTAAATGCAAATTATTTTGCTTTAGAACAAGATATAATGATATATCTCTGACAGAATAGCTTTCACATTTTTACTATGTAGGAACGCTAGCTTGCTTTTGACCTTTATAAAGTTTTAGCATTTCTAACTACATCTACCTAGCAAAAACTTTTTAAAAAATTAAAATTTATAGAACTACATTCAGCATATGTTTAGTAAGAATGAAGGGTAACTTGACAACTTAATCTCAATGGAACAAGTACATGTGATTTTTTTTTTCAATATAAGATGTAACACTGTCAAATTAATAGTGAAAGAAATGTTTTGTAAGTTTGGCTCTGTGAACCAAGAACCATGCAGTGCTGTCCCCAGAGATCAGAGGACATTCTCTTTATCCGTTTTAGTGTGATCCATTACTGCTTTCTTTTTTTCTCCTTGTTGCAATCCAGCACTTTATGGAACATAAATTGAATAATAATTCATGATCTTAATAGTAGGAATAAGTATGTTCTATTAATCAATGTGAAAAATTGAGTTACAAAAGTCATGTGGGTTATATTACAGGAAATGACCACTTAGTTCATAATGAAAAAAATAAAATATTATAGTGGTTTAAATACTTGAATTAACATTGAGGCACCCTATATAAAATAAATACTTATTTCCAGTCATTTAGAGACAACATAATTTAACCATTTTGCCGGTAAGAAGGCACTTGGTGCTATGTTATAATAAAAGTAGTGAAATTGCTCATCCTTATTTTATTTCCTATTCTCAGCCAAGAAGTCATTGTTCTTGTAAGAGGTCTTATGCTGTTATAGAGTACAGCCAACTAGGAATTGAAAGCAAAATGATCTAAAATCAATATGAATATATACAAAGTCTTTGGGCCATAAAGATGTTAAGTCCTACTAGCATCATTGATGTGTTATAAGTAACCGTTTAAGATTAATACAGAATTAGACAGGAAATTGGAAAATGAACAATTGGCAATGGTGATCCACTCAAGAACAGTTTCATTATTAAAATTTCAAGTCCATAGAGTTGACTCTGAGTTTAGAAAAATCTAATACATCAATAAAATGTGTCATGTGTCTCCTAAAATGGATTCTGACTCACCAAAGATAATTTAGGCAACACTAATCTTGTTTTCTTGGGCTGGAGATGTGGCTCAGCGGTAGCGCGCTCGCCTGGCATGCGTGCAGCCCGGGTTCGATCCTCAGCACCACATACCAACAAAGATGTTGTGTCTGCCGAGAACTAAAAAATAAATATTAAAAAAATTCTCTCTCTCTCTCTCTCTCTCTCTCTCTCCTCTCTCACTCTCTCTTTAAAAAAAAAAAATCTTGTTTTCTTATCTGACAAGATTGTTGGCCTGTTAAACAATGCAAATGTATAAGTATGTTTCCAATACTCTATAAAAAATATGATTTAAGGAAAATGGTGAAGAAATGTGGGCTTGTGGCTGGTTCAGTTAGAGGAGTTAAGTAATTACTTAACATGTTTAAAGTAAAGTTACTAATTACTTTTGTATGAGAACTTTGTCTTCATGACTGCCTTCTTAAGCATTTTTTTCAATAAATTGGATTAGGTATACAATATCTGCTTAATAAATAGGTTTATTATATAAATATAGATGGAAAAATTCAAATTTGTGGTGACAGATTGAGAAACTCATAAAATTCCAAGCAGCAAGAACAATAGATTAAATCTGGGAACAAGAAGTTCAAATGGTACAAAAGATAAATGGCAGCAAAGTGTGCAAGAACAAAATCGAGAAGTTAGTTTGAATATGTGTATTCCTTTAAAATTCATGTGTTGAAACTTAATCACAATGTTATGGTATTAAGAGGTGAGGCCTTCAGGACCTGAATGGTTCATAGAGGCAGAGTTCTCATGAATAATACTCATGACCTTTTAAAGGAGGTGCCAAGCAGTTATTTTTCTCTTTTGCCCTCCTCCCCTTTGCTATAAGAGGATGTAAGAACAAGGCACCATCTTGAAAGACATTGCAATCTTTCTAGGTACTGAATCTGCCAGTGCCTAGATTTCAGAGTTCCCAACCTCAAGAACTGTGGGATACAAATTTTTGCTGCTTATAAATAACCTAGTCTGAGGTATTTTGTTATGGAAATAGTGATGCATTAACAATAAAACTTATGGAAAGCAGTCTGTAGAAGAGATAAATTGAGAGTAAGAAAAATATGAACCAACAGAATAATATGTGTGCTAAATAGCCACTGCCACTGGCAAAACATGTAAACAAACATTTCACACTGAGAATTTCATAGGTAATTGAAATTCTCCATGATTGGACTTTGGTTTTCTGTTTTCAACACTACTCTAGAAAACAAATATTAATATTTGAAAATTACTTAGATACATATAGCCAGGACTATAAAGGATCTAGTTTATGTAGTATGGGAAACCCAAGAATATGCCTATACAGTTAGAAGAGTACAATAATAGAAGGACCACTTTGTGGAAAAGGCTCTGTTTGACTCCAGGGGTAGAAATTAATCAAAGAGCAGACTGTACTAAAAAATTTAGCTCCAAAATTAGTCAAACATTGAATTCAAAATTGAAGGGGTTCCTTGTAATTGCAATTATACAAAAGTAATTGTAGAATTTGGGGACAGAGATGAAGGGATTTCAAAGTAATTAATAGTAAAGAGGATTGCAGATACTATCCATCATCTCAAATAGTTAAAACCCTGAGTATATTTGGAAGATACATTTTAAATTATGCTATAATAATGAATTAAGGACTTCCTGGTCACCATAACGTAGGAGATCTTCCTGTCACATCAATAGAAGGCACCAATGCATTTTCTACAGAATAAAGAGATTGTGGGAATTTGTGCTATGAAATATTTATGAATGATCATACCTTTAAAATTTAATACTTTTGATTCCAGGATGAATATGTATTTATATTTGATACATATATCATATAAAATCCAAAGATGATTCATGGTGTCTATGTCTTTTCTTTTGCTTTTATAAATTTGAAAAGATTTTGCTATTAAAGCCCTTACCTGACAAGATGTGGTAGAAGAAGAGTTAATTTAGATTTCTAGAAAGTAGAAGCCCACTCTCTTTTTTCCACTATGCTCATGCAGTTCAAAAAATCTCACACTCTAAGTTAATGCAATTTTGTCTGTAAATACAATTTCATATTGAAATGGCCATGATTAAAATGCATAAGAAGGCATAAAATGCCCTTGATTATTATTCCATCAAACATATCCCCTTCTTCTCCTTACCTCCTTCTATAATTCTGCCACAGCATTTATCAAGACTAAAATTTTTCATAACTTTTGTACATTATATAGCATGAATTTGGTATTGCATGCTTTTGTTGAGTAAATAAAACTTTGCATAAATACACTGCATTGAAAGTAAGTTCTTTATCTTTACAAATGTTGTGGGTTGAATGGAGGCTCCCAGGAAACACAATTTATGATATATGAATGTGACCTTATTTGAAAAAAAAATTCTTTGTTGATGTAATCAAGCATATCAAAATAGGATCATCCTAGATTATCTGCATGAACCCTAAATCTTGTGACTTCTGTTCTAGTAAGAAAAGGAGAAGATGCAGATGCATAAGAGGAGGACATGCTATGTTGAAGGCAGAGATTGGACTGATCCTGCTGCAAACTGAAGTCTTCCCAGAACCACTGGAAGCTAGAAGCAGCAGGGAAGAATTCACCACCAAGCCTTTGGAGGAAGTATGGACCAAGTGACATCTTGATTTCAAACTTCTGAGTAAGAGAATAAATACATGTTGTATTAAGCTACAAAGTTTGTAACTAATGTTTCAGCAGTTCTAGAAAACTAATGGACCCGTCATTTGTATTTGATCATGTATTAGGGTTCTCTAGAGGAAGAGCATCAACAGATATTATGATTATAAAAGGGGATTAATTAGATGGGCTTACACAACCAGAAGCTAGAAAGTCCACAATGGACATATGCAGGTTGGAGAGCTGGAAGAACCAGTAGATAGATGCAAAGTCCAATAGGCTGAAGCTTCAAAACAGGAGGGATTAACAATGCTTCCCCAGTTTCTGGAAACTCCCTGGCAAATCACTGGCAGAATCCCCTTTGGAAGAATGATGGAGAGAAAGTCTAATATCCTCAGAAAGAGTGAAGGAATGAGATTATGATCTCCTCAGATGGTTGCAGTAGCAACCAAGAACCCACCCATTCAAGAACAATTGAGCTTCCATCTGCTGCTGCTTCCTTGTTCTTCCAAATTTTATTCCATCCAAGCCACCATCCTATTGGACCAGTGCTGCTCACACTTAGGGAGGGTCTCCACTTTAGTTCCCTATCCCACATACCAATCATTCCTAGACACACCCAGAAGCCTCAATCTTCCACATATCTTAATTCAATAAAGTTAACAATTCAAGTTAACTATTAAAGAACAGAACTTTATTTTTAAAATGTGAAGATTCCATATCCATGACTCAGAAAAAATACACATGTAAGAGAAAAATTAAACCAAAAACAAAACTATGTTCCCTGATACAGCAATAAATATAGTTATTTATTGAAATAAATAGAAATTGAAATAAATAGAAATTAGTGACGGGCTATGAAAGTTTCTTTGGCCTCTTTGCATGATTGGGACAGTAACTTTCTTAAACTGTTGCCCTAGAGTGTTTGTTGTTTTATGAATGATTTTGTCTGCTTATTTCTGAGCCCAATTATGTACTATAGGATCAAAGTTTTAAAAAGGATTCAGAAAATAACTTCAACTTTCCTGGAAATGAGAAAAAGTAGTGGTATCTGTCAGCTTTCTTTGTGTGCAAGGCATGTGTCTGTAATTTAAACTCCATTTTTAGGTAAAGCAAATGAAATTCAGGTTGGTCAAAAGAAGCTACTTCAGGCATGTTTTCATTAAAAAAAAAATCACTAGGCATGCCTAAGTTTCTCAACCCCATGGCCAGTAATCTATCACATAGCTGCCACATCGTTTTAAATATTAAAATAATGAAATATGGGATAGATGTGGCATGGAAATAAAATTGGCAATAACAGTGGGAGAGGAATGAGAATTGATCTGGGGACATATACAAATTTTGTCAGGCACGCTGAGCGTCCAAATGAGAGGGAAGACCATTAATTTATAAGAGCACTCAGCTACAAAGTAGATGGCTAGATAGATGTAAGTTTGGAATTTGAGGAGAAATATATGGTAAATTTGATGAAAAATTATTACTAATGCATGTAGACATTCTCAGAAATACAAATAGGAGAATTGTGATGGTCAATTTAATCTGTCAACTAGAAGGAGTCATAAAGTGCCAAGATATTTGATTAAACATTATTTCTGGATTTCTTGAAGACATTAGAATTTCAACAGACTGCAGATGGCAGATTGTGGCTCTCTTCACTGTATGTAGGACTCATCCAACACATTGAGGATCTCAATGGAAAAAAGGCAGAGGAAGGGCAAATTATCACTATGCATCACTGATTGAACTGGATCTTGCACAGTTGATACACCTGATTGTCAGGGCTGTTGACTCAGTCAGCACTATTCCACTGGGTCTCTCTAGTTTGTGGGTAGAAGATTGTGTGCCCTCTCATCCTCCATAATTGCACGAGCCAATACTTTAAAATAAATCTCTTTACGTATCTTTATGTATGTGGATCTTTTTGATTCTTTTTCTCTCAAAAATCCTAATAGAGGAATTTTATAGCTTACTTAAACTAGATCAAGAATGCTCCATCAAGGATTTTATAACCTTAAAAAGTTTCTAATTAAAAAGTAAAAATGAAAACACAAGAATTTAGACAATAATTTAGATAAAAAACATGATTAGAGTATGAATATTCCTATGCATGCTATTTTCAGAAACAAATTTTGAAATCAGTTTCTTAAGTTCCATCATAAGTAAATCTGATATTTTGATAGGAATAAGAAAATATTTTTGACCAATACTTTCATTGCTTCTTAGTAATACTTGCTTAAAATAATAAATACTTATTGAACTTTATCAAGTTGCTTTTTCTCTTCCATCAGTGTGTTCATTTTTATCTTTTCTCCATTAGTCTAATGGTTTGATACACTGATAGGGAACATCTGCCTTGGTAATGGTGTATTAATTCCTTTAATATACTGCCAGAGCAAAGTAGCTAATTAAGAAAAAGAGTGCACTAATGGTCAAATGTAACTCGAATGTCTAGTGCTGTTTGTTTGACATTTGTTTTAATTTAGTATAAGAACTGTCTTGGATTCATAAAATAACTTTCCCTATGTTCAGCAATATTTGCTGTTTTTAGAAACTCAATTATATATATATATATATATATATATATATATATATATATATATATATATATATAATGGACAAAATAGAAATAAAACCATTTAGTCCTAGAGCTGCTGTGAAGGTAATTCTGGGGAAAATATAACTTTTAAATTATTTAAAAAAGTTTCTCGGGCAATTTTGATTATCCAAAAATATGAAGGCAATTCACTTGCAGTAATAGTTTAAACAGGTTTGGCATAGACGAGTGTTATATATCATGCTTATTTTTAAAAATATCCTAATACCTACATCATCCCTTTTTCCAAATAAACCGATTTTGTCTTAATGTTTATTTTAAATAATATATTTCTCCAGAAAATTCTAAAATTCTGCTTTATTTAAATTATTTTTATTTGTTATTTTTAGGTATACAGGACAGTATAGTGTATTTTGATTTAAATCTTTATAATGGTTATTTTACTAAATTTGGACATTTGAATAACATTCATTTATTGCTAATTTTCCTTTTTATTTTATAAATCATGAAATTATTTAGCTTATTTTTCACTAATGGTACTATATTTCTGTTGATGTTTTATGTGTATTAATGAGTGTTTATTGCTTTTATATTTAAAATAAATTAAAATATTCTGTAGCTGGCATTTAAATATTTTTGAAGTTATTTGTAGGTTATTTTTGTTAATTTCCAATTGGTTGAAATCATTGTTTTTCAAACTTGTAAAATCCATTGTTATTCTAGTAACAAATAAAAATTTTGAATGACTTATCTGCATCCAGGTTATGATGGCTGAATAATTAACTACATGTCTTATTTAATTTTACAAAATGTTTGACACATAGTTATTACTCAATACATACTGGTATAGATAGCAGTTCTTATTTATAGTATTACTATCATTGTTCTCAAAGAACTTTATTTGTATTTTTTGATGTCCCATGGTTATTGACCCTGTCTCCTAACATGTAAATACAAATATAAATATTCCAGCAGTACCTATGAAAAAGGTAGATAATATTTTTGTAGCACAGATTAATTTCAAAATACTTATAGTGACACTATTCCCGCAAATAAAGTGTTTCTTTCCTATTCTTTAAAGCACAATTTTTTATTATGCAAGCTCGAGGGATATAAGAGATTTCCCCATTACAATTATTTTTTATTGTTAAAGTTGTCCAATTATATAATTTTCACAAGAACAATCTTTCTTCAAATACCATGATTGTGCTATTCTTTTTTATTCAATCTCAATTGCATGACTCAAAAACTTTATAATAATGCTATATAACATGAAAAGGACACACATTATTTGGTGTGAAATATAGTGAGTCTCTGTATCTAACATCCACTGATTCAACCAGCCACATATAGAAAATATTTGGAGAAAATTTGCATCTGTACTAGACATACATTTTTCCTGGACATTATTCCCCAAATAACACAGGTTATACAGTTTATATCATCAATTTACATATCATTTACATTGTATTAGATATTATAAGTAGCCTAGAGATGATTTAAAGTATTCAGGAGGATGTGTATTTATTTTATGCAAATACTCCTCCATTTTTTTACAATGGACTTGAACATCTGTGGATTTGGGTATCTGAAACCAGGGGTCCTGGAACCAATCCGTTGCAGAGCCAAGGAATGACTATATGTTTTTGCAAAATAACTTGTAGTTTGTTTCATGTAATATATCTCCTGTCATAAACACACTTAAAGTTGACGTGAAGCATTTTTTAAATGAACTTATAAGGTTTTGGAAAGAAGAAAGTTTTTCCTTGAGGATTTTTTTTTTGCTTAATATTTTAAAACCACTTATTTTAAAGAAACATAGTTGACTTATTTTTGTTCAGTTACTGATACCATAGGAAGAATATTATAAAGTAGTATCTAATATTACTGTGAAATACATGCTATAATCTAGGAAATTCACTCTAGGTGAATTAATTGAAAATTTATAGCTCAGAATAAATATTCACTGACATAATGCTAATGCCTGTAGCATTAAGTGTTTCAAATAATATTTTCTCAATTAGACATCTGGGTTTTTTAAATGTGCTGAATTATGTCTTTCTTAAATAACATGAAGACCCAAATTTATTATTAAATTATTACACCAATGTATACCATTTGACTGTCTGTATCATGGAATATTCAGTTTCATGAACAATCTGATTTGAAGAAAGCCTATATAATGTGCTACTATTAACATGAGCAGTTTATGAAAAAATCTTAAAGCTTGTTTATCATTAGAAAAAAATATTCAATATTTGTATACTTAAAATAAGTTTATCTAAGGAAAATATAAAATAAACTTTCTAGGACTTGGTAAAGGAGGGATATGTGTAATGGCCTATAAAATTATATGAGATGATCAGTGTACAAAATTGGACAGGGGCTGTCTTTATGTACCGTTTCTGTGTCTTTTCTAATTATCCAGAGAGGTAAATTTGGAAACAAACCATGGAGTAACATTGCACTTATAGATAGATGTGATGAAATACATAATGCTGAGATTTTGCAAATTGATTTTTGTATACGAGGATTGTAACAAAGGGCTTCATACGGTGTAAGCTACATCTAGGGATCACACAATATATTCAACTCTTCTGAATTTTAGTATGATTTTTAAATTTTCCATTTTAATTATCAGCAGGCAAAATGTGATCTCCTCCTGCCCAAGGCAGTTAGTTACATGTGCATTGATTCTACATCACTCTTTATTGTATAACATGAATTAATACTATTAGTATCTATGTTGCTTTTGTACTTTATTTATGAAATTCCTGAGGAAGAAAATATACCCCTAGTTATGGTGTCTTGAAAAAGTTATGCTTCCCAATGATTTCTTGCCAAGATTTGAGCATTCAGACTTGAAAGGTACGAGAAACTAAACCGTGTCAGAAAACTCTGTTCATTTGGGGATATACTAGCATGGGGTCTTCAAGCAACAAGAATGCACTTGGACCTCTGATTTGCTTGATTGCATCAAGAACAAATACAGAACAAAATTTCTCTCAAATCTTAAAACTTCCTTTTCACTGTACTTCACACACTTAATAAGTAGCCTTCAAGAGAGTATAAGAAAAGGCTAAAATGGGAAAATGTGAAGTGCATAAGTGGTCAGGCAGAGTATTCTCCTCCCCTAGAGCCCTTCAAATGCTCTGCAGCTTCAGAAATGCTGTGGGAGAGTTCCACCATCACATGAGCAGAAATGGAAGAACATTATTATGCTGTGTCTGTTGTACTCAACTCTTTGAGATCTGATGGGGGCTGTTGCATATAAATTAACTCACCAACAAGCAAGTTGTGGAATATTTCAGCCAGGGAGCCTTAGAATGTCATCTTCTACTGCACTTGAATTCTGAGTTTTTAGAAATTATAAAAGATTGTCTAAAGAAGAAAAGAAAAGTCTGAATAAGATACAAATATTCTCCAAAGCAGTTTAAATACTTTCAAAAAGTCTTACAGAAAGCAAGATATGATTAAGTTTGTACAGAACATCTTCACTATCTGAAGAGATTATTGGATATGTATTTTCGTTTTATCAAATATATAAAGTTTTAGGAATAGAGTGAAAGTGAGAAAGCACTACACTTGTTGAATTAATTTACTTTGTGCTGTGTACCTTACTAAGTTATAGAAATAAAGCTTGTGCTAAAAAAAGATAATTTGTATAATTAGGATAATGTTTATAATCACAAAAATGTTGCAAGAAACACTTTATTTTACAAAAATGTTATTCTTGTGGGGGTAACCCAATTGTTGAAACTGTGCAGTGTGCTGAAGTCAATTGATTTATTTGCTTAGTCATTCTATCAATCAAAGGACATTGTGATGGTTGTTATAATATGGTATAAGGATTTAAACCATGAACACATTTCTCTTTTGAGACTGCCCTGCATCCTGTAGGAAAAAGCAGTAACTGTCAATCAGCTGGGATTGAAGTGCAGTGATAAAGACAGACATAAGTTTCAATGTACCCATATGCAAAGTGAATTCTAAGAAATCCATGGAACTAAAATTCTAGCCTAAAAGTAGTGGGAAAATAATTTCAGGAACATTTAATACTCATTAGAAAAAAGAACATATGCATCAACTAAGCTGCCATTTATAAACTTACAACTTATTCTGTCACCTTTACTAAGGGGATAAGAAAGGAAAATTGTTTTAAAACTCAGCACCTGGATTATGTTAATGGAATCCTGTCATATAGGCACACAAAAGTCACATCACAGATTTGTTGCTTTATTTCTTAGTTGACTTATTTGTTTTCTGCCCAAATTGAATTCAAGGCAACAACATCAAAGAGAACACAAGATGGTTTCTGTTGTGAACCACAGCCCACAGTGGGGTTTTAAATGGGAAAGTATAACATAGATATTTGAAATAAAATATTCATGCATTTGGAGTTTGTTTTGGAAAGTCCATTAAAGCCACAGAGTCATCACTGAAAAATATTTATAAATATATACAGCTTCCTAAAACACATACAGTTACCATTTTCTGTATGACTTTTAGGAGACCACACACACAAAAAAAATATTTATGAAAGAATGAATTAAAAAATACCTGTGTGTAAAACCTAATAAGAAATGTATAAAATGGTATAATTAAACCTAGTAAATTTTATAAAAATAAATATTTTTGATAAAGAATAGCTATGCCTTATGGCTGTTTGTCTCTGCTTGAACAGTAAAAATTTAGGATAATTTATCACAATAATTAAAAAAATTAATTAAATGAAATTTTACAATTAATAAGAAAACAGGAGGCTTACTCAGAACAAGAAATGTGAAAAATTCTACAGTTCAATCAACTAAAAAACAATAAATGGGTGAGATTAAAATAATTTATGAATTCTTAGAACTAATAATGCATGAATTTATAAACTCTTGATCTATGCATTTGACATGCAAAAATATACAGTATTAATGTTAACCATCTCTTAAAAATTAGCCTATATATATTGTTGTGTAATTTGGGTTTTTTTGGGTCAGAATCATTTTGGTCTAAGACTAATGGTCTTTAGTCTATGCAACTTGCAAAAATGTGTATAATAGTACAAAGTACATTACAATTATCCCTTTTAGATTTCTTCACTGTTCTTCTAGAACCCAAACTAGAAAAACTAGAAGAAAGCCCCAAGGAGATTTACTTAAGAGAAAAACCTGATTTGTTCAGGTTAATAGTTAAATCTACACACAATAACCTATAATGTCTGCTCTCTTAACCCTGCAAAGTTAGCAAAGAGACTGTCATTTGTGTTTATTTGTGGGCTAATCGAATACAACTGAGAAGCTTAAGTTTTCAGTTTCATGAAAAACAAGAATTCTTGTAAACTTACTTGCAGACAAAGTAGAAAATGTCTTGCAAGTTGTTGTTTTTGTAAAGAGATGACATTTTTCCAACTAAGCACATGCCATTATAAAGCAGAGGATTTTAAGAGGAGAATATACATACTGAATTACAATGCATGGTCTTGTTTGAGATGACTGGTGTAAGAATCTTGACCTTTTTATATTTGGAAATATTAAAATAAAAAATGGAGACATAAAAAGTACATTATGATTTAAAAATTAACTTCCAAGTTTTGGGGGGCTTATCATATTCTAGGATCCATTTAAGTATCTAACATATAATGATGCATTTATTATTCTCACCATAACATTTGAAATAGATAAGGAAGTTAAGGTGCAGGTAAGTCTCACACTAGAAATGCACTTGTCTGAGATTGTAACACAGATGGCCTGCTCTAGATCTATTGTACATCCATTACATTGTTAGGGTGTCAAAATATGCCACCCTAAAATGTTCCACCTGACCATAATGCTTAATCTGAGCTGATGGAGTCTGACAGTCAACAGATGCAGAAAAGAAGCTTTCTCAGAGCCCTTACCTAACTAAAGCAGAAACTGCTGATAAATAAGGACAGCCATAAATTCCCTCAACTAAGGGAGTTTTACGACCATGAAGAAGAGAGAAAGCTGGTACCATGATGGAGCTGCACAAAAAAGCCATATTCCACTTGTTTCCCCATATATTAACCTTCTCCCAAATTGACACCTTTAAAAATACAAATCATTTTTTTTGTCCTGTCATTTTCCTTCAAATTTAGTGTTCTTTGATAAGAAGCCACACAGTCCTCAAATTCTAACTACTCCTCGAAATGATTATCACTGAGGTTTCTCCCACATGATGTGTGCTGCACAGTGATAATAAATTGTTTGTTCTGTGGATCCATCTTTTGTCCATCTTTGCTGCAGAACCCCAGTCAATGAACCTAGGAAAAAGGGTTGGTTTTGCATATTACATGTCTTCTCTGAATACAATTATAATGACTTAAAATCGATAGGCAGAAAAGATATTCCTGAAAGTATCACTTGTGTAAAATAATTATATATTAATTTTCCTATAAAAGTATTATTAATAGTGCTATTTGATTAATGTAAAAATATGATAATCAGCCACAGTTATCTTAAAGAAAACAGATTATTTTACTGGTTTGCTCAAAGCTACTAATAATTTCCCATCTCTCTCATTGCTTTTTTCCCCCCTCTTTGGTATCAGGGATTGAACCCAGGTGACTTAACTATTGACCCACATCCCCAGCCTTTTTTTGTATTTGATTCAGAGACAGTGTCTCACTGAGTTGCTTAGAGCTTTGCTAAGTTGGTGAGGCTGGCTTAGAACTCATGATCCTCCTGATACAGTCTCTCTAGTCACTGGAATTACAAGTATGCACTGCTGCACCCAGCTCCCTCATTGCTTTTTAATTTAGGTTAATTTTATTTTTAATTGACAAATAATAATTCTATATTTTATGGGGTACAATATGGAGTTTTGATACTTACATAATGATGAAGTCAGGTTAATTAGCATATCTGTCACTTCAAACATTTAACATTTCTTTATATTAAAATGTTTAAAACACTTTTCTTTTGCTATTTTGAAGGACTGGGGATGTGATTCAGTTACTAAATGTCCCTGGGTTCAATCATGGTATCAAAAACAAAACAAAAAAGTAAAAATATGTTTTTATCAATAAAAAACACATTAATTTGTTCTTTTTGTTGTTAATATTAAAATAATTTGGAAAGGCAATGTATCTAATGCTTGTGGTAGCTTAATTTGCTACAAGCTTTGAGGAAAGCAATTTGGCAATATTTATCTGGATCATTAAAAATGTTTATATACACTAGTCCATTAAGCCTGCTTCTGTAATTATTTTTTAAATAAAATGATCTAGAAGAAAATCAAGAGTTCGTAGTAAACATGTTCATTACACCAGTTTTATAATATGAAGGAAATAAAAATATGCTACATGCTTGTTGATTGTTCATTGTTTTAGGGTGCTCTAAAATAATTTAAAGTAAATTAGAGTGGATTTTACAGAAGATATCAGCACTATATAGATATATATCTATATCTACATTTTTGACTAAAGTAGTAGAATATTATGAAAATTTCAAATCAAAACTTTTGAATATATCTGTTATTTTTTAGACCAATTTATTTTCTTGTGTTAAATAAATGACACAATATACTATATTTCTACTTGTATAGATGTATCAATTGGAAAGAAAACTTATCTCATTTAAGAGAGAAGTATCAAGAAATACTAAATAATATCTATATATGTTTGTGAGATTTGCACATATTCTGTCAGTAGAAATTGATCAGAAGAACATAACTTATTTGTAAAAAGCAAGGTAAAGAGAAAATGCTATATTTTATTAACATTCTTGTAAATGCAACTCTTGAGTATATCCAGAAACATAGATGACATTCAATCAAATGGAGTAAAGTTATCTTCCATGAAGAAGTTATGACATTACTTTCAGTTAGCATGATTACGCTTCCTACTTCTTATAACATTAGCTATATAATGTTCAGCAATATGTAAAACAAAGCAAGTTGTAGTTGGTAGTAGATAACACCTGACAGAGTTAACCTTCCATTGAGGAAAGGTCAGGTAGGAGTTTGGGAGGAGTTTGTGTAGTACACAAAACTGGGATAGGAAACGTTCTATGAAAATATAATAAAGGGATTGCTTTCAGCATGGAGTATAGGTGCTTTTTGGCTTCCACAGAACTTCATCACTCTATTTTCAAAGACTGTAAATGAATTATGTATCCTTGAACACAGTTACCTCTCCATCTGATGATATGGATACCTCCATAAAAAATGTTGACTGAACAGTGTTAGAGCTTCTTCTTCTGAGGTGTGTAAACATGTACATGTACATGTTTGATCTGGTTAGTAGCATATGTAGCACAGTTGTGCTTCTCTTCTCTAATATTATTTCCACTGAAATAGTTATATCCACACAAAGCAAAGCAAGTGGTTGAATAAAGATCAACATATATAACTGTATCTAAATTTTTGATGGTCTGTAATTATGTACTAAATGTGATTAACAAAATAATGCAAAACAAGTAATTTATTAAGAATCTACTGTGTTCTCAGAACTACATTGTTGCTGGGTGCAGTGGGGCACACCTGTAATCCCAGCAGCTCAGGAAGCTGGGGCAGGACAGTCATAAATTCAAAGCCAGCCTCAGGGATGGAAAGATGCTAAGCAACACAATGAGACCCTGTCTCTAAATAAAATGCAAAATAGGGCTGGGGATATGGCTCAGTGGTTCAGTGCCCCTGAGTTTAATCCCTAGTAGCCCCAGCAACACAAAGAAAAAAAATAAGAAAAGAAAAAAAAAAGTATTGTTTGACCGAGTTCTACTTAATTAATGTTTAGAGTTAGATTTAGATTTTCCATTTACCCAAACAAACAAACAAAAGGTTTTAAAAGATTACAAAAAACACTAAACTATGTCAGTCATTAGGTTAGTAAAAATGAGACTGTAAAATCCAATTACCCATTTATGAAGACCTTTATGTTTCTTTTATATCAGTGTTACCTTTACATATAACAATTTCAATAAAATCCCATATATTATGTAGATTATTTTCTATTTGAACATAAATTTATGTAAGTAGAAACAATCATTCAATGATTATTAATTTATTTATGAATTTATTTATTACATATACTACATAATATATTAAGCATAAAAGGCTGACAGCTAAGACAATGCTAACTTTAAGAAATTTATAGTCTGTGTGCAGATGATTTTATTTAGCATGTTATACTTATATTAATACATAAAAGCATGAGTACATACAAGTATATATTCCAATGATAGTAAGTATCCTTATGCCTGTTAAATCTGTACCTGATTTCATTCTATCTTCTTAAGACTATAGAAAACTATTGAGAGATTACCAATGTTCCACTTGCATTAAATGATAGAAAAGGGGCTCCTATTTATCTCTAAGAATTTCTTACAAGAGAAATGATAATGGTAAAAAGTGCCTATTGCTTGGAAAAAGTGTATCATCAGCATATTTGGTTATAATAAATGAAATTTTTAGTCTAAATATTTTAGTATTATTGTGGATATGCCATGGGGGACTTTATAGGATAACATGCAGGATATATCAATATTTCTCAAACTTTAATGGGCATATGTATTATTGGAGAATCTTATTAAATATAGATGTTGCTTTTTCTCTGGAAAACAGAATAAGGGAGAGGACCCATTCCTCAGGTAAACTATACACATGCATATGAAAGAGAATGATTTCCAAATTACTTGATAACTGGCAATTGAAAGTGATCTTTGATGTAAAATAATTGAGACCAGTGGACTGCCTTAAGGGTTCTTGGTATGGCACAGGTAAGGCAAACTCAGATTGAGCCCAGAAAAATTCCTGAAGTGCAGGTAACTCCTCAGAGATTAAGTTTGGTAGATTTCACAGGGAAGAGTACATCAGAGGAGAGAGAAGAACAGAGATAGAGCTCTAGAGATCTAGAGGGAACCATCCTCAAGTATTCAGCAAAACAATGATCAGAATGTATATGTTAAAAACTACATGAAGTTAGGAAAAGAACAACCAAGGGGCTGAGCACCCACCTTGCACATGTGAGGCACTGGGTTCAATCTTCAGCACCACATAAAAATAAATAAACAAAATAAAATTAAAAAAAAGAAAAAAAAGAATAACCAAAAAGACTTAAGGGAATATATTTGAATTTCACATAAAATGCAGAAGAGTGCTATTCTGGCAAACCACAAAATTAACAGTGTATTTTGTATAATATTTAGAAAGGTCTTGCCTCAGAAGGGGTAAAAATATCTCTAGGTTAAATTATATTTTGATTCCTTCTAATAAATCTTAAAAGCAACATTATAAAAGGCCAATCTTTCCCCAGGTAATTTAAATATGTTCCAGAACAAAGCTCAAGAATATTTATGAAAACAGAAATATTTATCAGTCAGTAAATTAAAATTCACAATGTATGACATCCCATTAAAGATTTCCAAGTATGAAAAACAGGAAAAGGCAGCTTTAAAGAAGAAAATAAACCAATTTAAACTATCTTTCAACTGTCATGCATATTAGCATTAACAAATAAGAACAAGGAAGCAGTTGTTATCATTACATCCACTTTGTTATAAATATGGAAAATATTAGAAAGACCCAATTAATAGATGAAAACACAATTTCTCCACTGGAGAATATTAGATTTGATATTGCAGCTATAAACATTAAAAAATCTTGAATTTATAGAAATAGACATTTTCTATAATGAATCAAAAAACTTAAAAAATAAAAGAGCACTAGTTAGCCTTGGCAAAACTTCAAGCACCCTAATGCATGTATAGTTGAGTTCCTTTTTTTAAATTAAATTATTAAATTATTCATTTATTCTAATTTGTTATATATGACAGCAGAATGTGATTCATTTCATGTTACACATATAAAGTATAATTTTTCAAGTAACTGGTTGTACGTAAAGTATTTCTACACCTACACCGTGTCTTCATATATGTACTTAGGGTAATCGTGTCTAACTCATTCCACCATGTTTCCTACCTCTATGGCCCCTCACTTCCCCTACCTCCTCATCGCCCATCTAAAGTTCCTCTATTCCTCTCATGCTCATCCCCCATCATCATTATGAGTCAGCATTCTTATATCAAAGAAAACATTAAGCATTTGGACTTTGGGGATTGACTAGATTTACTTAGCATTATCTTCTCCAACTCCATTCATTTACCTGCAAATGTCATGATTTTATTCTCTTTTAATGCTGAGTAATATTCCATTGTGTATATATACCACAATTTTCCTATCCATTCATTTAGTGAAAGGCATCTGGATTGGTTCCACAATTTAGCTATTATGAATTGTGCTGCGATAAATGTTGATATGGCTGTGACCCTGTAGTATTATATTTTTAAGCCCTTTGGTAATAAGCTGAGGAGTAGGATAGCTGGGTCAAACTGTGGTTCCATTTCAAGCTTTCTAAGGAATCTTCATACTGCTTTCCATATTGGCTGTACCAGTTTGAAGTCTCACCAGCAATGTATGAGTGTGCCTTTTTCCCCATCCTCACCAACAATTATTGTTGTTTGTCTTCATAATAGCTGCCATTCTGACTGGAGTGGGATGAAATCTTAGTTTTGATTTGCATTTCTCTAATTTCTATAGATGGTGAACATTTTTTCATGTTTGTTGATTGTATATCTTCTTCTGAGAAGTGTTTATTCAGTTCCTTGGCCCATTTATTAATTGGTTTATTTTATTTTTTGATGTTAAGGTTTTTGGGTGCTTTATATATCTTAGAGGTTAGTGCTCTATCTGGTGTGCCTGTGGTAAATATTTGCTCCCATTCTGTAGGCTCTCTATTCACCTATAGCACAAAAGTTAAAACAAAGATTCAAACTAAAAATCTTCTCAGCAAAAGAAACAATTGGTGTAGTTGAGTTCCTTTAAGGGGATGGTTATAAGGTCCTTGCTTAGTATTTGGAAGGCCATCTCAAGTGACAGCTGTCATTTAAAGGAAAAAGTTTCACTTTCCTACCCAAGGGCATTTTCTGAGAAAGGCTCACCACCCCCTCATACCAACCTCACCTTTAACAACTTAGGTCCTGCTCAGCTCTGATTCCTGAGTCTGCCTCATAAAAGTCCTGGAACCCAGGCCTATTTTGCCTCTCTCCATTATAGAGAGATGGCCTTTATTTGTCAGCTGTGACAAATAAACTCTCCTGTGTATCTCTGCCTGGTCTGGATCTTTCATTTGTCAGTGATCCATCTCTTGTTCCTCGCTTTCCCTTCAATGGCAAGAAGTATATTTGAAGAAATGCCTGAAAATTTTACACATGTGTTGAATAAAGGGTTATGGAAAATAGTATTTATATAAGACACTCCCTGGGAGAAACAAAAGACAGTGTGGCTCAGGAGGAGGGAGTGAAATTAGTCAAACATTAAACTTCTCCCAGTAAATCCTTTTCCAGGAACAATGGGCCCTGAAGGGAGGGGGCCGATATTGAAAAGTTAGGCCCAGGACATTTACCCTTTCAGATTGCAGAGGAGTCCTGAAGGGAAACAAACAGTGAAGCTCTAGGACACAATGAATCCCAGAGGAAGAAGAAAGGCAATGAGTGGGATTTGAGTGTTCATCCCTTCAGATCTGTACTCCTATGGCTCCCTGTAGCAAAGAGTTTCAAAGGTTTTACAAAAGCCTTTTTGAGTTAAAATTTTAACTTGCACAACTAGTTTCCTGATTGTCCAATTGGCCTGTCTCCAATTTCCAAGGATTAATTCATTCTCATTGTAAACTATAAACTCAGAGCCTCTCTGTAACCATTAGCCATTTTTAAAAATTTTATTTTTTATTGATTTTTTATATATGACAGTGAAAGGCATTGTAATTCATATTATACATATACAGCACATTTTTTCATATCTCTGGATGTATGTAAAGTATGTTCACACTAATTCTTGTCTTCATACATGTACTTTGGATAATGATGTTCATCACATTCCACCATCATTTCTAACCTCCTGCCCCCTCCCTTCCCCTCCCACCCCTCTGCCCTATCTAGAGTTCATCTATTCCTCCCATTCTCCCCCTCCCTAACCTACTATGAATCAGACTCCTTATATCAGAGAAAACATTCAGCATTTGTTTTTTTGGGATTGGCTAACTTCACTTAGAATTATCTTCTCTAACTCCATCTATTTACCAGCAAATGCCATGATTTTATTCTATTTTATTGCTGAATAAAATTCTGTTGTGCGTATATGCCACATTTTTTTATCCATTCACCTGTTGAAAGACATCTAGGTTTGTTCCACAGTTTAGTTATTGTGAATTGTACTACTATAAACACACACACACACACACACACACACACACACACACACAAAATGTGGCTGTCTCTGTAACATGCTGTATTTAATTCCTTTGAGTATAAACCCAGGAGAGGTATTCTGGGTCAAATGGTTGTTCCATTCCCAGATTTCCAAGGAATCTTCATACTGCTTTCCATATTGGCTGCACCAATTTTCAGTCACACCAGCAATGTATGCACTAATTTCTAGGGTATATAAAGAACTCAAAAAGCTAAACACCATAAAACAAATAACCCATTCAATAAATGGGCCAGCATCCATTTTAGCACCCAGAAAATGAGCCCTTTCAGTACTTGATTGATTAACCCAGTTGCAGAATACAGGAAAGCTTGCTGATTCGTTTGAGGTCTGTTTCTATCCTGGTTATTTGTGTTTTTATAAAGGTGCCAAAATTGTGTTGGTTATTTTCGCTTACAGTGAATACTATGAATTGATACATCGAAGAAGGTTTAAAAATCTAAGCACAAGAATACTACATAAATATATATAATAGTAAAATTTATCAAAAGTAGTAAAAACAGTGAATCTTAAAAGCTGCCAAAAAAATTTTAAAAAGGACCTTGTTACATACAAATGAATGAAGTTAGTGCTGGATTTGGTGAACTTCCATGGTAAAAGATTGGCTAGCATGTGTGAGGCCCTCAGTTTAATCATAATACCAAAAGTAAAAGAAAGATAGACAAGAAAAAAGTAAATCTGTGTACCAAGCAGAAATATATTTCTTAAAAAAGAAATACTAATATAATTTTCAGACACACAAAATGTTATTGCAATTAAAGGCTCTGTTTTTGTAAAATCCATTAAAGCTATTCTTTTAGGCAGGAGGACAATAACATCATATTAAAGTCTGGATCTATATCAACAAATAAATAACATCACAAATAGTAACTACTTGGGTAAATGTAAATATTATTTTTCAACTCTATAGCAATGATAACATAAAGGCATAGTTATTGTAAAATTTGGGGGAGTATAAGTAAGATTATGTTTGATAATATAGCAGGTCTCATTAATTAAGTAGAAGTCCTTTAGAGTTTAATACTAAGTTTCCTTAGAGGAGAAGAAATTCTGCCCCAAGACTGCAGATTCAAATCATGCTTGAGTTTACAGCTTACAGACCTGCCCTATAAATTTTAGGTTTGTCAACATAATCAAAGCATCAACTCTTTAGATCTTTTTATATCCTATTACCATTATTTAAAAAGCACGGAAAGTCTATAAAATCACATGGCATAGCCACAAATTATCATCATTAGCTGTTCATAATTAAATTCATATTAAATAGTAATCTCTGGGGGAAACTATATTTCATACCTTAGAATATCTTTTATTAGTCTAACTAATATTACAAAACTGGATGTTTGTTCCTACTGTATAACAGTAAATACGGAAAGAAAAGAATAAAACCAGGAATTCCAATTTCTAACTCAAACCTACATAATGATGTTGTTCACAGGGACCTGTATCATCTTCTCTTTCATACATCACATTGATCCTCCACTATATTTATAATATTGTGCTGGTTCAACACAGGGAGTAAGAGGTAGCAATTAATCTAGAGTTATTAAGGCATGCAAATGTCTTACAAATTTTACTATACATTTAAGTAAAATTCAGTGGATTTCTCTTCAGTGAAATTTTTACAGTGTGAGGCATGTTGTGATATCCCTGTGAAGGTGAAGAATAAATTGTTGCATTGAAACAGTAAGCAAGATGCCTTCTGGATCTCTTTGAATCTTGCCATCAACATACAGTTTATTTAGATCTGCTGCTCTGGGCCATTAAGAGAAGACTCTGTAGTAGGTCCAGGCTGTTGTGTGAGCTGTTCTTCCATGTGGGCTACAGGCTCCAGAAGATCCAAAGATGCTTAAAGTGTCTGGCAGAAAGGGATAGTGTTGGGAAGTTTACAAGATTCAAAGAAATCCAGCAGACATCTTGCCTTTTTTTTTTTTTTCAGTTGAAGGGTGGACTAACCAAAGACTTATTCTTCCCCTTATATGCTTCACACCAACAGACATGTGGAAATCTCACTCAGGAGAAATCCAATGAATTTTAGTCAAATTTATTTCCCATTCTTTACTATACACATATTTACCAATATGTCTGGATTCGTTTCTGAGTGGGCTGAATCAGTATAATGTCATCAATATAATATAGATGAATGTGGTGTTGTATGAAAGGAAAACTACAGCATGTGCCTTCAGGATTTTAGAGGAAAACCCTTCCCTCCTCCCAGATAATTCATTTTTTCCTGAAAAACAGCTTTTTGCTTGTTAATGTAATTGCTAGATACCGTATGTTTACCCATGGGATACCAAGATACCAGGCAGCCTGAACTGATCATCATGAAGAAATGACTTAAATGCCTATGAATATAACTCCTTTATATTGTTGTTGTTCTAGTTCACCCCTGTGACCTCATAGAAAGTTCCCTACAATAAATTGAGGAAGTAAAACTTGAGCTGGTTT
Source organism: Urocitellus parryii (assembly GCF_045843805.1). NCBI lineage: Eukaryota > Metazoa > Chordata > Mammalia > Rodentia > Sciuridae > Urocitellus > Urocitellus parryii. The sequence goes on from NW_027553327.1 coordinate 421,233, forward strand.
ACACATAATCATGTGCAATATGCAGGGACCAATTGCAAAACTCACATGATTTCTGGGACATTGTTGAAATATATTGATGGTGGAAAATTCTCCTAATGGGCATGATTTGGATATTTGTTTTTGTATGAGTGGAGAAATGGCTAGAGGTAGGAGTGTATATTAGTTCATGGTTTGCCTGTGTGGTCAGAGACTTCGAAGGAATCTGGAAAAACTGTGACAAGAGAATCTTGGGAAAGAGTATATGGGAAAGTTTCAGAGAAACTTCAGTAAAAACATGAGTTCCTTAGTCATATAAATCAGGATCAGGTCCTTGATTTCCTTGTGTTTAAGATGAAACGCCTGAGAAATACTGAGGCAAGAGTGGAAAGAAAACTTTATGTAAGAGAGAGGGGGATTGGTACTCTTCTGATGAAGAACCCAGAGCTGGTACCCATGGAATTGGGGGTGTCTTTCACTTTTAGAGAACCCCCCCCACCTCCTTTCTTTACAGCTGATGTGCCCAAAAGGCAGGAAAGAATAGTTCCAAGGTTACTGGCTTGTGTTGGATCCTTCCCCTCCCCCCAGAGATGTTAGCCACTGGTTGATGTGGAAGTGCTATCCACTTATTTTCTTTGAAAGCTACCTGTCCTTTGCCCCTGTCTCACCATGAGAGTGCCCATCACCATGAGAGTGACCTCAGCAGAAGATAATTTTAATGATCTAGTAAATAGAATGAGCTGTTGTATGTATATCAGTGAGTCTTCTTCATCGGACATTTCACCATTAAACTCACAAAGAAAGTGTAGGTTTTTAACTTAATGTAAGTAAAATTTAGGAAAATTGAAAGTTAAATATCATGTGGGATTCTAATACCTTGATCAGATTTTCATTGCATTGATTTTCCTTAAGTAACCATAAAAGTATGAGAAGGAGATGTCTCTTTCTTGTTTTCCATTTTTACCCCAGAGAACTGAAAAGAAGGTAAGAATGATTTTCCAGTAGAAAAAGTAACTACACAATATCACAAAATTGGATCTGGTTAATCTGGAACTGTTTTTTGTTTGTTTGTTTGTTCGTTTGTTTTGGTATTTGGGTACATAACCACTGAGGCATATCCCCAACTATTTTTATTTCTTATTTAGAGACAGGTTCTCACTAAGTTACTAGGGCCTTGTTAAATTTATGAGGCTGTATTTGAACTTGAAATGCTCCTGACTCAGCCTCCTGAACCACTGGAATTATAGGCATGTGCCACCATGCCTAGTTTAATCTGGGTCTTTATTCAACTCAAGCTCAAAAGGAAGAGAGAGAGAGAGAGAGAGAGAGAGAGAGAGAGAGAGAGAGAGAGAGAGAGAGGAAAGGGATAAATTGTTTATGCATAAATAACAGCAAATATATTTCATTTACTAATGTATAGGATTTAAAATCTTATTCATTATTTTCATCAACTCTTTTTATACAACGAAATCTATTTAAACTTGAATTCTAGAATGCCATTTGGGGTCATGTTAATAGAAAGAAAAAATAGTTTTTAAAAATTCCCTAAATGATACCCCTGTAAGGACAGAGATGGCCCCTTTTTTGTTATAATTCTGAAAATTACATGTGGCATCTATCCTGCACCAGGAGCCTCTCATTCTTACTGTCACATTGCCCCAGGATATTCTGCATATTTAAAATGCATGGGGTTTGATCCTGACTGTTGTGTATCAACCTATAAACTTGTTCATACATGTGGTGAATTGTTTGTCACTTGCAGAAATCAATTTATGTCTCAAGGGACATAGTCCATGCATGTGTTTGTTCTTCTTTGTCTCCTATATCAAGATTCATGTCACAGCTCAGACTCTAATGACTTTTACACCAAATACTTATGTTCACATCATTTTAAAAGAAGTTTCATATTCTTGAGCAATTGGTCAAATACAACCTATGGATATTTTCTTCACAAGTAGTTTCATTTCAAAGATAAGGGATCCAGAGTAACATGGACTACTAATAGGATGTCATTTAATCTTTAATAGTATCACAAAATAATAATATACATGTGCAACTTGAAATATGCAATAGTTCTGAGTTATCAAAATGGGCTTGACTTTTATTATCATTGTGGTATTTTTAGTGATCTCTATAGAATTTGAACAGATGGCTTCATTTTATAATGGAAGAACAATTACCATTAAATGGGTAATGATCTACAACATGTGAGAAAGAGAAAAACTAAAATTATTTTTATAGATTTGGTGATACATTTCTTTCATGTATAGGTTATAATTCTGTGCACTCCTCTATGACTCTTTGGGGAAAAAAAAAGAAAAAAAAATTCCCATTAGAAAAATATGCATACTTTTACTCTCACTGTTGTGAGTTGTGGTCTAGACAGGTATATCTCCTTTAACAACCTCTGCACTATCCACCTCCCAGCTAATGTTAGTGAGCCATGTAAACAAATATGCACAGGAATATGTAGCAAGGATGTCTCCTCCATACAGAAGAGCACAGAAGAAAGAATTAAGTCTTCCAAAGTTCACTGGCCAGGTGAAAGACGCAAAACAATGTTTTGAAGGAATTTGGAGGTAACAGGGTATAAGAAATCCGTAACAGAACAACCAAAGAACTGCAAATAGGCAAGCATTTTTCTTGAGCGTAAAAACCATGCTTTGAGTATATGAAAGGAAGGGGGAGCAAGAATGAGATGGTGCCGAACAAGTAATTCCCTCCCCAATAATTCCCTAAGCTTATAGGTGTACTTTGCTATCCTTTATCCACTGTCCACCAAACACACCATCTCTTGCATGGTCTCAAACTTCCACCCTGTTTGTCTAGGGAGCAGAAACTTTTCTCTGAAGCCCCTTGGAATACTAGAGCTATCTCTTAGTCACTGCTGCAGGACAGGAAAAGCATTTTCGTAATGCTTTAGGATTAGCCTTACAGGAGGAAGAGGCAATCCATGAGTGGGAAAAAAAAACAGTATTAAATTTACCAAACGAGGATTTTTAGGTCTTGCCTTTTTATTTGTATCCCTGGGTAGTGATCAAATTGCATACTTTCCATGGATTCATCATTTTATCTTATTGATCTTAATATATAAAGTTCCTCCTCATTTCCCAGCTCTAGTCCCTTCTCTAAATTCCTATTGTGCTTTCTGGAAGGTTATTACACTCCCCACCCTCCACAAAAAAAAAAAAAAAGAAAGAAAGAAAGAAAGAAGGAAATCCTGACCTGTCACTCTTTCACAAGCACTGGAAAAATTTCCTCACCTTAACTGAAACATCATTTTGACTAAGACAACTTGCATCAGAGGAATCTGGTTCTTTCCCTCTCCACATGCAGTCTGGTCACGATTGAGAATTAATCAGACAAGCTCATGCAGAAATATCACCTCTTATTATACACACTGTTTTCCCTTTTTTCATACAATATTTTTCTTTTGTCATTTTACCATCCAGTTCTACTTTCCACTTCTATTCTCCACCATATTGACCTAACTATTGAATATCTCCACCTTTCAGAATTTCTTAAATTCCACTTTAGAAGTCCATTCCCACAGTCATTCACTCTCTGGATCTTTTTTTTTCTTTTTTACATATTGACATTTAAATTTAATTTGATAAAATATATATTTTAATTTGCGCATGACAATACAATGGTCTTGACATATCATACATTTGAATTTTTCTGGATCTTATTATTAAAAGGCTGATTCACTTCTTAGATGTTAAATTCCTAAGTAGTTGAGTCCATTACTTTTTTTTTCCTTAACCTTCAAAAAAACTAATTATATTTTAACATGTCCTAGGACTTCAGTAAGACACTCACTTTCTTGCCTCTGGGATTTTTTTACTCTCTTTCTCTACAAATGAAGATTTCATATTATGATATTCTTACTACCTTCTGACCCTTACCACTTTTTTGGTAAGTCATAAAAACGTATAAGGATTTCAAGAGCTAAATGTTTATGGGAAAGAAATGAATAACCTATCCATAGGCTATCCATACTTCAGCCACTGAGAGTCCATGACTCTCTATCTGATTTGGGAGTACTTATAACTTTACTTATGATTTCTATGAACCAGTATCATTTATCTTAGCCAACTGCTCCAAACATTTTCTACTTAAATTCTCTACCTAGTGTAATTCTTTCCTCTATTACACAGACTAAGCAATAGTTTGTCTGCTAAGGAATATCTAATCTGTACAATAAGAAAAGCAACTCTGCATTAAAATTGGGTCAAAGACCTTATCAAAAACCTTCACCAATGAAGATATAAAGTTTCCAATTATGCATATGAGATGATCAGAATCATACATTTTCAAGGGAATACAAAGTAAAACAACAAAGAGAAACCACCCATTAGGAAAACCAACCCATGGAACACTGAAAATATAAAATTCTGGCAAGATTGTGGAGCAACAAAAACTCCTGTTCATTGATGACAGCAATGCAAAATGCTGCTTTAGAAGATAGCTTGGTGATTTATTACAAAACTAAAGATCATATGATCTTACTATATGATCTAGCAATCATACGACTTTGTATTTACTCAAAGGACTTGAATACTCAAATAGGTATATATAGTTTTATTTTATAATTGTCAAAATTTGAAAGAATATATGCCACATTTTTTTTATCCATTCATCTACTGAAGGGCATCTAGCTTGGCTCCACAGTTTAGATATTGTGAATTGTGCTGCTATAAACATTGATGTGGCTGTGTCCCTGTAGTATGCTGTTTTTAAGTCCTTTGGGTATAGTCTGAGGAGAGGGATAGCTGGGTCAAATGGTGGTTCCATTTCTAGATTTCCAAGGGATCTCCATAGTGCTTTCCATATTGGTTACACCAATTTGCAGTCCCATCAGCAATGTATGAGTGTACCTTTCCCCCCACATCCTCACCAAAACTTATTGTTGTTTGTCTTCATAATAGCTGCCATTCTGACTGGAGTAAGGTGATATCTTAGAGTAGTTTTGATTTGCATTTCTCTAATTACTAGAGATGTTGAGCATTTTTTTATATATTTGTTGATTAATTGTACATCCTCTTCTGAGAAGTGTCTGTTCAGGTCCTTGGCCCATTTGTTGATTGGGTTATTTGTTTTTGTGATGCTTAGCTTTTTGAGTTCTTTATATATCCTAAAGATTTGTGCCTCTTCTGGTGTGTGAGGGGTAAAAATTTGCTCCCAGTATGTAGGCTCTCTGTTTACTTCACAGATTGTTTCTTTTGCTGAGAAGAAACTTTTTAGTTTGATTCCATCTCATTTATTGATTCTTGGTTTTAATTTTGTGCTATCAGAGTCTTGTTAAGGAAGTTGGGGCCTAATCCCACATGATGAAGATTAGAGCCTATTTTTCTTCTATTTGATGCAGAGTCTCTAGTTTAATTCCTAGGTCCTTGATTCCTTTTGAATGAAGTTTTGTGCATGGTGAGAGATAGGGGTTTAATTTCATTTTGTTGCATATGGATTTCCAGTTTTCCCAGCACCATTTGTTGAAGATGCTATCTTTTCTCCAGTGCATGTTTTTGGCACCTTTTTCTAATATAAGATAATAGTAATTTTGTGGGTTAGTCTCTGTGTCCTCTATTCTCTACTATTGGCCTACACAATGGAATTTTATTCAGCATTAAAAGAGAATAAAACCATGACATTTTCAGGTAAATAGATGGTGTTAGAGAAGATAATACTGAGTAAAGTTAGCCAATCCCCCCCAAAAACAAATGCCAAATGTTTTCTCTGATATAAGGAGGCTGACTCATAGTGGGGTAGAGAGGGGGAGCATGGGAGAATTATATGAATTCTAGGTAGGTAAGAGGGGTGGGAGGGAAAGGGAGGGGGCAGGGGATTAATAAGAATGGTGGAATGTGATGGACATAATTTTCCAAAGTACATGTATAAAAACTCAAATTGGGTGTCAACATACTTTATATACAGAGATAAAAAAAATTGTGGTATATATATGTAATAAGAATTGTAATGCAAAAAATACATATATAAAGACATGAATTGGCGTGAACATACTTTATATACAAAGATATGGAAAATTGTGCTCTATATGTGTAATAAGAATTGCAATGCATTTCACTGTCATGTGTTTAAAAAAATAAAATCAATAAAAATACTTGAAAGAAACCAAGGTATCCTCAAATAGATCAGTTGATTTAAAAAAAGCTTGTAGTATATTTAGACAATCAAATATTATTTATCACTTAAAGAAATGAACAACTATATCATGAAAAAATATGAAGAAAACTTAAAAGCATACATAAAGGAAGTCAATCCAAAAGGCTACATACTGTATGATTCCAGCTAGATTATTTTCTGGAAAATGTGAAGCATTAGAGACTGCAAGCATATCAGGTATTTTGAGGAGCTGGGGCAAACAAGGAATGGATAAGCAGAATACAGGGGATTTTTAGAGCACTGCAATTAGAGTGGTGGGAATATATACATATGAATATATGTATATATTTATAATTTTATATACAAAGCTGTATATAAAATTATCTATTTCTCTAAATCTATAGAAGGTGCAGCACCAAAAGTGCACCCTAATGTAAATTGTAGACTTTGTATGATTATGATTTGATAATGGAAATCATAATCAATTATAACAAGTGTAACACTCTTGAGGGAGATGTTGATAATGAAAGATGCTATACATGTATGATTACTGGAGTTATATATGGAATCTCTCTACCTTTTCAATTTTGATGGGAACCTAAAACTGCCTTAAACTAATCTATTAAAATAGTAATTACTGTAAGAAATAGGGTACGACTGACTAATGTTTGATGATTCATAATGAGGAAAAAAGAGAGTTTATAACTCACTGGGTTTATAAACTCACTGGGTAAGTAACACAGACTCAGTAGCATCTCTAGGGAATGTTTTTGGTTTCTATTGGGTATAAGTACCTGAACTGTCCCAATGCACATTATTCATTTAGATTTTCTTAACACATAATTGTGAGTTACGTGTAGACAACAGAGATTCGTCATAGGGAAGTGCTGTTGATGTCATCAGTTAATGCAAATTCATCTAAGAATTGTACACAGAGTAAGAGAAACAGGTAAGTGAAGATAGAAAACTGCAGTGATATTCAAATATTGAAAGAAGGAAAATAAAGGATCAAAAAAAGAGAGGGGAAGCAATGGAGTTAAAACGAAGAAAAAATTTGCAAAATCATTTGAAGAATTAATTTAAAAAACAGGGTTTTATCTGCAAGTATAATTCTGGAAGAAGGAAGAGTTTTGTTCAGGTCCATTCTTACTTTTAGGTGTCTATGGGATATCTGGTAGAATGTGCAAAAAATATAAAATTTCAGTTCTACAAATGTCAAGTTTAAATAGACATATCTAAAACTTTTAAAATAAAATTTGATTTATAGAATTTTAATAAACATATTATAGAGTTCCTATAAATACTTTGCCCAGCTTCTTCTAGTTAACATCTTTTTTTTTTTAAAGAGAGAGTGAGAGAGAGGGGGGGACAGAGAGAGAGAGAGAGAGAGAGAGAGAGAGAATTACAACATTTATTTATTTTTTCTTAGTTCTCGGCTGACACAACATCTTCGTTTGTATGTGGTGCTGAGGATCGAACCTGGGTCGCACGCACGCTAGGCTACCGCTTGAGCCACATCCCCAGCCCTAGTTAACATCTTAAAGAACTGAGGTATATTCATCAAATCTGAAAAACTGACATTAGTACAATATTGTTGCAGTTTTAGAGAATTTATTCATATTTGGTTTTCCACTAATGTTCTTTCTGCTTATATCCTTTTATGATTCAGGATGCAATCTAGGATGAAGCATTGTAGTATATACTAGTTATTTTGTTATTTGTCTCTGTATTAGTTATACCCAACTTCTACATACAAAATACCCCAAACTGTGTGGCTTAGAAAACAAATATTTACTAGCCTTAATTCTAGTGGTTTGGAGTCAATAATAAAGACCCTGGAAGATGTGATGTGTGGTGAAGGACTGATTTCAGGTTTGCAGACATCTATTGTTTCTTTGATTGAGGCAGATAGAGAAATATCACATTATGTTTTTCCTCTTTAATAGAAGCAATAATCCTATCATGAGGGTTCTACTCTTAACCACCTACTTACCCTACTTGCTTCCCAAAAGCTCATTCCCTAATGCCACCTTTCTTAGATACAGGATTTCATCATCTGAATTTAGGGATATCACACTTAGTCCATTCCAATATTTTTTGGTCTCTCTCATTTTATTACTCTATTCATGCCTTTTATTACTCTGATACTTTTGAATACTGATAAGACATTTTGTAGACTGCCATTTAATTTGAATTATCCTCATATCTTACTATCATTATAGTGAGGCTATAGGTTTGGGGGAAGAAATCTAATGACTCTTTTCATTGTATCGTGCTAGGAGTACATAGTAACAACACGTCTTACCATTGGTGAGGTTAACCATGGTTATTTGGATAAGGTGATGTCTTCCAGCTTTTCTACTATAAAGTTACTACTTTTTAATTCCTATGCTCTATTCCTCGGAAGTCAGACGCCATGAAAGGGAGATTGATTCTATAAGCTCACTTAGGAATTATGGAATAATTGCATTGTATTGACCAAAGACTCAGGGGCTTGAGTCACCTTGGCCTATGATAGCCATGGCTAAGATCCTGGAAGGCAGGCTAAGATTAGCCAAATATCTCAGCTCAGTGTTTGAGTAAATCATTGTGCTATATGCAATTCACAGTTACATTCAAGTGTTAAGATTAAGATTAAGATAAAATGGAGACTCCAGGCTTTCCTTTAGGTATAAAGAAATTAGAAGCATTTTTTTTCCTTTTTCCATATTTGAGATGCTGAGATGATAACAGTGTAAAATTTAACAATACTACAAACTAGTGGGAGAAAAATATCTCCACCCACAGCAGCAAAAGTATACAAAAGGGCTTTAGATTACAACCCAGGCATGAAAGGATCAGTTCCAATTCACTTGCTTTCATTCAGCCTCCATAAAACAAACAGCAAGAAAAGCTACAGATTATGCCCTGCAATGGAAGGATGATAGCACCACTTGATTAGCAAGAAAGACTTAATTTAGGAACCAATTTGGCAATGAAATTCTCTAGGCATATGAAATTAAAGTTTTGTGCTGTAAAATTCCACTTGCTAGTTCATGTGGAATGGCAGACTAACAATGAATGGCAAGTTATTCCTCTTTCTTAATTTCCATAAGAATTTAACTCCATGTGAATGCTGGAGGAGTGAACAATACTTAAGCTTCACTTCTGGAAGCTTTAGAAATACTTTCCTAATGAGTTTAGGGATACTCTGCCTTTTACCTCCCTCTTTGGTGTATGCACAACCAGATGTGCAGTAGCTGATACTTGGCTGCTATTTCTCTACTAACCATTCCCTAAATCTCAGCCTGTTGTCTACTCCTGGCAAAGTGACACCTCACTTCACTTCACCTCACTTCACAATGGGTTGCATTAATCTGCCTTTTAGTTATAATCTTCCACTATTGTTACCTCCACTTCTTGGATTTTATTAATTCTTTTCAGATCAGGACAAATAGAAAAGGGAGAAGAAAACCTTATAACCGTGAGTAATGTAGTATAAATTATTAACCAAAATTCTCAGAGGGTTCTGTGTATCTAGCTTAGTGGTACAGTGCATGTCTAGCATATGTAAGGTGTCCTGGTTTCTATTCCTGTTGTTGCAGAAAATCTGAAAACCAAACCAAACCAAAAATCCACCAACATTAAGTAGTAAAGCACATACTTATCATGCTTGAGTCCCAGATCAGTACCAGCATCCATACCAAAATAAATAAATAAATAAATATTTTTATCATTTTAATAGTTTTAACAATTTAGTGAAAAAGTACTTGCTTGTCATGTTCCTTCAAAGAAAACAAAAAGATAAACTGGACCCTAAATTTGAAAAATAGCCCCAGTTTCTAAATAAACAGGAACTTAATTTATAAAATATTAGTGCAATTACATAGGGTATCCTAACTACTTAAGAATTTTAATTTAAATAATGGTAGTAGTCAATAATTATAAAATACAGTATGGTAAATTATTTTCAATCATTATACTTAATTTTAGGAGGAATTTAAAACTTTGTCACAAAGCATCTGTAATTTAAAGTGTGACAATATATCTCAATTAAAGTAATAGAACAAGAAAACCAATATATTAAAATAAATACGTGAGAAAGAAGAGATATATCCAAAATATTAAAAATTATTAACAGATCAATATGTCAAGTTAAGAATTTTATTGAAAAATGACGTTATATATTTGATTAATAGGAAAATATAATGATAATGAAAGTAATCAACATATCTTAAGCTTGGCATTACTTGATTAATTAATATTTATAACTGAGGATTAGGTCACTGCCCTATCTCATCTCAGTAAAAGTATACATATATGCACACATAGATAGTAAAAGTAAATACATACATATGATATACATATATATGTTATATATGCATACATATACACATATGTGTTATAAAATTATATGTTATGTTATATATGCATATATATAAACATATATATTATACACAGTGAAGTTAAAATTAATACAGTACTTATTAGTGCAGGTATATGAACCTCTTCATCTATCTTTATTATTTAACCTCAGTATGTTATATTCTCTATCTGATTTTCAATAAAATTGACAATTCAGCTTAAAGGCAATTATGGCTTGATGGACCATGTAACTGACAGGCATAACACACAAGCTATTTTCGTTTTAATCTTTACATAATTAATAATAAACTCTCCTGGAGACATGAAGTCACTTTTATATCTGGAAAAAATATTAACATGAATTACCTTTATCATTTATCCCTAGCAAAAATGAAGAAAATCCAAAAATCCACTATTGATGAAACAGGGAATATTGTCAATTTCTAGTACAAGTCATCATTTAATCTAATTTTCAGCATATTTTATCAGTCTGCAAATCTAAGGCTAAATGTTACATGCATAGGTTTGGCAAAAACAATTATTCCATACAGAGGCTATTTAGAATTACTTTTCAAATAACTTTGTTCAAAATAAAATATTATTACCTTGAGAAATTTCAGAACTTTATATATTCCTTTTTATTAGTATGTGAATTTCTTATTTTTCTTTATATGATTTGATATTAGCCCTCCGTTTTCAGAGCCCAGTTTTATCTTTTCTAGTAAAGTTTATCTAGTTTACTTACATTTATATTTGCAAATCATCACAAATTCACTTTTTGTTGCAAGGTAAGTTATAAAAATAAATGAATAATTAGTTATAGTTGAATAGATATTGACACACTGAATTCACTTAAATCAGAACCTATTCCAATAAGATTGTGCTAATTAAGTTTTCTTCCAAGGAAATCACAAGTCAAATTTCTCATCAAGGAGAAGTTAATTTAGTTCCCGATGGCTATGTTGAATGACCCAATGGCATTTCCTTTAACATTATGGGTTTAGATATCCAAGGTTAGTTTCCCAAAAGCTGTTTTTTTAAATCATTCTGCATTTATCTTGAGAAGTAAGAAATAAGCAATAATTCTTTGCTCTACATTAACAAATTGAACATAATTTGGAATGTTCTATGCAAATAGAATTTCCAGAAAAAAATAAAAGAATGGTGACAAAATGATTCATGTAACTAAAACGTTTGGGTTGTTTTGTTTTGTGAAATGCATTCTTCACTAGTCCATTATAAAGGGTCCATGTCTCTGATGTCAAATAGACATGAGTTCCAAGCTCTTACGTTTTGGTATTTCACTATATTTTAATTTATAGATGGCCTAGTTACTACTGTGAGTGATATGTGAGATTCAATTTGTAATGTATCATACATATCTAAGACAAATGAAGTGTGAATTAGTCATTGTTCATCATTGTGTTAGTGTCATATCTGCTTTATACCTAAGGAGAAAATATCTATATGTGTACCTTGAACCATGCTTTTTTTCCTAGGTTGTGGTGCAAAGAGGTCCTGAAAGGGTTACCAAGTGTTAAAATCCTTTAGGCTACAGCCAACATCTTACTTACCATTCTAATACTTTTGGAATTACAATTTAGGAAGAACAAAGAAAAAAAAGGCCTCTATCACTCTACCATTTAAAGCTATTCTAAAGACTATCAAAATTGTTGAATAAATAAAATTACAAATAATAAAAATATTAGAAAAGCAAAGAAATTATCATTTTTTCAGTGCTAACCTTCCTGTTGCTGGATAATAAACGGTCCTCAAACCATCACTTAGGGGATGCCTATTAGAACTGATATACTGGCATCTCCCCTACTCTGATCTCAGGATGGTAATGGTGTCTTCACAGCAGCTGACTGATCACTCTAAGGAAGGCCTCTGTAGAGTGAAATGATGAGTGAAGTTGCATCACTTATCATCAGCAGAACTTCTGCCATGTTCACTAGTAACAAGAGAGCCCCAGCCTGCCCAGGTTCAATAAGGTTGTAGACAGAGACTCAGCTTCTTGACTCCCAGGCATGGGAGAGATAGTTGAAATTATCTTTAGAAGACAGAGTATACAAACATGATACTCTACCTGAAAAAATCATAATCAAAAACATTGAAATCCTGTTAGAGCTATTATAGGAACTTAGCAATGCCACTTATATAAAATGAATAAATAATCCACAACTTTTCTTACTATGAGAAATCATCAATTTGTTTATAAGAGGGAGAAGTATTCAATTTGTTTCAATAAAATTAAAAAATATTTATCATAGGTAACAATCATATTATACATATTAATTTTTATATGAAAACATTTTCTGCCTATTAACATATATTCTACATAATAAAACTGAAAACACTTTAAAATATTACTTGTTTTGAAGTAGGATTTCAACATATGCAGAAACAAACCAAGTTTCTGAATGGAAATATTTATTTTTATGTGAATGACTATATGGTTTATATATCTCAATGAAATATCAAAGGAGTTTAATTTTTTAATGATTCAAAATTTTAATGTGTGCCTATAAAAAGGTGTATAAAATTAGCAGGGATTCTTCTGAGAAAAATTAGAAAGAAGGAGAATTTTTTGCTACCAAATAGTAAGCATAGAATAAAGTTAAAATTATATACAATGAGAAGAAAAATCAGAGACTTAACAGAATATAATAGACATACATATATAGATATAAATGCACATAAGAACTTAATATATTATGGAAAATATTAGTATGTATTAGATATATCCTGAGGCATTGGATATCAATGAATAAAAGGAAAGATCATGGAATTATTTATAAAATATGAGAGTTTCTTTTTTGGAGTTAAAAAAACATTTTAATTATAAAGAATGAAATTCCTAATATATTAAGTAGAAAGTTTTAAAATTAAATCATAAATATGTAAATATAGAGAAAACATAATAATAAAAATATAATAAAATATAGCAATATACCAAAATATGTGTTATAGGGATAATTACTATCTTATAGAATTAGATAAGGAAATTATTGGTAATTTTTAAAAGTAGATATAACAAAAAGATCTTAGTAGAATTAAAATGCAACATACAGACAAAAAGAAAAAAATCAAAACATTAGGAATATTTAATATTAAATGAAGCTTTAAAGAAGGATAGAAAAGATAAATGCATTAAATATTGGCTTATCTATGAATAGAAAATTTACAAGAGATACACAAATATTTTGAGTCAAAAGATTTTATATATTAGCATTACATATTTTACTATTGCTCTTATACCAAACTGACAGTGCCAAAATAACTTATAAAGCAGTTTGACCAAATACAAATGAGTGATTTTTTAAAATCTCTACCTATGGAAATTATGAATAATTATATCCTTTTAAAAATGCATAACAATATATTAAAATAAACGTGCTTTTTGGATAACCAATTTCCATGCCAGGAAATCATCCAAATAAAGTAAATTGGTTGTACAAAGATAGTTTTCCAAAATTTGCTCTTAAACATGACTGAACATTAGAATCACCTGGGAAGCTTTAAAATTGTTGATGCTTGAATTTCTAATTTAGGCTGTTCCCATCATTAAAGACTTGTAAAAATTCTCATGTGACTCTGATTTGAAGTCAATGAGGAGAACCATTAATCTGAAAATACTTTCAATAAAGTCTTATTTATATTAATGGGTGATTTTGACATGAAATAAATCCTGGGAGAATGGTTAACTGTTGCCAGGTATCAGTATGCTTAAAACTTCGAAAAATTAAAATAAAATTATTGAGAATTACTATAAATTATTTTAAATTCATACATTAATTTAGAAATAGTTGTAGGATTCAATATTTCCATGTAGTTATACGGTTTGCCATTCCATTTATTTACCTCCTTATATACACCAAAAAAAAAACTTGCATAGATTTTTCTACATCTTTCAGTTATTTTATCATTAAGAAAAGTTATTGCTTTGATAAATTATCTGTACATTATTAAATTTTCATCAATTCTTTCCATTGATGTTCGTGGGTGAATATATTCAGTTTCTTTTTCTCTTCCTTATGGCTTGATCTGAAAAGTTTAAGAAACTTTAGTTTATATGGTCAATAGGGTTAGTAAGTATTTTTTTTAAACAAACATATATTTCACATTTTGAAAGGAATTTTACCATGAATTTAAAAATTGATCCATATTATTGAAGACATGTAGTTAGAAACTATCTGTTTTGATCATCTAATATGATACTTAGTATATGAAAATTTCGTAAAATCATTCAGCCTTTATTATTATAGTTAAAAAATGATATGATGCATAATTAGATTCAACTTGCTGATAGTTTTTATTTAATTACATCTATATTAATTAAAAAAGCTCTATAAATTTAATTTGTCATTTTAGCTAAGTTGGTATTTTTATCCAACATTATAATCTTGTTGTTAAAATAATTTTGATATTCAGGTTGAGAAAAATTCAAAAGTCCTTGCTTTTCACTCATTTTTCCAAATATTCTGTAATGACTCCTAGCATCTGTACCCTTGTTTCAGAAGGAAATAGTTACCCCATGGCCCTTGGTTTCTCCTTTTGGCAGTTTTAGGACTGAACAATATCACTAAAGGCAGCATGCACTGGGTCCTTATGGAATACTTCATTGTATTTTCAATCTTACACCTCCTGATTTTCTGACTATGCAGGCCAGACCTCTTCACCTCTCTTGTCCACTTTTGACAGTAAGATGGATGCTTCCAATACATTGTCTGCTCTGGGTGCCTCTAACACCCCTGCGCTGGTTTTAAAGTTTTCTCTTTCAATAATACAATCCATCCACACAACACCTGAAATGAGTCTAACTTCAAAGGAGCTGGTAATTCAGTTCATCTGCAAATAGGCTATTTATATGTCCCTGAGGTAAGAGAGAGGAGAGAGAGAGAGAGAGAGAGAGAGAGAGAGAGAGAGAGAGAGAGAGAGAGAGAGAGAGAGAGAGAGAACAAAAACTTTTACTTAAGCAACAATGAGTAGTTTTTGCACAATTATTATATTCAAAACTAGTTTGTATGAGGCAACTGAAATATGCTTTCTTTTAATGATGCAAATGATGTAGAGCATGATCAACATGGGTATGATGAAACCATAAAACACTGTACACCACAAGAAGAATATAGTTGATTTATTTTTGGAAACATGTAGAAATTCTTCCATCTGAATTCAGGGGAATTCAGAGATTGGTTAAAATAGTGGGGGTTTTCTTCCTGTTGGTAGTTTGATCATCTTCGTTGTTTAAATTGAAAGACTCGGATAATCATGGGACCATCAGAAGACACTCTCATTAACCCTCTTTTTTACTTTTCCAATGTTATTGCCATGTTTTTCTTTTATGATTGTCATCCTGTATTTGTTTTGATGTCACCCTGTATCTGTTTTAATATGAAGTTGAGATAATGTTTCTCTAGCAAAACCCTTTAAAACAGAATTAACCTGTTACCTGGCTTCAGATTCTGCCTTATTCCTATGATTTCTTATGATAACCCATATGTGGTACCATTGTTGGAATCTAAAGCTAGCTGATATTAAATGCATCATATAACTGAAAACAACTTATGATATTTTTTTATTTACTATGTATGTCGAAATATGCATTTTTCTTTTCAGATTTCTCTCTCTCTCTCTCTCTCTCTCTCTCTCTCTCTCTCTCTCTCCAGGGATTGAACCCAGAGGTGCTTAGCCACTGAGCCACTTTCCCAGCCCTTTTTATTTTTTACTTAGAAATAGGGTCTTGCTAAGTTGCTTAGGGCCTTACTAAGTTGCTGAGGCTAGCTATGAACTTGTGATCCTCCTGCCTCAGCCTCCCGAGTCTCTGGGATTACAGGCCTGCACCAGTGTGCCCAGCCAGGTGCTAACTGAAAAAATGAAACTGAAGAATGTTAAGAAGCTTTAGCCTTTCCAATAAAACAGATTGATTATTTGTTATTATTGTAAATGATTTCTTATAATAAAAGTAAAGTGAAATAGGAATGACAACATTTTTATATAGTGACTAACATGGTATAAGGAGTATTTTGATAATAATAAGAAAAGTACAGTCATATTTGATGAAATGATTAGAACAAACTCATTTATTTAACCTTAATTGGGAATACAAAAGATCAAAAATTTGATTGGTTTCAAGGCTGTTTTTATCCTTATCAATTACCCTTAAATTTTTCACTTTTGAGTCACACAGTCTTTTACTAGATGTAGAACATATTTCTCTGCTCTTGAGTTGATAAAGTCTGTGTGTTTCCACAATTTTATTTTGTATTATATCCCTTTAAATAGTCTCTCCAAATACCATTTCTCTTTTATGCTAAGATAATGAAAATTATTCACAGCAAATACTGTTAAGAAGTAAGTGGAATGAATGCCTCATTAATAGCAATTCTATGGTAACATTTTTAAAAGGCAGGGAAGAACATAAGTGCAATTTATAATTATCTTAAAGCTGTATATCTCACAAAAATGAGGAACAATTGGAGAAATAAAACTTAAATAGCAGAATGATTATAGCAGATTTTTAAAATACTACTTTAGCTTCAATTGTAGTTGCAACAAATTATCACAAACTAAATGGTTTAATTCAACATAGATTTATTATCTTACATTTCTGAAATCAGTCTTATGGACTAAAATCAAAAATCAGCATATGAGTAACAACCAATGTATACTTATTGCTACCTGCTTGAATTAAACCAACAGCTGTCAAGCTGTTAGAAAAGCTGGATCCCAACTTAGAGAAGGAGTAATTAGCAAAAGCACAGGAAGAGTGTTTTCCTCTTTCTTTCTTTCTTTCTTTCTTTCTTTCTTTCTTTCTTTCTTTCTTTCTTTCTTTCTTTCTTCCTTCCTTCCTTCCTTCCTTTCTTTCTTTCTTTTTTTCTTTCTTTTTTTCTTTCTTTCTTTTTTCCTTTCTTTCCTTCCTTCTTTCTTCCTTTCTTTCTTTCTTTCTTTTCTCTTTTTTTTTTAATAAAAATACTCTTATTTGGGGGAAAAAAGAGTAATTTTCTACACCAATACCAGGCATGCCTGGCATCATGTTGGGAGGGGAAGCCTACTTTCAGAGGGCCAGGGATAAGGAAATATCAAGGGAAATCATAAATATCTCAAGAACTTCTGACATCACCATTAGACATATTCCCAGTGGCTGTAACTGATCTGTCATTTTTTATTTATTTCTTCATTTAAAAAATTATCAATGAATTGTCACCTATGATATGACCCATATAAATTAATTATGACTCTTAATCATTTAATAATGCATGAGAAAATATATGTTGACTGGGTGATAGGCTGAATATATCCCCCATCCCACCCCAGAGATGTGTATGTCTCAATTGGAATGTCATCTTACATGACCAAAGAGATCCAAGGTGGACCGGGTTCCCAATTCTCAATGACTCTAGAGGAAATTACAGTTCTGGTCCTGGTGACAGTGTGACTCTGGACCGTCTTGAAAAATGCAGCCATGTATGCATGGAGGAGACTTTCACAAGATCCAACACCCATGCATGTTAAAATGTCTAGAGAAAATAGAGATAGAAGGAACTTACAAAGGAACATATAAAATATGTGTTTGATAAACCCTAGGCCAACATCGTACTGAATGATGAGAAAAATGGAGAAAACCTGAAAATACTTCCTCTAACCCCCAAAATCTCCACCACAAGAATTCTAGAGTTGGTAAACAAATTCAGCAAATTATCAGGATACAATACAAACATACAAAAATAAATAGCTTTTCTATATTTCAATAATCACAATTTGCTGAGAAAGACATCAAGAAAATTATTCCATTCACTATAGTCTCTTACAAGTAAAATAAAATACATGAGAATCAATGTAATCGAGGCAGTGAAAGACCTCTACAAGGAAAACTATATAACTTGGAGAAAAAATTTGAAGAAGACCTTATAAGATGGAGAGACCTCTCATGTTCTTGGATACCATTTAATATTGTCAAAATGGCCATATTACTAAAAGTATTATACAGATTCAATGTAATTCCTGTCAAATACCAATGACATTCTTCCCAGAACTAGAAAATTTCAAAATTCATATAGAAAAATAATTGACCCAGAATAATCAAAGTAACACTGAGTAATAAGAGTAAAGCTAGTGGTATCAAAATACCTGATGTCAAAATATTGTAGAGCTAAAATTAAAAAAGAATTAGTGTGGCATTGGCATTAAAATAAACATGAAAACCAATGAACTACAATAGAAATGAGGAAAACAAATCCACATGAATAGTCATTTGACCCTTAACAAAATTGCCAAAGCACATATTGGAGAATAGATAAGCTTATCAATGAATGATACTAGGAAAATTGGATATCCATATGCATCTCTCACTCTGCATGAAAATTAACTCAAAGTGGATCAAAGACATATGCATTAGACCAGAAAAACTGCAATTTCCTGAAGAAAACATAGGATGAACACTCCATCATACTGATGCAGGCACTGACTTTCTTAATAAGACTCCTAAAGCTCAAAAAATAAAATAAAGAATTAACATGTGGTATGACTTCAAATTAATAAACTCTTCACAACAAAGGATATATTGAGTATGAAGAGAGAATCTATAGAGTGAGAGAAAATCTTGCCATTTACTCTTCTGATAGGATATTAATGTCCAGAACTTAACCCAAAGAAAGAAACTCAACCTAAGGAAAAAATAAATGGGCAATTGAGCTAAGCAAATATTCCTCAAATAAGAAATGCAAATGGCAGACAAATGTTTAAAAAAAGGTGTTCAACATTCTTAGCAGTGATAGAAATGCAAATCAAAATTACATTGAGATTTCATCTCACTTCAGTTATGATAGCAATCATAAAAACTTTGAATAATAATAAATGCTGTCAAGAATGCAGGAAAAAAGTATACTTATGCATTGTTAGTGGGATTGCAAAGTAGTACAGCCACTTTGGAAATAGTATGTATATTCCTCAAAAGAACAGGAATAGAACCACCATATAAACAAGCTATTCAGCTCTTTGATATTTATCCCAAAGAAATAAAATCATCATTACTATAAAGGTACAACCATATTAGTATTTATAGCAATACAATTCACAATAATCAAGTTATGAAACCAGCCTAGGTGCTACTTAATATACAATTGGATAAAGAAAGTATGATATATATGTACAATGGAGTTTTACTCAGCCATAAAGAAGGATGAAATTATGTCATTTGGTGGTAAATGGATGGAACTGAAGAATATTATGCTCAGTGAAATAAGCCCAACTCAAAAAGTCAAGGGTCAAATATTTTCTCTAATATGCAGAAGCTAGAGAAAAATAAGGAAATGAAAAGAGAATATCTCATGAAAATCCAAAGAAGAATAGTGGAGTAGAGGAAGGGGAATGAAGGGAATGAAGGGAAGGGACCTGAAAGAAGAGGAGCTGCAGAATGAAATTAAGCAAACAATATCCTGGGCATGCATGAAAATACCACAATTAATTCCCCTGTCAAGTATACTATCATGCACCAATTAAAAAAAAGAAATGAAAATATTTAAAAATTATAATTAGCTAATGAAAAGTTTAAACTGAATGAAAAAAATCAAACATATTTACATACCTTGATTTCCAATCTCTACTCTTGTTGTTCCTTCATATGTTTTATATTTTCTTGATATGGTTTTAGACATTCAATTTATTATTTAAGTATGTATATATCTTAAGAAAAATTATTGATTTATTTTGGTTCATTCATGGATTAACATAGGATGGGAGTGAGACTAAATTAAGCATTTACAAAATATTTAATATCAGTAATCCCATGATCCATGTATTATCTTTAATTTCTAAAAACAAATCCTAATATTACCTGTAATTATTTTCTTTGCTGTGCAAGGTTTTTTAATTTGAAGCCATGACACTTGTTGAAGCTTGGTTGTATTTCTTGAGCTTTCGGAATCTTATAGGAAAGTCAGTGCCTGCATCAATATGATGAAATGTTGACTCTTGGTTTTTTTAAATAGTTGCAGTGTTTCCAGTCTAATGTCTAAGTCTTTGATTCACTTTGAGTTGATTTTCATGCAGGGTAAAAGATGCATATGAATATACAGTTTTCCTAGTTCTACTAGTTAAAAAAGGTTATCTCTTCTCCAAAGCATGTTTGTGCCATCTTTACATTACAAGTGGATAGAATCTAAATCCATAATGAATGTGCATTAATTTAATAAAATGCTTAAATAGAGAGTGTATCTTGTTTGATGACACTGGGTTATTGATTTGCTAGTGTTTTAACATATTTTTTAAAATATCATTCTTTCAGAATCAGTCATGGTACTTCAAATGATCTATATTATTATAGATTTACTTCTTATTAATTCGCCATTTAGCATTCAATGTAATGCCTTGTACATTCAAAATAGTCAGATATCTGCTGAGACAATAAACCATGAGACAATGAATCCTGCAAGGCAATTGTCTGCCTCCCTGTTTCTTTCATGCCGAGTTCCTATTACCTAGTTTACTGCCTGCAACTTAGTTGTTGAATAAAGGACACTGTCTGATGATAATTTTGCAAGATCTCTTATCTCATATCTTATGTATTATTCATTTGATACTAAACTTTTTTTGAACACCATATTAATGAATGTATAACTATCTCTTTGACAGAGGTATTTTTATTAGACAAAGCAATGACATATCTTAGGGATTTCAATATAAACGGTGTGTTTAATCTAAGCTGGTTAAAACACCTATTATTTATTCATTATTGATCATAGTTCTGAGCAAAAATACCTCCTCAATACTTTGTCAAATAAACCATGCTTTTCTAAAAAGTAATACCAAAGTTTCAACATATAACTAAAGTATTATAGGTTTCGGAATGTCTTTTTAACTTTCAAACTACAAAGTCCAAACAAATACAAGATTCAGAGAGGCCATCAATGTCCACATTGTATTCTGTTTTTTAATACAGACAATGACTATCACATTTTAATTTTCAATTATTCAGCAAGATATTTTACTCCTGCTGACATTACTGGCAAATAAAACTTTGTCAGTACATGCTGTTACTATGCACAGAATTTTCCAGTAAGTGAAGAAAATAATAGTCTCAGAAAAATTATAATTATAAGCCACAGTCATTAATGTGGCAGTTAATGTTAATATCTATTCGACTGGTTTAAGTAATACTGTTATAATTTTGATATGAGGTGTTCCCAAAAGCTCCGGTGTTAATGCAGAAATGTTCATAAGTGAAATGATTAGATTATGAGGGCTGTGACCTAATCAGTTCATCCTAGTTTGAATGGACTGTGTGGTAACTATAGTCATGTGGGTCATGGCTGAAGGAAGTAGGTCCCTGAGGGTAGGTCCTGGAGGAAAACATATTTCCTGTGCTCCCTTCCTCTCTTTGCTAGAAATAGAGCAGAAATAGAGCAGCACTTCTTCACCACACCCTTTAAGCATGGTGTTTTGCCTCACTTTGGCCCTAGAGCATTGCAGTCATTCCATCATGAATTAAATCTCTGAAACTACAAGCCAAAATTAATTTTCCCTCCTGTAAGTTGTTCTTGTCAGATATTTTGATCAGTGAAACAAAGCTGACTTGTGTTAATACTTAGAAACCTAGAAAACATTAAATTTGGTTGTATATGTAGGGTTATTTCTAAAATAAACCAATGTATGCCTTAGTAGACACTGAGGAATCTCAACCCTGGTGTGGGGAAACATCATGGCTGGGGCTCAGAAAGAACAAAATCTGAGACAATGTGAATGTGTTATCAATCTCCTGGAGCTGGGATATACCTTCCCAGGTTTTGGACTCCAGAACTTACACCATAAACCCCTCAGGTTCTTAGGCCTTTGGTCTTAAACTGAAAGCAATATCATCTGCTTCCCTGGTTATAATGCCATAGGACATGTACTGAGACATGCTATGAGTGTCCAGTGTCTCCTGCTTGTCCACTTGTCATAGAACTTCTTAGCCTTCATAATCATGTGAATCAATTCCCATAATAAATACCAAGATGCATATATTCCACATATATCCATCCATATATTGGCTCTGTCTCTCTGGAAAAGTTTAATATAAACCATAATTCTTGTAGAGTTTGATACATTGTCAAAGCATACCCTTGAGATAGAAATAAAGAATGCACTTAAATGTACCTAATACTAAGTAAATAAGCAAAAAATCAATGTGGTCAACATCTTAGCTTAGTAGAAGAAAAATGTCTCCAATCATATTATTAGCTGAATAATGTAAAGCAATAGGTCTCTCAGTTAATTAGTAATTAATGTGTGAATTTAATCCAACAATCTTAAACTCTGTAGCAGAAAATTCAAACTAAATCTTATGTAATAAGACAAATCACATATAATAATTTCTTCTTAAAATAAACTTTTGCAAAATATCAGATATTACATTCTTGTTATATGTCCAAGAAAATGTAAGTAAAGTAAAAATGAAATGAATATATAACAAGTACTTTTGAGAAGTGGGAAAGTATGTATCTATTCATGGAAATATTTAGTGAATTTATTATTTTATTTTCCTACATGGCTGACTTTAAATTTTAAGAGAAAAAATAATTTTATAGAATACTTTGGCATTAGTTTATAGATATTTATCATATATTTTTACTATGTTAGAAATAATAATACATGAAACTAACAATTATGAGAAATAAATTAAAGGCATTTTTCACCTGAAAAGTGGTATTCTTGTGTTTTTCTGTTATTGATGCTATAATAATAGGTTATGAAATGGGAAATTGTCTCTTCAAACATTTGCTTTTCCAGCATAATAAATATCTGGCTTTTAACTCTTATAAATAAAATCAAACCTGTTAAATCTTAACGTACCTTGAATTCATAATGTTAAGAGGAAAGCAGGATGAATGGAGGATCAAAGGTTAACAATGAGATATTAAAAATGCTGTCATGTCCTAGATAAATCACTTCAATGACATTGTACAGTCATATAGCAACATTTCTGGTGCTTTAGAAGCTTCTTGTCAAGTGGTAGTAGAGAAATAAACAGTATTTTTGGAAGGATAATTGCTTTGGTGATCATTTTATACATGCAATCTCATTATTTAATTTACTTTAAAATAAACTAGGTAATATTATGACCATTTAAACAGATGAAGAAAGAAATGTTCCGAAACGCAAAGCAACTTGGACAAGATACTAATGAAGACTTTTAAGGCACCCACATTGGCTTATAACAATCTAGAAGTTATTTATGACTCTTAGGTTGTAGAGGTCTTATATACAAATTGAACTAGCTTACATAAAATAAATTATTGTTTTAAATAATTTTAATCAAGGGTTGTGGTTAGGAGATCAAAGCAGATGACTGAGCCTCCCTTTCTCCTGAATGTTTATGGTCTTCTCCACTTTTCTCAGGATGTTTTATACTCTCAGTCCTCCTTGCTTATAGGACTCAGGGAAGTATACTGGCCATGATGCCTCAGAAAACAAGTCCAGCTGAGGGCTGATCCCTGGTGCACGTCAATTCTGGTTTCTTCCTCTGTCTGTGAGTGTAATTCTTCCCCCTTGGACCAGAAATATGTGCTATGATAGTTTGCATAAACAAGAAATCCTTAAAAAAAAGATATTCTTCTATTCAGAACTTTTAAAACTATAAACAAAAAATGCAGTCAATTCTTGCCTGCCTGGTAGTGTGTACACAGAGATAGGCATATGAATATCTTTCTGTATAAAAGACAATTTATATGCATTAATTTTTTTAGTTTTTGTTTGTTTGTTTGTTTGTTTTTAATGTGGTGCTAAGGATCAAACCCAGTGCCTCATTAGGCAAGCACTCTACCACTGAGCCACAACCCCAGCACCCCCCCGCCCCCCCAAAAAAAAACAACTAAGAGACAATTTATATGCTTTCGGTAAAATTATTAACACAAAAAATTGCATGTAAGGAAAGGCACACCTAACTACTTCAAAGCCATAGCCATCCACTAGAGTTAATTATATGTTTAAAATTTCTAAACCTTTTCTATTTCTCTTAATGTGAACTTCACATGGTTTCATGGATATCTTTGAAATCTATAAACCAAAACAAAGGTTTAGTTATTTCTAACATGCTAATTTTAAAACAGTGTATAAGACATAGGAGGTCTTCAAAGAATACTGCCATTTAGAAAAGTCAGAAATGGGAAGGGAATTATTGTGAGCTTACACCCACGCCTGTACAAAAATCATTCCTTCCTGAACAAATTGATTCATCCATCTTTCCATTCATTAATTCAAGTAAACAAATAGCTCTACTATGAGCTGGTACTATTCTAGATAGCAAGTAATGAGCAAGGAAGAAAATGATCATTCTGTTCTGATGAACTTTGTCCTTGAGTAAGAGAAGAGATAAAGAATAACTAACTACAAAAATAAATGGGGTAGGGAGGGGGAGCATGGGAAGAATAGAGGAACTCTAGATAGGGCAGACGGGTGAGAGGGGAAGGGAGGGGACAGGGGATTAGCAAGGATGGTGGAATGTGATGGACATCATTGTCCAAAGTACATGTATGAAGACATGAATTGGTATGAACATACTTTATATACAACCAGAGATATGAAAATTTGTGCTGTATATGTGTAATAGGAATTGTGATACATTCCACTGTCATTTATTTTTAAAAAACTTAATTTAAAATTAAAAATAAAAATAAAAAAAATAAAATGTTACCTAGACAACTACAATGATAAGATGTTATATATACAAAAATCTAGTAATGCTACTTTTTAAGTGACTGGAGTGGAATATCTCTTTAAGAAGAAGAGTTAATAGATAAGGAAAAGTCATCTATGTGGATGTAAATGGGGGAGGGCCTCTGAGCAAAGGAAATAAAATTGGAAATCACTTTCATTTGGTACATTTAATAAGCAAACAAAAATTTATCAGATATGAAAGTGTGTGTGAGAAAGCAGAGTAACAGGTCAGAGAAGCAGACAGATACCTAATGGTTTTAGGCTTCACATTATTAGAATTTGTATTTTCCTCTAAGTATAAATTTAGAAGATAATAAAAGATTGTATGCAAAAAAATACAACTTTCTTTTTTTTAAAAAAAATGTTATGAATTTTTGTGTTCAAGCATGAAAGCCAATACCCAATGACAAAATAAGCTTCTGAGGTGATAGAATAAAATCCACTTAATGACTGAATCTAGTGAGTGAGTTATTGAGAGTTAGATCCTTGGTTTGAGGCCTGAAGTAGTTGGTGAATGATTTCATTTAAGGAAAAGAACATTTTGGGTACATTGATTTCTGTATGCACAGGAGATATGGAAATATAATAAACCAGAAGGCTGTTGCATATCCAAGTAAAATATTCTCAAGGAAGATAGAAATATCAGAGGTACGAATTTGGTAACCATTAGCAAATATATTCACATTCACTCAGTTATTGTAAAAAATGTAAGACAGTCAAAGGATGTAAAATTCACTTTCCTTTTAGAGGTTGTATCCTTTGGTCAATTTACTTGCTCCAGATTCTACCCAATGACAAGAAACTGTAAGTTTTTCACAGAGAGACAGGAGAAGGTATGGTAAAGTTATATTTTTAGATGTCGAGTGATTATTTCAGATAACTTCTAGTGGTTTTCAGACACCACTCATAAGATGTCAGTCAGGAGGGGACCTGAATGAAAAAAGAAAAGCCCCATGTTCACATAAAAGACACAAAAAGCAGAGCACCATGGACATAAAGTTATCTTGTTGAGATTCAAAAAAATTGAAACTGGACATGCCTCCTAGTTAACAGTTTATGTTCTAACTGTTAAGTCTATTTTGACCTCCTCATGAAAGAAGAGACTCTCCTGCCTTACTATCACAGGAAAAAAAAAAGTGGTATCCAACTCAAGGTAGCTAGTCAACACAGGTTAACTTGATTTTCCAATGGAACAGCATTAATATGGTCTCACTATCACTCTAATTAGGGCTTAAATCTAGGGTTTAAAATCTAATAACCAAAATCAAGGATATTACACTATAGTCAAGCCTGCAGGGAAGGGTCATGAAATTTAATATAGAATTATTGCTTGGAAGAATCTTAGGCATTGCACTTGTCTGTGCCTCTCCCACAGCTCCAGGGCTTTGTTCTATCTTAATTCTAACTTTCTGAGTGGATTTCTGAAACAGTCTATGAATTTAAGAATGAATGGCACACAAAATCCTTTCCATCATTTTTCAATCCAATACTATAATCCACCAAATCAGTATGATCAGGGTATATGGAGGAATGGTAAGGAAAGCCACTGTCATGCCCATTTTTTTCTTAGAAGATATTGATCTTTTCTGGTTCAACAAAGATTTCTTGTTTTATGTTCTTCATCATCTACCCATAGGTATTGTAGATCATGGCCTTTAATTGATATTGTGATGCTACAGGCTAAACCATGATATTACAAATTGACAGCGAATAAATATTCTTGCTTTCTACACATTCAGATTTATTTAAAAGGGATGTAATTGAGCCAAATTTGATTAAAAGACAAGTACACTGTTTTGTAAATGAACTGTTATTCATAGCTATCCTATTTTGTTTTGTGTATAGGCACCAAAATGGTGTAAGGAACAAAGATTGAAAGTTTAGTGCTCTTTGTAAAATCACTGTTAATTTTTATTTATATGTCTAACCTCCTTGTAACCATTGAAATAATAACTCAAGAGAAGGCCAATTACATTTTTGAGAAAATTCTAATTTTGCATTTTGCAGGCTTGCTAAATGTCTTTGGCTGGAGACAAAGTGATAAGACAATATGACAAACATCTCTGACCTCCTTTTGCATAAATCAAATAGAAGTAATAGCCATGCAAAAAATGAAATATATGGTTCAGAATGTATCATGAACTCTAAACATGCTAATGGAGTTGAATGTGTCTGCTCTGTACAGGCAACATTTTAAGAATATGGTGGCAAAATGCTCAAGAGGAAAATGGGTCAATTGAAAACGTAACTAGGAGAACATAGACGGCTGGAGAACATTATTTTCACT
Organism: Urocitellus parryii; assembly: GCF_045843805.1. Classification (NCBI taxonomy): domain Eukaryota; kingdom Metazoa; phylum Chordata; class Mammalia; order Rodentia; family Sciuridae; genus Urocitellus; species Urocitellus parryii. The sequence goes on from NW_027553327.1 coordinate 448,660, forward strand.
CAAGGAAAAATCATTTACTAGGGTGGTTTTATGTCTGTTTATTTTTAAAAAGTGTCACCTGAGCAAGACATGAATTGGACTAGCCAATAATATTCTTCTCTTTAGGCTTAAAAAATAGAAGCTAGTGTTTAACTAGCCAACTAATTGAAATTACTTAAATTATGTGTACCAGGGAGAAAGCATATGCATACAGGATGACACATTATCAGTAGAAACAAAATATCCTGGGATATTTTTAACACTCAACTATTTACTCTTATACTCAAGAATATTCAAACACATTATACTATATGTGTATAAAGTACAACTTTAATACCTTAATGCTGAACACCTTTAATAATTTCTATTGTAAATTCTACTCTCTGGTAATCAATAGAGTATGGGTTTTGCAAGGAAACACATAAAATTAAATAAATAAAACTAAATTTACAAATATACAATGATTTAAAATCTGATAAACTAGCATTTAAAATAGTTCTGAGCTAGTGAATTATTTTAGGAATTGTATTCGAGAGAAACCTTGGATCATTATTTCAAATATCTGTGACACACATAGGACTAATTTCCTTAATTTTAAAAAGGTTTTCAATAAAAAATATAACAATTTGGTACATAATGGGAAAGGGTATAAATAAGTAGTTTATAGATTATCAAGAAAATGTAGTCAGATAACAAGCCTGTAAAATAATATACAATATACAAAATAAATATAAGAATCAAAAACTTTAAATATTGTATTTGTTAGTTGGGAAATATTAACAATTAAGACAATATGCAGAGTTCTAAAGAGCTGAAATACAAACAATAAACCCCACAACCCACTGTTTACTTAAGCATCTTCAAAATCTGCCACAATTATATGTATCTATTATGTTTTTACTGCTTTTTCATTTGTTTTACTGCTTAATTAATGTTTATGGGTTTTAATTCTGCATCCTCGAATGTGAGCTACTAAACATGGACAACCAAAATAGCGAATACTCATCCATGACCCATGGAAGTTTATCACTAAAAATGACTGTATGAAGTCAACTTATCTTCTCTGATTGCTCAAAATATCCTAAAGGTGTTTCAGTGACCTCATTTCACATAAGTCTCTATTATCCAAATTCTTACTGCTTTTCCTGTTAGAGATAGTAAAGGAGTGAATTCAGGCTGAGAGTGGGACGTAATGTGTAACTGTGAGATTTTAAGTGGTATGTTGCTAGGGACCCCTTGACAAAAAAAGTTGCATGATGTATTCCTCAATTATCATAGATGTAAATCCTAGGAAGGAGAGAAAATAATTCAATGTGATTTTGATAAATTCTTTAATTGTTTAAAATGACTTATATTACAATGTGGTTTATAAACAATACTTTCATCAATTCACATTTCCGGAAGAGCTCCATAAATGCTGTTTCTGATGTTTTTAATTTATTTATCTATTTTGTGATATATCATTGATACTGGTAGACAATTTTTCCAAGGGCATTTTTTGTTTCTTTGTATCCTATGAGAAAAGACACCGATTTCCTCTGTTCCAGTATCTTTCTTCAAGGATATTTGCAGTTAACAACCTTGGAATCAAGTGAGATGTGCAAAGATCAGTTTGCTCTTCAGTATGACAAATATAACATCCCACTCCAGGGCAGAGTTTTGAAGGCTTAGTCTCTAATATAAAAGGTTCAGGGTCATAAGTTTGGAGTCTCTTTCAGATGTAACTCATACACATGAAAGTATTATCTAACCTTGTTTATGTCATGCAATGAAATCAACCATGGAGTGAGGGATCAGTACAAATTCTGGCACAGAACTATTGCTATGTCTGAATTAATCTGTCTTTTTTTTTTCCTAGTCCATGAGGTTGTATCTCCTTCTTGGATTCATGAATTAAATAAGTTTGTTAGCTTGGTAGAAGAACAAAATCTTCTATATTTCACAGTTCTTTTTTGGGGAGGTGTGGAGGTGGGGATTAAACTCAGGGACACTCCACCACTGAGCCACATCACCAGACCTATTTTGTATTTTATTTAGATACAGGGTCTCACTGAGTTGCTTAGTGCCTTTATTTTTCTGAGGCTGGCTTTGAATTCGAAATCCTCCTGTTTCAGCCTCTTGAGCTGCTGGGATTATAGCTCTGAGCCACCACACCTGTCCATTTGACAGTTCTTCACTGTTTGTGATAAGGATGGCAAGTTGACAGTGCTTTATGCACAAAGAAGAAAGAGGCTTTCTAGTTGGGCTCAGATCACAAACTTCTGTAAGGTATTTACTAAAAAGGGATTATTACAATAAAAGTGCATCATTGAAACTCATAAATACCTCTCAAAGACTAGAGTATCATTATCAAGGATGTAATCATCAAAAGAATGAGACCTCTGCCTCCAAGCTTCAAGGGAGGACACAATTCTAATTCTGATAAATGCCAGTTAACAAATGTAGTTGATTTAATCTCATTTACTTTAAATAACTCTTTGAGCCCAGTATGGTGGTGGTGATACAGGCTTGTAGTCCCAGAGGCTTGGGAGGCTAAGGCAGGAGGATAGTGAGTTGAAAGCCAGCCTCAGCAACTGCAAGGCACTAAGCAACTCAGTGTCATTCTGTCTCTAAATAAAAAAATACAAAATAGGGCTGGGATTTTGGCTCAGTGGTCAAGTGCCCCTGAGTTCAATCTCCAGTACCCCCCAAAATAAATAAATAAAAATGAATAAAGTAATAAATAACTATTTTTACCTTTTGTTTCTCTGACTCTTGAAGCCCCCTTTTCCCACCTCCTTTTAACACACCCAAAAGCGAATGGAACTAAGCTTTTCCTTCAGTAAAATAAATGCTTCATTTCTACCTGCTACATAAGATATTTTATAGAACATGTTGCTTTAAAATCTGACCTACTAATGACCCTGAACTGGACAGAATTAAAAATCTCCAAACAAAGATACCATAGATTCAGGGCAGGGACGTGCATGGATATAATTAAGAGCCAGAGGAGCTGAGCATAAAATTATGATATAGGATTGAAATAGTAAATACCTTGAAAGACACAGCTGGGTCCAATCAAGACACAAGACATTATCAAACTCACTTCTACAAAAGCCTTAATGTCCTTCTTCCCTGAACAATCAGGGGGACAGATCTGAGTGTTTCACTTGTTTCTTTATCAATTAACTCTTAATAAAGTTTTTTTTCCATACCACAAAACTTGGTGTCATAGATTTGGCTACTAAGTGCATTGGGCACTAATCCTTTCCATGATTCTAGGGAAGTTTCATGCTACATTTTTATTCCAAGGATGTTTATATAGTGAATGACCTTGGAATATTTTGTCCTCTCCTCACTCTTGCACTCTTGCATCCCAGAGCAATGAGTAGGTTTGTTTACTATCCTGTATGACAAAGATAGTATCTTCCTCTAGACAAAGGTCAATTATATTTATTGACCCTATAAAGGGTTTGATTTTTCTAAAGTGGTGGTTCTCCTCTATGACACAAACTATTACAGGTACAAATATTTTCCAATCCGGTTGCATCACTGTGGGAGTTGAAGCTCAGGCAACTGCCACAAATGTCCATACTCTAGCCACTGCTTTTGCTCTTTGTCTCTGATCCAGAAGTCTTCTCTCTTCTTTCAGCATCCATAAAGCTGAGCCGAATTAAATCATTAGCTTTCCAATTAGGGTAAATTTCCCAGCCTTTGACAGTTTTTGATAGAGAATATTATTGATGAATAATAAAATGATTCATTAAATTTTAACTAAATATACACTTGATATTTCAGATTCAAAGATTAATTCTGAGCATGAAGAAATATATTCCAATTTGACATTAGGAACTTCAAAGAGATCTTGTATAAAATTTACCAAAATCCTTATGGTAACAGATGTCCACCATTAATTTAATTTTTGTTTGTTTTTCACATGCTGGGGATGGAAACCAGGGTCTTACACATGAAGGCAAGTGCTCTACCTAGATTAAGATACACACACACACACACACACACACACACACACATATATATATATATATATATATATATATATATATATATATATCCATTGTATGTACAATCTGTATTTAGCAGTTAAAAATATAAAAATTTCTTCCTTAAAGAAATTTTGATGTGACATCAATTAAGGTGAAGGCAGAGGAAATAAAGTCCTTAAAAGATAAAAGAACTGAAACTAGGAAAGTGTAGTAGAAAGTGAGAAGCAATGATATATATATATATATATATATATATATATATATATATATATATATATATATTAAAAAAAGGCTGCTGGTGTTCAGCAGGGTCAAATACTGCAGAAAGGACGATTAGCATAAGAACTCTAAGGAGGCCAATGAGTTTGGCAATTAGGAGGTCATTGATGACATTTAATCTTACCAGTTCCCCACATAAGTCAGCTAATGAAGACAGAGCTATCTGGCCCCCCAGTGTATCATAATATCAGCCCTACGATGAATGACATTATCCACAGGGTAACACTTAATGATGAATAGTATTGTGATTAAATTGCTATAGAATACCAATGGGAATGTTCATTGCAACCCTTTAAATACCAACAGCATGATTAATACTCAAGAACAGACATGCAAGAAATAGATAGTGGTTTGCCACTTATATCACTGTCAAACTTTATGTCACCCTTGAGGGCTTATTGATGTAAAATGAAGTGCATTTATTCACATAGAGTTAGTTCTGCTTTATAAGGAATAAGAAATTATTAAAATGGGGTTATGCCAAAAGAAAAAAAATGGAAATGTTTTTAATATGCCCATGTCTTTTCTAATCTATAATTGCTAAGGCTATTGTTTCTAAAATATGGAATATTTTTGACAAAGAACTATAATGAAAATTGTCAGGTGGCAAGCATACTTTAAGAAAGGTCACCTTTTTTGATTCCTTAAAAGAGAATATCTTATTATATGGATATTCTGTGTTAAAAAATATCTATGTAATTAAGTGTACTCTGCTATTGCATTATGAAAAAGTAATATTTGTACATTTCTAGATTTCACAAACTTCCTTGTATTTAATTTTATTCCTTGTTAAGAGTAACGTTTAAGTTCTGAGTCTAGCACTTGAAGTAAATTGGTAACACTTATTCTAGGTGGTTAGGATTTGCTTTAGATTGCCAAAGGGGGCTGTGTATATGTGTGTTTGTGTGTGTGTATTTAGATGGAGGTTGACAATCTTTATTTCACACAGGTCTATTTGAGTTAATTTTCTCAGAGCATATTCATCAGGGGCAGAAGCTAATTTTCTCCTGTTCATGTGGGGGGTTCTCTGTTGCATCAGTCCTCAGGCTTATCAAAAGAAGAGTGGTATGGAAACTAGGTCTCCAATATCTAGCAATTAAACATTTGTAGGAAATGGGTGGCATCTCAGTTCCAATAATTAGCATGTTTTATATTTTTAAATAGTAGATACTTAGAATTTTGTTGTTTATCTTCCACTAATAAGATATTTTCTTTTCCTTTTCTAACCATGGTCTTCTGAAAATGAAGAATACATTGTACATTATAATTTTTCAGAAATGAAGTTAGTTTAAATTTTTCAAGATATGGACAAACATTTGACAAATTATTATGCTTTCCATTTTTGAACGATGTTTTGAATTTCCACTGAAATATTAGAGGAGATTAATAGAAATTTCCAGGTTCATCTAGTCAAACACTATTTCAAATGATTCAAAACCATGAGTACTAAATTTATTATACTACCTAACAATCCCATTCTTAGGTAAATATTCAAGAGTAATAAAAATACATGTCCCTTTACAACCTTGTTTCCAAGTATTCGTACCAGGATGACTCATAACAATCTGCCTGTAGAAACTACCGAAGTGTTGATGAACTGTTGAATAGATAAACAAACATGTTACACACATAGATTAGAACATTATAAAACAAAGTATTGATTCATGTTCTACATGGACAAACCTCAGAATGGTTAATCAAAGAAACCACAGGCAAAAGATCAGATATTATATGTGGTTTTATTTATGCAAAATCTCTAAACAGGAAAATCTGTAGACAGAGTAGATTAGATTTTTGCCTACTACACAGTGAGAGTGGAAACAGAATATTCCTGCACATGAGCATGAGGATAACATAAATCAAAATATAAAATTGTATCATGGTAGTGATTATACAATGCTGTATAAATATTTACTAACAATCCTTAAACTATAAATTTCAAGTTGTGTTAATTTTATGTTGTATATTATACCCCAATATACCTGTCTAAATATTCAAAAATTGTTAAAAAAAAGCTTATATGATAAAAAATTAAACCATAAAAAATAATATCAAGGACAATATTATTTTACATACATTCTTATATTAGAAGTAGATATTTCCTTGTAAGTAAATCTTATCATCAAGTAGGGTGTGATATCTTTCAGAACAGAGACAATTGGGTATACTTTATTTTCTGGCCTGCCTTGTGCCAGATTTTTTTTTTTTACATGATAGTTTCAAAGGTTGGCTTCTTACTATTTATGGTATGGTGGGGTGAGCAAGATAAACTGATAGAATTATTAAATTGCCCTCAAGGAATAGAAAATTGAACTAGATTTGTAAAACTGAGCTATAGTTTGAATGTGCCCTCCAAAATCCCAGGTGTTGGAACCTTACCTCCTAATTCAGCACTGTTGGGTGGTGAGGTCAAAGGGAGGCATTTAGATCATGAGGGCTCAACCCTCATGAATGAGTTAATGCCATTTTCTCAGGATTGAGTTGATATTTTGGGAAGTGGATTTGTTCTCACAAATATGGGTTTTTATGAAAGCAATTTTACTTTCCTTGTCTCTTTCTTACCTTCTGGCATGTTGTGAAACAGCAAGAAGACCCACTTAAAAAGCCAAGCTGATGTGTACCATGTCCTTGGGTTTCCTAGTCTCTAGCATTGTGAGCCAAATAAACTTCATCTCTTTATAAATTATGCAGTATGTGATATTTTGTTATAACCATAGAAAATGTATGAAGATAAACCCAAATCATGACTTAGGCCTAAATTGTAGGGATAGAGATGTGACATCTTAATTCTATTTATTTTTTTATTTTTTTTTAAAGAGAGAGTGAGACAGGAGAGAGAGAGAATTTTTAATATTTATTTTTTTTTAGTTCTCGGTGGACACAACATCTTTGTTGGTATGTGGTGCTGAGGATCGAACCCGGGCAGCACGCATGCCAGGCGAGCGCGCTACCGCTTGAGCCACATCCCCAGCCCCAATTCTATTTAAATCTAAAGACTTATGGGGCTAAGTGTAGAGTTACAGGATGGGAGTTAATTTTTTTTCTCAAATTTTAAGATAAACCCAGTGATGATGTGTTTTAACTTTCCAACTATAAGAAAAGCCCAAGGAAGTGGGAGGAAGGATAAGTAATGCACACACTCTTCATGACTGCTTATGATTATCAAGCACTGATTCTATGTATGAAGTCCTGAGAATTTAATTAAGAAGCCATCACCCAGTATTCAAAAATCAGTCCTGACCCTTGAGAACTTGAAACTGGACTGGAACCCCATAAATAGGAGTATAGTTTAAGCAACAGAGTATTTTGATAAAAGGGATTCAAATCCCACCTCTATTCTTATAGACCTTGTGATTCTGAAAAAAGATATTTAGTTTCCAAGGCCTAAATTTTCTCAAATATAAATGGATTTGATAATACCAGACTTATTTGCCTAGTCTAAAGTACTTATAAGAGTAAGACAGACATAAGTCTATGCTTGAAGAAGAAAGCAGAAAAGCAGTTACCAGGAAGCTGGATAAAATATTATCACAGCCTCATTAGAGGATTGAGTAAACGTTTCTCATAATCATGATGTTTTCAGCCTTAGGTCCTATGCTCTGAATGAGGCAGTGATGCTGAATGGGTGATAACTTGCCTCCAAATTAAAAGGTCATTCTCATCTATAGGGTAGTGAGAGGGATTAAAACTCAAATCTGGAAATTACATACTTAGAAACCAGATTTATTCATAATTGTCAAAACTTGGAAGTAATCAAGATGTAACCTTTGATAAGTAAATGGTTAAAATGAACTGTGGTACATCCATACAGTGGAATGTTTTCATCACTAAAAATAAATGCGCTATCAAGTCAAGAAAAAATATCAAATAAAACACATTTTACTAAGAAGTGAAACATGAAACATGCCAGTCAGAATAGATGACTTACTATTTGACTCCAACTATATATATAACACTATGAAAAAGCAACTATGGAGACACAAAAATCATTAGCAATTGCCAGAGTTTTGAGGAGAAAGGGTTATATGGACAAAGTTTATATTTTAAGGCAGTGAAACAATTTCGCATAATATCATCATAAATACACGTCATTATACTTTTTTCAAAACTTATGACATTTACAACTCCCAAACTGAACATAATTGTAAACTATGGACAATTGTTTATTAAGTAATATTGTGATTATAAATTAAGTGATATTGATATGAAAATGCAGGTCATTAATTGTAAGAAATATATCACTTCAGCATGAAATGCTGATGGGGAGAAGCTGTACATACAGAGGAGGACAAAGAAGAATGTGGGATCTGTCTGTATCTGCCTCTCCTGCTATAAAAGTAGAACTGTGGGCATGGTCGCTTACACCTATAATTCCAGCCACTTGGCAGGATGTAGCAGAATAATTGCAAGTATAAGGCCAGGCTCAACAACTTAGTGAGACCCTCAACAATTTAATAAGACTTCATCTCAAAAAAAAAATGGTACTGGGACTTAGCTCAGTGAAAAAGTACCTGTGGTTTCAACTCCTAATGCATAATAATAATAATAATAATAATAAGCAAAATCCCAATCTTCTCAAAATGAAGAATCTTATGGACTCATTTATATGCATATCTCCAACTCACTATTGTTATTGTTTGCTTCTCTAAGAAAAACTGTAGGCCTATACAAGACTGTATGCTGTCTCTGTCCTATATACCATTTAATGCCAGGATCCCATGCCACTTCTGTTTGAATCCTTTAGAATAAATCTTGATGTATACATTAAAAAGTGAGTTTTTTTACATATTAAATCTTCTCTATGGTATAATAAAATGGTAAAATCTTCCAAGGAGATTTTCTCTACTACCCAAAGATATCCATGACTCATCTCTAAAATCTGTGAAAAAAATTATTTTTCAGAAAAAAAGGGAGAATTTGCCAAGGTGATTTAAGAATCTCAAGATAGAAATCTGAGATTAAATGGGTGGGCCCTAAATGTAATCATATGTATCCTTCTAATAGAGGCAAAGGTAGAGTTCACACACACACACACACACACACACACACACGGGGGAAAAAAGAGATGGAAGATGCAACAGAGGGAAATTTGAAGTACTAGCTGTAAAGCTTAAAATAATGTGCCATAAGCCAAGGACTGTACCAACCATCAGCAACTGGAAGTGGCACAGTCTTTCCAACAGCTTGATTTCAGTCCAGTAACACAAATTTTGGACTTCTGGACATCAGGACTGTGAGAGAATAAATGTTTTTTGTTATGCTACTGAGTTTATTGTCATTTGTTATAGCAACAACAGGAAACTAATACAGCTCCCTAAATTGTTTTTGAAAAAAAATGCTATGAAACTAATGAAGCACTGAGCTGATCCCTTTCATTTATTCCCAATTATTTTTCTTATTGCTCAGTCACAGGGATTGTATTCTTTTAGTAAAAGGATTCCCAAATAGTATAGATTGACCTTGAATAAATTTATCTCAGTTCTTTACTGCATTGGTCTTAAGCCATACTAATACTCTGTAGTGATGTTGTGTTTGTGTGTGTGTATGTATATGTGTGCATTGCTTCTTATCCTGCTAGATCAACATAGGGCTGAAGTGTGTGTATATAGAAGATGAAATGTATGCACAGTACAAAAATGGCCTGGCTAAAGAAGTCATTTCTGTGTACATGTGCTCTATAATGAGCATTTCCTCTCATTTATTTGAGAAGAGTAATAGAGACATTCCTTTTACCCCTTGGGCATTTTTTTTCTGTCAACTAAATCAAATCCTACTCATCTCTGCTAGTCTTTCAATTATTTTTATTGCTTGATTTACTTCTCTCTCCAATTTATTTTTTTGCCCATTTAAAATTGGAAAATTAACCAGTGAATTTAGCCTGTGTTAGTGTTTTGCCTGCATCATACAAATGAGGCAAATAGGTTGTCTAATATCACTGGGGACTTCTTCATTTTTTTTTTGTTTGATCAGTAGTAAGACTTGATTTTTAAATAATCAAAATAGTACATACACCACCAAATGCTATTCTTTTAAGTAGTTATATCAGATAAAATACTTTTTTCTGATGATGGTCTATTTCTCAAAACAATTTTGTGTCCTTTGTAGCAACTGCCTTCAGAGTCGATTTTCAGGTTAAATAATAAAATGAGAATCTCCTTATTTGAAAATCACAATTCATATCACTTTGGACAAGAACAATAAAATGTCAATTTATCAACCATGAATTTTTCTGCTTTTATAAAAATTTAATTTTATTTTAGATATTTCTATTTATCTTATTTGAGGATATTTGAAACAATAATTTCATGTTGAAATGATTTAATGTTTTTTTTAAATAATTTTTTTAGAAAAAAAATTAGATGGACACCATACCTTTATTTATTTATTTTTATGTGGTGCTGAGAATCAAACCTAATGTCTCACGCATGTTAGGCAAGAACTCTACCACTGAGCTCTACTCCTAGCAGAAAATAACTTAATCTTTTTTTCTGATAATGGTTAAACAGGAACTGTATTTTTTTCCTTAGATGCAGGCAAGACAGCTTCAGGTTTTGGAGAGGCATTAGGGAAATTTCCCAAGATCCCATTAGGTTCCTGGAACAAGCTATGTGCATTGTGTCAGGTTGATGGTGGTGACTTAGGAACAAAGCAGAGCCCAGCACCCAGGAAAGAAGTATCAATCAGGCACCTTTGGAACCATCTGTCAATCATCAGGGCCTCCTGGCCAATTCTGGATCTCATCTAGTTCCCCTGACCAACTTCAGTGGGACAAAGGACTCTAAAGACCTCTTTTGCTGTCCCAAGCCTTTCCTTCCTGCCCTAAGCCCTATAAAGTTCCATTCTAGTTGAGCCCCCACGCAGTTTCTCCTCAGATCATCTTCCTATCTTCTCTGTCTATCTGGTAGAGTTCTGCCCAGGAGTGGAATCTCAGTAAAGCCTCCTTCAGCGGCCTTTTAAAATCTGCCTCCTTTTGGTTGCCACCTTTGCCTGACCTTACACATTTTATTCTATATTGGGTGCTCTGAATAACTACTGGGTGTGCACATCCAAGTTTGTCTTTCCCCTTGAAGGCTTTCTCTACTTAACTATTCCTTTCTCTTGTTCTTGACCTTCAGGGAATTGGCAGTCATGAGCTGGTACCCGATCTCAGATGCTCAGGTTCTGGTAAATGTGACTAGCAAATGGCTGATGTGTGATTGGGGCACCAGAGTAGTGTTGACCCTCTGACTCTGGGTGACAATAGTTACTTTGGAAGCAGAGCCAACCCTGTGCTCTGGGCTGATTCTGTATGTGTCAGGCATATTTCAGGCTTTCACCCAACCCTCTTTTGCCTACACTGCCTGCATGTCACAGTGCTGAGATCAGCCACCTACTCCTCAGGATGTGCTCACAAGTCAGGCCATTACTTGCTTCATGGTCGAGCCTGCCCTCTCCACTCTGGCAGTGTATGAAAATCTGAGTGTCTCCAACATTAGGTTGGAGATAGGAAATGAGTAAAGAATGATGCATTTGACAATGAAACACATAAAAAGATTGTTCCAAGATTGCTCTAGAACTGAAAAGGAAGGAACAGTGCCAGAATCATCTCTTTCTGTAAATCAATATCATTTTCATGAGACTATAAATTTTACAAAAGCTTGTATAATAAAATTATTTTCTAGACAAAAGTTCTATGGAAAACAAACATTTTAGTACATCACTGCATGTTTCACAGAGAACCCTATAATAATACTACTATTATATTAGAATATATTATAACAATAATGTATCAGATACACATGATACTATTATTTATTCATTAAATACATAATATTGAGTTTGCACTAGGTGCCAGAAACAGCTTGTTGATGATAATAAAAAAAATTGTATCCTATAGTAACATCATCTCTGAGGAAGTGGCATTTAAACTGAGGTCTCAGTGAGGCAAAGAGTTAGCTATGCAAACATTGAGAAAATATGTTAGGCAGAGGAGCAAACAGTACAAAGCTCCAGAGGCTAGAACCAGATGGCATGTAATTAGATGTGAAATACTTTTTGGTCTAAATATCAACAGATTATATCAAGCTAGCCCACCATAGTGAAAACCTTTTTTTTTCCCCCTGAGTATGATGGGGAACCTTAGAATATGCTGAACGGAACATTTCAGGATCTGATTTATATTTTCAAATAACAACTATTGTACTTAAATATAAATACTGTCATGGAAAAGAAGGAGAACAAAGTGACTATTTGCAAAGATCAAGGTGATATATTGATGTTGACCTTGTAAATCCTAAGGCATGGATCACCAGTACAGTTGTCAGGAATTGTTGATAAGCTGGATGTGGAATGAAAGAGACAGACAAGGAAGTAGGAATGTCTTCTAGGGTTTTCTCTGGAATGATTGAGAGAATGGTGTAGAAGTATGAAACTTGCCAAAAGAGGAGACTCATGCTTAGAGTGAGACAACACCCAACAGTAATTCCCTGGAGATAATAAATTAATCCAGACATGAACATTCAAGTAGGGATGAGAAATGAGCAGTTTCATTATAAAATTTGGAGTTAAATTAAAGATGAATGAAGTGAGCATATATATTAGAATCATTAAATAGATGAGATTAAAGACCATAGGATGGGGTGCTATAAGCTTGGAAGTGAAGGTAAGAGGAACAATGAATGAATAATATAATGTATTATTCATTATAATATAATGTATAATGAAATGATATAATGTATAAGTCAGCTTTTCCTCAATGTTATCCAGATACCCAACCAGAACAACTTAAAGGAGGAAGTTTATTGGGGCCTCATGGTATCAGAAGTATCCAATTGACTCCATTCCTCTGGGACAAAAGTGAGGCAGAGCAGTATAGTGGAAGTCCATGGCAGAGGTAAGATGTTCATGATGGCCAAGAAGCACAGAGAAAGAGAGAGTGCCAGGGATAAAATATAAATCCCAAGAACATGCCCCTAGTTACCTACTTCTTCCTGTAATACCCCACATGCCTACAGTTACCACCCAGTTCATCCATTTCTTCTCAACCCCTGCTATGGTTTAGATACGAGGTGGAAACCAAAAGCTCATGTAAGACAATGCAAGAAAGATTAGATGTGAAATGATTTGGCTATGTGTGCCTTCACCTAATCAGTACATTAATCCCCTTTCCCTCTGCTTCTCTAGTGTTCCTCCCTCCTTCCCTCCCTCTCCCCCCCGCCCTCTCTTTCTCAGTGATCAAGTCCTGATCTTATTTCCTCCTCTACACTCTTCTGCTATGATATTCTCCTCACCTATAGCCCAGAACAATGGAGTCGGCCATTTATGGACTGAGATCTCTGAAGCCAAGTGAGCCAAATCCGGTTTTTTTTTCCTCCTTTAAAATTGTTCTTCTCTGGTCTTTGGGTCACAACAGTAAAAGGAGAGAACTAAAACTATCCCCTGTCTCTACTCTACTGATCTCCCTTCTATTTTTACGGGATATAACAGAAAACCCTTGGCTTATTTGACCTTTGACTTTCTGAGTATGGTTTATTTCATTTAGCATAATGTTCTCTAGTTCCATTCATTAACCAGAAAAATGACATAATTTCATTCTTCTTTATGACTGAATAAAACTCCAGGATGTACTGAAACCACATTTCCTTTACCCATTAATCTTTTGATGGGCAATTAACCTGTCCATAACTTAGCTATTGTGAACTTTACTACCACAAACATTGATGTACCTATATCAATATAGTATGTTTGTTTTAGTTCTCTTGGATAAATACTAAGAGTGGGATAGCTGGATTATATGTTTCTTTCCCTATTAATCTGAGAAAACTTCATACTGTTTTTCAAGGTGTTGTTACTAATTTGCAGACCCACCAACAAAGTATAATTGCACCTTTCTCAGAAATGCTCTTTAGCATTTATTAGTATTTTTTGAATTATTGATAATTGCCATTTTAACTGAAGTGAGATGAAATCTCAATGTAGTTTTAATTTGCATTTCCCAGATTACTAAGAATATTGATTTTTTAAATATAGTTTTGTCATTTGTATTTCTTCATTTGAGATGTATTTGTTTGGTTCTTTTTTCCCATTAATTGGTTAGATTATTTCTTTTCTTTTTATGGTGCTAAATGTTTTGAGTTCTTTATATTTTTTAGATGTCACACTTCATTGGAGAAGTAGTGGACAAAAAATTTTTCCCATTTTCTTATCACATTCTTGTCTCCTTTGCTGTGCAAAAGCTTTTATTTTGAGGAAACCCCACTTATTGATTCTTGGTTTTTAACTTCTTTATGGCTAGGGATTTTGTTGAGAAAATTGGTGCCTGTGACAATATGTTGGCATATTTAGCCTATGTTTTATTATAGCAGTTGCAGAGCTTCTGGTCTAATTCCTAGGTTTTTGATCCACTTTGAGTTGATGTTTTTGTAGAGTGAAAGAAATAAATATAGTTTCATACTTCTACATACGGATAACCAGTTTTCCCAACACCATGTATTAAAAAGTCTATATTTTCTCTAGCGTAAGTTTTTGGTAGCATTGTCAATTATCAGAAGACTGTAATGTATGTGGTTTTGTCTCTGTGTCTCCTATTCTATTTATGGATCTTCATGCATGTTTTGATGCCAATAACATATTATTTCTGTGGCTAGAGCTCTGCAGTATAATTTGAGATCAAGTATTATAAGTGATGCCTCCAAATTTGCTTTTCCTGCTCAGTATTGCTTTTGGTGATTCTGAATTTTGATTCTTCCCATATGAATTTTAGGTCTATTTTTTCTAGTTTTGTAAAGAATGTCATTGATCTTTGAGTAAGGATTGCACTGAATCTGTATAATGTTTTTGGTCATATGATCACTTTTACAGTGTTAGTTCTGCCTATCTAAGAGCATGGGATGTTTTTCACTTTCTAAGGTCTTCAATTTTTTTCTTGAGGATGTTTTTTATAGTTTTCAATGTAGATGTCTTTCACCTCATTGGAAAGATTTATTTCAACTTTTTTATGTTACTATGAATGGAATAGTTTGCCTGATTTCTTTCTCAGTAAATTTTTTTACTATAGTATAGTGAAGCCATATGTCAGTTTTGCATCCTACTGTTTTGATGAATTTGTCTTTTGGTGGAGTTTTTTGAGTCTTCTAGATATAGGACCATATTATCAGCAAAATAAAAATTTAACTTTTACTTTTCCTATTGGTATGACTTTAATTTTCTTTTCTTGCCTGATTGTTCTGGATAGTTTCAAAAATTATATTGAGTAGGAATGGTGAATGTAAATACCCTTGTCTTGTTCCTGATTTTTTTAGAAGAAAAGCTTTCAGTTTTCAGTTTCTTTGGTAGCTCTGAGTTTATCATGTATAGTTTTTAGTGTAAGATAAGTTTCTTCTATAGCCATTTCTACTATTTTTTTTAACATGAAGGAGTGCTGAATTTCGTCAAAGGATTTTTCCACATCTATTGTGATTATCATATGATTCTTGCCTTAATTCTACGTATGCAGTGAATTACAATTATTAATTTGGATATGTTGAAACATACTTTCATCCCTAGGATTAAATCCACTTAGTCATGGTATAGTATCTACTTACTTTGTTTTTGAATGTGGTCTGATAATATTTCATTAAGTAATTTTTCATCTATGTTCATGAGAAATATTAGTCTGTATTTTTTTCTTGATATGTCCTCATCTGATTTTGATATCAGGGTAATACTGACTTCATAGAATGAATTTGGAAGTATTCCCTCCCTTTTCTATTTCATGTAATAATTTGAGGAGGGTTGGCATTAGTTCTTCTTTAAAGGTCTGGTAGAACTCAGCTGAGAATCCATCTAGTCCTGTACTTTGTATTTTACAAGAGTTATTAATTGCTGCTTCAATCTCATGACTTGAAGTTTGTTTATGTGCCTATATTATTATGATTCAGTTTCAGTAAGTCATATGTGTCCAGAAATTTGTCAAGAACTTCTAGATTTTCCAGGTTATTGAAGTATAAATTTTCAAAGTAGTTCCTAATGATCCTCTGGATTTCAGAACTATCTGTTTAGTTTGGCTAAGAATTTATTAATCTTGTTTAGATTTTTTAAGAAACAGTTTTTCATTTCTTTGATTTTTTCAATTGATTTATTGATTTTAGTTCTGATCTTAATTATTCTCTTTCTTCTACTGATTTTAAAATTACTTTGTTTTTGCTGTTCTAGGACCTTAGTGTGTACTATTAGATTATTATTTGGAATTGTTCTGGTATTTTTTGTTGTTGTTGTTGTTAATTTGTTTGTTTTGGTAGGCATTGAATGCTATAAACTTTCATCTTAGACCTGTTTTGATGCTGTTACAATGATTTTGATATTTTGTATCTCTAGTCTCATTTATTTAGGAATTTGAAATTCCTATCCTGATATTTTTCCTTGACACTTTTCTTATCTAAAATTGTTATTACTTAATTTCCATGTGTTAAAATGTTTATATTTTATCTTGTTATTGGTTTCTAATTTAATTTCAATGTGATTTTATAGGATGCAAGGAAATATCTCTAAATATTGTATTTGCTAAGACTTGTTATGTATCTTAAAATATGGTCAATTTTAGAGATGTTTCTTGTGCAGCTAGAAGGAGTGGAAACTCACTTGTTGATTAATGAAATATCACAAATGCTATATATGTCTGTTAGGGCCATTTAATTAACAATAATTTTTCTTTCAGAAAAGTGTTTTCATAATGTCAGATGGCCTACACATTGATGACATGTTGTGAAATTGCCCAATACTATGGCATTAGAATCGATTTGATTTTGATATTGAGAAGAGTTTGTTTTATGTATTTAAGTACAATTAAATTGGGGCATAAATATTTAAAATAATTATATGTTGTTTTTAAATGATACTCTTAAAGAGTGTGAAATGGCATTCTTTCTTTCTTTGATTAATTTCGACTTGAAGTTTACCTCGTCATACATGAGAATGGTTACTCCTGCTTGTTTTCAATCTCAAATTTGCATTTTCACTTTTTCACCTTCAGTCAGTGGATGTTGTTTCTTAAATTATTCTTTTATTTATATTGACAGTGGAATGAAATACGATTCTTATTACACATACAGAGCACAATTTTCATATTTCTGGTTGTATACAAAATATATTCACACCAATTTGTGTCTTCATACATGTACTTTGGATAATGATATTCATCAAATTCCACCATTATTTCTAATCCTATACAGGTCCCTTCCCTTCCCATCCCCATGCCCTATTTAAGGTTTATCTATTCCTCCCATGTTCTCTCTCCATACCCCACTAAAAGTCAACCTCCTTATAGCAGAGAAAACATTTGACATTTGCTTTTTTGAGATTGGCTAACTTCACTTAGCATTATCTTCTCTAACCTGAAAATGCCATGATTTTATTCTCTTTTATTGCTGAGTAATATTCCATTGTGTATATATGCCACGTTTTTTTTTAAATCCATTCATCTGTTGAAGGGCATCTAGGTTGGTTCCACAGTTAGCTATTGTGAATTGTGCTATTATAAACATTGATGTGGCTGTGTCCCTGTAGTATGCTGATTTAAGTCCTTTGCTTACAGACCGAAGAGAGGTATCCCTCTAGGTCAAATGGTGGGTCCATGCCCAGTTTTCCAAGGAATCTCCATACTGCTTTCCATATGGGCTGCACCAATTTACAGCCCCACCAGCCGTGTATGAGTGCACCTTTTCCCCCACACCCTCGAGTTCAACACTTATTGTTATTTGTCTTCATAATAGCTGCCATCCTGACTGGAGTGAGATAAAATCTTAGAGTAGTTTTAATTTGCATTTCTCTAATTGCTAGTGATGATGAACATTTTTTTCATATATTTGTTGATTGATTTTATATCATCTTTTGGGAAGTGTCTGTTCAGGTCCTTGGCCCATTATTGTTTGGGTTATTTATGTTTTTTTTGGTGGTTAGTGTTTTGAGTTTTTTATATATCTTAGAAATTAGTGTTCTATCTGATGTGTGAGGGGTAAAAATTTGCTCCCAAAATGTAGGCTCTCTATTCACCTCACATATTGTTTCTTTTGCTGAGAAGAAACTTTTTAATTTGAGTCCATCCCATTTATTGATTCTTGGTTTTAATTTTTGAACCAGAGGAGTCCTATAAGTTGGGATCTAATCCCATATTATGAAGTTAGGGCCTACTTTTTCTTCTATTAGACAAAGGCTCTCTGGTTTTATTCCTAGATTCTTGATCAATTTTGAGTTGAGTTTTGTGCATGGTAAGAGATAGGAGTTTAATTTGTTGCATATGGATTTCCAGTTTTCCCAGATCATTTGTTGAAGAGGCTATCTTTTCTCCAATGCATGTTTTTGGTGCCTTTATCTAATATAAGGTAATTGTAATTTGGGGGGTTTGTCTCTATGTCCTCTGTTTTGTACCATTAGTATACTAGTCTGTTTTGGTGCCAATACCATGCTGTTTTGTTGCTATTCATCTGTAGTATAGTTTAAGGTCTGGTATAATGATGCCACCTGCTTCATTCTTCCTGCTAAGGATTGCTTTAGCCATTCTGGGTCTCGCACTATTCCAGATGAATTTCATTATGCTTTTTCTATTTCTATCAGGAATGCATTGGGTTTTTGATCAGAACTGCATCAAATCTGTATAGTGTTTTTGGAAATATGGTTATTCTAATGATATTAATTCTGCCTATCCAAGAGCTAGATAGATATTTCATCTTCTAAGGTCTTCTTTGACTTCTTTCTTTCTGTAATTTTCATTATGTAGATGCTTTACCTCTTTCATTGATTCCCAGGTATTTTTTAAGGATATAGTAAATGAAGTAGTTTTCATCATTTCCATTTCAGAGAATTTGTCAATGATATACAGAAATGCATTTGGTTTATGGGTATTAATTTTATATCCTGCTAATATGCTGAATTCATTTACTAGTTTTAGAAGATTTCTGGTGGAACTTTTAGGGTCTTCTTGGTATGAAATCATATCATCAACAAATAGTGCCAATTTAAGTTCTTCTTTTCCTATGTGTATCCTTTTAATTTCTTTTGTTTGTCTAATTGCTCTGGCCAGTGAAGATCTATGTTAAATAGAAGTGGTGAAAGAGGGAATCCCTGTCTTATTCCAGGTTTTAGAGGGAATGCTTTCAAATTTTCTCCATTTAGAATGATGTTGGCCTGGAACTTAGCATAGATAGCCTTTATGATGTTGAGATATGTTCCTGTTATCCCTAATTTTCCTGCTATATTTGGTCAAATGCTTTTTCTGTGTCTATTGAGATGATCATATGATTTTTATCTTAAAGTCTATTGATGTAATTGAATTACATTTATTGATTTCCATATGTTGAAACAACCTTGAATCCTTAGATGAATCCCACTTGATCATGGTACATGATCTTTTTGATACGTTTTTGCATTTGATTTGCGAGAATTTTTGAGAATTTTTGCATCTAAGTTCATTAGAGAAATTGGTCTTAAGTTTTCTTTTTTTGATGTGTCTTTGCCTGGTTTTGGAATCAGGGTGATATTGGCTGCATAAAATGAGTTTGGAAGTACTGCCTCTTTTTCTATCTCCTGAAACAAATTGAAGAGTATTGGTATTAGTTCTTCTTTAAATGTGTTGTAGAACTTGGCTGTTTCCATCTGGTCCTGGACTTTCTTTGGTTTGTAGACTTTTGATGGTGTCTGCTATTTTGTCACTTGAAGTTGATCTGTTTAAAATGTGTATATCATCCTGATTCAACCTAGGCAAATTATATGACTCTAGAAATATGTCAATTTCTTCAATATTTTTTATTTTATTGGGGTACAAGTTTTCAAAATAATTTCTAATTATCTTTTGTATTTCTGTAGTGTCTGTTGTGATAGTTCCTTTTTCATCATGTATTTTATTATTTTGAGTTTTGTTTCTCCTCTTTGTTTGCATGGCTAATGGTCTGTCAATTTTAATATTTTTTCGAAGGAACAACTTTTTGTTCTGTCAATTTTTTAAATTGTTTCTTTTGTTTTGACTTCATTATTTCAGTTCTGATTTTAATTATTTCCTGTCTTCTACTGCTTTTAGTATTGATTTGTTCTTCTTTTTCTAGGGGTTTGAGGTGTAATGTTAAGCCATTTATTTGTTGACTTTTTCTTCTTTTAAGGAATGCAATGAACTTTCTTCTTAGAACTGTTTTCCTAGTATCCCAGAGATTTCAATATGTTGTATCTGTAATTTGATATTGAACCAATATCATTATTCACCTCTAAGAATTTTTTAATCTCTTTCTTGATGTGTTCTGCAACCCAGTGTTCATTTGGTAGCATATTATTTAGACTCCATGTCTTGGAGTGAGTTTTATATCTTATTTTATCATTGATTTCTAATTTCATCCCATTATTATCTGATAGAATGCAGGGTAGTATTTATACCTTTTTATAGTTGCTAAGAAATGCTTTGTGGCATAATATATGGTCTGTTAGAGAGAAGGATCCATGTGCTACTGAGAAGAAAGTCTATTCCCTCATTGAAGGATGAACTTGAGAATAGTTTGTTTGATGAATGTAGATGCTCCATTGTTTGGGACATATATATTCATAATTGTTAAGTCTTGTTGGTGTGGTTTCCTTGAATAGTATGTGGTGTCTATCTTTACTCTTTTTGGTTGACTTTAACTTGAAGTCCACTTTATTTGATATGAGGATGGCAACCCCTGCTTGCTTCTGCAGTTTATGTGAGTGGTATGATTTTCCCTAACCCTTCACCTTCAGTCTGTTGATGTGTTTTCCTATGAGATTAGTCTCTTGGAGGCAGCATATTGTTGGGTCTTTTTTCTTGATCCAATCTGCTAGTCTATGTCTTTTGATTGGTGAGTTTAGGCCATTAACATTCAGGGTTATTATTGAGATGTGATTTGTGTTCCCAGCCATTTTTGTTTATTCTTAATATTTAATGTGACTTGGTTTCTTCTCCGATTAGATTTTCCTTTAGTGTAATATCCCTCTGCTGGTTTTCATCATTGTTTTTCATTTCCTCTTCTTGGAATATTTTGATGAGGATGTTCTGTAGTGCAGGCATTCTTGTAAATTCTTTTAACTTTTGTTTATCATGGCAGATTTTTATTTCATCATCAAATCTAAAGCTTAGTTTTGCTGGATATAAGATTCTTGGTTGGCATCCATTTTCTTTCAGAGCTTGGTATATGTTGTTCCATGATCTCCTTCCTGGCTTCGAGGGTGTGGGTTGAAAAATCTGCTGAGATACCAATTGGTCTCCCTCTATATGGGATCTGATACCTCTCTCTTGAGGCTTTTAAGATTCTATCCTCATTGTGTATGCTAGGCAATTTCATTATAATGTGCCTTTGTGTAGATATGTTGTAATTTTGTACATTTAGTGTCCTGTAAGCCTCTTGTATTTGGTTTTCCAATTTGTTCTTCATGCTTGGGAAATTTTCTGATATTATCTCATTGAAGAGATTATGCATTCCTTTGGTTTGAAACTGTGTTCCATCTTCTTTCCCAATAACACTTAGATTTGGTCTTTTGATGCTGTCCCATAATTCTTTGATGTTCTGTTCATGGTTTCTTATTATCTTCACTATGTGATCAATTTTATTTTATAGATTGTATACTTTGTCTTAATTATCTGATGTTCTTTCTTCTAAGTGATCTATTCTGTTGATTACACTTTCTATAGAGTTTTTAAAATTTGGTTTATTGTATCCTTCATTTCAAGGATTTCTGACTGTTTTTTTTTCCAGAGTCTCTATTTCTCTCTTGAAGTAATCTTTTGCTGTGTTTGCTCTCTTATCTCTTTGTTGGAGAGATAAATTTTTGCCTATATGTGCTCATTTAGGTCATTCTTTAATTCACAGATCATTCTAATTATGAACCTTCTGAACTCCATCTGATATTTTATTGACTTTGTTGTCCATGGGTTCTGTTACTATATCAGTATCCTGGTTTGTTTGAGGCAATTTCCTCTCTTGTTTTTTCATGTTGTCTGTGTGTCTTCCTTTCATGTAGTGTGGACCTGATATATTACAATTTCTTCCCTATATTCTTGTAGTACCCATACAGATTGTCTGTACTTCTTCTTAATGTTGTGCTTCCAGACCCTGCTGGTGTCCCTCAATGTATGCTACTGAATCTAAAGTTGGTGGAAGCCAAGGTAACCCCAGATAATAGTTTAGGTGCCCCAAGATGGAAGCAATGTCTTACAAAGATGGAGCTGAAAGGGTGTATTTTACACTCTCTTTGGGATGTCTTCTCTGAGATGCAGCTGCTTCTAGGCTCTGTCTACTGTCAAAAAGTTAGGAGCTACTGCATGGGGAAGGCTATGGCAATGACTGCAGTGTCCCAAGATGGAAGTGGGTTAGACTTAGACTCCCAGGTGGGGGAGGCAAACTTGGACCTACCCTGGATCTGGGTCTGTACAAGTTGAATGTAGGCAGATCTCAGCTGGGCCTGAGCTTCCTCAGTAGTTTACTGGTCAGAAGAGGCAGTCCTGTGCAGAGGCTGGTCTCAGGTGGGTGTCTCCCCTGCTGGTAAAGGGGTGGACCCCAGGCCTACTGTGAGCCTGGGTCCAGCACAGGCTGGTGTGGGCAAATCTGGGCTGGGCCTAGTCAGTGGATGTTTTTGCCTATAGGATGAATCTCTTCTAAGCAACATATATTTATGTCCTATTCTTTGGTTCTTTCTGCCAATTCTTGTCTTTTGATTGGAGAGGACAGATGATATTCATTCTGTGTTATTTAAAGGATAATTTTATTTTCTAGTATTTTTATTTATTGCTAATGCATAATTCATATTTGATTCTCCTTTAATTGACTATTCTTCTACTGACATTTATCCATATACTGGTTCTTACATTTTTATTTCATCTGTATGAAATATTTTATTGAATATATTTTGTAATATAGGCTTAGTTTATGAATTATTTTAGTTTCTGTTTATTATAGAAAGTTTTTATTTCAGCTTCAATTCTTAAGAATACTTTTTTTAGATATAATAATCTTGGCTGGAACCCATTTTCTTTCAGAGTTTTGTATATATTATTATAATTCCTTCTAGCCTTTGGGGTCTTGACTGAGAAAGCATAAGAATGTCTAATTGGCTAATATGATCTGCCATTTTTCTTTTGTGGCTTTTAAAATTCTATCATTGCTCTGTAAGTTAGGCATTTATTATAATGCATTTTGGAGAGAATCATTTTTTGATCTTGTCTATTTGGTTTTCTAAATACCTCTGTATTGGGGTTTCCATTTCATCCTTAAGATTTGCACAGTTTTCTGGTATTATATCATTGAAAATGTTGTTCACTCCTAGTTCATAACTGAGTGACTTCTTCTATGCCTATCAATTTTAGATTTGGGTTCTTAATACTATTGTAGGTTTCCTGAATATTCGGTTTTCCTGAATATTCTGGTCTCTTAACATATTTACTTTATTGTCATCTTTGTTTTCAATATATTGCATATATTATCATCAAGTTATGAGAATTTGACTTTTATGTGGTCAAATGTGTTGGTGAGGCTTTCAATTGAATTTTTATTTATTTAATCTTTATTTCCATCATTTCTGTTGTTATTTCCCCCAGAATATCTTTCTTGAAATTATTTTTTACTTCCTGTTTTCTTTCTTAGTGCATTCCTTGGAGTTATTTGTGATATGCCATGTTTAGGGGAGAGATTTCTTATTGAGTTCTTGATTTAGATTGCATCAGGATTTCAGACCTTTAGAAGATGTTCACTCATCACTCTTTAATTTAACCTCTTATTTTCCCTGAATATGGAGGTAATGATCACACTAACATGACTCTCCAGCTGCCAAGCTTTGCAGCCAACCTTCCTGTCCCTGCTGAGAAGCACTAGTGGAGTGAAGAAGCATTGGAGTGTGCCTCATTGGGTAGGAGCATGAGCAGTATGCCTTTGGCTCTGTGGATCCTCCTCGGCAGATTAGTTGGCCTAAGACATTACAAGCCAAGGCACAACATCCTTTGGTGACCAGACCTTAGTACAGCACAGATGCCTACTTCAGAAGCCTAGAACTTGAGAGCATAGACCATCCAATGACCTCAACCTCCTACTTTCTGACCTGTGGTGAGAAAATGGAAGTAAGGCAGACCTGAAAGGAAACTAGGACTCAAGAGTTGACCAATGACATTTGTATATTATCTCACTCTAATTAACATAAATTTGGACCAATGGCATTAGTAACTTTCCAAAACCTAGCTAGTATAGTTGATATTGAACCAATATCAGTGTTGCTTTTTTTCAAATCCTAATTGACATTAGTCTCAACCAATAGCAGTGACCCAAATGCTACATTAACCCCTATATTGGCACACTCAGAGAAAATCTGCTATTGGGTCCCCTCTTGTGTTGCAAGAGTTATGTTACTCTTTCTATTCTTCAATAAATCTTGCTCTTTCCCTCATTCTGATCTGTGGATTTCATTCTTTGAATTCTCTAAACAAAAACCCAGAAAAATAAATTGACAAAATGGAGAAATTCTAGTCTCACCTGCTAACAGATGTAGGGAATAGAGTTTTATATCAAAACTTTGGTTTTAGCATTAAATCACCTCTGATACAATTCTAGGTGGCCCCCTCCACTGTTCGGTGTATCAACATATGTACCAAGTTTTTAATTTGATCAGAGGAGATGGTCCCTAATTTTGGATTAGCAGACAGCTTTCTGTCTCTTAGGAGACACAGTCTTATGTACCCTCCTTAGAAAAAGCTTTTCATACTCAGCACTGTCAAATTCAGTGAGGATTTCCCTATGTACAATTTGGAGTTTGTGCTATATGAAGGTCTAAAGTAGAAGTATTATAGAATGGCAGATGTGATGCTGGGTGGCCCATGCAGTGATGCAGATGGCTCCTCTGGAGGAACAAATTTCAGGTTAGTCTTATATCTGAGCACTGTGGACAGTGACTGGTGTCTATGGGATGCCCCTCTGTTAGACTGTTTGTGAAGTTCTCCATTGGCCATTGATCTATGCATCTAAAAGAAAAGTGAATTAACTGACAACTATGGGACTCACAGCTGTGGACCTTTCTGGAGGAGCTGGGTCACATGAATTAGTTCCCTAGTTACTATGGATTTCTTACCATCTGGTGCTTAGTAGTCAGCCCAGAGACCAAAGTCTGCATGCTTGAAAAGTACTCCATCTGCTTACTGTTTCTACTGGGTGCTGGGGCATAGGATGCAGGGTTAGGGCTGTGGCTGACTGCTGTGGAATGCTGAGCATTGGCTCCCTTCTGTCGGGGTTTCTTTGTTGTAGCCCTATCTATGCATAATCTGCAACTATGAGTACAGGCTATCTGTGGGCAGTCTGTGGCACAGAATCCTCCATCCTGGTTGTGGCAGATTACTGAGGCTTTACCTGTCACCATAATGGAGATAAGGTATCAGTTGGCCCATCTTTGCCTGAGCTCCTTGAGGAGGCAGTGGGGGTGTTGCCATGCAGTTAGCACTCCCCAGGAATGACTGGCTTTTGTGTTAGCTCCATCTCACTCTCCTGGTCCATGGTAAAGAAGAGGGAGCTTCAGTAAACTTGGATAGCAGTGAGCCCTCTTTAAATTCTTCCTAGTTGGATTTCTGATATAATTCATTGTACAAGTGTTCCCTATGGTTTTATTTGTTAGTATTTGTAGATGGGAAGAAGCTATGTTGATTTAATTTCTTCTTTAGAGGCTGATAAGCTGTGAATTCTACAAAATGGCTGTCTGGCCCATATTTGTGCTCAATTGTGGTTTCCTTTGCTGTCTTTTTAGCCCCTGTCCCATTTTAACTTGTTTTGTTTTGTTAACTATGCAAGCTTATGGTCTTTTCCTCTCCCTCTTTCTTTGTTATCCATTCCCACTGAACCCTCCTGATCAGGGTTAAGATCAAGGAATTCTTTCTTGATTTTCTTCTCTAGTAACCAAATTCCAAGTCCCTCCAAATCTTAAGCTGTCCAGTATTGAGTATTAGAGTGTTCACTCTATTCCCCAACTTTCTGGTCAGCAGTCCTTTCACTACTTCATTTCTGAACTATGGAGGAGTCAAGTGTTGCTTCCTAGAGGTTTTTTTTTTTCTTTTATTTACCATTTTCTAAGCTCTATTTCTAAAGTGCAACTTTTATATAGAAAACTTACTTTCAGTTGAAGACAAAGAAATGAGTAAAATAAAAGGTAACTAGATTATTAGCAAATGCATTATACATGAAATACACATGCACCAATGTAAGATAAAATATCTTAATTGTAACATATTTTCTTTGAACCCTGATCTAATCTTTAAAATATTTGTTAATGTGGGGCCATTCAGAATGCAGTGTTGATATTAAAACACAAACCTCCCAGCACAAGGCACAATATTAAAATAAAAAATAAATTAGCAAAAAAACAATAGTTTGGACTCTCCAGTAAGAAATACTGGAATTAACATCTGAGACAAATGCAATGTGTGTGAAGAAAAAAATCCTTGTATCCTCTCTAGACCATTTTATATGGTCTAGCTAAGTATGTGGTATTAGTAAGTAACCTATAAATGGATTTCTGAATCTTCTAAGGTTTGGTCTTTGAAGGAAAATAAATGAGTAAATTGTCAGCATTCAGGTATTATTTAAGAACAGGAGGTCATGAGCTTAGTGATGCTAAGTGAAATAAGACAGGATCAAAAATGCAAATGCCGCATAACCTTACTTATATGTAGAATGCAAAGTGTCAAACTCAAAAGCAGAGTTAGTAGAGGTGGTCTTGGAAGGAGGCACTGATGGGGAGAGGCAAGACATGTCAAAGGGTGTTGTGTTTTGGTTCAACAGGAGTAATAAGTTTCAGTGATCTATTCCATGATAACTCTTGTTAATTACAATGCACCGTGTATTTCAAATTTGGTAAAAGAATAGATTTTAAAGAATGTTCTCACCATCAAGTAACTATGTGAGGTGACAGCAATGTTAATCACCTTCATTATTTTGATTTTTTATGGTGCTGATGATTGAATTCAGGAAGGCTTTACCATTATGCTATATCCCCTTTTCTTTTTATTCTTTATTATTTTTGAGATAGGATCTCAATAAATTGCCAAGGCTGATCTTGAATTTGTACTCCTCATACCTTAGCCTCTCAAATCACTGGGATTACAGATATATGCTGCTGTTCCTTTCTAATTACCTTAATATAATAATTCCACATACACATATAACATTACAATGCATTCCATAAAATATACAGTAGTTATTTGGTATTAAAAATTTTTTAAATAAAAAAAAAGGCCATAACTGAAAAAATGAGCAAACAGAAAATAAATAAGAAATGGGAATCAAAAAAAAAAAAGATGAAATATCAAGAAAGTCAAAATAAGAGCATGTCAACAATAAATGTTCTCTGCTTCCAGGAGGGATGAAATATGGGAGTTTCTTACTTTGGCTTTAAGGAAAACAAAAATCATTTCATGAGGCTCAAGTCAATAATCATTTTCTCTCTTCAAACTTGGAGCTCTCTGACTTGTACAAACTGAAAAGAAGCGAGGTTTCATTTAGCTGCCCTCTAGGGAGTTTGCATTACATAGACATCCTCTCACAAATAAGATATGAACCACAGGCCTGGCATCAAATCTGTCCTATCCTCAATATAACCGTTTAGCAAAGTTTCAAGACACCTAAAAATAATAGGCTCTGAGGTTAAGTGGAAACATCTATAAAGCAACCAAAACAGAAAAGAAACACAAAGATGTATAAAACTAAGTGAAACAACAGAAACAGAATAAATATTAACACTCAAATTCTAAAGACACAAAGTTATTAACCCTAGAAAAAGAAATTTGGTAGTATCCCCAGCAACAGGACCAGATTCAATGAAAACAACAGAAAAAACAGACAATTTAAAATAAACATGCTCAGCATTTTCAAAGAGATAATGGAAAATCATCTCTATAAAAGGCAATATGAAATTATGAAATAGGTAAAAAAGAAGAAAAGTAATTAAAATATATTTTAAATATTAGCAAATTATAACTGTTGAATTTTTTAAAAGCCAATTGTCACAACAAACCATAAGCAGGATTGAAAACAGTTGGCCTGCAAATCAATTGCAAGATGGTATGGGATTAATCATCTGGCATCCAAAGTGGTAAAGAGGTGCAGCTGTGAAGGAATTTAAAGGACACGAGAGCCAACTCTACCTCAGTGGAGAAAACGTGTCCCCAACAAGAAGGCTTGAAAAATTGAAGACAAGTGCAGGTAAATAACAAATACAACATACATATGAATTAACTATTAACTATAAAATCTTGATCAGCACTTTGTCTCTAAAAGCCAAAACTCCCTCTCTATTCATAAATAATGAATAAAAAAAGACAGAAAAATGTCTAAAACAAATTAGATTTTGCAAAGTTTCTGTTTTTATTTAGAATGAGAAAAGATTTGCTGAATAATTTTAGACTCTCTGAGATATACTGAAAAATTAAATGTTAAAATTTTAAGGGTTGCAGTTAAATAGTTAAATTTTTATATAACTTCAAAATAAGGGAAGGAAAATAAAAAGAAATTATTAAAATCTTATTAATCCAACTGTGTTAGTTTTTCATCTCTGTGACAAATGCCTGAGAAAACCACCTTAGAAGAGCAAAGATTTATTTTTGTTCATGGTTTCAGAGGCTTAAGTCCATGCTAGGCTACTTCATTGCTTTGAACCTGCAGTGAGGCAGAACATGATAGAAGAGTGTAGTGGAACAGTATGTTAAAGGAAATGTTTCAGGTCTTGGCAGGCAAGAAATAGAGATAGATGGACAGGTGGATAGATAGATAATTGATAGATAGATAGATAATAGATAGATAGATAGATAGATAGATAGATAGATAGATAGATAGATAATAGATATAGAAAATGGCATGGAACAAGATATACCCTTTGGGGGCATACCTCTGGTAATCTATTCCTCTCAACTAGGCACCACTTCCTACAGTTTCTCCTACCTTCCCATACTGCCATCAAAATATTAATCTATAAGTAATTTAGGTCAGGGCCCTCATTATTCATCTTTTCCCCAAAGCCCCACTTCTGAACATTACTACTTGGAGGAGGGGCCAGGTCTTCAACACATGAGCCTCCTGGAGACATTCCAAATCCAAACTATACCACCAACCTTAAACGAGAAAATTTAAAAGGAAGCCAATAAATATGAAGCCAAATAAGAAGCACAGCTTTTTATGTAAGAAATAATTGCACATTGACAAACATAAATATGACAATCCCATCTATGAAGAGAGTCAGATTGCATTAAAAATTTAAATTGCAGCTAAATAGGGCTTATGAGGCATAACGAAAAATAATATTGAACATTTCAAAATTAACCATTTAAAAATATGTCAGAAAAATACTGTGATAATTAATTTTATGTCAATTTGGCTGGGCCACAGTGCCAAGACAATCTGTCAAACCTAGTTGTGAGTGTTTTCATAAGAGTGTTTTTAGATGGAATAGCATTGAAATCAAGAAAGGAAGTAAAGAAAACTACTCTTAGGAATGCAGATGGACTTCATCTATTCAGGTGAAAGCTTTAATAGAACACACACACACACACACACACACACACACTCACACACACACACATATCGCTGCTTAGATAGGTTCTACTGGGCTTATTGGGTATTACATATATTTTCAACTGATGACACTTGTTTACTTAGAATACTTTTATCAGAACACAAACCTCATGGTAAGTCAAAGAACATTTGTATTTTATACACACTATTCCATACACACATGCACATATATACACAGGGAGGAGGAGAATTATCAATTACAGACATTTGGTCTTATGAAATTTTGGAATCTGGTTAAGTGGCCTATTTAATGCTGTTGCCTGTTTATCAGATGCTGGGGATTGAAGTCTAAAGGTTAGATAGTTGGATTAGAAGATGGATATAAAGTAGAGAGACCAAGAGCAAACTAGAAACTAGACATAAGAGCTAAAACCACATGAACACGGACTCACAGGAACTGTGTCAGTTACTTCCAGTTGCCTGTGGCCTATGTGGTGTGGATGCAGCCAGGACTTAGATATACCTGAGTCCTGAGCTAAATGCAACTATTGACCCAGCAGTAAGAAACTAAAGGAAGACTCAGCTAAAGTAGAACAGCTTCAGGCCCAGCTGCTATTTTCAACATACAGTTGTAGCAGCAAATCAGTCACAATGTGGGTGAACTTAGTGGCCTGGAATGATAAGGGACAGACTCTTCAAACACCTGTGTAGTGAGGGTTGGTCATATGGTGTACTTGGGCAAAGTAGGAGTAGCCACAGTATTTGTGGAGATTCTTTTTTTCCTTTCTGAAAATAAAAGAACAAAGAAAAAAGAAAAAGCCTTCCAAGTTGAAGAGCCTTTCTCTTTTGTCCTTTTGGGCTCTTGTCCATTCTCTAACTTCTACTATCTAGAATGCTGAAGCAAATGCTTAGAAATTATTTTGAGATTTAAGGACAAAATACACATGCTTAAAATGAATTCTAAACACATCTTTGAGATGATACACTGGTATGGAACTATCTTCTTCTGCACATTTTTATTTTATGGGAAAAATAAATTCCTATTTCAAACAGTAATTGGGCTTTACTGGTACCTGAAGCTGAAATCATTCCTTTTCCATTAGTTCTACTATTTCAGTGAATTACAAAACTAAGAGCAGCTCTGGGGAAGAGGAATTGGATGTTTCAAGAAAGGCAAGGAAGCATGGCAGTCAGCAAGAGTAAAAAATTTCTCTCTTTTACCAAACTCTAGTCAGGCTTCCATTCTTCTCCATGGGACCTCAACTTTGTTCTATAAAGACTTGAGCAAACACTAATGTAGTTTCTAATAACTTAAGGCCACATTCCTGGGAGGACACATAAGGTGCCTGCCTGAGAAACTCAAGGCTGCTAAAATAATTTATTATTTTTTCCACCGTTAAGCTGGACTGTTTTCTGGCTGTCAATAATAAGAATCAGTAAGCAAAACCATATGGGTTCATATGGACCAATTCCCCTCTACTTTTTTGTTATTATTTACTTCCCTGACTCTACTGTGTCTCCCCACTTCCCGATTACCTTGGTCTTCCTTTAAAAAACCTTGCCTACAAATAAAAGTTGAGTTCAGTTCATGCTAGACACTTTTCCATATCATGCATCAAAATCTGTTTTTTCCAGCTTAACTAGTTTTAAATTTTATTATAGAGTCCTTTTAGTATTGACCTGACAGCAGAGATCTTTCAGTATTTCTGACTCCCATTTTAAGGGATTCAGCCAACATGGTTATAACCACTTTTCAAATACAGACACCTACAAGCCAAGGGTTACCTCCCAATTTATATCAGGATAACAACAGAAATGCTTGGATAAATTTGGAAAAAAAAAAGATGATGTGGTCACTTCTGGCACTTGTAATTTTGGTTTTCAAATTTCTCATTCAAATTATGCTGGTTTTAAGAGTTTTGTATCTTTTTAATCTATCCCCATTAGGTAGTATTTACAAAGCAAGAACAACAGGATATAAAGGATAGCAGATACCCCTAATAGTAGATAAAAGTTACACATTTACTAGCAAAGAATAAGACAGAATGATAAAAAAAAAAATCAGTACTGGGCTAACTACACCAAGCAAGGTACCATAAAATATTTTTGTAGATAAAGTCCTTGCTATTTAGCGCTACTATGTCATGCATGTGTTACTTTAACACAGTTTTTTTCTTTTTTAAGAGAGAGTGAGAGAGGGGAGAGAGAGAGAGAATTTTTAATATTTATTTATTTTTTTTCTCGTTCTCGGTGGACACAACATCTTTGTTGGTATGTGGTGCTGAGGATTGAACCCCGGCCACATGCATGCCAGGCAAGCGCGCTACCACTAGAGCCACATCCCCAGCCCTAACACAGTGTTTTATGACTCATGCTTATCACCATGTGAAGATATATATAACACCTGCAGCACATAGTTGAGTAAAAGTGGAGTCAAAGAAGTTCCAGGTCAATCTTAAGATTCCCTCAATATTTAACCCAATCCCAATCCAAAGTGTCCTGAAGACCAATTTTACGAATCTATCATTTGACTATCTTTTATCTGGGAAGTTCTAAAAACCATAAGAAAAAAATAAACTTTCCTATCAAATACTGAAGTTATTTTATAATATACATATATGTATACATATGTAATATACCAAAATATACATTATTATATAAAAATACCACTTAATCTAAAGATATATATTTATGAAAAAAAAAAAAATATATATATATATGTGCATTTATTTGTGTATAACATATCTCATTACTCAAGGAAATGAAAATGTACAAAACTAATTGAATAATTAATGAAAAGACATGGATAACCCTAATAAATCACAAACTCTAACCCTAACTCAAATTCTTTGTTTTCAGAAAACAATTAAAACACAGAACTATAATTTGAGATTTAATACAGTTATATTGAAATTAATAAAATATGCTAGTATGGAAAAATATAAAATAAGTTAACCATATATAAGGAAAAGTAAAAGAATCAGACTGCAAAAAGGCAGTGTGGATTCATCACTAATCTATTTACAGTAACACACTGCAATAGTCACTGAGTTATAACCAAAATAGGTAAATTTTATTTTATGTAAATTTACTCAATAAAATTGATGAAAGAAGCTTTGGGTTAAAATGCTAAGAAAGGACCCTACCAAAGGGAAAGAGCTGGGACAAGAAGTCTTGGGACTTCTGTCTCTCCCCAATTTTGGGTCCTAGGAGCAGGGCTGAGCAAGAGGCAGGAAACGTTTCTCTGACTTCGGAGACGCAGAAATTCAGGCTGATGGGGTTTTACAAAATGGCAGAATAGAAGAGGTTGCTTTCCTAGGTGTTCTGGAGCATGGAACCAAGAAAACAGGCAGCTTCTCAGCCTGGTGGGTGAAAAAAAAATAGGAAGAAGGGGAGACTTACTGGAATTTAAAGCTGAATATTCAAAGCATACTGGGGACTCAGCAGGTTGGATACAATAAAATAAGGAAGAAATTCCACTGACAGCACCAGCCAGAGCAGTCCCTCTGTGAGCAAAATGCAGGGAATTGAAGAAACCTGAATCCTTTCGGATACTTAGAGTGAGTCTGGGGACTGAAGGTTTAGAGATCAAGGGCATTGCCTGACTAAACAGAAAGGCACTGTGCACAATACCCTTTTGCAGGAAGAAGCCATCATCTCTCCAGGCAGCATGCTGAGGACAAAGGAAGGAACAGTTTTGCAGCCATGGCATGGGGGCTGGCAGCTTAGGGTGTGGATTACTGGCAACTCAAGTCTAGCCCAAAATACAGGCCCAGTAAACACATGATTTGTGACACAGAGTGTGTGTAAGTACACAGGAGAAAATCAAACATGGAGAGAGGTTTACAGAGGGGAAAACTAGTCATGTCATCGAAACCTACCCAGCTCTTCTCCTTCCCCTCCTTTCCAGCTGATTGCTAGAACTTCTGGGAGATGCTTCTCAATGGGAATTTGGAAAGGCTGGAGCAGAAGAGATTGAGTTTGAAAACTGAACCCAAGACCAGGAAATGTAGGATCTACAGGTGCCTTAGGGGAGTAAGAATTGGCTCCTTAACCACATAAGTGGAACCCAGGGTACAGTCTTACAACATGAACTGACAATTGCTGGGTGCACTGATTTAAAATTTTTAAATATCCAGATCAATTGGCATTCAGCAAAGAGACTGGAGCCCACCTAAGCCCAAACCCTGCCTACAGAAATTCAGCATCTGGGATTACCTCTCTCACTCCAGCAATCCAAAGAGTGGAGCATCACCATCCAGAGACTCCACCAAGAACTGCTGAGAAGAGAAGCTGAGAATCTTTTGATCTCCAACAGAAAAAATTCTAGAATTTTTCACTGAGATTTCTTTTTTTTCTTTTATTTCACCCTTTTTTCTTTTTCCTTTCTTTTCCTTTTCTCTTTTTTTTGTGACCTGACTGGTACATTGACATTTATACCTACACATATTTTTTTCTCATTTCTAGCATTTTTAAAGCCAGTTATTTTTCATGAATGAGTTTTAGAGAACTAGGATGTTTGATTAGCATATTTTAGTTTTGTTTTGTATTCTTTCATTTTTACTTTTATTTTAATTTTTACCTGTTTCCTTTCATTCTTTCTTTTTTCTACTAACAGCCAACCTCTATTTTTCTCTCTTTCACTCTTTCTTTAATTTTTTACTTGTATCTCCTGTCCTCCTCCCTCATAATCATTACATTCTATATAATTTTGTTCTTTCCATGTCCCCCATTTGGATTTTATATCCATTTGCAAAGTTCATGTTTTTAATTGTAGGCAATAACTGATCATGTGATATCTGTTGTTATGATAATTAACATTTTAGTGGTCACAGTAAGAACTATGTGGCTTAATGCTACATATTGTTTGCATTGGGGGTTATTAATATTTGTCTCCCCATAAACTATGAGGTAGTGGGAACCTTCAGGGACACTATAAGTCCACAGAGTAAAATCTCTACTACCTCAAATCCATACTGTTAGATGGGTAGACACACAAACAACATGAAAAAACAAGGGAATAATTAACTCCATACAATAAAGATATTCCAATAACAGAACCCATTGATACTACCATGAAAGAAATGTCAGAGAATGAGTTTAGAATATACATAGTTAAACTGATCTCTGAAGTGAAGGACAGTATAAGGAATAAAATCAGAGAGCAAATATAGGAAGTAAAAAAAAATCACTTCATTGAAGACAGATTCTGGGGGGGAAAAGCAAAATATCCTTGAAATGAAGGAAACAATAAATTAAATTAAAAACCCAATTGAAAGCATCAGCAAAACACTAGATCAGTTGGAAGACAGAGGTTCAGGCAATGAAGACAAAATATACAATCTTGAAAACAAAGTTGTCCATGGAGAAAATATGTTAATAGACTATGAACAGAACTTACAAGAAATATAGCATAACATCAATTTAAGATTTATTGGGATAGATGGAGGTTTGGCCATACAAACCAAAGGAATGTACAATCTTTTCAATGAAATATTATCAGATCATTTCATAAGTCTAAAGAATAAAATGGGAAATAAAATATGATAGGCTTACAGGACCCCAAATGTACAAAATTTCAATACACCCACACCAAGGCACATTATTATGAAAATGCCTAACGTAAAAATAAGGATAGAATTTTAAAGACTTCAAGAGAAAACTGTTGGGTGATATTTAGAGGGAAACCGATTCATATCTCTGCTTATTTCTCACCCAGACACACTCTAAGCTAGGTAGTCCTGGGAAAATATATACCAAGCTCTGAAAGAAAATGAAAGACAAGCAATAATTCCATATCCAGCAAAATTGAACTTCAGATTTGAAGATGAAATAAAAACCTTCTATGGTAAACAAGAGTTAAAAGAATTCACAATTAGAAAGCATGCACTATGAAATATACTCAGTAAGATATTTCATGAAGAAGAAATGAAAAACTAAATTGAAAACCAGCAAAGAAGGAACTCTACTAAAAGAGCAGTGAGTCAATGGAGAAACTACTTCAAATTAAACCTAATAATAAATCAAAATGACAGGGAATAAAAATAATATCTCACTAATAACATTGAATGTAAATGGTCTAAACTCACCATTTGACCCAGCTATCCACTTCTTGGTTTATATACAAAGAACTTAAAATCAGAATACTACAATGACTTGTTGATAGCCGCTCAATTCACAATGGCCAAACTATGGAATCAACCTAAATGCTCTTCAATAGATGAATGGATAAAAAAATGTGCATGCACACACATGGAAGATTACTCATCTGGAAGAAAAAATGAAATTATAGCATTTTCCAGTAAATTGATGGAGCTAGAGAATATCATGATAAGCGAAATAACCCAACCCCCCCAATCCAAAGGCTGAGAGTTTTCTCTGGCATGAGGATGCTAATTCACAATGGGGGGGTATAAGGAAAAATAGGAGTATTTTGGAGTAGGCAGAGGGAAGTAAAGGGAGGGGGGCTATGGGGCTAGGAAGAATAGCAAAATGAATTGGACATTATTAGCATACATACATATATGACTATAGAACAGGTGTGATTGTACAACATGTACAACCAGAAGAATGAGAAGTTACATTTATGTATGATGTGTCAAAATTAGTCATAAGTTAGTCATAAGGGACAAAGAAAAACATGTCATACTGCCTAAGGTAATTATACATCAACAAGATGTAACAAACATAAATATTTATTCACTAAACAATGGATCATCTATGTACATCAAACAAACCCTTCTCAATTTCAAGAATCAAGAATCAAATAAGACTACAACACAATAATACTGGTTGACTTTAATACAGTCTTCTTACCACTGGATAGAGGAAGGAAGGAAGGAAGGAAAGAAGGAAGGAAGGAAGGAAAGAAGGAAGGAAGGAAGGAAGGAAGGAAGGAAGGAAGGAAGGAAGGAAGGAAGGAAGGAACTATAGAACTAAAAACACAATTAATAATTTAGACTTAAGAGACATATATAGAATGCACTTTTTTCTCAGCAGCACATGGATCCTTCTCTAAAACAGATCATATCGTAAATCACAAAGCAACTTTTAGCAGATACAAAAAAATAGAGATAATATCTTGTATTCTATCAGATCATAATGAAATGAAATTTAAAATCAACAATAAAATAAAAATAGAAGCTACTTTAACACCTAGAGATTAAACAATACACTATTGAATGACAAATGGATAGCAAAGTAATCAAGGATAAAATTTTAAAAAAATACTTAGAGGTAAATGAAAATAATGACACAACATATTAAATTCTCCAGGACATTATGAGGGCAGTGTAAGAGAAAAGTTCATTACATTGAGCTCATTCATAAAAGAATAGAAAATCAACAAATAAATAACCTTATATTACATCAGAAAGTCCTAGAAAAAAAGAGGAACAAATGAACATCAAAAGCAGTAGAAAACAGGAAATAATTCAATTCAGATCTGAAATCAATAAAATGGAAACAAAAGAATCAATTCAAAAATTGACAATACAAAAAGTGGATTCTTTGAAAATAAATCAATATAATGAACAAACCCTTAGTCAAGTTAACAAAGAGGAAGAGAGAGAAAACTCAAATTACTAAAATCCTGATGAAAAAGGAAATATTACAGTGGACACTACTGAAATACAAGCAATAATCAGAACATATTTTTTAAATTTATTCTTTTATAAAATAGAAAATCTTGAAGACATCAGAAAATTTTTAGAGACTTATGGTCTACTCAAATTGAATCAGAAAGACCTAAAAATTTTAAACAGATAAATTTCAAGCAATGAAATTGAAGACACCATCAAAATCCTATCAACTAAGAAAAGCTCAGGACTAGATGGATTCTCAGCTGAATTCTACCAGACATTCAAAGAACTAACACCAATCTTCCTCAAATTATTTCATGAAATAGAAAATAAATGAACCATTCTAAACTCAGAATGAAGCTAGTATCACGCTGATACCAAAACCAGACAAAGATACAAAGGAAAGAGAACTTCAGACCAATATCCCTGAAGAACACAGATGAAAATATTCTTAATAAAATTCTGGAAAAAATACATTAAAAGAGTACACAGTGATCAAGTGGGATTCATCCCTGGATACAAGTTTGCCTCAAAATATGGAAATAAATAAACATAATTTATCACACCAATAGACTTAGAGAAAAGAATCACATAATTATCTCAATAGATGCAGAAAAAGCATTTAATGCAAAAGAACATCAATTCATTTTCAAAACACTAGAAAAACTCAGGATAGTAGGAACATACCTCAATATTGTAAAAGCTATATATGCTAAACTCAAGGCCAACATCATTCTAAATACAGAAAAATAGAAAGAATTCTCTCAAAAAAATTGGAATAAGACAAGGATGGCTTTTTTTTACCACTTCTATTCAACGTATTTCTAGAAACTCTAACCAGAGCAATTAGACAGAAGAAATAAATTAAAGGTATTCAAATAGGTAAATAAGTACTCAAACTTTTCCTACTTGTTGATGACATGACAGAAAACATCTAGAACTCATAAGGTACACTCATATATTGCTGGTGGGACTGCAAATTGGTGCAACCACTCTGGAAAGCAGTATGGAGATTCCTCAAAAAACTTGGAATGGAACCACCATTTGACCCAGTTTTTCCACTTCTCTGTCTATACCCAAAAGAGTTAAAATGAGCATTCTGTAATGACACAGCCACATCAATGTTCATAACAGCTCAATTCAAAATAGCCAATCTGTGGAACCAACCTAAGTACCCTTCAATAGATGAATGGATGAAGAAAATATGGTACATATATACAACAAAATATTACTCAGCCATAAAGAAGAATGCAATTATGGCATTTGCTGCAAAATGGATGAAACTGAAGGCTATCATGCTAAGTGAAATAAACCAATCCCCCCAAAACCAAGGTCTGAATGTTCTCTTTGATATGCTGACTCAAAATAGGGAGCTGGGAGGAAGGAGTGGAGTTTCACCTGATTACAAAGGAGGAAATGAGGGATGGGATGGGAGATGGGAATGGGAAAGCCAGTAGAATGAATCAGACATAACTTTCCTATAGTCATATATGATTATACAACCAGTGTAACTCCACATAATGTAAGATCACAAGAATGGGAGATTATAGTCGGTTTAAGTAGAATATGTCAAAATCCATTCTACTGTCATATATAACTAAAAAGAAAAAAATGCAAAGAAGCTTTAAGTAGTTAATTGGCTGAAATTGTAAATATGAAATTATGAGTTATGAGATATTAATAATTGCCCAGTAAATAGACTATTCGATAGATTTGTTGGATGATTACATTAAAATAATAATTTAAAATTTGTGTATTCTTTTCCTGATTATATAGTGATTTGTTCATTCATAAAAATTGTTGGACAGAAAATTGTCAACTTCAGATGAACACACAATAAAAATAACATATTTGAAAATACAAAAGGAAGATAATGAAAAGGCAAGAATAGGCTATATGACTTTAAATCTGAATAAGATTATAGAATCATTCTAATTGCTATTAAAAATTGTGATACTAAGTCTATGTGTATTTGGTCAAGGTGGAATAATAATTCTTTGGAACATATTGAGTGTGAAATCAGTCTATACCCAAAGTATATACTTGGTGTATGAGTAAAACAGTATTACAAAGCAGTTGAAAAATAAAAGGCAACTTAACCATGTTTGACAATTTAGTATCCATGAAAAAAATCAATTTGTACTTTTAACATTTCTTTTATACAGTGATTGTTTATAAATTGATAATTTATATATAAAAACAAATTAACAAAATTTTTAGGGAATTATAAAGAAAACATTACTAAATGGGACTGTATAAAGATGAATAAATTTATATGAAAAAGGACACAGATTAATTTTTAAATAGAGGACACAAGCTGCAAGAAGATATTTCATCAAAGAACTAATTTCCAGAATATGTAAATCAATCCTAGGTTTAGACAGAAGCATCCAATCTAACATGTGCAAAGTAGATGAATAAGTAATTCACAGAAAAGGGAATTCATATCTTCAATTATGCAAACATGACAATCATAATAATAATCAGGTTAGATGCAAATGCATTTCACACACATTGGACCAATAAACATTTCACAAGTCTGACCATAACATATGTGGTTGGTTATATGGAGGAAAGTGAATCCTTACCATGGTGGTGGTAATGAAAACTGATAAAATCAATTTACAGAGCAAATTGACAGCTTCTACTTAAATTGAGAATAAGCATATTAGATAAGAAAGTAATTAATATCCTGGGTATTTATGGGTAACGGGCCACACATACTCTTCAAGCAATAGGTTGATTTTTATCACAATATGTTTGGAATAAGGAAAAATAAAAGCAATCTTATTTTACATAAAAAAGAAAGAATTAGTGTCTCATTCAGTGGAAACCTATATATCATTTTTTTTGGCGTTGTTCTATTTTCTTTTTGGTACTATTGATTAAACCTAGGGGCATGTTAGCACTAACCCACATCTCCAGTCCTTTTTATTCTTTATAATAAGATAGGGTCTCATTAAGTTGCTTAGAACCTCTCTGAATTGCTGAGGCTGACCTCAAACTTGCAATCCTTCTGCCTTAGACTCCCAAGTTCTGGGATTAGCAGTGTGCACAACCATGGCTTGTCAGTATAGAACATCCTTAAGGAATAATATAACTCTATACAGCTTGGTGAATTTAACTTCCAAACAATTAAATAGTACAACTTTGCAAGCACATTGTTTTATAGTACGTGTAGATCCAAACGAATGTACTAAATTTCAAAGTAGTAGGACACTCCAGAGTGAGTTAGCAGTGGTTGGGGAATAGTGTATAGATATTTTAAATGTTTATCTTTTTTTTAAAAAAAACAAAGATCAGAAGCAACTTTATTAAGAAACATGAAATCCTAAGAAAAGGGTGCAAGGCAGTTAAGTTATAAAATCGTTGTTGAAAATAGTTGTTTTAGTCAGCTCTTTCACCACTGTTACCAAAAGACCTGTCTAGAACAATTTTAGAGGAGTAAAAGTTTATTTGGTGCTCACAATTTCAGAGACCTCAGTCCTTAGACAGCCAACTTCATTGCCCTGTGCCTGAGATGAGGCAGAATATCTTGGCAGAAGTGTGTGGTAAAGGAAAGTAGCTTACTGACATGACTATCAGGAAGCAGAGAGAAAACTCCACTCAGCAGTAACAAAAATATATACCCTAAGGGCACCTCTCCAATGCCCTACCTCCTCCAGTTACACCCCATCCACCTATAGTTATCATGCAGTTAATCCCTAGCAGGGTATTAATGCACTGATTAGGTTAAAGCTCTCATAACCCAATCATTTCACCTCTAAAACTTCTTGTACTGTCTCACACACGAACTTTTGGAGGATACCTCATTATCTACCATAACAATAGTGGAAGAATCTATTTACTCTATAAATTTTATAAGCTTGATAGACAATGCTAAATGAAGAATTAAAGTTGTGTTCATGCATCTGTAATCTTGTAACCATGGCATCAGTAATTCACTTTTTCTTTTCCTACCAGCAACAAATGTGCAGACAAAAGGAGGTCAGTAACTGAAATGTATATCAATTATTATAGT
This sequence comes from Urocitellus parryii, assembly GCF_045843805.1. Taxonomy (NCBI): domain Eukaryota; kingdom Metazoa; phylum Chordata; class Mammalia; order Rodentia; family Sciuridae; genus Urocitellus; species Urocitellus parryii. The sequence continues at coordinate 489,983 of NW_027553327.1, forward strand.
TATTTTACTCTTCTTAGTAAAGTTTGTGTGTGAATATGCTTCTTTGCAATGAAGTCTCTCTCTCTCTCTCTCTCTCTCTCTCTATATATATATATATATATATATATATATATATATATATATATATTATACACACACACACACACACACACACACACACACCCAGAGAGGGAGAGAGAGAGAGAGAGAGAGAGAGAGAGAGAGAGAGAGAGAGAGAGAGAGAGAGAACATGCTGGGCTTTTTATTTAAGGCAATATATGCACTTTCTTTATAATTAAATCTTAAGTCCCAAATTTCCTAATTTTCTGATTATCTTCTCTAGCTCTGATTCATTGTTTATTCACACACACAATTCATTTAACACAATATGCCTACTTATCCTTTTGTAACTGTGTGTATCTTAATCTTGTGGACTTAGATGTTAGACTAATTGATTTGTTTTTGTCTTGCTACTTCTTTAGTGGATGATTATCCACAATTATAGCGGATTAAGCAAGTGGAGAGTTCAGCTAAGTAACATGTTTATTACCTTTGGTGCCTCATTTTTGAGGAAAATGTGTAGAAAGCTTTTTCTTGTCTTGCAGAAGGAATATAGTCTCAGCAGGGCTTTGTGGCAGCTGAACAAATAAGACTATTCTTGTCTGAGAAAACATTTACATCTCCAGGTTCTTGATTAATTATAATAAGTGGATCTTGGAAACTTAAAAAAAAAAAGACATTTTTGGAGCTACATCCCAGCTAATGGCATTTTTTTTGAACAGTTTAAATCATAAATGTATTCATTAAAAGATGCAGATTAAAAAGAAACTGTCTACAAATTATCTTAGATGAGTGGGTTTTTTCAAGGAAAAGTTATTATGTATGAAAAAATTGTCAATAGTATTCAATATATGAAATGGTATAATACTAGAGGTTGAAGGTAAAATCATCTTGTATAATCTAAAGAATGCCACAATTTTATAAAATATATACTGTTATGGAAAGGTATAAAAATCTAAGGAGATTTTAAGAATGATAAAGTTAGGTAGCAATGTTTATTTAAGGTGAATCTTATTTTCATTGTATGCTCTCTAAACTTTTTCTATTTAATGTGATAATTTTATAGAAAGAAAAAACAAATGTACCCCCCACCCCCCAGAAATCACAGAGATCATCATTTAAGGTTCTGAATTAGACTTATGTAAAAGGAACTTACAATTGGATCATCAGCACATATCTTGGATGTATTTGGACAATTTAATTAATTTAATACCAGATGTGGGAGACCAACTTTACATGTGAATGGGTTACACTCTCTGGCTGGGGATTTGAGGGTCCCTGTCTTGTGCATGGGTATGTCTTGCTACAGCCCCATGGGTGAAGCTATGCTCACCTGTTCCTTTGTAATATGACCCCTTGCCCTGTTTAGGATAGAATCTTCCATGGAAGTGCCTTGTGTGTGTCCCCTTCTCTTACTGTGCCTTTGGGTGTGGCCTACCCAGGTGTCAGTCAACCTGCTGACAGTGGACATCATGAAGATACTTAGCCCCCTGAAACCTGACCCCTTGCCTCATTTGAATAGCTTCTCCTGAATAAAAGGGGTTAGCACGTGCTCTTTCTCTCTCTCTGTTTCTGCAGAGTGACCCCTGATCCTTTTAGTTGAGAGAAAAGAAACCCGGCAACCAGAAGTAAGTATGTGATTATCTCAGAGTATAGTGCAGAGTGCAGTATAAAGAGAAAAAGGAAGGCTTCCTGCCTCCTGAAGCCACACTCTTCATACACATTTTGTATTAAGATTTCCATTCACTTTGGCATCATGTTGGTAGTGAAAACATTCAGGATCATAGAAGCACAAACATATAAATGTCTACCATGTAACAGATGCCTACTAGCAGCTACCATATGGAGCTTGCAAACTAAGCATTTTTTTTTCTTTTAAAGTTGCAACTCATATTCATTAATGATGATTCTTATTCCATTTTTAAGGGGAATGTAAGAATACACAATGGAACTGACAGAGGTTTTAACAATCCATGATGGTATTCAGATATTTCTTGAAAATTGCCCACAGATAGATACTAAGGAGATGATAACAGATCTTCCAGATCCAGGGAATAGACTTTTTTAAAACTATTTTTTTGGGGGGAGGGGATAATTTTAGCTTTCAATAAGATGTTCCAGGTACAAGCATAGAAAATTTAGTTTGCCCATTTTCCCCTAATATATCAAACTTTAATTATAGAACAGTTATTGAAGCCAGGAAATTAGCATACATCCCCCTTGTTGAATAGATTTTCATAAAGGGATTCCCAGTGTTTTTTAAGGGACTGTGTCTGGTGAGAATGATTCAAAGAAAAAGCCATTAATGTATTTCAGATTACAGTCAACACCCAGATCCTGCTTCAGTTCACAGACAATGACCTTCATCTTTGTAAGACAACCAAGCCTGCCCTGTCTATTGATCCCTCTAACCCTGCACCCCTTATGGAATTCCACTCTCTGGAGTGAGAAATCTGCTCTCCTTTATTTACCTTCAATCTATTTACACATTTGCTCAAGGCTAGATACAGAGAATTGAGGTTCAGAAGTGCTGATTCAATCTACTTAAAAAGTCCATCATCGAACATTCAGTCTTCTTAGAGCTCTATTTTTAAAATATGCATATATTTGAAATTTCCATATATCTTAAATGTATAATTTTATTAATTTTGACTAATGAATATATTTTAAGTAATTCATGACTCTTTCAAGGTAATGGGACATTTTCTTCAAACCAGAAATTTCTCTGAAGTAACTCTGCAGTGAATTCTCCTATCCCACCAGGATCAAACACTTTTTAGAATAAATGTATATTAAAATCCCCAAATAAGTTTGCCTATTGCTCCCTTTAATTCTGTTAGTTCTGCTGTACCTGCTTGGGAGCTCTGCTATTATACACTTACAATTTAGGACTGTTGTGTCTTTCTTATAAATCAGTCTGTGTGTATGATATGCTGCTTTGTGTATGTGTCCTTGCTTTGAGGTCCAGGTTGTCTAGTATCATTACAACTACTTTAGGTTACTTTTCTGCTTAAAATTAGCATGTAATATACTTTTCATCCTTTTACCTAATTTACTACAAAATTTTATATTTGAAAAATGGCTCTTGAACACAGAATATGTATGATTTTATTTACCTATACAGCTGGACAATCTCTGAATTTCATTACAGTGTCTAGTGCATTTACACTTAATTTATTGGCATGATTGCATTTGTGTATCAATATGATGTTGCTGTAAATTCCATTTTTCTCTCTGTTACCCTTTTCTCACTGTAGTCCTACTTTTCCTACTTTCCTCTAGATTAATATATTTTCCTTCCTTTTAATTTCTCTGATTTTTTTCTGTTTAAAATGTATTTTGTAATTTACATATTGATAAATATACTCTTTTATGCATTTTGAAAAATGCACAATGTCATTACACCGGTCATCCCAACCAATATTTCCATCATTCTCTTCTCAAATCTTTTGTTACATTGTTGTAATCAACCCTGTCTCATTTACAGTCCCTCATAACCCCTGAATTATGACCCACTCCTATAGCATTGCCTTTTCATAGAATGTCATATAAATGGAATGATATAGCATGAAGATTTTGAGACGGGCTTATCTCGCACAGTAAAATGCAAACATAAATGGTGGTGTGCATATCAATAGTTTATATATTTTATGGGTAATAGTACATTGTACTGATGTGCAAGAGTTTATTTTCAAGCTCAGAAACATCTAAGTTATTTCTAATTTCTGGTGATTATAAACAAAGATTCTACAAAGATTAATGAGAATATTTGTGGAAATATAGGTTTCCATTTTCTGAGGTAAGTACCTGCACATGGATTATAAGCTAGGTATACAATTAAATTTATTAATGATTGACAAAATGTTTTCGATAGAAGCTGAATCATTTTATATTCATGTCATCAAAGGCTGAGGTTTCTAGTTTTTTTCCACATCCTCTTTAACATAGTGCTTGTCTCCTTTTTATTGTAACTATCTTAGTGTGTATCTTAAAGTAATAATGACATTGTGGTTTCAATTTGCAACTCCTTCACAACTAATTGTGTTTAGATATTTTTAAGCATTGTTTGGGGGGCATTTCTACATTTTTTAAGTTGTTTGTTCAATATTTTGCCCATTCTTAGAAAAATTCATTTATTTGTCTTAAACTGAAAGGGTTCGTCATGTATCCTGAATTCAGAAATTTTAATTTTTATATTATCTATAATAATTGTCTCTCTAACTGTCTTATCTTTATGTTTTCATTATGATGGCCTTGACAAGCTTAAGGTATTTTTTTATTTTGATGAAGTTTAATTTTCTCATTTTATGTAATTTCAATGCATGTACTTCTGTTATATTACATAAAATATTTCCAAACCCAAGTTAAGAAGATTTATTTGTAGGTTTTATTTGAAGAATTTAGTCACTTCTTCTGATTCATTTAGGTCTGTTTTCCATTTTGTTAATTTTTCTGGATAGTGTGAGGTATGAATCTAAATCAAATAATGCAAACTTCATCTGTAAAGCACGAGATAGTATACATTTAGGCTTTGGGGGCTGTAGTACCTGCCTCTGCTATTCAAATGTGCTGATGTATTGTAACTCAGTCACAGGAAACATGGATTAGTTATGTCCATGTTCTAAAGATTATTTGTAAAATATCCTGGTACTGGGCTTTCCTTGTGAGTGCATTTTGCTGACCTGGATTTTAAATATATCTTCTGTAAGTGCCTGTGATTATCAAATGCTGAAAGAGTCCTTCCCAACTGAATGACTTTGACACTTTTATTAAAATTCTATTGATCATAAAGGGGCTTTCTTTTAGGACTTTCAACTGTTTCCCATCAATCTACTTGTCTCTATTATGTGATTCATTACTTGTCTCTATTAAAAAATTCTTTTAATATTTATTTTTTTAGTTGTAGTTTGACACAATAACTTTATTTTATTTATTTATTTTATGTGATGCTGAGGATCAAACCCAGGGCCTTGCACATGTGAGGCGGATGCTCTTTTACTGAGCCACAACCCCAGCCCATGATTCATACTTTTTAAAAATAGTGTAGCTTTGTAGTAAGTTTTGAAATACAAAAAATAAATCTTCCAAGTTACCAAATATTTTCAAGATCTTTTGGGTGTTTGGATTCTTTGTAAATTCCCTGTAGATTTTGGGATCAGTTGGTAGATTTTGCAAAAGTAACTCTGCTGGGATTTTAACAGAGGGGTTGAATCTATAGTTCAATTTGAGAGAATTGCTGTTTTAACTACATTGGTTTTTGCAATGAATAAAAGTAGAAATGGCTTAATTAATTTAGATCCTCTTTTAATTCTTTAAGCAATGATTCACTGTTTTAGTGTACAAACATCATGCTTCTTTTGTTAAATTGTTAAATACTCTAAGCTGTAGAATTCTTATTCCTTTTTTTTTAGCTGTAGAAGTTTTAAAGAAGATATTTGTCCAGTTACTAAAATTCTCTTCTAACCGTCAGAGATTTTTATCATGAATTAGTGTTGGATTTTATCAAATGCTTTTTTTGCTTCCTCTACTAAGATAATTTTGTAATTTTTTAGCATATTATAGAAATTTATTTTTCAATTTCAACCAACTTGAATCCTTGGGAAAAAAATCCAAATTTTTATGGTACATACTCTTTTGTGTATGTTGCTAAATATATTTTGCTTATAATTTTGGACGAATTTGATATCCATATTCCTTTTTCATACTTCAACTTCTATCTCAAATATATTAATTACTACTCCAAAATGCATTATTTTCTTTCTTCTGCCTGTGTGTATTTAGTTTATTCTTCTCTTTCTAATATAAAAGGTGAACTTCCAGGTCCATTGTGTTTTGCTTATTTTTTTTCCTAATTAAAGCATTTGCTATGTATTTCACCCTGAACATGAATTATAATCTATAAATTCTGATTGGTTGTTTTGTTATTTGGATTCAGCCAAACTTCTTTCTAAATTCTTTTATAAATTTTTATTTGATTCATGAATAATTTAGAAATATGTTAATTCTTTATTAAAAATAGATTTCTTTCTTTCCTTCTTTATTTTTTTAAAGTATTTAAAAAAATAAAAAATAAAAATATTTTTTAGATGTAGATGAGAATAATATCTTTATTTTTTATGTGGTACTGAGGCTTAAACTCAGTACCTTACATGTGAGGGGCAAGTACTCTACCACTGAGCTTTAGCCCCAGCCCCTCTTTACTTCTTATTGTCAGAAAACATACCTTAAAGGTCTTGAGTCATTTTGAATATGAGGCTTGTTTTGTGGACAGACTTTTATTTTGGTTAATGTTTTATGCACTCTCAAGAGGAATGTGTTTTTTGCTGTTTTTAGTTGGAGTGTTCAGTAACTATCAATCTGGCACCTTGGTTGGTAGTGGTTTTCAAGACTATAATATCTTTGCTTATTTTTCTGCATACCTTTTCTATTAATTATTTAAAGAAGGCTTTTGATATATCTAACTACAACTATAAATGTGTTCATTTCTCTTGCTAGCATTATTAGTTTTGCTTATATATTTTTAAATTATATTATTCCTGTTATAAATATTTAGGATGTCTATGTCCTTTTAGTTAGTATATTCTATTTTCATAAAATAATCTTTTTCATCCCCACAAATTTACTACAACTAGCATGAAGTGATACTATATATTATCTAATAGTGTATAATATCTCTTACAGGCTTTGCTAATGTTAATCATTTATCTTATATTTGGTATAAGCATCATAATACAGTTTCTATTTTTATTTTAGCAATAAATTATCTTTTAAGAATTTAATGTGATAGGCATATTATTTCCCTCCCCAAATTTCCAAACCCTAATGCTCAACACTTATGACTATGTCACCTCACACGCTAAAAAGGAGTTTGCAGATGTGATTAAGGATCTCAAGATGGAGACATTACCTGGGTGTGCTTAATTTAAAATCAAGGATCCTGATGAGAAGTTGAGTAGTAGAAAGGGAACAAGGATTATATTGTGTAGATTTTTAACATGGATGAAGGACCCACAAGCCAAGAGGAATTGACACCTTCTAGAAACTGAAAAAAATTGGGAAACAGATTATTTTACAAAATATATGGAGAAAACAGCTCTGTTGACTTTAGATTCATTACTTCAAAAACTGTAAGATAATACATTTGCATTATGTCATTATGTTTGATATCATAGCAGCAATAGAAAATAGAAGCAATAATTTGCAAAATGTCCATATACAACTATTCATTTAGTTACTGGTTCCATTGGTCTCCATTAGGTTTTTTGTTTGTTTGTTTGTTTGTTTTTTAACTGGGGCATAAACCCAGGATACTCTATCACTGAAATAAATCTCACATTCCTTTTATTGTTTATTTTGAAACAGGGACTCACTAAGTTTTTGAAGTTGGCCTCAAATTTGCAATCCGCCTGCCTCAGCCTTTCAATTCTGTGTGATTATAGGATTGTGCCACTAAGCCCAGCTCCATTCCTTTCTAGTATGGATTTGCCTTAGTGAATATTTTTCTTCTGTCGAAAAAAGATTCTGCAGTGTTTTTTTGTAATTAAGTTTAGATACTGATGAATAACACATTTCTAAGTCTGGAAAGTGTTTTTTACACCTGTCTTTTTACATGTTTTAAAAGATATTTTTGTTAGGTACAAAATTTTAGATCAATGTATTTTTTTTCCTTTGGGCTCAGATTACAGACTTTAAAGTTATGTTCCCCTGTTTTTTTTCTGTTCTTATGTTTTTTTTTCCTCTCTATATAGCATGAGATATTTAAGAGACCATTTTTAAAATGCATCACTCTTTTTAAATAATTTTTGACGATTCCTAATGTAGGTTTCTTTGTGTTTCTTATACTTGCAGAGAGTGGCAGGGAAAAGATAATCCCTTTTAGGACACACACTACCTGACTGTTTACCAACCACTAAGAGTTTAGCAATTTTTCTCTACCATATCCTCATGCCTTGGAGCCAGCTAATCATGGACTGAACCTCTGAAGCCATAAGCCAAGATAAATCTTTCCTCCTCAAAGTTTTCTTGTGAGGTATTTTGGTCACAACAACAAAAAACTGAGTAACACAAGATCAAATTCTATGGTGTTAGTCTCAGTCTAATTAAGATAATCCAAGATCCATCTGAGAAGATGGGTGTATCAGTTCAAAAAGCGAAACTGCTTTACCCTCTCTTTCTATTCTACCCAAACCCTCAAAAAATGGGATGATGCACATTCACATTTGTGAAGGGGATCTTTATCAACTAATTCAAATGCTAATCTCTTCCAGAAGCACCAGCTCAGACACATCTAGCAACATTGTTTTTGTCTGCAATCTGAGCCCAGTCAAGTTCACATGTAAAATTAACCATGTAAATCCTATGATGTATGTAGATAGTTGTGTTTTTTTTTTCTTATACTAAAAGTTTGTCAAGCCATTTTTTATTGTACTTTGAAGTTTTTCAACATGTTTTAGAATGGTTATGCCATAATTAATTACTTTTCTGGATACTTTTTTCCCCTTTTTTTAAGTGGATCTTCAATGTTTATATGTGTCATATCATTTTAACATTTGATATTTTTACCCACTTTACTCTTCTTTCTGTTTTTCATTCTGGTTAATTTTATGAGCATTTCTCTAGATTTACTAATCCTTTCTTCTTTCACTTTCAATTTCATGTCTATCTAGCAAAGATCTAAGATTCCAATTAGTTGGATTTTACATTTTACCCATATTTTTATGTTAAACATACATTTATATACATTCAATAGCTTTACATTCTTTTCTGTTTATTTCAATACTGAATCGTTCAGTATTTGTACTTTATTGAGTTTTCCTTTTGAAAATTGGTCATATTATCTAAGTTCTTCGCTTCTCTAATGATTTTTATGATATATTGAACATTTGAGGATTGTATGTTGTAGAGATTGTGAAATCCACTATTTTCTATGGAGAAATATTGGCTTTTGTTCTGGCAGAGAATTTATTAAGTTCATCTGTAACTCCAAGCTGCCTCTTCTGAGATGGGAAATGGCCAGATCACTTCCAGGTGTTACCTTCTGTTTGTGTCCTTATTTTTTTATTGTCCTTATTTGCCATTAAGAAGTCAGCCAAATATTTGCGGCCTCCCCTGTGACAATATTCTTTCAGGAATTTATGTCATCATTCTCCTGTGTTTTTGTAGCCCTGATGTTTGTTACCTGAATCCTCAAGCCACATGCTTATTGATTCAACTGGGAGAATTGGAAAGAACCTAATTTCCAATGCTATTTCTTTAAATTTTTACTCTTCTTCCATTTCTACAAGTATTGTAGTTTTCCAGTGCCATTATTCTTTTTCAAGAATATATAATTGCTATCTATTAAAGAAAGGGCAAATTCAACTTAATCTCTACTACCATACCAAATGTGGATTCCCATTCTGACAAAATTGAAAAATCCAGAATCAGTTTTTAACTAGTCTGTTCTGTGACTTTTTCTGCTATCCTTGCTTTACAGGAACCATCTTTGTATGCTCTCACATCCTACAAGTTGTTTTCAACTTTGTAGTTCAATCATATCTTGGGTTATGTCTGCTACTGCTATGAGGTTATTTAATGACACCCCCTCTCTGTGTAAACACTCAGCTGAACAACATATGCTCAGTAATTCACAAGCTGAATTCACAAATGGAATAACTGCTCAGAACTTTAAGCAGTCTAAGTAATCTTGCTGCCCATGAATCACAACTCTCCTATCCTCTATAAACTACTTTACACTTTCAACAACCACTTCAGTTGTGCAGTTATTTTCATATTAATCTTTTTTCCCCAAGTGGTATGATTAATGAATAAAAGAATAATACCAATAGAATAAAAATGTAAAAATTCTATCATTCATTGTTTTCAAGTTTTTGACCATCAGTTCAAGATGTTAAATGATGTATAAGTTAATTTCAGACATACTTCATGAGGTATAATTTACTTCAGGTAGAATAAATAAGAATTTCAAGCCAGGCACATTAAGAATTTCAGGTGGTGATGCATTTAGTAATGCCAGTAGCCCAGGAGGCTGAGGCAGGAAGATCTCGAGTTCAAAGACAACCTCAGCCAATTAGTGAGGCACAATAAAAATTAGTGAGACCCTGTCTCTAAATTATATACAAAAAAGAGGTGTGGATGTGACTCAGTGGTTGAATGTCCCTGAGTTCAATCCCCCCGCCAAAAAAAAAAATTCATAGTTGCTATGCTAACAAAATTTGTGGCTCCAAGGTGCTATTATTATGGATGTAGCATGTGAACCTAATTATAATTCCAGGAATTTAACAGAACTTTAGTGCAGTAAAATGGGCAAGGTGTAATATATTTCATTTTATTCTGTAGTTATAAGAATCTACCTCTCCCTTATAAGTACTTGAAATGTCTTTTATCTTAATGTATGATGAAAAATTTCAAAAGAAGGAATTCCTTTTGCAAACTGATAGCATCTGAAAAGAGGTTTAACATCAGTTGTTTACTGTTCTCTAAGCAGACTCAGTTATTACCCAAACAGTGCTTTATCTTCTTTTTTTTTTTTTTTTTTTTTTTTTTTTTTTTTTTTTTTAGGAAGTAGTCAACAAGTGTGGAAAGAATCTATAAGTGTTCTTCAATAATGTCAGCTGAATTCAGTTCTAAGAGGATCTGAATCTGATCACATGAGCCATCTGCATAGCCACTAAAATCTGATTTCACTGAGGCTAGTGAGTCCAAAGCTTAGTTCCTCCCTCATTTAGTAAAACTGTAGAGTGACCAGACAATGAAAATTTGTAAACCAGCTGTTAATTTATGTTCATGAATTTTATTTCATCCTTTATGAGAATGTTCTGTTTATGAAATGAGGCTTAAAGCATTTAATTCACACAACAGCTGAATTGGGACACCCACCCCATCCTACTCACAAAAATAGAAACAGTTGGTTATCTTTTATGGCCTTCTTTTCTCCATTCTAGCATAACCAATAACTTTGGTGATTTTTTATTTTCTGGGTAGAATAGTTAATAGTAAACAGACACAGTAGGGAATAAGGATAAGTCAGGCAAACCTATCCTCTCAGAGCTCTTAAAGGAATGAGTTTTCAAGTATTTCTCTGGATGTACAAAAGGTCAAAGTTTTATGTCTGCCAACCCTTCTGCTATATTTCTCTTACTGAAATATTTCTGTTCAATTTCTGTCCTGATTTTGATCATAGGAAAATTGACTTCCAATTTTGTACATGTATTATTCAATCTGATATTTTAAAACACATAGATGAATGCTGTTATAACATTTAAACATAAAATTATTAAAATGTACTGAAATTGTATCTGACAATGTATTCATATAGAATGGTAATTCTAAATCTGGTTTATATGGAAAATGTCCTTATTCTTTGGTCATTTGTGATTTTACATATTCTAAAATAAATAACTAGGCAAAACATGTTCCTTTTCTAGTCTGATAATCTTTGAGTTTTCTACTTCTTTTTTAACATATAGTATGAAATCTCAATATGAATTAGGATATTCTTGTCTGATATAGAATGATCTACTCATTGCTGAACTTTTATATTTTTGCACACTTATAGTGCATCTTTTATATTATTTGTCTTCTGATATTTCACCAGGAAGTGATATTTTCTCTAATTTTTCTGGTGAGAACATTTTAAATTTACCCTGGCTTTTATTACTTAGCCTTCCCTGACTTACCTTTCCTCTTCCTTCTCTCTTTCATTTCTTTCTTCCTTCTCTCCCTCTATCCTTCCTTCATACTTTAGGGGAAAAAATGAAAGCCATTCTATGCTACCTTCATAGAAATCAAAATTTTGAAATTTACCCCCTCTTCTCTACTTTTAAAATGTACCTCATATTTAATATGGTTTCTGTTGTGTGCATATGTGTGTCTGCATAATTATTGTGTGTTTTGAAAATTCATGAAATGATAAGATATAATATAGTATATTGTGTTTGTATGAGAAGATATAATACAGTATATTGCATTTGTAGCTTGTAATTTGACAAATATACATTTTGTAATTCATTTATGATGTGTATTTTAGTTCCATTTTTTATTCATTTTAGATGTTTTCTAGCTAGCTTTCTATCATTTTAGATGCTATCTATGAACTCTATTTCATAGAAGAAGTATGTTTCCAGGTTATCAATTTCATTATTATATTGTGTTTCCTAAAAACAATTCATCTAGGAATAAACCTTTGATTAAGATCAAGGTGTGGCTTTGTCAATCACTTTTCTCTACTTTATGAAAGAATTATAATTGACAGTGAAGAAAAATCATGTTTTTTCTGAGATTTTGGTTTCATTTCTTTTCAATAACTGAGAAAAGAGCTAATCAAAATGACAGCTATTAGATCATTGAAGGTGATGATTGATGACAAACCACTGGATCATTTTTGGCATATGACTCAAAGGAAATTTAAAGAATTAAATGTCACTGCAGTGACAAAACTCTCATGCTCATCTATTTATTTGGTGAACACATACTCAATGCCTGTATGATGCTGAATTTGATTCATCCAATTAGGAGGTAATTCTTATTCAGAGGCATAGAAACATATTTTAAAATAAATCTTGATACTGTTTATTAATATATGTAGATATAGTTAAATAATATTTTTAATGTTTAATAATTATAAAAACAATACATTTCCATAGTTTGTTCAAGTTTTTTTTTAATTTTTTTATTAGTTGCTCAAAATATTACAAAGATCTTGACATATCATACATTTAATTCAAATGGTGTACATAATCTTAATCTTATTTTTCCACATATACAGATTTCAGGATCACATTGGTTACACAGCCACGTTTATACATAGGGCCATACTAGTGTCTATTATGTTGTGCTGCCCTTCCTCTCCCCTCCCCTCCCCTTTCTACCCAATCTACTGTGACACGTTTTTCTCTCTCTCTTTTCTTCTCCCTCACACCACCTTATATGCAATTTTGCATAACATTGATGGTCTCCTACCATCTTCTGGGCAAATCCTCTTCTCTCTCCCATTCCCACACACCTCTCATCCTTATTTAATGGTAATCTTCTTCTCATGCTCTTCCTCCCTGCTCTGTTTTGAGTCGCCCACCTTATATCAAAGAAGACATTCTGCATTTGTTTTGTAGGGATTGGCTAACTTCACTAAGCATAATCTGCTCTAATGCCATCCATTTCCCTGCAAATGCCATGATTTTGTTGTTTCTTAGTGCTTAGTAATATTCCATTGTGTATAAATGCCACATTTTTTTAATCCATTCATCTATTAAAGGGCATTTGGGTTGGTTCCACCGTCTAGCTATTGTGAATTGTGCTGCTGCTATGAACATTGATGTAGCTGTGTCCCTGTTGTATGCTCTTTTTAGGTCTTTTGGGTATAGTCTGAGAAGGGAAATAGCTGGGTCAAATGGTGGTTCCATTCCCAGCTTTCCAAGGAATCTTTCCAAGGAATCTCCATACTGCTTTCCAAATTGGCTGAATCAATTTGCAGTCCGACCAGCAATGTACAAGTGTACACTTTATCCCACATCCTCGCCAGCACTTGTTATTGTTTGACTTCATAATGGCTGCCATTCTTACTGGAGTGAGATGGTATCTTAGAGTGGTTTTAATTTGCATTTCTCTGATTCCTAGAGATGGTGAGCATTTTTTCGTGTATTTGTTGATTGATTGTATGTCCTCCTCTGAGAAGTGTCTGTTCAGATCCTTGGCCCATTAGTGGACAGGGTTATTTGTTTTCTTGTTGTTTATTTTTTTGAGTTCTTTGTATACTCTGGAGATTAGAGCTCTATCTGAAGTTTGAGGGGTAAATATTTTTTCCCAGGATGTAGGCTCCTATTTACCTCTCTTATTGTTTCTCTTGCTGATAAAAAACTTTTTAGTTTGAGTATGTCCCATGTGTTGATTCTTGATTTTAAGTCTTGTGCTATAGGTGTCCTATTAAAGAATTTGGAGCCTGACCCCATGAGAAGGATATACACAACCTAAACAGACCAATATCAATTGAGGAAATAGAAGAAGCCATCAAAAGACTACCAACTAAGAAAAGCCCAGGACCGGATGGGTATACAGCAGAGTTTTACAAAACCTTTAAAGAAGAACTAATACCAATACTTTTCAAGCTGTTTCAGGAAATTGAAAAAGAGGGAGAACTTCCAAATTCATTCTATGAGGCCAATATCACCCTGATTCCTAAACCAGACAAAGACACTTCAAAGAAAGAAAACTACAGACCGATATCTCTAATGAACATAGATGCAAAAATCCTCAATAAAATTCTGGCAAATCGGATACAGAAACATATCAAAAAGATTGTGCATCATGATCAAGTAGGATTCATCCCTGGGATGCAAGGATGGTTCAATATACAAAAATCAATAAATGTTATTCACCACATCAATAGACTTAAAGGTAAGAACCATATGGTCATCTTGATAGATGCAGAAAAAGCATTCAACAAAGTACAGCATCCTTTTATGTTCAAAATACTAGAAAAACTAGGGATAACAGGAACTTACCTCAACATTGTAAAAGCTATCTATGCTAAGCCTCAGGCTAGCATCATTCTGAACAAAGAAAAATTGAAGGCATTCCCCCTAAAATCTGGAACAAGACAGGTATTTCCTCTCTCACCACTTCTGTTCAACATAGTTCTGGAAACGCTGGCCAAAGCAATTAGACAGATGAAAGAAATTAAAGGCATAAAGATAGGAAAAGAAGAACTTAAATTATCACTATTTGCGAATGACATGATCCTATACCTAGCAGACCCAAAACGTTCTACCAAGAAACTTCTAGAGCTAATAAATGAATTCAGCAAAGTTGCAGGATATAAAATCAACATGCATAAATCAAAGGCATGCCTGTATATCAGTGACAAATCCTCTGAAAAGTTAATGAGAACAACCGCCCCATTCACAATATCCTCAAAAAAATTAAAATACTTTGGAATCAATCTAACAAAAGAGGTGAAAGAACTATACAATGAAAACTACAGAACCCTAAAGAGAGAAATAGAAGAAGACCTTAGAAGTTGGAAAGATATACCTTGTTCATGGATAGGCAGAACTAATATCATTAAAATGGCCATATTAAAAAAGTACTCTATAGGTTTAATGTAATGTCAATCAAAATCCCAACAGCATTCCTCACAGAAATAGAAAAAGCAATCATGAAATCATCTGGAAAAATAAAAGACCAAGAATAGCAAAAGCAATTCTAAACAGGAAGAGTGAAACTGGCGGTATAGTGATACCAGATTTTAAACTATTCTACAGAGCAATAGTATCAAAAACAGCATGGTACTGGTACCAAAACAGGCGGGTGGACCAATGGTACAGAATAGAGGACTCAGAGACCAATCCACAAAATTACAACTATCTTATATTACACAAAGTTGCCAAAAGCATGCAATGGAGAAAGGATAGCATCTTCAACAAATGGTGCTGGGAGAACTGGAAATCCATATGCAACAAAATGAAATTGAATCCCTTTCTCTCACCTTGCACAAAAGTTAACTCAGAATGAATCAAGGAGCTAGGAATCAAACCAGAAAATTTGTGTCTAATAGAAGAAAAAATGTTCAAGTTTAATACTAGTCATTATAATAAATCAGTGAAGACTATTCCTTCACTTAGAAATATAGATTTTTTAGAAATTGCATTTCACACATAACTTTGCAGCATTTATAATAGAGTAATTAAAAAAGTAATTTTGAGCACAAAATATATTAGGAAAAAATTCTACAGGAGAAATTCAGTGGAATCACGTTATCAGAAGAAAGACAGAACATACAATTTCTGATATTATAGGAAATGCTGACACATTATGGAAGACAGGAAATCACTATGTAAATCCTTTTGGAAATATTTCAAAGAATGATGTAACAGTATTTTTTTAATGTTTAATTATTCCAAAAGTTTCAATGACTTTCTCAACTTTTAAAGAAATAATATTTGTCAACTAAAGAATACCTGAGGTTAGTAATGCATTATCAAAATCCTTTTTATATAAAACAAAGTCTATGGAAACCTGAATGTAGTAGGGTATTCTGTATGTTTATAATGTATTCTTTTTTTTTAAGAGAGAGTGAGAGAGAGGGAGAGAGAGAGAGAATTTTTTTAATATTTACTTTTTAGTATTTGGCGGACACAACATCTTTGTATGTGGTGCTGAGGATCGAAACCAGGCCGCACACATGCCAGGCGAGCACGCTACCACTTGAGCCACATCCCCAGCCCTGTTTATAATGTATTCTAGTGTATTCAAATTTTTCTTCCACAGTTCATTTTTCTGCATATCATAAAATATTCCTTTTTTTGTATTTAAAAATTGATATTTTTGAAAAAAAATTGGATTCTTTTTTATTTCCAATCTCAATGGTTTTATTTTTATGATTTGCTTATTTTGGCATCAATGTCACAGTACTTTATTTTTAGTCTTAATAGCTAATAGTTAAAGATTTTCTTTCTGATCCTTCTTTAAATTTGTGACATTACGTTTGTGAGTAAATAAAGTTATGTTTAGGAACAAGATTCTTTTAGATGTTTTCTAGCTAGATTTCTATCATTTTAGATGCTATCTATGAACATAAATTAAATCTTAAATTGTTAAAATTTTTAAATTTTTTTGTTGCACTTTAATACATCTTAGGAAGTACTTAACTCTAATGCATGTATTTTCTACCTCAGAACATAGAATTTACCTCTCCATTTAGTCAATTTACATTTATATTCTTAATAATTTTTCATATTTTTCTCCATAATATTCTTAACCTCATTTATTAGATTTAATCTTCAAAATCTTAGTGGTAGGTTGCTACTCTGAGTGAGGCTTTAAAAAACTCATATTGCCTCCTTAGTTTTTATTGATCAGAAGAATGTTGATTTTTCTTTACGTTTTGATATTCAACAATCTTAATCCTGGTTATTTTGAATTGCTTTTTAATTCTATGATTTCATTGGGTTTTCTCTAGAAAATTTAATTTTTCCGATGGTTGGGGCAATTTTTTGTTTTTATTTTTTCTTTTTATTTCTTTAGATTAGGTCAAGGAATCATTAACACTGAAGTTAGCAAATAAGTTTGAATACAACACAGCCATGGGTATTCATTTCCAAATACCTAGGGGTGGATTGCATTAATTAAAAAGGAACTTCTTCCAAATACCTAAAATCTGAGAATTTTGAGGAGAAACACAGAAGCAGGATAGAAAGCTCATTCCTCTGTCTGTAACTCCCCACTCTAAAGCAGAGTTTATTGTCAGATCCCTATTCCCACCCCTGGCTTTATTTTCATCCAGATGTGTACAAGAGCCCTCTGCGTGCTTTGTCCACATGCCTTGATTAGAATCTGGACGCCTGTCAAGCTTCAGAAGAACAGGGCAGCCATTATGGGACCAGTGGGAAGGTGAGTCAGGAGCCAAGCCTTCACAATTCACCAAACTAGAAGCACAGTCTAAGTAAAGATCCTGTCCTTCTGTCCCCATGATAAAGGATAGAAGTCATCAGAAATACACTGATCAGGAGGTGACACAATTCATGATGGAATTTGACTTCCATTCACTAAGACAAAATGAGACCTTTGTAAGAAAATAATCACCAGGCATAGGCACAGCCTCTGTAGCCCTAGGCAAGATATTGGGGTACATAATCTCCTCTTAGGTTGTTAATGTATACAAAAAGATAATACCAATCACCAAAGTAATGCAAACACTAGCTTTGTCAGATTGAAAGCAGCTGAAGGATTAAAGCCATCAGAGTGAATATAAAGGACATGAAGATCAAATCTAGATGGTCCCATAATGTGTAAATAGATTTTGGTAAGAAATGAAAGAGGAATATTAAAGAATAATGATCATCCGAAGATGATTTCACTGGTGGAATAAAAACTTGATTGCTCCATTCACATGGAAAAAAGGTAACCATAATAGCACACAATTCATAAAATTTCTGAATATCACTCAAAACACATACACACACATACAGACATGTAACTGCCAGGAAGAAAAAGGTATATCTAAGAAAATGACAACCAGATTCACACTAGTTTTTTTTTCTATAAATCAATAAAGAGTTAATGCTATGAATAAATAGAGCATAGATTAGATAAAATAGAGATTAGAAAACTGAAATTATAATTCCAAGTTACTTTGATGTTTGAGAGAAAAAGAAATGCAATTTCTGGCATATAAAAACTAAGACATTATTATTATATCTCTC
Source organism: Urocitellus parryii (assembly GCF_045843805.1). NCBI lineage: Eukaryota > Metazoa > Chordata > Mammalia > Rodentia > Sciuridae > Urocitellus > Urocitellus parryii. Next base: position 508,219 of record NW_027553327.1, read on the forward strand.
TCAGAAAATAAAGAAATAAAAGCAAAGCAATATTTTATATAAAAACAATAAGGTATATTGAGAAATAAAGAAATATTGAAACAGATGATTTACATTACTAGTTAGATTTAATGTTGTTTTGGAAGTTTTACCAATAAAACACAAAAGAAAAGTGAATTTGTCATTATCAATGGATGATGCCAGTTTATATCAAGAAGATGAAAGGAATAAATTACTAGAATGAATAAAACATTAGCAAGTTTGCTAGGTACGCAGTGTCAGTAAAGAAATCAATCGCAGTAATGTAAAGCAGAAACAGTGTTAATTCATAATTTCTAAGAAACCATTTACAATAGCAACAATTTATTTTAAAAGTTGGGAATAAATTTCAGAAGTGAAATAACATTATGCAGTGAGCTACAATGTAGAATTGATAGAAAACGAGACAAAATAAATGGAAAATTTTATGTCTGCTTGGATTAGAAGATTCAAGAAATGTTAATTATCTCCATATAGATCTCAATTTAAATAAAATATAAATGAGTTCCAAATAGATACTTTTGGGAAAATTGACTACCTAATTCTGACACTTGCATAGAAAAACCAAAAGAACAAGAATAGGTAAAACCCTGTTGAAAAGAACAAAAAGTAGAAATTTATTTTCAAAAGCATTTAAGACTTCTAGTTCTATACTCCTAGAGTTTCCCTTTACAGACAGAATTAACAAACCAATATACTTTGAAAGTGTCTAAAATGCCCTAGGGATCCTGTAACTTGAAGGATGTCTTTTTTTTCCTCCTATGCACCCCAAAGAGAGTTACAGAAGCCTGCAACCTGTCTCCAACAGGAACAGACCATCAAGGCTCCAAAATAGCCTGTTCCTAGAGACAATGAGTGAGTAAAATGATGCCTAATAGCAGGTATCTTCTAGACATAGGACCCAAGTTCAGAGTTCAGTTCAGCACCAATGACAAATTGTTTCCTCCCAAAGATTCATCTGAGACCTAGTGGAAAACTGATCCACCATCTCCTACTCCTCTTCAACACAATCCTCCCTCCTTTGAGGAAGCAGAGGGCAGTACTAGAGTCCCATAGAGTGGTGTCAGCATGCTTGCTAGGGAAGTGATCTTTCTTCCACATGTAATGGTAAGAGGAGTGCACAATTTCTTTCCTGGGGTAGTATTGGAGGAGCCCATCAGGGCTCTTCCACTCCCTGCAGGAAGTGGCAGGGGATGCTATAATCATCCCACAAGGACAGTTTCAACACAGCCCAGAGTCAAATTGAGCTCCCACCTCAAATCAGTAGTAACAAGAGTGAACTCAGGTGGTGCAAAAAAGGGGATGTTTTTCACATCTAGCCTTTTTCTCTTTATACCCACTTTCAAACTATCCAGCTTTTGACGATAACCAACTTGACCCTCACCTGCCATCAGGATTGATCAAGGTGATAAGTCAGAGATAGATATCACTCTAATCCTCCTTCATCCACACGCCTGATGTCACTGGTTGCAGGAGCAAGCTGAAACCAGATGCTCATATAAAAGCAATGAGACTGAAATAAGAAATTAAAAACAGTGAGAACTGTCACTTGTATCCCCTCTTCTAGCCACTGATGTCACAGGTCCTAGAAGGAAGCTGGGCCACAACCCTACCAAGATAGAATATGTTAAAACCAGGTATGGAAGTCAAAACTCACCTTACAGCCCTCCTTGACCTCAGCAAGGCCAGTGGAAAGCTATAAGTTACCACCTATAAAGTACATTAATGAAGGAGCTACCTGATGGTTTTGGCTTTCCCCCACCTCCTGAGAGCCATTTGGGCCCAGCCAAGGAGTTGATCTTCTGGTGTCAGAATAAAACAACCAATTGGTGTGAGTCAGACCTCTGTTTCCACCTTCCCTGGTGGTACTGGAACCTACCAAGGAACAGATCTTACAACCACACTTTGTAAGAAGAGGTGGTTAGATCTATCTACCATATTCAAGTTGAGATAAGTGAAGCCCAGAGAGAAGACAAACACACACCCCTGATCATTATGCAATACATCAATAGGGGAGTGACTGCTAATAAATTATGTTCACTAAACACAGAAACTCATAGTATGTTATTCAAAATACTCAACATATAAGTAAAAATCATTTATCATCTCGAAAAACCAGAAACATCAAAAAATAAAGGAGAAAAGATAGCTAGCAGATGTCAGCACCAGGGCAAATTACATGTTGGAATTATTTGGGAAAGATTCTAAAGCAGTTATTTTTGAAAAGTACTTAGGGAGTTTCTTGAAACATAAATAGTAGAAAAATCTCAAGAAAATAATAGAACTTATAGCGATGAACCAATGGAGAGTATGACTAAAAATAAAGCAGTTTATTATCCTAAATGCCTTATAATGTGTTTTTTATTAAACACATTAAAATAAACACTTAATAAAGTTCAATAAACCACTCATTGGTGGTCTCAATAGATGATAGATGAGAGTAGATATAATCAATACACTTAGGACCAATAAATAGGACTTATATGATATAAAAAAAATTAAAAAGGAAATAAACAGTCACATGGATATGTATAAAAAAGAGTGAACATTCATATTATCAAATATGATAATAGAAGGAGAGATGGAAAAGTAAAAGAGAATGAAAATAAAATAGTTTTCAGAGAAATAGTGGTTGAACATTACCAAATTTATCAAAAACCGTAAACATACACACTCAAGAAATTGAGTGGAACCTAAATGAGAGAATTGCATAGAAATCCACACCATGCCATGTAATTATCGAAACTGTGAAAGTTATAAGACCAAGAATAAAATCTCAAGAGATTTTATCAGAAAACAATGTTATAGTACTTAGAGCACAAATTCAAATGACAGAAATTTCTGTTCTGAAACAGTGGAGGCAAAAAGGAAAGTGGCAAAATCATTTGCAAGTAATGAGAGCATGAAACTGTCAAATGTGAATTTCATACCTGACAAAAATACCTTTCTGAAAGAAAGAGGGAATAAACGTACACAAAAAGAAATAAACATACACAAAAAGACAATTTCTTAAATCTACCCTTAAAGAAAGACTCCAGAAAAACCTTCAAATAGAAAGAAAATGAAAACAAGACAGCTTGGAACACAAAATAGGAAAGAACATTGGCATGAATAAAAATAGGAATAAGTATCTCAATGTAATATAAATAATATTTGGTAGTTTAAGCAAAAATTATAATACCATTTGATATGAAGTCTATATAAAATGAAGAGATACAGTAATTAAATGTTAAAAGTTGAGCAAATAAAGGGAACTACATTCACTCAAAATAATAAAGCATTGATTTATGTAGCTTTGCAAATGTGGATTTTTATTTTCGCATATTTGAAAATTAACATGCAGTTGTATAAAATAAAAAAGGTGCAATGAACCATTCATGTTCCCAGTTTCCTCCAAAGGTAACATCTTGTTATATACTACAATATCACCACCAGGATACTTATATTTATACAATGACAATAAAGAACAACGTAGATACCAGACAGTTATAAGGAGTGAAGATATGTCAGCATCAGTTGCCACCCATGCTTCTTTAAATTAAATATCTAATTCATGCATTTATGGGCAATTTTCTCAAGGGTTTATCAATTTCATACTACAGAGATTTTCTCTTAAGGTTTTTCATCCCTTCCCAAATTTTAAAGGTTATTTTAGTATAAAATTAGGTAAAAATAAGTAAAGAACTATTAGAGATATCTGAAACTAGATATTTATTCAGATATTTAGTTCAAAATGAGAAAAAAAATCAATATAAAGAAGAATCATTTAATTACCTAGGGCATTTTAATGTATTCAATATTCCAGGAGTTTGAAATCACTTTATATATTACTTTATTAATTTTGAAAGACATGAAAGTATTTTAAGAACTTCCTAAATAATTAACAGATATTCATGATTTTTACTTCCCTAATGAATATAACATCTTTATCTCTCTTTTATGTAAACAACTCAGAGTTAATTACATAGTTGTCCATCCTTAAATGGTATCATTATTATTATCTTTTTTATTAAGAATGGCAAACTGCTCAGCTTAGTTTATAATAAGGAGTTGAATTATTATTGGAGCCATAGATTTGAACAGTTGGAAGTCATAAGCTAAATGGCTGTGGGGAAAAATAATGTCATGTTGCTTAACTAGCTCATGTTACAAAGTGGTTTATTTAGCTCCATTTTGTACATAGATAAATATCATACAAATTTGTTTAATTTTCTACAAGTCAGATAGCTAAAGAGAAATGTTTCAAAATGCTTTAGCAGTAGTGTAGCTAAAATGGGTGGCACAAAATGGATTCTAGAAAACAAACAAAACAGATTGTATTAATGAGGAAATGTATCCACAAATCAACGCAGGCAAATGACACTATGACTTGATATGGTTCTGAGAGAGCATATGATGGTATAAGGACATAGAGAAGGTCATGCATTTTTAAAAAGTAGAATGTCTATAGTGGTTTTAAACCTTTATTTTTAGAAAATTATAGATTTTAAAGCTGTTAAGAAAAAATACAGAGAGCACTGTACTATTTATCTACTTTCTTTCAGGGATAGCATATTGCAAGACTATATCACAATATCACAACCAGGATGATGCTTTGGATGCAGTGAATACACAGAACATTTCCATCACCTCAGGAGCCCTCATATTGCCTAGTTAGTACTGGCCACCTCACTTTCCTCATCCCATCTCTGACCCTGTTAATGTTCTGTACAGTTTTGACATTTCAAGAATGTTCTACAAATGGAATCATTCAGCATATGACATTTTGTATCTTCTGTAGAGCCAAGATCTCTGGAAAAGAAACCCACAGTCTCATCTTGAGAGTGGAAGAACTACAATAAAAATAGAATTTCCAGTCACTCAGGATATGTGCTCTTAAAGGAGAGCACTGACTGCAAAGAAATTGAATCTTGAAAAAATGAAATGGAGACATTTAGACAGATCCTCATAAAGATAGAGTTGATGACCCTCTAAATTCTCCCGGGTCTTCTTTGCCAGTAGAAGTATCCGCTCTGCTCCTATGAAGGTAAAACCTGCTTTGCTTGAGAGACTGCACTGGCCTTTCTGAGGTGCATGTCATTCAAGACAATGCTGATTCACTTTAGGACCTCCTCCTCCATTATCTTTCTTTCTACATCTATAACTAGGCTCAAATCCCTGCAAGGTCTAAGAGGTGAGTTTTAAAGTGTGACCCATTAAAAGATCTACTATGCTAAAAAAGAACTACAAGGTTCTTACAATTTATACAATCAGATATCTAGGGAATAGGTGTGTGGATGGATATTAAGGGTGGAGAATAATTGTGGAAAGAACATGAAGTTGTACCGGGACATATTTATTGTTATATGACTACTAAACTGAAATTCTGGATTTAATGTTGCAGCTTGAGAGGTTAGAAATAGCTCTGTTTGTTTTCTTGGTTGACTGAAACATAGATCGAAAAGTGGCCAACTCTAAATGACAGAATGTCTTGATAAGCGTATGGTATTCAAAGGCCTATGGAGATTGAAATGTTAGAGTAGATGTTTCACATGATACCTGGTCACCCAGGCTGGGAGGGGTCCACAGAGCATACTTTTTATCATGACTATAAAGAATAAGGATGTGAAGGAGGCCTCAACCTCCTTGATGGTGCTCTGTAGTTTAGATTAGAAATTTTAACATGAACTGCTTGTACATTGAAACAGGATCCATAAATACCATAGGAATAAGTGGATCCTGGGGTGGCAAGTGCCAAGAGTTGTCACCAAAAATAAAGAAGGTGTGGTTATTTTAATGAACCTCAGAGTAAAGGCAAGAATCAGAAAAATCTGACTTGCAGAATCCATAACATTGGCTAGTTCATTATGGCATCTCTACAAGTGAAATGGATAGGAAGTGCACTATTCACACTTGATCTGTAGAAACAGAATGAACAGAGGTTTAGCTTGAATTTCAAAGCAAAGTTTGAATCCTTAGTACATCCACAAATTCATTTTTGTATTAATAAACAGTAGTTTACAGGTTCAGAATCCTGTGAATGAAGGAAGGCTGAATCCTTTTAGGATAAATGCCACTAATTTCACAAAATTTCTATTAATCTTTCTTTCAGATTTTTCTAAAGGGACCTTTACCAGGGTAACAACAAAATCTTCCAGACTTTTCTAAAGGGACCTTTACCAGGGTAACAACAAAATCTTCCAGACTTTTCTAAAGGGACCTTTACCAGGGTAACAACAAAATCCAGTAAAGGAAATAGACTTTTCAGAGACTACAGGATCTGTCTCTGACTCTGTCTGACAATAATTCCAAGAGACCCAAAACCTCACTGCAGCCCTCCCGTCCAAGTCATGGCTTATGGAGGTCCAGCTATCGATACAGTTTTATGTCAGAACCAACTCATAATTGGACCAGCAATTGCCTGAAAGTACCCTGTATTTATTTCCTTAATTCCATACTGCACTATTGAAATGTATACTCCGAAGCTGGCAGAATATATGTCCTGGTTTTCTGATTTGTAAAGTGAGGGATATTATGGTGAAAAAGCTAAGTAGCCTAATGCCACAAAGCTTTCCCCTCTTATCTTCCTGTATAAATTTTATGGTTTCAGTTCTTAAATTTTAGTGTTTGATCAAAAATGGGCCAAGTATTTATAGTGTGTGAACATGTAATGACTCTCAACTTCAATGGCTGAAATATTGATTTCAAAATTTTCAATGATCTTAAGCCTGTAAAATTTTCTTTAATTGATTATTCAATTTAAAATTTTGCTAAACATAATGGTGATCTTTGTAATGAACATAATGCTAACAAGCATCAAAGTTTTAATTCTGAAAATATACTTGGAAATTAGCTTAAAATGAATAAGTTTATAAACAGATAATATAAATATTAAAAAACCCATAAGCAAGTTTATTTGAATAAAGATATATTATTTCAGCTTTCTTATTATTTGGAGAGTAAAGTCTTCCCTGCTCTTCTCCTCAAATAAACCCATCTTTCTATAATGTCAAGCTAGTTATCTGGGTGCTCTTATGTGTTTATAAACTCCTACTTTCTAAAAGAATCAGCAAACCCATAAGGTGAAATCCAAATCAAATAACCTAAGAATAATGCTTTAATGTACTATGAGACTTTAATCCTTAAACCCATGAAAGAGAGTTGTGCATAGAAGAGGTACTTAGTATTTGTTTAATAAATGGCAAAGTGTTTTATGAGGAGAATTCTGATTAAATTTTGTCTAGCTATTAAACTAAAAAAGTCAGAAAAATAGAGATAAATGGATTTGCTTTTTAGTTACAGAAATTCTGCCAGTATGGTATAGTATAATATAACCAAGCAAAAATAAAGTAGTCTCATTTTCCCCTTGTCCTCTGATACTCTGTGGCCCACAATATCAAAGAAATAATTAAATAAATAAAATGGGGATAAACCATACTAATTCAGTGAGTGTCAAATTAGTGCAGTATTAGTCCAAGAAATTCATGGTACTTTCAAATGCTTTCAAATGTCCTCTAACTTATAGGGAAGAAAATACAAAGTTAGAAGATACAGTTTAGTATACAATAGCACAATAGACACCTGAGTCATGGAGACTTTCTATCAGTACTGATAAGAAATCCCATTGCTTCCATGTATTTTTGCACTTGTGAAAAACATCTCTTCCATGGAACAGAAAAGCAAGAGTCTAAGGAGGCTGGATGTATTTCAGTGAGCTCCCAGATTTGAAAAAGAAACAAACTGTGAGACTGTGCAAAGCACCTCATTTTAAAGTTTGAATACACAGTGGTGAGAATTTTGCAATGTAGCTGAAAAAAACCAAACACTCCTAAAATCGATAAATACTTAATATATATGGGGGCTGGGGTTGTGGCTTAGTGGTAGAGTGCTCACCTAGCATGCACAAGACACGGGGTTTGATCCTCAGTACCACATAAATTTAAAATAAATATAGTGTCCACCTAAAACTTAAGAATAAATATTTTAAAAAATACTTAATATATAATTTGTTTGACTAGGTACATGAGCAGAGTTTGAGAAGAAGGCCCAGATATATGGTGATATCATCCCAGACTAGATTGGCATGAGAGACAATTAAGACATAGAAAATAAAAGCTAATTATTAAGGTCTTGGGAAATGTCAAGTTAAGGATTTTGTGGGGGATGCTGGGGATTGAACCAAGGGTTCTGCACATGCTAAGCACATGCTCCATCATTGAGCTACACCCCAAGGTCAAGCTCAGAGTTTTTTAATCCCACTATATTTTACTTACATGATCGTGATTGGCTATAGAAAACTAGATGTAGTCCTTAGGTTAAGTGCAAGTGCCAGTCATTCAAATAATCCTTTTCAGTGTCATCATAATTATCAAGCATGTAGCCATAAAAGCAGCTCAGAAAATTCCATAATAATGGCAACCACCACATTCTTTTTATACCAGCACTCACTGTTTATTCCTGCCTCCCTCATTTCCTTTCCCTGGGTTTTCCTAAACACATTGTTTATTGTCAGATATCCTAAAGAAAGGCACCTCATATTTCAAAAGATTATCTCCCCCTGAGGGGAGCTCATCATCATCTATGAAGAAAGAACATTTTACATTCTAATCTGATTTATAAGATTCATTTAAGTCATGTGACCAAAATTCTAATTTACTTTACCATGGGCTTTCATGATCACAACTGTATCCTGTCCTCACTAGGAATTGTTTTAACCCCGAAAAGCAATTCTGAATTATTTGCTTCTTTCAGCATTATTCCTCCTCCTTTGCACTTTCTAACTCCTGACCCTTCATTTTGTAAAACTTCTGGTGTTTCTTTTTGTTGGCCAACTACAATATTCCATTTGCAGCTTATAGACTCCAAATCTTTCCATTCTCCTCAAATCTAAAATCACTCTTATTCTTTATCATATAGTATTTTTTTGTACCATGGATTGAACTCAGGGGCACTCAATCATTGAGTCATGTCCCCATAGCTATTTTGTATTTTATTTAGAGACAGGGTCTCACTGAGTTGGTAAGCACCTCACCATTGCTTTGAACTTGCCATCCTGCTGCCTCAGGCTCCCAAGTCACTGGGATTACGGATGTGTGCCACACCATGCCCAGCTCATATAGTAAATTCCTGAGAAAAGAAAATTCACCATACAGGCTAGTCAAATTAAGTATAAATCTAGATGAATTAATGCATTCCAAATAGTATAGGAATAGACAGACAATTGAACTTAATTCAAAGTCCACAATATAGAACCAAATACATAAAAATTTGATTTCAAAACACAGGTGGCATTTCATTGCAGTGGAGACATGGATGTATAATATATCCTTAATATTGTATGAACAAGTGACCAGCTAAATGTTTCCATGCCATATTCTTGTCTACACCCAAATAACTCTCCTTCAGCTTAGATGTCTCTAAATACTAAATTATGTATATTCTTGGAAAACTAATGCCTATGTTGAACCTCCAGGGTGCTGAATATTGCAATTCCTCTACCTCAAATTCTCTCTCCTGATTGCATATGTCTCACCTTTCATCTTTCTACAACTACATTTATCAATTTCTTTATAAACATGCTCTGTCCATATTTGAAATTTTCTCAGTTGCAATATACTATTAAATTATATTTATCTCAAATACCTTTCATGCTGCATGATTAGAGCTAAGCAATGTACTAAGTTTGATTTGGAAATCTTTCATTCTAAAAATAGTTATTGAGTGTCTACTATAAGTGTAGAGGATGGTATGAGTTATGAGAGACACAGTGATGATAAATAGGACCTAGTTCTGCCCTGGAATGGTTCTATAGCCAAGTAGTTGAGACAATTTGACCTGCAGGAAAAAAAATTTATTATGAAAAAAAGGATCTGGATGCACTTAGCCTGAAAAACAGATCCATTAGGGATGATTTAATAACAGAGTGTGATCATATTAAGGTTAGGAAAGAAGAGGCATTAAACTGCTCTCAATCTTTCTGAAAACCTAAGAGGCTATTAAACACCATATGAAGAATATGTTTCTATAAATAGTTATTTAAAAATAGGTTAGCATAGGGTGCACAATTATTATATCTGAAGCTATTTCAAAATAAGGATAAATCAACTTGTGTATAATTATATTTCTTACCAGGGATTGTATGAAAATACTCTTTTCCTCTGCACATTATTGTGTGCATATTTTGTCATTTTAATTTTATTAGTGCTTGACAGTAAATCCAAAGAGATATTTATTTGGCTTAATCGTGTTATTTATAATAAAAACTTGAAAGTGGATGATAATACATATTGTAAGGCTCTATTGTATAAAATATGTATGGAATTATAAAGCAGATCTTATACATTTATAAGTATTCAAATGTTACTGTTCAATTACTATACTAAAAATAACTGGAGAAAGTCATTTCTATTCTAGGAGATTATATGAATACTATCTGTGATGCAAAGTCACACTTCAACAAACTAGATGAATTCAGACCTTTAGAAGTTGTGACATTTGCATATAAATTTAAACTCTGCCCCTGAGCTGTAAGAATAAATTAATAATCCAATTTAAATATTTGAAAGATATGTCTTATAAGAAATATGGTATTGAAAGATATAATATAGTAGAAGTGTAGTAAGAAAGATTTTCTTCCTAATAACAATTAATTTTACTTTCAGAAAAATAAGGTATGTGGAGTCTACTCAAATTTGTATTATATATCTACAATATATATCTCTAATAAGGAAACTACCTTCAGGCAGAAGCAATACTTTCATGACAATTAAGATAATTTGTGAAGTTAGTGATAAAGAAGGAGAATTATCCTACTTTAAAGAGAAAAGATAAAATCAAAAGATAATTCAAATTAAAAATTTACTATCAATAATGTCTCCTTAGGTACAAAATTTTTAAAATGAACATTCTGTAGCATAATCTAAATTTGGCAAAGACTTTTATTGATCAGTTAGTTAAGAGTGCATTACTATCTTGAATTAAAATTTTCTCAAAATGAACCTGGCTATATATAAGAAAATAGTGTATATTTTTGTTGGTTATATTCAAAGTTATATCAAGGGCTATGTTGGCCACACATTACAAGCCATACTTATGTATCGATGCCGTGGTAAATCAATTCCTACATCAATAGATTGGCTCACACTGAAATCTAGTTCACTCAGTTAATGAACCATTAAAGAACCTCAATTGTATTATTAAACTGAAATAAAATTATAATCATGTTAGTTTAGTGAGACTTGATTTACATTAAACAGACAAATCATCATTGAGTTTTACACAAAAAAAATCCATAACACCTATGCAAAAACATTAGAAGGAAAAATGTATATAAAATGTTTGTATGAAAACCTATAATGCTAGAATATTATTTTAAATACTCCTACATTTTTTGCATTCATATTTTTCTTTTGCATCTTCCCTCATGTTTAACTATCAGCACTGTGCAACATGGCTCTTCTGTGTTTACTATTTAAAGATGTAGGGGAGGAGACTTGCCTGTGCCAGGAGAGTGCTCATTATCTGGCTGTGATGTTTGTTTCCTAGAGAGCTGTAAACATGCAGATTGAGGTCAGAGGTGCAGGATGTCTGTACCTATTATGTCATAAATAACACAAAAATATTGAGGAAAGTTTTTTTTTTAATATTAGAAAACTATTAGCCACTTCAATAAAGTCACTTCCTTCAGTGAATGAGGGAAGCCCCTGTGCAAGTACACCCTTATTGTGTATGTTCATCTTTCTCATTAGTGTATAAACACAATCAACTAACAGTCATGTTGGAACTACAGCAGTGACAATTTCAATCACAAATTAGTTACAAACTTGGACCTTGGCAGAACACAGTTGAAAGCATTCTGTGAGATTTGGTGGCTAAATTGAATAATTAAAAGCTATTTTGTTGGTCATAAATTGTATTATGCATATTTTATACAAGTAAAATTTATAATAAGCTTAAATATACAATATAGTTTATTCAATAAACTGTTGTTATGATTTGGATGTGAAGTGTCCCCCAAAAGCTCACATATGAGACATGCAAGAAGTTTTGGAGGAGCAATAATTGGGCTATAGCCTTAACCTAATCAGTAAATTCATCCCTGATGGGATTAATGGAGTGGTAACTGGAGGGAGGTGTGTTGTGGCTAGAGAAAGTGGCTCACTGGGGTTCGTGGCTATGGGGTATATATTTTGTATCTAGATCACATAGTCTTTCTCTGCTTACTGATCACGATGTGAGCCGCTTCCTTCTGCCACGCTCTTCCTCCATGACATTTGGCCTCACCTCACCTGAGGAATGGAGACAGCCTTCTATGGACTAAGACTTCTGAAACTGTGAGCCCTCAAATAAACTTTTCCTCCTCTACAATTGACTTGGTCAGGTCTTCAGTTGCAGCTGCAAAAAAGCTGACTAAAACCTGTTGTTAGACATTTTGCTGATATGTCATTATATGAAATGCATAAACAGTTTTAGCAATTGTATCTCTTTCTTTAATGCAGACTATATTCAAACAGCTTTCTCTTTAAAAAAAGATCTTTCTCAAATAGAAAAATCAGAAAAATATTAATTTGATATTTAATATAATATTTATCAGTAATACTGGTAAAACTTCTTTTTACAATGTATATGAGGATGCTCACACATGAGCAATCCATAAGATATATGTAATGCATCTTTGGTTAATCACATGGTACTGAGACATCTTTTCAAAATCTCCCTGTTAAAATTAAAACACTCAAAAGAACACAAGAAAAAGAATCTATTGGAAAAGCTATTGTTCAAGGGTGTGCCAAATCTCCTGAAAAATTGTCACTAATTGAAAAGAATGAGCCATAGAAAGAAGTAATTGGTAACCAAGTCACTCATAACTGTTTGAAAAAAAAAAGAAAAAGAAAGAAAAAATGTGGCTTTAGCGACTACCCATGTCCACATCCAATCTCTATCACAGGATTAAGCCTGGCAATGAAACAGAAAGCTCTGAATTTATCAATCACAGAGTTCCTTCTGAAGAGATGCTAATGATCTATTTTGTTTTCTATGTTCACTCAGAAAATTGTAGCTTATAGTAACACAATATTTTCAAAGAAAAAAGAGAGCAGAAGTTACTTTATTTAACATGGTAAGATCAAGGTCACAAGACATCTGGGAACTTTCCAGGAACAAGTGTTGGCAAAAACAGTAATGTAGTTTATTTAACACCATTGTAAACAAACGTAACTCAAGCTCTTCAGTGGACAAAGTGGAGGAAAATGTGATAAGTGGTTTTCATCCAAATGCATATAGAAGAAATATTATAACACAGAAGTTTTTCACACATAACAATCAAACAAATGAATTGTATATCTATCTAAAAGGGTGTTAAAATCTGAAATAAAACAAACTTTGAAAGGTCAAAAACCTAAGTTGAGAAAAATAAGAGTAAAAATTTTAATTAGAAGACTTTGTGGAAATTCATGATCAAATCAGACTATTTTAAAAGAAATAATAAAAATTATTGAAGCTGAAAAAATGATGAAGAGGAAAAAATAGAACATATAGAAATAAGCCCAATTAGTTGGGCTTACAAAATTTTAGTTTTATAATGTTAGTGCTATGTTTTTAGATTCTGTTTTTTTTTTCCTAACAAATTTCTATGAAAACTAATAATTCCTAAATTTGTTTCAAAATGTTTTAAAAATTGAACAGATAAAAAAGAAGTTGTAAAATTGTCTCTTAGAGAAATACTGGCCAGATGGTTACATGAGCTAGAAAAGAATTAGAGTTCTATATAATGTAATCATTTCTATTATAATAACTTTCAATTGATTTATTTGGTTTTCTGGAAACAGAAGACAGAAATATTTCAATTAAATTTATAAGATCAGCATAATTCTGATGAACTTATAAAAAAAAGTCACCATAAAACCATGTTGACCCTTGATCATAGTATTCCATACCCTGTAATGAAGAATTCTGTATTACCATATGTCTAATTAAATTACTATGATACCCAAAGTTGTAATAAGACTATAAGAGTAATAATTTAGTATTAATCTACTAATCAATTTTTAACAAGGAAAACTTATTATTCCATGAAATATAGGAAAGCCATTAAAATTTAAGACTCCCTTATTTTCATGAAATAAATGATTATGAAAATTAATAGATTTTCACATCCATAGAAGGACATGTTGTCAATAGAAAAAAATTGTAAAGTGTTGAAGCACTCTAGGTTTTACCAGAAAAAGCTTTAAGAAAACAAGATTATTTATTATCACCAGTACCAGTCAATATTTTTCTTTTATTTTGGCCATTGAAATAGGGTCTGCACAAAGAATTTAAATATTTCTATAAAAATTGGATAAGCATCAATATCATTTTTTGCCAGTAGAAATATTTTATAACTAAAAATTCAAACAAATCTACTGAAATACATTACAACTAAAAAGAGATTTAATTAAGTTGCAAAATGATATAATAAAACTTGAAAAGTTATGTTCTTTATAGTATTATAGAATACTGGTGTACAGAATTACAAATCTTGTTCATAGTGATGTACAAAGATCTCAAATATGAAGAACAAATGTTTACTATGCAGGACTTCTCTGAAAATATTATAGAATGCCACCAGGAAATATGAATAAATAATGAACAGAAAGAGAACCTGCCCTATTTTTTAGGAAAAAAATGAATATTGAAATAGTAAAATTCTCCCCAAATCAGTCTTTATATAGAACATACATTCAGTCAGATTTCAGTGGTATTTTTCATGATTAAATGATTTTAAAATGTATTTAGTTGCATGTGTACTGTTTTACATATATATCATGCAAAGAGCAAAAGAAAAGCTCTTGACCTAACTAGTATTTTATCTGTTTACTGTCATGCAATGTGTCCACCAATTTTCTGGCTTCTCAAGCCACAACCTGTTTGACTATCAAATGATACAGTTTATTTCAGTGTGTTTTAGGAGATTGCCAAATAACACATAGGTGTCCATATTGTCATGTATAACCTTTATTCCAGACTCTGGCTTCAGGTGTATCTAGCAGGCTTCAAATAGTCTGAATACTGCAATTGTGGCTGCCTCACCTTGTGTGTGTATAAGTATTCCTTCATTATCCAAGATACAACTGAGAAGGTCTGCCACTGAGTTGATGTTTAATACACTTGAAAAAAATGAGGGCACTACAAGGGATCTATGACATGAAAAAAAACGATCTATAAATTGTTTATTTTTTCACTACTACCAGAATAATGTTCATGATTGAATAATGGAGTCCTTGATAACAGGTGTTTTCCTTTGACCCTACTGCCTTGCTACTGGTAACTATAATTCACCCATTTTACAATCTTCATCATCAATCCCTCTCTGCCTTATCATTTTCAGATATAGCATAAACTTCCTACCTACTTTGCTAACTGGAATTAATCTAAATTTCAAAATAATTTCCTTACAGAGATAACTGCTCTTATCTTATTTAAAAATAATTGTTTAGATTATGTACATAACTTACTTTCTCAAACTACTCTTCCAAACTAGAAGCACTGTATTTTTACAATCAGTAATTCTAATATTTCCTCTTAAAATGGATAAAAATGCTATAGAATGATACACTCAAAATGAATTAAAAAGTGAATTGTAAAAACATGAAAATCCTAAAATAAAATACAAATGAAATTCATATCATTTAACAAGATTGAGGAGTCTCTAATTTAACTTCATTAATTAATCTACAAATTATTGATAGATTTAAAAATTTAAAGCATCATATCTTTAAGAGAAAGAAGCACAATGGAATGAAACAATGAAAATTTGAAAAAGAAGAAACAGGGGACAAAGGAAGGAAGGAAGATATATAAAGAAAATTAAAGAAAAGTAATTATAATAACAATATTTTTAAAAATAAGAATTCAGAAAAAATATTTGGAAAAGGTGTAAAAAGAGTGAGGACTATCTTAGAGTAATTATAATGATATATGGATAGAATTTAAGACAAGCATTTACATTGAGAGGCAAAACAATTCACAAAAGAAGAATTTTCCTCAATAAATATGATAAATATATGACATATGTACTTATTTTGTTAGACTGATAATGATTAAAAGAATGATAAAGCCAGGTATAGATTTATATCTGAGAGAGAGTACACTCTCAAATATTCAAGATGAAAATATCAATTGTATATTTTTCATGAAGAACAATTAATTAAAAGACCAAAATGTGCTACCTTTGATAAAAATATCTTATAGAAATAATTTAAACTATGTATTTTATCACAAAAATTCCCACTCATGATCAAAAGATTCAAATACTACATGACCTAAATACCTTATAGTAGGTAACTAAGTAAATATATTATATCATATTCTGAAATATGAATAATTTGAAGTGTTGATTAATATAGATATAATCCCAATATATTTTTAGTCGAAAATAGTAGTAACAAGCCAATATGAAATGGATATTTATGCATTTTACACACATACATGTATCCGCATACATATATCTAGCCAGATACAAAATATAAACTCCATGCTCCAATGAACTACCCTATCCAGCTACATCCTTCAGCTACCACTCCCTTAATCCCATCAGGGAATTAATTCACTAATCGGGTTAAGACTCTCATAACCCAATCATTTCTCCTCTAAACCTTCTTATATTGTCTCATAGATAAACTTTAGGGGAACACCTCATATTCCAAACCATAACAGACATTTTAGCTGTAGTTTAACTAACAATGCTCAGAACACACACACACACACACACACACACACACACGGAATCCTTGTTAACAAATGTTTTCCTTTAACACTGCCTTCCTGCTGGCTTACTTCTGGTACCTATCATAAAGTATATATCATAGTTTCCATGAGCAAATTCCAAGACAAGGACCCAATAGTCAGTAACTTGTTTGAGAGATGAACTTAGGAAATGAGTCAGATAAAGTAGCCAACAAAGTAGTATTAGCAAGGCATTTGCACTAGAGACCATTGAAGCTCTTCTCTCTTGGTAATCTCTTCGAGCTAATGCTCACGTGTTCCTCAGAATATTCCAATTTAGTTGAATGGTATTTAAGTGTTCATAAACCATCACCAATCAGTCTTTTTGAGCTGACAGCATATGCTGGAGTTATTAATGCTGTAGGAACTTGATAATATGGTGTGGTGGTTTTATTTATCCAAGAGAGAGTGACACACAAGTACCATATACTTTATAAAAGACTTCCTATCCCAACTCTACTATATGATGGTCTCTGTACATCACAAGAACAAAACAAAAACAAGCAAACTGCCTTTAGTCCTATCAAGAAAATAGGATGCGAAGAAACTTAATTTTAGCCATACATGTTATAAACATTCAAGGATTGTTTTTTTTTAATTAATAAATTCATATGTACTTACAATAACCACCCAGAAATGCATTTTCATTTAATTATTTTATCACTATTTAAAATGTTTTATAGGTGACCATTCATGTATTTGATATCTAATATATAGGTAGGGTAGAGCTATTAGGCAGATAGATGCATGTATGTACACATTAATGTATACATTGTAGACAGCTGGATAATGTTGATTTAATTAGTACTGTGCAACATTTAGAATTGTGATATTTCTATAGAGAGGAGAAAAAACACACAATTAACCTTCTTTATTGATTTTTATGCTATTTGGTTGACATTCATACATAATAAACATCACTAAAAGAGATTCATTCAATATTATAAACTAGTTTTAAAACTTCAAACTTTTTCTCAGGGTAGACAGTCTGTAATGAAAACAACTTTAGAAACTGCTGCCTCTTTGAAAGAACATCAATAAACAACCACATGTTCAATATTATATACCATCATAAACACCAACTATCAAGAGGAGAAAACCTTATTATAATATCTATCAAATCAATCAGCCTCTTAATGGAATCTTCTCACAGTCATAAAGAAGCAAGTTTGTCTATGTAAAAATGATGTGAAATAGGTATGAAGGATTTGGCTTCAAATTTATTTTAAATAAAATATTTTTTAGAAATTTCAGATTTTAGAAAAATTGAGAACATAACTCATATATACTTCTCATATACACTTCACATAGTTTCCCCTATTATGAATGTTGGACTTAAGTATGATACATTTATTGTAATTAATAAGCCAATATGCATTCATCATTGTTAACTAAGGTCCATGGTTGTTTTATTAACTAAGTTGAGGTATAATTGACATGCAAAAAAACTGTAGTCATTTAAAGTACACAAATTGATACACTTGAAGGTAGTTGCACCCATGAAACTATCAAAACTATCAAAACCATTAACTTATCTCTGCCACTATTAATGTCATAAAATTATCAATTTCTTCCAAAAAAGTTTCAGTTTGCCCCCTTTGGATATTTGTATGTATATCTTTGGGGTCAACATATTTTGGGGTTCTTTGGTTTACCTGGATCTAGATATTCATTTTTCTCCATAGAATTGAAATACTTTTAGCCAATATTTCTTTAAATGTGTTTTCTACCCTTTTGTTTTTCTCTTAGTCTTTTTCCATAATGCATATATTGGTTCACTTGATGGTGATCTATGAATGCTATAAGCTTTCTTCATTCTTCCCCTTCTCCTCCCCTCCTCATAGCTGTATGGATCTTTATGTTCCACTTGACTATGACAGTTTCTTACAATTTCTACAATTTCATGATATTGACACTTTCAAAGACAAATAGGTGCTTTTTTAGAGTGCACCTCTGTTTAAATTTGTTTTTATCCTAAGATTGTTGTTATAAGATAATGTTATAGTTTCGATACTAGGTGTCCCCCAAAGATTACATGTAAGACAATGCAAGAAAGTTTAAAGATTAAAAGACTGGGTTATGAGAGTTTTAACCTAATCAATGTATTAATCCCCTTATAGGGATTAACTGGGTGCCAACTCTAGGCAGGGAATTGGAGAAAGTGGGTCATTGGGAGTGTGTGCCTTTGGGGTATGTATTTGTGAACTGAACTTAGCCTATCTCTGATGCTTGGTGCCCATGTCCTGAATCACTGTTCTCTACCACACTCTTCTGCCATGATGTTCTGCAACATCTTGGGATAGTGTAATGGAACCAGTTGGTTGTCTTTGGACAAAAACCTCTGAAACCATAATCCTCAAGATAACCTTTTCCTCCTCTAATTGTTTTTGGTCAGAGCAACAAAAAAGCTGAATAAAACAGATGTTAAGTGAATGATTATGAAGATAAGAAGTTACATTTATCGCATCATTTTGAACATAGATAGTATCAAATGGTGGCCTTATTAATGGTGGCCTTGGTCAAGTGTCTAAAGTGGTGCTTGTCAAATTTGTCAGACTTTTGTACTGTAAAATCATTCTTTTTCTTCACCTATTCCATTCTATATGTTGGAAAGAAATCTGGATGTCCAATTCTTATATGATATATTTCTTATCTTCAAGAAATCCTTGCTCCTTTTATCATAAAATGCTATCTGGAACTGAGCTCTAAGTGTGAGGCATGTTTATACTGCCAGACATTTATCTTAATTTGTTTCAGCTGTCAAAACAATAAATGTACATGTATATACTAATCCATGTATATACACACATCTAAAATATATGTTACCATATGCAACATATTATAATAAGTCTAAGTTTACCCTGACATCTTCAATTCCTATTCATATGCACATATATTATGCTGGTTTCCTCCTCTTATTACAAATTCCCACTTCAACAGTGAGAAATGAGGCTCCACCATCTGTCACCCATTCATGTGACTATTTATTACAATGAACATCTATAGAAATAACAGAATTGTTAATGCATATTTCTGTGAGAAACAACTTTAGCAACTAGAGTACAGTATGTGCAGTTCTTTTCACTTATAGTATTAAACTCATTTCCAATGTTTTATAGGTCAATTATCTCCCCATTATCCATATCCCTCAATGCAGTTGCTTCTTGCTGTTTTTATACAATTGAATATTCTTACATATAATCTGCATCTTTCCAAGTTTCCTCAGATATATAAAATTTGAAAACACAGTGTAAACACTTTGCACCCATAATGTTTTATATCCATAAGCATAGCATTATACAGATTAATTTTGGTATCCTAAAAATCCCTTTTGTACTATGTATTTATCCTCCAATCCCTGAAACCATAGCAATCATTGACTTTCTATCGCCTTTATAGTTTTCTATTTTCCAGAATGACATATAACTCAAATCATATAAATAAACTTTTCCGTATGAGAGTTTTAACCTAATCAATGATTTTTCCACTGATTTTTTCTATGTAGGGATACCCATTTAAGATACCTCCATGTCATCTCAGCTTGATTGCTCATTTATTTTCAACACTGTACAGTGATAAAATACCCAGTATTGCATGTATCATATTTCCTTACCCATTCATATATTTTATGACATTTTGATTGCTTCTAAGTTTTAGACATTTATGAATACAGCTACGACAAACATTTTTGTGTACAATTTGTTTACAAAAACATAGCTTTTCAAGATTGCATTGAATTTTTTTTTATTCTTTGCATTTCCATAGTTTTAGAATAACTGTCCCACCCCCTCATATACATTCACATACAGTCTCACTGATATTCCTTCAAGAATTTTGCTTGGGAATTATACTGACAGTATAATCCTTTTGGAAGAACTCTATAATATCATGTCTTCCAAACTATTTTCACAGTATAACCATCCATTGTGATTGTATTATATTTCACAGTTTTTTTTTTCCAATGCACTATATCAGCCAGCTTTTTGTCACTATAATAGATTGCTGAGGCAGGCTACTCATGAAGAAAAGAGGTTTATTTAGTTTATAGTTTGAGGTGTCCAAGGGCACCCAATGGCACTTGCAGTGACTCAGTAATGGTGAAGGTCCTCTAAGCTGAGTCACATAATAGCCAACTAAATGGTGGGAGCATGGGTGGGAGCAAGTAATTACATTTCCACACACGAAGGTAGAATGTTGGGTGGGAACAGAATCAGGCATTTCCTTTAAAGAACACTGTTGAGGGTACCTTGAGAAACACCTTTTGAGGGCATGTCCCCAGTTAACCTAAAGTCCTCCCACTGGACTTCATCTGCCCATTAAAGTTTCAGTTTGTAGCCTTGCTGTGGTACTGGCTGGAGTTTGATGGCCTCAGTAGGTTTAACAGACAGGATTCAAACTACAAAGACAAGAAGAAGCATCAAAAGGTGTCCTGCCGAACATAATAACCAAGACATACAGTTCCACAATTTTGACCATCATACCCATGACTCTGACAATTGCTACTGAATTTTGGAGGTGCATACTGGTATTTCTTTGCTGGATCCATAACAATCCTAGATTGGTTTGCATAAAAATTGCATTTTTCCTTCAGGAAGAGACATAATCTCCCTTTCTCAGCAATTAACACTTATAGTCCCCTTCTGTTTTGGAAAGTGACTACTACTAATGAATCTATCTGATTTGACAGATAAATTATGCTTTTCAGATAAATAAACTGAATAGGTTATCAGATAAATAAACACTAAAAATAGGAGAGGTTAGCTACCTACACTTACCCCTGTACCAACTCCAGCAGCCATTTCTAATCCTATTAGGAGAGGAATTAGTTGTATGGCCCATTTGGCTATACTATATGTTATTAAAGTTATGATTAGAGATTGATTGTTAGATGCTATTTCTCATTGTTGGAGCTAGATATACCAGTGTATGTGTTCCTGTCCAGTTGGCTGGTAGACATAAGAATCTGTTCCACACAAGACAAAAGATTCCTGTTGTCTCCACACAGAAGCTAAGTTTGATAGAATATATGTGTTATACTTTTGTTTGTGAGAAGCATTTTAAAACTGAAATTAATTTTATTTACTAATAATAAATTATGAAATCTAATTTATTTCATACTTTGAATTTGCAGTTTAAAAAAGTCATCCTTTTTACCATGTTAATTACCTTATTACTTTCTTAAAATAGCAAAATCAATTGTGATTTTATCTTCTATGTCCATGATATAGTAGCAAACATTGTTAAAAGTTTTTTTTTTTTTTTTCTTAAGCAATTTAGCTTCAGGTCTATCGATTTTATCAATTCTTTTGAAAGGCAAACTTTTTACTTATTAATATTCTGTGTTTAACATTTGTTTTTTATGCAATCATTTTTATATTCTTTTTCTTTACCTAATTTACTTTAATTTTTAGGTTTGATATGTTATTCTCTTACCTTAGTAAGATAAATGTTTAGATCATTGATTTTTTTTAAATGTTGTAATTCCTCTTCAAAAAATACATACTCTGTTACTTTTTTCTTTCTACAAATTTTCATATGTTTGAACTATCATTCAATTGGAAATATATCTTATACTTGGATTTTAATTTATTATTTTGAACCATGGTTTATTCAGATATCTCTTATTTTGTGTTTATAGTTTGGCATTATCTCTGCTTATATATATATTATATATTACACTTTCTAGTTAATAAATGTAATTAATTGAATTAATATCTGCCATCTTACTACATCACCTTTATGTCTTCCAGGAATATCTGTTGATCTAAGTCTGGCCTAAATTTTCAGAAACTAGCCTTTCCCTGAATTGGTAAATACCTCTGAAGATAGCTACAAAAGCTCAGCTCAGCTATAAAGATTCTCTCCTTCTTTAATGTATTCTGAGGTTTAGACACCTTTAAACCTATGATTTTCATAATTTATCCAGCTGCTCTTGCTTATATGAGTGAGAATATACTTGCCATAGACTATTACATTCTATTATATATGAAAGCTTAATCATTATTTCTATTCTACTTATGCTAATTTGGAAGTGAAGTTTGTCTGCTAATTTTATAAGACTTAGAGCAATTGTATTAATTTATCTTATTTTGTGATACATTCTTAAACTAGTCTAACCATATTTATTCCATTCATATACAGTTGTAATCAGTTTTTTTCACTGCTGTGACCAAAAGACCTGACAAGAACAATTTTAGAAGAGGAAAAGTGTATTCATTGTGCAGGGCTTCAGAAGTCTCTGTCTTTAAATGGCCAACTCCATTGCTCCATGCTGGAGATGAGGCAGAATATCATGGTGGAAGAATGGGGCAGAGGAAAGCAGCTGAGAACATGTCACCAGGAACAGAGAGAGCTCTGCTCCAAAAGGATAAATATATACCCCAAAGGCATACACTCAAAAGACACACCCCCAGGAACCTACTTCCTCCCCAGCCACACTCTACATGCCTATGGTTGCCACCCAGTTAATCCTCATTAGGAGATTAAAGCACTGTTTAGGTTAAAGATCTCAAAGCCCAATCATCTCACCTCTAAACTTTCTTGCATTGTTCTATGCAAGAGCTTTTGGGGAACACCTCATGTCTATACCATAATAATTAACATAGATTAAACTTATCAGTTTGCAAATAGTTTGTATTTAGGATATTACATAGATTTGCAGAAGATGCATATTTCTTTTTCTACCGAATTTTTTAAAGTTGCTAAATCTGTATCTCTAAAATAAATAATTCATAGGACATTATCCTATCACATCATCATAGGTATGAACCATTAATTACAGGCTTTATCAACTGTTTTACTAGTTAGGGCATATTTCTGAATAAAGAATGCTCATCAGTCTTTTAATTGTTTTTACTTAAAGGATTTTGCATTAACCAAAGGCAATAACCTGCCATGGGTCATCATGCAAGATCTTTTATCTGTTTTAAATATGTGGGTGTGGAGACTTTAGAGTTGACGCCCACATATTTAAAAACAGATAAAAGTTCTTGCATGCAGAAACCTAAGTTCTCATGTCTTTACATGTCTTTACATTTTCCCACTTTACATACCCCTCCTTTTCACATCTCAAAGTCTCTGTTTTGACCAACCATAATTTTCGAGGTCATGCAATGTGCTCTTATGAAATCTCTCTTACATTGTTTATCTTCTGTCAGTTAAAGGAGTTTCCTCCCTGTTTTTGAAAAACATATCACATCTATCACCATAGGGTGTGTAATGGTTAATTTGAATTGACAACTTGATGGAATTGAGAAATGACTATGATTAAGAGGATTCTGGGTGTGTGAATGTGGGTGTGTCTAGGAATCATTGTCATATGCAATAACAAACTGAAGTTGAGACCCTCCTGAAGTGTGGGCAGCACCATCTAAAAGAATGGTGGCTTGGAAGAACAAGGAAGCAGCACCAGATGCAAGCTCAATTTTTCCCGAAGGGGTTCTTGACTGTTGCTTCATTTGCTTGAGGATATCAGACTCTTGCTTCTTCAGTATTCCAAAGCAGGTTCTGCCAGTGATGTCTCCAGGGAGTTTCCAGAAGCCTTCTGTCTCAGACGAGGGTAGCACCATTGATCCCTCTTGTTCTGGGGCTTCAGCCTCTTAGACTATGCAGCTACTGGTTCTTCCAGCTCTCCAGCCTACAGATGGCCATTGTGGATTATTCAACTTCTGGTTACATAAAACAATCTTATAAATTCCCTTTTTATTATCATACTTTCTGTTGATTCTATCCCTCTAGAGAACCATGACTAATACAAGGTGTGATTGTCAACAATTATGAAGAGTAAGAAAACATGAAATTTTACCCTATATAAAAGCTAACAAGATAGTCTGCCATATATAAGTTCCATGGAGATAAAAAAATTCTTGAGTCAGAGACAAAGAACTTTTGTTCACACAGAAACACAGTACTTGGAGCATAGGTATGATGCTCATGATAGTTAATCATTTTCCACGTGTAACATTAAGATCCAGCTAGAAATTTCAAAGTTTTATAGTGAATGAAATCAGTTTTCTTTTTGTTACATAATCCTTCAGGTTTGTTCAGCAAAAACAGTCTTGTGGAATGATCTAGATGAAAAGCAGTCTGGTCTTGAAACACTGAACAAGAATGCAAAGGGATGCTCGAGAATCACAGCCGATTGCACCTTCCAGTTATATCCTTCTAATGCCATAAGATGGAGAAATAGAAAGTAGAATTGTATTTTGGAGAGTAAAAGTTTGTTTTTTCTCCTACACTTGAAAGAAGAGATATCAAGTATTAAAAGGGAACCCCACAATGTAAAGATTGATTAAGTAGTTTGTCTATGATTACAAAATTGTAAATGGCCGGGTAGGAACTAAATCCAGGCAATTTCTAACCTTTCTTCTCCACTGTCTCCAAAAATAAGTCTATAGGGCAAAATAAAACATAGGGAAAAAAAGAAGCTTTTAAAATCATTTTCTTAGATTTTATTTGTACTTCAATATTATTTATACTTTTCATATCCTCTGAAGGTCCTAACAACTTTTGACCTAGGCTTACTCTTATCCCACGTGGGGGGGGGGAAGGTGTGTTATAATCTTATATTTGTTGCAATCACAATATCACTAAAAATCAAATTAGTAGCAGATAGTGATTATTGATAACCTACTATGTGTTCAGCTATGGATATGACAGCACCATATTCATCATGAGGTTGTCAGGCAGATTAAATGATCTTTACTATCAACAGGCTCAATACACTAGTTATATTGTCAAGTACCTTATAAACAGAATAAAAGCCATTTTATTATTACAATTTACCTACTTTTTATTCTTAAAGCAACATTTCTGATATTTCCTGGAAGAATTACTGACAGAAATAACTCATTTGTTTTCATTTCATAGAAGCAAAAAGGATATGGCATAACGAAGACCAAATTCAGGTCAATTACCATCAATGTCAGCACATGCTCCAAAAGCACATGCCAGTTATCAAGTTTATCATAATTTACTAAAAAATGCAAAACATTTAGAAATATTATAATATTTATGTTTAATATAATTTATGTTAATTGATGTATGTTTTTTTGGAAACTTTTTTGCCCTATTTTATAATATAATAATGAAGTTGTGAACACTTACATTTTTTTAAAATCTGGCTACCAGCACTTTTTTAATAAAAATATTAATTTACTTCTTCATTTTGAAAATTCCCTTCTTGTAATTTCAACCCTGCATTTCTCATGTTAACTGATTGCAGCTTTGAAATTATGGTTCTTATTGTTTGAATTCATAATAATTCTTATAATCGCCATTTTCCTTCTGTTATTGGGACCCCCCTAATGGAACATCTATGATATTAGGAAACATATGGTAGACATGGGCTTCTAAAACCTGCAACTGAACGCTTATACAGAACTTTGAGCCAGATTAAAAGGATGAGTGTAAACATCCCAGAATATGAAGCAAGTGATTTGAGGTTTGTTCCAGAGTATCTTCTTAAGTTTTAATGTCAGTCATCTACAGATCTGCAGTATATTATAATCTACTTTAATTCTTTGCTGAGGAAACATTTTTACTATCTCAATAAATACAGCCATATGGAGCAAAGATGCAACTTATTCATGACCCTGTCAAAAACTGCTTTAAGCCATACCCTTTTTTGCTTCTATGAAATGAAGACAAATTAATTTAACCCCTAGATGCAGTATGAATTGGCAACTGTCCTCTTCCTTTATGTAGGGGAAAATGGCTCTCTTCATACCTACCCTGTTCACATTCTTCTCTTGTGAAAATTTCAAATTCCTTCTTTCAGAATCCATGAATATTATAGATTAAAATTTCATTTTATCTGAAAATACAAATGTGCAATTTAAAATTTTATAGAATATTTTGAAAAAAACATTTTAATTGGACTAGAGAAGTTTTCTGGTTGCTTAGAGAGAAACTGAACTTATAAATTATTTAACCTGAATTATTTGATAGGATAGTGGGCAAGCTTTTATTTTAAAGAAGCATCAAAATGTGAGAGTAAGAAATTTTCTTCAATAAAAGACTTTAATCAATTGAAATTGTGGAAGAGGATTAGTTTCATGGAAATCATTATGAAGTGTATCATTGAGGGATATGCAGGCACTCTTAAATTTCCTTCAGGTATTCATTCCTATAAAACTAGGAGAATTAGGGCAACCAGATGTCGATAGGAATCTGTACTTGTACAATCACTCTTATTGTAGCCATGAGGCAACTCTGTCCTGGAATCTATATTTATTAATAGCCTTAATAGGAAAGCCAAGAAATTCTCACTGGGATTTGTTTTACTCAAGATTTCTTGAGGAAATAAGGTACTTTAAAATATTTATCTAAATATATTTCAAAATAGTTTTCCTATTGCCTACTTGATGTGCTGTCATTACCACAAGCATGGCACAATTAGGGCACATTTGCCATAGACATGCTGCAGATATGTTAGTGACCTGATATTATTAAGAGAGAAAGCCTGTCCATCCAAAAGTTTAAGTAGTGCTAAGGATCTCTCAAGTCTCCCATTTAATATTAATAGAATGGGGAGAAAACAACTTTTTTCTTTCTCTTGGAATAATTCAAAATAAAATATTAAAAATAAATAATCAACCTTTGTGAATTTAGGAAATAAAGCCCCCATCAAAGACATAAAGTGAATCCTATTAAATACTGATTGATTTTGATCTGAGTCCAGGAGGAAATTTGGACTAATGGATATTACTTTGAATGTTTAAAAAAATACTGATTCTTTAAAATAAGTGTTATTGCTTTATAAGTTCCATCAAACAAATTATTAATTGGGTCAATAGAAGAAATATCAAATGCAAATTAGAGGATATTC
The DNA here is from genome assembly GCF_045843805.1 of Urocitellus parryii. Classification (NCBI taxonomy): domain Eukaryota; kingdom Metazoa; phylum Chordata; class Mammalia; order Rodentia; family Sciuridae; genus Urocitellus; species Urocitellus parryii. Next base: position 535,808 of record NW_027553327.1, read on the forward strand.
AAAATAAAGGACAAAAGCAGAGGTAGAACTTAAATAGAAATAAATCAATACCCACTTTTTATTAAGTATGACTACCTAGGGGCAGAGCTGAAGTAGAATGAGAGATGGGGAATAACAATCACCATATTCTTACAAGGAGAGCAGGTGGGTTCATGGATCTTATTCAAGAAAGGGAACCTAAGATCTGAGAGAAGGAAAGAAAAACAAAAACTTGTTCCTATAGCAGAAGACACAGAACACCATCTGTCCTGTCCATACTGTTCTTCATCAATTTGTTGGTTTTGCTCAAATGTGAATCATAATAATAAAAAAAAAGAATTAGCAAATGAATGTTTGCTATTTCTTCCCAGATGGTGATGCTTGCTATGAGCGAGTGACTATTGTGAACTTTTCACTTCTCCACTTTCCAAATGAAGCTATTATAGTATTCGTATGATTTATTTTCAACTACTGTATAGAATGTATATATCATAAAATAATTGGCTACTAAAAAGTGAGGATCTCTAACTGTGTATGGCAGAGAGGTCTTTATATCAGCATATATTTGGGCTGTTTTGTCAAAAATGAATGTAATAACTGGAGAGGCTTAGGAGTTAATCATCTTTAGAGATGGTGGAAAGGCATTATATATAAACTGTGATTTTCAGGCAACTTCTGAAAATTCATAAGCCTCAGTGGAGAGACGATGATAGAGACTAGTGTTTGCTTTCCCAAATCAATTCACCACTTTATTTTTAACAATAGAACTTCTATGCTGTGGAGAGTGGCATTGGGCTTAAATTTTTAAAATTGTATTTGCTCATCTCACTTATGGATAACTGTCCAACGACATGTGAATTGATAGTAATTAGTTGAAACATATATCCCAAATCTTAAAATTGTGCTTATACTCTGAGAGTCCTCATCTTGAACTTCCTCTTTATTCTGTATTCTTAATACAAAAAGGACAATTATTCCTGAAGCTCTATTAACAATCAGTTCACCATTAGGCAACCTTGAGAGTGAAAGTCCATATGAAGGATGCTAAGGAGAGAGAAGTTCCTAGCAATGAAGCAGCATACTATTCAAATTCAGGTTGCCTATTTTCAAACTGTATGATGTATCATAGAAAAATACCCTTAACATTTGTCTATTTTACATATTTATACATGGACAGCTACATAGATCTTAAGTGAATAATAAGGATGAATTTTGATAAATGTGTATAACCATATAAAAACCAAGTTATAGAAAAGAAATCACTTGAAAACTTTTCTCATGGCCCCCTCTAATTAATAATTCTTGCCCATTGTTCTGATATTTAGTGCTAGAGATTGGATTTGCCATTCATTGAATTTCATATAAATAGGATCATGAAGTAGAAACTTTGTGTCTAACTTTCTCCAACCACCACCATTTTTGAAAAGTGATCTATCATTGTGCATACCAATGTTTGCTTTCTTTGTTCATAGCACACTACATGAATATATCACATTTGGGTTATATATTCTCCTGCTGGTTAACATTTAGGTTGTATCCAGTGTTTGGCCATTATGGCTGCTATTAATAAAAAATATTTGAATGTTTGTTTACAAGTATTTGTGTTTTATATGACTTAGTTCATCTTAGATATCAAGGAGGAGAATGCTTAGAAAATGTATTATTTAGCTGTATGTTTTATCTGTATTTATCAATAGTAGGAACTGTCAAACACTTCTACAAATTGATAATTTTAGCTTGTAGGCCCATCAATAATGCATGAGAGATTCACTTGGCACCACAATCTTATGAAATTCTCATTTCTCATAGTTTCAAATTTTAGCCATTGTAGTAAGTTTGTAGTGGTATATCTTTGTGGTTTTCATTTGTATATTCCTAATGGGTCATTAGTTTGAGTGCTTTTACATGTTTCTAATGACCATATATATCTTTTCTTATGAATTGTCGCTCAAGTCGTGTGTCCATTTTTAACAGATTGTTTATTTTTTATAATTAAGTTGTAACAGTTCTTTGCATATTTGGGACAAATTCTTTAAGTTTCCACATCTGTATTATAAATCTGTGTTTGTGTATATAGGTATGTGTAGAATATATAAACATACAGATTTCTTTTTCATTTTTTTCCTGTGGTTGCTTTTCAATTTAGAATTAAACATTTAAATTGTGTTTAGGTAAAATTTATCAATTTATACTTTTTGTGCTTTATGCAATACTTGAATCCACTAAAATTAGACATATTTTACATGATGTCATCCAAAACACTTATAATTTTGACTCACTTATCTTTAAGATTATAACACACCTTAAATTATTTTCTGAGCATTATAGGAAGAAATTTCCAATGTTCCTTTTTTATATATTCATATCTAGTGTTTTTTACAGTAAAAGTGAGTTTCTGATAGACAAGCATATTTTCAGGTAACTTATAAAATTCCTTCTGAAACTCTGCCTATATTTGCTGTGTTTATATCATTTATATTTAATGCATTTATTGCTATATTAATATTTAAGTATGTCACTTTGTTTTTTGTCTTTGGTTGGCTTGTTCTTTTTGTATTTTCTATTTTCTCTCTCATCATTTGCTTTGGGAAGCCATAGATGAACTTCCGTCAGACATGTTGCGCCACCTCCTTTTTACATTTTTTGAGAATATTTCTGATTTTTTGGACATTTGATAGTTTAGAGAAGAGTGAAATTATGAAACTAATTAGGAAGTTGTATACTATTACATGAGAATATATCATGCATTAGATATGGATATATCAATTAAAATGGTAAAAAAAAGTGAGTGGAATCAAGATTATGTTACAAGTAGCAATGACAAGTTTTATTTATAATTAACAGATGCCCTTCAATGGATGAATGGATTAAAAAATGTGGCAGTTATACACCATGGAGTATTATGCAGCTCTAAAAAATGACAAATTCATGGAATTTGCAGGGAAATGGATGGCACTAGAGCAGATTATGCTTAGTGAAGCCAGCCAATCCCTAAAAAACAAATACCAAATGTCTTCTTTGATATAATGAGAGCAACTAAGAATAGAGCAGGGAGGAAGAGCAGGAAGAAAAGATTGATATTAAACAGAGACACAAGATTGGAGGGAAAGAGAGAGAAAAGGGAATTGCATGGAAATGAAAAGAGACCCTCATTGTTATAAAAAACTACATAAAAGAGGTTGTGAGGGGAATTGGAAGAAAAAACAAGGAGAGAAATGAATTACAGTAGATGGGATAGAGAGAGAAGATGGGAGGGGAGGGGAGGGGGGATAGTAGAGGATAGGAAAGGTAGCAGAATACTACAGTTACTAATAGGGCATTATGTAAAAAGGTGAATGTGTAACTGATGTGATTCTGCAATCTGTATTTGGGGTAAAAATGGGAGTTCATAACTCACTTGAAACTAATGTCTGAAATATGATATGTCAAGAGCCTTGTAAGGTTTTGAACAACCAATATATATATATATATATATATATATATATATATATATATATATATATATATATATATAAAGACTGGTTGGTTGGAAAGGTCATATAACTATCTGGTCATATAACTGGAAGATTGTGTAACAGTCAACTTATCCTTTGAGCAGTTTTAGGGGACATGCATGTCTTTCGGATCATGATAAATACCTATAATTCCTGAGGAGACAGCATTAGGCCTCAGAATTTCTGGAATGTGAAAGAAGTCTTGTAACCTGAGTCAATTCCTGACCAGGGAATCTTTATACAGTCACTACCCAGTTTTGCCCCTCCCCTTATTCTATTCCTATACATCTCTTGTAGACTGTTCAAGCTTATAAAATCTAGCAAAAAGTATGCCTGATGACTCAAAAGGGTAATGAAGTTTCTTGCTACTCCTGAAGTTGTAGGTCAAAAATAATGAAATTTAACATAGATTAACTAAACTCTGGTATTGTAAATTGATGTGAAGTTTGAATTTGTATTACTTATCTGTAGACAATATTTGTAAGGTAAGGAATTAAACAAAAGCTAAAGCCTGGCAATGTAGATCTTCAGTTTCTCTCTATATCCCATTATAAATATGTCCCAACCTTTCACACACACTAAATAAGATCTCACAGCAAAAATTACAAAATATGAAAAAAAATCATGAGGAATGGTTAAAAGAAAAAGAAATTAAAAATTAATATGCCAAGCACTTGGACATATTGGAATTAGAAAAAAATAAAAGCTAATAAATACTAAATATAGGGAAAAATAGCACTCCTATTATATCAGCACTGAATATTGAAGTTTGACATTAAGAGTAACATTAGAGAAAATGACAGAGTGGAACACTCAAAAATGGGTCAGCACAAGTTTTGCAGAACTTATGTATCTTATCCAAAACGTATACCAACAGGAGTACTGCTTCATTAGAGATAAGAAAACTGAGTTTTGGTAAAAAACTGTTGCGACCTTCTCATCCACAGTCTCCATCTTCTAGGACAGTGATAGTATTGGAAGGCTTCCCACATCTCTTATGCAGCTTGTTGGTGTCAGGACACTAATAACAACTTTGTTCTTAAAATATTTTTTAATTTTTTAAATTTATATATGATAGAGGAATGCATTACAATTTGCATTACACAAATACACCACAATTTTCCATATCTCTGGTTGTATACAAAGTATATTCACACCTATTTGTGTCTTCATACATGTACTTTGAATAATAATGTCCATCACATTCCACTATCATTTCTAACCCCATGCCCCCTCTCTTTTCCTCCCACCCCTCTGCCCTATCTAGAGTTCCTCTATTCCTTCCATGCTCCCCTTCTCTACCCCACTATGTATCAGTTTCCTTATATCAGAGAAAACATTCGGCATTTGTTTTTTTGGAATTGGCTAACTTCACTTAGCATTATCTTCTCCCATGCCATCCATTTACCTGAAATGCCATGATTTTATTCTCTTTTATTGCTGAGTAATATTCCATTGTGTATAAATGCAACATTTTTCTATCCATTCATCTATTTAAGGGCATTTAGGTTGGTTGGACAGTTTACCAATTGTGAATTGTGCTGCTGTAAACATTGATGTGGCTGTGTCCCTGTAGTATTCTATTTTTAAGTTTTTGGGTTATAGACTGAGGAGAGGGATAGCTGGGTCAAATAGTGGTTCCATTCCCAGTTTTCCAAAAAATCTCCCTACTGCTTTCCATATTGGCTGCACCAATTTGCAGTCCCATCAGCAATGTATGAGTGCACCTTTTCCCCCATATCCTTGCCAACACTTATTGTTGTTTTTCTTCATAATAGCTGCCATTCTGACTGGAGTGAGATGAAATCTTAGAGTAGTTTTGATCTGTGTTTCTCTAATTGCTAGTGATGATGAGCATTTTCATATATTTGTTGGTTAATTCTATATCCTCTTCTAAGAAGTGTCTGTTCAGGTCCTTGGCCCACTTACTGATTGGGTTATTAATTTTTTTGGGGGGTGCTTAGCTTTTTGAATTCTTTATACCCTAGAGATTAGTGCTCTATCTGATGTGTGAGGGGTAAAGATTTGCTCCCAAGAGCCTCAAAATAAATAAATAAATACTAGGGAATCAATGAAAGAGGTGAAAAATTTATGTAATAAAAATTACAAACCCTAAAGAAAGAATTCAAAGAAGAGCTTAGAAAGTGGAAAAGAATTCAAAGAAGAGCTTAGAAAGTGGAAAGATCTACCTTGCTCTTGGAGAGGCAGAATTAATATTACAAAATGACTATGTTACCAAAAGGAACTATACAGATTTAATGCAATTCTGATCAAAATCCAAATTATACTTCTCATAGAAATAGAAAAAGCAGCAACAAAATTCATCTGGAAAAATAAGAGACCCAAAGTAGCTAAAGAAATCCTTAGCAGGAAGAGTGAAATAGGTGGCATCATTATACCAGACCTTAAACTATACTATAGAGGAAAAATAAGAGACCCAGAGTAGCTAAAGCAATCCTTAGCAGGAAGAATGAAGCAGGTGGCATCACTATACTAGAACTTAACCTATACTACAGAGCAATAGTAACAAAAACAGCATAGTATTGTCAGCAAAACAGACTGGTAGGCCAATGGTACAGAATAGAGGACACAGAAACTAACCCACAAAATTACAATTAATTTATGTTAGACAAAGGTGCCAAAAACATGCATTGGAGAAAAAGATAGCTTCTTCAACAAATAGTGCTGGGAAAACTTGAAATCCCATATGCAACAAAATGTAATTAAACCCCTATTTCTCACCATGCACAAAACTCAACTCAAAGTGGATCAAGGACCTAGGAATAAAACCAGAGACCCTGTATCTAATAGAAGAAAAAGTAGGCCCTAATCTTTATCATGTGGGATTAGGCCCCAACTTTCTTAATAAGTCTCCTAAGCACAAGAATTACAACCAAGAATCAATAAATGGGATGGACTCAAACTAAAAAAAGTTTCTTCACAGCAAAAGAAACAATCTGTGAGGTGAATAAAGAGCCTACATCTTGGGAGCAAATCTTTTTTTTTTTTTTAATGTTAGATTTGCACATTTTGACTCCTCTGATATTTCCCATAGGTACTAGTGCAGAGGCTATCCTTTGTTTTGCTGCTCCTTCCTCCATACATTGGACTGGAGCAGTTTTCTGACCAGCAACAACATCTGTCAAAACATTTAAAGACATGCATTATGTAACCATCCAGGCCACAGACAGCAGATGGGACAGCAAAGGGCAGGAGAAGGTAAAGGAGCAAGTCTTCTATGGGATTAAGGATTCTAAAGAGGGAGTGCAATACATATGCATATGATCAGGACTTGATGCATATTCAGATAAAAAATCTCAGAAGACTCTAGATTTATAACTCTGGCAGATACATGGGATCTGTGCAAATAGGAAATAAAGGTAAAAGAAAAGCTATAGGCATCCTGCTTAATATTAAAGAAGTGTCCCAGTTACGTTGTCCTACAACTAAGCTTGTATGACGATCAAACAATTATTCCCCTCCTCCTGGTACTGAGATTTAAAAAATCTCTTTCAGGTCACTGGATGATCAGAGAGATAATGGAACAGATTCTTCAGTGACCACACCTGACCAGGACTAGAGTCTGCAAAAAATACTTTTGAAGTTTCTTAAATTCATAACTATAGAACTCAGCAAGTAAAACCAGTAAATCATAAGAATAAACAATCTTACCCCCAGATTTATCTTATCATTTTATTCAAATCCTTGGTTTTTAACAATAATAAAAAGTAAAAACCATAGAAGAAGTCAGAAAGCACAGCCCATTGGAAGAAAAAATACAAGTTGCAGAAAGATGTCTCTTAGAATGATGAGAAAATTTTCTAGCTGCAATTTCAAAACAGCTGTCTTCAATATGCTCAAAGAGATAAAGGAAAGCATGAACAAAGAACCAAAAGAATAAATCAGTAAGATGATATAAGAACAGGATGAGAATAAAAAAATAAAGAGAATGATAAAAAATGAATCAAATAGAGATTATGGAGCTGAAAAACAGTAAGTACATTAAAAAGTTTACTGGAGATATTCAATGACACATATGTACAAACAGAATAGTAAATCATTGAACTTGAAGGCCAAAGAATTACAATGGTCCAATCTAAAGAGCAGGTGAAATAGTGAAGAAAAATAAACAAAATCTAAGTAAGCTGTAGGACAGGAAACATGTGCATTCACAGGACATTGAGGAGACAGAGAAAGAATATTTGAAGAATTAATGGCAAATTACTTTCCAAATTAGATGAATATTTTCCCAATTAAGTCAATATTACATCTAAGGAGTTCGACAAACTGTAAGCAGAATAATATCAAAGAAATCCACACAGAGACACATTGCACTCAAACTGTATACAAAGACAAAAAGCATCTTGAAAGGAGCAAGAAAAACTGATTTTTTTATGTATAAGGGAATCTCAGAAGCAAGAAAAAAATGATTGTTTATGTATAAGGAAATCTCAATAAAATTAACAGTCAATTTCTCTTTAAAAAGCCATGGAGTCCAAAAGGCAGTAAAGTAGTATTTAAAGGGCTATTTTTAAAAATGCTATCAACCCAGAATTCTTTATCCAGCCAAAATTACTTTAAAAATGAAGAAGTTATATTCTCAGATAAAGAAAGACAGAACAAGTTTGTTGCCAGTATAAGAAAATTTAAAGGGAGTTCTGCAGACTGAAATGAAGGGAAACTAGATATTAGACTGCAGCCATAGAAAGAAATAAAAGGTAAATATATATATATATATATATGACAGCACTGGTGGTCTTGTGTATGTATAGATTGTTCATGTGTGATTCACTCAATGGCAGATTAAAACATGAAGTTGTTGCCAATGTGTTCTAGGTACCATGGTTGCACCTATATTCAACAATAGTGATGTTTTTCATTTTCACAATTCAATAGAGCAACTGATTACACAGTATTTACATTAAATTAAGTAGCATAAGTAGTCTAGTGATAATTAAAGTTAACAGGAAGATATACTTAGGTTGTAAGTACTTCTATGTTATTTTATATAAGAGAATTGAGAACCATGGATTTTGGCATCCATTAGGAATAACAGAGAAATCAACAGTTCATAGCAAAAATGTCAGCATTTTGAAAATCTGTTACTTCTCTTCCTACTTTCTTCACTATTTAAAAGATAAATTCCTAGCAATAATTATAACAGGCACATGACATATGTAAGAACATAAATATATAAAAGGGGACTGAACTATATAGGAACAGATATTTTGGAAGTATTTCAAGCTAGACTGAACACCTGAAAAGAAAAAGAATTTAATTTTTAAGTAATTGGCTGAAGATTTGAATAGATATTTCTCCAAAGAAGATAAACAAATGGCCAACCACACATGTAAAAATTCTCAATATTAGTAGCACTGGAGAAATAAAAATAAAATACAAGATGAAGAATTAATTCAAATCCTATAGGATAGATGAAAAATAAATTGAGTTGAGGTTGTTCATTTTTTTGGAGCCGATATAAATTCTAAACGGAAATGTAAAATTGTTCAGTCATTGTTGAAAACAGTATTGCTCCCTCAAAAAGTTTAAACAAATAAATTTGAAGTAATGAAATAGAAAACACCATCAAAAACCTACTAACTAAGAAAAGCCAGGACCAGATGAATACTCAGCCAAGTTCTACAAGACTGTCAAAGTATTTCACAAAATAGAAAAGGAAGGAACTCTTCCAAACTCATCTATGAGGCTAATATCACCCTAATACCAAAACCAAACAAAGACACATCATGGAAAGAAAATACCACACCAATATCCCTGATGAACATAGATGCAAAAATTCTCAATTAAATTCTGGCAAATCACATACAAAACATATTGAAATGATAGTGCAGTATGTCAAGTGTGATTTATCCTAGGGATGCAGGGTTGTTTCAACATACAAAAACCAATAAACATAATTCCTCATATTAATAGACTTAAAAATAAGAATCATATAAACATCTCAATATATGCAGAAAAAGCATCTGTCAAAATACAGCACACCTTCATGTTCAAAACATTAGAAAAACTAGGGATAGTAGGAACATACCTAAACATTGTACAAGCTATATATGTTAAACTCACAGCCAGTATCATTCTAAATGGAGAAAAATTGAAAGTATTCCCACTAAAAACTGGAATATCCTCTTTCACTACTTCTATTCAACATCATTCCTGAAACTCTAGCCAGAGCAATTAGACAAAAGAAGGAAATTAAAGGGATATAAAATAGGTTCAAAAAAGAACTCAAACTATTACTATTTGCTGATGACATGATTCTGTATCTAGAAGGTCCAAAAAATTCCACCAGAAAATTTCTAGAAATAATAATTGAATTTAGCAAAGTAGCACGATACAAAATCAACACCCCTAAATCAAATGCATTCCTATACATCAGTGATGAATCCACTGAAAGAGAAATTAGAAAAATGATTCCACTAATAATAGCATCAAAAAAAAAAACCCTGGGAATCAATCTAACAAAAGAGATGAAAGACCTGTATAATGAAGACTACAGAACACTAAAGGAAGAAATTGAAAATGAAGAAAACCTCAGAAGATGGAAAGATCTCCCATGCTCCTGGATAGGCAGAATCAATATTGTCAAAATGGCCATACTATCAAAAGCATTATACAAATTTAATGCAATTACTATTAAAATCCCAATGACATTCTTCATAGAAAGAAAAAGCATCATGAAATTCATCTGGAAAAATAAGAGACCCAGAATAGCTAAAGCAATCTTTGGCAAAAAAAGTAAAACAGGAGGCATCACAATACCAGACTTTAAAAAACAATACTACAGAGCTATAGTAACAAAAACAACAAGGTATTGGCACCAAAATATACTTGTAGACCAATGGTTATGGAATAGAGGACACAGAGACAAACCCACATAAATACAGTTATCTCATTCTAGATAAGGGTGCCTAAAATATTCAACTGGAGAAAAGATGGTGCTGGGAAAACTGGAAAACCATATGTAGCAAAATGAAATTAAACCTCTGTCTCCCACCCTGCACAAAAATCAACTCAAAGTGGACCAAAGACTTAGGTACTAGAACAGAGACCCTATGGCTAATAGAATAAAAAGTTTGCCCAAATCTTCACTATCTCAGCCTAGGATCTGACTGCTTTAAGAAGACTCCTAAAGCACAAGAAGTAAAATTGACAATCAATAAATGGCATGGATTCAAATTAAAAAGCTTCTTGTCAGAAAAGGAAACAATTAATAATGTGAGGCGAGAGCCTACTGATTGGGAGAAAATCTTTACTACATACACCTCCGATAAAGTATTCATCTCCATGATATATAAAGAACTCAAAAACCTTAACACCAAAAAACCAAATAATACAGTCAATAAATGGCCTAAGGAACTGAACAGACACTTCTCAGAAGAAGAAATACAATTGATCAACAAATATATGAAAAAGTGTTCAACATCTCTAGCAATTAGAGAAATAAAATTCAAAACTACTCCAAGATTTCATCTCGCTCCCATCAGAATGGCACTTATTAATAATACAGGAAACAATATATGTTGGTGAGGTGGTGAAAAAGGATGTGGTGAAAAAGGCACTCAAACATTGCTGGTGGGACTGAAAATTGGTGCAACCACTATGGAAAGCAGTATGGAGATTCATCAGAAAACTTGGAATAGAACCACCATTTGACCCAGCTATCCCACTACCTGGTTTACACCCAAAGGACTTAAAATCAGCATAGTATAGAGAAATAGCCACATTAATATTTATAGCAGCTTAATTCTCAATAGCTAGGCTATGGAACCAACCTAGGTGTCTCTCAATAGATGAATTTATAAAGAAAATGTGGTGTATATACTCAATGAAATATTACTCAGCTTTAAAGAAGAGTGAAGTTATGGCATTTGCCAGTAAATGGTTGGAGTTGGAGAATATCATTCTAAGCAAAATAAGCCAGTCCCACAAAACCAAAGGCCAAATGTTTTCTCTAACATGCAGATGCTAATTCACAATAAGGCAGGTGGTACTAGGGAAGAATAATGTTACCTTAGTTTAGGTAGAGGGAAGTGATGGGAGGGCAGTGGAGGATAGAAAAGATAGTGTGGGGATAGAAAAGATAGTGGAATGAAACAGACATTATTACCTATGTATATATGTGAGTACATGACCAATATAATTCTACAACATGTACACTCAGAAAACTGAGAAAGCATATCCCATTTATGTTTGATATATCAAAGTATGTAAATGCATTCTACTGTCATGTGTAACTAATTAAGACAAATTAAAACATTAAAAAAAAGTTAAACAGATTTTTCACACAGTCCTCAGCTAGGTTTAATTCAACCCAAAAAACTGAAAACTCAGAAAAGACACATGGACACACATGTTCATAATAGCAAAAGGTACAAATAGCTCAAATGTCCATTAATGGATGAATGAATGAACTAAAACATAATTAATACATATAACAGAATACTCTTCAGTCATGAAAAGGACCGAAGTACTTGTAAATGCCACAGCAGAGTTGAACCTTGAAAATGATATTCTAAAAAAAAAAAAAAAGTTAGATTAAAAAATCACATATTGTATGATTCTACATATATAAAATTTTCATAATAGGTAAATATTTAGGAACAGAATGCTAATTGGTAGTCACTAGGGACTAGAGGAAAGGGAATAGAAAATAATTGCTTAATATATATAGGGTTTTCTTTTGGAATACTGAAAATATTTTGGAACTAGATAGATGAAGCAGTGGATTTACAACATTGTGAATAATTTACTTTTTAGTAGTTCATTTTATATTTTATGATTTCAATCAAATAATTTTAAGAGTATAGCACTTAAACCTATATGCATCAATGTATCTAGATAGATACGCATGCACACATGAGTGCATCTTATAGGTAAATGGCACCAAAATCTTCTAAAGAACTAACTAAAGGTACTTATTCCCTATCATATATCAATAGATATTTTAAAGCAGTAATATTTCACATTGTATAATATTCATACAGAAGGAAAAACAGAATTAACAAACTGGACAGAGATTTCAGAAGTATGAATATTCAGAATATGTATATATGAAATAAGGTATATTTAAGTCATTGTGGAAAATATGTTCTGTTTCATGAGTAGAAGATTTTGAATGATGCTAATAAAACTCATTATCAATATAAAATATTTCTTAGGCACCTATATTACATGATATAATTAGGATTTCCAGAAGAATCATAAAGGGCATATTAGAATATTTATAAAATTAGGCTGCCTAGGCAGGAAGTGTGAATCAGGCGGTATAGCGATACCAGATTTCAAACTATATTACAGAGCAATAGTAACAAAAACAGCATGGTACTGGTACCAAAACAGGCGGGTGGACAAATGGTACAGAATAGAGGACACAGAAACCAATCCACAAAGCTACAACTATCTTATATTTGATAAAGGAGCTAAAAGCATGCAATGGAGGAAGGATAGCATCTTCAACAAATGGTGTTGGGAAAACTGGAAAGCCATATGCAACAAAATGAAACTGAATCCCCTCCTCTCACCATGCACAAAAGTTAACTCAAAGTGGATCAAGAAGCTAGATATCAAATCAGAGACTCTGCGTCTGATAGAAAAAAAAGTTGGCTCCGATCTACATATTGGGGGGTCGGGCTCCAAATTCCTTAATAGGACACCCAAAGCACAAGAGGTAATAACAAGAATCAACAAATGGGACTTACTTATACTGAAAAGTTTTTTTTTTTTTCTCAGCAAGAGAAACTATAAGAGAGGTAAATAGGGAGTCTACATCATGGGAACAAATTTTTACTCCTCACACTTCAGATAGAGCCCTACTATCCAGAGTATACAAAAAACTCAAAAAATTAAACAATAAGAAAACAAATAACCCAATCAACAAATGGGCCAAAGACCTGAACAGACACTTCTCAGAGGAGGACATACAATCAATCAACAAGTACATGAAAAAATGCTCACCATCTCTAGCAGTCAGAGAAATGCAAATCAAAACCACCCTAAGATACCATCTCACTCCAGTAAGATTGGCAGCCATTATGAAGTCAAACAACAACAAGTGGGGAAAAGAGTACTCTTGTACATTGCTAGTGGGACTGCAAACTGGTGCGGCCAATTTGGAAAGCAGTATAGAGATTCCTGGGAAAGCTGGGAATGGAACCACCATTCGACCCAGCTATTGCCCTTCTCAGACTCTTCCCTGAAGACCTTAAAAGAGCATACTACAGGGATCCTTCCACATCGATGTTCATAGCAGCACAATTCACAATTGCTAGACTGTGGAACCAACCCAGATGCCCTTCAATACATGAATGGATAAAACAAATGTGGCATTTATACACCATGGAGTATTACGCAGCACTAAAACAAGACAAAATCATGGAATTTGCAGGGAAATGGATGGCAGTAGAGCAGATTATGCTTAGTGAAGCTAGTCAATCCCTAAAAAACAAATACCAAATGTCTTTTTTTTTAAAGAGAGAGTGAGAGAGCAGAGAGAGAGAGAGAGAGAGAGAGAGAGAGAGAGAGAGAGAATTTTTAATATTTATTTCTTAGTTCTCGGCGGACACAACATCTTTGTTGGTATGTGGTGCTGAGGATTGAACCCGGGCCGCACGCATGCCAGACAAGCGCGCTACCGCCTGAGCCACATTCCCAGCCCCCAAATGTCTTCTTTGATATAATGAGAGCAACTAAGAACAAAGCAGGGAGGAAGAGCAGGAAGAAAAGATCAACATTAAACAGATACATTAGGTGGGAGGGGAAAGGGAGAGAAAAGGGAAATTGCATGGTAATGGAGGGAGACCCTCATTGTTATACAAAATTACATATAAGAGGTTGTGAGGGGAATGGGAAAATAAACAAGGAGAGAAATGAATTACAGTAGATGGGGTAGAGAGAGAAGATGGGAGGGGAGGGGAGGGGGGATAGTAGAGGATAGGAAAGGTAGCAGAATACAACAGTTACTAATAGGGCATTTTGTAAAAATGTGGATGTGTAACCGATGTGATTCTGCAATCTGTATTTGGGGTAAAATTGCTAGTTCATAACCAACTTGAATCTAATGTATGAAATATGATATGTCAAGAGCTTTGTAATGTTTTGAACAACCAATAAAAAAAGAAAAAATAGAAAGGTAATTCTGAGAAGTTGAAAAAATTCAAGATCTTAAAAGAGGTGGAAAATGTTTTAAAATTATGAATCATTGTATTTAAATGTAAAACTGAAATAATAAAAATCCAGTTTCAGAATTTGAAAAAAAATCACTAATCATTAGCAAAATGCAAGTTGTAACCATATTGAAATAGAACCTCATACCCTATAAGATAGTTCCTCTAAATGAAAAACAACAACAAAAAATAACAGAATCAAAGAAAACAGAAAACAAGTGTTAGGGGATGTGAGGAACATTTGTGAATTGTTGGGGAGAAAGCAAAATGGTATGATGTCTGGAGGGTGAAAAGGATTATGAAGTTTCCTCAAATATTTAAAATTACAATTACCATATAATCCAGCAATCCCACTTCTGGTTATATGCCTAAAAGGATTCAAAGTAGGGACTCAGTAATATTAGTACACCCATGCTCAGAGTAGCATTACTTACAATCCAAGTGTCCATCAGTAGATGAATAGGTAAACAAATTTTGGTATACACATACAATGGAGTGATATTCAGTCATAAAAAATGAAAGCCATTCAGGCACATTCTACAACATGGATGAACCTTGAGGATGTTATGCCATAGAAAATAAGCTAGTAATAGGCCAAATACCATAGGATTTAACCTATATGAAGTACCTAGAATCTTTCTTACTAAAGACAAAATTTGGAATAGTGGTTGCAGAGTTGAAGGGAAATAGGAAGTTCCTGCTTAGTAGGCAGAAAGGTTTGTTTTTCAAGATGAAAAGAATTATGTAGATGGATGGTAGGGATAGTAGCAAAACAATGTGAATATACTTAATGACACTGAACTGTGCATTTAAAATGATTCAGGTGGTAAACTTTTTAATATGTATTTCACCACAATGAAAATAAAAGATAACAATATTTCTGTAAAAATTTTATTAATACTGAATTGTTAACGTTCATGAGAAATTGCATAATTAACAGACGTGAGGAGAAATGAAAGATACCTTCTATGTGGAAAGAAAAATTATAATAATAATAGAAATATTATCTTTCTAAATATTAATATTAATAAGAAAATAGATAAAGCAGTGGATTTATATTAAAATTTTAATAGTTTATACATTAGTAAAAGAAGCCAAAAAATTTGAAGTTACTGAGTATTAGGGCTCCTGATTCTACAAACTTGAATTTGGATAATGTTAAAATTTCCTAGAAGAGTTTTAGGACATTACATGTAAATTGCTCTTTTGAAATGTGTATGTGTCTGTGTGTACATATGTGATAGCTGGTAGATATCCCCAGCCCTTCAAGGATATATGGTTATGGTACATAATAAAATTAACCTCACATTTTAAAAACATCCATATATATATATATATATATATATATATATATATATATATTCCCATATATTCATTTAAAAAGATCCAAATATATATTCCCATCAGATTGTGTTGACCACTGTTAAGAATTTCCACCCACATTCCCTAATGATATATAGGATATACCTGGCCTGTCTAGATGGTTTACAGTTAACCAAACTGGACCCTCTGGATTTATGGGGCATGACTGGCTAGGGAAAATCAGTCACACAAACTAATTGATGGGGTAAGAATGAGGAGGTTCCATAATAACAGCCTTCTTTTCTGTGTTGATCCACTTACATCAATCATTGCAAACTGTTGTGAAGTCTGAAGTCACTGAATACCCTCTTGTGAGATAAATAGAATTTGACTGGGAAGTGTCAGACTTCTGGTCTTTATCCCTTAGTTTCTGTAGTTCCTGCTTTATAAAGTTCTGTGTTATTTGTTCATTTGAAATTAAAAATATACACTACTGGAAATAAAAAATTCAATGGCTAGAATATAAATTTGGTGAATTAAACTTTAAATCAGGTCAGTAGAAAATATATGAACTGCAACACAGATGTTACAATCAATAGCTGTTGAATGACTGAAAGGACTCTCAAAACCCTTTATATATGGCACATCCACATAAAGGTAAAGCTGAAAGTACATCAGGAAAAAGAATGGCAGGCAACCACTGATGGTTTCAAAAATGTGCAAGTGTTTTCAAGCAACTTTCTGAATTGCACTGAAAATACTTCACTGGTTTATGACCAACCAAAATTTGGAAAGTCTCAGGGAGGCCCAGTCACAAGTTTACAAGGAGTAAAAAAAAAAAAAGTAAAAATGTGGATATTTATAAATTATAGTTGATTGACAATGCGATCATAATAATGCATCATATAGTTAAAATATACAATAAATTACAATTTATGACAATAATGCAAAGATGGTATGGAAAAAATGGAGCTAAAGGTTTTAAAACTGAGTGATGTTTAGGAACTAGCCAAAACATGCGGGGTGTTTCCAGTGATCTCTAAGGTTGACCCTTGGATCTTTCTGAGATCTTTGATAGTGCTTTACACTCATGGCCCAGAGTAGGAATGTCACCATTTTTTAAAATTTCTATTTGATTTTTCTATCTTGTTTGATCTGTTGGTTTTCAGAAGTTTGGGAAAGATTTAAACATTATGCTACCAACATGATATCTTTATCCCAAGAGGCTAGGTATTCAGGAGGTATCATAAGAGGAATTATTATCATTGTTTCATTTAAATCAGAAACCATTAATTCCAGCCACATATTAACATAAAATAAAAATTACCAAGTCTAAAAATCACTAAGATGATTTTTTAAAATAAGGTGATTTGAAAACTCTAAAGCACACCACCACTAAAGGAGACATAGTTTCTTAAAGGTCACAGAAATAAAAAGGTAGGTTGACAGATTGATTTTAGTGTTTGTGGAACTAAATGATTGAATGCTTTCCTAGTGTGCCCCATGCCTTGGAATCAATTCCCAAACATTAAAAAAAAAGTTACATATGATTTTCATTATTGCATTGTTGTAAAAGAGGTTCAGAAAGCCAGGAAACATCAGAAATTAGAATAGAATCAACTGGAAATCACTGTTCTTATTTCACAATTCTTTCAACATCAATTTCTTGGCAACAGCTCTCACTATTTGCTAATTGACCAGAAGACAAAGACTGATTAAGAGAATGTGGAAATAAGGCAGAAAACACACAGACTTTGGGTTTGACTAGAATCTCACATTTTAATTCATATGGGAAAATATTAATAATCCTTTACTTATGAGATCTTGATACTGCCACCAGAACTTTTTTTATTAAAAATATTGCTGTTTTTCTGTTATATGGAATAACTGGATCCTCAACATACTATCCATTCTAAAAATCTCTTTAAGACTTATGGTTTGTGGCATATTGATAAGAAGAAATAGATTTGGTAATTTAATTATTCACATTAAGATGCCAAAATCCAAAATATCATTCTTCATGTGTTTTTCCTTTGGTGTCTTTAAAATTACCTATTTTTTAAAAAAGATATTGATTTTAATTTTACATGTTGACAGTATATCACCAAATTGTCTTGATTTACAAGTGAACTTGTTTCTCAAAATTATCAAAATTTAAGTAGTTAAATTTATAACTCATTTTACTTGAGAATAATAAATATGTTATACACATTGTTGTATCTCTTTGCTTGTGACTTCTTTATGACCAGTACTAATTTCTTTATAAGGAACAAAAAAATATTTGTTAATGAATGTAATAGCACAACTCAAAATACACATGTTCACATTTTGTCTTTGTAGAATGAGTTTATGTCTCCAAATGGAGTATGTTTTAAGTCTTCTTTTGTAGATATTTATTTCATGCATTTTTTGAGGAGGGAAATGGTACATACAGCTACTTTGTTAATGATCTAATATGTATTAGAGGTTGCAATTCCATTCCAAATTATAAACTAATTGTATTAGAATAGTTAAGATGCTAAATGCATTTACAAACACCTACTACTTTGTTAATGATCTAATATGTATTAGAGGTTGCAATTCCATTCCAAATTATAAACTAATTGTATTAGAATAGTTAAGATGCTAAATGCATTTACAAACACCTACACTTTTATTTCTTGCTATATATTTAAGAGGCATTCAGGAAAACTTTATTTTCATGTATAGAAAAGTTTGCATGTTTGTTTGTCTATAGTATTCAGGAAATCTAATTGTAATTCTCCTTTCTTGAACTTTGCCTTTTCCCCTTGACTCTTTTACATTCTATGTTTGTTGATTACTTACAAAAACAACGCCTCATATTGTTCAATGTTGTATCAGTATGTGTGGTCTAAAAATAAATTTTAAATCCTTGAGTAGAGTACAAATCATCCCTGCCAGGCAATCCAGCAAAATATTTTGAACATAGCAGATGTTCTATTAAAACAACTTGATTGACTGGCTATGAGAGACTGACAAATCTTACTAAGAATTTATACATGAACAAGTGTTCAAATATTAGGAATAACATCTCTCTTGAAGACAGAGTAAAAGGTTTTATTTAACTTTTAAGTGATGGAAGTCAAAAGAGGCTTGGCTTTGAAGCAGAAAAATAAAATCTACCAGCAACTTATTAATCATCTTTCAGAGACTTGTAACTGAAAATGTATTGTGAGAACTCTAAACAACTGATTTTACAAAGAGAAGCATAAAATCTGATAGGTTTCATCAACCATCCTAGTTGCTAAGCAACTGATCACTAAGGTGGAAATAAAGTAACATATTCATGAAAATTATAGAATATGGTTGCCCTTAAGATATTGCAGTAATGCAATTTTACAAAAATACATGAGGGTAAAATACCGATAATTCTCAAATGCTAAAATAAATTTACTAACCCTTGAAAATCTAACTATTTTAGCACAGTAATACATTAGTATATAATCAGTTATCAGTACTCCCATTTCATGGGAGTTTTTTTTTTCACTTCACAAGTATCTTACAAGTAATAAATGTATTAAGAATATAATCTAAGAAGGTTACATTGTGTAAAAGAAAATAAAATCTTTATTTCCTTCTCTTTCTCTTTATTTTCAATTTATATGCTAAAGTTGCATGATTAAAATTAAATGAAATGTTCTCAAGTTATTTTCTTTGTAATTTCTAATCTAAGTGACTTCAAAATTTCATTTATGACAGAATAAATTCTTTAAGACAGTGACAACTAAAAAGTATATTCGTCACATCACATGGGCTTTAAATTCACATTGGGCATAGTTTAGTAACTAGTTGCAGTTAAATTTTTTGTAAATATACAGTTTGCTAAAGAAACAAGAATGAGGGGCTGGGGTTATGGCGCAGTGGAGTGCTCACCTAGTGCTTGAGGCACTGGGTTCGATCCTCAGCACCACATAAAAATGAAATAATGATATTGTGTCCACTTACAACTAGAGAATAAATACTTTTAAAAAAGAAACAAGAATGAACTCATATTAAATAGGATAATAAAATAACAAGTAGGTAAAGGGAATTTTCTAATTGTCATATAGAGAATATATATAAAAATAGATCCTGTGATAGAATCCATATCTCTATGCAGTATTAAATGGCAGGCAAGCAGGAAAACTCACAAGCATACAGAAGGATGCTTTAGAGTAAAAGAGGGATGGCTTAAATATATGAGCAGAGAGTAAACTCTTGAAGTCTCAAGACATATTCTCCTTTCTCCCCTGTTATAAATTTTAAATAGTCACAGATGGTGACCCATTACAAATTTACAACAGCTTGAAATAATCTAGCTGAGTGTTGGCAAATGGTTATAAATGTCATGATTTGTTTCTGTTTCCAGACTTGCCCCAGAGCATTCCACACACATATGTTTGGTATATAACATAGCAAATTTCAAAGGAAAATGAACAGGAATGAATTGTATCCTTCCATTATCTTTCCTGCATAAAGAGAGTGCTTTCAAAAGTCGGTTTTTCACTGTCATTGATGGGTGGCTTCTAAAGTAAGACTTAATACTGATAGTCACCTGTTGCTTCACAGAACGTGGAAATGAATGGTGGGGATAAGTAAAAACAATGTTTTCACATAAAATTTATAAACTCTTCTCGTGGAAAATTTTCTGAAGGATTAATTCAACAACAAAATTAAATTAACTGTGAAATTTATTTTATAAACTCACTGTTTGAACCCTGATAATATCCAGAGGCCAGAAGTCAGTGTTCCATTAAATATTCTATTCATATGAAATAAGAAGATTTTTGAGTGTTTGGATTTGGAGAAATTTTCATGACTGAAAAAAATATAGACTTCATCATTTCCTATATTTTCAATGACAAATGAAAGATAAAACTTCAGTCCTTTGTTTTGTCTTAAGTAAGGCAGTATTAGTCAGTCAGATCCCACCTTCTAGGTTCAGAGAAAATTGACAAGATGCAGGGAGATAGAACAACACTTTGAATGCAATTCCTGGCCAACAGATTAGAACTTACATATTATTTATTCTGATTAAGAGAATATTAATACCTAGACTATATATCTAGAATTTTTTTACAGCTTACAGTATTCTTAGATATGATTTGTCTTATTTATATAACCCCAAGATAGATAGCCTGATTCCTACATTTTTATGTGAGGATTTGATGAAATGGTTTGTACAAATTTCCTCAGGTAGTCATAAAGTTTACTACTATTTTTTTAACTATTTACTTCTTAGAGAGAAATGTATACTCCTGTCAGTTTTCTAGTTGTTTTTTGGAGCCATAAGTAATTATGACTCTAGAAATTTGAATAGGACTACTTCCAATTCTTCATAGTAAGAAGGAAGCCCTCTGTGAGCCCGGAAATTTGATTACTATCTGAAACCAAAAAGAACTGCACCTTGATTTAGGAGTTCTAGACTATTGAACTGTGAGAAAATAAGTTTCCACTGGTTAAGCCACCCAGTCTACAATATTTCATTATGGCAGCTTAGGACACACAAATTCTGGGACTCTAGAAATACAAGAGTAAGTATGGTAAGCCCAACCTAAATAAATGCATGTGCTAAAAACATAAATTCAATTATAAATGTTAAGGAAATGTAATTAAGAAAAAGTTACAGTAATGATATAATACTATTCTGGAACACATCAAAAAGTTCATAAGACAGATACATTTAGGTTCTCAGTAATATAAATATTATCATTGCTACTTAATGAAGAAGAACTGAAGGTTTATATCACAAAACATTGTATGATGAAATTGGATCTTATCACAAGATGTTAGTGTAGTCACTCTGACTTGTCAGACAGCTTCTCATTTAAAAATGAATTAATTATTAATACATATGTAATTTTGAAATAAAACAAACTGAACTGAATGGAGATCAACTAAATGTTGCAATCAAAATTCTATAGTTCAGAGTTGACAAAACCATGTGTATAGCATTCCTCCTTCATACACAGATAGGCACACAATTATAGAATCAATCTGAATTATACTTATTTTTACACTGGATGCTAAAAACTTCTCTAGTATGGATGCTAAAAATTTCTCTAGAATGAATACTCTGTCAACCCATAAGGCAAAAAGATACAAAATTCTTGCCAAAATGGTTAGTCAGTAACTAACTCTAGGAATAAAACATTTGGTCAGACTTTTTTAAAAACATGACTTTAATGAGTCATTTTGTTTGACCTTGTCTGACAGCTGTCAACTGTTAATAGCCCATATGTATTAGAATAAAGTTGTAGACTGTAAATTTCAGAATAAAATGGAAAATATAATTCTTTTCTGGAAACCTGGTAATGATAATATCATGGGTGTTTTTACAATATTCCATTACTTACAAAATAGGGTTTTTCATTAAATGAAAATAATATAAATGGAAAATTCTCAATATTCTGTCACTACATGGGCAACTTAGATAAGCATTAATATCAGCTGAATTGCTCAGTTCCTATCCTAAATGCAGGTTAACCGATTAAGGATTAAGGAAGATCAAGAAAAAGAATAAAGACCTTAACTCAATAGAGTTGTATTTATTTATTTATCATTTATTAGATAAGTCCATCTTAATATGGAGGAAATGGTTTTAGTAAGAGGCGACACACATTTTTGTAAAAGGCCAAAAGTAAGCAGTGTAGGTTTTGTGAGCCATATGATCTTTATCTCAATAACTCAACTGTGTCTTAGAAGACTTTATTTATAATATCAGTGGCCATCAAGATTTAAACTGAGCCCTTAGTTTGCTGACTCCTGAAAAAATAGAAAGATTGAAGTTCGAATATCTGTTTAACCCAGGGTCAAGGGACCAAATATTTGAAATAACACAAATTTGGTAAAAAGACAATTTTCCATTATTGAAAGACATAAGTGAGTTGTAACGTAGCATAATATTAGTCACTCAAAATGATCCAAGACAAAAGAAGGAAGATGTGGAAACTTCAAGAGTCTTCTAAAAACTGATTCCATCCATCATGAATTGTCAGGTGATAGGAGACAGAGACCCATGCAAAACTATTTTTAATAAAAGGAAGTCTATAATTTCTACACATGCATACATAGAAGCATCTATACAGGTGTTATGGTTCGGATATGAGGTATCCCCCAAAAAAGACAGTGCAAGAAGGTTCAGAGAAGAAATGATTAGGTTGTAAGTGTCTTAACCCAATCAGTGATTTAATCCCCTCATAGGGACTGAGTGGTAACTGAAGTGGTAGGATGTAAACAGTACATTAAAAGTAATATGATATATTGAAATATCCTATCAATTATTTTTATGATAATATATATATACACACAACTGTTTAGAATATCTGAATAATCAGTATATAGTTTTAGTTTAATGATTTTATTTGTGTTTAGAATCATGTGGTTGACAAGTGATCTCTTGAAATAATAACCAATAACAAATTTGTCCTGACAGTTACGCCTGATGGTAGTACTTTTTTAATTCAGAGCTTTGTACAGTTTGCACAGTAATCTTCTTCTTAGCAACTCTAAGCATTATGCACATTTACTTCACTCATAAGTCATAAAACCTTCTGAAACAAGAGAGCAGGGCCATGACTTATTTAAAAGATAAACTAAGGATCAATGGTGAGAGCAAGTATGTGAACAGATGTTCTTTATTCTGTTTAATTCTTAGTCTCTGGACTACTTTACCCTTTGGGGAAAATAACCACTGTGACTGTTCATAACCTGAACTAGATCATAAAGCTTTGCAGAAAAGGTTCTCTCCTTTCATCTTTCATGCCTTCATCAAATTCTTCAATCCATGCTATAGCAAATAAAAAAAATATTTCAAATGTGTCACTGACTGGCAAGTATACTTCCCAGTGACCTAAGGCTGCTGTGCAGATATAGCTTACTGTGCCATAAATTGGATCATCACGATTTTATTCACATCAATTCCCAATGGAACCAAAATCCACATGAAGACTGTCAAACATTTCAATTTGTCATCCTGTCATCCAAGATCCCTTTTCCCTTAGGCTCTAAATAGCTGTGTGCAATGGTATCTCAAACAAGATAAAATGGTGAAGGGGAATCTTGATACACATCAAAACACTTTGCTACATGTAACAAAATGTTATTGCCCTGAAGTAGGTAAACTTATTAAAAGAGAAATATATAATACCAAGGAGTGAAAAATAGATTTTTATAATAAGATAGCATCCTTCATCTGCAAATATCCCAAGGTGTTTTGTCAAGATGTGCAATTTGATTTTTTTTCTCTATACTGAAATACAGGGACAGGGTGATTAATATCCTAGTAGATGGAAATATATTTATTTTAGAATGTGCAATCTTTTAAAATATTCCTGCTCTTTAAACCTCATTTTATCCTCAATATCAGTCTCTATCCCAGAGTCCATAGTTCCTCCTGTATCATTGCCTATACGAAGTTTATTTGGGTTAATGATAACATATTTATCAATCTAACACCTGTTTCAAGATCCTTTGTTTACTGAGAGCAGAAACAGTCTCAGGTTGCAGAATGGGTAGATTTCTTTAGAGGCACATGGGAAACAACATAGGAGATGGATGTGATACTTGAAGTCAAGTAGAGAAATCATGGTAGACATGGAGCTCCTGGGAGTTGAAGCAAGAACTAAGGCTGATGAAGGGGCATACAGAGCAGGTGTGTGAATTTCCACTCTAATGCTCCACACTTGATATGAATCCCTCATCTTCATTGAGCCATGACTAGTTTCTCCCCATCTGACAGATGTGTATTTTTCTACAGTCCTTGTTGAGATCTGTTGCCGGTTCAGTTATAATCACCATCTCACATCATCTGCTTGAATTGAGGAGTTTCCTTTAACTTCCCAACTTCATAAGAAAGAAAGTAACCTTGCTCCAGCTCATCTTTTTAATACAAAGCCACTGTTGCTAAATCTTTGTCAGTCATTTTATCATTCATTCATTTTATCACCCTCACCATTTCCATCTCTCCTCTGTGAACCCATATATTGCAACTTCCATATCACAAGTTTGGTCTTGTATCATTGAATTGCTTTTTACAATGTTTTTCTATCTTGTAATAAAGCTCAATCTGCTCATGGAGCACATCAGTGCCCGGGGATCCCACCTTACTGCTTCTCCACGCTCATCCTCACCACTCACTACATTGAGTCCAGCTCACTGACCATATTCTTGCATCCCCTTTCCCAAGCTCCCCCTGGATTCTTGCCTTCATGCATGTGCAAGATATTTCCCCTGCCTAACCTGCCTGTCTTGCTCTTTGTACTTGAATAAATATTAACCAATTCTTCAGATTTTTATTTTTTACTTTTTGATTTTTTTTTGTGATTTTCTGTCTTTGCAACAATCACATTATATTTTGATTGTTTATTAAATTAGCCTGTTGTCTCTCTTTTAATGACCCATTATACTCCTGAGGGCAGGGCTTTTCTGTACTGCAATGCCTAGAAATTAACCTGATAAGTGCTTATTGAAGAAATAAGAACAAATGTGTGTAGGTCCACCTAGCCTTTGACCAATCTACAAAAACTAGCTGTGGATAAAATTTAACTGTTCATTTATTGCTAAAATGAATAACTTTTTATCTGCATCCTAGATCTAATTTAGGCTGGTTGACATATTTTTACAAAAAAAAAAAAAACTTGATTCTCCTTTCTATGAACACACACTTATTGTCTTACTTTTATGTGCAATACATTGTGCTATTTTCATGAGGAAAAGAGTTGAAAATTGCAGTTCTTTTCTTCAGAGACTTCCAAGACTCATAGGAGAGACAGACTCTAAAACAACATCAAAGCCCACAATTACAATATAGAAATAGATAACACATTCATCCCAACGGGTTAGCTTATACTGTGGAAACAAAGAACTGGAAAATCTCAGAGGCTTCTATGTTCCCTATCACAGTTCAGTTGCAATTCTGT
The DNA here is from genome assembly GCF_045843805.1 of Urocitellus parryii. Taxonomy (NCBI): domain Eukaryota; kingdom Metazoa; phylum Chordata; class Mammalia; order Rodentia; family Sciuridae; genus Urocitellus; species Urocitellus parryii. Next base: position 561,686 of record NW_027553327.1, read on the forward strand.
TCTGTGTCATCTTCACTTGGGTACAAACTGATGGAGCAGTTTCTATCTGGATTAAAGGATGATGGAACACATACACTGACGACTAATCTTCATGAGACTTCTGCATACATACCATTAGGCGAAACAAGTCACAGACTGTCTTCTGAGGTAAGCAGGCTCTTACAAGAATAGGTACCCTGAGGAGGGGCATCAAATATGGGTGAATTGAATCCTGTTTCCACTTGCATGAGATGAGCTGGAATAACGTAGGCAGTGAAAGAAGGAGCTATTCCAAAAAGTGCCAAGACACAGCAGCAAATAAGAGCACATTTTATTCTGGCTAACAAAACAAACAGTATGGAGACAGAGAGTTGAGTGGATTGGAGGGGCCATCTCAAGGGTTTGGAGGTGATTGAAAATAATTAAATGATCCATACTGAGAGGGCAATCAGGTACATATTTTACTAAGAATAGCTGCAACTGTCTGAAGCAACTTTCCATGGAAGTTGGGACTAGGAGAACTGTGATCTGTGGTCTGCTAAGTGGCAGTCACCCAAGCCTGGTGAACAGCATTAAGGAACAGAAGAAAGCCACTGTTTTCTTTGGTTGCTTCCATATTACTCACTGCCTCATGAATAAATCAAAGTAATTTACCTTTAATACAATTGCAAGTATTTTAGTATATAGATGAAATTATTCAGCTGAGACAAATTAAGACTTTGAAAAAAGGTCATTGTAACTTTTGTTTTTACAGCAAATTACTCTCATTGCCATTTCTGTGAGATATGGTCATTATTAATTTCCCTATATGATCATTGAATCATGATGGAAAATGATAGACTCTAAGCTTGAAAAATTATAAGAAGAGTAATGACCAACAAAATCTTAATATCCTTTCCCCTGGGTCTTGAAGAGTAGGGATAAGAAAGTGCTCATTCCATTCATGCACTTAATCATATTCTCTACAATATAAGAGAGGAGCAACTCTAGAAAACTCTAACAAAATTTATGGAGCACCTAATCACAGAAAATTTGAAGATTAAAAAACAAAAAGAGGATTGTCATATTGATTCTCAGACTTCTCCCAGTATTCTAGGTGGAACATGCTCAGCATTTTCAGGTGCTTTTAGTTTTCAAAGGAAGTAAAACATGAAAGTGGCCATCAATAGCATCCACAGTTGGAGGGATATTGGTTAAGGCAATTTTAAGGACAAAAATAGCTACTTTAATTGCTACATTTTAATCCAGATAATCCTGAAAGCAGAGTGCAGCCACTGTATCCAGAGTAAAGTTTTGGTAAATTAGGTTCTAAGTACCAGTACCTTTTCTTCTTACTAACTGATAAATTAATGAAAATCTATTTTATGAAGTTCTCTAAATCCTCATAGTTATCAATGTGCTTTATGAAAGCTCTGAAATTTGTATCAGGAACCAGAGTCAATAGATCAAGGGTACTAGAAGGAATAGGAGTAATAATCTGTTCATTAAGTCATTTGGAGTTTCTTGGATAAAGCCACTTATAGCACAACTGGTATAACCAAATGTAGAAGTGAAAGTAGTTTTACATTTTATGTTATTAAAATTTTAATACCATGTATATGTGAGGTAAGAAATGACTTTTACATTTTCCCCCAGAAAACTTACTAATCATCCTACTCAATTTATAGATTCTTGCCTTGTTAATTTAAAATGTCCTTTTAATATATTTAAAATTATTTTATTCTTTTTTTCTGATCAGCTTCTTTCTGTATCCTTGGAAAGTTCAGAGAACTTCCATGAGAACAGCTTTATACATACATTAACATATAATAAAACATGTCCAGATATTTACTATTTGAAAGAACAAAACAGTGATTCTTCTTGTCTTCCAAGATGCTTATCTGCAAGTGACAGAAACTCACCTCGTATTACCTATGTTTGTTGAGAGCCACAGCCAAAGGGGCCCCAGCAAACTTCCAGCTGCCCTTCAAGCTGCCAGCTGATGATTGGCTCACAGTGGCCCCAGCAACATCTAGCTGATTGGCTCCTCTGCAGTCATGTTCATTGGGCTGTTTCCCTGCCCTTCAGACTTCCAGCTGATGATTGGCTCACAGCGGCCCCAGCAACATCTAGCTGATTGGCTCCTCTGCAGTCATGTTCATTGGGCTGTTTCCCTGCCCTTCAGACTGCCAGCTGATGATTGGCTCACAGCGGCCCCAACAACATCTAGCTGATTGGCTCCTCTGCAGTCATGTTCATTGGGCTGTTTCCCTGCCCTTCAGACTGCCAGCTGATGATTGGCTCACAGCGGCCCCAGCAACATCTAGCTGATTGGATCCTCTGCGGTGATGTTCATTGGGCTGTTTCCCTGCCCTTCAGACTACGGAACTGATCATTGGGGGACTTCTTTGGCTCCGCCCACGTGACCCAGCCAATCGGCCTCAAGAGCAGGAGGATTGTGGGAGGTGGTGTGGTTTGTGGGGAGAGAGGCTTGTGGAAGCCGGTGGTGGCAGTTGGGCTCTGAGGGTTTTTCCTGAGGAGCTGTTTTGTTTGGCGTTTGTAGTTTTAAAAATAAAGTTTGTTTCTTTTGATAAGTGGCTCCTGAATTGTGCCCAGTCAGACTGCGGCATATGTTAAAGAAAATTATTGTTTTAAATAATTCAAGGAGTTGGATCACACAGTTGGTAAGTGGGGGAGAGAGATCATGAAGCCAGGACTCATGATTTAGTGCTCAAAATGATTATAATTGCACATTTCCTTTGCTGGGAAAGTGAAGAAATTTCTCAGTGTATTTTACCATATGATTTTTTTTTATACTATCAGACTTTATTGTTACCATTTCTGGAATTTTTGCACACAATTATGAAATGACCTTAACCTTCTCTGTTAATATCTTTCTTGGCTAGAGAGTTAATGGTAGGATGTATTTTGGATCAGAGATGTGTTTGTCTTATGGTTCAAATTATGCTGTCTTTCTTCATCATTCACCCTTCTCAGAGTACTCCCTCAATAAAAAAGAAAAAGAAAAAAATGGACTTGTAGGGAAGGTCTAACCATGTAGGTTCTGTACACTCTAGGATATGGTCTTTAATTTAGGAATGGTAGGAAGTCACTGAAGAATATTAAGAATGGCTTTTTGCCTTTAAGAAGAGTTTTCTGTGATGGAAGGTGAAGAAAAACAATATGGAAAAATTGTGCTCTATATGTGTCTCATGAACTGCAATGCCTTCCACTGTCATATGTAACAAGTTGAAATTTAAAAAATGAAAAAAAGTAATACCAATGAAACTGATGTTGCAGTATCGAACATTACATAGTGTTATAGGAAGTAAAAAATGAGCCCTGTTTACTAATATCCAAGTTCTATTCCCATAAGGATGGAAACTAGAAGAGATGTAAGTTAGAATGAATGATGTGTTTGGGTAGAATAGTGAATAATGTTTATTTAACACATTTCTTAAATATCCTATAATGCTATATAGTTTTAAAGTTTCAGAATTTTAAATTAGAATTTTATAATTAAAAATATTAAAACTCTTATTAAGAAAGAAATTTAAAAAAAAGAAAAACCAGTTGGGGAATACTCATTCTGGTTTTTCTTTTTTATATCTTTTTTATATTTATTTTTTAAACTGGTTTTTCTTTTTTATTTCATCACTACAGGGTCTCCCTGTAGTGATGGCCCGGGAGAGAGGTGATGGCAGCTTGAACATCAGCTAGTTACTGGGAGGAAGGTGAAATGAGTAGCAAATGGGTTGAACATCAAGATGTGGGGGATGAAGGTATCAAGGACCACTCTGGAGCATCTACCTTCTAATTCACAGGTGGGTGTCATTCACCAGCTAGGGAGGACCAGAAAATCCCAACTCCTTTGGAGAAGATCCCAAATTTGACTTGAGATGCCCTAAGTTTAAAGTAACTTTCAGGACATATTAATGAAGAGTAATGGAATCATGGGGAAGATTGGAGGGTAAGGGTGGAAATAATAAGAATATATTATATTCATAGACAACCATGACACAAGAAGACTCTCAATTCTGTATAATTAATATGCACTAATGTTAAGATATCCAAGGGGAAACTTCAGGTAAACAATTTGAGCTTTCATGAATGTAATTTAAAATAAATGTATATTAATATGTTGATGTATAATCACTATGCTCATCCACACTATGCATAAATAAAATCTACTCTGTGGGTATTTGAGAACATTAGAAAAGTTCATGTGAGGCATGAAGTGCCTAATGAATAACTAAATAAAAAAACTCTGACTTTTACATTTGAAAAAAAAAGATATATTGTATTCTGAACACCTCATACTTTGTAACATGGTCTTTGGGAATAGGACCCCTGCAAATATAATTAGTTAAAATAATGTCATACAGACATAAGGTGTGGCCCTAAGTAATATAATCAGTGTTTCTGATGAATATTTTATGCATTATTTGACTGGGCTATAGGATGCCTAGATAAATATTATTTCTGGATATTTTTGTGTGGGTGTTTCTGGAAAAAATTTGCCTATGATTTGCTGGACCCAGTAGAACAGATAGTCCCACTTAATGTGCATGAATTCCTCCAATAAGTTGAAGACCTGAACAGAACAAAAGATAAAAAAGGAATTTGCCCCTGTTCTCCTTCACCATAGAGCTGAGCCATTTTGTCTACTCCTGTTTTAGGACTCGGATTCATAACATTGGCTCCCCTGGTTCTCAGGCTTTCTGGCTTGCCTGATTCTTGAGTTTTTTAGTCTGACTAAATTAAACCACCAGTTTCCCTGGGTCTCTAGCTTGTAGAGAGTAGGTTGTGGAAATTCCCAGCCTCCATAAATGGTTGACCAATTTTTCAGGATAAATCTGTTTCTCTATCACTATACCTCTTTACATGTTCTATTGATTTTATATTTTTGATGAACCCTGACTAACATAGTATCCTTATTGAAAAAGGGACACTTAGGAGTTATACTATCAAAGAGCACAGAATTCCTAGAAACAAGGAAGAGGCTTGGAGCAGACTCTTCATTCATAATGAAGACCTCAGAAGGAATCAAACCTGCAGACACCTTGCTTTTGGATTTCTAGCTTCCAGTGCTATCAGATAATGCATTTCTGTTGTTTAAACTACTCACTTTATGGTACTTTGTTGCAGCTCAAATAGGAATCTAATTTACTTTGTAATCTGAGTTATTTGAAGAGAATTCCTGTCCACATGTGACTATAGCCAGTTCTTAAATATTTGTGATCAATTCTATATTTAATTTTTGAAGATTGTTTTTAGTTTTTAGATATTTAATTTGAAATAATTTATATTTATAGAAACTTACAAAAATTTGCAATGATTTCCCTTGTATCTTTTCTCCAGTTTTTCTTTTTGAGGAACCATAACAAATTTATCAAATCCAGGAAATTAACATCAATGAAATACTACTAATTAATCTGTAGTTATTAAAAACTTTTTAATTTCCCCACTAATGAACTTCTCTGACCCAGAATCCCTAAAGATCTTCAATTCTATGTAGTTTTGTGTTTCTTTAGTTTCCTTCAATCTGTTACAGTTCCTTGGTGTTTGTTTTTCTTTGACCTTGAGAATCTGAAAGAGTCCAAGTCTTTTATTTTGTAGAATACCCCTCCAACACTTTTTGTCTTGTTTGCTTGTGATAAAATTGAAATTATAAATTTTTGCAAGAAGATTAGAGAATTGATACTGTGATGTAGGTAGGTGTTGTTCCTGGGTGTATTATCTATGGTTTTATGGGTAACACAGTGTCTGTCACATTTGCCCACCATAAAACTACTATTCTTGGGCTGGGGATGTGGCTCAAGCAGTAGCGCGCTCGCCTGCCATGCGTGCGGCCCGGGTTCGATCCTCAGCACCACATACCAACAAAGATGTTGTGTCCACTGAGAACTAAAAAAATTAAATATTAAAAATTCTCTCTATCTCTCTCTCTCCTCTCTCACTCTCTCTTTAAAAAAAAAAACTACTATTCTTTTCCCAGGCTAATTAACATAAGCATCATGTTAAAGAGTTATGCAAACATCTTTTTTCTTTTGTTTTTTACTTAAAAACATAACAAAGGAATTACTTCATATAGCCTTAAAGAAGACTTCCTCATGTTTTATACTTACAAAGTACTCTATTAAGATGTGACATAGTTCACTCAGTTGCTCCCTTATGTATTAAAATGCAGATTGTTGCTAATACTTTGCAATTAAAGAAAATCTTCTGTATATGTACTACTGGATTTTTGGTGGGTATCTGCAGGGAATATTGTCAGAAGTGGTATTTCTGATTAGACAGTAAGTGGATATGCAGCTTGGTTGGATATTGCAAAATTCGCCACCAGAAAGTTTGCACCAGTTTACACTGGCACACTGGTTTCTCCATCTGTTGTGTTTGCAAGTGTCTACCTCTTCACAGTCTCTCTCACAGCATTTGGTAGGCAATTCAGAATCACTTGGAGTTCTTAAAGAATTGCAAGGAGGATTCAAGAGGGTTCAGGGTCTAGGGATCGGAGGCTGCATGTGGAAATGTTTGTAGAAAGGCAAGACAACCTAGCAGACAGAAATTAGCTGTAACAATCTCTTATGTATTTCCTTTAAATACCCAAATTTTATGGAAGTAGCATTCACTTTTGTCTTTATAACTGCTAATGATCATCAAAGGTACATGTTTTGAAGAATTAATCTCCAGTTTGGCCTCAAATTGAGGTAGTAGAAACTAAAAGATGAGGCCTTGTGGGAAGTTAGAGGTCCATGGTGTTCCCTTGAAGTGGATTGTGGGGCCTGCTCATCCCCCACTCTTTGTTTCCTGCTGCCAGGAGGTGAGCAGCTTCTTCTCCTGTGTGTTTCCATCAGGATACACTGCCTTGCCACAGGCCAAATAAGCCGTGACTGGAACCTCCAAAAGGGCAGCCCAAATCAACTCTCGCCTTTGAGTTTGTGATTGCTGGTATTTGTTATTGAAAAGAAAACTGATGATCACAACAACATATCTCTTTATTTTTAGATCTCTGCTCTGCCACCACTCCACTCCACCTCACATGTAAGGATGTGGGCGTGTATCACTTAATCTGGAAAATCTCTTACTTCCCATCTACATGGATGAGCCAATCAGTTCTGGTCCTACAGTTGGACCCTTAATTCAGGGATAACACCTACAAATGCTACAATGTCTAGGCCTCAATGATGATTTCAAAAATAGCATGGTATTCAAATAGGACCAGTCAGCATTAATTCTTGACTTTTTTTTAAACAGCATTTAGTGGAAAAGGTTCTCTCTTTCCTGCACTATTAAGGTGACAGTGAGGATGTCTGGGACTGATAATGCCTTACTTTAGCATGAGGTAAATTCAAAGAAAGCAGAAGCACCATCCTAGACATTTACATTTTATAAATAGAGGCTCACTCTGGGCCTCTATTTATAAAATGTAATAATTTCCTAGTAATAGTTTGAATTTGATTTCTTTCACTTGTATCTCCAAGAATCAAGTTAATGTTCTTTCAGAATGAATGTATCTTGGCTGTAGGATGGCTCTTAAGTCATGTGAGAATAATACATATGAAAACATAATATTTCACTGAAATAATGGTATTAGTTCAATTCGTTCATTAGGCTTCAAAAGATAAGGGATTTCCCCTGCAACAGATGAACAGATTCTTATCCTTGAGCTATGTAATGAGTGGAAAGCATCATAGCTGTCAAGGGATGCTAATGCATCCATGTGGACTGATAGGTGATTTTTCCCGTGAAACAGCATTGAGACATATTGGAGTTTGTCAGAACATTTCAGACTAGACCTTGTTAGGTTTTAATGTGTTTCCTAGAGTAATTACTACAGTTTCTATCACATTTGTCAAAACTCTACTGATGGAATGGACCATCAGCACTTCTTATCCTTTACAGTACACTTGTATTTTAATAAATTCTGTTCCTTGTAACATTTTTCTTGACTCTCAAAACCTGAACCATCTTTATATATCTCCTCCTTAAGGCGGTTCCCATGCCCAGCACCTTTTAGACTTGTTTTTCTATAATTCGTTGAATTGTTCCCTATCAACCTTCTGCATCCCGAGTTCTAGCTCATTCTCAGACTACCTTTTCTTATGTTGCCGCTTTTTCAGTTTGAGTCATTTGTTTTATGTTTTTAACAATCTGATTCCCTAACAAATTCTTAACATCAACTACATCCACTGGTCGTTTATTGTTGGGATTTAAAGATTGAGCAACTGTTCTGAGAGACTGATAAACAAATGACAATAAATTTCAGTACTGGAAGTTTTGTGCAATTGCAACTCTCTGAGAAATACTGTGGAGGAGCAGAGGAACTGTGTCTAAAAAGAGGTGGCATGATTTGGGAAAGAGTTTATGTCCATCATGAGACCTAACCTGAAGTTTGATCATTGTTCACTTGAAAATTTTCTCTTTGCCTGCCATATCTAGAGTTCCCATCTTCCAAAAGAAAATAGATTAAATATCATTTTTATAAATTTGCTAAACACTCTCTATAAATATACAATTCAAGAACATTATTGCTTCGTAGTTAAGTATATTGAAGATTCTAGTTAAACACTTGTCTTTAGGAAGTTATAGAAATCATACAGTTTACATTATTATACTAGAACAACTGTTATGTAGGTTTGGTAGATCATTTATCAGATTTGGCTTCTAGAGCTCTATTTCAGAATATAAAAATAATCACTCAATCTCTTATTCATTAATTTTATGAAGGAATTAACTTAGAACTCAATTATATGATAGCATATGATTTTGTGACTAAACAGGTGTTAATGCTTGGACTGTGAACTCAGTCTGTCAAAAAAGAAACTTCCTCCTACAATCAGAAATTAATGTGCTTGCATAGCAGCAGTAATTTGTTTATGGCCTTCTCATGCAAGGAAGACATCATTACAGGCTCCATCAACACAAGCACAACTTTGATAGAACTTTCAGCATAATTAGTTTTTAACATATTGAAGTTGATAAACAACTTTCCAAGTGTAATTATGTTCTATATATTTGCTCATTATGAATGCTGTGGAGGAAGAATGGGAACTCAAAGATGTTTTCAAGCAAGTTCTCCACTTCTATAAAAATATATGTTTGAGTATTTTCTTTCTCCCTTCTCCTCAGTGTGTGTAGATATGGTATACAGGTGTGAGCATGCTTGTGTGTATACATGCTTTGGAAATTGTCTTTTTGTTTTTACATTTTGAAGAAGAAGGAAATAGAAAAGAGGGAATAAATGTAGTTGAGGCAACAACCTTCAGTCACTTCTTTGATAGGTGGAATAAGAAGGAAAAGAATGAATCACAATGTTTAACAGAAGTAGGAGAGAGTGTGATATAGAACAATTATTTTGCAATCAGTTTTAAATATCTATGTGGAAGACTGAACAACATAAATTAACATGTAACAGGATAATTTCTAGTCATTTGTTTTATCTTTTGATGGAAAAACAAAGCAAAGGAATGATTGGAGTTGCTGATGATTCTGATATCAAGACTCCATCTGGGGATTCCACCTTTTGGGTCCCCTTCTTCCTCCGGGAGAAGTCTTTTCTTCTGTCCTTTAATAAATTTCTAATCTCTAAAAAAAAAAAAAAAAAGACTCCATCTGGCTAACAAATCTGAAGAAACTCAAAGTAGCCATCACATATGGTTTTAGAAGGAAAAGGTGGTTATCAAAAAGAATACGTTTTCACAATTCTGTTTGTTCTTCACTGTGTCTAAAATCATAGAATAAACATGAGGAGAGAGAGATGTGTGATTGACATGACACGTTTTCACAATTCTGTTTGTTCTTCACTGTGTCTAAAATCATAGAATAAACATGAGGAGAGAGAGATGTGTGATTGACATGACATGATACATCAGCATAAAGGGTGACTTTGTATACATTTTGGGGAAGGTTATGACAAAGGTTTTGGCTAAAGTTGAAAAGGGGGCAAAAGTTCCATGAATATGTAACTTGATCAGATGGCTGATTTCATTTCAGTAGCTCTTGGTGCTGTGCAGATATTTGTGCTAAGTCTAGGGAGCATGACTTTTTGGGTTAGTCACAACCTTACTTTTGTTTGCTGTTCATCTCTGACCTCAGAGACTCAACTGCTTTCTTTTCATCTTCAGGGGATGAGATGTCACTATTCATTCAATTCCTTAGTTTTTCTCCCTACTAAGACATACTCTTCAGAGGTTTATTTTTACATGGATAGTTCCATTTATATGTCTATTTGTTTGAAGATATATGTTATTGGGTTTCTAGGATTGAAAGACTCATGAAAATTCAATGAAATTTCCCTAGGTCCATCATGTATGCTACACTTGTCTGGACACTGACAAGTGTAAAATGGACCGACTTGTGACCTCTCTCCTTTAATATGTCATTTGTTTCCCCAAAAGTCAGAAATATGAATATAAGAGAAGGGAAAAACACAATATGGCTTGAAGAATTAGAAACCCATGGATAGTCACATCTGTAATAGTGCAGGCTTGGATAATGCCCTAGCAATGTCTTTGAAAGGGATTAATAGAGATGCTGTATTTTTAACTAAGTACTACGGCAATAGTGTGTGACATCTATTACATAAATTTAATTTTCATTTTGGGCTTTATTATTTTCTCTCATTAGCATGATGAATTAAAATAGAAGCTGTGATATTTATAAATGTTTATCAGATCTCCCTTACAGCATATCCAAGACCATGTTTTAAATGAACAGCTCTTTGAATGGACCCATCAAAGTCTAGTGTTAAAATTAATCCGCCTGAGGCACTGCAAGGCCAGAGGAAAGTTGTTTTTGCTGATAAAACATGACAATGTCTTTCCTGGCATAAAAGGGACTCACATGGTAGCCATGCAGAGAAGAATATAACCGAATGGCTATATCTGCTGTGTTTCCACCTTGCAAAATTTTGAACTGCAAATGTTCCTGTCATCAAACTAGAGAATGTATCATTATGTAGCTAAGACCAGTTACAAAGTCACTTCCTAATAGGGATAATCATAGGCACAAGTAGAAACTGTTCACAGTAATTTGGTACCCATTGAACATTCCTAAGGGATATTTGCCTAGGCTTATTTGATACCCAATGTTTTGCTATTCCTTTAAATGGGATCAAAGCACAAATGAATATTTAGTTGACAAAAAGAAGAGCAAGGTCTTGTAAAGCTAATTTGAAATAGAATCCTGGGTAAATGATCAGATTCTTTTCATAGGCAAGAGATCATTTTATTCTCACCTGCCTAGAAGCCTGAGTGAATTAATTTAAAAATGTCTTTGTAAGCCTGGAATATTTTAAAAGTATTCAATGTCAGGCATATATGGTTATTAACCTGAAGTCTCCTTAACCTCATTAATTCTCATGTACTTCACCTAATTTTAAATAATCAAGAGGCAGTTTTATTTCAAATAGTGGCCCTTTTAAGGAACCCCAGTGAAATATAAAATTCACATGAAATTCACATGAAAACAACATTTTATTCAAATAATCACACATTTCAGAAATTGAACCAAGAGTGTCAGGGATACTCACTACTCCTCTTATTAAAGCTGAGGTCTTTCAAATATATATTTTGATTCATAAGCCAATAGCCTCTACCATCTATGATTTACAGGGCTGCCTGGACCAACCCAGATAAATAATTTACCATTACTATATATATAATTTATTGATGTCATTTTAATTTATAAGAACAAAGTGAGGTCTAATTTAAAGGTTTCTATCTGTTCATTTCTCCACAAATTTATCCTACAGTAATGGGTATTTCCCCCTTATCTCCTATCTGTCTTTCTCTAGATGGTTAAATTAGTTCAGAAAAAGTGTCTCTTGTTTAGAGTGAAAATGATGAACACCTGCAATGCATTATCCTAAAAGAGAAAAAATGTTAAATATTTACATGTCATATAAAAAATTGTATCTGGCTAAATTAAGCTCTGAATTAGCTTAACAATAATGGCAGACTTCCATACTAATATTTATTCATATGATAAAAAAAAGTTTTCAATTTGTTTACAAGTGTAAAATGATTAATGTCACGGACTTACATTTTTTTTTTTGAGGTTGCTCAAAGATTTAAAGTGTATGCTCCATAGTTCTCACAGTTCAGTTTCAGGGCTGGGGAGCTCTGGGAAATGAAGGCAGTGCAAAGACTCCTTGCTTCAACCCCCGATTCAAGGTCCTATTCTTGCAATCAAGTCAGAAAGATTTATGACATGTTGCTCAGAGTAAAAGGAATGAATTTATTAAAGGCACAGGGAAGAGAGAAAGGGGACAATCTCAATGGAGAGAGTGGGTCCCCATGAAAGAAGAGAGTGTGCATCTCCTGCATTCTAATTTTATTGGGGATCCCAGAGATGTTACCAGAGAGTCCTACCCAGGTCTGCCTCTTGCCTTTTGACTGACAGCAGGATGACATCAGACTTTCAAATCCCCACTACTATGAGCCCTCTAGGTCACTTTGACTCATGCTGACCAGTTCTAATTGGATTTTTAACTATAAATCCTTACAGGGTTTATGGTTAGGAGGAGTTATTCTTATCTTCATGAATTTTGGGATTTGATGTATGAAAAGGGTCATAAAAGTCTCCCCCTCCAGGATATCTTGGGTGCCTCTTATTGACAATATTTGGAGCCTACATTTCTCCTTCAGATAACAAGTAGTTTGTTGAGGAATGTGATATATCCTGTCTATTTAAGACAGACAGAGCTGCAGGTAACTTGCTTCTTGAAAAAGACAGCATGTGGAGGTCAGCATATCATAGCCCCATTTTATAGAATAATCCCCTTAACCTTATGTTCCATCATTCTCATCATCTGTCTGTCCCCTATTGGTTCTACCTCTACTTTTTTCTCCTCCCACAAAATGTTATTTTTAAAGCTTTCCACAAAATTTATGGTTTTTAGTCTAAATTCAAAATGACACTTTAGTGCAACCTCTGCTAAATTCTGAAACAGATTTACAGAATCTAATTATTGTTTTTATTTCAATGCAGGCATTTCTAAATCTTACCTTCAAAGGGGCTAAAAACTCTCATGAAAGTTAGTATTATTTGACAACCCAATCAAAAACACACCAAGAATTACTGATATAGAAAGATTATATTAACAAATTTTTATAAACACCTATTCTTTTGGAAAGGATATCTTAAACTGTAGATAATCAATGTCTGAAAGTTTATCCCTTCAATAAAAAGTACATTTTTAAGGGAGAACTTTTGTGAGAGAATAAAAGATAGTTAACATGATACAGTACTGAGATGCCTGGGGGTGCATCTCAACACTAGAGTGCTTGTGTTCTAGTGGTGAGGTCCTAGGTTCCATCCCCCAAATCACACATACAAAATGAAGAAAGAGGGGGAGGAAGGAAGGAAGGAAGGAAGGAAGGAAGGAAGTGAGTGAGTTGGTGCTGAGTTTGTACTTTGGTTTCTACATTGATGTCCCTGGTGACTTTTAGAGGTCATCTAATTTACCTGGAATAGTTTTCCTATAAAGAAACCAAGATAATACTCTCTGTATTCTCATTTGAAAAGAAAAATGTGATGATTCTATGTAAAGTGGTTCATAGATTTTTCTTTTCTTCTTCTTAATAGTTACTATTAGTTAGTGCTTATTAAGTAGCCAGATACTGTTTAAGTGGGTTTGTGTGTGTGTGTGTGTGTGTGTGTTAATTCCCATAGTCTTACAGTGAGATAGGAATTAATATCTTATCTCTTTTACTGATGAAACAACTGATCCACAAAGATGAGAAGTAACTTGCCTAATGTCTGTGAGCCACAGAGCCAATATCAAGACCCAGGAGTCAAACTGTATGCCAAAGGTTTTTACCACTATGCATACTCTTTTTTCTTAGTTTTTTTTTAATAATATAGCTAAGTTTTTGAGTTTGATATTTTATTAGGATTCTCTTTGAATCTCCACCATGAAGTTATAAAATAAATCTTAATGCTATTTCTATTTTTATATGAATAAATTGAAGTAAAGTAAGTTGAGAGTTTGTACAATGTCAGAAAGCAATACAAGACTGAGTTCAATGATTTGGCTCTAGAAACTGCTGTTCCTGTACTGCTATGTAAATTCCTTCCATTAATAAGTATATTGGGGTTTGGGGATATAGCTCAGTTTGTAGAGTGCTTGCCTTGCATGCATAAGGCACTACATTCAATCCCTAGCACCGCCCCCCACCCCAAAATAAGTATATTAACTAGTGCCAGTGCTTCACTTTGGAGAAATTTGACTTTCAAAACATGTTGTATGTTACATAAGAATAAGGAATAAGGTTTATGTAATGGTAGCAATTTTAAATATAGAAGTAGCATGACTATATGAAATGACAGTGGAACTGGGAAGGCAGGTTAAACACACAGCTTGTCACTAATCCCAACTATATATAAACTGGTGGTTGTGATCTGCCCTTCCAGTCAACACACAAGTTACTTCAGCTGACAGTTGGTCAAAACTATTGTAAGACCTCAACCTGATTAGGGAAAAAAAAGGATGTTGCCTCATATGCCAAGGAAGGAGAGGGGACATGGGTGTTAGGGCCAGTGATTTCTGAAAATCTTTATCTTTAATGCAAGAGAAAAAGTACACAGCTATTGGATCACTGTGTGTATTTAATATATGTACCATTCAATGTACAGTACATATAACAAAAGTACATAATATACTTATTAACAATTAAGAAATTCTTGTTAAACCTAACACTAAGCCTTTCAAGTTTGGAATTAAATTTTCATATCTTAATGTGATTTTGAATACCACAATTCTACATGTAGCAATACAAATTGCAATTATTTGGTATTTACTGTGTTCCAGATACCATGACTTAATTCATTTTATCTTCAGACTGATCCTATGATGCAAGCACTATTTATGATACTTCTTTGTTATATAAGCATATTATAAGCTAAGTAATTTATTTGGATAAACAAAACTGGAAAAAAAGATAATTTTGGAAGTATGTCTTACAAACTTCAGTAAGACTAATTTTACTATCCTATTTTAAAGACTTGAAAAAAATTAACAGTGCCAACCTAATAAGTGACAGAGAAGTTCTTGATTTGAATTTGTATCACATGTAACCTTCACAGATATCCTATAGGATGAATATATTAAACTGCATTCAATAAGTGAGAAATGCATGACATGGCAAGACTCTAAACCCAAGTGTGTGTTTGTTTATGCTTCTAAATATCAAGAAGGTGACTTATCATTACAAATATATTAAAAATAAATCCTAAAGGATGCCTTTGAACTAAGTGAATATGGGTATAATTATATAAGTTTATTATTTTTTATTGTTTTCAAATAGATTTTTCACCTACAGCTTTTTACTATGTCACTTTAAATCATGTTTTATTATGTACTGATTTATCCTAATTTTGCTAGCTAAGATTAGTATAAGGACACAGAGAAATTCCACAAAGATAGAACAAATTATACACAACTGAGCAGAGAAAACAATCATCATACAGAAAGACTTTTTCAAATTGCCTTGCCCCAGGAGGGATGACATATATACTGTAGAGAGTTAATGCTTAAGATGCTCTCTTTGAGGTGTAAATTGACTCAAATATTGATAAAGATTTTATGAAGTCAAGCTATAATTCATAAAATATTTTAAAGATGAGTAAAAAGCTAATAATGTTTAGTATAAAAAATGTGTACTAGAAGGAATAAAAATGTCTTCTTCCATTATATTCACATCAGTGTCAACTATTATGTTTAAAACAATGTTGAAAAGAATAACCTGCAGGGAATTCACATCATCATCAGCTATTTACATCTTCATGCTAAACTTAAATATGCTAAACTTATGTTTTTTTTCCTTTTATTTCAATTGAACAACCTGTGATACCGTCCAGTTCTTTTTATTCATACTGAACAAGAAATAAGAGAAATAAATGTGAGTCAGTTCAGTCATTTTTTCTTAACTGCAAGAAAAAAAAAATGGACTAATCAGGTGTGTAAATGTGTGAGTATAAAACAGGCAAAATAAACTCACTTTCTTTAGAGGTTCTGTTTGGTTTGGTTTGGTTCTACATGTTTTCTTCTGTTATTAGGCATTTCAAAAAGTGATCTGTGTACAAGGTCCTGAATGACCTGCTGCATGTAGCTGAGGCATTGATTTCATATAAACAATTCATCAAAATATTTGTTATGAATCAGTTGTTTATTTTTGCAATCTTCTAAACTGGCTTTAAATGAGCCACTGCTTTAATTAAACAGGATCAATGTTTATGAGTTATTTTCATATCTTCTTTAGGTTAATATAAAAAATGCATACCCTCTTAATATTTGCCTTACTAATTAATTAGGATATTCTTGGTTATGGATTCTTGGATATTATTTTATTAAATGATTTGCAGAAACACAGTTTGCCTTAGACTGCATATCATTTTGATCAATATTAAAATCTTTTATGTTTATGTTAAGCTTCATTCTCCAAATGGTATTATACAGCATATGTAAATGTTTGTGCTGTCTATAAAAAATAAGAAAGCATTTATAACTTTATCTGTTAGATTTGTGATATATCAGAATCAATTGATATTTTTTCTTTTCTACTATTTTCATCAGTGTTAATTTTTAATTTGTTGTGATCCTGAATATCCTGCAGTGACTTGCATGTGTCTTTTCCAAAATAACACTGGAATAATGTTGCTTGATGTCTCACCTTAGCATGGTTTCATGCCTATTAATCAGAATCAACTTAAAGAAGAACAAAATATTAGGGTAGTTAATTTTTTTTAATTGAAAATTCTCCCTTAGGATTTTGGATTAGTATTAAGGAGTTTTAATTGGATTCAAAATATCTTGTTCTATTTAAATTAAATCTAGGGGAAAAAAGTCTGTTGGATTTATTCTATTGGAGCATCAACTACATTGTGGTGTGAAATGGAAATAGACTTATTGTCTGTACTTCAAACTAGAATATTAACTGCAAGACTATAGGTTCACTGATGAATCTCTAGTGTTGAGAAGCATGACTAGCTTACCACAGATGCCCAGCATTTATACTTTTATGAAAAATATAAAAGTACAATTATGTTGAGGCAAAATATTTAAAATGAAATATGATCATGAGATCTAAAGTTGGCCACAGATAGAATTTTTATATACATATATACAAGTGTATTTTGTACATAAAATGATGTATATAAAGTTCATTCACGTTAATGTTTCAGTTTAATATTTTCTGTTGAATTAGTTTCTTTCCTGAGAGTCTGAAAGGAGACAATTTAGAAAATAGTTTAACTTCAAGAGCACCATGTCTGTTATTTTGAATTAATTTGTTAAATGTGTGAGTTGAATTGTTGTTTTGATCTTATCTCAACCAATGCACAGTTGTATTCTGTTATGCCTATATATTTGTAAAAGAGACAAGGCTATCTGACACTCTTGAAAATGCTAGAAATGTAGCTAAATATATTGTTTGATACCACAAAAAATGGGTTTAAAAATACTGCTTTAACAACGAAAATTATTTACTTTGCAATATATGACAAATGTAACACAATATGACAAACCAACAATAAAAATCACTTTGGGCATACATTGAAAAACAATATTCAAGATGTCAAGAGCTCTGGTTTTGAAATTCAAAAACCACAGAAAACTTCCCAAACTAATTTGTGATATGTTCATTTTAAAAATCAGGGAATGGATTATGGATCCTTCATACTACCATGTATACTCCAGAAAAAATCATTAGGGAACAGTTGATTTGGTTACAAGATTCTTTATTTTGTAAACTATACATAAACAGTAGAAAAGAAAATGCATTATACTTTAAATATCATGTAAGTTCAACATTAAAGTTTTTATTTAGTGTATAAATTAAATGGAAAGAATCCACCAATTTTGCTTTCAATGAATAGTATACCAGGAAAACAGTTAACCCACTATTGAAATTAAAGATATCAATGTGTAATATTCAACAGGATTTTTCCTTTTTTTATTATGGGCACAAAACCATTGGTTTGATATACTTAAAAGTGATGGTGTGCCAAAGTGTCTACACAATTAATTAACATGCTAACTTAAATATAGCAATTAAAGTAATTTTTGTTACAGTTAAATCTTAAATGCCACTCCACACAATTATTATAAACCAGTCCACATGGTAATTATGTAACAATAGAAAAAAAAGAAAGAAACATATTCCATTTTCTTCATTCCAGCAGCAGTACCTTTACTGGTATTAATTTGTTAATTAGGTTGCTTAAATATTGCCTAATATCCTACATTGGTATGCATGCTAATCCTTTCTATTTCTATTTTTGCAAGGCACCATACAATACGTTCTCTAAGCTTCAGCACTATGAACAAAAATGGCAAAATTCTAAGAGTAAATGCAAATATTTATCTAAAATAGAACATAAAATTAGAATTAAGAATTTCAAATTTGACCTTGGGGGCAAATGAAAAACTTTTAGTGAAAATATAGTTAAAATGAATCTTTCCTTTTGTCTTCCTAAATTCTGTACCCTAAATTGCTGGTCAGAAAGACAACAATCTAAAAGTCATGCTGCTTAAGAATATTAAAAATATATATGTGTAAGACTGCCATTCAGTTTAAAATAAAAATTAGAAAGGAAAACTAAATTTCTAACATTCAAGAATCTGTGGTTTTCCATACTTGCCATTTTATAAAATATCCTATCATATCCAGAATAACTTCATAATTAAAAATGTCACTGTTAACATAAACACCTTAATAAGATTCTACAATGGTCACTTTGTTTTACCATGTGGTCTCTCTGTTACCCTGATGCTACTTTGGAAAGATCTGGATCATGCATAATTTTATAAAATCCTTGGGAATCAGATCACTATAAGTTGTAAATTTAAGCTCGGCTTTCAGAAAACAAAACACTCATCATCCCAAGCACTCATTCATTGTTAATTTTTTATGGAACATTTGCAAAATTTGTTCTTATTCAGAATTTATTTTAGTAGCTCTCCATCACTTTCCTTTGTCTGGCTACACTGCATATATGTTCTCTTTTTCTCTAAGACATACAAAAAAATCAAAGTAAATAATTCTTATTTAAACATAAATTTCTATGAATTTTTGTGCCATATTTGAAATAATTATACAAAATATATATGAGGTTTGAAATAATTTTGTTTTGGGGCAACAAGGTAATTCTCCATAGGCAATCACTTTGTCAATATTACAAATGCGGAATTTATTGACCTCAACTGCCATTAATCAAATGTATCCATCATGGTCATCGCCATCATCATCATCATCCCCTTCATCTTCGTCATCATCTTCAATTTCATCTTTATCAGTGATGATGTCATCTTCAACTTCTTCATCATCAGTCCAGTCATTAAAATCTCCACTTGCAAAATCTCCGGAGATCTCAAAATCTATAGCTAAAAATAAGTAAGCATTATATTTATTTTGACTGAGTATTGGGGTGATATATATACAAGAGATAAAATACTAATGAAAAATAGGAAAATTAATAAATTTTTAATTTGCTCATCACTTTAATGAAGATGAGAAATAAATCAGTTATTTGATAAAATGTTACATGTTAAACTTTATCATTTTTTTAAATTTGTGTGCTAATAGCAAAATTATTGTTGAGGTATGCTATGTAAGATTTCTAGTTCAGTAATTTTGATCTCAGTCCGGTTTTTATAGAAGTTCACATGACATATTGAATCTTAAAGTACTTAAAATTTCTTCTATAAGTGTGGTTGTGGAATAATTGTTCCCCTCCCCTGAATATTTACTTCATGATCCCTAGAACCTACAGATAATAACTTAAATGGAAATGGAACTTTGCAAATGTGATTAGGTCCTTATAACTGGAAATGGGGAGATTTTCCCAGTTTATACATGAAGACCCCAACTGTCAGTTGGGTCCTTAAAATCAATAAACCTTTCCCAGATGGTGTCAGAAGGAGACATGACTACAGAAGAATGGACAAAGAGATGCAAAGTTAGTTTTAATTTGGAGGTAAGTCTCCTTGAGATAAGGAATGTGTGTGACTTCTAGAAGGCAGGAAGGACAAGGAGATTGGTTTTCCTCAAGAGTATCAAAAGGAGCACAACCCTGCTGATACTGTGAGGTTCAGCTTAGTGAGACAGACCCGATATCTACTCGTGACAGACAGATTGGCAAGATGACAAATTTCTGTAGACCGAGCCACTAAGTTGGTGGGAATTTTTTACTTTGAGAAAAGAAATATTTATTAAGTTATTTTTAAAAAATATTTTAGAAATAGCTAATAATTTTTCTGGAGGTAATAATGCTCATTTATATCTCAGTATGTATTCTCTTTTCAACTTCTTAAATGCCAGTGTGTCTTCATTTTTACCTATTCTGGATATTAATTCTTATAATTTTTTTGGTATCTAATTATAACAAATCCAATTAATAAAATTCATTGTTTATGAATTGGTTGAAATCATCACACACTGAAATTTCCATCTTATATGAAGAAAATGTTTCTATTTTCCCATTTCCTGCATATTCTTAATCATAGCATGCTAAGAAATCTCACAAGTCTATGATTCCAAAATAATTTTTGTCCACTTTTAATTCATCTTCATATAATTTTCATTCACAACAAAAAAATGACATTTTATTCACCACTGGCAAAACAGGTAACTGAAGTAATTAGTAGTACTAACACTTTAACTTACATATTATGAAGAAATATTCTCTACATGTTAAAATTAAATAAGATAGCTATTGAATAGTATGTCTCACTGAAATCTAATCATATTGGACAGAATAGAAAATCAATAACTATCAAAAATGTTACAGAATAAATTAATGTAGAAGAGGGATTTAAGGATTAAATGAGATTACTTTCATTGTTTACTCTTTATATTTTCCTAAATAAATATGTCAAATAGCAGTTAAACTGTCTGCGTAGGACAGGTCTTCATTAAGTGCTTAGACAAATTAATGAGGATCTCAGTATTGACTACTGTGCTTGGTAATTATTAAAATAACCTTTCCCCTTACCACAGTCTGCAACGACATTTATTCTGGATCCTATGACTTCATTTCCATATCTGTCCACACACCAGCACTGCCCAACACTGCCTGGCATTGTGTTGGCTTGTAGTAACCATCTTCATCACACAGAGGGATGTACTGTCCTGTGAAACATGCACATAGTCACCCACAAATGCATGTATGTGTTTTACCAACAAGCCTTAAGACATACACAGGTGAAGTGCCACTGTATTCCAGGCTACATACTAGTGAAACCTGTAGAAGAAAACAGGTATGCATTCTGCTGTTCTGGCACTGGCATTGCCATAGGAACTGATTAAAACTTATGGATTCATATCCTGTTTTAAGGAAAATACCATCAAACATGCCTCATTTTTGCAAAGTGTAGTGTTTTCAGTGGTATAGTACAGCATTACTATGTGATGCTATGCTCACATTCAATCATTGGGAGCACTTATATGGTGTACAAGACCCTATATCATCTCATCACTAACAACTTTCTATTTTCATTCTCCAAAGTTTTCATTCATATTTTTCAAGATCTTTTCATGCCACGTAGCTATTACCACTCAATTTAATGCTGTTTCACCTTTTTTATACACTGCCTTTTAATATCAACTGGAATCCCTTTTCTTCATTGTTTCATTTTAAGACTCAACTTAAATATGCCGTCAATATGAAGTCTTCTCCTAAACTGGAGGAGATGACATATCTTCCATCTCATGTGTGTGTGCATGTGTGTAGATTATCATTGGATACATTCAAAACTACACTTCCATATCCTCTGTTTGGAAATGTTTGGGTTCTCCTGACTTTCATTGTTGTATAAGCATCTCTTAAACTCAATCTTATAGAACACAGTTTAGTGGGAATGGTCAGAAAGAGATATTTATTTCTATTTGTATAATATATAGCACAGTATATGGTATATTCCTAAAGATAAATGTTTAGTTAGTAATTTATAAGTATGGTCATATTCCTCACTAAATACTTAAACATTAGAATGTGAGTTCTAGAAAATGAGAAACTTTTCTTTTTTTCCTGAACTTTTTTTTTCCTATGATGGAAACATCATTTTTATTTTTTTTTAAAAAAAACCCTAAATATATAGTTAGAATATGAAAACCATTTATTCTTATACCATATTAGATCATAATTTTACCCCCTGCATAAGTTTTATAATTTTGATATGATAAATAGGTGGTTGATTTAAACTTATAAATTATAATTCATTTGAACTACTAATCTTTCAGTGAAACAGATGGAGTATCTCCAATAAGGAAAGCTTTGAAACATTTTCAATGGATCTAAGGCCACAAAAAATAAGAAAATCAAATTTCCAATATTTACTACTTTAAAACAGCATTTTTTGACATAAACTCTTATGTATTTTATGCCAGTTCACTTTGAAATTGAGAGAGAACACTAATAACAGAAATATGCTAGTATATATAAACGTACAAACACACACACATATATTTTAATTACAAAGATAGCTCATCAAAATGTAAAACAGATTAATTAGATCCAGAGTCATCATTTAGTTACATGCCACTAAGTAGACAAATGTATTAGCATACTTAAAAGACACACTGCCTGAGTTTTGTCCTGCTTTATATACCAAAATGAAAAAAAAAAAAAAAAACTGTGACAAAACTGGTGTAATCCAAGTAAAACCTGAACCTTATAGCTGCCAGGATTATAGAAATATTAATTTCTTAGATTTTTACAAATGTGCTCTGATTGTTTGGTGCATGCAAGAAGTTATCTTTAGGAAAAGTTGGGTAAAGGATTTCTGGTAACTATGTACTAATTTTGTAAATTTTTAAGAATTTAGCATTATTCTAAGAAGACTTTATTTAAAATGTTTAAGCTTAAAGAAACATACAATAATCAAAGTTAATGGTTTGATGGTGTCTTGATTACCAAACATTCAAATAGTTCGGGGCTCGTGGTAAAATTTGCAATTATCTATTTATATGTCGGTCTTTCTATGTACCTACCTGTTTACCTATCCATTCATCCACACATATATTCCATTGCTAAAAGTAACATAGCCAAAAATACTCATGAAAACACTAAAGAATACAGTCAAACTTCTCTGAGGCACTCAGCATTTTTCACCCCATCTTTAAAATATTTGCTTTATATATTCCCTCTGAGTGTATATCTATATTTATCTCTCTGTATACCCATCAATTCTTACATTATTAACCACAGAATTAGAATGATAGGAACTCAACTCTGCAAGCCACAAAAAGAAGAGGGATTCATTCCATTTGACTGACACTATTCCACAGACATCAGCAAACGTTTTTAAGGTAGACAGAGCAGGAAAAGAGACCCAAGGAAGTCACCTGAGAAGAAGCATTTGCTGGAGGAAAGGTGTGGAGGCTCACCTACATCCATCATCCCTGTGTCCCTCATGGAACAAAGACATAAATTACAGAGGAGAGTCAAATATTGGCTAACTCTAAAAACATGGATAAGGATCTTCAGCACCCTGGGAAATGTTGTTCCTGGGAAAGATTCAGGAGAATATCCTCAGTTTAGACCATTAAAGAATTCTATCATTAGCAGAGATGTAAGACCTCTGTGGAAGGAAGAGAAATAGGAGGAGGAGAAGTTAAGAGAACATACGAGACCTATGGATCATCATAGAAGAGTGTGATAAAGATGCAATTAAATACCAGTGGGAGAAGGGAAGGGGAAAATGATGTAGAAAAAAATAGTACAAAACATGGGAGAGGGCTTGGCTCACCAGTAGAGTGCTTGCCTGGCATGTGTGAGGCCCTGGGTTTGATCCTCAGCACCACTTAAAAATAAAATAAAAATATTGTCCATGTACAACTAAAAAATAAAATATTTAAAAAATGGGAGAAATTAAAGTTGTAAATCCTTGTATTATAGATAAAAGAACAAAAAACATGATTTGAATGTTGTGAGTGACACATTAAATTTATATGTTGTAAATCATAGGGAAACCATCAAAAACATTTAAAAAGTCATAAAAATAACAAACTAAAATGCAGACCAAAGGAAGTCATGAAAATATTGATCTAACATAAGGCATTGTAAGAGGAGAATAATTGCAAAAAAGAGTTAAAAATAGTAAAGAACTGAACAAAATGTAGATTGCAATTAAACCATGTTGATAACTAACCAAATGTAAGTGATTTAAACATATTAATTAAAAGTCAAGGAATATCAGCTTGGATAAAAATACAAGAAGACTTAGGTATGTTTTCCTCAAGGCAAATAAAAAGACATACTATATTGAAATTAAAAGCTGTAAAAATGCATCATGAAGCACTAATGAAAAGAAAGCCAGACTGAACATATTAATAATAAATCTGAATATGGACTAAGGAATGTTACCATTATAAAAAGAAACATCACATGATAACAGAGTTCAATTAAAAGATGTAATTATTCTGAATGTGTCATATATGTAAAATGAACACCAAAAATGCCTGAGGAAAAAAAATACAATAGGCCTAAATGGAGGAATGGACAAACCCCAATTATAAATGGAGATTGCAACAATCTTTTATGACCAATAAATAGAACAAATGATCCTAATACATTAGGGTTATAGAAGATCTGAACAACATGATAAGTTATGAGAAATCTTTACATAATTTACATTGAATGAATAGTCAAACAAATAATAACAGAATACAAGTTCTTTTCAGGTTCACGTGACACACATTCTGATCATATCATACATCTTACCCAACTCAGGAGAACTGAAATCACACAAAATATTAAATGGAAACATAACAAAATGACAATAAAAATCAACAATGGAAATAAAAAATATGTAGAAAGTAAAAAGAAAATCCAGCCCCAAATAAGCTTGAATTAAATAATTGCAAAGATGGTATTTTAATTCGGTAGCAGAACAAAATTTGATGCCAGAATCTGATCTCATAGTAATATATTCTAAACACAGAAAAGGATTCAAATGCAATAATGTATGTTAGTTGGAAAGATACAAAGTACAATATTTTTTGAGAAAGGCTTTATTAAGCAATACTAAAGAAGATACTTTAAAGTAAAAATAGAAAAGATGCAATCAGAAAATATTTGCAATACAATGTTCTGTTATAAGATTAAAATAATAATAATAATCGGGCTCTCACATTCTGAATATAGTATTATTTCATTATGCTAAAATGTGTCTACATTAAAAGTATGTTTATTGAGTATATATGTTTGTATGAAAATGAGGTAGATGAGAAAACCATGTACCTCCAGCTGCTAACAATTTTTACCTTCTGATGGAGGCATCAGATAGATTTAGTAAACAGATACTAACACTCTTCACATATTTTCCCTATTAGTTTTTAAAAATAAACACATTAAGTGTATAATTGAAACAGATTACAAAAACAGAAAGTGGAAAAATATAATGTTACACAAATTATTCCTCCTGTGATATGTTGAAAATAATGTTCATTAATATGTCAGAAGAACATCATAAAATTCATTGCCCTTTTATTGATTAGCACACAGTTCAAGGATAGCTGTGGTGGGTAGGTTCATTTGTACATTAAAGAATCAAAGATAATTATGGTTTTTGAGTTACTTTATTTGCCTTTATTTATAGGTTTCCCCTTGATTTTAGCTATCACCTCTTGATGCTTCCAAGACACCAATTATCTAAACATTCAGGGAGTCTCTGAACTACTCATGAGAGCACTGGTGAAAATTTGACAAGAAAAACTCTTATATTTTAGCAAACTGTATATACATGAAATAAAAGAATGTAATGTAAAATTGTGTTTCATTTTTTCTACATAGATACCATTTCTTATCTTATTCACTATCGTATTTTTGGGAGCTGGTATTGTTTTACTTTGTAGTAGGTTCTGAATCATGTTTAAAAACATTCTGAATATCCTAGATGATCATATTTTGAAAGTCAGGTACTCATTTTATTGAAAACAATGTAATAAATTTGACAATCTTTCATTCGCACAGTGAGAATCAGTCTACTTAAATTTCCTAAAATTTCTCTAATACTAACAGCAATTTCTATAATTTGAAATAATATGCCTTCTAATTCTAAAATTTCCAATACTAGTTGTAATTTTCAGTGTTTGGAATAATATAGTTCCTAAGGACTAGAAGTTAATCAACTTTGGTTCCTGTAAGATCCAGTTCAATAATTTCCTAGTACACTTTACTGTAATATGTCATTCACTTTGTGTCTTTTTTTATAATCATATTTTAGTAAAATAGAAGTACATAATTCAATTTAATATGAAATGTTATTTTGATAAAATTAAAACATCCATAGGTTAAGACAATACCTTCTTAATACTAAAGTATATAATTAAATTTTAGTATACAGAGTTACAGTTTCCACCTAATAAAAGATGAAAATGCCAGATATCTCAATAATTAGAACCACCAAAACAAGCAATGATCTGTATCTTTCAATTTACTCCTTAAAATAAGAAAAGAAAATTTATCTTTGAACTTTTTAAACCTTTGTTTTCAAAAGTTAGAGTTCTCTGCTCTACCTAGAAGGCTCCTAATTGCATTAAAATGGGGCATTATTTTTAAGCCATCTGATTCCAAATTCAATCTTCCTCTCAATGTGAAGACAGTATGACATAAAGAGAGCAATATCTTAGTAAGAAATTAGAATGTGTTCATTTTCCCTAGGGGTTTAAGTAATTCCATCATTTTCTATGACTGAGAACATTTGGTGCGTAAGAAAGAAATGATATAACATTATCATAATCTGAGTCAGACCTTTAATCTGAGGATTTTTTCATATGATGCTGATGTCCTGAAGCTTTCCAAATTGAAAAAAAATAAATACAATAACACTTTGAAAAAAAGTAGATATTCTCCATTGCAACCATATTCTTAAAAACACTGGGTGTTGTATTTCTCCTATTTGACTTCTGAAGATTTAAGCAATAGAAGCAAATCAAAGTATATAAATTATAATAGCTGTAAAATACACTTATTCAACAAAACCTCAAACAAGTATTTTCAAGGTAATGATAAATAGAATCAGGACTACACAGCTCCATTTCTTCTTATCCAAAAACCCATTTTAAGGTTTTATTATCTGAGTGGTTTTCTATGGTCATTCATTTGTTTTTCAGTTCACTTCAAAGTCCATCTCAACAAAATATATTCCAGAGGTCTGATATCTTTTATAAACCAAATGGACTTAAATTATAAATACGATTTGTAAATTTATCAGCTGGCTTAATTTATTTAAAAGCTACGACATCATCATCCTCTTTTTGAAAACCATTTAACTATGAAATATTTACACTAAGATTAAAATAAAAAGCAATTTGGGGGGCAGTGGCATGGGTAATTCTTTATGTAAAGTCTGTGAGAAAATCTGGTTAACTGCTAGGCACAATGGCCCTCTTATGGAAACCCAGCAGCTCGGGGCTGAGGCGGGAGGATCCTGACTTAAAATCCCACCTCAGCAACTTAGTGAAGTCCTAAGCAACTCAGCAAGACTCTGTCTCAAAATAAGAAAAATAAGAAGGGCTGGATATGTGACTCAGGGGGTAAATGCCTCAGTCTCTAGTACCAAAAAATAAACTGAATAAATAAACAAAATAAAACATAGTTTACTAAAATCTCATATTAGTGCCACGTTGTGTTTGAGAGCTATGAATAACTACTAAAACAACTAATAGAAAATAATATATCATTTTTTACCATAATATACTTTTTTTGTCAGAGCAATGTGATGTTTAAATAATGTAAAATGTGTAGCAATTCTGCTTTGATGACCAGTGTATGAGGTTAGCAAATCCCTTCTAAAAAGGCAGTATACCCCTGGACATGGTGGTGCACACATGTAATCCCAGAGGCTGAGGAAGGAGGATCATGAGTTCAAAGCCAGCCTCAGCAAAAGCTAGGTGCTAAGCAACTCAGTGAGACCCTGTCTCTAAATAAAATACAAAATAGGGCTGGAGACATGGCTCGGTGGGTGGTTGAGTGCTCCTGAGTTCAATCTCTAGTACCCTCCTCCCCAAAAAAATAAATAAATAAAAGTGCAGGATTCCCTAAAAGTGGAGTATGAAACCAAATGTTTTAAAAATTGACAGATTTCAGGAAACAATTGAAATTATCAGAGAAATTTGGACTAATCCTTTTTAGCAACCTGGTGTAAGAGTAGAAAATATTAAGTTAGAGACTATATCAACTGTTCTGCATATGGTTTCCTATTCCACTTTCAGGACATACCACCTTTTTAAGTAAGGCATCTTTCCATTGAAGTGTCAAGTCTTGAACCTTTTAATCTAATTCTGCTATTGTCATAATTTTGTCCTCCTGGAAACTGCATGTTATTCAGAGATCAAAAGAAAGCAGCTACAGGCTGCTTGTCACTCTTTTGAAATTAGGTCCCTGTCTAGATAATAATGTGTGTTAAGATTTATTAACTTATGCATTATACAAATTGCTATTGAGTCTATATTATGTGACAATAGTTTTCCAGTAGTTGGGGATTGCAGAGTAGAACATTTTTTAATTCCTCAAACTTACATATTATTTTGAAGAAAAAGAAAACAATGCAGTAAGATTGTGAAGTAGCAATACAAGCTAGGAAGAAAAACCAAGTAGCATCATGAGGAGGCTAAGGCTGAGTGGCCCTGGTGGTGTTTACCTGGAGTGGGACGAAGGTGCCTGAATAAAGTAAAGGGAGTGAGTCATGCAGATACTTGGGTGCAATATCCTAGGACCTGTAAACAGCAAATATGAAGCCAGTTCCTCTACTGTGAGGAAATACATTCATCAGAAACTCCCATTATACCTGCAAGAATACTTAGGTTTCAGCAGGCAATCAAAATTACAAGAGGAATTTGGACTAATTCTTCTTAGCAATCTGGTGTAAAAGTAGAAAAAATACGAGAGTATATCACCCATTTTGCATTTAGTTTCACTATCATAGTAGCTATGTAGAAAATATATAAATACTAAGGATGATATTACACTACCCTGTTTTGAGGTAAGGATACAGGAAAACAAAGATGTTTTGACTTAAAGGTTTGTATTTTTAATCTTTATAACTGGACAGTAAACTTAAATAGATTAAAAGAAAAGTATGCCGGGAAGAAAATAATATACACTATTAACACATCACAGGTTAACTTACAAATATAATTGTGAATTTTCAGATGACTTGTATTAGGTTGTCTCTTGGATTGAATTTGGTTGTTTTCTAGTTCCAAATTTGCTGGTTCATAAGTTTTATGAATGCATATGCTTTCATGTTCAACAGAATTGACAAAGTCCTGGGTCTTCTTTTGGCCAATGTTTAGGGCCAGTTTTTCTGAATTGGGCCTTTGATGCTCCCTGTGTTATACTAGGAAACATCACATCAAAGGCTTTCTTTGAAGTGAGGTACACTTTTAGGTTATTTAAGGTTATAAAGTATCGAAAAGGACACTTGTGCCAAATTAATCCCTTGTCCACTTCTGTCCTGCATGGCAAAGGGTTTGGCACCAGCTTGTGTTTACCTTTCAAAGTCATTCATTACTGGAGGTTTACTTATAAAACTAGATTATCAGGTATAAGTTTTAATCAATATTTTCCAAGACACTATAGAAAAAAGTAATTTCCAGTTATTCTAATGTCATAGAAAGCAAGGTCTGTAATATTTTAAGAGAGCATAGCAAAAAAGCTTATTATTTTAATGGAAATTACATTAATAATTTAAATATCAAAGGTCCATCTCAAATGAAATACTACACACAGTAAACAATGAGTATTGGCTTTTAAGCACACTTCATTGCACAATTGAAAAAATAGATATTTTGGCTTTTTTTTTTGCATATTTGCCCCTACTTTTACAGTATTGATAATTACAGATAAAAACCCCAAATGCTTTGTATATGATGTCCAATAACTTAGAGATTGGTATTACAAGAAAGAGATGATTATCTTCATTTTATTATTATATTTACCATTAAAATGATATCATTCTATTCATGGAGTATGAATGACAAAAATGATTTTTAGAAATCTAAAAAAATTAATAGAATTCATTTTTAATGAAAAAAAACAACATTTTTTTCTCTAAACTGTTCTTCATGTATATCATCACATTTCTATATTAAGGCTGAAGTTAGTTGATCAGAATAGGTAAGATATTCTGACTTCCCCAAATGCAGCAAACTCCATTGTCATGATCAACATCAACCTATAATCTTTCATTCAGTTAGATGGGAGTTAGAGTCTACAGACAAATAAGTACAAATTGGTGCAGAGCTTTGGTAAGAGTGTATATATGTGCATAAATGAGCTGTTATTTTAGAATTCCAGATGGTATAAACAAATTAGATCATAAAAACCTCTTAAGGAAATCTGGAAAGTTGTATTCTTGTTGACTCACAACTCAGAGATAAATAAGTTCTTATATAAATTTTAATTTTCAGACATTAAAAAATATTTTTTTGGAAAAGTTTTCTTCAGTACTGTGGATTGAACCCAAGGGTACTAAGTGACATGCCCAGCCATTTTTAGTTTTCATTTTGAGACAGGGTCTTGATAAATTGCTTAGAATCTTGCTAAGTTGCTCAGTCTGGCCTCAAACTTGTGAACCTCCTCCCTCAGCCTCCTGAATTGCTGGGATTACATGTCTGCACCACTGTGCCCAATTCAAAAGTCTTTTATATGAAGAATAATTACAATGCTTTAAAAATCAAATAGCATAATTTAAATGAACTCTGACATTTAAATTACAAATGCATTGTTTTAATATTGCTCAAGGAAATAACAATGATTTTACACTTATTAGATTTTTTAATGTTACCACATATGCTGTTATTGTATTTGGATATATTTTCCTAAATTAATAAGTATATTTATCATATTAGCAAGAATTACATTAGAAATTTACAATTCTAAGAAATTTAAATTTGTTTCTTATCCAATTAAATCACTCAGATGAATTTTATTTCAAGAGTAGTTATGTTTTTAATAAACTAAAAATAATTTCTAAGATCTTAAAAATAATTTCTAAGATCTATTGGTACTTAAAACCTTTACCTAATTTAGATTAATTTAATCACTGGGCATTACTTAGCTGATATCTAATATAATAGCTAGGTCAATTCTTAAAAATATAAAACAGTAAAACATGCATTTAAAGTAACATACTACTTTGCCTCTTATTTTTATGGCTTGTCTGAGAAGTTTATATACTTGAGTTTGTTAATAAGCATGTTCATTTTTGCCACATTAAAAAGATATATTATAAAGAAGCATATGGCTATAAAAGAGTATGAAATATATATTCATAAACTTGGTTAATCTATTGCAAAATGCTGATCCATAACAGTTTATAATCATCCACCTCATAGTTTTCTCTACAAAATAGTTATTGTAATTAACAATTATATACATGTATATGACTCATCTAGGCAAATAACTTAATATGAAAATATTTTATTAAAAATACAATTTTGTCCTAAAATATCTAAGTCCTCTAAAATATGTGAGATAACACCTAAATAAATTTAAACATTATGAGATTTACCAAAATCAATATTTGTCTTGGTCCATAATAGATAATATTTAAAATGGTTTATTCATAATATTTTAAAAGTAATGTCAAGTTTTATTTGATGCAGAACTAAAATTTGATTTTTCTTCTGTTGCAATGACACAATTTTCTTGGAATTTTGGTCTGGTATTAATAAAGGATCACAAAGTTAATTTTATTTTGCTTTCTGTTTTATGCAACTGAAAGGCAAAACATTTTGCATTGGAATATTTCCCTGCAATTTATGTTGACTTCATCAAATCCTTAATTTTTTAAAACATGATATGTGCAAATTCTTCTCATTGCCATATCTAAAAAAAATAAAGTGAAGACCCAATTCTGGGAGTTCATACAAGAGATACAAGTATTAGTGATTAAAAAAAAAACATTTGACAACAAATGATATCAAGGACTTCAGGAAAATGCAATCAACTGGAATGGAAAAATGGTAATACTACTATCAATTAGGGTAAAATATGTGCTGGAAAACAGTAAGTAGGATAAAGTATAAGAAAATAGAATAATAAACCAATTCATTAATATTAAATAATAAATCGAGTGTACTATAAAATAGAGTAGCTAACATGTGAAGCAAAATCTACTAAAAATGCTGAAGGGAGTTGTTCGTGTAGAACTACAAAGGAAACTGTCAATATGCTTTTTTCAGAATTCACCAGGTAAGAAGATACATCTTCAGATATGTTTTGTTTTTATTAACTGTAAGCTTTTCAAATAATATTCTATGTTCAAATTCACTACCAATAAAGAATATGTAAATTAAATTTAAAAGAAAATATTATACTATATTCAAAAAAACACAAAATATAAAAATAATGATAATACTTTTTGCTACTGGGATGCAGGCAAACACTAACTCCATACCTTACTGGCCAAAATTGGAAATGCCTTCAGATTTTCACTTAAAAGTTTGGTAACATCTACTATCAATTGTAATTTAAAATGCATTTGCACTTTAACCCATTACTTCCACTCATGGAAATAAGAGCATGCAAATTGCAGCATTAATTTTTACAGAGAAAATAATGGAAGCAATACATAATCATTCCTAAGGAACTCATTGATTGATTTAATTATACTAAAGTACAGGATGTAGTACATTGGTAGCTTTTTGCTTCATCCATTCCTTAATTTTTATTTGGCAAATGAATTTTATTCTTATTTAGCAAATAAAATTTACTATTAATTCATTCATTTTTATTTAGCAAGTAAATTTTATTCCATTTAGTAAATAAAATTTATTCTTAATTTTTATTTAGTAAATATTATGTGAAACTCTATTCCAGGCTCTATGAATACAATGATGAACAAACATCTCTGACTTCATTGAATTCCCAGTACTGTAGTGGAGCATGGGAGGGTTGATTTACAAATTAAATATAATGGATTGAGTGAAGGATTCACCCAAGGATTTCTCAGTTAGCCACTGACTAAGTAGTATAAATAATCCTATAGCAATGAGAAATGTAGTACAGTGTCTCAAAACCATTTTGTGGTCAATGTCATCATTGTATATGTATATACAACAGTGGTTCCATAATATTATGTTGCCTAGTGATATGTTAACAATTTTACTTAGAGAAAGTACATTCTATTATAGCCACACAATGACAAATTCTACTATTGATGCATATTTCAGAATGTATCTCCATCATTGAGACACATATGACTATATTTAAAAAACTACATCTGTACTGAACATTTACAGAACTCTTCTTTGCATCATTCTCTAAATTACACAATATTACAACTACTTACATAGCATGTATATTGTATTAGATATCAGAAATAATCTAAAGCTTTTTAAAATTATGTGAGAAGATGTGTGTAGGCTATTACCAATACTGTGCCATTTTAATAAGGGATTTTATGAATCCTCAGATTTCTGTGTCCTGAAGATTTTAGTACCCTCAGGGTCCTGCATCTAATTCCCCTGCATATATAGAGGGGCATTTGTAAATGTTTTAGATAAATTTTCATTTTTTCCTCATGCTTCTTTCTGTTTCTCAAACATTTCATTTCATTGACAATTTTCACTCATAATTGCATTCTGAAGAAGGTGATGAAAGGAGAGCCTGCATTTCTCATTTGTTCCCAATTTCTACTAATGTTGTTACACCCCAAAGCTCTGACTCCCTCTCTAGTCTGTGCCTGCCTGAGATGAAAGCACTGCTCGGACAGCCCGCTTAACCACTGCTCCTCCCAGCACCAGCCTCAGTGATGGTGCTCTGTGAAGGGTTATATTTTATTTCATGAAGCAGGGTTCTGAAGTATAGCACCATTCTTAAACATGGAGCTGAAAATTTATTAAACAAATTTATTTTCTGTATAATGTAGCAGATGTTTACTATGCTTTCATTTAATATACATCTCAAAGAGTGATATAACATATATTATCAATTCAGTTTTTTTTTGTTACCACACCATAAATCTTTCTTCTGTATAATAAAGTTCTGTGTAGGGGTGAGTGAGTGTGTGTGTGTGTGTGTGTGTGTGTGTGTGTGTGTGTATATATATATATATATATACTTTATTAAATTTTTTGTAATGTGTATTTTTTGAAATGACATTTCAATAAAGAAAAAATTGAATTACACCTATTATAATTTCCTCATCTGCACAGGATAATTACTGTGACAATTAATAACAATTTGAAATTATTGTTTGAATAAATGGATGGTCAAACAGGGGTCAAATCAATGGAAACTACAGTATTATTCTTTTTTAATATTTTACTTCCATTGAGATTCTCCTTTTGTAATAGCTACAAATTTTAGATATCTAGAAAATATGTCTCAAAACCCATGTATTTCATAAGCATACCATGGCATTCTGATATGTCTTCTTTCCTAGTGGATGGTAATTTTATGGTCACATATATCTACACAGAGTAAAAATAATAGTCTTCTGCCATTTGATAGATGAGGTAAAGTAATGCAGATCCATTCAGATTATTATTTTACCTGATAGACTGGCAGATTAATCTTTAATGGCAAAAGAAAGACAGTAAAGGTTGTAGAAGGTTAGACAGTAATCAAAAAATGCATATTTAATCAGATGAATTCCATTCAGGAACCTGCCAAGAACTGCTTTCCCTCTTGCATAATATTAATGGAAGGCATGCCTGCTATTACAATCAATTCTAGTAGCCATTAAGAGAATTACTGTGGGGTAAAAATGAAGCAGTGAGCTCAAAGGTTGGTACTTCTGGTGATCATTTGAACTAATAAAAACTGACTGGCTTTGC
Organism: Urocitellus parryii; assembly: GCF_045843805.1. Lineage (NCBI taxonomy): Eukaryota > Metazoa > Chordata > Mammalia > Rodentia > Sciuridae > Urocitellus > Urocitellus parryii. Next base: position 596,437 of record NW_027553327.1, read on the forward strand.
AAGAGCAACATACATAAGTTTGAAATAAGTGAATGAATTTTCAAGTTCATAAAACACTGTCAGGTCATTTCAGAAAATCCTTTACAATGAATACTACTCAAATAATTTAAACACATTCTTTTCTAATACACTAAAAAGTATAATCTAATACTGCATTAGAATGTAATTACCATTTGTGGCAAAACACAATAAAAAGTTAATGAATTTATACTCCTGATGCGGATGCAAAGTTAATTAAGAGTTGTAGAAAAGCAGTGTTATTGAAAAGTAATGTTGACAAATGATTCTCAAATTAGTTTATATTGTTAGCAAATAGGTATATGTTTCTTAATTACTGGTTATTGTTATTTAAATATTATGTACATAAAATTATAGGAACAGTTAAAACCTATGTCACTTTTTAATTTGAAACTGCAGTTTAGAACATGTCTTTATATTTAGTGTCTTAAACTAACTCACATGACTCAAGTCTTTGTATCGATCTCCATAAGAAATTAAATCTTTAGATTACAAGCAATACATAACGCTCTGTTTTATAATTTGTATTGCTTATCATAAGTGAATAATTCTGTATGAACAAGGAGATTATTTATTTGGCAATTTACCTATAACTCAGAGGAGTTTTTATTAAATGGGAATGATGCTTCTATTTTGCATGTTACAGAGCATAGTTAAACAATGATGAAATTGAAAAAGGTATTTTTATAAGAATATTATGTCCTATAATGAAATATTATTTTAGAAACTTTAAACACTGAAATGGTTGAATATATTCTATTATTAAACTTTTAATAAGTAATTTTTGTGTTATTAGTGTTTATTTTTTACTATTAATTGATTTGACTTAAGGTACATATCATTATAATTTTAAAACACATTCAACACTAACACAAGGAAGGCTTAGTAGTATACTTGACAAAAGATAAATGAGACTCTAAACAAGGACAACTAGTCAGACCAAGCTTTTGCATTTTACTGCTGAATAATTAAAGTACTAAGAGATCTACATGGAAGAGACACAGCTGGCTAGAGAAGGAAGCTAGTCTCAACAGTCTCAAGGGATTGCATGACTAGCTATGGGGCTGTTACTAAGCATTCCACATGGAAGTAAGCCAGGGCCATTGGCTTCCTGCAGAAAGTGGATGTGGATTGTATTATATCATTTCTTTCATGTTCAAGTGTAGTGTGACCGATTAGCAAAGTCATGCTAGGAACACAAGAGCTCCCACATTGCTGTTATACAAGGTGTGTTGTTGTGTGATCTGTGACATTTGCTAAAGCAAAACAAACATAAAATGGTTAAATCTTGCTGTGTCCCATTATTTTGGCCATTGATATGAACTCAAGGTCACTACTGCCAGCTGAAGAGAATGAGGGAATGTCTCACCGACATTGTTTAGGTTAAACTCAACTGTTTATTATTTTCTCAATTATAAAGTTTGAATAAAACATGAAAAGAACAACAAGTTTTAATGATTGTATATGCTAAATATTCTATTTATAAAATCAGAATGAAAAATAGCGCTCGATATTATGCATTGCTTTTCAGACTGTATATAATGTCTAATTCTTGATCCCCGGTAGAATTTGTGATGTTTTGAATCTAGAATGTTGTTCAAAGTATCAGGTGCTGAAGGCTTGGTTCCCAGATAATGGCGCTATTGAAAGGTGGCAGAAACTTTAGAAGGTGGGGCTTAGTTGAATGAATTAGGTTCCTGAGAAAATGCCTTTGATGGGTACATTTCATATTGTGTACATAGTTTCTCTCTCTTTCTCTCTCTCTGTCAAAATAAACCTTTCCTTCTTTTAAGTAGCTTATATCAGGTATTTTGTCACAGCAGTGGACAACTGACTAACATAGCATCTATGTTATGTGATATTTCCTCTGTTCCAGATATTTTTCTCATGGGGGGTCAGATGGTTTGAGGAAGACTTTTTGTCTCTATATTAGTCCTGATAGAATCCCAAGGCCATAATAATAACTGGTGACAACTCAAGACTCTTTACCTCTTCTGTGTTATTTATTGTACTGTAGGTTGACAAGACTTTGATTTACTTTTCCAGAATCTCTAACAGGATGTCCCCAGAGTAGATTCCATCTGAATGCAGTCTCAAGCTATATTTGGAACACAGAAGAGTAGTATGTTACTAAGCTTTTTGTAACTGTGCCCAAAGTGCCTGACATAAACAACTTACTGGAGGAACAGTTTATTTTGGCTCACATTGCGGAGACTTCAGTACATGGTTGGCTGACTCCATTGACATGGGACTGAGGTGAGGCAGAACATCATGGAGTAGTGCATGAGGGAGGAAAGCTGCTTGCTCATGGCAGATGGGAAACTGAGAGAAAGAGGAAGGGGCGGGGAAAAGTCAAACCTTTCTGTGGCATGCCCGTAGAGTTCTCCTTCCTTTAAATATGTCCTGCCTCCCAGTTGTCCATTAAGCCATCAAATGGATTTTGATTATCCCTCTGGGTATCAAATGGATCAATCTACTGATGTTGTCAGAACCCTCATGATCCAATCATTGTCAAAAAGTCCCACCTTCAAATCTTGCTGCATGGGGACCGGTGCTTTTAATACATAATCTTTTGGGGGACATACCAGATTCAAAACATAACAAGGAACAACAATATTTTTGCTTTCCTAGCAGAAGCAAGCAGACCTAAGGTATGGTTAGATGTATGACTTTGGGGGCCTCTTCTCTGGATGTATTTTTTCCCTAAAAATCATTCACCTGCATTTTATTTTCATACTTTCTTTTTTATTTCCTACTATGAATTGTAGTGTATTCCCCCAAACTCAGATGTTGAAACTATCATCCCCAACATGATTATATTTGAAAAGTCTTTAATAGGTAAATAAGTGAAAATGAGGATATGATTGGAACTAGGATTAGATGGGACTGTGACTTTTTGGACAAGAGGTAGAGATTCTCATTCTCCTGTCGGTCCCATTTTCTGTGTTTCCTCTGTGTTGTGTTAGGACACAGAAGAGAGATTTCATGGACACTCGAGGAAGACAGCCCTCACCCAAACTTGATCTTATTGGTTGGGACCCTGACCTCAGATTTCCAGCCTTCAAAACAATAAGAAAATAAATGTCTGTTGTGTGAGTCTGTGGTGCTTTCTGATGACAGCCTTAACTAAAACCACTGAAGATAGCATTAGACAGATGAGAATCCCTGGAGCACTCCTTGAAAGATGGCAAAAACCTGACTGTAATACCTGCCTTCCTTTACTTGTTTCTCCAAAACTTTCAATAAGAGCACAAAAATCACATCACTTTGAAATACCCACAGTGATTTATGAACCTCCAACTGAATTTCAGATAAAGTCTTTTTCTAGGATAGACAAAGCCAAATGGGTTCTCATGGGACTAGCAGGTTTTGTTGATGGTGTGAAAATCTCATGGGACTATTTCTCAAATAGAACAAAGCCATTTTGTCCTTACTTCAACAACAGGGGTATTTCTACACAAGTTTGTTTTGGGTGATATTTTAAAACAAATATTCATTGCTACACAAATAGATATAAATTTGCTTCTAAAACAGCTTTGGAGTTTAAGAAAATGGAACAAGAAAACATGATAATTAAAATGCACTTAGATGAAATGTAGCAAGGTATTTCAAAGAATTGTGCCTAATTAGTGATGACTTTAAATAGTAATGTCATGGGCCAGGCTATGTGGGCACTGACCAAATAGACTGCATTTTACACTGAGACTCTATATTGGGTAAGAAATGCTTCTCCCATGGGACAGCCCCACCGCTGTACCCAAAAACAGTTGCTTAGCATAGCATGTTTGGTAACACAAAATGACAATTCTTATACAATGTAAAATTGTTCTATTTTGGGTTCCCATTTTTCTTGGACAATATACCCTGTCAGAGAATGATTTTCTAGACTTTAGTAACCATTCTTTAACTTGTACTCAAGTAGGGTCAGTCATTTTGACCCATTTCCCCTTTTGCTTATGATTTTAAATCTCATGATATTTGTTTATGGTTTTGGATTATAGCAACCACTTATGATTAATATGGTTTTGGAATATAAAGGTTGCTTTAATCCTTGTAGGAGGTGGAAGGGTGCAGACTTATAGCCTGCCCCTTGGCCCATCAGCCAGTGAATCTGGACTCCAGCTGATGTATAAAGATTGTTTCATATCCTGCTTTAAGATCAATTTAAGATCAATTGCAATTTAGCCATAAAAATAAAAGTAAGTGGATGACCATTAGAAACTGTTACATTCATGGGAAATATACATTTTTCTCCCTTTTTTCTCTTGTTCCTTCCTTTCTTTTTAAATTTCTTCCCCCTTTTGGTTTTGCTACCATTTTTACTTAGGCTACTACAAAGTGCCAGTATAGACAATTGATCAGCACACCCAGACTTCACAGATCCCTAGAGTGACAAGACTCAGGTGTCCTAGTAGCATCAGCCTTGGTGGAAATTTGCAGCTATTCACAAACCCTTTCCTTTGGAGCAGCATGACTCTCCACAGACTAGTCCTTGGAGATGGGCATCTAGACCAATCCAGTAAAGCCCTCTACCAAGGAAAGACTACTGTCCTGGTTGGACAGACTCATATTTTGGCCTCCATCATCACCAGTCGTAGTGTGGGTTTGGGGGAACATCTGAGACTGTGAATGTCCTTGTATATGTGAGATTAAGATGTCAGCCAGCTGAGTGTCAGCTCTTATGTCCAAAAACTGCCTTCACTAACACTTTCCCCAAATCAGACAGCCTAATGTGGAGGAAGAATCTATTTTCTGAGACTCATAGGGTAGTAAGCATAAAACTTTTCCATGGTGGGACCTATGAACAGATCCTAATAGTGTCCACCCCCAGTTCCGTACTCACAGATAACACTTCCAGAATAGATCTGGTGCCAGAGAGAAATGCATGGCTGCAGTCTATTAGACTTTTATTCCACCCATCATCACCAGTCACTGATGATACAGTCATAAGCCTTAAGTCTGCCCTCACAGTAAACAGTCCATAGCAATGTGGGTCTTGGTACAACCCGGTGCTGATCTGGCCTTCACAGGCTAGGATCTTAAATTGTGAAATAGTATTGTAACATTTGTAACTACAGACATAGAGGACTGCTGATTCTTTCCAGAGTTAGGTGGATTTCTACAGTCACCAGAACACAGTCTGGTGACTGTGGATGAAGTATTTGGACCCATGGAGAGGTTGATATGGTTAGAGTACACTTTATAGGTGCTTCCACAATTCATGACCAACAGCTATCCACGGATATGGGAAAAACTGGGCTTGAATTGCCCTGTATGGCTGAAACGGTGGCAATAGGTCATAGCAGTTTCACAGCAAGCTTGGACTTAGCCCATCATCTAGTATTAAAATAGTAGATATGACTGCAAAACTCAAAGTACATCATCTGCATAACATTCTGTATAAAATTATAGATTCATAAAACAGAACTAAAAATCTAATCTTTCAATGTGAAGATGATGTTGGCCATCAAAAAGCATCATGAACTTGCAGGGAACTTGGATTTCAACTACCAGTCAAAATAAGGTCCCAGTCACCGACAAGAGAGTAACCATATGAGTGAACTTGCAGGTGAAGAAATTAAAATTTATTTTAAGAAAATTCAAGAATCTTTAAAAAATATATAGAAAATTATTTTATAGTTTAAAAATAAAGAACACATGGAAGCAATATAAAAAATCAAATCCTTGAGCTGAAAAATGCAACAGATTGAAATTTAAAAAGCAACAGAAGATATCAAAAACAGAATAGATCAAACAGAAGAGAGATTGGTGAGAATAAAGACAGGCTATTTGAAAACACACCAAGAAGAAAACAGAGAAATCAATGAAGAGAGATGAAGAAAATTTACAGGAACTTTGGAATAGCACTGAGAGAACATATATTTGAATTATTGAGATTCAACAGGGACTTGTGACTTGAGTATGGCAGAGATGAATAAGAAATTTTCAAGTGGATCATAACAGAAAATGTCTGAAACTTAGGAAAAAATTTAAATGCAAAGCAAAAATAAAATAAAAATACAAACAAAATAAGGTACAAGTGGGTCAAAGCTCATCAGACAGATTTAACCAAGTCTATGCCAAGATGTATCTTAAGGTAGCAATCACTCAAAAGGAGAATCCTCAACATAGATCTCTCAGACCAGTGAAGAGGGGCCTAGGATTTTTATAATGCTAAAGGAAAAGAACTGGTGATCTTTTGGCACTCTGCAAAGATAACATTTAGAAATGAAGGAGAGAAGAATACAGACCCAGACACACAAAAGCTGTGAGAATATGTCCCATCATATTCCTAAAATAAATGCTAAAGGGAATTCTTCAAACTGAAAGAGAGACATTGAAAACTCATAGGAAAACATGGGGTATTAGAAAACATCTCAGTAAGAATAACTACACAGACAAATAGAGAATGCTCTAGTATTATACACATGGTGCACAAACCATTCATATCTTCAGTATTATAACTAAAAATAAACATTAACATAACAAGCACATTAGTGTGTTAAAACATAGGTAATCGAAAGATGTAAAATGAGAGATTGAAAATTTAAAATGTAGAGAGGACTGGAATACAAGTATGAAATTCTTTGTTAGTATATTTTCTTTTCATTTGTTGCTTCCATTCTACCTTTTATGAAGACTTAATAATGTTGTTATCATTTCAAAATAGCTTATTATAGTCAAATATTTTTTATAAACCTCAAGGGACCACAAAGCAAAAATGTATAATGGATAAAACAAAAATAATAAATGATAAATGAGGCATCAAAACACACTACTATAGCAAATCATTTCACCACAATGAAAGCCTGTAAGAAAAGGAGAATACATAGACCAATGGTGCAGAATAGATGATACAGAGACAAACCCACATAAATACAGTTATCTCACGCTAGATAATGGTTTCAAAAACATTCAGTGGAGAAAAGATAGTCTCTTCAACATATGGTGCTGGGAAAACTGAAAATCCATATGTAGCAAAATGAAATTAAACTGCTCTCTCTTACCCTATACAAAAATCAACTGATAGAAAAAAAAATATAGACCCAAATCTCCACCAATTTAGCTTAGAAACTAACTTCCTTAACAAGATCCCTAAATCACAAGAAGTAAAATCAAGAATCAATAATCGGGATGGAATCAAACTAAAAAGCTTCTTTGCAGCAAAGGAAATGATCATTAATGTGAAGAGAGTGCCTACAGAATGGGAGAAAATATTTACCACACACACCTCAGATACAGCATTAATATCCAGGATATATGAACACAAAAAAATTAACACCCAAACCACAAATAACCCAATCAATAAATAGGCAAAGAAATTGAACAGACAATTCACAGAAGAAGAAATACAGGAGATCAACAAATATATGAGAAGATGTTCAATACTACTCTAAGATTTCATCTCTACTCCAGTCAGAATGTCAATTATCAAGAACACAAGCAATAATAAATGTTAACAAGGATGTGGAGAAGAGGCACACTCATACATTGCTGGTGAGACTGCAAATTGGTGCAACCACTCTGGAAAGCAGCATAGAGATTCATCAGAATCCTAAAATAGAACTATTATTTGACCAAGTCATCCCACTCTGCAGTTTATACCTGAAGGACTTAAAATCAGCACATTACAGTGACACAGCCACATCAATATTTATAGCAGCTCAATTCACAATAGCTAAACTATGGAATCAACTAAGTGGCCTTCAACAGATGAATGGATAAAGAAGCTATTGTATATACAAAAGAATAAAATTATGGCATTTACCAGTAAATGAATGGAACTGGAGAATGTTATGCTAAGCAAAATAAGTCAATTTCAAAGAAACAAAAGCTGAATGTTTTCTCTGATATGAGGATACTAATTCAAAATAAGGAGAAGGGATGGAATAGAGGTATTTTGTATAAGATAGAGGGGATTGAAGGGATGGAATGTGATTTGGAGGTTGGAATGATAGTAGAATGAATCAGGCATTATTACCTATGTGCATATACAACTACATGGCCTATATAACTCTTCATCATGTATAACCAGATGAATGAAAAGTTATACTCCATTTATGTATGATGTGTTAAAATGCATTCTACTGTCATGTATAACTAATTAGAACAAATAAAAAATTTAAAAAGTTAAAAAAGGAAATAGATAAATGCTAGAAAACAAGTTATCAAACAATTGTAGTAATATCATTTTTTATTGATAACAGTCTTAATTTGAAAATAGACTGAATACCAATTTAAAGTCATAGAGTAATTGAATGAATAAAAAAGAGAAGCATCTCTCTACAATGTGTTTCATTTTTTTAAGAGAGAGAGAGAGAGAGAGAGAGAGAGAGAGAGAGAGAGAGAATGAGAATTTCAATATTTATTTTTCAGTTTTTGGCGGATACAACATCTTTGTTTGTATGTGGTGCTGAGGATCGAACCCGGGCAGCATGCATGCCAGGTGAGCGCGCTACTGCTTGAGCCACATCCCCAGCCCATACAATGTGTTTGTTTCAAGCAACTTAATTCAACTTTAAGGTTCACAAAGATGAAAGTGAAGGTATGTAACAGAATATTCCACAAAAATGAAATCCAAAAGAGATAAGGGGTCATCATACCTCTGATAAAATTGATTTTAAATCAAAAGCAGTACAGACAAGATAGATCATCATATAGTGGAAAGGTAGCCAATAAGTAAGAGGAAAAATAATTCTATGTATATATGCACCCAATATCAGAGCAAACAAATATATAATGCAATATTAATAGACCTAAAGGGAAAGAGAAAAGATAACACCATAATAGTAGCATTTTAACACAACACTTTCAACAATGGATAAATGGTCCAGATGGAAATTCAACAAGGAAACAATAGAGTTAAAGTTGCACTTTAGAGCTGGGGGGCCCAACTGACATCTACAGAACATTTCCTACAACCATAGGATATAAATTCTTCTCATCATCATATAAAACATTCCCTGGTATAGATGACATGATGGCAATGACAAACATCAACAAATTAAAAATACTGAAAACATATTGAGATCCTTTTCCGGCCAAAATGCAATAAACCTAGAAATCAATAGCAAGAAAAAATTAGGAAGCCATCCAAATACATGGAAATTAAACAATTTAGTCTTAAGCAATCAGTGAATCAAGACGAAATCAAGAAGAAAATTTTAAAAATTTCTTACAACAAACAAAAATAGAAACACAATATACCAAAACCTAATAAATGAAGTAAAAAGGGGGGATTTTATAGCAGTTGATGCATATATCAATAAAGCAGAAAGATTTATGGGACAAAAAACAACCCTTTCCTGCATCTCAAGAAAGGAGTAAACCAAGAAAATAAGAAAAAAATAAACTCCAGATTAATAAAAAGAAAGAAATAATAATAAAAACAGAAATAAATGAGATACAGAATAAAAAAAAAATAAAAATATAATGAAACAAAATCCTGGTTCTTTGGAAAGATACATTAGTTTGACAGACCCATAGCTAGACTAAAAGGAAAAAGAAGACAGTTAAAAAATTGGAGATGAAAAGATGATATTACAAGTGATGTCACAAAAATGCTAAGGATCACTAAAGATTATTAAATACAACCATGTTTCAAAAAATTTGATAGGCCAGAAGAAATGGACAAATTCTTCAACTCAATCACTTTACAAAGACTGAAATGTGAAGTAACACAATGCTTGAACAAATTAAGAGTAACAAGATTGAATCAATAATAAAATCTCCAATCTAAGAAAAGTCCAAGAGAAAATGGCTTCATTTCTACAAAACAAGAGAAGCAAATTCTTCCAAGCTCATTCTATGAATTTAGAATTAGCCTGATACTAATCCAAACAAGTGTACAACAAAAATGAAGGCTATAAACCAGTATCTGATGGACATAGCTAAAAACTTGTTCACCAAAGTACTAACACACTGAATCCAATAACACTGCAGTAATTATTCTCCATGATCAAGTGGGATCTAATTGAGGGATGCAAGGGTGATTAAACATGCAAATGAATAAATAAATGAATGTAATGCATCATATCAACATATTGAAGAACAAAATCTATATGTTCATCTCAATATAAACAGAAAAGTTATTAGATAAAACATCCCTTCATGGTAAAAACTCTGAACAAATTAGGAATGGAAGAAGCATACTTCAACAAGATGAAGATTATATTTAATAAACCGATAGTTAACCTTATGTTGAATGGGGAAAAAAGCTCTTTCTCTAAGACCTGGAATAAGACAAGGATACCCATTTCTACCACTTTTTTAAAACAATGGGTTGAAAGTCCTAAACAGAGTGTTCAAGCATGTAAAAGAAGTAAATTAAATCAAATGAGAAAACAGGGAAATAAATAGTCACTGTTTGCAGTTGTCACCAGAATACATTTAGGAATAATGAAGTAATTTAGTAATTATACAGAGTATAAAATTAACATATAAAAATCAGTACCTTTTGTTTATCAACCAGTAGAGAATTATCTGCACTAGAAACCAAGCAAGCAATAGTATTTCAATAGCTATGAAAATAATAAAATGCTTAACAATATATTTAACCAAAAAGGTGAAATAGCTCTATAATAAAAACTATAAAAAATACATGAAAGAAATTGCAGAGGATGGACAAAAAATGTGGAAAGATGTCCTGTGTTCATGGATTGAAAGAATCAATATTATTCAAGTGTCCATACTACCCAAAGCAAGATTCAATGTAATCTCTTTCACGTACCACTGAAGTTCTACACCAAGATAGAAAAAAACAATTACAAAATTTGTTTGCAGCCCTGTGTAACTAAAACTACCTTGAAAGAAATGAACAAAGTGGGAGGCGTTATATAACCTCACCTCAAACTATACAACAAAGCTCTAGTGATAAAAGAGGATGGTAAAGAATAATAAGAACAACAAAAATAAAACATGGAATTGGCATAAAAATTTACACACAGAACAATGAAACAAAATAGAGGCTTAGAAGTAAATCCACATATCTGCAGCCAACTGATTTTCAGCAGATGTGCTAAGAACACTGTGGAGAGCAGGATGTGCTGTCATCTGAGTCACTCCATGAAGGAGCGAACAGATGTTCTCAGGCTGTGTCTACACCTTTATACTCTGTTTAGTAAAGCAGTAGTTTGCCATGAGCTATTCCACTTTGAGTTTCTTTGCTGAGGTGGAATGACGTATTGGTACAAGGAAACAACAACCATCTGCCTGGAACAACAGTAAGGCATAAACTGATAAATAAATTAATCATGCCAATAATAATGAGCACATGTAAACTTATCAAATTACTCGGAAGCACGTGGATACATGGAGTTATCAAAATTGTATTGGAAAAATTAGGGCTGCCAGCTTATTGAACATACCAGGCCACCAAATGATGCAAACTCTCACTTGAGACACATAAAAGGAGGGGCACTTCCAGACTGGATATGGCATCCTGACCCCATCCCCTGGTCACTCCTCACAAGCTTTGCTCAGGAAAATTGCCACAGCAAAGAATTTCCAAATCTCTGTCCTTGAGCTTATAGCAGAGTGTGTTTCTTCTGCCTGTGAGAACCGTGCAAGTCCCACTTGATGCTTATAACCTCACTTTGACATTCTGAGCCAACACTGAAACTGCCATCCATCTAGACCTCTGTCTGGAATAAGTTCATGAGCTCTACCCCTGAAGTAGAGAGCTTCAGCTGGTTTGTACTCTTATCTGACCACCTACAGTGACTCTGCATCCATATCTGCTGTCTGCCTTTGATCTCAGTTCTGAGCCCCTGTGGGCTGCCATAAAACTTTCTTAGCTTTCCCATAAACCTCAGATACAATTTTGATTCTAAAAATTAGAATTTAAATAAAAGAACTTTGATTGCCCAGCTTATGACCACTAGGTGACCCACAAGTATTCAGTGAACAACCCCCATTGATTAAAGTGATTAGCCTATGAATTTATTGTTGTTCAATAAATTCTGTCAATGTGAAAAGACACAGATCCATTTGGTCTATGTTAGTGACATAGCTTATGACAAATACATAATGGAGAAAGGTCAGCTCTTTTATTTTTTTTTCAAAAAAAATGGTGCTGGGAAAATTGACTATCCACACATGAAAGAAATTAGACCCTTATTTCTCACTAATTACAAAAATCAAACAAAACGGATTAAAGGTAAATGAGAGTCCTGAAACTGAAACTACAAGAAGAAAACAGAGGAAACATATTAGAACATTGGAAAGGGTAAGGACTTTTTGGACAAGAACCCCAAAGTACAAGCAACAAAATGGGATTATATCCAACTAAAAGGTTTCAGCTCAGCAAGGGAAACCATCAACCAAAGGAAGAGTCGGTCTACTACTTGATGGGAGAAATTAATTGCAAACTCTATTATCTTATCACATGTTGGTATCCAGAATATACCTCAGAATACAAAAGCAAAGGAAACACACTAGTTTAAAAATGCTCAACATACTTCAATCAACATTTCTCAAAAGAAGACATACAAAAGACCAGTATGTATATAGAAAATTGCTCTGTGTCTTTAACCAACAGGGAATAGTAAATCAAATTTTAATGAAATAGCACCCCAGAACACTAAGAATTGCAATTATGAAAAATACAAAAGATAACAAGTACAATTAAGGATGTGAAAAAAGGGAACCCTGAAAACTGTTAGTGGAGCTATAAATTAGCACAGCCATTTATGGAAAGCACCGGAGTACTGCCTCAGTAATTCAATATAAAACTACCATATGATCTGGCAATTCCAATGCCAAATATGTAGCCAAATACAATGAGATCAACCTGTCAAAGAGACAGCTGCATTTCAGGTTAAATTGAAGCATTATTACTAAAATCAATCTTATTTTTTAACTTAAAAATGTATTGGCTTTGTTCCTTGATGCTATTTCAACTGTGTATGTGTATATAATTTTTCGCACGTGTTGTGCTTTGGGGCTGTCTCAAATTTCTTTATATATCCTGGGTAATTGGTGCTATAAACTTCATTATTCATTCTGTTAATTCATGCCAAAATTATTTAATTATGATTCTTATGTGTGTGTGCATTTTGGCCCTACAGATTTGTAATTAATTTCATTGCCATCAAGTAGAATTTTTATAAAGTATCCAGCATGCTTTGTAATGCTGCAATTTCCTAGGCTGCCAAATGAATTTTTCTTTTCCCCTGTGAGGGCAAGCTTCCTCTGGAGCCACATGATATCACTGTGTTGATTGGAAAGGATATTATATCCATATCAGCCACTTCGTGGTAAGATGAATGTATAACTAATTTTAAATCACAGTCATTCTAGGGGGTGTGACAAGATGTCAAAGAAGCACATATTCCTTATTTTCTTCCTCAAACCAAACTGGGAAAAACCATAGAAGTAAAAAAAAAAAAATAGATATTGATGAAAACAATCAAGGAAAACACAATTAGAGCTCTCTTCGAAGACAGCTGGCCTCTGTGTTTGGGATTAAAACAGGAAAATCTTACCCCAGGGGTCTGGAGCCCAAGGTTAAAGGAGAAGTTTGAGGCCCCTTTCCCTGAACATGGTACTGGGTGGATCATTTCCTACCTTTTACCACTTTTTGGCAGAAGGATAGTCTCAAGAACAGGAAGGATTTGAATGTTTGCCCTGGTTTTTATACAGCAGTCAGCCACAGTATTTTGGATAATGGCAGAAGACCTACAAGCTTCAGTGCAATGAAAAAAATGTCGGTTTATTATACACAGCATTAGAAGCAGCCTGAGTATAATAATTTTCTTGCTGTTTCCCAAAGGCTTGATTCGCACAGGGCAATGTGACAAGGACCAGGTGACACAACAAGGATAGATGATGCGTGCCCTTGTAGTGTTTCATCTGAACCCTGAGCGGAGAAAACCTGTATCTTTCTTAATGGGCTGTAGACGAACTTCCCTCCTGACAGGGTGAGAAATATTGAATCATCTTCCAAGGCTATAGGCAAACCTACTTTTTCCCTGAAGGGAGATTCTGTCTTCCTCTTCAAAAGCTGCTCACCACACAGTCATCAGTAAATAAGCACTCTCAAACCAGGGCTGCCAGTGCCTCTGCTTGAAATATGTGCATCAGTGTGAGGGACCCAGGAGTATTGCATCCCTACTGATAACAGCGGAAATTCAGGGCCCCAGGGTAGTATTGGGTGGCAGCAGAATCAAGCAGGAGTAGAAAGTAGATTATAATTAATACAAACACATTATCTGCCTCTGAGATATCCCTTGTCAACACCTCTCCATGTTTACTGAGGTCAGAGCTATGGAATAAAGAGAGAGCAGAGCTCTAAGAAAAATTTTAAAATAAGGAATGCTAAAAAAACAAAAACAAAAACAACAAATACACAAAAATCAGCCAAGTCAAATACAAAGAAAATTAGAGTTACCCTATTAATATCAAACAAAATAGAATACAAAAAACAAAACAAAAAAAAAACACAAAAAATAGCTTAAAGGGTATGGAAGGCTGTGGCATGAATTTTAAGAGGAACAGTCAATTAAGAAAAAAATGCTATTTGATAAATGGACACATAGCAGTTTAATCCTAAAATATAAAATAAGGTATTTATTTTATGCATATGATGTGTCTAATATTGCTTCAAACTTTAAAAAATTATTTTCTCTGGATAATTTTAATAACTCTATAGAGTAACTAATGTTATGCTGACTTTTAAAAAATAATTAGAACACCAATGCATAAATTAAATAATTTGTAATGATTTATATGTATACATAGGCATTGGGGATGCTATCATTGAATAACATTCCCAGCCCTTTTCTATCCCTATTTTTCATTTGGAAAAAGGCTCTCACTAAGTTTCTGAGGCTGGTCTTGACCTTGTAATCCTCCTGATCCTGCCTCGGCCTCTGGAGTTGCTGGGATTGCAGGTGTGAGTTACTGTACCCAGCTATGAAGTTAATAAATATGTTGTCCAGACTATAAACATTGAAAAATAAAGCCATCAATCCTTTTAAAACCCTCTTTATAGTGCGAATAATTATGAAGGTGCTCAGGACATGTTAGCTCTAGTTATTTAACATCTTACCATAATAACTAATATCATCATAAAATTCTTTGATCTGAGTTATGAAATTATAATTATCCTGTAGGAAGAAATAGATTTCTTTTCTTCCCTTGGCAGGATCAAGTCATATATATATATATATATATATATATATATATATATATATATATATATATATATATAATTTTACTTGAGTCAAAAGTTACTGTCATGCTTTCTACATAATCTAAACCTAAACATCATATCCACTAAGTTCCTCTTTCCCTCTCTTTAGCTACCAACAGTAGAGGCACTTTAGTCATCACACTTACAATGAAAAGCTGCTGTTTAAATTTGCCCTAAGATTCATACTTCTTTTTAAAAAATTCTTCTCTGAAAGTATAACCTTATATCCACACTAAAATTGATGTTAAAGTTTCACAACTTACTTTAAGTTTTATTTCAAGTATAGATAAAAGTTTTAAATGATTTTCAATCAACTGAATTTTACATAGAAACTTGTGAATTTATTACTTTTAAAAGTTAGAGATGGACACAAAATTTGATAGGTACCCAAGTTTACAATTCTCTTGGCTTTATTATAAGTCTATTCCTTGGTAATGTATACTGTAGAGTGAATTTTCCATTGATTTTTAGCACATCACATAACTACTCTCTTAGTGGTATTGGGGGAAACAAAAGGAGGAAAACTTATATCCCTGTTTATAAGACTTGTCATTATTTAAAAAATACACACATTAAGAAAAGAAATACACATGAAAGTCTCCATAGATCTTAGAAAATCATTTGGCAAAATCCAATACTTAATTACTCATGATAAAATCTCTAAGAAAACTAGGAATACATCTTGATAAAAGGTATATGCAAAATGCCTACAACTAAGATCATAATTGAACATGCAGAACTGAATGCTTTATCCCTAAGATAAATAACAATGCAAGGTGTTTGCTCTTACTTCTTACACACAGCATTGTATTGGAAGTTTTAGCCAGAGAAGATGAGAAGTAAAATTGTCTTCATTTGTAGAAAACAAGATATTGCATTTAGAAACAATTAAAGAACACACACACACACACACACACACACACACACCACTACTACTAAAATTAATAAAGAAGCTCAGTATGGTCACACAGTACAATACCAATACACAAACAGAAAAATTCATTATATACAACGAAAAATGGGCAATCCAAAACAGAAATTGAAACTAATTTCATTCACAAGAGTTATTCAAAAGAATAAGACAGTTAGAAATAAATATGAAAAATAAGTACACACTGAAACTACACATTATTGCTGAAAGAAATTAAAGATCTACATAAATCAAGTGAGATTCTACATTCATGAATTGGGGGGGGTCAACATTATTAAGATGGCAGTTCTCTCTGAATTTATGTAGAGAGCTAATATAATACCTGTGAATATCCCAACAGAATCTCCAGACACATGCAAGCTGACCCTAAAATTTATATCAAAATATAAAGGACTGAGAACAGCCAAAACAATGTTGAACGCAAACAAAGTTGAAGGATTTACATTTTCTGATTTTAAAATTTACTACAATACTATAGTAATAAAAATAATGCATGGAATGTTGAGTATAGTTGTTAATAGTTTAGGACAAAAGCTAAATGACTGTCTAGAAGGAATAAGCAATACAAATTGTTATTTAAAAATCCTAAAGTAGTAGATTTTAAATGTTCTCATTATAAAAACAAATAGAAGTGAGAAATGTATTAATTAGCTTGATTTATTAATTTCACAATGTATATGTAGAGCATTAATGCAATGTAGGCATTCCCACATTGTATGCAATTATTGTCAATTAAATTGAAATAAAAATATACAAAACAGTGTAGTGTTCATATAAAGATGGAATTTTAGCTCAGCAGTAGAGCACTTGCCTAGCATGTGTGAGGCACTAGGATCGATTCTCAGCACCACATATAAATAAGTAAATAAAATAAAGGTTTATCAACAACTAAAATCATTTAAAAAGAGATGATATTTAGATGTATAGAACATAATTGAAAGCCTATATAAAATGTCATAATCTTATAAACCTAAGACTTGTGGTCAAATGTCTCTGACAAAGACGTGAATTGTCATACCAAACACAAGTATTGATACCAAATGAATAAATATTTAAGCAATTAGGAGGGCTTAATGAAAGCCAAATGACTTGCTTGAAACTTTGAGACTTTTCAGACTTAATATTCTTTACTGTAACTTCTCTTATTATTTCAGCACCCTGGACATGATCATGACTTAATTTAAGGAAAACTCAGAGGCAATTTTGACTGGTTTATGAGCACAAAAAAGTAAAAGTCAATATTAATTACAGCTTATGATTTTTTTTGTACTGGGAACTGAAGCAAGGGGTGTTCTGAGCTACAACCCAACCCTTTTTCCTTCCTGCCTTTCTAACTTACATTCATTTTTTTTTAAACAGGGTCTCAATAAATTGTTGACGATGGCCTTGAACTTGCGATCCTTCTGCCTCAAACTCCAAATTTGTGGGAATTTCAGGCATGCATTTTTGTGCTGGGTGCTAATACTGGATTTTCCCATTTGAAATGACAGATCCCTTTGAAGATGCTCTATGTCAGATTTATTTTGTTTTCACATAAAAAATGAGAAAGTGTAATATTTGAACACAAACATATAAAATTTTGGTTAATTATAAAGAAGAATCATTTTCTGATTGAGGGTTGATAATTCAATTTTTAGATATTCTTAGGCACTAAAAATGTAATTTATAAAAAGAGTATAATATTTATTAAAATTAATTAAATTTTATTTATAAAGTTTCACTTTTCAGCAAACTTTCTTTGGCATAATTACCACTAAATGTTTCAACGCTGTCCTTAAGATTGTGGGATGTGATAAAATCATAGCTTCCCAGAATGTCACTTTACCAATGAAGCATTTTTTTTTTCATTAGAATGAGTCTATTGAACAACTCTTTCTCTATGTACATAGGTAAAAAGCAAAAAAAAAAAAAATCAGAGATTATACCCTGTTTATATAATCATATGAATTTAGCTTCCAGTTATTAAAAAAACACTTTGTTTTATTTACTTATAAATCAATTTTGGAAAAAAAATTATTTATGAAGACTTTTACTTAAAAGATATTAGGATATTAAAATTCTATTTTAAAAGATGCTACCTTTAAATATTTTTTAGCCATATCCACTGACTACATTTCTAATTTATAATGTTCAATTTACTTAATTATCACAAAGCTGAAATATTTATCAAGGTATATGTGAGCTAAAATATCACATAAAGGGCATGCTCATTAGTCTATAATTACCAAAAAATGCAAATAATGTAGAGAAAGGCATGATTAATGCATCTCTGATTAAGACCCTAAATACTCAGAGCACTCATGTTATGCATTATTGTGGAGAGTAAGGCTGCAAAATGATTTTGAAACAATTCACAGAAAGTTACTTTATAGTCATTTGTTTAATAGCAGCATCAAACAGAAGAAAATATGATAGTACAATAGGAGAAATCTGCAGCATACAGAAAAGATTCTAACTCTCAGGTGCATTAGACACTGGGAAAGGCTGCTGTTACCACTTTCCAAGATCACCATTGCCCTGGCAGATGGTTTAGACCTGAAGTCCTCAGCTGGGGACAAGTCCTCTCTCCCTGACTACGAACATCTGGAGATACTTGGTTGCTACAATTAGGGTCAGAGGGTAGACAGGTTACTGCTGGCATCTATTAAGGAGGACTGACAGGCTTCTACACATTCTGCAGCTCACTGGACAGTCCCCCTATCCTCCCACAATACACACACACTGCCAGGACAAAGGATTATCTGGCCTCAAATATTGATAATGCAAGGATTGAAATGCCCAAATAAGACACTGTTTTACTTCAAGAAAATGAAAGGATTAACTAAACTCTCAAGAACTTGTTCATATGTCTCTTAGAAAAATTTTGTTTGGTATTCACCAAGGTAATTCATATAAAATAAAAACGATGGTATAAACACTCTATCATCTACAGGTACCTAATTATTCAGAGAGTACAAATCAGCTCAAACAACAAACTACACAGTTAAGGGCCACCTGCTTTCATCAAAGCATTGCTATAACTCAAACACCATGCTGAGCAATTTGATGCATTACTTCCTGATAATTCAAATAACATAAGCATATTTTTTTTCCAATAGAACTACAAGTTTGGAAAGCTTATGCAACTCATCAAATGTATATATTGCTGCAAGGGGATTCAAGCACTATTTTATAGTTCTTCTGATGTAAAAGGATTGTATAATTATTAATAGGTAAGAAATAGTAACAATATTAATTTTCTCATTGTACCAATAAAAACTTTTAGCCAAATGAGAAAGCAAATTGAGAAATAAGGAAGGTCATGTATCATATCATGTATCATATTTCCGTTTTAATCATTATTGAACTAACATTATCTCTTCAATGTCCTCACGTAGCAATATCATAGACATGATCTGAACTCTTGTGAAAGATTTCATCACACTCTGTTACAGCTTTCCTTTTCCCTGCAAAGCTCCTCCACTTGTATTCTTGGGATATCCATCCTGGTGTTCCCCATGCAAAGTCAACCAGAGGAGGAAAGGAGGACTTGATTCAGTCTTAAAATCATTCACTCAATAAAAATATACTATTTCCACACAAGTATTAAAATTGTATACCATAAACACAAGCAGGGAGTTCAACATAGCAACAACAACATTAAAAATACCCTGCTATTTAGTGTAGACTACAACATGGTTTTCTGTGTGTATAAACTCTTCTTTTCATCAAGGAATAACACCCACCTTACTTGAGGTAAACTTTCCCTTTTCCACCTGAAATTTCATTTTGAGGATCTAATTTTGATGTTATAAAATATTGTAATACATCATACTGAGTAACGCAAATGGCTCTCACCAATGTGGGTGGATATCATCCAACCCACTGGATAGCACATGATAGAATTTGCTCTCTGAGACATCCATCTTCTCAAACTAGCAACATTGGTAGTCCTGCTTCTCAGTTTTTCTGATCTAGGGATGGCTGATAAACTCCAATAGGTTCAAAGACCTGCTCACTAGATAAAGCTCCCTAGGACTATTGTGTGTCTCCACAAGGCTCATTGTCTCCAGCAGGGAAGAAAAACTGCTGACTTTGCTCATTTTCTCCAAAATGTAGTATCCTTACTGCATTTTGGTATAGGCTAGTCTATGTTCTACACTCAGACCTTTACCTTGGTCCTTTCTATAAGGTAAACCAAGAAGCTGGTGAGGAAGCCATCTAGCAAGCTGTGCCATATTCCCTACCTTTGGGACTGCCACCAACCTAATGAACTCTTTAAGGTGAAAATGTCTGTTTACACTTTTTGTTTTTTTCCAGTAATGCTGTTGGTATCCCATTTGGTCATGTGACTCTGGTTCCATTATCATGTCCTCTGAAACTAATCTGGGTCATGAGTTCCTGTGGATAGTCTGCAATCTGACAATACTGTACCTATTATCACCAAATCTACTAAATAAGGTAATGATCAGCAAGGTGTTTAATGATCTTCCATTCTCCCTGTCATCTTCAAGAATCTGATATTGTTTAGATGAGGTTAGTCTCTGAAGTCGTATACTCAAAAAGATTTCTGATTCTACCTCCCCCACTTCCACATAGTTCACACACCATTTGATGGTTGAATATTGTTCCAAAAGAGGGCATGTATGTTCTTGTACTTATTCAGGATTTTTTTGCTACTTCTCCTAAGAGCAGCCATAGGCTGGTATCTGGCTGTTGTGACTCTCCATGTGTCAGGCTGTTCAAGAGAATCTTAGGGATTTAAACTCAATTCTAGATCTGAGTCCCCTGGTAGTGGTTCAGACAGGCCAATGTTTGGGAACATAATTGGTCTCTCTAGTTTCCACAGAATGCCCTTGTTGCTCCTTCATTATACCCTTATGAATAAAATGTTTGGTTGACTTATGCCTCCGGAGTGGTCTAAGAGTCCTTCAGTTGTTTTGAGAAACACTACCAGTAGATCAGATACCCCTCATTTAACAGGAGATCTCTCTTAAATGAATCCATTCTTGGTTACATATTTATAGATGGGATAACTGAGTCATTATTTATGGCTACCTTTCAGGGAGTTTTTCATGTACAGGAAGTATCCAACCAGAAAAGTTGATATAAGAAGGCATTCGGGTCAGGTGAATCACTGGGTAAATTATTTTGGAAGCTGTAACCTTAAGGCCTCTTGTAGATCAAGTTGTGAGATCTATGCAATCATGAATGCATCCTGATACATATATATAATCCTCATGTCAGGTAGAAAAAAAGCAGGTGGAAGCTCAAGGAACTACCAACTACCTGAACTTCTATAGTATATTTTGATTGTTTACAGAATTTGTTGAGGTCGTTGGCTCTTGAATCTGGAGAGAGATTGTGGGAAAACATGTAATTTGTCTATGAATGAACTGTAAATAGTATGACAGCCACATCTTTTTGTGTTCATTTTATAATTCATATTATTACAAGTTTATAAAGTACATGCTATTTATAGCATACCATTTTCCTTATTTAGAAAAATGATTCCTTTTTGTATTAATTTTTAAATTACATCTTTATAGCAAATTATCCTCATTACTTATATAGCATATTAATACATACCATATGTGCACTCCATTATATAAAATATTTTGCTATATTATTAGTTTTATAACATGCATGTTTTTATTCATGTTGATACAAAATATTATTATTCCTGCTCTTTACCAGTTCTTTGTCCTTAATAATATATTAAACATCTTTATGCTTCAGACTACCTTTGAAATGTAGATAAAACAAATGAATATATCTTTTAGAATTCTTAAAGGAATAAATTAATGCATATAAAATTAACACATTCATTTAATTTGTTAATGTTGTATAAATAACCTAGAACACTGATTTAAATATATTAGGCATTCACAAGATGTTAGTTTTTTTAGATTCTTTTGTTGTTGTTGATATGAGTTGTGCATCTTTGACAAAAGAAATGAGCTTTTCCAAAGGGAATGTATGTACATTGATTTTTGAACTTCCTAGAAATTCTGTGAATACATTAGCTAGAATAACTAATACCAACAGAATAAGAATGGAACATGCTACTGGTATCGGTGCACATTGGATAACCTATTTACCTTCCTACAATATAAGTTTTTTAAAGAGTTGGAATGTATATCACTCCTTGAAATCTCTCCTATTACCTCCCATGGTTCCTTTATCCTGGAAAAATGATGAATAATTGATGTTTCAAAGGAGAACATGAAGTTAAAATCCACACATATAAAATCCATCAACTCGAATCTTGCTGGCAGTTTTATTGCAAAGTATAGCACTGTGGTTAACCGTGTGAGCTCTAAACTGGGCTTCATCTCCAGCATTGCTGCTTCTCAGTTCCCTGTCTCCTAGGGATTCCTTTCAGTTATCTGCATATTGAGGATCATTACCCAATATGTCTTACAAGTTTGCTTTGAAGGTTAAATTATAACATGTAAAATACTTAGGATATTACCAGATATCATTGCCCAATTATTTTAGTTACTTTTAGTACATGGTTGAACTTTGTTTTATAAGAGGTAACTGACTGCTGGATCTTCCTATGTAGCACCTTGCCTCACTGGATTTCTTTGGTACTTGTGTCAAAAACAAAATGGCCCTAGAAGTATTGTTGTGTTTCTGTCTCTACTTTGTTTCAGTGGACTATTTTTCTTAGGCTTGTACCATGTACCTAAGTTTTTTATATCTTATGCTAACTTTTGAATTCAGGGGCTGTTTTAGTCAGCTTTTGTGTCCCTGTGATTAAAAAAAAACCTGACAAGAACAACTTGAGGAGGAAAAAGTTGGTTTGGGACTAATGGTTTTCAGAGGTCTCAGTTCTTAGATTTGGCTATCATAGATGAAGGGCCCCGCAGAGGAAGGCTGCTCAGTTCATGGCAGGTGGGGAAGATGAGAAAAAGGGAGGGAGAGGAGAAAGGGGCTGCAGGATGAGCTACCCCAGGGCACACCCTCTGTGACCCAACTGTCCAGCCATGCTCCACCTGCCTGCAGTTGCCACCCAGTTAGGCTCATTCAAACTAAGATGAAAGGTCTCTGGTTTCCATATAATAATGCAATCATTTTCTCTCTGAATGTTCCTGCATTGACAGGAACTTTTAGGGAACACTTTACATCCAAACCTATAAAATTTTTAATATTGTTTTGGTGGTTGTCGTTTGTATTTATGTATGAATTTCAGATTCAGTTTGTCAGTTTCTATAAAGAATCAGCTAGAATTATGATTTGGATTTTATTGAATACATAGGTAAATTCAAAGAAAATTAATATATGCCAAAAGTTGAATTGTCAACTCCGCACACTTGTCTATCTCTTCATTTAGTTAGATTTCACAATTAATGTTTAGTATTTTTCTGAATAGAGGCCTATTATGTTTTTTGTTGAATTTAAAACTAAGTAATTTTATTAGTGCTATTGTGAATTGAATTTTTATTTTTAATTGTTTTTAATATATTGTCATATAGTTCTTTTTCTATATTGATCTTATATGTTACCACTTTTCTATGTTTACTTACTATTTCTAATGATCTCAGAATTTTCTGAATATCCAGTTTTTCTCTATATGAAAAAAGGCAGATGTATCTCTTCCTTTCCTATATTTATTGTCTTTTACTTCATTAATTTGCCTTATTGTTCTGGCTAAGTAGTGTTTAATGTACCTTCTTGCATTAGTCCCAATTAAGATAATCTTAGGCATTTTCACTAGTAGGTAGAAAGTTACATATAGTTTTTTTGTCTGTGAAAAAAAATTAAAAATCTTAGTAGAGCTTAAGGAAATTTTAACCTGGATTTCTGCAGCCTTCATAGAATAGAGACATGGAGTGCCAATATCTTATGTTGCCAATATCTTATGCCAATATCTTATGCACCACCAAAAGAAAGGATTTATACTACATGCATGCACTCATGGAATTTTTGTATTACATTTTATTTCTTAAACAGTAAAATATTTGCCTCTTAAATAAAATATCGTCTTTTATAATATTTAACATGGTTTATAAAAGATTAGTTTCTCAAAATTTTAAAACATATAGAATATTCTTGAAAATACATATTCTTTAGAGAAGTATAATAATAATGACAATAGGTGTATACTAATTATAGCAAAAGTATTCTCAAGTAGCAACGCTAATTTTTGTTGTTATTGAAAACTGTACATTTTGCATTTTATGCTATAGAGTTTTGCAATAATTAACTGTTCTTTTTCCCTTACTTCTGCTGAGTCTGTCACCTTGACATAGGCAGCCAATGATAACTCTCTTCAATTTTACTAAATCTTAGTTTTATTTTCTAGCCTGACTTTTTAAGAGTCTCCTATGTGTCTGCAGAGCTTAGTGGTCACCTAATAATTTGAGCAGAGGGTGTGCCCAGAAACCTCACTACTGTAAAACTTAGGCTATTTGCTGATGGATTTGTGTGTGGTTTCAGGAGTGCATTCTATGTTCAATCAGTTTTTAAGTCGGCCTCAGTTTTTAACTTTTCCCAGGTACTCACATTTCTTCCCTGTACATTCACAAAGATACCTAGCAGAAAGGGCTAGTTGTGCAGCTTGTCAGAACCATCTGTATTTCTCTTCTTTCCAGGATCTCTATATTGACTTTCTTGCTAGACCACTGCTTGCCCGCCCTTGGACAACAACCATAAAGAGATGTATTTTCCACAATCATTCCTACTGTATTTACTTTGTTTAAAAATAACACCAGGCATCCATTGTTCCTCTCTCTCCAAATTCAAGTCTATCTTCTGGGGCCAGAAGCTCCTGTGTTTTCATGGAAAGCCCTACATTGGTAGAACTTCTAGTCTAACTTAGCAGGGTGGGGGAAATATAGCAGTTGCCTGCAAGAAGAGATGCTGCCTCCAGCTGTTTATTCCCCAAATGTGAGCAATTTCTATATAACAAACCAAAGTGATTCATTTCTTACATAACTTTAATTTTCAAATATCATCTTAAAAATTACCAGCAAAATACCTGAGTCAAGAGGGTTAGTTGTAAAGATTAATACATTTGACACAATAAAGCAAGATTTGAAGAGTTATGGTGCCTAAGTTATGGTGCCTGCACATTTTTTAAAACTCTCATTCAGCATGTGCAACACAGATATTCTATTAGCACATGTCAAAGTTTCCATGGATCAATGACAATATGGATGATATTAGGGCTTACATGCCTTAGCATTCACACCCACTTGCTCTCGAGTCCAGCCCTCCCACAAGTTTGAATAAACAGATTTTTATGTTTGGAGCTCAGGGAAGGTCCACATTCCTTTTCTTTCCTGAAAAAAAAGTGAAAGTGGGTGATGCTAAACTTAGTTTAAAGGGTCTCAGTAAAGGCCAGATGAAGAACACTTACATGCAAATTCCAAATTCAGGGAAAGGTGGTTCTGCCTTTAGACACTTGGAATAACTTTTAACCAAGAAAAAAAAAGGAGCTTACCAGAAACAAAGATCATTTTCTCAATTAACCTTGGATGTTTCAACAAGGTACAGAAATTAAGGAAACTGAAGATGAAATTTGTCCACACCAGAGAGTGCATTGAAAATAAATAATTGTAATTAGCAAAGTTACAGTGGTTATGTCTGCATAGGAATATGTAAATGTGTGTTTGCATGTCCTTTGTCATGAGTGAAGGAGTAGTACTTCTCAGGACTTAATTCATGTGATTAAATGGAGGCCTAATTATGAGTGGCAAGATGTTAATGTCTCATAAGAGCAGACTGACTTCTTTCTTATTGTAACAATTGCAGTTTGCCATCGACTCATACTATTAACAATTTCTGTTGATCTTGCTATATTTATAGCCACACACATGAGGTAAAAGTAGAATGAGACCTTTCCAATATGCTAACCTATACAAATTATGACCTAATTTATCTTATAATGACCATGAAACAAGATACATACGCTAATTCTGCATGGCTTAATTACAGCCAGTTTGCTCTGTCAGGGAGTTCAGTGGTGCCTATTTGTAGCTGCATAAGTAGCACTACTCTAAGTACTATTTTATTTGTGCATCCTTGGTATTATTCTACTCATATCCCTGCAATGCTTTCCACAATTTTTTAGCCCACTGATATCATGCTCGCAAGCCTTTGAATTTCCTAACTTTAAATATTCCAGTTTATTTTAGGATGACACAATCATGTATACAGAAGGATAGAAAGAAAGAAAGTTGACATATTGATTCTCAAAAGGGGTGATTTTTTAGAAAGCTGACTAGATGCAGCCATATATTTCTTGAAGAATAGTTAGATATAAAGGACTTTAAATAGGGAGGACAAAAATCACATTTATTATTATTTTTTCCTTTCTTTTATTTTTGGTTCATTTGTTTTTTAGCCCAACATCATCAAATAATCATTTTTTTTCCTTTTTAAATAATGTCATCTACCACAGAATGTGTGTCCTTTATCTCTGATCTTAGTGTTACATTTGCTTGATATTTTTTACCTAAATATGTCTCTTATAGGAAAATCAAAATGTTCACTTTTAAAATTAATCAAATAGGTAAGTAGTAACATACCCTTGAATATCAGTATATTTTGTCATTTGGTAAAGAAACGCATAAAATGATTCATGATCTTTAAATTCTGCACCCTGGACTTTAAATTTTCTCTTCCTATATTATGTGGTCATAACCCCTCTCAGTGTTGAGTGGACAATTTTCTTATAGTGCTCCGCTTTGGGCATGGTTATTTCTTTGTAATAAAGACTCAATTTTCTGCCCTCTCCAGTTGTTAAGAATGACAAGTCATCTTGTTCATTTATTTTCCATATAATTCCAATGTGACTTTCATGTAATGCTTAGTTAATCCATCTGAAATCTTAAGACAACTGAAATCTTTTGTTAAAACCTAAGGCTATGTGTTGTAGGGAGATAATAATGGACTTTGTTGTAAGTTTGGGAGAGGCAGGTGAATGCATTTGTTAAAAACTGGATGAGTGGGGCTGGAATTATAGTTGAGTGGTAGAGTGCTTGCTTAGCATGTGTGAGGCACTGGGTTCAATAAAATAAAAAAACAAAACAAAGGAACTGTATAAAAAGTCTTTTAAAAATTCACTCTTTAAAAAAAAAACTGGGTGTGTACTTACGATTTGGGCATTTAATTGCATTCAAGTTTTACAGCCAAAGAAAACTGTAAACAAACACACTGGATGACAATGTGCATATTGAGGTATTCACAGAGAAGAGTAATGGTATCTACAACTTTCAAATACATCAAAAATAAAGATGTTTTAATGGATGGATAAAGAAATTACATAATAATATACAGTATAATATAATGATGGAATCTAGCTGGTGGGGATGTGACTGCCTACTGTAAAATTCTTTCAACTCTTCTGTGTGTTTGTTTGTTTGTTTTTGTTGTTGTTATTGCTGTTGTTTTCCACAACAGTCATTGAGGGGAAAAACAAAAATGTTCTATATTTTGAAAAGTCTAGTCATGGCTGGTACTTAAAGGCATTAGCATTACGAATTTCAGATTTTGGTTTTCTGAAATGATTTAACTACAAATCCAAATTTTGATAAGGATTTCTTTAGAAAATAATAGGGCTGACTAATAAAAAGCCATCTTTACTACCACTTCTCTAGGTACTTTGTATGCATTATCTCATTAAATCTTCACCATAATACTGACAGATAAATATTATTCTCTTCATTTCCCCCCCTGTGGCTCAAAGAAGGTTTATTGCTTAGGCATAATTGGAATTGCTGCTTGCTATAGCACACTTTCTTTATATTATAGTATGTATACTTGCTTTCAGTTGAGTTAGTAAATATCAAGGACAAAATTCAAATCTAGCTTTTCTGATCCCTAAATCCTTATTCTCTGCTTCTTTTTTTTTAACATGGTGCCTTTTTAAATTCTCCTTTTCTGACTTAAACCAGTGAGTACCAGCACAAAAGTAAAACATTTGAAAGGAAACTTTGAATGCTGTCTTTGTCTTATGTTTTCTGTTAGCAATAATATTAACTTAGAATTTTTATGGATAAGTAACTTATTATACCCTTAAAAGCTTTCATTTGCTTTTAAATCAGGTGTCTGTATTATTAATGTCATTCTTATTGTGTGATTTAAAATGCTGAAATTGAAAAATCATTAAAACCAAGTGGTCCTTTTTTCATCTTTCACTACCTATATTCTCCTAAATCATGATCAATGTGAATGTAGAATTTGTGACTGAGAGGTGGTGTCAGGTATTTATCCATATTTTCTCATGAACTTTCTTGGCAGGAGAGTTTAAGCATATTTTTCTAAAGAAATCACATTACTAAAATGTTTATCTAGGACTCAAAGATAATAAATTTTATATCAATTTTTAATACACTGTTTTCAAGTGTGGAAGTAGATATGATATCATTTAGCGAGAGACAGCTTTTCACAAAACTGTCATTTCTTATGGTGTTCATACAGTTTCTAGAGTAAATTTTTTATCCCCCCCCTTTTTTTTAAGAACTCTGTGAAGTCACACAAAATGAAACAAATTATAAAACACGATTTCCCAAATGAATCTCCACATTCTCCATGACTTAATTTGTTCTGAGAGTTTTTGTAACAAAAATGGAGTTTGCTTCTGACAGGTGCAATTAGGTTTGGTGAAGCACATTTATCTCATGTTACTGAGGAAGTAACTCAACTTAAATGGAGAAATATCTATGGCAGGATGGACAGTGCAAGAGAAAGATGTGATAAATTTAAGTGAATTAATGTTGAGTTGGGATCTACAGAACATGAAACAAAGCCATAAACCACTATTATAAAAGTTTAAGCAATTTTCTCTTTAAGATGCAATAAATTACATAATGTTATGTTGCTTTTTAGTTTCAGAGTTGAGATGGAGAGAGAGGAACAACATATTAAAGCACACACATGGAGGAGAGTAAGACTAGGATAGAGAGAGAGAGAAAGAGAGGTATCGTCTATTTAACTATTAGAACTTTTAATGCCCTAAAATTACATAAAAAGGAATAAATGTGAGGCTTGGACAGATCCCTTGCTGCAGTCTGCATGCATTTCCCTAGATTATTATAATACAACTTAGTTGCCCTATGATAGTGTTAAGGGGTGAGGCTTTTAGACCTTTCATAAAAGGTGTGAAGGAATTGTTGCTCACTACCCTTTCTGCCCTATTGGCATGTGAGGACAGCATTCAGGTACCATCTTGGAAGTAGATGGATCCTCTCTGGACTCTTAAACTTGGCCATGCATTGATTTTTGGATTCTTAGCTTCAAGAACTCTAAGAAATAAATTTCTATTATTTATAAATTACCCAGTATAATATATTTTATTATAGCAGTACAAGTAGACTAAAGTACCCCCCAACCAAAACACATGCTTAGTAGCCTAATAATATCTGAAATTTTCCTTCGAAATGTGGATCACTTTTGTAATTACATTTGGTTACCTACTTCACAAGGCTGTGGTCTGCATATTGGCCAAGACTATTTCTGGTTTTGCTCAACATTATTTCTTCATTCTCTAGCACAAGGACACCACCAAAAAAAAAAAAAGGAGAATCTAAAATATTTATAGAATAAATAAGTTCATGGTTTCACATTCTGAAATTATCTCACAAATTGAAGCTATTTACCATCTAAATTCTTGCTTTAAAAATTCCCCATACTATAGTTTTGGTAAAGTATAGCTTTTATAAGCATGCATATACAACTCATTATTTTAGGATCTTGTAAGAACTACAAGTCAAAGCCTAGTGCAGACTCCAGAGTTCTCTTCATTGTGCCATCTGTTTTACCAATGTATGTTTCCCCCTAGGTTTTAAAAACATTTCTCTGAATAAATATTATTATGTACTTCTTGAGATTGTATAGCACTAGCACTTAAAATACGGAGCTATACAATATCTGTGGGGAGAGATAATGAAAGTTATTGAGAATTATTTAGACTAGATGGATTTTTGAAATTTCCCTAATCCCAGATTGAGAAAATTAGGTTGGCCATCAAAGTAATAAAACTCCTAATAAGTAGATGTTAATTTAAAGTATTCATTTTCCCACAGTCCTGAGTTGTTCCTACTTTCTCCTAGTTTTAGGAAATGTGAGACCATATCTACCACATAAACCAATTTGAAATTAAAAATGAGTTAATCAAACAATGGATTCATAGCCATTTATCAACCTTGCTGCAATATTAATGAAATTGATAGATAATATCTCCAGAATTTAAATAATTTCCAGTCATCTTGATCATTTGTGTCCCGTAGGGAAACTCATGTACTGGATCGAGGAAATGGGTTATTATTGTACAACTTTCTAGATATGTAGTTCTGATTTAGGTAGTTTTGAATGTAGGACTGAGTATTCCTAATTGATTATAGGGAATTTAGTCCCCCAGACTTTATGTCAGATTCTTGAGATGTATAGGTAATTTATAATCTCTGTGTGACGCATGTCACTTGTTTAAAACAGAAAGCTCCAACTTCCTGCCAGTCACCTTTGGAAAACTTACTACAGCCCTGATTGCAAGCTGATCCAATCTCTCAGTGATCCATTTTTCCCCCAAACATTGATGCTGATCTCATTTACTGTTCTTGAGTCACAGTGAATTCAAGACCATAACTAAATTTTATTGTTTAATAGTTTTGCTGGAAGGAATTTCGACACAGAACAGAAACAAATTAAAACAGAGTACCACAAATCATCTCTCAGATTTGTTTTCCCTCCTTAGGACATGGACTCCAGGCTCACAATTTGTAATGGAAGCCTGTTCTTCATCACCACTGAGCTCTTTTTCCTAATCTGTCCTCCATTAGGAAGTCCTGGCAAGAGGAAATTGTAATACACTTAACATAAAACAATGTTCTCTCCGAAAGAAAATGAACTTCACTTTTAGAATCATGCAATTTCATTTCCTAATTTATCCAAAACTCTTCACTCTATATACTGCTTTAGCTTGGTATAATCCAATGAGAACTATGAGAAAACAGAAGAAAGGATAATTCAAAAAATGAATTACATTTACACTTGACAAAGTAAATGAAGATATCTTTGGAATAATAGTTTTTGTTGTTGTTGTTGTTGTTGTTTATTTTGTTGTGAGTTGGGTTCTGAAGGACTCGTGATTGTAATGGTCAAGGGACCTCTGGTTCCCTTCCTTTCTAAAATATTTTGTAAATTACAACATAGTTGAGGGGAGCCAAACAAAATGTCTTCCCTTTTCTAAACAAAACCAAGACTCTTAGCTTTTATCTTGCTTAAGTTATATTTTTATCTTTATTCTTTGTTCATTGACTTCTAATGGCTATACCAAATCTTTACCAGTTGATCACATCTTGATTATTGGGATTCTTAGAAAATAAACTAGAAAATAACTAACCTATCAATTTAGTAAGAAAATAAAGTTTGTAATATAAATCCTCAAAATTTTCATCTCCCCCTTGAAAATGTATCTCCAGGATTTGCTATTTACTTTAAAATAAATTGCTTTTGTTTTGATGATCTATTGCTATCATCTTTCTTTTTCCAATTACATTGCTCACATCTTTATTATATCGTCTATAGTATTTATTTATGTATTTTTGTTCTTGAAATAAAAAATAGATTATTAATTTGAGGCTTTTCCTCTTTTCCATTATGTTAGGTATTAAATGGTATAAATTTCCTTCTTACTAATATTATTTCTGGGTACCTGAATAGATGATATTTTCTGTTACACACAGAATGTGTTATACATGTCAACTGTATCTGGTTGGTTGATCATGTTGTAGAATTCTACATCCTTGCTGATAATGAATAGTTATATCACTTGTAGAAAGAAGAATGTTGAAATATTCAACTGTAATTGTGATTTTTGTCTATTTTTCTTTTCAGATTTATCAGTGTTTTTTAAACATGATTTTAAACATAATTTTTATTACATATACATTTATAATTGCTATGTCTTTAGTGGATTGATACATTTATCTTTATAAAATGACTATCTGTGGTAATTTTCTTTGCTCTGTATTTCCTATATCTGATATTAATATGCTCATTTTTTATTAATGTCTACATGATACATGATTAAATTTTCACTTTTCCATTCCTAATTTGTTTATATTAATATATTTAGAGTTTCTTGAGGTAGCATATATTTGAGACACACTTTAATTACTCTGCAAATATTTGTCTATACTTGATATTTTAGGCCATTTACATGCATTCTAATTATGGATGCAATAGGGCTTAATGCCTTTTAATACCATTTATTTGATGTTTTTATTCTCTCTGTTTTTTTTTTCTTTTCCACATTGTAGGTTTGTTGAACATTTTATATAATCAAATTTCAATTTACCTATCTTTGAAGTGTATCTCTTTGTATAATGTTTTAATATTTCTTCTAGGTATTACTTTATATATAAGATACGCATATCATATTTCAGTATACCGATAATATAATTATCTAACGCTAAATTAGAAGGCAAAAAATGTCAGACTGAATAAAAAGGAAAGTCTCAAATGTATGTTTTCTACTTGACATAATTTAAATATAATGGCCAAATTTAAAGTTGAAAAGATGATAGTATATTAGTATCAGAAGGTACTCTAATATAATATTATTCTATTAATGTCAGAGAGTACATTTCAGACAAGAAATTTATGAACTCATAAAGAAGAATAATAGAAAATGATAAGGAGGTCAGTTAAGAGCACATAGTTCTAAATTCATGTTTATATTCTGTGAGATCTTAAAATACAAAGGAGAAATAGAGAAATCCACAATTACAATTATAGACAAATTATCATATCTCCAGTTGATGGAAGAAGTAGATACAAATTCACTGAGGGCATCAAGACCTAACCAACACCACTGTCATACTTGACCTACTTGGATATCAAGAGAACATTATGTTCTACAACAGCAGCAAATCCATTTTACTCAAGTGACCCTCAGCATCTGCTGCAAGACACTGACAATCTTTTGGATAAGTAACACACACACACATAATTTTCTTTGTTAAATATAAAGGCAAGTTTTTGTTTGCCTTGAGAGTGCAGGACAAAAAATAAATAACTGACCAAAGGTAAGGAAAAACCTTCAAAATAATGTAGGAGACAAAGGGTAGAAGAATAAACAAGAGCTAAGGAAAAGAGGGATAGTGGGAAGGGTAGAGGGAAAACAAGACATATTCTCTTTTTCAGCTATTTCAGGCATATTCTCTTTTTCAATTATTTCACTCATTTCCACCTAAATAATGTACTAATGTCTATCTAAAATGTGACGTGTGTTAACTGTTTTCATACTGATTCCATGGGTCATTTTATATTGCTTAAAATGTAATATAGTCTACACATTCTAACACAACCTTCTTTGGTTTTTGAAAAATTCATTCCTGAAAGGAACTTCAACTTCTGAGATACTGCAAATTCACTTACTTAGTACTGTTAGCTTACTATTATATCAGTAATAATCTGCAAGAGTAAAAACCATATAAATAGATACTAAAAAATTGTTTTGAAATTATTATATGGGTATTTTCAAAATGGTGTTATCATCATTAGCTTTTTGAGTTATTTTTATTTTCCAAAATGATGAACTTATATATTTATTTGTTCTCGAATTCATATAACAATTTTTCAAAATTTAGAGTGATATAAAAAATTATCTATTTTGAAAACAATTACCAATGTAACACTGGTAATAGTCTCTTTGTCAAAGTTATAGTTAGAAAATAAAATTTAAGTTCTTTGCAAATATTGGTTGTAAAGCTGTTGCTTTCTTTAAAATTTGCATACGTCATGACTTATTGTTAACTTTCTCTTTGAAACTTAATAAAAGCAGGCTTATTTAATAAATTAAGCTGAAGTAGAATTTCCATGTTTTATCCTACCCAATTCTAAATCTACTAATTTCATTATATATCAAAGCTTTAACTATTCAATCAAATAATCACAAGTCAGATTCAATTATTCATCATTTGTATTGCTATTTTAGTCTCATCACCTCTATTTACATCAATAATATAAAAAAATGTAGCCTAGGTAAACCTGAACAAAAATACTAAAAAATGCCAATTGTCCTGATAATCTTTGATTTTTTTCTACAATTGAGATAATAAAAATAATAATAAAGTATCATCTAGATAAAGAAATCTTTTGCAATATTTTATGGCCATTCAAAAGTAAATGAAAGCTTAAATTACCAGCAAGCCTAAAAGACATTCAGACTCTGTATGGAAAAAGAGAGAACAAATATTTAAAATGGGGAACTAAATCAGGACACTTTTACAGGTGAAAGTGCTCCGTTCATTTTAAAACACCCAGAAGACAGCAAGTAGACATCAGGTTGAAAACTCATAGAAGGAAAGACATAATGAAAACCACAGCCAGAAATATACAGGGGAGAGGAGGCTAAAGTAAGCAGAATTTCTCAAAGATAAATAGGAAATTATAATGAAGAATCTCTGAACAGCGCCATGAATGAAGGGGGAAAAAAAAACAGAGTGCACTGAGGAAGTATCATGGAAGAAAACAGACTTATGAAAATAAAAAGTTTTCAAAATAGGTAAAATTAATCTTCTAGACATCCCTGCATTCATACATGGCATAACTTGTTATGAAGAGGAAAAGTCGTGTAATTATAGAAACAGCCGGGCACAGTAACACATACCTGTAATCACACCAGTTCAGGTAGCTGACTGAGGAGGATTGTGAGTTCAAGGCCAGCCTCAGCTACTTAGCAAGACCCTCAGAAACTTAGCCAGAGTCTTCCTCCAAACAAACAAACAAACAAACAAATAGGGCTGGAGATGTAGTTCAATGGTTAAGCACCCTTGGGTTTAATCTCCAGTATGAGGAAAAAAAAAAACTGTTGAATCCATCTTAAATGGGAATGTCAGAGGAGCTGAAATGGCATCTTATTTAATGACTGAAAGACTAAAGAAAAATATTGTGCAAGATGAAAAAAAATGACATGAAAAGATGATAGAAAAGAGAAAAACATTTGGAGAATGAATCTACAAACTTAACACTCAAAATATTAAGCTTTGCCCAGGTTTCAAGAAAGACCAGTGTTAAAAATGAAAAGACTGAAATGACTAATTCACCTAGTTAAAAAGGCACAAAGGAGATAAGCAATAAAGATTTGCATTTTCTGTTCCCACACTGGCTTCATTTATCATTTTGACTTCTAAATTTAATGTGTTCTTCAGGTTGTAACAGAGGTACTTTACAGAAATCACAAGAAAGTTTTGTCTACAATTCTAGACAGATAAATTTTAAAACCGACATGAAATTAATAAACCTCTAAGAAAATAATGTTTACCCAAACTGATTACAGTAGATAGAAAATACTTAAAGAGTGCAGTTTCTGTAGAAAAATTATAATTCATAAAAAGCTGTTGAAACTCCATCCTGTATTGTGAAGGTTTGGAGTAGGAAATGGAAAAAAAAAGTACCAGGTTGGAATGTATTCTCAAATGATTTCTACCAGATTTTTAAGTCACTGATGTTATGCTTGCTTTAGAGAATTAATTGAATTCTTTTTCAGAGACATGAAATAAAATAATATCACTAAAGCACATAAAGGTGAAGAAAACATTTACAATTACTATCACTTATGAATAGTGATACAAATATTCTTAATTAAACAACAGCAATACCAATCTGAATGTACTGGGTGTAGGACTCTTTAGATTCCATTTAGATCAAGTTCTTCAACATTGGTGACCAATTCCAGACATATATAATATATTTGAACTGCTTGTTTTCTAATTTGATGAGTGTAAAATTCTGCTCTAGTGATTGTAGTTGTGTTCATTTATTTTTATTTCATGAATTCAAAAGCTCTGTTATATGAATACAAATAACTCATTGTTTGTCTTCTTGAGAAAGTGATTCTTTTTGCCCCATGATATACCCCTCTTGTTTTATGGGAACACTGTGTGTTGAACTCTATTTTCCTTATGTTAATGTAGGCACACCAGGTTGCTGCTTATTGTCTGCTTTGTCTGCTTTCCCATTCATTTATTTTTAAGATTCTCCATAGGAAAACAATGATTGTTTGTCTCTGAAATTCTAATCATAAAATCGAGTGGAAGAATGATTATACCTATATATCTGACAAACTTCAATATATTTTCCATACACATCTGAGGCTTTAATGTATGCATCACCCTAGACTTATCCTAATGAATAATGAAATTACTGACTGCCAAGAATTATTTGAAAAAAAAGAAGCTTACAAGTTTCCAGATAGAAGGTTCAGATTTTGGGTTACAGATTGGTATTGCAAATTACACATCATATCAAAATATACCCCAAATTCATTTAATAAAATTTAGTGTCCTTTTATTGAAAAACCCTTTAAATAGAAAAACTAATAAAATAAAGTATCCTCCAAACCAACAGGGGAATGTTGAAATCATTTTCAATGAATGCCCATCAGTAAATAGGAAGTATTGATAAGAGGTGAGGATTTATTTATAGTAGCAGAAAATGGGAATCACTGTTAGAGAAAGAATCAAATTATAAAATTTAGGAGACAGAGTGGCAATCTGCCATGGTGTTCTGGGTAGGAACAATGCATGCTGCTACTGCTTGCATTTCATCCCAGCACTAATATTATTTTGGAAGTATGATCACAAATGCAGAGTGTGGTAGCAGAGACAGCATACGAAGGGAGTTAATATCACCATCATGGGTCAATGCTACTTGGAGATTCTAGTTAAAAAGAGGACATGATTATAAGCAAAATTAAAAAGAAGAGAAAACTCACTGCAAATAGAATTACATATATAAAAAAGGTCTTTGCAATTATAAAATAATATTGAAGAATGGCTGAGTAATATAAATTCATGGCAATCAAAAAACATGTATGCCAGCTATAGAAATTAAATTAGAAATAAAAAGAACTTTAATTTTTTTAAAAAAAGATTTGTAAAAATATTTTTTGGTATGTCAAGCTAAAATGTGAAAAGAGGAAAAATATATATAAGGCTGTTTCAGCATGATTTCCATTCCAGATTCACCTTTGTTTTCATTGGTGGATCCCACTCAGTCTCTGAGGATTTGGTGGTCCCCACAACTTATTGCCAGGTGCTCTTCATTATAACCAAGGGATCACTGACAGGGCTTCCAGGGCCCTGAAATTTGTTTTAGGGAAATGTCTGACCTTCTGAATTTGAGAATGTTTAACTTTCTGCTACATCTCTTATTTTGGCATAAATTTCACAATTTGCCAGATACTCTTTGGTAATTATGGTTTGTATTTGTTACCGGTTGTTCCTTTCCATTCATTTATAAAGATACTTTCATTGCATTTCAATTTGGGAATGCTACAATGAAATTATTGAGGAGTCTTTTGCTTTTATTTTGATTCAAAGGCAGATATATTATAGAATTAAAAGAATGTTGGTGTTTTTGCTGTTTTGTTTAGTTTCTACACTAACTTTCAGTGTCTTCTGCTCCATTTGGCTGCTTGATTAATAAGAAATATGTGGTTTAATGAGCCTTATGATTTTAATCACTGTGTTCTAGTGTTAAATGCAAGTATTCAGAGAACATTCAAGAGATATATGCTACAATTTTGATCCAGCAAATGGAGCACTTTAAATACAAAGATACTGATAAGAGTAAAAAGAAAACAAAATGTTTATATAAATATCAAAGTTGTTGTGAAAAATAAAGAAGCACTTGTGATAATGATGACGTCAATTGATGAAAATGACATAGCAACCCTAGTA
This sequence comes from Urocitellus parryii, assembly GCF_045843805.1. Classification (NCBI taxonomy): domain Eukaryota; kingdom Metazoa; phylum Chordata; class Mammalia; order Rodentia; family Sciuridae; genus Urocitellus; species Urocitellus parryii. The sequence continues at coordinate 634,256 of NW_027553327.1, forward strand.
TACCTAATTAATAATGATCCAATATACCTAAAAACTGGTAGGAATGAGAAGCAGACAACTCACAATTATGGTTTGATTATTACTTCTCTTCAATTAATTAGTACAATATAGAAATAGTAAAGTAATAGGAATGCAAAACACTTACACAAGTGAATTAACTTGCCTTAACTCATAACTTCCTAAATTATTATATCCAAGTCTCTGCTCATAGCCAATTTCTCTACTTCTATTCCAGTACCCTGAAGTTTCCTGGGAAGGGGTGAAACCATCATTATCATACACATTTGGAATTCACGTTGTCTAATCTCAGCCATGAATTCAGTACTTTTTGGAAATCTATTAATTTAACTTTTAAGTTTTCTATATCCCATCTCTTGGAGCAACATCCTCAAACTTTGTTCATACCATTTTAGGCTGGCTTTATTATGGTGCATGAACAGAAAAGGCTGGGGACTTAGCTCAGGAACAGAGCACTTGCCTACCATGCATGATACAGGTATTCTTATTTAATTTGCCACTTTATTGCAAGTTCGTCAAAGATAGAGAATTTGTATGCTATCCTTTTTTTTTGTAATAGTCACAATGTCTCACACAAAAGAAGCACTGAGATTAGATGCTAATTTGAATTTATTTTAAATTAAGCCAATCCAAATTGTTCTGAATGGATCTGTGGAACTTCACTAATTTAAGGGCCTCTTTACCTATATATTCTTTCCAATCAAAAATTATCTCTCAAGAATATGGGAAAACCATACTCATGTCCACAAAATTGAAATTTTATGTACAGAATTTATAGCAAAAAAAATAAGCATTGTTTCTATCCACTGACTGTGTGTGTGTGTGTGTGTGTGTGTGTGTTAACCATGAGGATTCAAAATAATATACATATGCCCTACTACATCATCCATCTCATCATTTAAATTAAGAGGAATGAGAGTTAGTAACTCAAAATCATGTGTACAATGTGTCAAAAAGAATCCTACTGTTATGTACTATTTAGAAAAAAAAATTAAAAATAAAAAAATAAGTTAAAAAAGAATATAGTCTTTGGAACCTAGTTACTTGGTTACCAACCCCAGATGTACTATCTACTACATGTGTTGACTTGGATAAATTTCTTACCTATTTTCCAATGAGTTAATTTCTTTGTTAAAAGAACAAACAACAGTACCTACCTAGGAATTATTAGAATTAAATATGATATTTGTAATATAGGCTGAGGTGAACATTACAAAGATGATAAAATTAATAACAATGTACTGTGTCATGACACGCAACTGAATCAGTCAGGGTCACTCCAAGTGAATTGGGCTGGCTAATAAATAACCATACAGAGATAGAAAATACTTTTTTGGGGAGTTCAGTCTTGGCTCCTCAACCTCATCTCCCACAAGGAATATTAGAGAAGCAGGCAAAAGAGAGAGAACACGCCCTGGACCCTGATTTTTTATTGGGGAGAGCTGTTCAAAAGAACTTTCCATTAAAATAGAAAGGTTTGGGTTTCAGAGGATGGAGTCGTGCTTGGTGATATCTTGTGGTCAGCAATTTGATTGACATCTTGGATAGCCACACCTGTCTCAGGTGCTGTGTGGGGATCATAAGCAGAGCAGAGCCAGGGAAAAGGACACATAGGTTGCACAACCAGTCAGAGCAGCAATGTCAATATAGTCCCCTCACGTGCTCAAATGCACATGGCTCACACACACAGCCAGTGGCTGGCTGGCTACAATACTGCTTTTTACTTCCCACACATGTATCTTTAATTAATTTTAATTTTCTTTTATCTATCTAAAGTAGAGTAGTACAAAGGGCATTTTGTTTACAATATGTATTTATATTTGCTATGATCACAAAGGTGAAGCAATAAAATCCAGTTAATTTTTGAAGTACTTCCAAGGTGATTATCCAATCTAAAAATGAAAGCACTGTAGGCAATTGAACATGAATGTTTTCTTTCTTTTTTTATGACACCTCAGTTCATGAGATTCTCAGAAAATGTTTCCAAACTTGTGTCAAGGTTTTCTTTATTGGTGCCATAATTAACAGGTGTCCTTGCCTTTAATTTATTTTCTATTCAATCTCTTCTTCTCGTTAAACATTATATTAATCTTCCCAAATCTGGACATCACTGTTCTTCTGCCTTCTCTTTCAGTTTATTAATTTTGGGGTTTGTTAAGTTGAGGATGGTAAGAATCTCACTTTCTGATTGATGTAAGTCCCCTCAACCAGAATTAAGCTCGTCTCAGTGTTAACAGCTTTATTTTCTGTCTTCTTTTAGGCAGTATTTATTAGTTCCAATCTCTTGAGTTGAATAATTTACAATCTGTTTATATTCTTTTTTGTCAACATTTTGCTTTTGATAAATTAATTTAAAGCTATGTACTTTGCTTTGACTTCCATTTTGTTTATCGATTTTTCTAGTTGATTTTGGTCTGCCTAATATCAATCTTGTGGAATCCATTTATAATCTAATCAATACTCATCTTTTAAAAATATTAATCTTATGTTTGAGATTATCATCAATCTATCCATTTTTATGCAGATTCCAACACACAGCTACAACCTCTATTTGTTATTTATATTGTTCAAATTCTACTATTATAATTGCTTTTACATTAATAATCAATTTTTAGAGGAGTATGTTGAAATAAATAGGAGTATGTTGATTGATTTTTTTATTTTCCATAAAGTTCTGCCAGTTGTTTCTTGACATCCTTTAAATCTCTATCATATGTTATATAATTGTTATGGCTTCTTGTTTTATTTTAACATTTCTGAGTAGGTGATCTCTACCTTTGCCAATATGCTTCTGTTTTTTCTTCAGTATTAACCCATGAGATTCAAAGTTTTCAATTCTGCAAACATGTTCACAAAATAAACACAGGTGCTTTTAAATAGATTTTAAATAATAATCAAGAGAGTGCTTAGATATATATTATTATAGCATTAAAATTATTGCATCATAGTATAATCATTCTGTTTTTTATTTCTTATTTGTTCTTTGTAATTATACTCTATGTATAATTACTCATATAAGAATCATTATAGCTAGAACTGATAATTACAATGATTCTTATATTATTATATTACCATGTTATATACTATGTTGAACTCTTTATATGTGTTCCATATCTGGGACATGGGGAAAAACGAGGATTATGTCATTTTACTTTGTTAATATCACTATTTCTGTGTCCCCATGATTGTACTTCTCATGAATGTTTTCTTCTTACTATCATTTTCCATTTTTGTGATTTCTTATTTGTCTCAGGTTGGAGATACATTTTTGGATTTTGTTTTCTACTCCAGTTTTAGAAATTCAATCTTTTTTGGGGGAATTTAATCTATTTGCATTGCTTTTTTATCAGCATTACTTTTTAAAGTTTATTTAACAGTTCTTAAAGTCAACCAACTATAAGATTTTTACAACATATTTTTGTTTTTCCTCTTCATGCAACAGTAGATAATACAAGCAGCATGCTTTTGAGACAATGAGTTTCTTCTTTGATGATTCTATTACGTACTTTATTTTACTATGGGAAATAGTTTCCTTTAATTGTTCAATGATACCGAAGTGTATTCACCCTGATTCATTTTGAAGTTGTTTCCCTGAGAAGGCAAGCTCTGCAATACACTCTCAGGTTTCTTTTTTTTCCCTTTTCTCTCCTCCCATTCCTACAGTATAAAGTTTTAGATAAAGTGTTCAGTTTTAAGTGTTTTTAATTTTTTAATGTATAACTTGATCTATATAAACCTGAAATTTCTTTAGAATAAAAATTAATATTTAAAATATCTTTTATTATACTTATTGCACAATCTCTTGCAACAAATGTGGATTTATCTATTTTTTTACTTGTTTACATACTTTTTTACAAAACCACTGTCAATGTAAGGTTTGATATGACAAATCTAAATCCAGACAGTCCTCACAATGTTCTTATTAAACTCTCACATTTTTATGATAATGTGATGAATAAAAAATATTATTATTTTCCTCTCATTTTTAAAAATGTCACTCTACTACCCCTCTGCTTCCAAAGCTACTACTGAAATTCTCACCCCAATCTTACTGTTATCCCTTTATGAGTAAACACATTTTCCTTTTAAGCTTCTATTATTCAATCTTTTTTTTCCTTTTTTTATTGATTGTTCAAAACATTACAGAGCTCATGATATATCATCTTTCATACATTTGACTCAATTGGGTTTTGAACTCCCATTTTTACCCCAAATACAGATTGCAGAATCACATCTGTTACACACTCACATTTTTACATAATGGTATATTTGTGACTGTTTTATTCTGCTACCATTCCTATCCCCTACTATCCCCCCACCCCTCACCTCCCATCTTCCCTCTCTACCACCTCTGCTGTTGTTCAATTCTCTCCCCCTTTTTCCCCTCCCCCTTGCCCCTCACAATCTCTTATAATTTTGTGTATCATTAAAGGTCTCCTACCATTTCCATATGCTTTCCCTTCTCTCTCCCTTTCTCTCCCCCCATTCGTCTTTGTTTACTGTTAGTCTTTTCCTCTTGCTCTTCCTTCCTGTTCTGTTCTTAGTTGCTCTCTTTATATCAAAGAAGACATTTGGCATTTGTTTTTTAGGGCTTGGCTAGCTTCACTTAGCATATTCTGCTCTAATGCCATCCATTTCCCTGCAAATTCTATGATTTTGTCATTTCTTAGTGCTACATAATACTCCATTGTGTATAGATGCCACATTTTTTTATCCATTCATCTATTGAAGGGCTTCTAGGTTGGTTCCACAGTCTAGCTATTGTGAATTGTGCTGCTATGATCATTGATGTGGCCGTATCCCTATATTGCGCTCTTTTAAGGTCCTCAGGGAAAAGTCCGAGAAGGGCGATAGCTGGGTCAAATGGTGGATCTATTCCCAGCTTTCCCAGGAATCTCCATACTGCTTTCCAAATTGGCCTCACCAATTTGCAGTCCCACCAGCAGTGTACAAGTATACCCTTTTCTCCACATCCTCGCCAGCACTTATTGTTGTTTGACTTCATAATGGTTGCCAATCTTACTGGAGTGAGATGGTATCTTAGGTGGTTTTGATTTGCATTTCTCTGACTGCTAGAGATGGTGAGCATTTTTTCATGTACTTGTTGATTGATTGTATGTCCTCCTCTGAGAAGTGTCTGTTCAAGTCCTTGGCCCATTTGTTGATTGGGTTATTTGTTATCTTATTGTCTAATTTTCTGAGTTCTTTATATACTCTGGATATTAGGGCTCTATCTGAAGTGTGAGGAGTAAAGATTTGTTCCCATGATGTAGGCTCCCTGTTTATCTCTCTTATTGTTTCTTTTGCTGAGAAAAATCTTTTTAGTTTGAGTAAGTCCCATTTGTTGATTCTAGATGTTAACTCTTGTGCTATGGGTGTCCTATTGAGGAATTTGGAGCCCGACCCCACAGCATGTAGGTTGTAGCCAACTTTTTCTTCTATCAGATGCCATGTCTCTGATTTGATATCAAGCTCCTTGATCCATTTGAGTTAACTTTTGTGCATGGCGAGAGAAAGGGATTCAGTTTCATTTTGTTGCATATGGATTTCCAGTTTTCCCAGCACCATTTGTTGAAGATGCTATCCTTCCTCCATTGCATGCTTTTAGCCCCTTTATCAAATATAAAAAAGTTGTAGTTTTGTGGGTTGATTTCTGTGTCCTCTATTCTGTACCATTGGTCCACCCGCCTGTTTTGGTACCATTACCATGCTGTTTTTGTTACTATTGCTCTGTAGTATAGTTTGAAATCTGGAATCACTATACCATCTGATTCACACTTCCTGCTTAGTATTGTTTTTGCTATTCTGGGTCTTTTATTCTTCCATATGAATTTCATGATTGCTTTCTCTATTTCTACAAGAAATGCCGTTGGGATTTTGATTGGCATTGCATTAAACCTATAGAGAACTTTTGGTAATATCGTCATTTTGATGATGTTAGTTCTGCCTATCCATGAACAGGGTATATTTTTCCATCTTCTAAGGTCTTCTTCAATTTCTCTCTTTAGGGCTCTGTAGTTTTCATTGTATAAGTCTTTTACCTCTTTTGTTAGGTTGATTCCCAAGTATTTTATTCTTTTTGAGGATATTGTGAACGGAGTGGTTGTCCTCGTTTCCATTTCAGAGGATTTGTCGCTGATATACAGGAATGCCTTTGATTTATGTGTGTTGATTTTATAACCTGCCACTTTGCTGAATTCATTTATTAGCTCTAATAGTTTCTTTGTAAACCCTTTTGGGTCTGCTAGGTATAGAATCATGTCACCTGCAAATAGTGATAATTTAAGTTCTTCTTTTCCTATTTTTATGCCTTTAATTTCTTTCATCTGTCTAATTGCTCTGGCCAGTGTTTCGAGAACTATGTTGAACAGAAGTGGTGAAAGAGGGCATCCCTGTCTTGTTCCAGATTTTAGAGGGAATGCCTTCAATTTTTCTCCATTCAGAATGATGCTAGCCTGAGGCTGAGCATAAATTGCTTTTACAATGTTGAGGTATGTTCCTGTTATCCCTAGTTTTTCAAGAGTTTTGAACATAAAGGGATTCTCTACTTTGTCGAATGCTTTTTCCGCATCTATGGAGATGATCATATGGTTCTTATTTTTAAGTCTATTGATGTGGTGAATAACATTTATTGATTTCCATATATTGAACCAGCCTTGCATACCAGGGATGAATCCTACTTGATCATGGTGCACAATTTTTTTGATATGTTTTTGTATCCAATTCGCCAGAATTTTATTGAGGATTTTTGCATCTAGGTTCATTAGAGATATTGGTCTGTAGTTTTCTTTCTTTGAAGTGTCTTTGTCTGGTTTCGGAATCAGGGTGATGTTGGCCTCGTAGAATGAATTTGGAAGTTCTCCCTCTTTTTCTATTTCCTGAAATAGCTTGAAAAGTATTGGTATTAGTTCCTCTTTAAAGGTTTTGTAAAACTCTGCTGTATACCCATCCAGTCCTGGGCTTTTCTTAGATGGTAATCTTTTGATGTTTTCTTCTATTTCCTCAATTGATATTGGTCTGTTTAGGTTGTCTATATCCTCCTGACTCAATCTGGGCAGATTATATGACTTAAGAAATTTATCGATGCCTTCACTATCTTCTATTTTATTGGAGTATAAGGATTCAAAATAATTTCTGATTATCTTCTGTATTTCTGAAGTGTCTATTGTGATCTTGCCTTTTTCATCCCGTATGCTAGTAATTTGAGTTCTCTCTCTTCTTCTCTTCACTAGCATGGCTAAGGGTCTGTCAATTTTATTTATTTTTTCAAAGAACCAACTTTTAGTTTTGTCAATTTTTTCAATTGTTTCTTTTGTTTCAATTTCATTAATTTCAGCTCTGATTTTAATTATTTCTTGCCTTCTACTTCTTTTGCTGTTGTTTTGCTCTTCTCTTTCTAGGATTTTGAGATGAAGTATGAGATCATTTATTTGTTGGTTTTTCTTCTTTTAAGGAATGCACTCCAAGCAATGAATTTTCCTCTTAGAACTGCTTTCAATGTGTCCCAGAGATTCCGATATGTTGTGTCTGTGTTTTCATTTAACTCTAAGAATTTTTTAATTTCCTCCTTGATGTCTTCTACAACCCATTGATCATTCAGTAACCTATTGTGCATTCTCCAAGTGATGCATGATTTTTCCTTCCTTCTTTTATCGTTGATTTTCAGTTTCATTCCATTATTATCAGATAAGATGCATGGTATTATCTCTACTCCTTTATATTGTCTAAGAGTTGCCCTGTGACATAATATATGATCTATTTTTGAGAAGGATCCATGTGCTGCTGAGAAAAAAGTGTAGCTGCTTGATGTTGGGTGGTATATTCTATATATGTCAATTAAGTCTAGGTTGTTAATTGTGTTATTGAGTTCTATAGTTTCCTTATTCAACTTTTGTTTGGAAGATCTTTCCAGTGGTGAGAGAGGTGTGTTGAAGTCTCCCATGATTATTGTATGTTGGTCTATTAGACTCTTGAACTTGAGAAGAGTTTGCTTGATGAACATAGCAGCAACATTGTTTGGGGCATATATATTTATGATTGTTATGTCTTGTTGGTGTATGGTTCCCTTGAGCAGTATGTAGTGTCCCTCTTTATCCCTTTTGATTAACTTTGGCTTGAAATCTATTTTATTTGATATGAGTATGGACACTCCTGCTTGTTTCCGCAGTCCATATGAGTGATATGATTTTTCCCAACCTTTCACCTTCAGTCTATGTATATCTTTTCCTATCAAATGCGTCTCCTGTAGGCAGCATATTGTTGGGTCTTGTTTTGTGATCCATTCAACTATCCTGTGTCTCTTAATTGGTGAGTTTAAGCCATTAACTTTTAGGGTTATTATTGAGATATGGTTTGTTCTTCCAGCCATATTTGTTTATTAATGCTATTAAACCTGATTTGTTTTCCTCTTTGATTATTTTCCCCCCTTTACTGTCCTACCTCCCACTGTTGGTTTTCATTGTTGTTTTCCATTTCCTCTTCCTGTAGTGTTTTGCCAAGAATTTTTTGAAGAGACGGTTTTCTAGCTACAAATTCTTTTAACTTTTGTTTATCGTGGAATGTTTTAATTTCATCTTCCATCCTGAAGCTTAATTTCGCCGGATACACGATTCTTGATTGGAACCCATTTTCTTTTAGCGTTTGAAATATGTTATTCCAGGATCTTCTAGCTTTTAGAGTCTGTGTTGAGAGATCAGCTGTTATCCTGATTGGTTTACCCCTAAATGTAATCTGCTTCCTTTCTCTTGTAGCTTTTAAAATTCTCTCCTTATTCTGTATGTTGGACATCTTCATTATAATGTGTCTAGGTGTGGATCTCTTATGATTTTGCACATTCGGCGTCCTGTAGGCTTCTAGGATTTGGGATTCTGTCTCATTCTTCAATTCTGGGAAGTTTTCTAGTATTATTTCACTGAATAGATTGTTTATTCCTTTGGTTTGGAGCTCTGTGCCTTCCTGTATCCCAATGACTCTTAAGTTTGGTCTTTTGATATTATCCCATAGTTCTTGGATGTTCTGCTCATGGTTTCTTAGCAGACTTGCTGAGCTGTCTATGCTCTTTTCAAGTTGAAATACTCTGTCTTCATTGTCTGATGTTCTATCTTCTAAATGATCCACTCTGCTGGTAGTATTCTCAATTGAGTTTTTAAGTTGGTTTATTATTTCCTGCATTTCTAGGATTTCTATTTGTTTGTTTTTTATTACCTCTATCTCCCTGTGAAATTGATCTTTTACTTCTTGGATTTGTTTATGTAGTTCCTTGTCAATGTGATCTTCCATTGTCTGATTTTGCTGTCTCATGTCTTCCTTGAGACTCCAGATCATCTGAAGCATGTATATCCTGACCTCTCTATCTGACATTCCATCTGTTGCAGCTATTACCTCTTCTAAAGTTGAGTTGACCTGCATTGCCTGTGGTCCTTTCTTTCCTTGTCTTTTCATACTGCTGGCGTTTCTTTCTGCTTGGTGAAACTGTTGTGTTTTTGAAATTTTCCCTCTATTTATTTATATTGCTCTTGTATAGTTGAAAAATCACCCTTGCAGGGCAGGTAGTGGCTGTGATCCTCCTCCAATTTGTGTGATCCATCTACCACACTGGCGGGCCCTAGGTCTGCTCTGCTGGTCGGTCAAAGGTCCGCCTACCCAGCAGGTGCAAGGGGCACCTCTGTCACTCCGCAGGTTGCTGGGCCTAACCTCCCGATGGGTCGCAGGTCCGCCTACCTTGCAGGTGCAGTGGGAGGGGGCGGCTCCGCCCTTCAGCAGGCCACTGGGCCTGATCTGCTGGTGGTCACAGTCCCGCCTACCTTGCAGGCACTGGGGGAGAGGACGGGCCTGCCCCTCAGCAGGCCGCTGGAACTGTCCTGCTGGTGGGTCGCAGGTCCGTGCTCCCTGCAGGCGCGTGTGGCAGCTCTGTCACTCGGCAGGTTGCTGGGCCTGACCTGCCCGTGGGTCGCAGGTTTGCCTAGCTTGCAGGCACTGGGGGAGGGGCCGGCTCCGCCCCTCAGCAGGCCGCTGGGCCTGATCTGCTGGTGGTCACAGTCCCACCTACCTTGCAGACACTGGGGGAGGGGATGGGCCTGCCCCTCAGCAGGCCGCTGGACCTGTCCTACTGGTGGGTCGCAGGTCTGCGTTCCCTGCAGGCACGTGTAGCTGCTCTGTCACTTGGCAGGTTGCTGGGCCTGACCTGCCCGTGGGTCGCAGGTTCCTGAACTTTCTTGAATCTGTTATCCTGACTAGCACTGACAGCCTACAGGAAGGTAGAGAAGCAAGACCAGTATCAACTTTGTTTATCCTTGAAATTCAAGCCTTTTATTCTTCTTAAGTATGAATCCTTATAAAGTAAAATGTGTGACTCTCATATTAAGTGCCTTGGTAAAATTACTGTCATATTCTCCGGACCTCTTCCTTGTCAGTGAACCAGGGAGTGTAAACTAAATGTACACAACTGTAGAATGGGAATAACATTGTAGGAAAAGCCTACTTTTTATAGAAGCAAGTCAAAGTCACAGTGAGTATGAAATGATAACATATTCCTGATTATCATATCTCACAGTGGATATTTTTATGTACAGCAGTGTATTTAGGCAGATGCCAAATGATAAACATTCAGAGGTGGAAGCCTCTCAGAATGTGTGGATGGGATAGGAATGGATGTTAGAATGGGCAGTGATCTCTGCTGAGTACTCTGGAATGGGGAGGAGAAGTTAATGTGGCAACTAGTTGACAGAAGATGCTTTCATTTCATAAATTTAACATATCTTCTTTAATTGAATACTAAGTTTCAATGCTTGTGCTAGATGTGAAAAATTTATAATGCGACTTCTAACTTAGTAGTTTTTTTGGTTATAATTTGCATGGTGACAAAATTCAATTGCCATACTTACCTATTTATTATTGTATAATGAACCTCAATGTTACCATTTGATTATTATACTTAAAACAGTAATGTTTAATAAAATGATGTGCTACAGTCTGTTTTGGTTTGGATGTGAGGTGTTCCCAAAAAGGAAACATAAGAAAGTCTAGAGGTGAAATGAGGGGTTACACTTTAACATAATCAGTGTGTTAATCCCCTGATAGGGATTAATTGAATGGTAACTATAGATAGGTGGGTTATGGCTGGAGCAGATGAGTTCCAAGGGGATTGTGCCTTTGGACTATATATTTTGTTCTTGCTAAGTGGAGCTCGCTCATGCTCACTCTCTGTGAGTGTGTGTGTGTCTGCTTTCTCATTCTCACTTCCTGAGTCACTTTTCTCCAGCACATTGTTTTGCCATGCTATTCTGCTTTACCTTGATCCCTGAGTATTGGAGCCAGCTGTCTGTGGAATGAGACCTCTAAAACTCAAAATAAACTTTTCCTCCTCTAAAGTAATAATAATAATAATAATAACTATTTATTATTATTATTATTATTATTATTATTATTATTATCATCATTATCATTATTTTGTACCAGGGACTGAACTCAGTGACACTTGACCATTGAGCCACATCTCCAGCCTATTTGGTATTTTTATTTAGAGACAAGATCTCGATGTGTTACTTAGTGTTTTGCCTTTGCTGAGGCTGGCTTTGAACTTGCAATCCTTCTGCCTCAGTCCCGAAAGCTGCTGGGATTATAGGCGTGTGCCACCACGCCTGGCCTCTGAAATTATTCTTAACAGTATTTTGGTCACAGCAGGGTAAAAACTGACTAGAACACAGTATAACATATTATGTGCATGCATACACAACTTAAAAAGCTTTAATTGCATAAAAAATAATACAATGCTATATGCTAAATATTTTCAAATAAATTTTCATTACATCAGTGTTCTGGGGACATACCAGAAATACACTGTTTTTCATAAAGAAAGTGTGACATATAGCCTCTACTATTATGGATCCAAATCTCTTTGTCAGAAAGCTTTCAATATGTTTCATGATATTGTCATATTTTCTTTAAGTCACAGAAGAAAATCATTTTTTTTCACTTAGTAAGTGAAGGGATGTTTTTCAAATGGTGTGATGGAAAAATTATAATATACGAGATTTTTCCAAATTAAAATAATTAAAAACATGTTTTCAGTCATAGTGCATGTGTCATAAGCAAAAATTTTTATTTACTATGCAAATGGATTTACATCCCTACATTAGATTCCATAAGTGACTCATTCTCATAGGAAAGGTTATTATCTGCAAGGAGAATGTAGTTATCCTCAGATCAGATTTTCATTGTTTTCCCATTTATGATTAAATATTTGTATTCCATCTTTATCTCCCAGTTTTCATTTTTTACTGCTCCATCTGGTGATCAATCATATCTTGTGTTTTTAAATAGTAATTTGTAGAAAGCTTAAAACACGTCCATTTTTTATAGTGTCAGTAAAAAAAAAAGTATTGCTTTATAGTGTCTTCTGGGGAACATATTCATGTCAAACACATCTGAGTCACTGAAAGGTTTCTGAAAAAGATAAGGTTAAAGGGCAGACATTTTTAATGCCAAAAGTCTTATCAATATAAAAAGAAATTACATTGGTGGGCTTATTTATTTTTCCTTTCTTCACAGAAACAGAGAAAGAGGATTGCAATCTCACAAGATGGAAATAACTTGTACTGAACTGCTGCCATCCAGATCCATGGTAAGTCCAAATGGTTCATTCATCTTCGACTTGGTCCTGGTGCAGCCCTATGAACTCATGTTCCTGAAATCAGGCACAGAGGCTCTGAGGCAATGTTTCACATTTGCATCCATGATTTGCTTAAAATATTCCAGTTAGCCTTTCCTCCCAGGAAACAAAGTCAGCAGCACTTGATTATCGAAAAGGGATTTTTTTGTGTGTGATGCTTAGTTTGATGATATTTTATTAAGATTATGGGTAAGTTGAACTTTATAGAATGAATTATGGGCTATATTTCCATTTTGATTTTTCTCCAAGGGTTGAAATTCATAAGAGATGAGGATACATTACATATTAGCTCTTTCTAAGAATACCCTATTGCAATAGCAGGCAGAGACAGATGTCTCAGAGAGGAAGACTGCATTGTTTGAATAAGAGTTGTAAAAAGGCCAAATCAATGTACAAAAAATGTGGATGTATGAATGCTATTGTGTACTATACCTTCTGTATATTACAGTAAATATATTAATTTTACATTTCTCTGGTTCCAAATACAATAATCCATGTAAATATCGGGTAAAGAAAAATATCTAATTATGACTTGCAGCAGGAGGACAGAATGATAACTAACTTTTCTATGTGTAAAATCAAATTTTGGACATGCACACACATACTCACACACACACACACACACACACACATACAAGTCAACCATCATTTAAGAAATACCTATTGTATGCAGAAAAGCATTTCTGTTAATTATGGAGCGTATGAATAGATGAAAATACATTATTTTCCCTAAAAGAACAGAAAGAAAACAATGCAATAAATTTCTTTCTTAGAGTCTATACTTGGTATGAATGGCTTCTGTTTATCAACCTTCAGAAATATATCCCAGCATCCTCACATGTCCTCTGCCTCTGCCTGTGTTGCCATGGTCCTGCAGTGAAAAAAGAAGCACCAGTTCCTGCTCACCCTAGACAGGGCCTCTACTACTATCAGCCCAGTACCCTTCTCTCTTCTTGCTTTCTCTGTGATAAAATGTCTTCCCAGGGCCAGGGTTCTCAGCTCATGGTAAGTTCTTACACTGGCTTGAACCAACATGAATATCAATATTTATTAATTTACTTGCAATACTGGGAAGACAACCCAATCGGGGCCTTGTGCATGCTAGGCAAATGCTCTATCACTAAGCAATATTTCAGACCCTCCCCACCCATTTTTTCCCCATAGTCCTGGCATCAAACCTAGGTCCTTTGGCATGCTAGGCAAGCACTCTATCACTGAGCTATAACCTAGCTTTTCAATTTTGAAATGTAACAACAAATAAATACTAGTCAGGAGAATATGTTTTTTGTTCACATATAAAAAATGATTCTCAGGCCCCTTCAGCCCTCTCTATCTAAAATAGAACTTCCTGTCCTTCTCTAAATTACTTTGGTTAATTTTTTTTTAGTCATAGCATTTTTAATCACTTCTTGAAAATTTGTGGAAAGAAATTAAAAACTGTATTATAGACTATTTATTTACTTATTTTCTCACTTTTTTTAAATAAAAATATGCCTTGCATTGAGAATAAGCAAATGTGTTCTGTTCTGCCTTTTGGAAGAGAACATTGCTGGAACTTAAGGTGCTTCATAAATATTTGCTGAATCAATAAACAAATTAATTGGTTGGGTTTTGGAAGCCAAGGATTGAGTGAGTTGTAAATGATTTCTTAAGGACCCGCTTCCAAGAGAAACCAGAGAGATAGAGATAGCAGGATAGCGAAGGGGAAGCAGCCAAATAAAGGTGTTAGTTCAGGTGAGTAACAGGTAGTTCCCAAGAACAGCTCTGAAATGTGCATTCTAGTTCCAAGTTCCTATACCTTGGCTTTTACACCTCCTGCCAGTAAGATTCATGGGTCAGGCTGTAAAATGTTCCTCCTACCTTTTTTTTTCATTTTTATATATTCTCTTTACCTTCCTTGAATTCCCTTCCTTTTTCAGATGTGATGTTCCACAATTAATCATGTAGTGAAATGGTGATAGAAGGCCCTTTATTTTCTAACCAAATAAAACATGTAACTTAAAACTGTCAAATTTGTGTACAATGTCATCAGGTTTGTAAAGCATGGCCGTATGTATTATTGATATTATTTGATCCTCAAAATAACACTTTAAACTAGAAGTAAAAGCATTCTTAATATTTCCTCTTTTCTTCACTCTTTTCCTCTTCCACATTTTGAAAAAGTGAGGTCCACATAGGTTAAATTTTAACAGGTGAGCCAAAACTCAAAAAAGGCACTTGATTGCAGAAATTATTTATATTCTTACTGCTGTACCAAGCTGTCATGTAAAGAGGTTATTCTGTCTTTATTTACTTAATCACTTACATTCTAAAAATAAGGGGAAAAAATCAGGCCAAGTAAGTAGAGAAGAAGAAATCAAAACAGATTAATGAGGGAAATGTTAATGACGGAGAGAGTTTGGAGCCTCTCCAGCCACATGGAGTAGGGGCTGCCTTTCCATCTGTGCTTGAGAAGAGTGGGATACCACATCACCCTGATGCCACCCTCCTTTCTGTGGAGCCCCTTGAGCTTGTCATTAGAGTTGCCTTTATTCAACTGAAGCCTAGTCTAAGCTCTGCATTGTACGATTTCAAGATTTCACTGATGGAAAACAATTTAAGAAATAGTGTTCAAAGAATGGTAGTGGGCGTTAATGGTCAATGATGAGTGAAAAGAAGTATTTGTTTGGAAAAAAAAAAAACAGAACCAGAAAACAACGGATGACCTACATACTAGGTAGAATGACTTTGCCTTCAGGTTATAAAAGTACTTTGTATTTATTTATTTGTTTGGCTATACTGCGAAAATAAAACACTTCTATGCAATCAAAATCTGAACTTCTGAAAAAAGGTCGCTGTTTAGCTTTTTAACTTTTTTTTTTCTCTTTGATGTTGTGGGTCAAACCTAGGCCCTTCTGCACATTAGAGAAGCACTCAACCACAGAGTTACATCCCCAGCCCTCTGTAAAACAAAACAAAAATTTAACATCTAATTATACCAGTGTTTCACAACTATAATCTTCCCAAATGAATAGGTCATGCTTACCCTTTCAAAGAATTGCCTGAATGGGAAACATACATACTCTTTTGAGGCCTTAAACCTATTGAACATTATCCCTAAGTCCTAGGTTTTTATCTTCTGTTTAACAATATAACTCAAACAAATGTCATCATTGATTTTATTTTAGATCCCTACCCTAACTGATTTCATGACACATTAACTATGATAAGCAGAAGATGCATGGTGCTAATTACTATACTGAAGTGATCCATTTGCTAAATGGTGAGAATATCAATAATTCATAAGATTTAGCTACTAAAACATTTAATGTCAGACAATCCAAGACTGGCAATTCAGATTGTAATCTTTTGTGTGTTCTAGTTGGCATTAAGACACTTCCTTTTCATTATGAAATATAAATACATTTTCCTTCTCACAGCAGTTTGGATTATAGAAGATGGCAGATGTATAATATGTCTAGACTGATTATTTGAGGAACTGAGCAGAACCAGCAGACAGTCAGCAGATGTCTCAGACTGAGAGAAAATCAGCCTTGTAATTTTATAAATAAAAATAGAGGGTCATCTGCCAATATGAATCGATTATAATCATCAAAAATGTAATAGCATACATATAAAAATACGTAATAATTATTATTTTTTCCTAGGAAGGGAGGAAATTTGGCTTCTAATATTAAATTGTGTTACTGGACTTAGTCCAGTTCTTATTTTAGTATTTTTCTAAAGCTGTATGTGTCATCAAATCATTAAATCTAACATTAAAATTTTATCTTGACTTATTGCATTAATATCTAATATATGCTAACATTCATTTAAATTTTTTTTTGCCATTTCTCTAAAAATCTCATTTTTAAGAATGAAGCATTTATTAGTCTCTTAAAACACAAGAAAATGTCAGCAAATGAAAAGGTGTTTAATTGTTATCAATTTTAAAAAATAAGACTAGCAATAAATACACATAATAAATATACCTAATAACTGTGACAAAAAAATATTAGTTTGCATGTTATTGCTGTTGTGTGGAATAAAACTATACCCTAAGTAACTACAAAAATCATTGCATCAGTAGCTTCAACAATAAAAAAAAGGACAGATGTTTACTGAGATGAATACTCTTTCAGTTACAATAAGAGGAAATAGAGATTTCTAATCTGCAAAATCAAAGGGAAAATCCATACATAACCACACAGCATTAAAATATTGTTTTGGCAAATGATTTCCTAATGCCTCAAATAAAATTTAATGATGGTCTTATAAAACAATCTTAATACACATAAGAAAGTAAATAGCTTAAATCCCCCAATCCTTAAATCATCAATGTTTCATTCTAAATAATTTTGCTTGGGCTAAATCCATGTAGAGTTCTTTATTTTTCATAAATCCCAATTGTAATCCTTCATTAAAATTTTGATTAAGTACAAAAAATGTAAACTTCCTTTAGATGATTCTTACTACTGGCACTTTTTGCTTTGAGTAGAATTAATTTTTATCTTCTATCATACCTTGATGGCATAACTGGGGGAGGCATCTTTAAATTGATCATAACATTATATAATTCTGACATTTTTTCCTGGCTTTCTAATGAGATCAATGTTCTGAATAATGCCAGTTTTCACCATTGTTTGTTTCTTATCCCACTTAGTAGTTTTTTTTTTTCATTTAAATTTTCATGGTGTTAAGGAAAATTTTGGATAGAAAGGATTTTATATCTATCAAGCGCTGCTCCTGGTATCATCACAAACTATCATGTATCAATAAGATTTACAGTTTCATCTCCTAGTAATTTAAAGAGATTATATAGTCTCACAATAAATAAATTTTTTGCCTCTTTTTTTTTTCCTATGGGAACCAAGCTGAGGAAAACTGAGATCAAATCAAGTAAGAATACATTCAGGTGTTGGTTTCAATTTTATTTTATTAGAAAATATCAGTGATTATTTAATCATGCTAGAAAATGTATCAAGACAAGTAATGTGATTTACCCTGTTTCTAGTCTTGTCCCTGAATTAACATGAGAACAGGATTTCTTAAATCAGGACCATAGAGGGAAGAGATGGCCATGCCCATGTCACCCATAGATTTTGGTCAAGTTATAAACATCCTCTCTCTTTTCTTTCTCTCTCTCCCTCCCTCTCTCTCTCCTTCTCTCCTTTTCCCTCCCTCCCTCCCTGCTTTCCTTCCTCCCTCCTTTTCACTTTTAATAAAAATAATTGAATCTTTTTCAGCATCACAATTAGGCAGATGGAAAAAGGAAAACCCCCTCTCACTACTTCCTACAGGTCCTTTTGAGACCTTTTTATAATATTCTGCCACTAAAGATGCAGCTGGAGGGAGATTGAAAGCTGGGAAGAGGGGAGATGTAACTTTCTTCCTATGTTCCAAGAAACAGCAACAGCTCTAGACTCCAATCACAAGCTTCTGCTCTCACTCTTTGCACCAGTTGCATGAAATTTCCTCTTGATTAAGAGTCCAGCAAGAGCCCTCTGACATTCAGAGTCTTGCAGCACTGTTTTCTTCTATTACCAGTCCTAGTGGTATTAGCTGTTTCTTGTAGCCATTCAACTCTGCATTAACTCTAGTTTTGCTCTTAGTCTTTCAACACTGCAGTAATTAATTTCTAGTATTAAATAATTTTTCTTGAAACAACAACTATAATTTTCAGTTTTCCCTACTGAAAAGCCTCTGGGGGATATTAAACAAGGTGCTGGCATTATTGTACCTGTGTTCCAGATTTATTATACTGGTTGCATTGTAGATAACAGATTGGAAGAAGGAGCAGCACAGATACTGTGCATTTAACAGTCATTAGCAGTTTGAGGGCTCTTTTAATAGATCAGAAGAGAGACTGTCTAAATGATCATGACAGTAATGAAAAGAGATAGATACAAGATACAGAATGATGAACCAATATGGATAATTAGAAAGAGGAATAAAAGATGTCACAGGATAAGATTCAGTGTGATATCATTTTACAGAGATAAATATTACTGAAAATAATGAGATAAATGGAAGTAAGATCGTATGCATAAGAGTAACTCAAAAAGAAATGTCCAATAAGAAGTTTTAATATTTAATATGAGTTGTTATGTGAGTCCAATAATAAGAAAGGTCTGGGTTAGGGATATGCATATATGTATGGTGCTTTGAAACATAGATTATAACATAATCTATGTGTTTTGAAACATAGTATTATAACATAGATGCTGATGTCAGGGGTCAAGATTAACTAGATCCAAACTTGAGGAAACCCAGTATTTAGAGACCTGGTAAAGAGTAATAGTTCAAAGGAAAAAGAGAAGTATCTAGAGTGGTAAGAGAAAGACACCATGGTGCTGCGTCCTAAAAGATAATGAAGGGAAATGCTTAGAGGAGGAGTAAGTAGCCAGCATTTTCAATGGAGGGTAACACTAGACTTAAATTAGTAGCTCAACCAGTTTGAGTTAGTGTATAGTGCTAATATTGGAAAAGAGGGAGTTTCTAATTGGTAAGGAAAACCTCACCCTAGTTCTAATGAAATCATGAATAACAGGCTTAACTTTAGAATCTGGTCACTACTTCTATGTAGCAAATGTTTCAAACCAAGGCAAATGGTTACAATTACTTGTGGCATCTTTCTAACCACAGATGCTCTTCTTCCAGTCTTTGGCTTACATGTCTTACTCTTAGAAATAATTTGAACTGACAAATCACACATAGGCCCCAGTATCTGCTAACACACGCACACCATATAAATTTTGGTGATGGTATCTATAATTGCATTTCACAATGAGTCAGAAAAAAAAAAAAAAAACTCTTCCTGACTCAGGTCACATGAAAGCATGACCAGGAATATAATCAGGTTCTCCAGGCCCATGGCATTTTGAATATTGACATCTCTGTTCCTTAAATAGGAACATGGCTTATTATCATCATAAAGCTTTAACAGTCCATTAGCTCCAATTCACAATCTCCTATTTCTACAGCCCTACCTTAAAAAGACAATGGAGCTTGTAACAATTCTCAGTGATCACCGACATTATGAAAATACATCATTACTGAGTAAATTTCCATTGCAATTTTGTCCACAATTACCACTTTATTGAAAATCTATGATGTAGTGTTCCATGGTCTAAAGCCTGATGTTTAAACTGAAGCAATAATCATTGATTTTTAAAGGCTTTCAATACCTGGGACACAGGTTATTAATAGCAGAAATTGACTTCTCAGGCAAATGAACCAGCCATTTAGTGATGGCTTTGCTAATTTCTTGTTAAAATACATTACTTAGAGGATATAAAGAACTTTATTTAGTTACTAATTAGCTAATATACATAACTCTTTGATCTAGCAGTAAGTGGGTCAGTATTATTAGTGTTCTTTGTAGTATTCTTTTGTACTGTTCTTTTTATATTTCTGCTTCCAAATGGTACCATTGAGCCATCATAGAACTTCAAATGGCAGGGTGTAGGCTATATATGTGATGCAGTTTCTGTCTGTATATTTATGATATGATATTAGACACAAAGTATTATTTCTGGTTTTACTTCTCAGATCACTAGCTGGGCAAGTTATTTAACTTCTCTAAGCCTCACTTTGTTCTTGGCAAGATGGGAATCTAAGCATCACTCACTTTACTGTGCCATTATTAAGTAAGTTAACACATTCAATTTGTCACACAAAACTTGTCCTCTTTTTACTAGCAAATAAATGTTTGTCATGTCACTTACAAAGAACTCTGTACCATAATTATATATGATGCAGAAGGTTTGTCTTCACTAAAGTTTTGCCTTTGAATAAAGAAGAGTGCCACAATGTATTTTTTTCAATAATATGAATTCATCCATTCATTCAACAGATGTTTTTGTAGTACCTAATTGGTAAAAGATAGTTTTCTATTCCTTAGAATCATGACATTGAACAAGGAAAACAATCACTGCTTTCAGAATTCATAAAGTAGGAAAATAAATTAAATCAACAAAAAGTTTCAGTAATCAGATAGAAACAAACCAACCAAGAGGTCAGGTAAGTACAATCATCTTTGAAATAAAGGATGTATAAGTGTATGTGTGTGTATATATGCAGTCAAATAATTGATAGTCATGTGTATAACATATATATATATATATATATATATATATATATATATATATGGGGGGGGTGTGTGCGTGCATGCATGTGTGTGCATGTGTATAATTCCAAAGATTCTCTATATATCAGTGTATGGCCAAATACAAGTACAAGTGTATGTGTGTGCATATGTATAATTTTTCTCTTTCAAAGATTCTAACATACAGTACAGACAAAACGTAAAGGGCAATGTTTTTGAGGGCAGCTGCTATGGTGGAGGACGGTGGATTGTGGTGATATGTGCAGAAAGTGGATGGGAAATTTGTTCTAAAATACAGTACCAACATTTAATGGGTTGGATGGGGTGCTTTCCTCTTCAAAGGCAGAGACTCACCATGCACTTAAAGGGCAAGAATTTCTTATAACTTGTGCTCCTCACCAGAGACTCCAGAAGAAAACAACCCCAAGGACACCTCAATTTGAAACTTCTAGCCTTCAGAATTGTGAGAGAATACACTTTTGTTGTTTTAAACTACTGTACAGTTTGGTTTGTGTGTGTGTGTGTTTGTGTGTTTTCTTATGCAATCCCATAGAAACTAATAAAGAACCCTTCTGCCTTTTTTATATAAATATTGAATATTAGTTTTGGTGTTTGGGATACCTCATTGCCAATTTGTTATACACATGACTATCAATTATTTGACTGCATAATAAATTATGACACATCACGTGTATTTTTTTTACCTTTATACCTTTATTTTATTTATTTATTTTTATGTGGTGTCTTTCACATGCTAATGGAGTGCTTCACCATGGAGCCACGACCCCAGCCCCATATCATGTGTATTTTAACTCTTCTGTTTCCGTGTTTGTTTTTAGTATTTGGCAGTCATTTCAAAAATATTGTTCTGCTTCCAACAGCTGTCTATTTCTGCTAGGCTCATTATCTGAGAAAGTACAACCGCTCAATTTATGTGTGTTAATACAGAAGAAAGTGCTCTGCATGAGGATGACAGGTTTTGCACATTTTTGTCACTTGTATCGGATGGATGCCCACAAGTTTTTACATTCATGTCTATATAAATGTTTGTTCATGAGAATCACAGTTACCACACTCTTGTCATTCAGTAAGAATATTTTTGAATGATAGAAACTATATTAAGTTCAGACACTTCCAAGTGAATCATTACAATATTTATTTTTAATTTTACAATCTCCTCTTCTTGAGACCATTTTTTTTCAGATGGAGCACACTAAGCCATAGAGAATACATTACTATTTATACACTAAAAGAAGGTGCTATGTTTTTCCTTAAACAGTTTTGGAATAAAATGAGCTATCAACGATTTAATAGCACTTTCTTCTAGGTAAAATTTTGATGTTTCCATTTCTTCTGTTTGAGCCTGGAAAAAAAATTTCACCTGACAAATTCCCAGAAATTCAGTAATGTAGAATTTGTCCTTATCAATTTTTAAAGCAGCACCATTTGGGGGATATTGTAAATATCTAGCTTTCAGCTTGGTGACAGACCATCTTTCTTTTCACTGGTATTTTAGAAATGTCTGCGATTATACTAGAGAAATTATGAAGAGAATTTTGCATGACTAATTTAAAACTGTAGAAAAGACAGATGGACAGATGTTACTGCTAATTATTAATTAGGAAAAGGATTTAATTTCCATTGTTCCTTACAAATGTTCATGGCCTTATGTTATATTTATGTTTTTTTCCTATATGTTTTTTTCTTTGATAATAATATTAAAGATTGTAGTTGATTATGTTAATAGTTAAAATTTCACCTTAATCTTTTATTTGCTTAACTTTTAAAGAATTTATTGCAATTAGCTCAGACTATACAAGAAACTTAACTATATACATATTGTACATCATTATTTATTTTATTCACTTGATATATTTATATTTTTCCAAGCCATAAATAATAAATGAAAAACCAGTCTTTTCCTATCTAAATCAAAAAATAAGAAACATTGTATTTTTATTATTATAAAAGTTTATACTTCAATTATTTTCAAACTAATGACATTTTAAAACATGATAAATTACCTAAACACTTTTTTAAAAGAAATTTACCTTACATTAACTGCTTGATTCTGGGTCAGGGTAGGAGAAGGAGTATGGGCCAGGGGTTGTTGGTCCCATCATTTTCTATAATTCTGTTACACTGGCACTGGGCAGTATATTAACATCTGGATCTTAAGTGGTGGAAGTCAGGTTCCCATAACAACTCCTCATCGGAAGTGATGAAGGAAAAAATCAGTTCAGTCTGTTTATTAAATTTTACTATATGTTCTGAGATATTATAGGGATATGTTCCAAAGAAAACAGGATTTCTGTGGACAAACGTTGGTAAAAAATAATTATTCTTCAGTGAACAGTATAAAAAATCTAAGAATTAGAGTTAGAAATCATTGAGAAGTATCTAAAATTTTTAATTAAAAAATGTTATTTAGTAATTTTACATGATATTATGTTTATGGATGAAATATACTGTTTAATTCCCCAGGATTATAATTGGACTTTTTTCCTATATTAAGGGTGGTACCTGGATATTAAATGAAGTCAGAAATAAATTGAGATACATTTAAACTGTTTTTAAAAGTTTGACTTTTAATCATAACATCTTTTCTCACAAGTATTTTTAAGACTTATTTCCAGCTATTTGGAGAAATTTCTTTGGAAATTTGTACATATAGATTTTTTAAAAATACGTATCATTTGACGTTGCAGGTGCCTCAACAGGAGACTAATAAGTGATTTAGGTCTATAATAGCTAAGAAATAAGAAAATCTTTATTAGCAGCATTCCAGGTGGAAGTAGAGCATAAGGTGTTACAATTGAGTAAATCCCAACTTCAAAGAATTGGCAGATTATGTAAGATTTGTCATCATTCTACAAAATGAATATCAATATATTGATTTAGAATGCATCTTCTCTAAATATGATGAAATTTGACAAAAATTTTGAATAAACATTGAGGAAAATGAATTTAAAGTTCAGATGGATGAATAGTTTATAAGAAAATCCCTTGAAGTTTTCAATGAGTCTGCTCTCCAGGTTTAGACAAGGCCTTGCAGGACAGGGAGACATTTCAATAAGGAAATTACTGGCAGGGGCTCTGAGAGGTAAGGTGCTGGAAGATGGTTGCTCTGATCCTCCAAGAGGGAAAGGAGGTGCATTATGTAAACCACATATCTGTGACCTTGACATCAATTCTCCAAAGGATTCTAAATCCAATTATTAAACGCATGATTTGTGAGCACCTCCGAGAGGAAGGCTGAATCATTAAGACACAGCATGGGCCCTCTCTGCCTACTTTATGTCACACCAATCTGATTCCTTTTTCAGGCAGGGTTACTAGCCTAGCACATCAGGGAAACAGATATAGAATGTCAATAGAATGCAAATACCTGCAGCAAAGGACCATGACATATTGGATATTTCAAGAGCTATGTTCTGTATTTTGGGAATTTAGCAGGGACTTTGCTTAGGACCTGAGTTAGCTCAGGGGTAGAACTGGCTGATGACAGTCCTGATTTCCAGAGGTTTCCTTCCTGATAAAACACCTGTGTGACTGGCTAGAATGATTCCACTGTTTATGGTGGTATAGAAGGTCTTCCTATTGCCAAGTAAGTATGAAGAGCCCTGGGCAGAGTGGGGAGAGTGTTCCTGGAAAGTAGAATATGGTGCAACCCCTCAGTTCTGCCTAGTCCAGTCTGTAGGACCAGTGCTCCAGAACTGTGTACATCCCCACCTGACTACATTTATGATTTCTTTCAAAAAGTCCTAACACATACTCACTACTGGAGCTAGAGCTATTTGACCATAATCCCTTTGCAGAGATCAGAACTTGAGAAAAATTCAGAGAAAATCCATGGTTAAGATTACATGTGTGATCTGCCTTAGTTCTTTCATGCTTTTATTTATTTTAGTAACTGACTCTTGATCTTTCCTTGATTCTTTAAAAAAAACTCCCCCAGCATCCCAGCTCTCAGTTCTATATCTTGTCACTTAGTTTTTTAGAATTGTTCAAATCTCAATGTTTAATTCTTAGGCTTGTTCACTTCTATCTTTGGCTGCATATTTACTGCAGAACTGATCTCACCCCTTCCCCAGGGCAAACTATGTGGCTACAGCTGCTTGAAGTAGAATAAAGCAGCAATTCAGACTCCAAGGCTTAGGATCCTTCTCTGTCAGGTTGAGGGTAGAGATGAGAAATGGGAGATGTCTCACGTATGACCATCTGGAAGCCCACTGTGAGATCCTGACTGGCTCAGTCAGTATCTGTATAATGTTGGTAGCTCTGAATTTATTTTTTGGCTGTGAATTTGTATGCTTAAGTGATTTAGCTTAAGGATGTTTTGCCTTTCCTTTTTCTAGCCTGAGAACCCCTCCACCCAAAGAGATATCCCATATGACCCTTTGTACATTTTAGGTTTTTATACCTCATTCTTTCTCTAGGATGGACACAGCAGTCCCCTGGCCTCCTAGTTGCCTATATGGATGTGCTACTCTGCCTCATGACCTACTTCCAGGATCCTTAGGAGATAGCCAAAGTAACAGGCTCTCCATGTGCCACCTGAGTAGGCTGAAACTTGGAACAGTGTGGAGCTCTTCAGGGCAGGCTAGCATGAGGATGTGCCACCTGCCTTCAGAAACCTCCAGATTAGAAGATGGCAATAAGCCCCACCCTCATTTGTGCCCCTGAAATTCAACCCACTTTGCATCCCACTTTTTTTTCAATAATAAGTGGGGTGACTCCATAAAGGCACATTCCAGCACCCTGAGGTTCTTAGGTCCCCACAGGGTCCTCCCATGAGCTTTTTTACCATGTTGCATTCTTATGGGGGCAGTAGGATAGATCTATATACAAATTCTGCATGTTGGTAACACCCATCAGGAAAAGGGGCTATCACTATCTCCCTCTAGGAAAATGATTTTCTTGGAATCCCTGATGCACATGACTTGAGGATGCAGAAAGACACTTCCCTGCATCCCTATTAAGAAATAAGAGAATAACACAATATTGTGTATTTTATCCACAAAGCTAGACATAATCCTCTTTTCCACCCTCTTTATTGACTAGTCTAGGGCCAAAGTTGGTGGAGTAGAGGTTCCTGGAGGTCAGTGCTGCCACTTGCAGGGCACTTACTAGCTCCAAATGCAAGCTATTCAAAGATACCATTCTGAAGTTCAAGAACCTTGAAAAGTTTACAGAATCAACTTTGTGTATAAACCCTCTCTTACACTCATCCGGGCTTTTCTTCACCTCTCACACTAACAAAGGTAGTTCATAGAGCTTCTCATGAGAGATGTCGTCTCATTGGGCTGCCTGACTCTTTTGTTTCTCCTTCTTGGTCCTCTGGTATCCAGCATTGGTCAATTAAATTTACCAAGTAACTGGAATTTTGGCTTTTCAGAAAAAACTATGGAGATGTAGAGTTGCATCAGTATTTTATAAAGGATTTGGAGAAAAAAATACCAATTCTGGATTTGAAGAAAGCTTATAGAGTGAAGAGACAGAAGGAAATAAATGAATTAAGCACTATAGAAAGAGAAAGAAAATTCTTAGGGTCATTCATAACCATTCTAGTTAATGTTAACTATTAACCATTCTACTTAATAGTTTTTCTGAAACCAGAAAGGCATGTAGGAAATACTGTTAGAAATGTTTTAAGGTGAATTGATCTGTAAGCGTATTGTTTCAGCAAAACTGCCAAACACTCTTTTCATTAGAGGTATGAGCAAGGAAAAAAAAAAGATTGTGATTTGTAACAATTTCATAGGCCACTTACTAATGTCAAAACAAGTTCTGTGACAGTCTATGGATATTACTGCCTGTCTGCTCAGATGAATGCAGGCTGATGAGGTCAGAAAAAGTATTTGATGTTATAAGAAAATTTTTGAAGATATTTTAATATACTTTATAAAGAATATAATATCTGAAAATATTTTTAAGTTCAAATATAGAAATCAAGTTAGGCAGAGCTTATTTGTGTGTGTAGTAGTGGTTTCTTACTTGTACTTAATGCATTTATGCAAACAAAAATCAGACTGTAAACAATCAGATATATTGTGAGGATGATTATTCTACAGTTGTTTGCAGAAAGTATCTTAATATTACATTTTATTAACTAAAATACTTCTGATCCTTCAAATTTTCTTTCTCTTCTTCCACTACTGTATTACAATTGTGAAAACTGTAACAAGAAATAATGGTTCATAAAGCAAGTGAGCTTGCAGAGGGGTTTACACCAGACACAAGGTCCTGGGCATATTGAAAACTAACGAATATTTTCTTTCAATTTGGATGAGAGCTGAATCTTCTCACACACAGTAGATGCTGGCAGACAGGGTTGAAATTATTATTTGTCAAATGATGTATGAAAAACAACATTTTGCATAAGTATGCAAATTTTAGTCATCAAAGTTGAATATATAAAAATCTGGGTTATATGAAAGTCAAATGTTTGAAAGTCAGGGACATTTCCCTTAAGATGACAATTGTAATTTAAAATGTAGTAAGAGATTTTCTTTCAAGATGTATTTCTTTAGACTTTTAATGTCTTACTTATTTCTAAATGTTGCCATTCAAACAAGTTGTCCTGCAATTATCCAGTATTCCTTGAGATTCATCATTATACGTCATTTCCATTAGTCTTTGCTTCTTAATCACCCCTTTGCTTTACCTTTTCCCACAAATTGATCATTCTCCAGTAAAAAACTATGCAATAAATAAACTTAATGAGAACATTTTGAGATGTTTTCAAGAGCTCACTTTTCTTAATGGAACCAGTCAAGGTAACACCACACTTTGCCACTGTTTCTCATGTATATGGACAGAAGCATACACATAGGTAACATTATCTCTTACTTCTCAGCATGTAAAGACAGTTTTACACACTTTAAAGGTCACCTTAGTGTCGCGACCCCTTGCCCGCAAGGAAGACGCAACTCGGAATCTTCTCTCAGCAGTTTATTCAGGTCCTTGATACTTTTTCTTCTTTCAGCTGTTTATTCAGGCCTTTGTATAGACATGTCTTTTAGCTTCTATTGCTACTCCTACTACTACTTCTACTGCTACTCCTACTGCCACTACTACTACTGCTACTACTACTGCCACTACTACTACTCCCGTGTGCCCCAGCCTTAATAAAGCAGATAAAGCCCCAATGCACAACTGCCACGTGGACTTTTCCCATAGGGTGCCAAGTCACAGCGTGCCAACTCATTCTGATAAGGAGTTGTTTGTCACAGACTACAGGGGAAACCAGCGCCATCTTGTAATGGTGGCCACAGTTCACAGAAATGGCTCACCACAGTTCCCCCTTTTTTGTTTTATTACGACAATACAGGCGAGAGTAGAGGTCCTATCCCACTGTGCAGAAGTGGCTGCATAGTATGGCCCAGCCTTAAGGAGGGCCCTTCCCCAAACCTGAGGCCATATCAGCCGACGCCCTTTTTCGTGGGGCGGGGCGTGGACGTCAAACCCGCATGCAATAGGACATGCTCCCCTTGAGGTCCACTCAAGTGGATCACTCAAGTGCAGTGCCTTGCCTCGCATCCTGTATCGTGACGATGGTAGACAAAGGGGGACAGCTGAGGCTGTCTTTGTAGTGCAGACAAAATTAAGTTGGCAACACCCTAAGAGAAAGGCACGGACAATAGAGAGGGGGAGAAATTTGGTTGTGACATCTGCCATTGTTAGATAAAGGTCAAGACGTTCCCGTGGAGCACATATGTCATGGCCTTGTGAACTGGCCACTTTTCATGCAGAACAAGGAATTGGGGGCTGGGCCCCGGGGGCCAGGGAAGGCCTGCTATCAGCAAGTTCCCCTCTTTTGTTTATTGCATGTCAAAGGGAATCAAGTAGCCCCTGTCTTAGGTCGTCCACCGCCCCTGCACTGCTTACCCGTCTCTGGGGAGGCCCCACTCCCCTGTATTAGGTTGCAGTGCAAGCGTGGAAGTTGCCCGTCACTGGGTACTACAAGATCAGCTCAGGTGTTGTGGCCAACAGGACATTGTTATGGTAACCGCCTCCATAAACAGGACCCATGACCATCACCATCAAATGGCAGGTGTAGTTGGACTGTAAGATTAGCTAGCAAAGATCCTAGTGCAGAAAGGCAGGGAGGAGAGGTATGCACAAAGGAAAGATATGGTAGAAGTTCCAACACTAGAAGAGTGACAAAAGAAGGACATGTCGATCCCAGTGCAATGTAACTTGGGGTGCAATGACCATGTCAAAGGTTTACTGTTTAAGATGCACAAGCCAGACTTGTGGCGAGTTGCCATTTTCTAAAGCAGCAAGAGCTTGTATGATCATAGCCCTATCGTGAGCACTGCGGGCCTTGAGGCGACAGAGAAACCACAAGTAGAGAAACATACCAAAGCAACACATTGCACCAAAAATGTCTACTCCCACCCACTCCTTAAAAAAGGAAAAGGCAGAAGAAATCCAAAGGGTGAATTGTCCCAAAGTCACCGGTATGACACGGGTGTCGTTCAAAACAGCTATCTGAGTCAGTTGAGACTGGATCAAGTTTTCTGCTTCCATGGACCAGGTTCTGGATAGATACTCTCCGATGATGCATGAGGCATTTCTGGAATCATTAAATCTGACAGAGGTTATGCATAAATGTGCACGTTGGTCAACACAACCCAAAAGCACCAAGTCAGCCAATTCTTCTACCTGAGCTTGGAGTAAATCTATTCTTTGGTTGGCAGCTAAAATCCCTGACAAAAGATGTTGGTTAATTCTACTTTGAGATTTAGAAATTACTTGATTGTATTTTTACTGAAAAGCAAATTTATAGTAAACACATTTATCTCAAATATCTGTAACTGAAAAGGCAGAGTATCTGATAAATGTAAATATAAAACTTAAATTATGGGTTTTCTGTTGAAGAAAAACAATTAGGCAAATATATATTAACTAATTAATTAGGCATGTACTAATTAATTTATAGATTAACAAATATAGGTTATCTAAATATCTAAAATATATATATAAAGAATAAGAACATAACTTATAATTGTATTAACTTTATGTAACCACGTGGTCTTAAAATATTTGGATCCATTTAAATTTATTTTTAACTAGGAGTGCACTCTTCTATGTGACGTCACTTGATGTAACTGAAATAAGATCCTTGAGTATACATTTTTATTTTTATAGTTAGCAATGAAAATAAGGATTTTTTGGTCATCACAGGAACTTTGCCGGCTTGTTCCTGTGGCGAGCAAATGCATCCTCATAACCTTCAAAATTAAAAGTAAAATATAAAGAAGCATATTTGATATCTCCCATCAATAGAACATTATTTAGTAACACAACTATAGAGAAAAAGTCAGGTTATTTAACTTAGAACTAGCTTAAATTTAGGACTGTAACATAGAAACCTGTGGAATTAAATTTTGTCTGAAAAAGATATCTTTCATTAGCATTTACAGGTAGGCATTTTGTTGTAAAAAAAAAATACAGGCTCTGAGCAGCTCCGGTAGAAACCTGAAACACAGCAGTACAGGTTAGTGGCTGGAAAGCGGGACTAGAAGTCCTGTCTGAGTGACTGTGGAAGAACCAATCAGAAGCCCGCAAAAGTGTGGGAGGTGGGACCAGGAAGCAGCTATGCCGGCCAGGCACCCCATGGTTACCATGGTGATGCAAACAACATGGAGTCTGGTGCCCATTTTCAGGGCAAAAGTTCTCCAAGTTTTCTTAGCCGATTGTATTTTGTTTGATTTTGTCTGCATTTTCCCCCGCCTGGCCAAGATCTTACTGCGGTAGCAGCTTGTTCTGTCTCTGAGACCTGCGGTTGCAGTTGTACATCCTGTACTTCCTGGCATTCCCCTAGGGAGTCTACAGATAGAAAGGGGTTGGTCCCTGGGAGGTGACGAAGTCGCCCACTCCCCGGGGTACCATTCCGTCCCTGGATTGCCCCATACACCTAGGCTTCTGGGGCCTGGGCCGGGCCCCTGTTTCCGTTTTGAGGGCAGCGGCCAGAACCTGTCCTGTAATATGAGCTCCATCAATATCCTTACAAGCTCGAATCATGTCATCAACACTCTTTGTTCTGGTAGATTTAATAGCATTTTGGCAATAGGAATTTGCATATTTAAGAGCCAATTGCTTAATGACCGGCATGGCTTGTTCCAAGTTAGGGAATATTTTTTCTGCTACCTGTATCAATCAGGCAAGGAAGTCAGAATAAGGCTCAGAGGGTCCTTGAGCAATTTTTGAAAGTTTTGTTTTAGCATTTGAAATAGGTAGAGCCTTCCAAGCCTAAATGGCTGCTGTAGCTATCTGAGCATAGACCCCAGGATTATAATTAATTTGTTGATTTATGATAGCATATTGTCCCAAGCCTGTTAACATTTCAAGGTTATGCCGTGGGAAGCCGGCGTCCTGATTGACTCGGGCTAGCTCGCGACACCTCTCTTGATTTTCACTTTTCCACAACAAAAAATCCCCTCCGGACAACACAGCCATGCAAAGCTGTTGCCAGTCACTAGGTGTCAGCTGATTGGCAGAGAAAGACTCGAAGAGAGTCAATGTAAAGGGGGCATGGGATCCGTAATTAGTAACTGCCTCCTTTAGTTGTTTAATATCCTTAAAGGCTAAAGGAACATGTACTCTGGCCGGCTGTCCATCGGCATCCAAGTTTTCAATTACTGGGAAGTTTTGGCCGTCTTAGGCTGCCACTGAACACCCCCCAGCCTTCTGGGGTTGTCCTTGTCCCAATCGGGGTTATAAGGAGGGAGCGTGACAGCGATCGGGGCTGTAGGTGCTTTAAATCTTGACTTTTTCAATCGACCCTCCAGTTCCTCTATCTCCCTTTCCAATTCTTCCTCCTGCCAGCTGTTACCATGGAGCCCAGTTAGTAACTCCCTTATCTTAAAAATGTAGTCAGCACTGTGAAGCCCAGCTCAAGGCCAGAGGCCTTGTTACATATTTTTGTGAAAAACTAGTAAGGGAGTGTCCAGTGCCTGGAATGCTGATTTTTTCAGACAGTAGCCAAATAAAACAGGGCAACATGAAAATAGGAAGTTTATCTACATTAAACCTTTTTGTAGAGATTCTTTTGCTGAAAGTCCTAAAATAAGCCATGGTGAATATTCTGGAGAAGGTCAATTAAGACTTTTCTGTGGGCCTGATAGGGAGGGGGAAGATGAGAAGGCGGGGTTGAGAGCAGCTAGGGTGGATCTAATTCCTCAGAACTGTCCGAGCTACTTGTGTCCTTGGGAGTTTTTAACTCAGTCAAGTCCGGATAGAGCCTTCTCCTCTGTTTAACTTCAGACTCCCTTATCTGTTCACCACTCTTACTCCTAATACTTTCTGCTACCTCACTATGTGACCCCTCCGATTTTTCTTCATGCAATTGCTCAAGAACGGCCTGACCCTCGCTCACAGCTTTCTGGCATTTACCATCCATTATACACCCCCTCACTAATTTCCAAAGCGGAATGGTACCGCCCCTTAAAGTTCCTTGTTTGTAAGCGAAATCCAGATCTTTCCCTAATTTGTCCCAACTGGGAATCGTGAGACTCCCTGAAAAAGCAAACCAAGGAGCTACAGAGTCAGTCTCTTCTAAAAACCTCTGTAATGTGCACTGCTTCACTTTAAGTCCCTTAGAACGCAGTAACCCGTCCAAGGCCAGCAAAATTGGACTTGAGGGAGTAGCACCCATACTGTTCCAAGCAGTATAAAGAAAGTGAAAATACAAAACCCCGCTCTCTCTTTATCTACAGAGGAGCGTCTTATTTATTTATTTATTTTTTCCCCGCTCTCTCTTTATCTACAGAGGACACAACAACAAAAGAAACACAAAAAACAAAAGCGAAATGACACAACAAAAGAAACACAGAAAACAAAAGTGAAAGTACACAGTGCAGCTGCAATAAATATGAGGCTCTCTCTTCCTTTGTAGAGGAGCTGACCCCGCTTTGGATGC
Organism: Urocitellus parryii; assembly: GCF_045843805.1. NCBI lineage: Eukaryota > Metazoa > Chordata > Mammalia > Rodentia > Sciuridae > Urocitellus > Urocitellus parryii. The sequence continues at coordinate 666,959 of NW_027553327.1, forward strand.
GGATCCCACTTACTGGGACTATCCCTGCTTTGATCGCAGATCCCACTTACCTGGGACTAACCGGTGCACCACCCCTGACCGACTGAAAGTTCTGGTTCCCGGGTCTCGGCGCCACTTGTCGCGACCCCTTGCCCGCAAGGAAGACGCAACTCGGGAATCTTCTCTCAGCAGTTTATTCAGGTCCTTGATACTTTTTCTTCTTTCAGCTGTTTATTCAGGCCTTTGTATAGACATGTCTTTTAGCTTCTATTGCTACTCCTACTACTACTTCTACTGCTACTCCTACTGCCACTACTACTACTGCTACTACTACTGCCACTACTACTACTCCCGTGTGCCCCAGCCTTAATAAAGCAGATAAAGCCCCAATGCACAACTGCCACGTGGACTTTTCCCATAGGGTGCCAAGTCACAGCGTGCCAACTCATTCTGATAAGGAGTTGTTTGTCACAGACTACAGGGGAAACCAGCGCCATCTTGTAATGGCGGCCACAGTTCACAGAAATGGCTCACCACAACCTTAGTATTAAAGAAAAGCATCTTTCACAGATGTTTTGTCTCCATGCATAACTACGGAACCTCCAGCATGTAATGTGTATTTGCTACCTTTGAGAGCTTCTATCATTTACCTGTCTTCAGTAAAAATTTAAAGTGCTGGATCAAAGAAGTGAACATGTATGGTTTGGGCCCATTTATAGTTTGGGGCCCACAGTTGTGGGGAAATGGGATTGTATGCCCTTAGGAAAAATCAGGTTCTATTTCTTAACTGTTGCACATTTTGATTGTATGTGAGGTGGTGTTTTTCTCTGGCTTTTATTCAGAGAAATTAGATCAGTTTGAAAAGTTGTTGAAATGAAACATTATGAGCATATGGAGATGTATAGAGAAACACGGTAACTAATGCAAGAACTTTAAACCTTGATTAATATCTTACTATAAACCTATTGCTAACATAGCATGAACAAGGCTAACCTGGCATTGGCCTTGCCAACTTAATGAATAATTAACTAATTAACTTAGGTTTTCTTACATATTAAAATTCACTCTATTCTTGGTGACCATTAAAATATTATTTCTAGGCCAGGAACAGTGGTGCACACCTGTAATTTCAGCACTGGAGGCCAAAACAGGAGGATGGCAAGTTCAATGCCAGTCTTAGCAATTTAGCAAAGCCCTAAGCAATTTAGTGAGACCCTAAAAATAAAAAATTAAAAGGGCTGGGGATGTGGCTCAGTGGTAGAGCACCGCTGGGTTAAATCCCCACTACTATTACAAATATTACTTCCAATATGAAATCTCTTAATTATGAACTGAGTATGATATGGGAAACCGAATTACATTCAAAGTTGTTGCATGAATTATCAACATCTGAACTTATGCCTCAAAATTTCAAAAAGAGTAAGAAGAGGTCAAAAAAACATTTTAAATATTATTCTTCACTATAATTTATTACCAGCCTTCTGTCTTTATCAGTAAAATCTTGAATCTACAAAGAAATGTTAAAACACATATATGCATAAAATTCAGTGCAAATATACATATTTCTGTTGATTTCTTCCAAAATCAGAAAAGAAGAAATCACAGATCATGGTATAAAATCTTGAATAGACAATGTATTTGCTTCACATTTTCATGAAAATTAATGCTATTCTTTTAAGAAATCTCTAGAGATACCAAATGATAAGTGTTTATGAAAATAAGCTTGATCCTACTCATAGTTAAAATCCTAGGTTGTACACTAAAAAAGAAAAAAAAGCCCTGTAATATAAAAATGAAGATGTCAGCAATGACAGTATTTATCTGAAGGAAAAATTCCAGCTTAGAAAGCTATAATTAATTCTTAACTGTTGAAAATACTGTAGAAGACCTATGACATACATTATTATAAACCTGAGATAATTGGTCTGCATATCAAGCAATAGTTCCTAGCAATCTATAACATTTACATTTAAAATGCTGGATAAGATATTTTTCTCAATAATGTACAGATTAATTTGTGTAAATTCCTTCAAACACTGCAAAGTATGGTAAAAACATAGTAACTACTATGTAAATACATAACATATTCTCAATACCATTAAAACTGTTATGCAATTGAACATGAAGTGTTGTTTACAGCATATACATATACAGAAGGGAAAAATATTTTATTAATATTTACAAAGAGCTATAAAAGTGAGAACTCAGTCTTCATTGCCCTCTTTAATTCAACTTTGAGCATACCAATAATACTTTCTTCCTACAAATTCCATTTGTGATTGGAACTCTCCCACTGATTCTGGGACAAGAAAGAATTAAAATGTAATTTTGTTCAGTTTTGTTAATAAGTGTCTAGAGAAGTTGTTATAAACTGAAAAATGAAGTCATGACCTCATTCAATCTTGGCCTACTCTCGGCACTAAATGGTGATGAACAGGAAAAGTACTTACAGGTTTGGTATAAAAACGGGAATTCATAAGTAGAAGACAGTGAATGCTCTTAATTGCTAAACTCTAGCAAGTATTTGTTGTTGCTGTCATTTTACTACATTGTAAATTCCTCAGAGTGAAGTAAACAAGAAGGCAGAATAGGAATCTTATACCACAATCTCCCTAAGTTGTGCTGATTTAGTAGGCAACTGTTATGGTTTGAATATGAAGTGTCCCCCAAAAACTCACGTGTGAGAAAATTCAAGAAGGTTCAGAGGAGAAATGATTGGGTTGTGTGAGGCTTAACATCATCAGTGAATTAAAACCCCAATAGGGATTAACTGAGTGGTAACTCAAGTGACAGGCTATGTCTGAAAGAGGTGGGAATTGGGGCATGGCATATGGGATAGATATTTGTATCTGGCAAGTGGAAACCTCTCTCTCTGCTTCCTGATAATGATGTGAACTGCTTCCCTCTACCACACTCTTCCACCATGATGTTCATCCTCATTTTGGGCCTCAAGGAAGGGAGCCTGCTGCCTGTGGATTGAGACTTCTGAAACTGTGAGACCCCCAAATAAACTTTTCCTCCTCTATAATTGTACTGGTTGGGCCTGTTAGTTGCAGCAGTGTGGAAAAGCTGTCAAAAACAGCAACCATAAATAAAAGTATTTTGTGAGAGTCCAAGCAGCTAATGGGCAAATTTAGCACATGTTTGGAGCAAAAACATCTGAAGAGAGACACACTGAAGAGGGCAAAAGTATTTATCATTTTGCCCAGGTCACCCTTCCTGAAAGACAGCATAGCTCAGTGACAAGAGCCTTCTCTTTGGTCCTTGATTCCTCCCACAGGAGTTGAATGCAATGAATGAGAATCCAGCTTCTGCAGCTGGGTAGGAAGCTGCCCAAGAAGCTTTCCTTTCTTATTCTATCAGGAATATTAAAGGCATCATTATGGTTGAATATCTGGGAGAGGCTGGGATCAGGGAACAGAGGCAACCAAGGTTTAAGCTCAACAAGGAAACATGGATCTTCCTGACCACTTTGCAGACTTCACCAGGAAACCTGCCCATGAGCCACTCCAGAGGCCCTTCCCATGGGCCACTCATACCTCTAATGATCTGCACACTTTACCTACCTCCTTCCCTGTAGCTGGCTGCTGGAATGTGGCCTCAGAACACTGAGTTCTTTTACAGGTGACTCATGAGCAATGCAACGAGACAGCTCAACTCTGTGGACTGGGAGAAAGCATAAAAAGCTGAGAATTTCAGGACACCATCCTACAGAAAACAATCAGGAGACTCTCAGCACCCCACCTATTTTTGACGAACAGGAAAATGGCATATATCCTTCAGAATTCCTTACTCCCAAGGCAGGAATGGGGAGGTACACATCTACAGAAAAATCCTAGAAGAGCCTAGAATTGCTAATCTCACTGACTGATGAGATTAGCTAGTCATTAGAGTCTGGAGGTGCTGTCTGCTTCTTCAAACACTAAGAATTTTGTGATGCAAAACTTTAAGGAACAAGAAAAACCAAGGAAACATGAGCCTACCAAAGGAATGTAATAATTTTCCAATAACGAACTTCAAAGAAACATATCTGTGAATTTGCCTGTCAAATGCAAGGTAAAGTGTATCTGTTAATCTACTATGCATGGACTATGTAAGAAACCATACAGGCCAAGAGGGAGTGGATGATTATCCAAAGTTCTGAAAACAAATCACTGCCACCAAGATTATTTTACCAAAAGAGGTATTCTTCAGAAACAACTGACAGAAAAAGAATTTCCAAGGAAAACAAAATCTGAGGAACCCCTTCACCGACCTGCCTTACAATAAATGCTAAAGAGATTCCATCACTCTAAAACAAAATGACAGTTATTAGTGACATGAAAACATGGTAAAGTACACATTCATATTCAGAACTACTCTAATACTGTAATGATGGTGTATAAATCAGTTTTGACTCTACTATAAAGGTTAAAAATAAAAGCATTAAAATAACTATAGCAACAATAACTTGTTGATTGATATAAAATATACAAGATAATTATATTCACTCTTGCCACTCTATTCAACACAGAACTGGAAGTCCTAGCCAGAGTAATTTGGTAAGCCTAAGAAATAAAAGGCATCTAATTTGAAAAGGAAGAAAATGAAAAATTCAAAAATGAAATTAGTAAAGCAATCCCATTCACATTATGATCAGAAAATTAAATACTTCAGAATAAATTTAACCAAGGAGGTGGAATAACTGTACATTGAAAGCTAAAATGCATCAATGAAAATACATATACATAAATGAGACAAAAATAAATGGAAATAAAATTAATATTGCTAAAAAAATCCGTAGTACCTAAAGCAACATACAGATTCAATGTAATCCCTATGAAAATTCCTATGGCATATTTTTTATACAATGGAAAAAAATAGTCTTAAAATTTTAAAGCACCATAAAAACCTTATTAAATAAAGCAATTTTGAGAAAGAACAACAAAGGTGGAGGCATGGTATTACCTGATTCAAAGGAAGAGAGAGCTCAGAAATGAACTGAAACATATTGTCAACTAATTGTCATCAAAGGTCCATATTTACGGACATGTTATGGGAAAACCAGAGATCCTCATGCAAGGTGATGACATTGAGCTCTTAACTTTCACCATACACAAAAATAAACTTGAAATGGATTAAATCTTCATATTAAATTCTCCTTGCCTGTATTTATATACTCATATCTGATGATGGAAAAGACCAAATATTAGGCCCAAAACTTAAATATGAGAATAAAGAGCTCAAGAGAAGATTGATTTTGATATTACCTATTTTATTTTTATAATTTATTTTAAAACAACCAATGCCCTTGAACAAAGAAATGGGAAAACACAGAGGAAAAACAAAGTGGAAATCTATGGCTCAGCTTTCCCATGGTAAAAAGATTTAGTGTCATGACAGACTTCAGGAAAAGAGACTATTAGGATTCTTGTTTAGCTCTTCAAATTTAAGATAGCACCCCATCTCCCAGGCTCTGGGGTTCCCTAGGAGCCTAACTTCTGTGGGTGCCATACTCTGACTATAAAACTGCCTCTTGTGTTTTTTTTTTTAATCTTTTACTGATTTTATTTTTTTAATACACGATCACAGTGGAATGTATTACTATTCCTATTACACATACAAAGCACAATTTTTCATATCTCTGTGTATAAAGTATGTTCATGCCAGTTTATGCCATTATACATGTAACTTTGTTTTCTTTTTGCATTACAATTCACATATATACCTACATTTTTCATAAATGTATATAAAGTATGTTGACACCCAATCAAGTCTTCATACAGGTACTTTGTATAATGATGTCCATCACATTCCACCATCCTTGCTAATCCCCTGCCCCTTCCCTCCCACCCCTCTTCCTTATCTAGAATTTATCAAATCCTCCCATGCTCTCCCTCCCTACCCCACTATGAGTCAACCTCCTTATATCAGAGAAAACATTTGGAAAACTGCTTCTTGTTCAAAAGATAAGAGTTAACTTTTCTTAGGTGTAAGGCGGGTTAGCAAGACAGGCGCCCAACCCCACCTTTCCCTCACTGTGTTCTTCAAAACTCTCACACTTTGGCTCAGCAGCGATGAGTTCAGACTGAGCTGTGTCCTCTCCCTGCTGATGTATTAACTTGAATCCTCTTCCCTGCCTGTTCGACTTGGTCCTGTGCAGCATTCATTTTGGCAGTGCTCTGAGTAGAAGAACCAGGATTTTTACCCACATGGCCTTCTCAATATTATAGTACATGAGAAGGCCTCGAACCTCAGATAACAAAACTTGTGTATAGACCATTTTGCGCTAATTCTACAAGAGTTACATTATTGATGAATAATACAGTATTTTTTCCTATTTCACTTCAGGGCAGGCTGATAAACTTTAGTATCATGCTGTAAATATTTTCATAACTATTTCCTGAATAAAGGAGACCTCATATGAAACATTGACTAAAAGCAAATTTTTTTTCCATTCTCTTTTCACTAAATGAATCTAGAGGTGTTTATCCCCAGACAACACATATTCAAAGCTTTTTCATAATTTATACCCTGCTCAGGAGATTTCATTAGGGATGCAATATTAAGTATACGCACTTAAGGAAATGCACTGTTTTCATTTTCATATGATTTCTGTGTATTGAAGGTAATTGTTTTGATTTAAAAGACAATTAACCAAACTTCTACAATTGTAATTTGATGACAGTGCAGAATAGGCATAAGCAGTGGTTGTTTATTTACTGTTTTGATCTATAGTCTTTAATCAACTTGAATATTATTAAAATTTGACTGCTAAACTTCTTTTGTAGATCATGAATCATAAGCACATTATCCTGTTAAATGAAGTTAGAAACAAAATTAATAACTAAATTATGGAAGATAGCATCTTAAGAATCCTTATAAAAGAATCAGGTAACAGGATCCCTAATATATAATCATAATTATTTTGCCTATACTTCTCAAGCTAGAAGGATCTTTATTTGCCTATATATATATTATTTGCCTATACTTCTCAAACCAGAGGGATCTGGTTTTGCAAACATGTAAGCGATAATATTTTCCAAACCTTCTTAGATAAATCCTGAAACTTTTATGTCTCAAGAGTCCTTCTCTGGCTTTATAGATATCCGTCTGCTAGTTCTCCACATTCTCACATCCCAACCCAGGAAGAGGTGGAGACTATTGTTTCAACAATTAAAAAAACTTACAGCTGAGCCTTCTTCCTCTGAATAATTATTTTGTAGTCTACGTTAACAAAGAAGGCTACAATACATAACAATGGGAGGGTAAACACATCACCTTATCATAAGATTGTGTTGGTAATATACACAAGAATATTCTTTCCATGACAGGGACCAAAATTGCCTCATTGTATTCAAGACAACATGATAATAGACACCATTTAAGTAAATTTTTCTTGAATGTATTAAAATTTCAAAGAACATGAAAATTCAAACTTTCTGTGGATTTTAATAGTAATAGAATAATTTTAATTCAGTATCATTTCAAAAAATGGATTCTTGTTTTTTGTCTATCTTTTCATTACTATAAAAACTTGTTCTAATGATATTCAGAGAATTTTGTAAAATGTTTTGAAACTATCCTTGTCCTTTCTCATAAATTTTATTTCACCATCATTTTTAAGTGCTAGTAATATCAATTCTCTTTTCTAAGAGCAATTTTGGTTTAAAGCAGCATCAGAAATTCATAGATGTATGGTAAGAATTAGAATCAGCCTCTTCAGTTAACATTATCAATCATAAAAGGAATAAAAGCGATAAAAGAAGTAAAATGTACATCAGATCCAGATAAATCTAAGCATTGTAATATTTTCTAACACCCATCAGTATGTATGATACCTTTGGAACATTGTTTTACAGTAGACAAAGAACAAATAAGCATTAAATAACTGTGCACAGATTAATTTAGACTAATATTAATTTTCCTGATTTAAATATTTCTTGGCAATGCAATGTCACAAATAACTAGTGTGTGATACTAAAAGCTTTATAGCTGCAATTTTAATGTTATAATTTTTAGAAAAAATAAAGCATGAAGGATGCAACAATATAAAAAATGGCTGTATTTTTGTGAAAAATGTCCTTGATATTGAGGTTTAATCAGAAGAAAGGAAAAAAAAACAGAAAATGTAAAGCCTCAGAAGGAATTGCAGCTCTAAGATATACAGGTTCTTAAATTATTTTTACTACTAAGGTAACAGTGATCATTTATTTCCATAAAATGACCTGATGCAACAGACAAACTCAGATGCCTTTAAGAACAAACTGGATGGAACTGATATAGAAGGGTAGGCTGTTGGGTTTGGATAAGTTTATACAAGGTGTTGGGGGGAAAGGAGAGCAAGAAGCAATGTAATAGGTGAACTGGAGAAGCAGAGATGGATTGTAAATTTCAGTGAGAGATTGTGGTTTATAAGAACAAATATCAATCAGTATTTATGTGAAAATCTTGAGAAGCTTTTACCTTGAAAGTATTTTTTAGACATAAACACATACAATTCTGAGAATAATTGAGCAATTAATTTTGATGAGTACAAATTTTGAAAATGTTTGTATTTTACCCTTATCTATGACCCTAAAATTAATAAGTTATGCATGCCTTATTAATTATGAAAAAGTTATTTGGACATGAAAAATAATTATTTTTTATTAAAACCTTTAAAATATCAAAAAGAAAAATCTATTTGACATAAAAATTAAATTTAAGGTGCCCAAATATTTATAAGATTATTTTTGATATAATGACATATAGCATTTCATTTTTCTTCATATTGATTTTGATTTAAAAACTCCAAATAAAATTTTTCATGAGTTTTAGAACCAGAAGTGCCTTCCCATTACTATAAAATTGTGTGCCTGATTTTGTGTAAATATCATGTTAGAAATGTCAAGTGACTTACCCAAGTTAGCATAATACTTACAGCAAACGTATGACTAAAATTAAGGTAGCTCTTTTATTCTTTAAAGAATCCAGTTTTTCCTGTGTTCCATAATCTCTGGACTCTATGTCCAGGACAAATACAAATTTCTTTTTGTGGTCTACAAGATGCTACATAATCTGGTCTTGGAATAATTCTTTGAGCTTATCTCTCACCATTGCAGCAGCTGAACAGGCCGGTTCCCAGGCCATTATACCTATCTATCATTCTGATTGATAGACATTCTATGAGGCAGGTGCACTAATATTCTCAAATGACAGATTAAAACACAGAGGCTGCAGGTCAGTAAACTGCCCAACATTATGTCATGGTGGGATCAGGATTGAACTGCAGTCTCTGATTCCGTTCTCCATGTTTAAGATCTGATGCTCCAGCTATTTTCTGGCTTCTGCTTCTATAGCCAGACTGGATCTTTGCTTTCATCAGTATCTAAGATCTTGGTCCTATCTGAGCCTTTCAATTCATTTTTCCCTTTGCCTAAAATCATTTTCTCCCAAGTATTTGAATGCCTTTGTTTTATACATTTCTCTAAAGTATGCTCAAATATTTTTTTACCTTAGGCTTCAGTGATAATCTGACTAGGCTGTGTTTGGCCCCCACCTATGCACAACTGCTGATGTGTACTCTGATTACATATTCACTAATCCTGTGCCAGAAGTTTCAGTTCACTTCCTTCTCTCAACTCCTAAACACTTCCTGAAATCCTATTGTCCTTCATTTATATGTTTCTCTATATCCCTTACTAGAATATACTTTAAAGATAACAGGCCTTATGTTTCATTGATTATTCAAAAACTGTTGTAAGAGATATCCAGTACAGAGTTCTTTAGTTAATTAAATAATTTCTATATTCTGGAGAGATTTTAGATATACTTTAGGAACTGAAAGAAGGATAAGGAAAGATTATGATTATAGAATATTACCTATGTTTTATTCTAATTGTACTTGTTCTTTAAGTCATCTACTTAGGTAAATATTTATTCAATAATCATAAAAGTTAATTTGCCATCTATGTTTTAACAAAATAATTTCTGTGTCCTTTCATACTATGACATTTTCTTGTTTTATTCATGGATTCTTTACAGAATATAGTAAAATAGAGATAAAAGGGTGCTCCTGATTTAATGCAAATTTGTTTTGTCCTAAACATGGTGCTCATTTAGAAGGTAGAGCAAATGTGTGATTTAAATAAATTGCATTCATGTAAAACTTTAAAATATAATTGCAAGAATTGAAGAATAATAGGGAGTGAATGTGTAAAGAATTGAAAAATAAACCAATATTGTACTTTTTCAGTGCTGTGATTCTTAGATCAAGAAACCCAATAGGTCTAATGAAACCTTATATTATATCAACTTCATAGCAGATTATCCTAGAGCTTTGGGACTACAGAAGAGAAAATAAAATTTATAAGGATGTATCTGTGTTTGAAATGCTGTCTGTGAGTTGAAATTGGATTTCAGAAGCATGCCTTAGGGTCCTTTGATTTTAGTAGACTTATGGACTCAGTATCTGTAAACCAACATACCAAGGATACTTAATAAGTAAACTTAAATTAAGATTGAAAACAGGACAGTAAATATCATCTTATTGGTATCACTGTGACTTTGTGAAATGAAAATCAAGATTGGAAAAGTAACAATGTGCAGTGGGTATTCCATAGTTGAAATAAATATTCATCTTATGAGGAAAGGCAGAGTGAAAAGTGTCATTCTTCAAAGCATGTGTCTTATTGCAAAAATATAAATGTGAGGGTGGAAATTTGCTGATAACTCAAGGAGAATAAGACTGTAATGATATCTATGAAATTTTATACAGATGAAAACAGTTGATTTTCAAAGTTATTTTTAAAAGCTTTATTAAACTATTCATTTGAAAAATACACAGTGTGAGAAATTATTGAATTTAGTAATTATCAAATTATTTTGAACATACATTTTTCTTTGAGAAATCAAATAATACGTCAGAGTATCTTTTTGCCCATTATTAATTCTGACTTGGTAAAAAATATGAAAAAATATGTGTGAATGTGCAGATACTTGTGTGTGCATTTTTGGTGCAAATGAAGTGATAGGTCACTTGGAAGAATGCAGTATTTTTATATTAAAATTCTTGAAAATCTTGAAAGAAAATGTTAACTGTATTATGATGTATATACTCATAGTACTCACTAAAAGTTATTTTTAAAAAATTATTCTAAAAATTTCAGGGAAATTTTTCATCTTTTCTGAAAAAACACATACTAAGCATTCTCCCAAACAGACCCTACAATACTGCCTCCTGTGTGTTGTCATAGAGAAAGGATCAATGAGAAAAACAATTTGAGAAATGATTGTGTAGTTTCTTTAACATTACTGTATCATTAGCCTGTGGAAGTTGATTCTAGTATCTATTGCTAAATAACAAACCACTCCAGAATTCAATGCTTCCAACAATTTTATTCATTTAATGCATGAATCTGCAACGTAGGAAAGACATAAAACAGTTTGTGTGGCATCAGCTAGTGTTGGGTAAGGCTAGGGCTGGAAACACCTTTACCTTTACCTTTACTGTCTCAGTGCCTCTGGTTGTCAGCTGTAACTTCAGATGGAGATGGTGCTGGAATGCCAATATGGGGGCTTTCTTTGTGATTGCTTGACTTGCACATAGCATGGTGACTGCATTTCCAAGATGATCCCTCCTGCATTAGCAGATGCATCAAAGACTGCATGATCTGCTCCACTGCTTTTACATCAGATTGTTGCCTAGAGTTGAGTTGATAACCCCATTTCACCTGTAGTGAGAAGAAAACGAGACAAGTTCTTTTCATAAGAAGACAACCAAAGAAGGTGCATAAGGGTTTAAAATCCATCATAGAACCTCTGAAATTTTATAAAACAAATTGAAATTGGTTTTGCATTGTCTGATTATCTTTCTCATGGAACATTTTTTTTCAGATGCCATTAATTGCCATTTATAAAGTTCTTCTTAAAGAATGAATTTAGAGTGGCCTACAACACATTACTAGGAAAAATGTAACCACACCAAAATGAAAATCTATGCCCACTTATTTTCAATCCCAATAACAAGTAGATATGCCAGGTTTGGTCTTTTCTTTACCTTTGTTTTGCAAGTTACAATTCACTCATCTTTGATCCATTAAGAAATCTTTGGTACAGTTCAGTGAAAGAGACCAGACACACATACAACTACTAGTATGGTTTTAAATAGAAAATCAAATTTTCAAACATAGAATCAAAGAATTTTTAAATCACTTGTGGGATTTCCCTTCTTTGATCATTATACAAATTGATACATTTATGGCAAAGATAGCTTCATTTGACACACTATACAATGAACAATAGAAAGGAGATGTTGCCTCACATCTTTATAAAAAAAAAAAAGGAAAAAAGAGTGCATACTTAAACCTCAAAGAACTCATCGACTCATTAGGAAGAGCAGGTTGCTTCCTCCTTTGCACTTTTGTGTTTATTTTGAACCATTTCCCAAATCCTCAGTGGAACATTTCCTATCCATTCTTGTTCCTATCTTTAACTTCAAATTATATATCGACTTTTAGTATTTCATGACTATCCTATTTAAATAAAAATTGAATATATAGAATATACATCTGCCGCTTCCTATTAAAACCGTTTTGCTAAAAAGGTATGCCTATTTTGTAGTTCTTTATTCTTATGTTATATTTGCTATAATCTTAAACCTTCATTTATCACTCCCTTGAATTTTTTTCTTCCTAAGTCACCAAAACCATGCCAGTTAGGAAATGCAGTGGCACATTTCAAAGCTTTCCATTAGCCCTCTTTTCACTTATGTTTGACATCGTGGATCACACTTCCTTCTTCTCTCTTGCCTTCTCTAATGTTCAGTTGTCACCAATCTCCTAGTTTCCAAATATAGTATCACCAAAATCTGTGCTATTTCAAATTTAACATCTCAAGAAAATATATTTTAATGCTTCCACTTGTCCCAAGGGTAATAGCTCCTGAAAACTAGAGCTTTCTTGACAACCTTTTTTTATCAATCATTTCCTAAAAGTCACCAAGTATAAATGATTTTGTCAGATTTTTCTTTGGCTGAAGAGCAAAGACCTGACAAAAACAATTTCAGAGGAAGAAAGTTTGTTTGTCACTTACTGTTTCAGTGGTCTGGGTCCATAGACAGCTGGCTCCATTCCTCTGGGTCCAAAGTGAGACAGAAGAGCATGGTAGAGGAAGAGTCCTCAGTCACCAGAGACAAAATATAGACCCCCAAAGGCAATGTAGAATTGATTGCTATATAACTAGAAAGATTTACTTATGTGGATAAGCACACTAATGGCAATATAAGTAAAATACTTTGTAGGATGTTTTAGGAAACAGAATAAAAACACTTTCTACAACTTAGAATGAGTCTGTACATGAAAATATTTCTTCTTATTCAAATGATGTCATTTTATTAAAATGATATTTTATATTACTACCCACATAGAAAAAGAAAAGGAATCATAAATCTTTTAACTTCTGAAACAGTTAAAGCTGTCCTACTTTTCTATTTTATGCTCCAAATCAATATCAATAAATCAGCAAAAGTCTGTTATCATTTTGCAAAAGAATTTCCCATCAAACCTACAATCTTTTTTTTTTAAGAGAGAGTGAGAAAGGAGAGAGAGAGAGAGAGAGAGAGAGAGAGAGAGAGAGAGAGAGAATTTTTAATATTTATTTATTTATTTATTTATTTTTAGTTCTCGGCGGACACAACATCTTTGTTGGTATGTGGTGCTGAGGATCGAACCCGGGCCGCACGCATGCCAGGCGAGTGCGCTACCGCTTGAGCCACATCCCCAGCCCAAACCTACAATCTTTTAAAGACCTAAAAGCACAAAACAGAGAATTACCTCACAGGAAATGGACTTTTTCCCATATACTGTTTCCCAATATGTCCCTAGTGTCCTGAACAGTACATGGCATATAACAAATATTTGTTCAACCACAAAATCTGGTTTGAATACACAGTGACATCCAAATTGGAGACCATCTATCTACTCACCATTTTCCGGGAGATAAATATATTCATATATATATGAATATATATGTATGTATATGTATACACACATAAACATTATATATACTTATCTTCCTATTATTTGCAAATCACTCAGATCTCCATGATACCACATGTATACACATCCCAAGGGACTGAAAAGGCCAATATTTTCAGTATGTCACAGGAGTGATTTAGACTTAATAGAAATATATTACATTTAGTTTTTAATAATGAGAACCACTTTCTTGGGACATTATAGCTTTTTCTCATTCACAAAGAGATTTGATATAAAATAATATTTTGGAGGAATGAGGTGGGGATAATCAGTGAGCTACAAGTATATGGGCTCACAGCATTTACGTGATGCCCCAACATATGGGTAAAGCTCCTTCTGGGAATATTGAATGGCATCTGTGAATAACCATTGTGCAGAAACATTTTTGTGCCTGTGTTTTCTATTGTTAGAGGTTTAATAGGCATCACTAAAATGAGAGCATGAGGAGCAATTGCTTTCCTACGTGCACTAAACTCACTGTTCTGTGAACACACCAAGCAGCCATTTGCCACTGGTCCTTTGCTTTTGTTCCTATCTATGTGTTATGGTTTAGAGATGAGGTGTTCCCCCAAAACTCATGTTGGACAATTAAAGAATATTCAGAGGTGAAGTGATTGGGTTTTGAGATACTTAACCTAACCAGTGCATTAATCCACTGATAAGGATTAACTATGTGGTAATGGTAGGCACATAGGGTGTGGCTAGAGAAGATAGGTCAATGCGGTGTGCCTTTGGGGTTTCTATTTTGTTTCTGGTGAGCAGAGCTTTCTCTCTGCTTCCTGGTGTACATGTCCTGAGCAGCTTTCATCCACCACACCCTTCTGCCAAGACATTCTGCCTCAGCTTAGGACTAGAGCTATCAAATCAGCCAGCCATGAACTGAACCTTTGAAACTATAAGCCTCAAATAAACTTTCTCTTCTCTACATTGTTCTTGTCAATTCTTTTGTTCACAACGATGAAAAAGTTGATAAAAATACTCTGGAATGTCTTCTTTCTCCAATGCTCATTCAGCCTATTCCCTTAATTTATCTAGGTCTGTGGTCAAAGACCTTAATATCTCTAGAGTATTTTTATAATCCCCTGAGATTTTCTAATATCTTCCCTCATTAACAAATCTCTCCTCTCCCTTTGGTTCATTTTTCTTCACAGTACTTGCTAACTGTTATTACTACAAAAATATGGATGTAGTCATTAGTTTTGTTCGTTTTATTTTTTGATATTAGAATATAAGATCCCTGAGAGTAGAAACTGTGTTACTTTTTGTTAGTATCCCCCTGAATAGTAATGAATATATATTAGGTGTTTAATACATATTTTAAATTAAAAAAACAATAATGAATGAGAGCAATTAATTTGATTTGGGGAAAATGGTAAGACATAGTTTATTAATAAAATAAATGGGATAGTCTTCATCAAATTAGGGCACTTTTTTTTTTTAAGAAATAACATCTTATTAGATCTTATCCCAGAAAGCATAGCCAATTGCTTGGTTTCCTTGTATATCTTTTGGAAGGCCATATCAGGTACTAGGTCTTAAAAGTGCCCTTCATGGATAAAAGAAGAAGAATTTTTCCAAAAGTTCTTGGTTAAAAATCTGTCTTGCACTGGTCAATGTCCCTACCGGGCATCTATACTTAACATTTTATGTTGTGTATCAGCACATCTTCCTGTTGTCACTGGGGAGGCCATATCCTCTCTGCAGGTCCACTCTGGTCAGGGCAACTGCAATAGTCTCTGTGTATTAGCCTCACCAATATAGGGTTTCTCAATCTGTGGCAGTCATGACAGCAGCAGCAGGGGGCTGGCTGCTTGGTCATGTTGGACTTGCTTAGGAGTCAAAACAAATTGTTTAAGTTCTCAAGAGCTTCCGTTGAAGAAAATGTAAACTTTTTCATGCAACCTCTCATTATAATAATTAGAAAATAGAGTAACTATTAAAGAAAATGTTCTGAGCAGTTTATTTGCCCATTGATTGATTTAATTATTTGTTTTATTAATGTTGAGCCTTTTGGTTCTTCATACATTCTGGAAGTATGAGTGAGGGGGCCTTATCCAAACAATGAACAGATTTTTATTTTAATTATTATGCTTGCAGTCCAAGTGTTCTTAACAGGTTAAAAGTATGTGCTGGATTGAACCTTTAAAATAATTTGGAACAGACAGGTATTTAAGTTTTGAATTGATCGATTGCATAGACTTGGTCATTAAACATCCATTATATAGATACACCATAAAAAATTACTTTTGCCTACTAAGGGAATATTCTGTCCTTGTAACCTAAAATTGCTCTTAATAAAAAAGGTAATAGGAGATAAATAGCTTAATGTGTTGGATTGAGTTAGGCAAGTGTGATTACACTTGTTTGTTTGAAGCAGAAGGATAATTAATTACCTCTGCTTATTGGCATGAGTTAAGAAGTAGGAACTATCTACCAGAAATCCAGCCCAAAATTCTTCTTATCACTATTCTTAAAGCAGACGTCCCATTAACACAGGAAATGCATATATTGTATTCACCTATTACATAATAGGTGATTAAAATATTCCTGTGGTCAAAAAAAAATATTCATTGCCCCAATAAACACCTATCTCCTGCTCATTTTACCATCTAAATCATTTTCTCCTTTCATTCCTATATTCATGTCCTTTGTGCAAATGCATCTTCATACATATGTATAATTTATTATATGCATTTAATAAATACATGTAGGTTGTTATGTATATGTATATACGTTTTATATATGTATGTTCATTCACACATGTATATTCATTTTCCATGTATATTTGTACATACATACATACACCTATACAGGTACATGAATGTATGCATTACATATATCACTTCTCTATAATATTTATGAATTTACATCATATATATATATATATATATATATATATATATATATATATAGCTTTTGGGTTTTACAAATTAAAATAAATGATAATTGTTATTTAATTTTGTATTGTGTATTTATTAATATTGATATTCCTTCTGTTATAATCCAAAGAATATTCTTGGAGACATTCTTCAATTTTGGTAGTATTTTTTCAATACAAGTATATTATATTGCTTAAAGAAGATCTACATCTAATAAAATGTTAGTGATATAATTGAAGTTACCTTAAAATAAAAAAAATCTAGAATTATAAATTAATGTAAGCAGATTAATGAGGGACTTTTAATTCTACCTGGGCACTGCTGATCATACATAACTACTGACTGGAAAAATGTTCTTGGACGATTTTGGGCTCTGGACTCTGATAGAACTGAATTTGAAACATGATACACCATATACTAGTGGTAACACAAACAAAATCATGGAGACTTTAATTTCCTCATCTAAAAGAAAACAGGCATTTATAGGATCACAGGTATAATTTGGGCTTAGAAAGAACAAATTACATACAATATAGTAGACATTCTGCATTTCTTATGCCCTTGATAGTTTTGTGGTACTATCAAACTATTTATATGTGATTGATATTTGAATTATTTAATTCTTTTGACATTTTCTCTTCATTAAATCCTAAGTCATTTTCTTCTGCTAACTTTACCTTCCCTCTTCTGCAGATGGACAATGTGAGTATTGTGAGGGATGTCCCAGGCCCAGAGAAATTACTCTGATTACACAGTGTGTTAAATGAGACTTTGCCTGTTGTAAAATTTTGGCAGAGTCCTCATAGATGCAGAAAGGTAGAGTGAGTGTTATAGCACCTGTGTGAGACTAGGTAAAATATTTTGAAACTCATTTGTGACCTTTAATATATTACCCAACTCAGGAACATAAATGAGATTTGTTTGAGAGTTGTAGAAATTGGAGAGGGTGAATTTATTTCAGAGGAATTGCCAGTTTGCGATGCTTGTGAAGATAAACCTTTATCACGGTAAGCTATGTGAAAGAAAGTTCAAGATAACTATTTGTGGACTGTGATATGTGTGCTTCAGAAATGGAATAGTTCAGGGAATGAATGAAGGGTCTAGCTTGGCATCTGCTTTACAACTGGAGATTTATAAAGGATGCATAAGGATTCAGTGGACCAGATAGGGACTCTGGAAAATGAAGTCCACTCTGAGCCATTTCAAAAGGACTTCACATTAAGAGGGTCTTGTTTCAGAGGCAAGGCGATATCAGCAGAACAATGTTGGCACATATATATTCACTTACAGAGACAAGAGTCCAGGTTGTATCCATTAGGTAGAAAGGGAATTTTCTGTAGCCGACTGAATGTGCTTCTACACTTCTATGTATGATATGATGAAGAAATATATCACTTACATCTCTACTCCCAGGTTCCACGAAGAAGTAAGATTAAACTACGGTATAGGGAGGATGTACTCAACTGAGGAATATAAGAGGCTTATTTTGCATAGGACTGGATTATCTAATGCCTGAAAAAGATATAATGCATATATGTAATTATATACATGTATGTGTGTGTATATATACATATACACACATATATATTTACTGTGAGTGTGTATACATACATATATTTCCTAAGAGTGCTGGGTGAAGATATTTTTATTTTTGAATCCCAATGAATATAATTCATTCAGTAAATATTTTCATAAAATAGGTGCCTTGTAATGTTTTAGTTGAATGGATTCAGCTGAGTTCTCTCTCCTTTAGAAATGAACTAAACTATATTTTAAGTTAGCTAGGATTCCATAAATATGATGTTGAGAAATATCCATGAACCCAAATTGCACTTATGGTAAACACAGATATACTAGCCAGATCCTTTTTCAAGGAAGCACTTTCTGCCTATCTGTGAAAAATAGTCAAGAGACAGTTACTTTGTGGTTGCCAGGGAAGAATGACTCTTGAATTTGTATCAGAACAAGGTGGGGGTAAAAAGAAACCCAGACATTTTGGCCTAACATAGAACAATCTGAAGGCAGTATGCATTCTTGAACTCTCTATCATGTCAGCAAAGTTAATCAAGTTCTACATTGCTGTTCATCTTCTTCCTTTACTTATCCTGCTCATTTCCCTTCTTTACACAGTTATTAATTATTAACAATGCACATCCACATCTGTCTCAACATGCTTCTGGAAAAAGCTTATAAGATGGGGTTTTGGAACTATATATTCATTTCTTGACTGCAAATGTGGACCCCATCAATGAATAAAATGTGATATTTCAGCTGTAAAATTATTCACCAGAGTGACTATAAACTAATGCAAACCCATCCAAACAGTTGTTGCCAGTTTAGCTGTTATGCTAGTTCTGATAGTTTAGCTATAGTGTTTTTTTTTTCTAACCCTGGGTATGTGGTATGCAGACATTGATTTGGTGAATATGTTATTTTCTATCCCAATTAGTAAATATAGCAAGAAACACTTAAGATTCAGATGAAATGAATAAACAGTACTTCTAGTTATCTCCCCAATAAGTTCTCTACCTGGTGACACAATATAGTCCCAGGAAACAGGGACAATCCCAGAATCCTTCAAAGTATAACATCAACCCATTACATAGATGACATTCTCCCTAGATGAACAAGAGATACCCTAGAGGTGTTGATAAGACAAGTGTGCTCCAGAGGGTGAGCACAAGTACATGGTTTGAATATTCTATAGATTTATGACCTGAATATTCCAGATATATGTCCTGGATCCATCTAAAATTTTAGGAGTTTAAGAGTTCAGTGGTCAGAAGCATGGCTAAATCTACCCGATAAAAACTAATTATTACATTTTGGACCTCCTACCATGAAAAGGAAGCACATTGCTTGAAGGGATTCTGAGTTCTGAATGCAGAAAATTCCACATTTAGGAATATAGCAATGACCCAGTTACAGAGCAACATGAAAGAATTTCTTCTCTGAGTGGAGTACAGAACAGGAACAAAAACTGCAGCAAGCATGAGCTGTGTTCTAAGAAGCACTGCTGCATCAGTCATGTGAATTAGCCCAACCAGGATTGGAATTATTAACAGAATTATTTTGGAGGAGAAAACCTAAATCCCTTTTTAAAATCAGAAAGCTTCATCACTCAAGAGAAATATTGGAAAGTTTTACTTTGACCTCAAACTTATTTGAATTATGCTTTACAAGATGCACAGAAAGTGGGGAGAATCCTTAATGCTCCAACAGACACAGTGTCTATTAGCCCAATAGACCTAGTCACCTGAGAAGTTCATGGGCTGGACAGATGGTGGTTTGAAACACAGCAGCACTAGATATAAAACTGACTGTTTGAAGCAGTACTACTGTCCTTTTGGAAAAAGACTACTACATTTACATTCCTATACACTTTACTGATTTTAAGTGTTGCACCAAAGATATAAGAATTAAATAAAGAAATTATGAAATTGGATGATCAGCTAATGTCCACATACCTGATTCTAATAGTTCATTGCTTTTTAAAATATTTCTATTAGTTCCTTTCTTTCTTTTTCTCTTTCTTTCTTTTTCTTTCCTCTCTCTTTTTCTTTTTCTTTTCCTTTCTTACTCCCTCCTTCCTTTTCTTTCTCCCTCCTTCCCTCCCTCTCTCCTTCCTTCCTTCCTTTCTTCCTTCCTTCATTCCTTTTCTTCTTTCCGCCTTATTTTGGACTAGTTTTTGCATATCAGAGAAAACATTTGGTCTTTGGCTTTTTGTATCTGGCTTATTTTATGTAGCATAATGGTCTCCTCCAGTCCTAGCCATTTACCAGCAAGTGCCACAACTTCCTTCTTCTTTATGGCTGAGTAATACTCCCTTGTGTTTATATGTGTGTATAGACATATATATGTATATGCATGTGTGTGTGTGTGTGTGTGTGTTTTACATTGACTTTATTCATCTGTTGACTGGGACCTTTTGGCTCCATTGCTTGGATATTGTGTTTTGCTACTACAAACTTTGATGTAGCGAAATCTCTGTTGGATGCTAATTTTAAATCTTTGGGATATATACGAAGAAGTGGGATGGCTGTATCACATGGTGGGTCTATTCCTAGTTTTTTAAGGAATTGCCATAATGCTTTCCAGAGGGGTTGGACTAATTTGTACTCCAACCAACAATGAGTGGGTGTATCTTTCTTCCCATATCCTCACTAACATTTATTATTATTTGGACTCATGATAATTGTCATTCTGACTGGAGTAGGAAGAAATGGCAATGTCAATGTAGTTTTGATTTCCATTTTCCTGACTGCTAGAAATGTAGAGCATTTTTTTCTTCTATTTTTTTGGCCATTTTGTATTTCTTCTTTTGAAAAGTGTCTGTTTAGTCCTTTTGCTGATTTACTACTTGTACTATTTGTTGTTTTGCTGTTAAGTTTTCTGAACTTACCACTACCTCAGGTTGTGAACCTAGGGTGCTGCTACCTATGCCGATGTGACTAAGGCAGCATCCATCCAAACACTTGCCAGCTGTATCCATGAGTCATTGGCAATAGCTCTCTACTGCCCTTGACCCAGGAACTTTCCACTTTGACCAAACTCCTGATGGCTGTGTCAACCTGGTCACTGTCTCCTTAGGCTTCCTCTACACAGGCAACTTCTCACCATGATTCAGCTTCCTACTGGTTGCTGCCAAGATCCAGCAGTGGATAGGGATGAAAGAATAGGGAAAAAATGGGCAAAAGAGAAAAAGAACAAAAGAAAGAATAGTTAGAAAAGGATAATATGCACCGAGGTAAAAAGAAGAAAAATATGGATGGGGAGTATTCGTGGCAGTAGCAGACAATGTAAGAGGGGTTAAGAGGTCTCTTCCCTCTATGCTGCTGGAGCTTCTTACCGTGAAGGGCCGCCCACCAGCCAGCCATGGCAATGATTCCTTTTCCTCTGTCCAGGAACCAAAACTGCCTTCCCATTTAGATTTGAGTTCTCACTCCCTGTCGCTGCAAATTGAGGACATCTGTGCATCGCTCCAACTCTGCCCTGGCTCCTGAGGAAGCTGTGCTGAGCTCTTGTCCAAGCTCCCACTTCCCAGTCCAGGTCTCTCCACCCACTCCCCTCGTTCAGGGGGAGGGGAAAGGGTTTCAGCCCTCCCTCTACAAGTTTTTTTCTAAATGGACACTTCAAAGATCTCACTGCAGAGGGTACTCCCTCTGGTTTAATTTATGGCTCTCTGGAGGTGAGGAGATGCCACAGTGATTTAATTTCCTTCCAGGTGACTGGTCAGGTCAGATGTGGGCTTCACAAAATGTCTACCATGCCCAGAAGGTTTTTTTTATCCAAGGTTTGGGTTCAACTGACTGATTTCCTTCATTGACTCAGCTGCTCCCATTGAGTTTTAATGTTGTCTGCTGCTCTTTCCAGCTGTTGTTAGGGTGAGGTTCTGTGATTTTCTGCTCCCTCTTTCTCTCTCTTTTGCCCCTCCAGCACTCCCTCCTTGGTCCTGGTTCAGGGCTAGGGAACTCTGTCCTTATTTTCTACTCTGGCCACCAAACTTCTATTGTCCCCAGGTCACAGACTATGTAATCTAGGTTCTTAGAGCATTTATTCTGTCACCCACTTCTCAGGTCAGCTGTGCCTTCACTGCCCCCTTTCTGTGTTGTGATCAGGGAGCCCTGCCTAGCTCCACCCCACCACAGATCTCCAGTCCTGAGAGTTCTTAACACTGGGGTGAGACTATGTTCTCTAGGTTTGATCCTGATTCTGTTGGCTCTTAATTTAGAAGTAGACCAAAAACTCCAAACAGAATCCTCCTCTTAGTATTTTTCTTCACTTCAGTATTCAATGTGTTATCTCTGGATTTATAAATCTGTCAGAGGATGACACAGATAACCACCTTCCAAAATAAGAGAAAAACATAATATGTGTGGCAATTAAAACAAGTGCCACCAGAAACTTTATATTTACATATGACTCTTGGAATAGTGATATACATCAGGATTGATCATGTCTCCAAATTATAATGGATTGTATTATAATATTCAAATTATCACAATCCAGACTCGATTGCAGAAGGAAAACAAGGCAGAGCCTGAGAACTGGGAAAGCCTCTCTAAATGCAACTGAGAAATAATAGACAATCTGTGCCAGTGTTATTTATTTGTGTCTTCCAGAAAAATTTACAAGGGAAATATGAGACTCAGTCAGTAAATAACGGTAATGTTCTTTCCCAGAAATCCCTTACAGATCAATTTATCAAAGGCTACAGTAGACTTACTTGAGCAAACTCTTTGCCTATTAAGCAATAAGCTCCCATCAGAACCCATGATTTGCTGTCTTTGCCTTTCTTAAACTATTATATCACAGACTGGACCCATTCTACATCAGCATACCATTAAAAAAATGCTAAAACCCACCTACCAAAGTCCAATAAATAACCCACATCTGACTTTTGACTTCTGGATTTCTGAAACTTCCCTGACCTCTATTATTTTCCCTAAATACAATGAGTTTAAATATTTCAGAGAGTTCAGTGGTATAGTCAATTGGCTAAGGATGGGTTTCTGTTACATTCTTTGCCAATCAGAGTTCTTTATGTGGGATTTAGTTTGAAAAATATTTTGACTTTTATACCATTATCTTTTTGAAAAAAAAGAAAATTAAAAGCTGTTAACTATCATCTATGCTGTACTATGTTCCATAGGATGAAGAATAAGCAGAACTGAAGTTATAAAAAACAGTTCAACAAATACTTAAAATGTGTAAATGAGAGTGGGAAAGAGAATTTATAACATTATACCCGACTCATGTTCTAATCTATTCTTAAATTTTGTGTATTTTTTTATCTTGAGGCTCATTAAAGTTTCCTATTTTTGCTTATAAGCATTTCAACAGGATTTTACTCAATATGATCCATGAAATCTAAACACATAGGAAAGAGATAGAGCATAGAGAATTTTGAAATCATGCTTATAAACTAGTACTCTATCTGTAAATCAGTAAATTAATTTAAGTGATAAATTGGCAAGGTTTGGATATTAAAAGATTCCAGTTTTTTTAGCATACTGAATATAGTAGAAGATAATAATAGATGTAGAGAGGGCTATTAATAACCTATTATGATAACCCAGAGAAAATATATTGGATATCTTGGAATGAACATGATAATGGAATTAGAGATATGCATATAAGTTCAAAAGGTTTTTTGGAAGGTAAGCTAAAAACTTTTCTCATATATTTGAATATAATTCAGGTTGTATGTAAGAACAAAATAGGAGTCAGCAATGGTTCCAATGGTTCTGTTTGAACCAAAAGAATTATTTTCCCTTAACTAAAAATAGAGTATTAAATGAGGAGCAAATTTTGCCAGTGAGGGGGGATTCTTAGAAATGATGATATTATCCCTGGACATGGTGACTGTATTATCTATAGATGGCAAAACCAAATGTCCAGTAAAAGATTGGGTATATAGTTCTTCAAGCCTTGAAGGTCTCTTGCGCTGTATGTACAAGTTACATGTATCAGCATTATCCTAGTAACCAAACCAAAGTAAATGATAAGATCATCCAAGGAATTAGAACAATCCAAAGAGAGAAGCTGAGAACTAATGCTCAAATCTTCCTAAAAAAATATTTTAAAATAGTCTAATAAACAGAAATTGATGGAATGGCCAGAGAAATAGAAAAAGTTAAGAAGTATATTTGCTATAAAAATTAATCTGGGAAAGAATCTACATGGAAAAGAAATAAATCTCAAAAATTGCTAAGTATTCAACAAGGGTAAGGACTGAAAAGAATCTCATTTACATGTGGGTAATCATTGTGATATAGAAGTTAGCAAGGAGATTCTCAGGAAAGTTTCTAGCTAAGTAAATAATATACTTAAATGATTTAATCCACAAATAAAGAAAAGCCACCAAGTTTATTTTTCTTTTCCTTCTTCTTTGTTTTTAAACTGGGTATTGAACCAAGGGACAATTTACTACTAAGATACAACCTCAGTACTTTTTATTTTTTATTTTTTTTTTTGAGTCAGGGTCTTGCTAAGTTGCTGAGGGTCTTTCTAAGTTATTGAGGATGGACTTAAACTTGTGATCCTCCCTCCTGGGGAGCCTCCCAAATTGTTGAGATTATAGGCATGGGCTTAGTTACCAAGTTTCTGAAAATTCAAATACTCAACTAATTAAATAAAATATTTTTAAAAATATTAATTCTTGGGGCTGGGGATGTGGCTCAAGCGGTAGCGCGCTCGCCTGGCATGCGTGCGGCCCAGGTTGGATCCTCAGCACCACATACCAACAAAGATGTTGTGTCCGCTGAAAACTAAAAAATAAATATTGAAATTTCCTCTCTCTCTTTAAAAAATATTATTTCTTTTATTTCATCTTCTGTTTCCTTAAATGAGACAAAATATGCAAAACTTTTAAAGAGGAAAAAAAAACAAAGATTAAGGGCTAATAGAGTAGATGAGGGCAGTGAAGAGAAGGAGGAGAGAAAAGCAGTAGAGAGGAAAGAGGAGAAGCATAATTTTAGGGGGAAAATTATATTATTTTGACGATTTTCTTCCCTTTCACAAATAATTTCTTCTTTCAAATGATTTGCGTCATTTTATTCAGAATTACTAATGGTGGTGCTCAGTTGTACACAAATCAAAAGAAGAAAGCCAGTCATTTAAATCCTGTGAGCATGTGCTATCTTTTCTTTGTTTTCTAACATTCAATTTTTGAAAGACTGTTTCAGAATATTTATCTTATATTCATGATTTGGAAAATAGTGCTCAATGAAGAATGTCCTGATCTCTGTATCTAATTTTACTTAGCCATTTGTCCATTTTCTCTTTTTGGTGGGGCTATCATAAACACATGAACAATGTAATTTGTATTTATTTAAGAAAATGCACTACTTGTACTGTCTTCCACAGAAGTTTTGTAATAGATATTAAAATTTACTTCTTCCAGATGTCTTTGTATGATTTACTACAAAGCACTCCTGATCACAAGTGTACTATCTGAGAATACCTTTCTAGGCTGAGAGCCATGGAAGAAAGTACAGTAAATTGTTCCTTCAGTGTAATGGTGAGGTACTTGAGAACACAGGTGGAATATAGAATTTTCCTTTCTCTGGTTGGTTCATTCAGACTAAATCAAATGAGTAAAACTGTAGCAAACATTTTCTAAAGTCTAGAGACTAAGGGAAGGAAGCAAAATCTCCATTAAAAAGTTAATTGTCAAGAACTTTTATTTAAAGCAAACTTTGTGCAATGTGCTATGATGAGAATTAATATAATTTTTGAACATAAGAAAAGCAGCTCTCTTGCAGTTTTGTGTGATCCATAAGCAAATCAGCAGAACCTCTAAAATGTTCTCCCAGCCTGGGATACATTTTTTTTTTACTGACACTGGTTAAAAGTAAAATTTATAGAACATGCCTCTCCATTCGTTAGTTATCATTTGTTTAAACAATGATATGCAGTTTCCTTTCTTCTTATAGCTCACTGATTTTCAAGTAAATTAATATCTTTAATTTTTTTAAAATGCTAAATAAAATTGACCATCCAGATATGGTTTAGGATAGACTGTGTAGGTTGTTATAATCTAGTTTCTGATGTCAAACATAACACAGTCATAAGTACCAATATGCCATAAACCTTAAGATACATTCTTAAATTCTAGTATCTGTTATTTAATTAAATTTAGAATACTGATCTTGTCTCTCAGGTGTCAATTATTGTGCAGGGGTTAGGTGGGATCAAACATTGTAATTTCTTCCACACAGAAGTCTTTCCACAACAAAGGTGGACAGTAGTGCAGCAGTCTGGCTAGGCACAAAATCATGAGCCACTCAAGCAGGAACAAACTTTACTTTTTGAAACTTCCGCCAATGCCCCATAGTACGCCCCCGGGAAGAATCCCGATGGACACAACAGCGTTCTCCCGGATCCTAAGAGGAAGTTCCTCCTCCAGAAATCCCTCCTACCGCACTTCCCCAACCAATGGGAACTCTCCAGGAGTCCTGTAGCAGGCCAAGGTGGACAGCAGGAGTCCAATATCCATATGAATGTAAATCTTAACATGATCATATCATCTCAATGGCTAGCTGGTGTCACCTTTCAACCCAAAATGCCATGCATCATATTAATTGGCTGTGGCTCTTAGCACAGTAGCATGGAGATTTTTACTCTTTCATGTATGTCACAAAGCACAGTAACACTCTGCATTGCTTTCATAGCCTCAAGTTTGGAAACACAGCTCTAATATTTGAGATAGGTAGGTGGCCTGGACCTCAAGTACAATTTGATAAAATTTTTTTTAAAAAATAGGTCAGTGAGTCTTGGTGGTCCAGTAAAATTCTTTACTGATAATTTAAAACTGAAACTATTAAGTTTTATATCCACTTACTCTTCTATTTTAAACACAACAAATATAAACTTAGGATGTATCTTGTGGCCATGCTCTGCACATAGTGACTGTAGAGCAACAGAGAAGTATGGTTTTCAATTGAATTGTCAAATTAGAAGAGAAAAACACTTATCAAATTATGACATGTTATTCATTAATAGAAATTGAAGTAAAGATTGTTATTAAAAAGAAGAAACATGGGCCGGGGTTGTGGCTCAGTGGTAGAGCGCTTGCCTAGCATGCTTGAGGCACTGGGTTCGATCCATGTGTGCACATGTGTCATTTAATGGGAATCTATTTCCACCCAGCATGTTTCTTCTTTTTTTTTTTAAGTCCAATTTTCTTTACCTTTATTTTATTTGCTTATATAAATCCTAGATAAGATAGGAATATTTCCAGAAAGAAACAAACTACTGAAACTGACTCAGGAAAGAATAGAAATATGTAAAGATCTATGAGAAATAGGCAAATTGAATAGAGAAGCAAATAACTAGTGAGAAAGAAATGCCTAGATCTAAGTGTCTACAGTGTCAAATTTTTTCCAAAAGGAAAGGAAGGACTAACATTAATCCTTATAAAAGCTCCAAAAAATAGACCCAGGGGTCGGGGACATCCATTTATCCTATAAGAACAGTATAACTGATATCCAAACCAAAAAGATTCAAAGGAAAAATCTTAAGAATATGGATACATTCATATTCAACAAATGCTACAAGCTTAAATTCAGCCAAATGTAAAACGGATATTATAACAGGACCAAGTGGGAGTTTTACAAAAAGAAACACTGGCTCAATACATAAAAAATACATCAACGTAATAAGCCACACTGAAATGGATGATCAATGTAAAAAATTCAAAGTTGTATATCTCAACAGTGGCAATGAACAAATTGAAAATGGAAATAAAAAGATGATTTTATTTATAATAGCATGAAAAGAATTGAATCTGTAGGAATATTTTTTTATTTTTTAAATTCATTTTAATTAGTTATACATGACAGTAGAATGCATTTATGCACTTTGATATATCATACATAAATGGGAAATAATTTCATTTTTCTAAGTGTACATGTTACAGAATCATATTGGTCATGTAGTCAAATATATACATACAGTAATAATGTCTGTTTCATTCTACCAACTTGCCTATACCCACAACTCCTCCTCTCATGAATAATTTTTAAAGTGTACACTTTATACTGTCTTAACTACAAAATAGTGGTTAAAGAAATTAAACATCGCCAAGACCATCCCAGGGTAAACAATAGTCTTTCAAAAAATAGCATTCAAATAAATGGCTATTTCTAAGCAAAAAAAAAAATGAATAAATTTGAACCCTTACTCAGATGGAATACCAATTTATTGCAAAATGAATCAAAGACTTGACTGTAGAAGCTAATATTTTAAAACTCTCAAAGAAATAATAACATGACTCTTTGTGACCTTGAATAAAACAATGATATCTTAGACATAACATTATAAATTTTAGTAACAATAAGTAAAAAAAAGTTATATCGGATACCATCAACATTAAAATATCACTTTTGTCTTTTCAAGAACACAATTGTACAGTTAAAAGGCAAACCAATTTGCATATCATATAGAGACAAATTGAAAGCATCATTAAGCAAAAAAGAATCAGATCTTGAAGATTCTCACACTATCCATATCACTAAAGTTAGGAAATGTGTTCTGGAAAGAACACCAGGGTGTGGCTGAACAAGGGCTCCACAGTGAATTGAGCTGTAAATTTCATCAGCCATCTGCGGAAGCCAGGGACAGGGATAGGTTCACACCAGCTGACACTGCCAGTTTGAACTAAGAGGAACAGAGCTGGAATGAAATAAGACCTTCAGGACAAGATAACAGAGCTATTAGTTTCACATATGCTTTATCCTTTAAGGAAAGGGAAGAGTGACCTTAGTGATGCTTCCAAGGCCATCAGAGCTGCCAGAGTCATGACAGGCCCAGGGCATACTGGCTATGATCAAAGCTTATTATTTCACCTAAAGAGGGTAGGGCTGCAGCCCAAGTAGAGGGTAAAACAAGGCAGAGGAACACAAGCTTGGTGATTACCATCTGGAGCCTTCAATCCAGATGGCATTGTAATTCCTGAGATGAATTAGTTGAACAAACAAAAAATTATTTTGAGTTGCAGATTATCTGCATTTCTCTGGATTTTAAAGTTAGTTGTCAACGCAAGCAACTGGATTAATTATCTTCTTAAATCCCCCAAATCTCATGTTTTGTGACTTTAGATGTTGGAAAAGCCTGGTACAATGATGAGGACAGGGTAATCCACGGAGAGTCCAGCAAACAGCAAAAGAGAGAAGGATGTTTGTTTGTTGGTACATTTTTATTTAAGCCCCTCCTGCTGAGCAGTCCACAAATCTGAAAAGAGCTGAAATGAAGTGATTGACATTTTATCTTTGCTCAGTTCCATACTTCCTCCATAGAAGCTGGATTTTTCTCGGTGATTGGGAGTGCATTTCTGTGGGACTAGGGTAAAGTCTAGATCACAGAAAAAGAGGGGGAGGCCCTCCCAAGGCCAGCAGTTTTCTTTAGAAAATTTCACTTTTTTCTAAATTGTCAAAAAATTTCACTTTTTTCTAAATTGTCAATTATGTTTCACAATCACTCATCATATGATCCCAATTATATGAAATGTCCAAAATAGGTGAATCTTCAAGAGCTTTGTAATGTTGTGAACAACCAATAAAAAAAAATAAAAATAAACAAAATAGGTGAATCTATAAGGATAGAAAACAATTGTGGTTTTGTAAGGCTGGTAGAAACTGCTGATGGTTATTGGAGTTTCCTACGGGAATCATGCTTGCTTATTTGTTTTTCTTCTTTTTTTAATATTAATTTTTAGTTATAGGTGGACACATATCTTTATTTTACATTTATGTGGTGCTGAGGATTGAACCCAGTGCCCCATGCATGCTCGGCGAGCACTCCACCACTGAACCACAACCCCAGTGCCTGTTTTTCTTCTTTTAAAATTTTTTATTTGCTATTTTTTAGTTATACATGACAGCAGATGTATTTTGACACAGTATGTGTACATGGAGTACAACTCCCCATTCTTTTGTTTATACATTAATGCTTGAAATTTTCATGAGGGCAGGACTTATTAGTGGAAATCTATTCATAAAGAAAAACAAAAAGCCAACAAAAATATCAAGTGTTTAAGAATAAAACACAAACCTAGAGACAAAACACAACAATATTCTGTTGCATATAGGAAAGTCTGTTTCACACCTTTTTTCTTTTTCTTTTGTTTAATTATTTATACATGACAGTAAAATGCATTTTGACATATCATACATAAATGGAGTATAACTTCCCCTTCCTCTGGTTGTACAAGTTGTAGAATCACACCGGTTGTGTAATCATATATGTGCATAGGGTAATAATGTCTGATTCATTCTACTATCCTTCCTACCCCCATATTCCCTCCCCTCATTCATTTCCCTCTGCCTAATCCAAAGTACTCTATTTTGTGAATAAGCATCTGCCTATCACAGAAAATATTTGGCCTTTGATTTTTTGGGATTGGCTTATTTTGCTTAACATGATATTCTCTAGCTCCATCCATTTGCCTGCAAATACCATAATTTCATTCTTTAAGGCTGAGTAATAGTCCATTGTGTATTTATATTAACCAGGGTATTCTTTATCTTTCATTAGATGAAGTTCTCTAAGCAATTGTAATGCTGACAAGTGCTTACATTATGAAATGCACTAAATGAGTGAATGATCAAAATATTTTTTGATTAAGCATTACAGTTTACTTGTCCATTAGATTATGATGATTTCCACTGTAGTTGGAATGAACACAGCAGAGCTTATGATTGGCAGTGGGGCATGTACCAGAAACTTGTCTTTCCACTGCCACCAGTTTACTTGCAATTTGATCTTGAAAGACAAACTCCTCAGGGTAGTTACTAAGAATGTGTTCTCTATATTTTATTTCTACAAATCATCAGAAAATATTGCAAAATGGTGGGATTGCAAATTGCAATTGCCTGGATAACTTTCCATACAAGAAAAACATTTAGTTTTATTTTTTCTTGCACATTATTTTTCTAGACTGTCTAGGCTATAGATAGTCTTATTTAATTTGGTAAGAGCTCTACCTAATTGGAATATTTCTCTTCATTTAATTAATACAAGTCCTGAGGATGTTACCATGATTCAAAAGAACAATATAGAAAGTATTTAGAAGACCCATAATAACGTTAATATTTTTCAAATATCCTATATCATAGGCTGTATTAAACACTTAATATGCATGATTTCATGAATCCCTATCAAAATCTTGGGAAGCAGAAACTGAGGTTATCACCAGTTGTAAGTGAGAAAAATGACTTCAGAGGTTGGCTTCCCCTGAGCTCACAAGGTCAGGTGTGGAACTAACATCTAGGCTAAGCATGTCTGGCCCCTAAACACACCCGCTTCACCACTGTGCAGTGACGAGTCTCCCTGACAGTGTGTCATCCATGTGGACCCAAGACATGAATGCTGAAATAATTCTAATTCTAGTTGAAAAATGTGGCTCTGTTTACAATCTCACATCTATTTTAACTCTGAAACCTCACATTCAATCATCCAGCTCTCTACTAAGTCTTTGGTACTTTGAGTTCTCTCATCCTGTTAATGTTATATTTTATTTGAAATTTAAGGACACTTCAAACCCTGACATAGCCGCTGTTTCCTGTTCTATCCTTTCTGTCTTTCCTTTGCTTTTCTGCTTAATTCATTACTCACTCAAAACACTCAGTAACTGGTTTGTTTGGTCCTTTATTTCTTTATCCTACCATTCCTCTACTTTGACAAAAGGCCAGCTGAAAATCTCGTTGATCCGCTGTCTACACAGGGGCTGCTGAGCAGTGCTGGAAGACATTGCACAATAATCCAAATGTGTCACAATCTATTACACAATAACCGAGGTCAACCTCAATGGTGCCTTTACTAGTGCTCAGAAGTCATTCTGTTGTCAACCAGAACTTTCTCTGACATTCCATGCTGGCCACTCCTATCATTCTGTTCTTTGTTAAAGCACCAAATACTCTACCTCACTACACCTTCATTTGTTTCTTCCCAAAGAAAATAGGAGTGATAATTTAAAAAAAAATGTCTCAAACTGTTGTTATCCTACCTGTGAACATCCTTGAATTCCACAAATTATTCCTGTTGCTTTACAAGGGAAGATCCCCCCGCCCAACCTAGGACTACTCCCTAACTGCATTCCATCTTTTGCTTTTACAAAGATCTTTCTCCATTGATTGTGTCTGCCAACCATTCTACCATCAAAATCTATTTTTTTACATTATTAATTTCTTTTTGAAATTAAATCATTTATTCTAATTTGTTATACATGTTGGCAGGATGCAATTCATTTCATATTACACATGTAGAGCACAATATTTTAAGTCACTAATTGTACACAAAGTATTTTCACACCATTCGTGTCTTTATACATGTACTTAGGGTAATGATGTCTAACTCATTCCACCATCTTTCCTACCCCCATACTCACTCCTTTCCTCTGCCCTCCCCTTTGCACTATCTAAAGTTTCTCTCCTTCCCATGCTTCCCCCCACCCCATCGCCATTATGAGTCAGCATCCTCATATCAAAGAAAACATTCAGCCTTTGGTTTTTTGGGATTGACTTGCTTCACTTAGCATTATATTCTCCAACTCTATTCATTTACCTGCAAATGTTATGATTTTATTCTCTTTTAATCCTGAGTAGTGTTCCATTGTGTATATATACCAAGTTTACCTATTCTTTCATCTATTGAAGGGCATCTAGGTTGGTTCCACAATTTAGCTATTGTGAATTGTGCTGCTATAAACATTGATGTGGCTGTGTCCCTGTAGTATGCTGTTTTTAAGTCCTTTGGGTATAAACAAAGGAGTGGGTTAGCTGGGTCAAATGGTGGTTCCACTCCCAGCTTTCCATGGAATCTCCATACTGCTTTCCAGATTGGCTGCACCAATTTGCAATGTATGAGTGTATCTTTTCCCCCCACATCCTCGCCTACACTTATTGTTTGTATTCTTGATAGCTGTCATTCTGACTGAAGTGAGATGAAACCTTACAATAGTTTTGATTTGCGTTTCTCTAATTGTTAGAGATGTTGAGCATTTTTTTCACGTTTTTTGATTTGATTGACTTCTTCTGAGAAGTCTGTACAGTTTCTAGGCCCATTTATTGATTGGGTTGTTGTTTTTTTTTTTTTGATGCTAAGTTTTTTGTTACTCATTTTTTTAAAAAATATTTTTAGTTGTAGATGTACACAATACCTTTATTTTTTATTTATTTATTTTTATGTGGTGCTGAGAATCTAACCCAGTGCCTCACACATGTGAGGTAAACGCTCTGCCACTGAGCCACAACCCCAGCCCCTACTTTACTCATTTCAGTCCAAGTTTAAAATACAAATGTTTCATCCATTTTTGAGAATTATTTTTTAAATTCTATACTTTTCATAAATGTATCCCTTTATTCCTTTTTCTTCCTATTTAAAACTTGCCTAACTATAGTATCTCTGAATAACCTCCCGGTTATTCATTTATCTATTATAATATGAATTTTATCCCCACTATTCAAATGAAAATTTTTTCATCAAATTAACCATTTACCTTGTTTTTTCTATTAACACTTGCTACCTAGGTGTATGCACACACACACACACACACACACACACACACACTCCAAAAGTCTGTGACTAGAACAACAAGCATTTATTGGGTTGCCATTCAGTTCAGCCCTGAACTCAGCTGAACAAATTTTATGATTTTTTTGTGTCTGAAACAAAGTTATTAAGAAACATCTCAGAAGAATGGGAGAAAGGACAGAGGAGTAGGGCAGGGGGAGTGTCCCAGGGAAAACAGTCTCTGCTGTATTCTGCAAGTGGGGGCTTCAGAGGAGACTCCTGATGTCCAGGAAGATGCAGAAGTGCCCTCGGCTAAAACCTGGGCAGGGAAACCTGAGGCAGTTGGCATGTGTTGCATCTGCAGCTGTTCAGAGGCCACATGACCGATGCCCATGCAAGGTGTCAAGATCCATAGAGGACAGATTCTCTGAGTATTTATTTTTCAGGTGTAATTGGACACAATACCTTTTATTTTATTTATTTATTTTTATGTGATGCTGAGAATCAAACCCAGGACTTTGCACATGCTAGGTGAGTGCTCTACCCCTGAGCTATAACCCCAGCTCATCCATCATTACAACTTTCACTTGTAGATATATGACTTCAATTTGAGAAGTATTCAAATTATCTCTTTAAAATTTTTACCATCCCCTTTCCTTTTGAAACTTGCATTCTGTGTATGTTGCTGTATTTGATGGTATCTTATGCTCTATTTACTTATTTTATTCATTCAATCTATCTTCAAGATCAATGATTCATCCTTCTCCCTGCTCAAATTTTCTACCAAAGCCCTGTAGTGAGTATACACATCTCAGTTCTTCTAATTTTCTGTTCCAAAATTTCTTTTTGGCCCCTCTAAAGCCCTCTAATTTTTATCTTCTGTGGATAACTTTGCTTTGTTGAAATGTCATTCTCTTATAGTCCTTCAGTTCTTTGTCCATGGTTTTCTCTAATTTGTTGAAAAGACTTAAAACAGTAGATTTAATTCTTTGTTTAGTAAGGCCAAGGTTTGGGCTTCATCAGGGATGGTTTCTTTAAATTTATTTTTTCTTATGAATAGGCCATATGTTCCTCTTTCTTTTTATGCTGTTATTTTTCTCCCATCTGGAGGTTGTACCATTGGGTCTTCATGACAAGATGTGTATCTCCCTTGCCACAGTGAATAATTCAAATTCAGTGTCATGCCTAGAATGTACCAAGTTCCAGGAAGTACTGTGGATAATGATGAATTATGTGTGGATTCTTTACATCCAGGCCTTTCAATCTAATGTGAGAAAGAGAGCAGACACACAGACAACCGCAACACACATACAGTAATGATTACAGAAGTGGTCAGTAAAATGTCACATGAAATTTTAAGGGTAAAAGTTATCCTAAGTTTAGGAGGGCAAAGATGTCATTGTGGAAAGAGGTAAGGATTAAATTGGGTTAAGAGAGAAATTGCATGAATGAGGGCCTGGAGGGAGGAGAGTTAGCCAGAGGTAAGGAAGAGTATATGGAGGGACATGAAGCTTAAGAAAGTGTATTATCTTATAAAAGGTTTTTTAATGTCTTGCCACAGAATGTGAATTAATCACCATTGCAAGAGAGTTTTAGGGGACAGTTTGAAACTTATTACTGGGAATACTATATTTAGAAAAATAAGGTATATGTCCTGTGTTTTGTAGATGAGTGAGAGGACATACTTATTATTTAAATTTTTTAAATTTAATTTAATTTTTTAAAAATCTGTTTTAATTAGTTACACATGACAGAACAATGACCTTGACATATCATACATTTGAATCAGATGGGATATAATATCTCATTTTTTCTGAGTACACAGGTTGCAGAATCACATTGGTCATGCATTCACATATATACACACAGTAATAATAATGCTGGTTTTATTCTACTATCCTTCCTATCACCCCAACCCTTCCCCTCCCCTTGCTGGTGCATTATAATTACACATAATATTGAGATTTGTTGTTATATATTAGCATTTCAATACCAGGTACCTAGAAATTTGGCTCTTTTACAAAATTGCTGCTGAAGTAATATTTTGAATATATTTTCCTAAAGTGTTTCTCCATGCCAAATTTATCTCTATTTTTAAAATTTTTTTTGAGTTTGCTTTTATCTTTATACAACACATCATTTTCTGATGTACTATTAATAAAATATTAATTAAGCATTGAGGACTTTACATTTTTTATGTATTTATATCACAATTCATTAAAATGCCTCTTAACAGTTTGCTGCTGACACATGGAATACCTGATTTCAAGTGGCTTTGATCTCTATCATGTAAATCAGCCTGATGTAGAGTTCTGCATTGTCCAAGACTCTGTATTGTCAGTTTCCAAAACCAAGAGATAATATTTTCTGGATTATTAATTAATTTTGAACCTATTAATATTCTTACTGAATATTCATTCTCTTCTCTACAAAATGCATGTTTATTTTTTGCCCATTTTCTTTTGGGTTTACACATATCTTCTTATTGACTTATAAGAACAAATGAGCATCATCAGGAAATTAAATGTATTAGAAATAATTTTCTCTCCATGACTTCTTTTTACTCTATATCTTTTAATAAAAGGATTATTAATTTTAATGTACTTAAACTTATAATTTTATCTTTAAGTGTTTTGCGTCTTAAGAAATCTTCTTATTCTATAGAGTCATGCAAAATGTTTACTTCATATTTTCTAAAATTTTAGTTTTCCATTTGAGATTTAATTGCTTAAGTGTGAAATTGACTTTTTGTGTAAGAAAAAAGTTGCTAATTTGAAACAATTGTTTTACTTTTTTCTCCACATGGAATTTATTGCAAATCTTGTCATTTCTTAGAAACTCGATGTCCACATATATGATATGTCAAGTATTCAAATAGATTCCATTCATGTACCTCTTTTACCCACTACCAGGTTTTATCTTTTTATTTCAATAGGTTATTCCACTCCCTTACTTGCTTAAAAATATGCTTTGAGATCTGGCATGGAAGATTTTTTTTCTTTTAGTTATTTTCAGTATTGTTGATACATAGTTCTTACACATATTTTAAAATAACTTATTATATATGTGAAAATATTCACTGGGATTGTCAATAAAATTATATTCACCCATTTTTTTATTATGTAGAGGAATTTAGTCTCTTTTAGAGTTTCTTAGACTCCATTATATCTATTATACTATTAGCACAAGAAAATTCCAGCAGAATAGCAAACACCAAAACCTGTTTTGAGAAGACTGAGTGGGACGTATTAGGAAAGATAGGCAAATTACTGAATAGATAATGTTAAATTATTGATTCTGCAACACATTAATATATCTGTGCATGTGTGTATGTAATTGTGTACATGCACACACACGTGGTTATCAAGTCCCTCCTGTGTGCCTGGAACATTGCTGTGAATTTTACATGCATCACCTCATTTAATCCATACAGCAGGGAGGAAGTCATGGTCCACACATAACAGACAAGGAGACTAAGCCTCATGGTAGCTAAGAAAGTTACCCAAGTTCAAAATCTGCAGACCAGAAAGCTTTTTCTTTACTTTTAAAAAGTTATTGCAATAAAAAATACATAAATTTGCCATTTAATCATTTTTAAGTGCTCAGTTCCCTGATGTGAAGTGTATTCACACTGTCGCACCAGCATCACCATGGTCCATCTCCAGAACATCTTCAACTTCCCCAGCTGAAGTCTGTACCTGCTGAATTCCCACTCAACATCTGCTCTTTCCTCAGCCTCTGGAAGGTGCCATTCTGCTTCCTGTCCCTGTGAACCTGGCTTGTCTAGCAACTCAGGGCTGTGGCTTCAGTTTGGGGTGTCCCTTGAAGGCCCATGTCTTAAGACTTGATCCTCAGATTGGAGGCCCTGGGAGGTGGTGGAACCTCTAAGAGGGAGGGCCAAGTGGGAAGTCTGGGGGTGAGCCCAGAAGCTTCCTGCAAGACCTGGTCTCTTCCTCTTGTCCTTTCACAACCCCACCTCAGGGTGAGCAGGGTTTGCTTGACTTCTGCCATGCTGAGCTGCCTGGCCACAGGCCAAAGCAACAGACCAATGAGTCATGGACTGAAGCCTCCAAATCCATAAGCCAAAATAATCCTTTTCTCCAAGTAGATCATCTCAGGCATTTGTTATAGCAATGGAAAGCTGACAAACGCTCACACACCTGGAGTCGTGGGATGCGTCCTTTGTGACCGGTCTCTTTCTCCTGGCAGAATGTCTTCGCAGTCCTCCCCATGTGTTAGGACTTCTTTCCTTCCAAGACTGAATAATATCCCAAGGTGCCCATGTACCGCATTTTATCAATACATCAATAGATGGAAATAAGTTGTTTCCAACTCATTTTGGCTTTGGTGAATAATGCTGCTATGAGCCAGGGTGAAAGTATTATTTTTAAGCTTCAAAATTTCACCAATAGCCAGTGAGCACCCCACATTTCAGTGGAAGATATTCAGAGAAACACCTGGTTGCCAAAGACCACATTCAGGACCGGGAAGACTAATTGGTTGGCCTTCCGCATGATTCCCATTAGGTATCTCCACCCTTCCTCATATCTTGGCCTCCCACTGACTATTGGCCAACCTCCTAACTTCCCCTGGGGACTGGGGATCTGTGCTTCTAAGCCAAGGCAGCCCTACTGGTTCTGAATCAATGATTGAGGGAGGGTTGTGCCCGGGCCCAGAACTCCCTGTGCACCTGCAGGGCCCCTGGTGCTGGGCTCCTTCCTGTAACTCCAAACTGCTAAGCACAGCTACCAACTAGGAATAACCTGAGCCAGGGAATTTGAAATCAAGCAGAGGTTGGGTTTATCTGGCAGAAAGTGGTTTTGCCTGAAGAAGAAAAGCTATTGGGTGGCTTTTATGTAAATTATTCTATTTTAGGAACAGAAAAACTTTAGGGAATGAATCATGACCTTCAAGAAATAATCCTCCTTCCTGAGATCACTTATTATGTTGACTCTCTGTAATCTCACTACAAATTACAAATGGCATGTTTGGGTTGGGGCCAAGGTCTACAGATGCGGCACCCAGACTCGCCCTCTGCTTGTGTGGCACAGACCAAGGGCAGCTTGCATCTGGGCTCTAGCCCTCCTTTCCATCCTGTTTCTTGATGCCTGGCATCTAGGCCAAAGAGACCTTCAAACCCAAGTGTCTGGAGGCAGCCATGTTGGGAGAAAGAAGATCTTATACCTGCAGTGGCTCTGGGTAAACGTCCTGAGTCACCACATCATCAGCTAATGGGAGACCTCACAGAATTGTGAGATGAGATGGAAACACACTCGTCAAGGACCCTCAGAAATGAAGAAGGTGGGCACTTTTTATCTCTGCTAAATCCTTCTCACAACATTCAGCATTGACGAAAATCTACAAATGATAGAAAAAGCATACTGTTTGGTGGGTTTTCATATTTTTGAAGATTAGTTTTATGCCCGTGTGAATTGCTGCTTGTATATTTATTTCAGGTTCTGAACTTCAGTAATAAAAAAATAATAACTTTTTTTTCCAGGGTTCTGTTTATGATCAATTTGACATCATAGATACCCTGCTAAGGAATTGTAAGTCATATTTTATTTATACTTTTTGTGGATGTGTTATATATTCTTATTTGTGTCCTCAATCATTTTCAGACCTCAGGTTCCAATCATTTTTTTAAAGCCAGGAAGAAGAGAAACACAAGGTTATGGGAAAAAAAATGAGCAATGCGCAGCCCAAAGGCCCAGCATCCCCCCATCCCATTTGAGGACCCAGCTAGACTCCCGATAATCACAGATACTGACGGGCACAGGGGCAGGTAGAGAGACGCGTTCCTCCAGTGCCTGGGGTCTGGACTCTGAACCACACAGAGGCCCATCCCGCAGCCCAGGCAGTCTATCCACAAGACACAGCCAAGTCTTATCTGACTGAGGAAAATGAGAACCTGAATAATATTTTGTCGTCATTTTCAAATGGTCATAAACTATAAAGGAAAAAGGACTGTGTCACAGGACAGAATTAAAGCAATTGTGCAGATGCCTCGCCCTAAGACTAAGTGTCAGATGTGAGAGTTCCTCAGGGCCATTGGGTATTGCCGCCTTTGGATCCTTGGTTTTGCAGAACTAGCCAAGCCCCTGTATGTTAGCACATGGGAAAAGAGGACTCTTTGACTTGGGCAGAGAAAGAACAAGAGACATTTGACAAACTGAAGCAAGCCCTAGTCTCTGCACCTGCATTGGCCCTCCCAGATGTTCTAAAACCATTCCAACTGTTTGTACATGACATCAGGGGAATAAAAAAGGGATGCTTACTCAGACTTTGGGGCCATGGAAATGTCCAGTGGCATACCTATCCAAAAGACTGGAGTATGTTGCAGCTGGATGGCCAAACTGCCTCCGAGCCATCGCTGCCCCAGCAATCCTGGTTAAGGAGGTACATAAGCTTACGTTGGGGCAAGACTTACAGGTGGTGGCCCCGTGTGCTGTGGAGACCTTACTCCGGAGCCCTCCAGAGTGTTGGCTCTCCAACGCTCATATTATCCGACACCAGGCCCTTCTTTGAGACCACCCCAGAATAAAATTCCTAAAAACCTCAGCTTTAAACCCAGCCACCCTTCTTTCTGACGATGATCCCTCCAACTGCTGCACAGCTGCCAGGAAATCTTGGAGTTGCTCCAGAATGTCCAGCCGGACCTAATGGACACACTTTGGCTGGAGCCAGACGAGACACTCTACTCTGATGGCAGTAGCTATGTCCAAAATTGAATCAGGTGTGCAGGGGCAACTATAATCACTTTAAATGAAATTATCTGGGCTCAACCTCTGGGACTTAAAACTTCTGCACAGAAAAGCAGAACTAATTGCACTTACCCAGGCTCCCAGACCCAGCAAAGGAAAGACTGTTAATATCTCTACTGGCAGTAGATAGGCTTTTGCAGACTGTTAATATCTGCACTGGCAGTAGAGTTGCTTTTGCTACTGTTCATGTACATGGAGCTCTCTGTAAAGAGAGAAGGCTATTAACTTCAGAACAGAAAGATATCAAACATGCTGAAGGAGATATTAGCTTGGCTAAAAGCCCTCTGGTTACCAGAAAAAGTGGCTATCATACATTACAGAGGCCACCAGAACACACAGACACCAAAATGAAAAGTAAACCTCACTTCAGTAAAACCTAGACAATATGGTTATAAATATTTGCTGATATATGTGGACACTTATTCAGGAGATAGTTCCCTGATTCGGCCTCCCAATATCCTAGGGTCCTATGTGGCCCAGCTTTCACACCTAAGATAACTCAAAATTTATCTAAAGTCTTTAGAATTAAATGAATCATATATAGGCCTTAGAGTGAGAGACAAGTTAAAAAGATAAATGGAACTCTAAAAGACACCCTTACTAATTGCACTTGGAGACTGGCATAGCCTGGACGGGCCTCCTTTTTCCCTTTGTTCTAAGACCACTCCTACTGATTCCCAGACCACAAGATAAAAAACTAGATGAAGTAAGTGACCACTCACTTCTTAGGTCCTTACAGGCTCTCCATCCAGCCTCCCACCGGCTCAGGCTTTAACTAAGACAGTCCAGCAGCCGGTTGCAGGAGAGACCTTCACTCACCCATTCCAGCCTAGAGCCATCATCCATCCACCATGGAGCCTTGCTAGCACAGACCCTTCCCGGTCATCCTGACCACCCCTACTGCTGTAAGAGTCACTGGATTCATCACTCCCAGATCAAGAAGACAGTTCCGACAGAAGATCCACCTGAAGACACCCGACGATAAACAATATTTATGCCCTATGAAGTAGCCCACTAACACAGGTACCTTTAGAACAAAGAAAGAAAAGGAAGATACAAAGCCCATAATTCAGAGCACTGTCTCAGAAACCTACAACACAGGATCCTTTCCCAAGGTGACCTCTTGATCAGGTGATGAAGAAGACACCAAAGTAAAGATCCTGAGAATTGCCAGAGCACCATGGGCCATTTGGTATCACCAGGCTGGTGACATCCCCACGCACATCCCTCAACTAGTTTCCTCTAAAAGAAGAGCCTGAGAACCCCAGGTGCCTCTCACTATTGAGAGGGTCCACAGCCTCCCTCGAAGGGCTTTATATTTCTTGTCTTCCAAAATAAACCTCTGTGCCTCGACTCCCGACATGTCTAGAAATTCTCTCCTACAGCCATTGTCAAGGACCCCATCATCCTGAGTGGAGGTCCCTTGCTCCAAAACTCCTGGGGCCACCTCCAGTGACTCTTTAAGCCCCGTGTCATCTTAACACACACACACACAATCAGATCAAGTGAGTGACAATCCCTGGCCAGGCAAATAAAGCTCAGAATATACATATTTGTGTGTATATATATATATATATATATATATATATATATATACTAATATGTATTTTTTTTCTTCTATGCTATGTATAAAGGTACCTCAGTGCAGCAGAAATAGCTATTCATTTATATTATAGATAGGAATAAATATATATGCCATATATGTATATATTACGCACACACACACAGAGTCACGTTTGCGGACTTATTTAAATGTTACCTATTCCTCTCGATATTTTCAAATATCTTTTCCTGTATGTGCATATATATCACATATATTTATTTAAATTGGCTATTATTGTCTTAGGAGACCATTCACTACTCACTCTAGCAGTAGAATCATGAGATCTTGGAATCTCACAGAGCTGCAGGCCCAGGTTCTCCTGTGTGGCCTATGGATACAGGACCTCCCCCTTGCACATAGACACCCCACAGCCACACACATGCCAGGCCCGAGCTGCCTCCACGCACAGCCAAGGCCTCGTTATGTGTGCTGAAGTGCCCCATTATGGCAGGTACAGCTACTTACCTATAATGTGAACATCTATAATATATACACACATATCCATATATTTAGATATTTATTTAAGTGCTGTATATTCTTTTGTATGTACTTGTAAATATTTATATTCTGTGTGTGTGTGTGTGTGTGTGTGTGTGTGTGTTCATGGGTGTGTAAGTTGGGCTTACAGGCAGAGATGACCATTCAGGAATCAGCTCAGATTTGAGGACCCAAGTCTCAGAGTTTCTGGCTCAGGACCCCTTGCCCACAGGATAGCTCCAGGGCTCTCTGGAGTCTGGTGCCTTGAGCACATTCACTTCACAACCTCCACACACCTGCTTGTCCAACTCTGCCCCACCCTAAAAGCAAAGCCCCAATTTGGCCACAATGACCTTGACCAGCAACCCCTTCCTGTCAGGCCAATCCCATGGGCTGGAGCCTTTAAACAAGACTGCAGGCTCCAGGAACTTTACCCCAGGTGTTTCCAATCCGGGTTTTCTACTCTCTCTGTCCCCAGATACAGCCAACTGGAGAGGCTTGCTCAGGCTGTGTAGCCTTGGA
Source organism: Urocitellus parryii (assembly GCF_045843805.1). Lineage (NCBI taxonomy): Eukaryota > Metazoa > Chordata > Mammalia > Rodentia > Sciuridae > Urocitellus > Urocitellus parryii. Next base: position 710,193 of record NW_027553327.1, read on the forward strand.
CGGCCAGGGCTGTGTACACTCCCTGGGACCCCATCAGCCCCCAGTGCTCTCCGCCCCGGCTCAGGGGCTCAGGCCTAGCTGATTTTCACCTCATCCACCCCCACAGCCCTGTTCTCCACTTTGGGTGGCCCCCTGCATGTTCAAAAGAAGGGTTGCCATCCAGATTGACACACCAAGGACCAGAGTCCAGCTGCTCACCTGAGGATGAGGGCACCTGAGCTGGGTTTGTCACAAAAGTATGCTCTGCTGGTGGTTACACCTGGACACTCTCCACTGCACCCCTCAGGAGGGGCTGAGCTTGCCTTTTGGCCCCCGATGGGAAGATGAGTTTGTGTGTGTGTGTGTGTGTTTCTTGGGCCATGTTTAATTTGGACATTCATATCGATACATTCATGTACTAATTGATATATCAGTATTTTTTATGTGTTATCTATTTATAAATCTATATTTGTATTCAAATATGTGTGTGAATATAAATACATATAAGCATATTTATGTTTTCTCTTCTATGCCTGAGTGAAGCACCCTGATCTGATAAATATAGCTACATATTAATATGAATAAATTTCTACATTTTGCACATATACATATTCATATGTCTAATTATTTTTAAATGTGCTATGTGTTTAAAAATATACACTAATAATGCTATGTATTGAACTATATATCTATAACATATATAGTATGTATAGTGTGTATATATGTATATATGTACATTTTTACACATATATGCACAAATATATAGTGTACATATATGTGTACATATACATATGTGTCTATACATCTACATATATAGTGTGTATGTGTATGTATATGCATACATACGTGTCTATGTACACACACACACACACACACACACACACACACACCCATAGCTGGGCTGTTAAGGCTGAGGTGACCGTTCAGGACTCAGCCTGGCATTGAGACCCAGCCCTGTCTGGAAGTCTCCAACAGCAGCTGGCCCAGGGCCCTCCTCCTGACCCATGGCCTGGGGCCTCCCTGCAGCACCCTACCACCACTCCCCCAGCCCAAGAGCCTCACCTGCTTACAGCCAACGTCCATCCACCTGGGGACACAGGGCCCAACCTTTTGCCTCCACCTGCCTTTGCTGACCACTCGCTCTGGAGGCCAGAAAGGGTTAGAATCCCCCTTCCTTTTTAAGTCTACCCTGGCCAGGCCTGTTCTCCTAGAGGTTCTGATTCTGGTTGTCTGGAAAGGGGCCCAAGAATGGGAATTTTCCATGCTTCCGAGTTTCTGTGCAGCCAGGGCCGCACATCTGATCTACTCTGCAGCTCAGAGTAGAGGCCCTCAGGCTGTGACTAGCATCAGTTTTCTAACCTGGGCAGTGCTGGAACCCGAGGCTGTCTTGAGGGTCCCGTGCAATGACCACATGTTCACAGCTGAACTCGGTGCCTGTCTTTCCTCTAGGAAGCATTCAGTAAATGCTTAATAATCAAAATCTCCTATTTAGGACACTGGTCATCTTTTCAGGTGTGAATATCCCTTCATTCATCTGAACAGTGTTAGGTCAGGCTGTTTGACCTTCCTGGAGACAGGGCATTCCTGGATGTGAGCTGTTCTTTGTCAGAGCTGGCCACCTCTGATGGCCACAGGAGTGGAGCAGCTCCTTCACTCTTTAAAACAGAGTGGTCCTCAGTTAGGGCCACTCACTGGAATCCTCTTGGAAAGGTTAAAAGCAAACAGGATACAAAATTAGTGAAGCAAAGGCTTCTCGAGGGCTGGAATAAGGAGATCATCAAATCCTCTGGCTCAAAACAATAACAGACCTGAACAAAACTGTCAGAAAAACAACTCTTTGAGAAATCTGGAAATCAGCCAATAGCAAAGAAGAGATTGAGAAGAATTTCTTTAAGAAAAACTACTGAACCTCCCGGGGAAAGGTCTGTACCAGAGCAGGGCATGGGAGGAGACCTCCCTGCTGAGGGCACACCATTCACAGTCACGGGCTGCACAATGACATTCTGGGGACTGTGCCACATGGACCCATGGGATTATAATGAAGCTGAAAAATTCCAACCCCCTGGTGATGTTTCGGCCCCGTAATGTCACAGTACAGCACTTTACTCAGATACCTGTAGTGGTGTGTAGTACACTGCCAGTCGTATAAAAACATGGTGCACACCAATTCACAACAGCCAGACTGTGGAGCCAGCCCAGGGGTCCATCAGCAGCTGAACGGATGGAGAAAATGTGGTATATATACACTACACGCTTGGGTTTTATTCAGCCAACAAGACGAATAAAATTATGTCATGTGCAGGAAAATGGATGGAACTAGAGATGACTATGTTAAGTGAAATAAGTCATACTCAGAAGGTGAAGGGCCATATGTTTTCTCTCACATGTGGAAGCCAGAGGAAAATAAAGGAAAAGAAGGATGAGGAGGATCTCATGAACGTTAAAGGGAGATCAATTCACGGAAAGGGACCAAGGGGTGGAAGGGGGGAGGGAGGAGGGAAATGCCGGGGAGTGATATTGGTCAAATTATATTGTTAAACTGTGCACACGTACAAATATGTAACAACAAATCCCATCATTAGGTGCAACTATAGTGTACCAATAAAAATGTGAATAAATATGGTGTATGCAATTAATATAGAACACTTGCTAATGATAATAAATAGCTAGGCTACTGTTTATGTATTTACTATTATATACATGTTGTGGGTGGGTGTGTGTGAGTGTGTGTGTGTAGGGGGGGTATGGTACTGGGGATTCTGCCCAGGGAATTGCACCTGCTAAATAAATCTTCAACCACTGAGTTACATCCCCCACCACTTTTGATTTTATTTTGAGACAATCTTGCTGAGTAGCCCAGGCTGGACTTGAATTTGCAATCCTCCTGCCTCAGCCTCCTGAGTAGCTGAGATGACAGGCATGTGCCACTGGGCCAGGCTTCTAATACATACTTTACCATTATTCTGAGTGAAGTCCTACTCATTAAGAGAAGTTCACTGTCAGACAGTGTGCTGTGTTATATGGCCAACAGCTCACACATGTCATGTTTACTGCATCACTCGATGACATCAAGGACAGTGGAGTGATTGACCTATACCACCCAGGCAGGGGTCAGTGTAAGCACCCTCGACAGGGTCCATCCAGAGACCAAATCTCTAACAACGCAGCCCTGGGCCCTCATGCCCATGATCAAGCAAAGCGTGACTATATCTCAAGTGGTGCTCAGAAAAGCCACAGAGTTTATTGGGCACAGCAGAAATTTTGGCTGCACATGAACACACAAGAGCAACGGGTCAGCTAGACCGGGACTGCAGATCTGGTGGGGGCAAGCAACAGGAAGGCAGAGTAGGAGGAGAGGTGACAAGGGTGAGATCCAGGGCATGAGCCAGGCATAGTGGACCCTGGTGAGCTCAGACCTATCCCCAGCGGTCTGGAAGACTGTGAGCAGCGACAGGGTGCAGGCACACAGAGGCTGTGCACAAGAGCAGGACACCAGAAAGCATCCACTGCCCGCCTATCCTTGGCTCAGTAAGAGGCCATGGACGCACAAAAGGCACAGGAGAAAGCGTGGCAAAAATCAAATCAAAGCAGACTCGGTGAACTTCAACCGCACAGACCCTTGTGCAGACCTTGGACGATTTGGCTCCAGACCTGAGCAGGATCAGTAACCCAGCACCGGCTGACCACTGAGCTCTGCAGACAGAAGGGCGGCCCCTTTCGAATTAGACCTAAAAATAAAACAAGAAGAAGAAGAAAAAATGTACAACTGATCAGAGACATCAGCAGAAACACACCATCGAAGAGCGGAGTCCAGGCTGGTCACCAAGCAAACCCCACCTCTCCTGGGGCCACTGCCCCATGTCCCTCCCTCAACCAGCATCCCAGCCAGGGCTGACCGGGCCTAACAAGTGCCCTGCAGGGCAAGGAGGGCGGAGTCAGGCCACGCCCTGCAGCTCTTTTCCTTGCCCCTCCCCACTACACCAAGAGGGGACTGAGGCCGCCTCCTCTCCCAGCCTCTCCCTTCCCTACAAAGCTCTCCTTTCACACGCAGGAAATCTGATTTGCGGTTCCCAGCTTCCTGAGATTCCCCCTTAAGTGCATCCACAGCCGATTCTGTGGCATGTGCTGGACTTAGAACAAACTGCTTTTCCTACTGAAGGGCAGGGAGGAGCCCTCCCGGATTCCTTGGTCTCTGGGGCCAATAACAGGCCTCTGCTAACTGGGTGCAGGAGCATCACAGCCCCATACCAGTACATATGTGTCATCATTATCACCCGTTTTCAGAAGCCATGTGTCACCATCGCTTCCCTGACGCTGCCCCAGGTGCCGTCTGTTTGCAAGACTGCTTCCACAACTCCCTCCAGGTCAGGCAACGAATGGACGCACCCTGAGGGTTAAGAAGTCCAGGAACATCGGAAGTTGGTCCCGGCAGGTTTGAGACTCCTACTTCCTGGTTCATATCCCATAAAGAGCAAAAACGCCAGCCAGCTGCCCTTGCCCTCTTAAAGGACTTCACCTTTCTCTTTGGAACCCTAGTCGACTTTGCTCTGTCCTTAGAACTCAGGAATTTCACCAGGATATTTTTAGGTGAGTTCATCTTCTTTTTCCCCCACTAACAGTGGTTTGGCCTTTCTTAGGTTGGGGAAATTTCCTAATAGAGGCTGAACCATTACTTTCTCTCCATCTGTTCTTTTCTCGCTTTCTGACTCCCCTCCTATTCACATACAGTCTTAAAGGTCGACGCATGGTTTCCTTTCTCTGACTCAATCTGTCATCCAGAATAGCTCCTTGGTCCTCATCTGTAACCATGCTCTTTCCTGGTGTATGGACTGATGTGAGGTTTCAGAAATTCTGCTTTTGTAAATCCCAGCCTTTTTTCTACAATTACAGCCCTTGAGAGTTCTAATTATTATTATTATTATTATTATTATTATTATTATTATTGTTTTTGCACATTTTTCTTTCAAGCTACAGTTTCTGGCTACCTGTTCTCTGCACAGGTAACTAGCTTCACATTTCTTTCTTTTTTATTTTTTTATAGTAAGGATTGAACTCAGGGTGTTGAACCACAGAAACACATCCCCAACCCTTTTTATTTTATATTTTGAGACAGGGTCTCACTAAATTGCTCAGGGCCTTGCTAAATTGATGCAGCTGGCCCAGGACCTGTGATCCTCAGCCTCCCGAGCTGCTGGGATTACAGATGTGTGCCACCGTGCCCCAAAGCTTCACAATTTCTATATCAAAATTGATATCAGGGTCAGTAGTGAGTTGGAAAGGAATGGTTGGGAAATACCACTCAAAAAAATAGGAACCTATCTGCTGTCAGAACTTTGAACATTTCTTTTTACATACCTCAAACTGCATGTCTTTACTGCTAGCATAAAAATGCAATTAAACTGGTTAAAGGTGAAATTTATTTGTTCAAGTGATGAAGGGTTTTCATGGTTGAAGCATCATTGTATTGAGGCACATCTTGATGGCCTCTCTATAAGCACCGTTGTGATGTGATTCATTTATTTATTAATTTGACAAATACGCTTCAAGCAGCAGCAGCTGTCCAGGGTCTGTCTTGAGTGACAGGTTCAGGTTCACCCTCCTTAGCATATGACCTTCCTCTGTGCTGTATCTTTCCACTAAGAGGAAGATCCATGCACTGGTCTTTTTGGCCTTGGAAGAAACTGAATGTGCCTCTGTAAAAGGGGTCCCTCCAAGTCCACGATTGACTTTAACACTCACATAACTGCACGTGCATGCCTGCAGAGGGCCATGCAGAACTGTGAAGAAAACAGTTCATGACTCTGCCCTGCAATTATCCATCTAGAAGGTAATGCTTCAGACTTGAGCATGTGAACAAAACATGATTCCTTCTGAAGGTGTCTAATAGACCACAACAGGAGTTAGATGCCCATTGTTATGGGAATGATTAAATAAAGTAGGGCATATCTGTAAGTAGATGATAACGCAGCCACGAAAAACAACGTGTGCTCCTAAGAAAATACTTTAAATGAACAAAGCAAAATTCAGAACAGAACACATAGTTCAGCCCTGCTTCCAAAACATAGAATACATATACTCATATATACACATAAGTATGCACTCATGTGCTTTCATTAAAATGGACATACTAACAAGACGTCATTCCCAGGGGATATTATTGGGAAGTCCTGCTTGCAGCAATGTAAAGAGAACATTTTTTTAAAAAATTTTCGTTTTGTATACTTCAGTGTTTTTTTTTAAAGATTTTACTATGAGCATATTTACCTCTTTTAAAATACAATCTTGAAGGAGCATCTTTGCTAATATTGTAAAACTTTCTAATCCTTTAACCAAATTATTCTGGAGATTTTTTTTAATTCTGGAGATTTTATTTTTACAAGAAAGATGGAATAAATTATGGCATGCAATGATATTCGTAGCATCCTCAGGTCCGTGGACCATCACAACACAAATCATATTTCATACATTAGATTGAAGTTCTTTATTTTATTTTTATATGGTGCTGAGGGTCAAACCCAGACCCCCCCCCACAAGCCAGGCGAGCGCGATACCACTTGCACCACATCCCCAGCCATGTTAATGTCATATATGAATTTGCCCAGATTTTTTAGGAGCAGCAAATGAATTATGAGTGTTTTAACTTCCCCCAAAACAGAGGTGCCATCTCCCTTTGGAATTTCTTTGTGCAAAGGCCCCAGTCAAAAATTGCCCCATTGTATGGTGACACTTTGTTCAAAGGGAAATTCCTTGCTAGCCAAGAAATTGTATTAGTACTAATGTTGGGCTCAAACATCTGTGGCCTGTGAGGTACAGTAATATTACAGTTGTAAGGTGATGAAAGTTAATTGGGCTGCTTTTACCCTCAGCTTCTTTTTCATTCATCTTGAAGAAGCTTTCTCACAATAAATCCCTCTCATGTTTAACCCTATATAATACACATGCAGAGTTTGCTCATGGTATGGTCACACTTTCTCCACAGAGGCAGGCTGAACCACCAAACCCTGGATTTTTCTCTACTTTTGCATCTGTTCATTTCTGAAAACTAAATGGAATTTTTTTTTCAAATTTCAAGTTTGTTTCTATAAAAGAATTTCTCAAATATGAAGGCATTAACTCACAAAAACCACATTCCCCTCATTGACCAGTTTGTATAGTCCTGAAAAGACTGTTGTGCAAGATGTGACAAAATTGCCAATTACAAATGTGAAAAATATTGGTAATATTGATTATAATGGTGATAATTTTATATGTGTGTATCTATATATTATATTATACTTGTATATTAGAACATGTTACAGAGCATTTGTGGTCTCAGAGCAGCTAAAAATAAATAATAAATAAAACTTAAGGTGATTTTGATTCCTAAGTAATCATTTTGAAAATAATCTACATCAAAAATATAGTATAATTATTAATAATATAATATCTACCTTTAGAAATGCCTGTATGATAGGTATTACAGTGCCCTGTATTAGTTTCCTATTACCATTGTAAAAAAAAAAAATCACCATAGCATGTTTATCTTACATCTTCGATGGTAAGAATTCCAAAATGAATTTTATAGTGATCAAGGCAAGATGTAGGCAGAGACAAATTCTTTCTGGGGACAGAAGTAGAAGCTCTTTCTTTGCCATTTCTGCTTTCAGGTGCTCTCTACATTTCTTGGATTTATGCCCTTTCTTACATCTTGAAAAAATATAACTCTATTCTTTGCCTTTGTAGTCACATTTTCTTTTCTCTATCTTGACCCGCTCACATTTTTTTTCCTCCCGATCTCAAGATCCTTAACTTAATCACATCTGCAAATTCCCTTTTTCATGGGATATAGTCATCCATTATAGGGATTAGAATATGAGCATCTGGGTGACACCATTAGTTTACCTACCACAGTCTTTAAGATGTATTACTCCAATTACATACTTAAAAAAATAAAATGAAATAGAACTTATTCTCCTCATTTTACATATGAGCTAATGTAGGCACAAATCTAACAAATGACTGACTCTCTCTATTTCATCTACAATCTCATCTTTTCACTTGAAAAATCTGCTGATTCTAGTCTTTCCTACTGGGAAATTAGGAACACACACACACACACAAAAGAAAATCTACATTTCAGACTTCCCATTTGTTTTCAAAGGTGTGTATTAGGGTGATGAAACTAATGGCCAGCTCTACTCTCTGTATGGTCATCTCTCCAATGGCTCCAATAGCAACATCTCTGAACTTGCAGAAATTCTGGAGAAGCTGGTGGGCTTATAGCAACTGTTGACACAGGGACTTTCTAAAGCTCAGACTCTCTTCCTTCAGTAGAGACTTCTGAGTTTCTTTTTTTGGTGACATATTTTTAAAGTCTCCCCTGCCTCTTATCTTCTCTCTAGACATTTCTGTGGAAAAAACACTTTAAATTTGCTGTTTTAGTAACTACACTGAAATGTTTTTCTTTGAATACTTCCTGATGAGCCATCTGGTGGTGGCCACAGGGCAACACAACCTTTCAAAAACCTATCCAGTGTGTGTGAGTTGTATACTATCTGACAGCACTTCACAAATCAGCCCTTGGCTCCATTCGACTATGACATTTAATGGAATATAGCTCTTAAAAGACTTGGATTCTTGGGTAAGCATTAACATTATTCTCCCATGACTTGCCTTTGCCACAATAATGCACAAGCATAATAATGGAAAACAAAATCTAGGTTAGACTAGTCTATGCCATTATTACTTAAAACCAACATTCCAGTTCAATACTAACAGAAATATAAAGTGTGTGTGTGTGTGTGTGTGTGTGTGTGTGTGTGAGAGAGAGGGAGAGAGAGAGAGAGTATTTACCTTAAACACACACATATACCCAAATGCATGTGCATACATGCACACACACACACACACACACACATGCACACACACATATGCACACACACACACATGCACACACACACACTTTATTGGATGAAAGCTAGCTTGATACAATTAACCTCAACTGAATTAAATCTATGTGGACCACTGCTTTTATCTCAGCCTGGTTATGGGGTCCTCTTCTGGAATGTTCCTCCCTCCCGCCCTTTCCTTAGGGCTATGCAACTGCCTTAATGCAACTCTATGGATGCACTTGTTCAACATTGTCTGGTTTGGTTAATCTGCCTGATTGAAATTACACTATAAGCAACTTGAGAGGACAGTTCATACATTATTCATCTACATACCATATATAATTTCTGAAATATGATAGAAGTTAAAAAATAATCTGCTGACTGTAACAGGCATTCAGTCACACTGTAGATACCTGAGGTCAAGGCGAAATGTGAAGCCTACCAGGGAATCCGATAAGGCGTCCAGGCTTGCTCGGTGTCCTCACTCCATTATTGGCCTCAGTCCTTCATCACATGAGTGGATAGATTTTTTTTATTGAATGCATTAATAAAATACTAATAACATCATGGCTGAGACCACATTTGGAGGTCCCCAAAACTCCAAATGACTGTTGTGAAAAGAAAATAGAATTTTAATCAAATGATCTGTTATTTTAATGGCCACTTACAAAACAGGAGATTTATTGAGAAGCATAAAGTTTGTTTGCATGAGTGGAGGGAAAGCTTTTAAGAATTACCTTCTCCTGGCTGTAAAATTCTCTGGTGCAGCTTAGACATTCCAAATAGGGAATGTGAGAGCACTGTGGACTCACTGGTGGAAGTGTCCACCCCTGTGTGGACTGTGAGGTCAAGTGGTTCTTGAGCAGCAGTTCTTGGTGACCCGCTCATCTGTTCTGTGCATTATCAGGCACTGGAGTGGGCCCTAGAGATGGAAGGTTGAATTAGACGAGATAGCTGCCTTCATGGGAAGAGCCCTAGCCACGTTAAGTGCCTGGGCCTGGGAGAGGCATGCGTCCAGCACGAATCTATTTTCATTCTCAAAATTGTAGAGTGAACTGCCAGCTCTGCCCTTGGCTCTGTGACTGTGGGCATGAGGACCTCTGTGAGTCTGGTTTCCTCATTCACGGAATTGGGCATCCTGGCGCTGCTGCTCAGTCCCCAGGGCTGTCATGGGGACTCACAGAACTAAAGGACAGGGCAAGAGCAAAAATGAAGAGCGCAGCCAGGCTCCATTGCCAGAGAATGATTTGACATGTGTCCTAGACCCCGATGTCTGGTGTCAACCCAGTCACATGTGGCTCGTGAGCCCTCAAAATCAACCAGTGTCAGGGAGCAACTTGTGTTTTTTCATTCTGTTTAAAGTGACATTGCTGCCTGTGGCTGGTAGCTGCCTTGTCAGTTAGGGATCCCATCCGTGGAGGAGCAACTGGGGGATCTCACGTGTGTTTTCATAGGCACTTGGAAAAACTACTTGGGGAAATAAAAAGCGTTGATAATGATATCAAAGCAGTGTTTGCCCCATGTCACCTGCCGTTGCAAACATTTATGTCAGTCTGAATGTTTGTGCCAGGAAGGGCCATGTGCATCACCATTTTACAGTTGAAAACACAGAGATTGAATTGCTCCACCTGTCACAGAAGCTGGTGAGGACCCGCTGCAGTCACCCTGGAGCTACTTCAGAGCTATCAGAAAGAAAATGGTGGTCATATAACCCTCAGCCCTTAATTAAACCACCAGTTTGGCTTCCTGAGCCAACACTCCCTTTCCTGTTCCCAGGGAGTCCTGAGAGCAGATGTCCTTCCTGGCCAGAAGCTGTCCTTTCCTATCTCCTCCCTCTGCCCATGCACACCCATGCACACCCATGCACACTCACTGTGGGAGTCCCTACTGTTCTCTAAGAATTTGCTCACAGTTCTTTCTCTGGAAGCTAATCCACTGGGGTATTTGCTGTTTTGCCTTCTTACCCTGTGTGAAGACCATTTCTGTGGCACAGAAACCTCATGACCAACTGATGTGTCTGTTAGTTGGTGTCCCCTGCTTTGGACCAGCAGCCTCAGATCCTGGCTCTACAGACAGAACAGGCTGAGCGAGTGTTCAGGGCTAAGTCGCCACAGAGTGGGAACTCATGGATGCAGAAGGCACTTGGCCATGGACACAGCAGGGCCAGAGCGGAGGACACAGGGCCTGAGCACACTTCCTGTCCTCTCCAGTATCCACAGATGGGGGAGGTGCTCCTCTTGGACACAGGATCCTTCCAGTTCATGGCATCTGGAGGACTCACAGGGTGGCCATATCAGTGGCTTTCTCTTTGAGCTTCAGTTTATGTCCTAAATTAGGGTTTCGGACTAGAACATCCTAAGGTCCATTGCATGTTTGCATTTCTGATCCAAAACTCCAAGGCACAAAGGCGCAGAGACTTTCGTTGGCAAAGATGTAGTGACCTTCACTGAAACTGGAAGACGTCCCTGACCTTTGACCCTGTCATTCCTAACAGCATTTTTTTAAATGCTGGCAGAGTAGGGCCAATATTCTTCATGTGCAATCTCTGTTTTCCTCATAGGGAACTTACAAGAAACGACACTGGATACCTACTTTAAAAAAAAAAAAATTAGAAGTACTTGGACACAATACCATTATTTTGTTTACTTATTTTTATGTGGTGCTGAGGATCGAACCCAGGGCCTCACACATGCTAGACGAGAGCTCTACCGCTGAGCCCCAGCCCCTGGATACCTACCTTTCCTTTCCCTCCCCTTCCCCATATGTTGGTTTGACCAATATGTCATAATTTCGGTCAGTCACCAACCTCTGAGGATCATGAGATTTCAAATAAAAGCTTGCATTTCTGGGTTCTTATAAACACTAATTGTCTTAGCTATTTGATTCGCTGTGACAAAGCACCATGGGCTGGGTGACCTACCAACAGCAAGAATTTCTGGAGGCTGGAAGTCCGAGATCAGGTACCATCACAGTTGTGTTCTGTGGTAGAGGTGTGATAGAGGGTGTCCTGTGGTAGAGGGTGAGGGCCTCTCTGGTATCCTCCTGGATAAGGCCCATTCATCAGTGCTCAGAGGCCCCGCCTTCTGGAAGATACCAACTTGGGAATTTTGAGGGAGACACAAAGATTTAGACCAAAGCACTTAGCAGAATCCAGCAACCCCAGGCTGAGTAGAATCTGCCCTGCAGACGCTGGGCTGAGCTAGTGTCAGCCTTCATAATACTCCCCACCCCTCCCTATAGGGTCACAAGCAGTCAGCTCTGCTCAACCCTTCCACCTCTGGTGGGTGGGTGGGATTAACAGTTTTCTGACTTTTGACTTATGTCTCTTTCTCCCCTGCCCCCCAGGTTTTTTTCTGTGTTCCAGTGTTCTGAAAGAAAGCCATTCTGGACTTGTAAAAAAGCAAACCATGCATTTCCATTTTTGATGGAGACCTGTTATTATCAAGAGCTGAGCCAAGTTTAAATGCAGGCACCCTTTTGTCTTTTTTTCACATATTGGGAGTTCAGGACTTTTAGAGGGAGGCTTTCTGTTTTTTTGCTTTTTTCTTCACTTTTTTCTTTCTGTGGTGGTACTCATCAGACCCAAGGCCTCCTGAAGGCTGAACATTTGCTCTACTGCTGAGCTGTATCCCCAGGGGGAATTTAAGAGAAAAAAATTATTATTATATTTTTGGTATTGGGGATTGAATCCAGGGATGCTTAACTGAGTCACATCTTCTCCAGCCATTTTTAATATTTTATTTAGAGACAGGGTCTCCATGAGTTGCTTAGGGCCTTGCTAAGTTGCTGAGGCTGGCTTTGAACTTGGGATCCTCCTGGTGGAGCACACCTGGCCCCAGGGCGGGGATTTAAGAAGACCTTTAAAATACTTTATTTGGGGCTGGGGACGCAGCTCAGTGGTAGAGATATTGCCTGCCATATAGGTAGGTTCCCTGGGTTCCCTCACCACTACCAAAAAATAATAAAATAGAAAAACCTCAACCCACAAAAACACAAACTAGCACTTCTTACAGCAGTCCTTGCTTGAAGTAGGCAGTGTATTGACCACTGGGATAGTTGGTGGGGCCCCCACAGGTTGGCCTGGGCTCTGCCCATCATCCCACTCACGTCCAGACTGGTGAGGGTTCCTCACACTAGGGTCCAGCTGGTTCCAGGGCAAAGTGGCTCTCACAGGCTTTGCAGTCAGCCCAACTCCTTTGCAAATGCAGGACAAAAGCTGATGCATGGTGCTGTTACTCATCTGTGCCACCTGAGTGGCCTCTGAAGGCATTTGAACTTGTGGCCTCCTCTCCATCACATATATGCAGGTCCAGAGCACCCGTTCTCGGGTGGATGTAGACGAGGTGTTGGCGACTTCCACCTGTGTCCCAGGAGCCTGTTTTTATAAAGTTTTATTGGCACACAGCTCTGTGGCTGCACTGGTATATTGTCTGTGTTTCTGCACTGCATGGCCAGAGCTGAGCACTGTCAGTAGAGACTGAGTGGCCTGCCAGGCCTCACCTATTTGTAGAAAGTGTTTGCTGGCTCTTGATGTGCACGAAGAGATTCCAGAAGTGAACCGAAGGGTCTTTCCCACTCTTCTTGTCATGCCAGCCTGTGGAAGGGCAGAGAATAAGAACATGTGCTCTCAGGACCTGTAACTGTTGCATTATATCACAGGTTGTACCTGCCTGCTCTGCTTTCAGGCTGCTTCCCTGTAGGGAATAAAAAATCATAACTCATTTTGCTGAAAATGCTTTTCCTTTTAAAAGTGTTCCATATTTGTTATCAGATTATTTTTATGGAGCAGGTAACACTTACAAGGAGCAGATAAGGAAAGGATCTGATTGACAGGTGATTAATCATGCAGCTGGTTCTCAGCACCCAGGGCTGCTCCAGGAGAGGAGGGAGTCTGGAGACTGGACCAGCCCAGCTGCTCCCATCCTCTGGGGACAGCCACCCGGGACAGTGGGGTGGGATAGTGACAGGGTGTGAGAGAAACTTCATGCTGAAGGATCAGTCACCTGGCTTCTGCTCAGTCCCCAGCACCAAGGAAACAAAAACAAGACTAAAAAGATCTGGCTTATATTTGACAGTAGACATGGTTGCAAGTAAGGGAGGTTCACTGTCACACTAGACTCTTCCTGTTTTATTATCATTGTTATATTTTGATACTGGGGATGGGACCCAGGGGTGCTGAACCCTGAGCCATATCCCTATCCCTTTTTGTGATTTATTTATTTATTTATTTGTTTGTTTATTTATTTATTTATTTATTTATTTATTTATGGTGCTGGGGATTGAACTCAGGGCCTTGTGCATGCAAGGCAAATACTTTACCCACTGAGCTGTATCCCCAGCCCCTTTTTTATGTTTTGAGACAGGGTCTCAGTAGTCCCCGAGGGCCTTGCTATGTTGCTGGCCTGGCTTTGAACTTGTGATAGTCCTGCCTCAGCCTCCTGAGACTCTGGGATTATAGGTGTGCACCACCACACCCGGCCCCATCCCTTTTTAAAGAAAGTTTTTCGAGACAGGGTCTCACTAAGTTGCCCAGGCTGTCCTCAAACTTGAGATCCTCCTGCCTCAGCCTCCTGAGTTGGAATTACAATTGTGCGCCAAGCTTTCTCAATCACACCGCTAGTTACCAGGCTGTTTGATCCTTCACGTGGACTTGATCATAGATTTAAATAGGATTCCATATTGGAGTGTGATGGCGGTTTTCCTAATGAGTTTCTTCTGAGTGATTTTACGTGTTTTGAGGATGGCTTTCCTGTATGTCTGGTGTCCCTGGACCTGCCACCATCTCATCTTTCTGTGTTGTTTGTAATGAAGGCTGAGGCTCTCTGGCAACTCCAGGGGCCTAAAGTGTTCAAGAGACATGACTTGGGGAAGGTTCTGGTTGGTTAATGACTTTGTGCCTTGGGGATGGCCTTAAAAATGGAAGATAATTTTTTGGTCACTCAAATCCAATTGCTATATTCTCTAAGTGCCTATAGTATGAAGACTCCCAGGGCAGATCGCACACTTCTGTTGGCTTTGTAAATGTGAACTTGTGTACGTTGGGGGTCCAGTGCGTATCTGGGGTAAAGGGGGAGTGAGAAAAGGGGTTGGTTGAGGAAACTGCTGGATGGAGGGGAAGGAAAAGAAGCAGGGACACCCCCGCCTCCATAGCAGGGATCTTGGTCTTGTCCCTACCTCTCCCAGCACCATCCACTCCCTTCTTCCAGCCCCCCTTCCTAGCAGAATTGGTCATCATAATCGTCATCCTTCATCCCCTTCAGCCGAAGTCGGGCAAAGTCCTCAAACACAATGTCGTCATCTGTGGCATAGTTGGTATCAAATTCAATGAGGTTAGTATCCACAGGGACATCTGTTTCGGGAGCAGCTGACTGAGGTCTGGGCAGGGTGATGTGGTCATGGGGCTTGGGGTGCATAAGAACAAAAGGCAGCTCCACAGAGACATATCCGCCTTGAGATACTACCAGCTTCACCTTGACCCTGTAGGACACCAGGATTCCCAGCACCTCCTTGTTGGCACCCTCCTTCACTATGGTGCTGGAAGCCAGGTTGGTGTCCTCATGCTTGAGCTTCCCATCCAGGGCAAGACCACGCTTCTCTCGGTTGTCACTGAGCAGTGGGGTTATGGTGTACACCTTACAGAACGTGGAACTGGGAGATATCTGGTCATCTTGTTCAAGTTGAGCCACGGGGCACTTGTACTGGGCAGTGCTGAAGAGGCAGATGTCGGCATATTGTCTCACGGAGACTCTGATCTTCTTGACGGTCTTGGTGGAGTTGTTGGTGACGTGGACATTGACACTGAGGGGCTCCCCTTGGTAGTATAGCTCCTTGTCCAAAGAAGCCTCAAGATGCAAGGACCGATCAGACATGAGGAAGTGGCGTGTGGTTTTAGCTGAAGGCTGTGGGCCTGGTTTCTCTGGGGCAAACTGTACCTTTCGGATCACCAGTCGCACAGAGTTCCTTTTGTGGCTTTTCTCTTCTAGTGATTTGGCACAGAAGGCTCAAATCTCAAAGTCTACCCCGCAGGCCTTCCCTGTGTCCTCTGGTCCTGGCTGCAGTGTGACCCAGCAGGGTAGATTCTGGGGTATTGTGAAAAAAAAGGGGTGGGCATGCTGGCCCAGCTTCCTCAGCAGCCGGTCCTGCAGGCGGGTGGGGGGCCGGGTGGGTTGGGCATTGGGGGGAAGGCCTGGTAGGTGGCAATGAACAGGTCTTTGCGGAAGGACAAGCCCAGCACATCCAGGTCTTCGCGGCCATAGCGGAAGGCGCAGGTGAGGGTCACAAACACTTTGCGGTCTTTCAAGTAGTCAGGATCCACAAGCACCACACGGTCTACAGGGTCCACTTTGTCCAGGTGATCTACAAAGTCCCACTTGCCCAAGTACACGGTGAGCTGGTCCCGGGTTTCTCCCCCATGGTGCGCGCACCCCCTGCCCTCCGGGTTCCGGGCTTGCTCACAGCCTTCTCGCCCACTGCCAGGTCCCAGCTCCTCCCCGCGCCACTGCGCACATGCGCCCACGGCTCTTTCTCCTTTTCCCCCTCCCCTCAGGTCCTGGGCAACTAGGGCCAGATCACCTGGTACTTTTTAAATACCTGTTTTACATAAATTTTAATTAGTAGCTTTAACCCTTTTCCAATATTTGTTTGGATTATATCAATAACCTAGAAATCAGTGAAGCAAAGTCTGGTTTTATCTCAAACTCTGATTTTACTTCCTCTTTCTTCCCCAGACAAGAAACCTCATCACAGTGCCTGAATTAAGATTCCCTCTTGAGGAATTTACTATATGTTGTCTACATTCCAAACTCCAAAATTTACCCATTCCTAAGTTTTGGAAAAGTCTTACAGAATTTGTCCAGAGGTACCAAAATCACTTGGAGTACTCAGAAGAATCCATATCTGAGTCTTGCCTTTTAGGGAGCAATTTGAATTATAAGTATGCAGCCTTTAAGGCAAGTAGATGGATGATCTGCAGCTGGAAGAAACCTTTTCATCAATACCTTGCATCTAAAAGGCACTTCATTTGATTCCTTTTTTAGATACTGTGAATAAACCTACAATAAAAATGGAAGTGAAGTAATATCTTTAACAAAAGTGTTCCAATTTTTTAGATATTTATCCAGAATTATAATTACTGGGTTATAGAGCATTTTTTAAACCAAAAATTGTTATTGTTATTTATTTTTACTTATTTAGGCACTTTACCACTGTGTTACATCCCTATTTTTTTAATAAGACAGGATATCACTGAGTCACTTAAGCCATTGCCAAGGTTCTGAGGCTGGTCTTGCATTTAATTTCCTCCTGTTTCATCCTCCCAAGCCACTGAGAGTACAGACATTCACAATGATACCCTGCTTCAAAAAAAAAATATTATTAGTGGATTATATGGCATTTTTATTTTGAGGTCTTAAGAACCATGATAGGGGCTGGGAATGTGGCTCAAACGGTAGTGCACTTGCCTGGCATTCGTGTGGCACTGGGTTTTATCCTCAGCACCACGTACAAATAAGGATGTTGTGTCTGCCGAAAACTAAAATGAATAAATAAATACTAAAATTCTCTCTCTCTCTCTCTCTCTCTCTCTCTTTCTCTCTCTCTTTCTCTTTCCCTCTTTCTCTAGCTCTCTCACTCTCTCTTTAAAAAAACATGAAATTTTTTTCAAAAGTATCTTTATTAAATATATATTGTAACCAAAATTTTTATCTATGCATATACACCTATACTCTGGAGTCCCTACTATCTTTCAGATATTTTTTTTAGTTTGGTGTGGTTTGGTGCTAAAAATTGAACTCCGCGGGTGCTTACCACTGAGTTATGTCTCCAGTCCTTTTTTTTTTTTTTGAGACAGGTGATATATCAGTAATCTCTCAATACGTTGCTTATAGCCTTTCTACATTGTTAAGGCTGTCTTTCAAATAACAATCCTCCTGACTTGCCTATACAGCCTCTAGTATATTTGCCACCACACCTAGTTCTTTCAGATTATTATAATAACCTTTTCAACAACATTGCCCAGGCAACAGAAAATCTCATTGACTGATGCATTTTATCCCTGAGGAAAGTTTATATGAAGCAGCCAATGTAGGACTATTCTGTAACGATTTGTTGGAATAAACAGGGATCATTGTTTTTTAAGCTCTTTTCTGAACAGCTGTTTGGTATCATAGTTCATAAAAGTGCTGGGAATAGAATGTAAATTCATTTGTTTGAAATCTACAGAGATTTACATAAGCTCAGTCACCTTTTGTTCTAGAGATTGGAACTTCAGGACATAGTAATGTAAACAAAATATGTTAAAGTTGAGAAATTCAATACACACATTGACACACACATCCACACGCACACACACACAAAAAAAAAACTTTCTAGGAGCAATTGGTAGTTCTGGCATTATTACCAGTGTATCAGGCACATAGTAACATAAATAAAATATGTTAAATGTGAAACATTCAATACACACATACACACACCCACAAAAAAAACCAAAAACTTTTTCTAGGAGGAATTGGTAGTTCTGGCCTTATTACTAGTGTATCATGGTTGGGACAGGATTCAGGAAGTGCTAAAATCTCACTCCAGCTAAGAGTAGTTTACTGTATTCCTCCCTATTTCACCTATAATACAAGCTAGAGTGAACTTCAACTGTCAGCAACAGCAATTGGGAAAATATGTTGGCAGTTTTTTTTTTTTTGAGATAAATTGACAGCTTTGATATTTGGGTATTTTTGTGTCTTGGTCACAGCTGATGAAACACTTGTGAAAAATTTTATGGCTCCTAGATATCACCATTTTTTGTATCATTTCTTTTATATTTCCTTCTTTTTTTTCTTTTGTTGTGGTGCTAGAGATTGAACACAGGGCCTTGTGCATACAAGGCAAGCACTCTAAAAACTGAGCTACATCCTCAGCCCCTCTCTCACATTTCTGTTCACTAGAGGTGATAATGGTAATTGGGAATTTTTTCCCAAATATGGAACATTTCTTAAGACCGGACTAATATGCAGTTTATCTAAATCTCTCTACTCATTCATGATTTTGCCAAAGAGATACTCACAGTAGTTTTTTCCTTAAATTTATCTATAGATGGAGGGACAATATCTCATTTAATATTCTGTTTTATTTTCAACATCATTCCCTGTTAATATTTGTTTTTTATAATGTTTCTAAGTTTGGAACTGACTATCTTGCACATTTTGCACACACACTCTAACAGTGAATTTTGCCTCTATGTCCCAATTCTAACTTTAGGTTGGATTGATTCATTCATTTACTTCTAATGTTATTTTTCATATGGTCGGTTTTACATATGCCTTTCTATTGCTCTTAACAATACTATTGATCTACATATGGTTTCAGATTTGATTTATATTATTATATATTGGTCTGTATTATTGCAATATAGTTTTATAATATACATTAAATGTGTCTCAGAACAATAACTATATTATTTGTTTTTTTAATTAAAGGTTTTGGGGTATTTTAATATATTTTATTTCTAAGATAATTTTTTTGGTCCCTTCTTTTCTTTTATTTGGTACTTGGAATTAAACTCAAGGGAACTGAGCCACATCCCCAAACATATTTTGTATGACATTTAGACACGGTATCTCACTGAGTTACTTAGGGCCTCACTTTTTCTGATGCAGGCTTTGAGCTCACAATACACCTCCCAAGGTACTGGGATTACAATTGTGCACCAACAGGTTCAGCTCTCTTCTTGTATTTAAAGAAAAACATGCTAAAATTTTGATAGGAAAATATTATATATTAAATTGAGTTAAAATAGTTGTCTTTGTAATGATTAGTTTTATTTATGCACATGCTATTTTATGTGCTTTTGTAAATTTTTATTTAGTTTGTGATAAGTTCCACATATTTTCCTTGAAATCCATTATACATGTGATGTATTTAACAGATGTATCTTCAGTATAATACTTATGTGGTATTTTGTACTCTAATTAAACCAAAAATCTTTCTGGGCTCCAGAAACCATTTTTTTTCTTTTTTTTTTAATATTTATTTTTTAGTCTTTGGCGGACACAACATCTTTGTTGGTATGTGGTGCTGAGGATCGAACCCGGGCCGCATGCATTCCAGGCGAGCGCACTACCGCTTGAGCCACATCCCCAGCCCCAAAACCATTTTTTTTTTCTCAAACTTTATTATTTTTGTTTTTCTGAATCACCTCGTCTTTCCTCCTAGGCCACAGATGTCTACTGTATTGACAAGTATACCTCTAGTTTTATGCTATCTCACACTTGTACACTGTCATTGTACACACATACTATAATTTCTACAGGTCTAAGCTGCTTGGTGATGGAGTATTTTATATATACAGTTTTCATGATGAAATAACAGCAATTTCTACTCCATTTTTAGTTCATGATAATTTGTTCTGTGTTCTCATCAATTCATTGTATTCTTTTTGTTGTTGTTATTTCTTACTGGAAATTTAAATCATGGGCACACAGAGACTGGGTCACACATAGTTGCTTAGGGCCTTGCTATGTTTCTGAGGCTGGCTTTCAACTCAGGATTATCTTGCCTTAGCCTCACAACCCATTGGGATTAGAGGTGTGTGCCATGGAACCTGGTTCTATTTTATTTTTATATTGAAATATATATTACTTCTGAAAATAATTTATTCTTGATATTAAGAAAGCATAGAATACCATTTTCCCCCACAAATAACTCCCCCTTTTTTGGAAAAGATGTCAATAGTGCTAGATGTATAATATATTAATGTCTAAATGGCAAGTTTATTATTAATATTATTATGCTATGTATTAGTTACAAAACTTTATCTGTTCATATTATTATAAGGTATATACTCTTTTCTATAACTTTATAGCATACATCATTGTGTATCAAAATGACCTTTTGGGGGTTGGGAGGTGAGGGGAGGGATCATGGGGTTAAAAATGATGGTGGAATATGATGTATATTGTTATATAACGTATATGTATAAATAAGTGAATTCATGTAAATATAATTTATATAAAACCAGAGAAATGAAAAACTGTGCTCTATATGTGTAATAAGAATTATAATGCATTCTGTTGTCATATATAATTAAAAAATATTTAAAAATTAAAGATAAATGATGGCATTATGTTCTAACAGAAAATAAATAGTACTCCTTTTAAAAACTGAAAAAAAATGTCTGTTGGTGAGTTGTAAACTTTATGAAGTATAAAATGTATCCTGAACATTTGGTAATACATAAACCTAGATGTAGGTATTTATAGTGTTGTCTGAAAAATTTTAAAATAATACATTAGAGTTCATTTTTTGCAATGTATACTCATAATTATATGAGATGCATTTTGTACATATACATGTATACTACCATTATATATAATTAATAAATGATTACTACATCTTACATTAACTACATTTATTTCAAATTAATTTGTCTTTTGAAAGCACTGATATATGACACTTTTTGATATGTACACTTGGTGTGTATTCAAACTTGTCAATTTTATGTATTATGTTCTTTATTCTCCTTTTTATAGAATTTCTTTTTCCAAATTATTGAGATTAATAAATTTTAAACAATTGAGTATAACAGTGCAGTCTGTAGATTTTCTTTTTTAACCTAAGACAAACTACATCCCAAATTTAATAGGCTTATTGTTATGTAAATGACATTTAAAAACTTGCATATATAACACCCTTACCTGACCTTACTCTGGACTATTAGTATCTGGGAGGAGGGGATCTCAAAGTGATCCATGGAAAAAGCAGAACAGGGATGGATCAGTATGTGACATTGATGGATACTGAGTATGTAGTAGTGAGTATTTATGAAAAATTATTGGTGGAATAGGTATAGGTAGAGAAAAAAGTGCTGTGAAGGAAAGAGGGAAAGAATGACCAGCTCAAGATTTCAGATTTAAAAAGTCTAATAGTGGATCAATGATAGTATGAGGGTAAAGGGTAGTTTCTTTGGAGGCAGAAATAAGGTAGAAGTGAAAGAAGAAGGGAACTCTGGCACAGTCCCCAAGAGAAAGAGTCAAATGAAAAATACCCTCTCTCTCTCTCTCTCTCTCTCTCTCTCTATATATATATATATATATATATATATATATATATATATATATATCAAACTTCTATAACATTAAAGTCAGCCAGCCTCAGCAACTTAGTGAGGCTCTAAGAAAATCAGCAAAACCCTTTTTCTTTATAGAATATTTTCTTAAAGGCTGAGAGTGTTTCTTAGTAAAAAAGCATATCTGATTTCAATTTGTCATATGAGAGAGAGAGAGAGAGAGAGAGAGAGAGAGAGAGAGATCTTGCAATAATTTTAAAAAAGTAATCAGTGACACTGTTAGTGTCAAGGATGTAAATAATTTAAAAGTAATAGTGAGCTAGTTGGAAAACTCATCTAGGTTATTAACTACTGCTTGGGAAGTTAGTCTACTCTCCAAAATATAAAAGTGAGAGAGAAATCCTTTATTAAAGTGTATATAAGAAAAAAGAGGAGTTTTGACACAGCTTTTACTTGACCCAGACTGGGTCAACTTTGGCAGGTGATTAGTGTTCTGTAAAGATGATAAATCCTTGAGTTATTTGGAATAATGTGATTTTATCTAGTCTTTATAAATGAAGATTGAGGTCTAAAATTGGCAAAGAAAAAACATTTCAATGAAAAGTAAATGTATGAATAAACACATAAAACAATATTTAAACAAAGTCAACATTCAGAATATTCATGCAATTATGTAATCGCCAGTGATGTAAAAACAATGACAACTAAAGAAAAAGTTAATTAATAAAAAACAAATAAATAATATAATGAATTAATTAATTAATGAATAGCTATCAAATGCAAAGATGTTATGTGACTGGAATTGTCAAAGTCAGCCTGTAGTCATGAAAAAGTGTAAAGGTACATAGAAATGGTATTTTACTACTTACTGAGACATACCCTATGAACTATAAATTCCACTCCTAGGAGGGAAGAGTTGAACACAGAACCCATTCACCTGGCTCTCTCACTTGGGACCTGTGTAAAAAATTACCTTTTTCTTTCCCTCAAATTTTATTGCTGCTTCCAAGAACACTACCCTCTATATTCACACTATCATTGTAGACTTGTAGCATGTGAACCCCTCTAGTGTTCAAGTTTTTCTACTTTTTTTCATTTATCTTTTTCTCCCTACCCCCATATTATCCACCAATACTTATTTTGTATAGCAATATCTACATACTCAGCAATCACCAGTCTTATACTATCTTACTATATCCATTTCCTACCTTGTGCATGACCACTTTGAGATCCTCTCCATGAAAACATCAATAGTCCAAAGTGATCAGAATGGGGGTAAAAATTGCAGAATATTAAAGGTCAGTTAAACAACAAGAAAGCTATAAAAGTGTGCTTCATTTAAAGGTGAAAATAAAAAAAAAATCTTTAGACTTCAATAGTTAAAATAAAAGATCAAAAATTTATGAGTCTCAATAATTTGAATTATGCTTGTGAGTCACTTTTTTGGGGGAAGGGATATAAGAACATTGCTAAAGAGTTTAAAGTTCAAACTGTTTTTTTTATGAGACAAAAAATAGAAAAATTAAAAATATATATATTAAAGTAATTGTGATATCATTTTCATAAAAATATGTATACATATTTATTCACAAATTGCTTTAACCTTTTTTTTAAAGAGAGAGTGAGAGAGGGAGAGAGAGAGAGAGAGAGAGAGAGAGAGAGAGAGAGAGAGAGAGAATTTCAATATTTATTTTTCAGTTTTCGGTGGACACAACATCTTTGTTTGTATGTGGTGCTGAGGATCGAACCCGGGCTGCACGCATGCCAGGCGAGCATGCTACCGCTTGAGCCACATCCCCAGCCCGCTTTAACCTTATAAACAGTTATAAGTGTCAATACATTTCTCTCTGGGCTAGGTCCTATTATTGGAAGAAAACTTTGTCTTAAAATAACCCCATACAGAGGCATTTAATGCAATTAACAGGCTAATAATAATAATAATAATAAGTGAGGTGGGGAGGATTTCAGGTTGTGAAGCATACCTGTAATATAAGTTACTTGAAAAGACATCACAGGAGAATTTTATACATTGTCTGAAGACATATATGTATATATTATTTATAAAAAGTGTGTATGAGTTCTGTAGTGAGGGTGCACAAGACCAATACAAAGTCCTTTTTTTTCTTAAATATTTTTTGTTGTAGATGGACACAGTATCATTAGTAGTTTGTTTGTTGGCTTTTTTAAATATTTATTTTTAGTTTTTGGCGGACACAACTTCTTTGTATGTGGTGCTGAGGATCGAACCTGGGCGGCCCACATGCCAGGTGAGTGTGCTACTGCTTGAGCCACATCCCCCTCTTGGGTGGCTTTTTAATGCGCTGCTTCATATTCAACCCAGTACCTCATGCATGCTAGGGAAGTTCTCTACCACTAATCCATAACCCTAGTCCCCAAAGTCCTTTACTTAATCTTTTTTTTTTTTGGGGGGGGGGTTGGAGTGTGTGTGCATGTAATGCAGGGGATTGAATCCATGGCCTTATATCAGCAAAACAAGCACTCTACTGACTAAGCTATATTTTCAGCCCTGATCTGTAGTCCATTAACAATGACAATGGAGCAGCTTGTCATTCAGACTTTGATTCTTTGCCCACTTGGCTCAGGTTGGAGGCAGTGCCTGAAGCCTTGGCCAATCAGTCACTTAGGTGAGAACTGTCCAATCCTCACACAGCCATTGATGAGGGGGAGGGCTTCCACAATCTTCTGTTCCTTTGGAGTCTGGAACCCGCCATTTTTTCAATCTTTTTGTAGGCTTCTGTCCTGGATCCGGAGCCCAGGTGTCTGTGCTATGCAGAATCTGAAAACAAACCACAGGGAGAACACTGAGAACCCTGAGAGCCAGGAAATGGTAAGTGTGCCTTGTTATATTGAGACTGGGTAGGAAGGTGGCTTAAAGCTGACAGGAGTGGCAATGGTGGAAACTGGCAGTCATGGCTAGGGACTCCTCGTGGTCCTCTCCAGAGTCTTTTGGCTAGAGGGTCTCTCGGTGGTAGCTTAGCCTTCACCTCCCTCTGACTAGTCTAGTGAGGCTTAGATCAGCAGTTGAAAACCTGGGCATTTTATTCCATAATTGTATGGTGTTTTCAGCTTCTTTCTAGAGCCCTTTGTGGGCTTCCATGTGCCATGAGTCCAGCATGTCTCCAGATTGCATGGTGAAGACTGAGATAATTACCAGGAGAGAACTACAAATCCATTTATTGTATTCATGCATGAGAGAGGTTGTTAATTTTAGGGCTTGTTACTCTTGAGGGTTTGTTTTTTTGTTTGTTTAATTATTATTATTATTATTTTGTGTGTGTGTTGTTTTCTCTTCGGTACCAGAAATTCAACCCAGAGGTGTTCATCCAGTGATTCACATTCCCACCCCTTTTTTAATATTTTTATTTAGAGACAGGGTCCCTTTGAATTTCTTAGGGCCTCACAAATTTGATGATGCTGGCTTTTAACTCATTCTCTTTATGAGTCCTGAGATTTTTAAATGTAGCAGAAGCAGTACCTCAAATCCAAAACAAAAATCTGAAATCCAGAACTTCAGTTTATCTCTCCGTAGGTCTCAGAATAAAACAATAGTTTTCTAGCTCTCTGTTCACATATCCAAAACTAGGGTTCTCTGTTCACAGAGAATAAGTATAAAGTAGAATAGATAGTATAATGACCATGTAATGTGGATAATGGGCCTCACTCAAACACACCTGATGGCTAACTGAAAGATATGTTAATGAGCACCATTAAGGCCTATTTCAAATGTAAAAGACCTTGAAGCCCTCTTGTGGGAACACCTTCAACAAAGTCCTTTGTCCTAGGGGTGATTCCTGATTGAATTTGAAGAAAAAAAGATGGGTCATAGAAAGAATGAAAGTGAACCCATATGGTAGTCAGGATGCTTTTTCCAAAGCCTATTCTAAATGCATTATGCTTCCTGTTCTGCCCAAAACCATCAGTAAACTTCTAAGATGGCACACAAAAATGAGTTTGTATTTTTTCTGATATCATTCCTTATACCACATGGTGGGCGTTCTATTTCTT
The DNA here is from genome assembly GCF_045843805.1 of Urocitellus parryii. Classification (NCBI taxonomy): domain Eukaryota; kingdom Metazoa; phylum Chordata; class Mammalia; order Rodentia; family Sciuridae; genus Urocitellus; species Urocitellus parryii. The sequence continues at coordinate 736,122 of NW_027553327.1, forward strand.
CTTGCTTAAATACATTTTTTTTTCTTCAAAATTTATGAGACAAGCACCCAGATTCAATTTGCAAACTGAGAAATTTTGGTTAATCTCAAAACTCCACTTTCAGAATTATTAATCATTTTCCCATGTTTTATTTCAAATGTATGCATCATTTATAATGTTTTTCTTCAAGAACTGGAGGGCATTTTTAAAGGATTTGAATTTATCATTCTGAGATTTTCACATGAGAAGAAAGAATAAAATTAGGTGACATTAAAAAAAGAATGAATATCGGGGCTGGGGATGTGGCTCGTGTGGTAGCGCGCTCGCCTGGCATGTGTGCAGCCCGGGTTCGATCCTCAGCACCACATACAAACAAAGATGTTGTGTCCACCGAAAACTGAAAAATAAATATTGAAATTCTCTCTCTCTCTCTCTCTCTCTCTCTCTCTCTCTCTCTCTCCCTCCCTCCCTCCCTCTCTCTGTCCCTCTCTCTCTCCCTCTCTCTCTCTTTCTCTCTAAAAAAAAAAGAATGAATATCTCCTAAATGAGGTTTATGTGTCCCAATTAAGGATTTTAAAAAACTGTAATGGGTCATCAATTGAGGGTTTATTTATTTATTAATTAATTTGTTTGTTTATTTATTTATGGTCAGACAATCTGGTGTTGTGGCTCAGTGATAGAGCACTCACCTAGCATGTGTAAGGTCCTGGGTTCGATCCTCAGCACCACATAAAAATAAGTAAATAAAAAAAAACAAATAAATAACCCACACAAACATTCCAAATATTTCAGGAAACTCCTTTATTCTGGTGTGGCAGGAAAAAATAAATGTGGGACTAACTTGAATTTACATTACATGCAATTTCAATCTCTCTCTCTCTCTCTCTCTCTCTCTCTCTCTCTCTCTGTACTGGGGATTGACCCCAGGGCCTCATGCTTAGAAGGCAAGCACTCTATAAGCTGAGCTATTTACTAAGCCCCATTTTTTTCGGGGGGGAGACCGGGGATTGAAGTCAGGGGCACTCTACCACGGAGCCACATCCCTACCCCTATTTTGTATTTTACTTAGAGACAGGGTTTCACTGAGTTGCTTAATGCCTCACCATTGATGAGACTGGTTTTGAATTCATGATCCTCATGTCTCAGTCTTGTATACAGCTGATATTACAGGCATGCACCACCATGCCTGAAAAACTTCAATCTTTTTTTTTTTTTAAAGAGAGAGTGTGTGTGATAGAGAGAGAGAGGGAGAGAGATAGAGATAATTTTTTTAAATTTAATATTTATTTTTCAGTTATGGGCGCACACAACATCTTTGTTTGCATGTGGTGCTGAGGATTGAACCTGGGCTGCACGCATGCCAGGCGAGCCTGCCACCGCTTGAGCCACATCCCCAGCCCCAACCAACTTCAATATTAAGGGCTAAAGTACACGCAATTTAGATCAAAGTCCATGTCAATATTTTGGTACTATATATATAAAGTTGTTGATCGACCTTATATTCCAGTGCCTCACATGTGCCAGACAAGTGAGCTCCACTGAGCCCCAGCCCCAGCCCCCTGGTACATTTTTTATGGGGGATATTGGATATTGAAAACATGAACAGTTGACTACTAAGACAAATCCCCAGGATTTTTTTTTTACTTTATTTAGAGGCAGGATCTCACTGTGTTTCTTAGCACCTCGCTTCTGCTAAGGCTGGCTTTGAACTTTTGATAATTCTTCCTCAGCCTCTTTAGCAACTGTGATTACAGGCTTGCACTAACACACCCAGCCCCTGGTACATTTATAATACCTGTTTTATGTAGATTTTAACCAGTAGCCTTAACTTTTTTTCTAATATATATTTGATTTGAATCCATTACCCAGAAATCAGTGAAACAGAATCTATTTTTTTATCTGCAACTCTGCTTTTGGTTATGTCAGTGTCTGAGTTAAGATTCCCCATTAAAGAATTTACTATGTCTTGTGTTCTCATTCTGACCTCCCAGATGACCTAGTTCTGAGTTTTAGAATATCTGAAACAAGGTTCCCAGAGATTTCCAAATTTTTTGGAGTATTTAGAAAACACCACTCTCTGAGTCTTGTCTTCTAGGGACCAGTTTGAATTTTAAGTGTGTAGCTTCTAAAGGGATGGACTAATTCTCGATGCTTTGCAGCTAGAAGGCATTTTCTGATATACTTTCTATCTAAAAGGTACTTTATTTATTTCCTTTTATTAGATACTGTGAATAAAGGTACAATAAAAAAATAGATGTGTGGCAATATATCTAGCAAAAATGATTCCAAATTTTTTACATATATACCCAATGTTATTATTACTGGATTGTATGGCATCTTTTTACAGACAATTATTATTTATTTATTTTTATTTATTTAAATACTGGAGATTAACTCCAGGGCACTTTACCAGTGTGCTCCATACCCAGTCTCCAACATTTTATTCATTTATTTATTTATTTATTTATTTGTTTCTTTGTTTATTTATTTATTTTTGAGAGAGGGTTTTACTGAGTTTCTTAGGACCTTGCCAAGTTCTTGAGGCTGGTCTTTAACTTGAGAATAAATCCCTAGTTTTCCACCTCTTATTCTCCTAAGCCACTGGGAGTACAGACATGTACGATTTTGCAATACTACCCCAAATTATTACTAGTGGATTATGTGGCATTTTTATTTTGGGCTTTTAATAAACCTTAACACTTTTATAAAAATATATTTTTTAAATTTATATTGTCACCAACATTTTTACATATTTGTGTACCCTTGAATCCCTATTAATTATGATATATTTGCTTGGTTTTGCATGGTTTGGTGCTGGATATGGAACCCAGAGTTGCATACCCCTGAGATACATCCACATTATTTTTTATGTTATATTTTGAGACAGACTCTCATTAAGTTGATTGTAGCCTTGTTATGTTACTGAGGCTGTCTTTGTACTAACAATTCTCCTGTGTAATTTTCCACAGCTTCTAGAATTTCAAGCATATGCCACCACGCATGAAAATTTTAGATTTTTATAATAGCCATCCCAACAGCATTACATAGGCTGAATAAAATCTATTTGATTAATGCATTGAATCCCTGAGGCAAGTTTATGTGAAGTAGCCAGTGTAGGAGTGTTGTGTAAAGATTAGCAAGGATTGTGGAATGTGATAGACATTATTATCTAAAGTACATATATGGGGCTGGGGATGTGGCTCAAGTGGTAGTGCACTTGCCTGGCATGCATGCGGCCGGGGTTCTATCCTCAGCGCCACATATAAACAAAGATGTTATGTCCGTAGAACACTAAAAATTAAAAATAATAAAATTCTCTCTCTCTCTCTCTCTCTCTCTCTCTCTCCCTAAAAAAAAAAAGAAATAAAGTACATATTTTAAGACAGGAATTGATGTGAACATACTTTGTATACAAACAGAGGTATGAAAAAATTGTTCTATATGTGTAATAAGAATTGTGATGCATTCCACTCTCATGTATTTAAAAAATAAAACAACAAAATATTTTTATATGTATTTCTGAGAATCAAACTCAGTGCTTTGGAAATTCTAGCAAAGTAGTCTACAACTGAGACACAACTCCAGCCCATGGACCCAGATTTTTATACTCTCTTTGTAGTTATCAGAAACAACATTAAAAATTAAAATTGCATTTTAGATCACTTTTCCTAGTACGGTAATGTAGTACTAACTAAACTTATTCTTAGTATTTTTTAAAAAAATAATCTAATGGATGACTGTTATTTTTTCAGGGATTATTTTATCACTTATTTAGGCCTTGGTGAAGGGTCCTTTTTTTCAGAATATACATTTTTGACATGGGATGTATTATGCAGTCTTTTATGTGCTTTTTGTGACTTTTATTTTCTCATAAGTTCTACATATTTTGTTTCTAAAAATGTACACATGTGAAAAACCAATTGCATAAGGCACCTATGTAAAATTTATACATAGTGTTTTATGCTCTTTTTAAAACTGGATATATTATGAAATGTTACTGGCCACAGTGACCATTTTTTTCTACAGATTATTATATATCTCTTCCAAGATGTATATTGTATTGAGCCATGCCCTTGAGCTTCAAATGTTTGAATGAGTACCATTGCATACTTACATGTTATCATGATCACATATGCTCTAATTTCAGTAAGTCTCTGTGATGAGGAGTATCATGTATATTCAATAGCAAAATAGTTTCCACAAATAGATACTAATTTAAACTCCTTTTGAGTTAATGATTATTAATTTGTTTTAAATGTTCATCAATATTACTTAATTTTTCCCATGATGGGTTTTTATTTTCTGTTTCTTAAATTTCTAAAGATTTTGAATTTTTTTAGTTAATAAACATATCACATGTATAAACTTGAAGTTCAAACTTTTGTCTTTTATATATTTTTGGCTTAAAAGTTGAGAAAAGGATCCAAAAATGCAGCTAGTATTGATTTCAAATAAATAAATAAATAAATAAATAAATAAATAAATAAATAGGTTTAAATTATTTTTTAACATTGACTTTTTTCTTTGCTTATCATTTATTATAGGTTTCTTGTATGATTGTAAGGGTAGGTTATTTAAAATGGATTATAGGGCTTATCCTTGTTAATTACTACAGGAAAAATAAATAAGATATTTCTCTACACTGTGGCTGCAGGAAAATGAATAAATTTCTTTAAAATTATATGGTAATAAAATAAAACATCCACTCCTTAAATTTTTTTTAAATATTTTTGGCAGTGAATCATGAATTCTATTATCTGGACTTTGGAATTTAATATAAAATCATATGGAATAAAATTTGGCCAATCCTAGAAATATTTATATATAATTTGTTGTTTACCTAATGACATGTTGTGGAGATAGCAACTAATGAACATATTTATTTTTAGAAATAGTTACTTTTTTGCTTTTCAGTTTCTTAGAAGCCTTTTAGATTTATTTCCTTACTGAGTCACTCAGGGCCACTGATGTGTTTTTTTTTTTTTAATTTTGTAATCTCCAAGCATTTACCCTTCTAAGAAATCTGTATTGTGAGCTCTGTTTTTGAAGAGTTTCTTAACATGAAAGAAAAAAAAAAGTATTTATTTTTCCCCTGAAATGCATTCTCAATGTACTCTCTTCAAAATGGAGAGAAAATAATATTTCCCCAGACTGACATCCCTGTGTCAGGAGCTAACAATACATTTATGGTCTTTGAAGAAATTTCATACAGTTCTGTCTCTGGGTCGTTTTCTGTGGGCTGCTGAATTGCCATTTAGTATCAAGATACCCATGTTTTTTTCATCTGAACTATGGGAATAATTTTAGAAGGCACAGATGAATAATGCTCTTCATGAGGCTATGAATACCTGTATGTTCTGTAGTGCACAGCTGACAAAGCCCCTGGAATACACTGTGCAGATTCTATTTGGTTAACCATTTTCTGCCACTCACATGAATTCTCTTTCAAAAGCTTGTAATAACCTTTTCACTTTAGGCATCCATGTCATCCACATTCCGAAGTATAAAAGTTTGAATCTTTCTTTTCTGAATTCCAGGTTCCATTTCTCTTGTGGTTCAATGTGTAACAAATAATTATGTTTTTCTCTTTGTTTTACACTTTGTTTCTAAAAAAATGTTCTCTGCTCTAAACCTATATTTCCCATGTCCAGCTATGTTTAGAAAATGTCATAGATAATTGTATTTGATAATTTATAAAGGAGAGTTGAGAATAATTCTTGCTCATGTTTCCCTTCCTTAGAAACTGAACCAGAACTGTTGTTGGTCCTGAAAAGGAAGGACCATAACCAATCAGATATATAAAAAAGTTGATTAATTGTATATTCTCTTCTAAGAACTCTCTGTTCAGATCCTTGGGCCATTTCTTGATTGGGTTATTATTATTATGATTATCATCATCATCATCATCATCATCATCATCACTATTATTATTTGCTTAGTTTTTTGAGTTCTTTGTGTACCTTAGAGATTAGTGCTCTATGTGATATGTTAGTGGTAAAATATTCCTCCTAAAATGTAGGCTCTGTCTTCACCACAGAGATTGTTTCTTTTGCTGAGAATAAACTTTTTAGTTTGATTCTATCCCACTTATTGATTTTTTGTTTTAATTCTTGTGCTATCAGTGTCTTATTAAAGAAATTGAGGCCTAATCCCACATGATGAAGATTAGAGCCTGTATTTTATTCCATTAGACACAGAGTATCTGGTTTAATTCCTAGGTTCTTGATACACTTGGAGTTGAGTTTTGTGAGAGATAGTGGTTTGTTGAAGAGGCTATCTTTTCTCCAGTGCATTTTTTGACACCTTTGTCTAATATATAATAATTATAATTTTGTGGGTTAGTCTCTGTGACCTCTATTCCGTACCATTGGTCTGCGGTCTGTTTTTTTCTTTCTTTCTTTTTTTTTTTTTTGGAAATGCAATGCTGTTTTTGTTACCATGGCTCTGTAGTATGGTTTAAGGTCTGGTATAGTGATGCCTCCTGCTTCACTCTTTCTGCTAAGGTTACATTAGCTATTCTTGGTCTCTTATTTTTCCAGATAAATTTTATTGTTGCTTTTTCTATTTCTATGAGGAATGCCATTAAGATTTTGATCAGAATTGCAGTAAATCTGTATAGCGCTTTGGTAGCATTGTCATTTTGATAATATTAATTGTGCCTATTGATGAGCAAAGTAGATCTTTCCATCTTGTAAGGTCTTTTTTTGAATTTTTTCTTTAGGTTTCTGTAGTTTTCCTTGTATACACCCTTCACCACTTTCATTAACTTGATTCCCAAGTATTTTTTTTTTGAAGTTATTGTAAATGGGGTAGTTTTCTTCATGTCTTTCTCAGAAGATTTTTCATTGATATACAGAAATACCTTTGATTTATGGATGTTGATTTTATATCCTGCTACTTTGGTAAATTTATTTACTAGATCTAGAAGTTTTCTGGTGGAGCTTTTTGAGTCTTCTAGGCATATAATCATATCTGGCATTTGCAGGTATATGGATAACATTGGAGAAAATAATGCTAAGTGATGTTAGACAATTCCAAAAAAAATGCCAAATATAAGGAGGCTGACTCATAATGGGGTAGGGAGGGTGATCATAAGAGAAATAGATGGATTTTCAACAAAGAAGAGGGGTGGTAGGAAAATAAAGGGGCCAGGGGATTAGCAGGAATGGTGGAAGGTGATAGAGACCATAATCAAAAGTACATGTATGAAGACACAAATTTGTATCACCATACTTTATATACAACCAGAGATATGAAAAATTGTGTTCTATACATGAAATAAGAATTGTAATGCTTCTGTTGTCATTTCCTTAAAAATGATAGAAAAAATTATTCATAAATTATATACGTTAAATATGTGCATGTTCTATATAGAATATATATATGTGTGTGTATATATGTTTATATATAGATGTGGGGAAAGGCAAATCTCTTTCCTGAATTTTCAAAAATCAATTAATTTTTTAATTTTTTCTAACTTGCTAATAGAGTAGAATGCATTTCACTTCATAGTACACAAATGGAGCACAAAATTTTATTTCTCTTGTTGTACAGAAAGTATAGTTACAAAACCCATGTAATTCTACTTTGTGTACAACAAGATTTTCATCTCATTCCACCATCTTACCTACCTCTATACCATCTCCCATCACCTCCCTCCCCTTTGTCTTATTCAAATTTTCTTCATTTCTTCCATGCTACCTGCCACTTCCCTTGTTGTGGGTCACCATCTACTTAGCAGAGAAAACCTTAGGTCTTTGGATTAGGAGGATTGGCTTACTTGCCGTAACATGATATTCTCCAACTCCACCATTTACTTCCTAATTCCATGATTTTATTCTCTTTTAATGCTCACTAATATTCCACTGTGTAAATAGACCATATTTTTTTTTATCCATTCATCTATTGAAGAGCATATAGATTGGTTCTATAGTTTACCTATTGTGAAATGTTTTGCTATAAACATTGATGTGGATATGCCTCTCTATTATGCAGTTTTTAGCTCTTGTTGGTCTAAACTGAGGAGTTGGATAGCTGGGTAAATTTTGGATTCTTTCCAAGTTTTCTAAGTAATCTCCTTATTTTCCAAATTGGTGTCACAAATTTAGGGTCCTACCAACAGTGTAACAGTGGGCCTTTTTCCTCACATCCTGACCAACATATATTTTTGCTTGTATTTTTAATAACTGCCATTCTGATTGGAGTAAGGTTAAATTTTGGAGTAGTTTTGATTTGCAATTCTTTAATTGCTAGAGATGTTGAACTTTTTTTATTGATTGATTGATTGTTTATCTTCTAAGAAGTGTGTCTCTTCAGTTCCTTAGCCCATTTCATTTAATGATTGGGAAATATGTTTTTTGGTATTAAGTTTTTTAAGTTCTTTATATATCCTGAAGATTAGGTTTCTATTTGATGTGCATGTGGTAAAAATTTGCTCCTATTCTCTGGTATCACTTGTCCACTCACTTATTGTTTCTTTTGCTGAGAAGAATCTTTTCAGTTTGAATTCATGCAATCTCGTGACTCTTGTTTCTGTTTCTTGTGCTTTAGTAGTATTCTTAAAGAAGCAAAATTTCAAATCCCCTACCTGGGATTACAGGTGTATGACATCATGATAGCAACACAATTCATCTTAATTTCAAGCCCACTTTCTTAAGGGGCTTTCATCGTATGAAGAAAAAGAAAATGTTATAGACAGGCCATTGGGTCTAAGGCCATGTCATGAAAAAAGAATATACCATTAATCTATTTAAATAATAGACTCAAATCTTTGTATCTTGGGAAAAAAATAAACACACACACACACACACACAAACACACACAAACACCATACCCGAATTCAAAAGACCTTGTATGCAAGTTTAAATGCAAATACTTTTCGGGGTTGGTTGGATTTTACTTCTCCAAGGATACCTTGCCATAAATTCGATGCAGCCTGAGGATCTGGATTTCAATTCCCAGATTCTCAAAAGACAATAAATAAAAAAATAAGTGTACAGACAAGACCCTACAATTGTGACATCAATTATTTCTGGATTTGAGGTTATCTCCTGACTCTCAAAAAACTCACTAGTTTCAGATTGAGCCTATGAAGACATAAGTTGTGTCCAATCAGGACCTCTTATATAAGCATTGTCCAATCTACACATATTCAGTGAAGAGAAGCAAGTTTTGACCATCTGGTATGAAGTCTGCCAGAGTGGGAATCCACTTCTAGGCTTCCTCACTTATGTTCAGTGAACCTAATTTTTTTCTCCTGTATAGGTACTTTGTGATTTATAGAGAACACATGAGGTTCCTAAAAATAGAGTAAATGATGAGTGTGCAGTAAAATCCTGAGACTGGATGATGAGTCTGGTTGAAACTAGCTGCACTGACTATGGTGGGAACTGGCAAGGGTTGGCTAGAATCTCTAGTGTAATCTTTGGTTTATGCAGTCCTGTGTCTTCTTCTGAGAAAGATCAGCCATGAATTTCCACTGGCCAATCAACTGGATCATATATTAATAGTAGACACTGGAAGTCCTATAGAATATCTTCAGCCCCTACCTTAAATTCTATGTGAGAACATTTGTGGCAATATTTCCGAATCTTCTCAGATTGTGTTGTGGATTCTGGAGTGAGGAGATAATCCCAATCACAACTCCATGTATTTTTTCCTCCAGGACGGGGGTGAGATACTCTACAGGTATCTCAGTTTTTCTTTCCTCCTGAATTCATTCTCCTTCTTTGTGGAGATTGTGGTATTGTGGATTGAGCCAGAGGTACTGTACAACTTTGCTACATACCTGGTACTTTTAATTTTTTTTGTATTCAGACAGTTGCTGAGTGTGATTTTAAATTTATGCCCCAGTATTGTGAGTTGTATTTATATATAAAATTTTAGCTTCCTTTTCAATGACAACTCCCCCTTTCCCAGTATTATCAGTTACATTTTTGCAGTATTATCAGTTACTTTACCCATATTATATTTCAAATGAGCATCGTGTTTTCAATTGTTATACCAAAAACTGGATGAGACTTTAAAGTATTTTTTTTCTTTCTGGGGGCAATTTTACATGCATATTAATTCCAGAGACTCAAGTGGGCTAAGTCATTACGATTGCAATTTCATGGTAAACATTAGGAACTTAGGTAGACTAATTAGACAATTAGAAAAACCTGTCTCAAAATTTTCAAACATAGCTTGGTATGTAGCCCAGAATTAACATGCTGCTTTTTCAAATCCCCAGTACCATAGAAAAAAATCAAAAGCAAATTTTTTTTGTTGTGATTGTTTATGAGCATTTTAAATGATTGAAAAGTAAAGAAGAATCACTTGATCTTGGAAAAATCATGTGTTTCTATTCTTCATTTGTGTTTCCAAAGGCAGACAACCTGTCAGAGTGTCTTTATGCTCAGATTTCATTTTGTGGAATGTATATGAGAGCATTCTCATTCCCTACTCTGGTATTTTCCTGGAACTGTGTTTCACAACTATATAATATGAGGATCCCACAGCTGGCACATCTAATGCCTCTCATAAGTCCAGACCAGTACTTTGGGTTTTTCTTGTTCAAGAGCAGTATAAATGTAGAGAGCTTAGTTTCTCAAAGAAATAACTGATAGAACTCTCAACTCTATTTTTAAAAGATATCTTCACTAATTTTATAGTCTAGCACAGTGTTTCTTTCTTCCATATTCTTATATTTGGAGTACTACTTACTATTCCGCTTTATGAGAGTAGCCATTCTAACAGCTGTGCTCATGCAGAAGATCTTATAGTTGGCTGGTGCACTAAAATTCTGATGCAAGCATTTTAGATTCCAGGGTGCCTTATGCTCACTGGAAAAAAAAAATTGATGTGCACCTATTTTAGAAATAAAGAGGCATCTGTGATTGTAACCATTTTTCTTCACTAATATTTGAGATTTTAGCCTATTACAATGTTTGCACACCAATGTGAAAACACTCCTTTTTGTTCTAGGGAGATTTGCACCTGTACAGTTACCAGTGCTTTCAATACTTTGAGGTTTCAGATGTAGTCCATTGAATGGAAAAAGTTAATATTGGGACAAATTACTTACAGAAAGAATTGGTAAGGTCTGGTGTAATTAGTAAAGTGAGCTGGGTGAGAGAGCTCAGGAAGTGGTAAACTGCCACTTTGGCTTTCAGTGGTGGTCTGTATTTCCCTGTTAATTTTTGGTAATGTCTAGGTAAAAGTTCAACTGTCAGCAACAGCTATTTGCATTTTTAGAGAATGTTGGCAAATCCCTCTAAGGGATTAAGGGGTTCCCTTAAGATTTAACACCTCTTCCACTCTGGTCTAGTGGAATAAAGCCCATGGATCTTGCATGGCCATAGAAAACCACTTATTTTTTTCCTCCCTGGAGTAAATACTCATGTATATCTTATTCCTTCCTCTGTGTGTACAGATAAATTAGCATTTAAACTACAGGCAATTTAGAGTTGAATAATATATTTCAAACCCAAATCAATCTTATGTTATTTATATTAACACTGGATTTGGGCATTTTGTTCCAGTAATTTTGCATATTGCTCAAATTAGGAAAATCTTCAAGTGCATTCTACTTATGTCTTGATCAATATTTTTTTTTTCAGTTTTCAAATTTTTATGCCTCTAATTCCTTTAGAGTTTTTAGATGGACCAAAACAGGAGTATATATTTACTTGGTTTATCCATAAATGGAGGGAAGCTTATATTCTGCTATTAAGTATTTTTATTTTATTTTTTAAAATTATCTCACTCTTTGCTGTTTGGTGGATGCTTGTGTATAATTCCAGTATCACACACATTCTGCACACAAGTTGCTTTTGTAATCTATGCCTTTTATTCTAACATCTACCTTGAGGTTGGATTGTAGCATTTACTCACATTAAATATTTTATTGATATGGTTTGACTTATATAGTTATAATAATTAACAATAAAAAGATATTTGCATACACATGAATTGTCCTAAGTAGTTTTCTGTGTTGTGATTTCTTTATCTTAAAATTACTACACTGTTGTAATATTATAACATGCATTAGTGTCAGGTAATGATCACTTGTACATTTGCTCTTATATATGAGAGAGTTCTTGTCTAATTTTATATACATTAAGCTTTCCAGGAAAATTTTAGAAGTTTTTTCTTTGATTTCTTCTTTAACAAAAAGTAAATAATGGTAAAATTATGACCAGTTATTATTAAAAGATACCTTGGGAAAAAATAATCATTTTTATAATAGTTTTATACTTTGTAAATATGTTGAATATTTGAGTCTTTTATGTTCTTTTCTGTATTTTTTTTTCTCAAATACTGCAAATTCTTTTTGTAAACATACTTGCATATGAAATGCAACATTCATGTGACATCAGCATAAAATATACATGGTATTTTATTGTATTTGTCAAACTGGATATAATACATCAACAAATATTCTAGCTCCTAGAATTTACATTTTATAAAATTTAATAATAATTCCTTCCTCTTTATCCATGCCCCTTGGTTTCAACTCTGGAAGAATGTGGCTGAATTCTCATGTACAGTTGCTGTAATTTTAGTCTCTGATTCCTGTGTTGCTGTATCATATACATATGATTACAAAACAGTTTCTACAAATAGATAATAAAGGCTTAAATTATTATTTTCCTTTTTTTGTGAATGTACTTATTCCACATATTCATCAATATTATTTAACTCATCTATATGATCTGATTGTATTCAATGTTACCTAATTTCTAAAGATTTTGAGTTTTTATGATTATTGAACAGTTAGACATATCCTTTTTAATGTGACTCTTCAAAAATTTTTTGTTTTTCTTTTGCAATTTGTTGTATTTCTTCTTCTTATAACCATTTGATTATATGTGAGAAAATTAGGGTTTCTTTACCTTGTCAGTTTTGCAGCATTTAATATAATCATTTTATGAATAGATTTTGTATTAATATATTGTAATTCATAAGTTTAAGTATATTATATTGTATAATTTTGAAAACAAATAAAATATTTTTTTCTGATATTAGGAACTCAACCAAAATGCCTTAATGCTGAGCATATTCTCAGCTCTGTTTTAAATTATATTTTCAGATGGGGTTTTCTCAATTTCTTCAATTGGCCTTAAATTTTTTACTTCATGCCTTAGACTCCAGAATAGTAGATATTTCAGGTGTACACCACCATATGAACCCTGTCTTTTGTATGTAAACTTTTGAGCTTTGTACTTCTTAAAAATTTCAGTATTATTTATTAATAAGTTATATTCTGCATTTAATGTGTCAAAATATGTTGTTATGTTTTATGAGTGAAGGGATAAAATAGCATCTTATTATCAAACTCTTTTCCCAATATCCTAGCATGTTTTAAGAGTTTTGTTGTTGGTGTTTTCTGAAGTTCCATCATTTATTTTATTATGAGGTTTACCTTGATTGATTTTACTTCATAACATCAATCATGTGGCATCATGGTATTCTGGTCAGCAGTAGACTTTATGTACAACCATGGATCTAGCAAATATCTTAACCATGTCCAAGACTATACCATCTAGATTCTGTCATTGCACTCAGAGAATTGGAAAATTGCAGAAGATTCTTAGGATTAATTTTCCAGAGTGTATTTCCATAAAGTGAGAAATCATTATATATGCCTATATTTGCAATTACATACTGTATAACTGATATATTTTTTATTTTTTGAATTTTCATATTTGCTAGTGCTTTGTTAATTGCATCTGCTTTTTTAAAATTTGTACTGAAGATTGAACCCAGGGGTGCTTAACAATAAAGCCACCTCCTGAGTCCTTTTTTTATATTTTATTTAGAGACAGAGTATTGCAGAATTGCTAAGTGCCTCACTAAGTTGCTCAGTACACTATATATAAGACAATATTATATATAATATTGTCTTAAAATTTATGATCTTTTTTCTTATCCTCCTCAGTCACTGGAAGTACAGGTGTCCATCACTAGACTGGGCTCATTTGCTTTTTAAAAGCACCAACATTGATACTGGTAACTCTGTGTTATGTTTATCATTAATAGCTTCTAATTTTTCTCTTTTGCTTAGACTTTCTTTACTTTTAGTTTTTAAATTATACTTTTTATTGGGATGGGTGATTTGATAATAAATGCTAGTCATTTTAGGGCTTACTATTTTTTTTGTGTATGTTTTATTTTCACCTGAGTTATAGATAAACTCCAATTTTTCAGGTGTATGGAGGTCTAAGTGAAACATAATAACCTGTATGGATATTGTCAAAAAAATGGAACCACAATTTTACCCAGTTTTTTGACTGCACTGTATATGCCCAAAGGACATAAAATCAGCATACTACATTGACACAGCCACATTCATGTTTATAGCAGCACAATTCACAATATCTAAGGTATAAAGCCAACCATTCAATGATGAATGTGTCCATTCAGTGATGACAGGATAAAAAACTGTTGCCTATGTACACAATAAACTATGAATCGGCCATAAAGAAGAATGACTTTATGACATTTGCCAGGAAATGGATGAATCTCGGGATTTTATGCTAAGTAAAACAAACCATTTCTTTAAGACCAAAAGTTGAAAGTTATTGCTGATATGAGAAATCTAAAGCTCATAAAGTGGGGAAGGGTAAGAAAAGAAGATCAGTAGATTGCACAATGGTAAACAAAAAATAAATAAATGAATAAATAAATAAATAAAAGGGACAAGGATAAAAATATAAAAGATATATATCTGTAAGTGAATCCTACCGTCGTGTCCACCAAGAACAGGATTTTAATTAGGATAAGATATATCCCATGCTTGCATAATACCATGAAATCAATTTTACTGTCAGGTAGAACTAGAAAGAACAAATAAAATTAAAAAAAAAAACAAATTATATTTGTTCTAAGAGCTATACGTATATTCTATTATAAATATCATACAATATAAATATTGATCAAAGTTTGTATATATATAATTTTGTACGTTAAAAAATGTTAAAATTATGAAAAGTAAAATTCAAACAGGATTGTTGTTGCTATTTTTTATATTAATAACATACATAAAAACCATAAAATGTTTGAACTTAAATAAAGTATTAAATATTTCCATTAAGTGGTCTCTCAACTTTGTTACATTTCAAAATTTCTCTTATACCATTGATATCGGAATTACTAGAGATCTCAATACACATTCAGAATAGCCAGCTCTATAAGAGAAATAAGATTCTACACATCAATAAATCTTTGATTAGTGGTTGTAAATTAAAATTTGAGGATTCCCTTTTTTAATTGCCATGATTTTCTCATCTGAAAAAAATATATAATTTAGATCAAGATATAAAAAATTACAAAATATATATTTTTGTGATAGTGCCTGAGTTTTGTATTGTGTTTCATACATGTGGAGTATGTATACATTTTTGAACTTAAATCACTTTTTCTGCAGAAGTAGATAATAGTTTCATTGTCTTTCAAAACACTACCTACATGATAGTCTACTCTCATTTCAACTTTAATTACATTACAGACTGTGCAAATGTTCATGTGGTTAATGTGTTATTTATTTACCTATTCTTATTTTAGGAACTGTTATCGTTTATGGATATAGCCATTGATTTTACTGAAGAGGAGTGGGAATGCCTTCAGCCTGCTCAGAAAAATTTATATAGAGATGTGATGCTAGAGAATTATAGAAACTTTGCCTTTCTTGGTAAGTTTAATTTCACTTTAAAATTATTAACTAGTAATTATTATTTAATTTACTTCTGTTGCAAGGTATCTTCTGGGAACTTCTCTATGAGTTTCAGATTTGTTTTTCAAAGAAAAATGACATTTTTAGTACAGATATTTCTCTCTCTCTCTCTCTCTCTCTCTCTCTGTATATATATATATATATATATATATATATAATTTTACTCTTTAATCTGTCTCTTTCTTTGTGTGTTACACATCCTTCACTTTAGATAAGTAGTACCTAGTATAATTTAGTGATGTAAACTATTGTAGAATACACATAGCAGGGGACAGAGTTGAGTCATTCAAATGTCAAGGAGAAACCCAAACTAAAAAATGTTGAAAGAGTAGTTATCCAGCAGAAGAAGTTTTTAGAAGCTTAGGTTTATTTATTTATTTTGATTCTAATCATTGAACACATACTGCCCTATATTTATCACATTTTCAAATTCCTTGTTGTTCTCTCTTTCCTTCTTTAGTGATGTCTCAGTTTTTTTGAGATTAACCATCAAAACTTACCTTTTGTTGTGAGGGCCAGCATGATCTGTTTCAAATCTTCTTGTGAAGAAACCTTTCAAGAAGCAAACAGAAGAGAGAGACACACAAAGAGTGAAAAGGAAAAAAAAATTGGTCACCCCTCTTAACAGCTGCACATATAATACCCCAAAATTACATAGCTTATGATACAATGACTACATTCTAACCCAGTGTTTCTTTAACACCAAGTGCTAGCTAACCAAGATTAGGTACAGTTAATACAAATATGTCCTTCTTCCTAAGGACATTACCGCAGAAACTAGATAGTGCACCTGTAGAGTTGTCTTAATAGCTTCAGAGAGCAACTGCTGGGCATTAAAATTTTGGGACTCAGGGTTCCAGTTACAATCACCCCCACACTTTCCTGTCTATTCCAAGCCAGAATACCTAATACATCCCCTTTTTTTAAGGCCTTTTGAATAAATAATATGACTTATCTCCTTAATGCTGTTGGGGGCAAATATAGGGCAGGCATAGAAAACAGCAAGTTCCAACATCAGTAAACATCTACCTATGAATATTTTTGACCCAGATGAAATTGAGTAAACATGAAGTTAACCAATCCAAAAAGTCCAAAATCCATCATCTTGTCGAACCTTATTAACGATATCATTAAGGTAGCCTAAGTCTTTTGAAATAAAATTACTATTATAACTTAAATTGAAAGAACACATGTTATTAAACTTCTGATATCCTTTATGATGTAAGAATAACAGACAATCAATTGCCGCATGATTGTCAAGTATGGCTTGACAATGTTGTTTTTGTTCTTCATTAAGCATATTTACATCCATGGAGGCATGACTAATACTGTTTATGAGAGCATAGGCGAGTTTCATAGAAGTTTTATAAGCCCTTAGAGCTAGTCCAGGTAAACCCACTAAGGAGAGTGTCAAAGCGTTAAATTCTGCCTTAGAGAAAAGCTTCACTGAATCGTCACAGTTTTTATCAGGAAGCATAGACCTTTTATGAATAAATTGCACAGGATGGTGACCTATTAAATAATATGTTAATGGAAAGGACACATTTTTCTGCTAAGACAACAATGAATACCATGGGATATTTTTGCAGGTATATAACAATTTTATGCAAGTGAGTCAAGATATCGTAATGGGTTCTAGAAGTCCAGGATCTGACAGTACTGAATTTCCCATAGCTGGTGTACAAAAACAGAGCAAAATTGTTATTAAGACCAAAGCATTTACAGAATTTTGTGTGAGTTTAGCAATCAAAGCAGTAATAACGTTATCTAGAGTACATTCTAACCTCATTTTAGCCAATACCTGTTGAGCTGAGGCTATTAATGGTTTTATATTCCCCCAAGTAACTAGAATTCAAGTACTTTGGGGTCCTCTTTTAATGCTTCTCCTCTTTTGAGGAGAATGATTATTCTCTTGTTTGGATGAATTCTTATCTTCCAAGGTTAAATGAAACTTAGAAATTATCTTGTGAAGTCCCTGATGTACATTTATAATTGCTATTTTTCATGCATGAAGCTAGAGTCCAAACGGGACATGTTGCATAAGTGTAGCAGTCTATGCTTTTTCCTATGTGATCAAAGGCACAGGATCTTGTCATGCTGGTCAGGTGGAACCTCATATACTACATAATTATTTTGGTAATCGCTGTTTGAGAATAAAATGTCTATTCAATGCAGATGACCAATTTTGAGTATTAACTTTATGTTGTATATTAAGCACATTAACTGTAAATAAAATAATATTTAATGCATATAATAAGAGAGGCTAGATTGTTGTTTCTGTTTTAAAAGGCAAGTATCAGGATGCAATTTGATCACTCAACAAAAGGTAATCCAAAAGAATTATGAGAAGTTTTGTGATTTAAAACTATATATCATTGATTAAAATTTTTGCAAAAGAATGAGATGTAAACGCAGGAGCATTATCCATCTTTAAACAAATAGGGCCTATAGGAGCAGATCATGCTTGGTTTCTTTCCATGCTCTCTGCTGGAACTGACTTTACATTTTCTTGTTTTAGATTCAATTCTGTTAGTAAAATTTTTTATTTTGTTTTGTGTTTTGCAATAATGTATTAGTAACCATAAATATTTTTTTTTTTTTCACTTTTTTATTATTAGTTGTTCAAAACATTACAAAGCTCTATACTTTTTTCAGACTCATTGCCAAAATTTGATATTAAAATGTTAAGTTTCTTACCCAGTGTAATGAGATGATCTTTTTTTTTTTTTTTATTGTTGGTCATTCAAAACATTACATAGTTCCTCATACATCATATTTCACAGTTTGATTCAAATGAGTTATGAACTCCCAATTTTATCCCGTATACAGATTGCTGTATCACATCAGTTACCCTTCCATTGATTGACATATTGCCTTTCTAGTGTCTGATGTATTCTGCTGTCTGTATTATTCTCTACTATCCCCCCTCCCCTCCCCTCCCCTCCCCTTTTCTCTCTCTACCCCTTCTACTGTAAATCACTTCTTCCATTTGAATTATCTTGTCTTACCCCTTTTGAAGTGAATAAATCATTATACTTCTAGTTTGTAATTTTTTAATATTTTTTTATTTTATTTAATTTTGATTAGTGATTTAATTTCCCCATCATTGTTTTTTTTTTAGTGTGGCATGCTTGGATTCTCTTCATGCTTCATATATATATATATATATATATATATATATAGAGAGAGAGAGAGAGAGAGAGAGAGAGAGAGAGAGAGAGAGAAAGAGAGAGAGAGAGTCTTTGACTATAATATCAACCCTACACAAAACACAGTATGTGTGTGTGTATCCCACTTCTCTTTATATATCCTATAAGTTTTTAATTTTTACTCTATTTTACAAGTTGCTTAGACTTGGTACTGCTTGATAAGCCTCTCCCATATTGGTAGAATTTCAGATTTGAACACTAGGAATGCCCTCTCATTATTCACATAAACATTTTCTCTTTGGTGTTAATATTTTTCTATTTGAATCTCTAAATTTTTTTAAATAGTTATTTAGTGTTCTTTGAGTAATTCATAACTATCAGTATCCTAATGTTAAATTCTTAATTTTTGTTTGTTTGTTTGTTTGTTTTCTGTCATTTGGATTTATCCATGCTTCTCTTTGTTTATATTTGCTGTACTATTTTTTATTTGTTCATTAAAGGAGCCATCAGTAGATTATATAGTCCATTTTTGGAAAAAAGTATAAAAACTTTTAAATAATAAAAATAGGCAAGAACAGTGCTGCATCCTTGTAATATTTGCTAATTGGGAGGCCATGCAAAAGTACTTAATTTTTGACAGAATTCACAGAAATTTAGAAACAGCATGGCTCTAACAATTTTAAAAAGACTTGTGTTGTAGTTCATGATATACAATTTTTGGGGTAATCTCTAGCATTACACATGAAACATTAAATATTGGATGACATAAAGATCCAGAATTGCCAGTACTAAATATGTATCCATGAACAATTAAATCAGAAATTTGAAGAGATACCTCTGCTTTTGTGTTTAGTGCAAACATTTTTCTCATTATTAAAGCTAGGGACTCAATGTGTGTGCCCATCAATGTCAAATGTGTAAAAATATGTACTTATATACTATTATTATTTAGTTATAAAATATTTTATCTCTTAAAGTGTTATAAGAAATATATGCAGGACTTTGAATTAAGTGAATGGTGGCAGGCAGGTATTAAGTTGTAGGAGCATTTGATTCACATGTGGAAGTAAGAAATTCAGTGAGCAAAATTTTGCTCACCAGGTACTGTGTTTTCTGTAGGGTTGATATTATATTCAAAGTCTCCATATTTTTATTTTATTGAGCATAATAGGTTCAAGAGTTTTATTTTACCACATAGTGAGTGTATTATGTTCTTCATAAATACTAGTAGAAGGAATACAATACCTTGTAAGAACAAAATTGATAATTATATGAAATAATGGTTGTGTTAATGCATTCTATTTAGTTATTTTACCTTGTATATATAGTATAAAATACCATGATATATTTATAAGTAAACAAAGTTGTATTTGTCAATAAAGGAAATTCTCATATCACACCAATAAAAATATAAAAATCAATTTATTATACTTGATTGTCATGTGTTGAATTCATCAAAATATTATGGCCATACACTATGCAACATTTTTACAGTCTTTTAAAATGTTTTATGAAAAATTGTATAGACATATATGTTTATATTTCTTAGTAAATTTTTTGTTCATATTTCTTGTTAAGAGTCCATTGCCTTTTGTTAAGTGTCCATTGAATATTTATGATATTATCACTCAAAATCTACTAGTTATTTTCATGTCTCTATATCATGGTATTCAAAAACCATTTTTTGGACATTCTTTGAAAAAGCCAGAAACGTTTGTATATGTTTTACATTTCTCTTATTCTACTGACAGTGAAGGTAGCTGGTAGATATTACCTAAATTCACAATACTCTCTTATAAAGGACAAAAGGCTATTAATGATACTTTTCTATATTTTATTATATTACTCTTCTTAACGATGTACTCCTCTTGGATACTGTGGTCTCTACAAGAACTTGGGTAATATTCTTAAGGTAATTTTTCTGTACATTTTTATTGAACTAATATACTTTTTGGATTTATGGTGACTTTGAACTTACTAATCTGCTACACTCCTGATGTACTTATTTTACCTTAATTACATGTTATGTATGCAAAATATATATTCACCTCGTCTAACAGGTATTGTTTTTAATTTTTTTGTTTCTTTCAGCCATGACTCCGAATCATACCCAAGAATATTCACCAGAAAAGTGCCTAAAACATATATTTCATGAAGTGATAAGTGCAAAATATAGAATTTGTGAACTTGACTATTTACCACAAAGGAAAATATGGAAAACTACAAGTGAGAGGGAACACCAGGAATCATATAAAAAATCAGGCCTTGTTCACCACCAGAGAATTTATACTGGAGAGAAGCCCTACAAATATAAAAAAAGTTGCAAAGCTATTAGTAAAAAAAAAGGTCTTATTTACCAAAGAGAAAACCACAATGAAAAGAAGCCCTACAAATGTAAAGATTGTGGCAAAGCTTTTAGTAAAAAATCACACCTTATTTGCCACAGCAGAACTCACACTGGAGAGAAGCCCTACAAATGTAAAGATTGTGCCAGAGCTTTTGGTACAAAATCACACCTTATTTGCCACAGAAGAACTCACACTGGAGAGAAGCCCTACAAATGTAAAGAATGTGGCAAAGCTTTCAGTCAAATATCAAGCCTTATTTACCACAGAAGAACTCACACTGGAGAGAAGCCCTACAAATGTAAAGATTGTGGCAAAGGTTTTGTTAAAAAATCAGAACTTATTTACCACAGCAGAATTCACACTGGAGAGAAGCCCTACAAATGTAAAGAATGTGGAAAAGCTTTTGGTCAAAAATCAATCCTTATTCGCCACAGCAAAACTCACACTGGAGTGAAGCCCTTCAAATGTAAAGAATGTAACAAAGTTTTTGGTCAAAAATCAAGCCTTAATTGCCACAGGAAAACTCACACTGGAGAGAAGCCCTACAAATGTAAAGATTGTGGCAATGCTTTCATTAAAAAATCAAACCTGATTCACCACAGCAGAACTCACACTGGAGAGAAGCCCTACAAATGTAAAGAATGTGGCAAAGCTTTTGCTGGAAAATCAAACCTTATTTGCCACAGGAGAACTCACACTGGAGAGAAGCCCTACAAATGTACAGAATGTGACAAAGCTTTTGGTTACAAATCACACCTTACTTGTCACATCAGAACTCACACTGGAGAGAAGCCTCACAAATGTACAGAATGTGGCAAAGCTTTTGGTTACGAATCACACCTTACTTGCCACATCAGAACTCACACTGGAGAGAAGCCTCACAAATGTACAGAATGTGGCAAAGCTTTCGGTTACAAATCACAACTTATTTGCCACAGCAGAATTCACACTGGAGAGAAGCCCTACAAATGTAAAGAATGTGCCAAAGCTTTTGGTAGAAAATCAAACCTTACTTGCCACAGAAAAATTCACACTGGAGAGAAGCCCTACAAATGTACACAATGTGGCAAAGCTTTCAGTTACATATCACAACTTATTTGCCACAGCAGAATTCACACTGGAGAGAAGCCCTACAAATGTACAGAATGTGGCAAAGCTTTTGGTTACAAATCACACCTTATTTCCCACAGCAACACACACTGGAGAGGCCCTACAAATGTAAAGATTGTAGCAAAGCTTTTGGTCAAAAATCACACCTTATTTACCACAGGAAAACTCACACTGGAGAGAAGCCCTACACATGTAAAGATTGTGGCAAAGCTTTTAGTCGCAAATCAGACCTTATTTACCACAGCAGATCTCCCACTGGAGAGAAGCCCTACAAATGTAAAGAATGTGGCAAAGCTTTTGGTCACAAATCATACCTTATTTGTCACAGGAGAACTCACAATGGATAAAAGCCCTTCAAATGTACAGAATGTGGCAAACCTTTTGGTGTCAAATCAAACCTTATTCACCACAGAAGAAGTCACAGTGGAGAGAAGCCCTACAAATGTAAAGAATGTCTAAAGCTTTTGGTCAAAAAAGAGACCTTATTCACCACAGGAGAACTCACTGGAGAGAAGCCCTACAAATGTAAAGAATGTGGCAAAGCTTTTACTCAAAAAACAGGCTTTATTTGCCATAGAAGAACTCACACTAGAGAGAAGCCTTACAAATGTAAAGAATGTGGCAAAGCATTCAGTCAAAAATCATACCTTATTTGCCAAAACAGAACTCACACTGGAGAGAAGCCTCACAAACGCAAAGTATGTGACAAAGTTTTTACTCAAATATTACATCTTATTTGCCACATAAGCATTTACACTGGAGAGAAGCCTTACAAATCTAAGCAAAGCTTTTAGCAATATAACAGGCCTTATTCACCACAACAGAACTCACACTGGAGAAAAGCCCTACAAATGTGAATAATGTGGAAAATCTTTTCGTCAAAATAAAACTTTATTCACCACAGCAGAAGACATCCTGGTGAATGTGAAATGTGAATAAAGTGATAGTACTTTTAAAGAAAGACTAAACCTTGGGGCTGGGGTTGTGGTTCAGTGGTAGCTAGCTTCACATGTGTGAAATCCTGGGTTCGATTCTCAGCACCACATAAAAAATAAATAAGTGAAATAAAGGTATTGTGTCCAACTACAACTAAAAAATAAACATAAAAAATAAAGACTAAACCTTATTAACAACAGCATATATACAAAAAAAACCCTACAAATTGAAACAATGCAGCAAAGCTTTTCATAAGAAATCAATTCTGTTCACCACTAGGCTATTTATTCTGGAAAAAAGACATCTAAATGCACAGATTGTAGAAACATTTTAAATTATGTATCATATATTAGTAGACATCTGAGAAAACACACTGTAGAGAAGCTCTACAAATGAGACCATTATACCATTACTCTAAGAAAGGGACAACGTTTAATCCTCAGCACAAGAACCATAGCATAGAGAAAGTTTTGAAATGTGAAAATTGACAATGTCACAATGCCTCCAAAATTTATTTACCCATACTCAGCACCTGTGGATACATACTGGTTAGAGAAAATACAAATGGAAAAAAAAATATATAGCTACATGTTTCTAAAACACTGCTTATGTTTGGAGAATTCATTGTGCGCAGAAGCTCTAAAAAGTTAAATATTTCCAAAATGTATTAAATTTTAAATTCATTGAACATCTGAAAACACATACTAGTAGTGAACATTGAACAGATTTTGTCCAAAATATATGCCTTAAATAAGGCATAACAATGAAACATTTATAATAAATGTGTGAGTATAGTAAAGTTATTGTCTATATATTACACCTTGATGTATATGAGGATCAGCAAAATACAGAACTCATTTATGTTTAGAAAACAAGTAGTTGTGTTTAACTTTTCCTTAAATTTATTAAGCATTATAAAGTTATTTTGTAGAAATATCAGTGATAAATATACATGCATAGTGAAGAAACCTCATCTTTGAAAGAATATAATTGTTTTTCTAAATCGAAAATTACTATTTTCACTTTTGAATACTGAGAAAAGAATTATATGAAATCTATTTTTGATGTTTAACACTGAAGTGTAATATTTTAAACTTTAATTTTTTTTTAAATTTCAGTTTAAGTTTAGGTATTTTGATACACTGAGTCATATTCCTAAGACCTCTCTCCACTTTTTCAAATTTTGAGACTGTCTTGCTAAGTTGCTTGAAACCTCATTAAGTTGCTGAGGCTGAATTTAAACTTCTGAAATTTCTCAGCTTCCAATTTGCTTGGATTACAAGCATGGACCATCATGCCAGGTTTACAGTGCATTTTTTACCTATATTTATCTTATGTATGCAATATGTCTTTATAACTGAATATTTGTTTATATGTTAACACATATTGCATCCTGTTAAATGACAGACATCATAGTGTTCCACTTGACTAAATGTTCTATGTAACAGTAAAACATACTGTTGAGTGAATAATACTCTAGCGTCTGTTAATACTTTTACACATTTTAATCAAACTTAATGTGGAATACAATTTGCATAATTCAGATCATTATTTTTTTTCTGTTTGTGTTTATGGTGAAATTAAGAGTTATAAGAAGGATATAGATATATGAAAATAAGCCCCAGATTTTCATATCTTGATTTATAAATGTTAAAATTTTTACTTTTTAACATTTTGACATTTCCTAGTAATTTTAATAGACTGAATTTCCACAAACTTAAAGGCAGCTCTTACAGGAGAGAAGAGCTGAGGACCAAGTAGTAAGAGGTAAACTGAGAAGGGTGTATGTAAAAATTAAGTTTCTTATCGTAAGATTTTTGCTTTTCAGGTACAATAGGGTAAAAGCTTCTAATACACAGAATCCATACAAAAATCATATTGAATATCATTCACAATTTTATTAACATTACATATAATTCATGAAGAACTGAGTTTACAGCAACATATGCCTAAGAACAAGGTCTGGGGACATTGTACACTCTCCAATATAGACATTTATACCAATTTAATTATACATCAAACTACACTAAATGAGAAGAAAAATCAATTGGATCAACACACAAGAATATAGAAATAAAAAATTGTAAAGACTTAAGTAAAAGACCAATAGAAGATGAAGTGTGGTTTCCAAATGCTAGGGGGAAAATGGACATATAATCAGTTAAAGGTAATTGAAGAAAGATAAGTTACCCACTTTGAGCTACAATAGCATTTGAAAGAAAAAAAAGTGTCACAGAGCAAAGACTATTCACTTCCATTTGTATGCTTTGTAATATTTTCCAAAAGTTTTCTGCATATTTTATTTCAGTCAGATTGGGAAACAATCCAGAAAGTTAAAAAACACAAGTATTGCTCCTCTGGTTTTAAAAGCAAGAAAAGGAATAGAGAGAGATTTATTGAGCTAGAAAAATTTACTAGTTAGAGTTAAAAAAAAAAAGAACTGAGATTACCAGAGTCTAAGTATAATGTATTTCAGACATCCCTGGCTGCACAGGGCATTTTTGCTTAACAAGGAATTTGTTCACATATGTACGCTTAAAGAACATTGCTGGTTTTAGTCAGTCTTTTACATTAATAACAATGATATACCTTTCAACAGTTTCCAGCCAAAAAATACAGCATTGCAGAAATCTTCTGTTTCATCCTCCATATATTCTGCCACAATATTCACCAAGAAAAGATAATATAAACCTTTTGGCAGTCCCATCAAGCATTCACTTCTATTAATTTTAAGGCCAAACATAAACTGCATAGAAAAGTATGATACGTGGAACAACATAATTTTACTTAGTAAAAATAAATTTTTTTCATGAAAAATGTATCCCAACTCCTTTGTCTTGGGATTACATTAGAAAAAATATGAGGTAATTATACTGTGTATTATGACCTTAGGCTATGAGCCTTAAAATTACCTTAAAATACAAAAGAATATTAATGTTTATTTTTAAATATAGTTTTTATATTTCAAATATTCAAATTCCACAGCAATCAATGATACAAAAACATGAGAAAAACAACTGCAGTTTGATGTCTCATCATGACATCTCAATACCTGCTGTAGATTGCCTGTGGCTTCCACTTTTAATTTTAAAAAATAATATTTTTTCCATACAATTTGGGTGAAGTGGAGGACAAAATCTCCTGCATTGCTTTCCTGGAAAAGCCATTGTACTTGAAACAACTGAACCCCCAATCAAAATATGTTTACTCTACATTCTAAGTATATCAGTTCTTAACTCATCTAGCATAAAATAAATCTAATTTTTTCTGGTTGAATATCTTGCGCTCAAAGACATGGAACCTGGGAGCTAAAAGAAGTATGACATAAATAACGAGGACTTTTTTTTTGCATAAGGCAAATTGCACTTTTTGTATTTGATTTTTCTGCCTGTGAAGATCTACATTTCTCTTCCTACAATGGCATTATGATTGATGGTGACTTGTGTGATTACAGGAGGCTTAAAATGCAGCTACATGTGTTTGAGTCCTTTCACTGGTAAGAAATACTATTATTTGTACTCTAATAGGAGACTCAAAATGGTGCTAGAAAAAACTATTTTTTTTAATCTGCCTCTTTATTCATGGTTTTCTAATGGTTTTGATCTAGTCAGTTCAGACCATTTCTGATTAATGGGTGTCAACAAGATGTAAATTCCCTCTATAATCATTAGCAATGAGGCAATTCTTCCCATTAAAAATAAAAAAAATTCTCATAGGGTCTTTGCTATAGTCTAAGGAACCACTCTTGTTTTGCTTTACTAAAAAAAATAAATTCCATATATTTGAGTCCCAAAGTAAATGGCAATACATTAACCTAAGCACCATGAGTAATATAAGAAATAAAAGATATCACCTTTAAAATATAATAACAAATAAGAATCAGAAATGCTAAGCCATTACCATCTAAACTATACCAGAGCTTTTAAAATGTAATCTTAGATGTTTTACTCACTCTCATAGTAAGATGCCTTAGACTAAAAAATATTTAATCATTCACTAAAGGTCACTCAGTGAATGCATAACAGTTTTTATTCTAAAGCTTTTACAGAATTTTTTGATAATACATTGCAAAGTTTCACATCTCTTCTTTAGAAATAAGACACAGAGGTTGTTTTAGTCTCTTTTATAATGTTATAGAAAAATAACAGAAACAGGCCAATGTATGAAAAGATATAAATGCATAAAATTATTTTCTGAGAGGCAGGGGTTGTGGCCCAGTGGTAGACTGCTCACCTTTCACATGCAAGAAGCTGGGTTCAATTGTCAGCACCACATAAAAATAAATAAATAAATAAAATAAAGATATTGTATCCAACTACAACTTATAAATAAATAAAAATATTTTTGAGTACATAGTTCTGAAGATTTAAGTGCACCATACCAGAATCTTCTCAGCTCCTGTGATAGCTCCTTCACCTGCATTACACATGAGGTGGCATTTTGGTGAGTGCTCATTTGAGATGTAGAGAGAATAATGAGACAGGAAGTCAGAGAAATTCAGAAAAAGACTTGCTCTTTTTAAACAACCAGCTTTAATAAGAAGTATATTGTGCCCCATGAAAGTTACACTAAACCTCTCCAAGAACATCTCTCCCAATGATCTAACCACACTTTAGTAGATCTCATTTCTTAAACATTCCACTATTTCCCAACTCTCTCCCTTTGAAACTAAGTTCCAAACACATGAGCATTTGGGGAACATACTCAAATCATAATGAAAGTAGTATGAGAGAGACAATCGTAAAAATGAGACATATAATGTCATTTCTTAGTAGTTATAAAGATTATATATTCTACAATAAAATGCTTTAGAGTATAGAAATTAATTTAGGTTGATATTTTAAAGACAATAGGATACTTAATTAAATTACTTTTTGAAGAATTAATGAATTTGAATGTGACAAGACTAATGGGCTAAGTATATTAAAATAAGGGAAAACTGTGCAAAAAAAATCAATGAATGTTTAGTAAACAATGCCTAGGTATAAAAAGAGAATGCTGTGCTTTCTGATTATGCTATATCAAGCCAAAAGTTTACTGCCTAAAATCTGGTGGCCCTCAAAACCAGAGGAAATATTCATATAAAAGATGCAGTGGACATCAGTCTCAAGAGCTTCCTACTTAAAATATCTGCTTCCAAAGACTACATGATTCATAGTAATTCTCGGGAGTATTATATTTCTTTCAATTTCATTTTTTAGCTTTCTGTATAGTTACCACACCATCTCATGGCCAGATCAATATTTTCTTGACCTTCTTCATATATTAATCTATACACTGTCTCAGATATGTTTGTTTCTAGATTGTCAGGGATCCCTCCTAGTGAATTCTGAGATGTGTGAGAGGTTGAACAAGCATAGAAATTTGCTTATAAAAAATAAGCCATATTGTAGGTGGGAAGTAAAAGGAGAAAAGATGCAAAAGTCCTCCTCTAAACTTGTATGTGCTGATACTACACAAGGTTATTCCAATGATGTCTGGTTTGGGGTAGGAAAGCAACTTTTCTTATACATTATGACACAAAGTTCATCAAATATGGTTGTTACAGACTTTTGGAGAACACCTAATTTTTTCTTAGCAATTTTTACATTTAAAAACTACTGTTACTTTAAACAAAACTATCCATTGCAATAAATCTGAAATAGTTCTTTAATATTGCAAAACAGAAAATTGATGGCATTATTCACCAAATTCTAATATTTTCCAATAACACCTCACACCACAATATATGTACCTTATATAGTTTAACACCTATAGGGGTTCTTAACATAATGGATAATTAAAGTAAAGAGTGTTCACCAAATGCTAATATTTTCCAATAACACCTCACACCACAATATATGTACCTTATATAGTTTAACACCTATAGGGGTTCTTAACATAATGGATAATTAAAGTAAAGAGTGAAATGAGACTCAGAAACAATTAATTATAGTAAAAATTATTATTACCTTATTTCAAATACTAGTGCACCCTTTTGTTTTTTTTTTTTTCCCAAAAGTTATTTTTTTAACCTTTGGTATGATATTTCACTTTATTTAAATAACATAATAAGTAGTATTTTTTTCATATGTGCTCTCTGATGCATCTCAAATATATTTGCATACCTCAAGACCTTAGCAGATTTCTATACACATTATTCACTAGAGAAACTGTAGTTACTTCTGAAGTATATATTGCTCTTTTCAAATGAGGTCTTGCAGTTTTTTAAAAAATATCTGAGATAATTATAATGAACTTATTTCTAATTAGCATCTCTAATTTATTAGCCTTTCTGACATCCAGTATTAGGACATGAATGCTGCTCATGGGAAGATATTCTTACCATCAAGAACAATCAATACTACTTTCTTCTATCCCATTAAACTTTACAAAAAGTGCACATTTTACTGTATTTCATATAAAGAACTTGGCTTTCCATTATTTGTGGTATGTGTGTTTTTACTTCCTTTTTTCATCACTTTGTTTTTCCTATACTTTCTAATATTCATTTTTTTGTGTGGTGAGAAAATATATCAAAAGAATCTTCTAACTTTTGCTACATCCAATCACTTGACTACTCAATAGCTAATATTTCTATTAAACCATCATTATAAAGGTAGGACTGAGGTATGCTAAAAAACTATTTTCAAGGTCTACTGCAGAATCAGCATAAATTTCTTGAGCTCAGCAGTTAGAGCAACTGTTTCTGTCCACAAAATCTGCTGCCTTTTTAAAAAATTTTTCTTCTATATTGAGTAACTCTCTTTGAAATGAGCATGGAAAATTGCTTTTTAGATTTTATTATTTATGAAAATCTATTTATATTTATCATTGATGGACAATCGGCTTCATTTTAGAATACCAGGTTGAATACTAATTTTCCTTTACATCTTGAGGTTATTCTGTATTTATCATCTATAATCAATCATTAAGGATAAATATTTGGGTTTTATTCTTGCTCTCTTGAAGGTGACCATGGTTTTTCATTCTAGGATATTTTCTTTGTTTTAAGCATAGCTACTTGAGAAAATCTGGAGATATATTTAGCATATTTAAATTTTATTGTATTGATTATAGCATTCAATCAAAGTGGAATATTTTCAGACCTAATTTTCTTTTCAGTATATACATGTAGGAAAATGGATAAAATATGGAAAATAATATAACTGTTTTTCAGACACCAAAAACAGGCATGGCAGGTGAGTGAAACCATAAGCAATAAGTACAGACTGGTTAGGTGAACTATAACTTTATTTTAAAAATGCTTCTTAATAAGTGCAGTTTGATAAAATGTTGTTAAAACTAATGGGTAAAGGGCAAGTAAAATAATCAAAGTATACCACTGTAAAAAATACTTGAGGTCTGGCACCTGAGACAAGACTGTGGGGAAAACTTCATGTTATGATAGGAAAGAATCCCCCACTTTTCCTTCACCCTCTCACCCACTTAACCTCACCAGAAACCACCAAGATGCCCAGAATAAAAGGTTTCAAGTTTAATAGTCACACTCTTTCCAACTACAAAAAGCAGTTTCAATTCAACTGAACAAAGAAGCTAATGTGCAAAGTTAAGGGGATGTGAGACATCATATAAAAAGTTAGGTTAAAGATAATTCTGTTTTTTTGTTTGTTTGTTTGTTTTGTGTGTTTTGTTTTGTTCCAATGGTGTGGCTGTTCCTTGGTCCCCTGAACTTAGGAAAGAAACTGTTATTTTGATGAAGTGTTAGTGGGTGACCCACATTGAAAACAGACAAATGTTAAAAAATTTTTAAAAATCCTTTACCAAAAAAAATGTTGCTACTTCTCCCTCTACATTTTCCTTTTTAAAGTATCTTTTTTTAAAAAAAAATATTCATTTTTAGTTTTAGGTGGACACAATATCTTTATTTTTTTTTATTTTTACATGGTGCTGAGAATCAAACCCAGTGCTCCATGCATGCTAGGCAAGCACGCTCCTACTTGAGCCATATCCCCAGCTCTAAAGTATCTTTTTTTAAGTTTTGATATTTATTTTTAGTCGGGAAGAGTAGACAGAAAAACAGCTTCTGGAAGAATTTACAACCAACTGCATGAGGGTCTGGGAAACTGAGAGGCTGAAGCAGGCCTGGGAGGAGCAGATCAGAAGTCTGACTAAGGAGCAGACTTCCCTTAGTCACTGGAGGCCAATTATAACTAAAAGGAGACAAAAATCAATAAGTGTTTGTAAACCAGGAAATGACACAGATTATCAAGTTAGTATCAGTTATAAAAAATTCATATAATCAAGAAAATAGAGAAATCATGAACAGGATTTGAAAAATAATAGATGTAAATTTTATTTTTAGAAGCTTATTGGTGATACATAAAAAATAAAGATGAATTTTATATTTTGATTTTGAATGTAAGGCAGAGAGATATGCAAGTCATATAGTACTTCACAAACCTTACATCAGTTACAAAAGTATAATCAATTGATAACTTCTACTTATTTTACTCTCTATCTTCCTTGGCATTTCACCTGAGGTCACACTTGTAGAGTGTGACCAATAACTAAGCAAATAACTAGCCAAGAAGATAATAACTGAAGTTACACTCTTTCTCAGAAAACCCCAATCAATTTCAGAGCAAAGGTATGATACAACACCTATTCATTTCCTTCTTTGGGAAAAGGTCCCTTTTGTGAATCAGAAGAGGAAATTGGCCAACCTCTATCAAAATATTAGTAGAAATAAATATGAGTTATCTTCATTTAGAAGTAAAGTGAAATAAAATAACACCATTGTACTGTATCTTTCAGAATTACCCTTGAAAAATAAAAAATGAAAAAACACTTTCTTATGAGCAGAATATTGGCAGCACACTTCATCCTTAATTTCACGTGGAAAAAGAAGTTACCTCAGGTAAGAAGGTACATTAGAATGTACATAAAATAATAGGAAGAAACCAATAATAGGAAGAAACCAATAATAGGAAGAAACCAGTGTAAATATCATGGGATTTCATGCTATCACATACCAAAGCACATACATCATGGACATTGTACAAGACAATCAAGTTGACAACTGGACTTGGCTAGTTGTTTTTATCCAGCCTCTGATGCTGCACAGGATGAATGAGGACTGAGTATCATAGTGGTTTCCAGTCACCTTATTTTATCTATCAAATGCTTCTTCCAAATATCTAGCCAGCTAGGAGGAGAGATATCTAGGTTCTTGTTACAGCATTGTTCTTTTCATCATTTTCTCATAATAAATTAACAAGTTGACGTCTTTTAACCCAGAAATAATTTTAACCAGAAAAACCCAAACATTTTTTTTTTTTAAATTTTGCTTTTACAGACAATAAATGCTAAGCAAGTACCACTAATAAGGTGTCAATACATCATGCCTAAAATTGAATCAGACCACACTTAACAAAAATAAAGATATTATTATTGGTCTATGACCATGGTATGCACTGTATTATCATCTAAAAAAATACCAAAAACCTGCTGGCCTGGTAGAATTCTGGAACAGCTGATGGTGTTTCTAAATCTTCTTAAATTTCACATCATTATATCAGGTTGTACTACCAAGAGACACACTATATAGATCCAGGAACCAGAGTGTCAAAGTTTAAGAGTCTTAACTCACCATCACTCCTATTAATGCACTTAGCAATTATATTTTCTTACGCCATGCCTCTGCATCCTCCACTTTTAGAAATCCTAATTATTTAAGAGTACACTTTTCCAACAGGATGTCTAACAAAATTCCAACTAAAATTTAAACTGCATCTAATGACTCTAAATTCTATGTACTAAGAAAAGAGAAAACAAGAGGAGAAATTACAATCCTACCTAGGTTAATTCACTCTCCTCACCAGAAGGACATTGATTCCATGTTTCAATGCTAAGCAAGTGCCACTAATAAAGTGCCAATACATCATGCCTAAAATTGAATAAGACCACACTTAACAAAAATTTAAAAAATATTACTATTGGTCTATGACCGTGGTATACACTGTATCCAAACATAAAATCTATTATATATTTGAAGATAAAAATCAGATGATTCAGTTTGAAAACAGATGATCCAATTTTCTACTTTTTCGTACTCACTTTCCATACAGGAATGGTAAAAGGATCAATGCAGTAGTTGGGTCTTGAGAAAATTATAGTGAGGATCCTCAAATGATTTGGGGATGAGTATAGGGACCAAAAGAAGTATGTTTAGTGGATCTAAATTGAACAGCAGAAGAGACACGAGATGACTATTAATTTGACATTCAGTCTACACAGCTGTCAAAACTGTAATTAAATGCACTGTTTTCCATTCTTATACGTTTTCTTCAGAAATTGAGTCTCACCAGTACCATAAACTAAGTACAGAACTTAGACTGAAAAGTGAGTTTTTGTGGTGTCACTATAGGGAACTATGCTTTATGGCACCATTAGGACTGAAGGATTCATTTCCCAGACAGTTGCTGAAAGTGGTCTTTTCAAAATATTTTCATTAGTAGAAGATCGTTTTTCTGGCTATTACCATTTAAGGCTTCCTAAACTCAAGATTGTTTGAGACTCATGTAAATCATACTCCATGTCTGAAGTAGGAAAAATGTGAGAGTGCAAGACAGATCCATAATTTCACTTTGAGTAAGCAGAAGCCTCCTTTGAGATTAGACTGCAACCTCAGATTCTGTGTGCCCAAATGTGCTTCCTTCCCTTTATTTCCATTGTGCTCATCTGAAGCACACTAACTTATGGACTTTCAAGATGCCTAGTCATTTAATCCACCTCCTGGGAAGCCCTAATTAGAACTCAAATGCATCCTTCATCTACTTCCAGACTTTCTGTTTTCCAGAAGTTCTTTGAAGTCTTTTTGTCACTGGAGATTACCTCCTCTTTTCATTGTGGATGTTTATCTCATTTTATGCTTCTCTTTTACTGTTACTTTAATTCATTGTTGGTAAAATCAACTTGTATATTTGAAGATCCAGATCTCTAAGTAAAATAGTTAGTTTATGGGCTTATAATACACAATCAAAATGTTCAATACATTTTAATATAAATTTAGATCCATGATTAAAATTGGAGGAAATAAAATAGGCTTTATTAGGTCGTAATTCTGCACTACAAAATTATCTTTTTTTCACAAAGGATAAGAATTTTGGAAGATAATGTGACACCAAGAAAAAAAATACTATATTTTATATATAGTTGTGCTTGAAAGAGAATAATAATGTCACCATAAATTGATTATATAATATAAAACAAAAAACTTTATTACCAAGTTATGTTTATTTTTGACAAAACATATTTGAAGCAAAAATACCAAATCCATGAGTCTCCTCAAAATACTATACAGTTAATAGCATTTCTACACAAATCATATAATTTTTAATGATATTATGTAAATTTTCTAGACATAGATGTAGAGGTTAAATACACTAATATTATTTCTCAAGGCACATTTATTTTGAAGCCCAGTTCCATAAATCTGCAAATACAATTAAATTTTACTTATTATACATAGATCAGTAACTAAAAAATGACCAAATACCTGTATATATTTACTTTGACAGATTTCTATTACCTAGACAATAAGGTCAGCTTTAATATAATATATCTCCTACCTTTTCAGTGACACAGAATTTTTAAATTTTAAGGAAACCTCTCCTATAGGCTCAAAATTCACCATATAACTATAGTACTAATAAAATTAGTGATGGATGTTACAAGAAAAATTCTTAGTTCTCCTAAGACAGTTTTTTGAAATGAAACACTATATCAACACATGATACTTCAAAGAAATTATGATAATGCATGCACAGCAATAAATTTGGAATAAAGAAGGTATAGACATTTATTAGCTATAGGACTTTGAAAACACATGCTTTGGACCTAAAAGACAGTTATTTTGCTTTGTAATTAGAGCACTTTTTATATCTGTTTGTTGAGTTTTAGTTCTATGTTTTTGTTTTGTGATCTCATGTGCTTCATTTATTCAGTTGTATTAATGTAATATATGCTTATATGAGTTATATGCCTCTTTCTAATTATAGAATATTTTTTAGAAACTCTTGGTAATCATACAGTTTCTAAATTAGAGCGCAATTACCATGCAAGCTAGAAAATGCACAGTGGCTTAAAGAACTCTTCATTCCAGAGTCTATCCTTAGATTTTTCACATAGTTGATGATCAATAAATTTATATGGATCATAAAGTTAAGATTTGTTTAATCTTTTTTTAAATTTTAATATTTATTTTTTTTACTTCTCGGCAAACACAACATCTTTGTTTTGCATGTGGTGCTGAGTATCGAACCCGGGCCACACCTGGGCCGCACGCATGCCAGGCAATTGCGCTATCGCTTGAGTCACATCCCCAGTCCAAGATCTGTTTAATCTTGAAGTAAAGAAATATGAAGCCAGAGAGGTGCTTCTTCACAGAAATCAAGCTGTCATTACTGGGATACCAAAGGAGTCCTAGAGGGCCATCTGTCTCTCTGATTGTTGTAGTTATGTAAAATTCAAGTACTGCTTTTCTTCCCCACAACTTTGCCTTTCCAGTGTCATCTTGTTCTTTGTGTTTCAGTGACCAGAGAATGAGATAGGTTCACAATTATTTGTTCATGCTAAAGACAAAAAACAAACAAACAAGCAAAAAAAGAACTAAAAAAAACTGAGTTTGTGAAAACATCAGAAATTTAAGTAGAGTGATCAGGGTAGGATGAGATTCCACTGACCTAAATGTTCCTTTAAGAAAAACTAGATTCAGACATTTCCATTGTGACAGAAATGGGAAACGGCATATATGTATGTATATAGTCACATATATATATACACACATGATAACTAATACATAAAGAACAAATGAACACAAATATTCCTCCTCTAAACTTGGAAATTATATTCCTGTGTATTTTTAATCCAGGAATGGGAAATTACTAGTATGTTCATTTGATTTTCAAAAATATTCAGTGTGCTTCCAAACCCTTTTATCATGATCCTCTCATTTGTCATTTCCTAAGTGAAAGACTACAGGATCAGGAAATTTTTAATCTTTTGAGTTAAATTGGATCCAAAGACTTTATGATAAATATAAGTAGTTTATGGCATTGTGATATTGCCCTCTATGAAATGAAGTTTTGAACATAGAATATAATTTCATTCTAAAAATTTAAAAACTTATAATTAGTCGAATTATAGAATTCACATCAATAGAAGTTCTATTTAATTTTTTAATATTACAGAAGCAAGTTTATAAATAAAACATGCTAAATTACAGATGGCGATATTGCTCAGTAGTGGAGAACTTGCCTAGCATGTGTGAGGTCCTGGGTTTGATCCTCAGCACCACATGAAAATAAAATAAAATAAAAGTTTATAAAATATCAAGTTTTATAATATGTATACAAATAAGTAATTTTTAAAATCTCAAGATGACATTCCATATGTAAGTTGTATCACTAGAACTCATTAAACTTAGAACAAATGGACAACAAAAATTAATCATTATTACCTATTAAAAAAATGACTCATTTTAGGAGGATATAAATTAAAGAAGCAAACATTTTTAGAAGAAAATATCCTCATTGTACCATACAGAACACAGTCCTCTGGATTGAGTAAAACTGTTGGAGCTGAAGTCTCTCTTCTGCATCTACAAGAAACCTCAATTATGCTAAAATTTCCTCTTTCCACAGCCTTTCCATGACCCAAATGCACACTACTTCTGAATCTAAGAATGCAAAGGCACTTATCCAGATGGATGAGGTAAAAGATGATGTGGTGAAGGTAATAGCCTAAAGAGTTGCACGTTTTAAGGAAAGACATCTTTAAGTTCTGTCCCTGTGGGCCTATAATTTTATCGTCTAGAGAAATATGACCAAAATCTCCCTGGAAAACACAGAACTGTGGCTTTCCCAGTGTAACATGTAAGCTGTCTCTTAATTTTACTTCTTCTTTGGTGGATAACAGCAATACTGGGAGAGCTGGTCTTCAAACATTTTCTGGACATATTTGGAAAGGCATCTCAATTGGAATCATGTCCAAACAAAATTGCTATTACTCTGATCATAACATCAAATTAGTCCAGTCCAATTAAACAATTTACAATGCCTCCACTTTAGAGTGAGGGATTTTTGGCACCTTCCATGGCTACACCATGGCTCTGAGGGTCCTCTCTCTACAATGTGTGGTAGGCCCCTCTTCCCTAGCTTTTTCTCACATCAAGCACCTGGTTTCTGGGTAGTGTTTTTTCTGCATGCCACCATTTCTAAACTGGCTTTTTTGTGATTTAGGCTCTGTGTAAAATATTAAAATTAATCTGAATTTCAGAAGAAGAAGAAGAAGAAGAAGAAGAAGAAGAAGAAGAAGAAGAAGAAGAAGAAGAAGAAGAAGAAGAAGAAAAGGCCACAGGCTGAGGAGATCACAGGAAGATTGAACATGGAGCAGAGTCAGAGCCCATGCTGAAAGGCAACCCGAAGGAACCTGTGATGAGCCCTCATATTCACTAATGGAGGTAGAGGGGAGGCCTACCCTTTCTCTGAGACAAACCATGTAATATTAGCTTAGTCTTCTCTGTACTATATATAAAGTTATATAAAGCATAAAAAATAAAATGGAGACTTGTGATGTAGAATCAAAAGAGAGTATTATCATTTCAAGCAGGTCACTGAAATTCCAGTGTTGGAGTCAGAAGATACTGCTTTATCACAACCATTGTCAATGAGTGAAGAGTTAATAATAGTATCATAAAAATAAAAAAAGGGTATTTTGAGAGAGATTTTGAAACTTGAATTAAATGTTAATAAAATAAAATAAAAACTGTAACATCTACAGGTAATTTTCCACATGCTTGAATTTGGAGTAGTTTAAAAGCTGCAGAAAAAAAAATGTATAAGAAATGCCAAATCATGAGACCTTCAAAGCAATGTGCAAAAGAAATATAAAATAGGAGGAGGGCATAAATAGTTGAACAAGCATATGTGTGATAAGGCAAGGCTCATTTTTGGAGGAGGAAGCCCCAGGCTTCATGTGCCTTGGAAAAGTATATCCTCTAGGCCAGCCCCCATCCTGGACGAGCCACTCCTCTGCCTTTGCTGAATTGGGTTGTTCCCTATTTCCTTGCATGGCATTGTCCATTGATCATGAAGTTACCACCTGGAATTCTCTCCTCTATGTACACTTATTTTCTGGGAGTATTGTGGGGTGAGTTGTGGCAGAGGGGTTGGCTTGTGTCCCCCCAGCTTTGTGGAGTCTTCATTTGTTTGGAGCCACAGAGATCTCTTTGGAGAGCTGCAGAAGTACAGACACACACCCTGGTTTTCCTATGGACTTGATGCACAACACTGAGCAGGTGAATCCAATCTTTTTGTCTAAGTTTCCTTGATTTTTAATATAAAAGTGATTGCATCTCTAATTGTGAGCAGTAGAGTCAATTACCCTGATACCTGAACTTTAGCTCCAGTCAGTGAAACAAAAATATCTGGGGAGTACTCTCAAGCATTGGATTTATTAAGCTTGCAGAGAGGTTCCTAGATGTTATGACTAGTATAAGATAAATGTTCATGGACCAAGGTCTTGAGTACAAATCATACATTTGTATTCTGGCTTTCATATATTTATAGAGGCTTGAATAGTTTTTTTTTCCTTTGGTACTTGGGATTGAACTCAGGGGCACATAACCACTGAGTCATATCCCCAGTCCTACTTTGTATTTTTATTAATAGACAGTGTCTCACTGAGTTGCTTAGCACCTCAATTTTTCTGAGGTTGGCTTTGAACTCACAATCTTTCTGCCTTAGGATCCTAATCTGCTGGAATGGTAGACATGTGCCACCTCACTTAGCTTGAATAGATCTTTAATTTCTCTCCTATTTATTTATTTTTAAGATGGGGCTAATGCCACTTGCTTCCCAAGACTATAGTGAGAATTAAATGAAGTCATAGATAGTTAGCACTTAGTGCCTAGTGAGTGCTCCATAAGCCAGGGGGATGACAGGCTTTATATTTTTGCTTTGTGGGCACCCAGCTTTAGCTTTTTTGGCAAAGTCTTGAAAAACTTAGCAAATCCCTGTTTAAAAAAATACAAAAATAGGACTGGTGATGGCTATGTTGCTCAATGGTGAAGCATGCTGAATTTCAGTCACTGGTACCAAAAATGTCATTTAATTTAGGACATTGTAATTATTTTATTAGTATGTTCATTTGTTACCTCTACATATATGGGCATAACATCATTGACCCTCATTTCTCAGGGCCTGAATCATCTCTCTTATTATCTCTTCCGTCAGTCTAAACTCAATTATTCTTCCTCTAATTTTTTTTTGAGATCCACTTCTTTTTTTAACTCCATTTTCTTTTACCTTTCTCGTATGAAAGAAAACACTTGACAATTGACTTTCTGCATCTGATTTATTTCATTTAATTTGATGTTCTCCAGGTTCATTCATTTCCCACAATTGATATAACTCCATTCTTGTTTATGGCTGAGTAGAATGAGTAAACTTGTGAAAATATGTGTAGATGCTATTTTCTGGGGATGCCACCTGCAAGCACACAGGACCTTCAGTGTCCAAGCTCAGCCTGCCATTGTGTGAGCCAGGGAATGAAGATGCAGAAGCAAAAGGTCTCATGTGAACCATTTGAGGTCTTCCAATCTGTGGCTCTGACTGCTTGAACATTCACCAAACCGCCTGGTAACATCCAGAGTGTCCTTTATTGTCTGCATTGATGACTAACCTGTCTCAGTGGTCTGTTTTCAGTACAGTTTTGTTCTCAAGAGAAGAGGGTCTATATGAAGGTAATATCTCCTGATTTTCCAGGTGTCAGATGTACGATTTGGCTCTTCCTTCAATTCTTTACTTTTTGTCCATTCATGAAACTGCCTTTATCCACTTTAGGTTAGTCCTCTCCTCATGTGGCACCTTTGTATTCATACTGGCCCTGAGCTCTGGTTGGGGGCATGAAATCTAGAGTCAAAGCAGACCTGGGCACACTGGCCCTGTGAACTTAATTATTTTATTTATTTATTTATTTATTTATTTATTTATTTTTTACTTTTCAAGGATTCATGTTTCGCATGTTGTGAAGTGGGATTGACAGCTAGTTATGGTGACATGTAATAATATCAGGAGCCATTGATGACCATGTATTGGACTATTGTTTTTGAGAATTTTATCCCTGACCTCTTTACTGGCAATAAGAACTCCATGAGAAGAAGCCATGTTTACATCCATCTTGCAGGTCAGGAATGCTCAGCTGTGTCGAGTTAACTTGCTTAAAGTCACACAGCTATCAAATGGCAGCTTCATTGTTGCTCTGGGAACAGAGGAAAAAATGCACAGATGAGCATGATAAAGTGTTGGCACATAATGATCAGGTCATAGAGCAGGAAAATGAATTACAGGTCCACTGGAAGGCCTGGCTCTAACCAATATACAGGCAGGGCCCCTGAGGAGGTGAGAGCAGAGTCCAGAGTACAGGGTAGAAGGAGGCTTCACTCCTTTCTTAAAGAGGTCAGAGAGTAACACAACAGGAGGCCTGGGCCTGCCTTGCAGGGATGGGGCGTAGAGGGTGGTTCCCAAATTTGACTTGAAAAAATGCAGAATGTGAGGATTGGGCTTGGTGGAAAGCCCCAAGTTCCTTGCTGTAGTATGTGCATGTACATAGGCACATACATGGAGGGATGCCCAGAGAGTTGATAACCTGTGTAAAATTAAAAAGAAGTGTTCATATTGAAGGAACAATTGAAAAGACAGAATTTTCTTTTAACTATATTTTAGTCTATTTGAACTGCTCTAAGGGAGTACTAGAATCATATACCTTAAAATAAAAAAAAATCATTTGTGCACTTCTGAAAGTTCAGATGTCCAAGATCAAATTACCAACAGGTTTATTGACTATTGAGAAACTGCTTTTTTATAAACAGCTCTAATTTGAAGGTTTGTGTCCCCTTGGGTACCTTGGTTGAACTCCTCTCCATTAAGATGATGGTATTAGAACGTGAGTCTTTGGGGAGTTGTTGAGGTCCTGAGGCTGAAGACTTCATCAGTGGAATTAATGCTCTAATACACAGTGCTACAGGCTTGCTGCCTTCTTCCACCATATGATGACACAGCCAGAAGCTTCTACCTATTAGAAATGTTTTTTCCAAGCATTGAATTGCCTTGTGCCTTGACCTTACACACTGTAAAAATGAGTGTCTGTGGCTTATAAACTACCCACTCTACCATAAATCATTATAGCAGCTTGATGAGAGTAAGGAAGTACACCATCTCTGTCCTCACAGGATAAATTGAGAAGTTTCTTTCCAGCTCTCTTTTAATAAATGACAATAATCCTCTCCCATGACTTAATAACCTGCAGGACCCCACCTTTGTCTGCCTAGGCTCATGATAAACTATCACAACATTAAAATACATACTCACACAGGGTCTAGGACTGGTCATTTTTCCCCAAGTCTCTATGGCCAAGCTTCTAAAACCTGGACCTGAAAGTAACTTTCAAGACCTCTCTGTGTTCTTGGCATTAAAATTTCAAAGAATTCTTCAGTGTATGTTAATTGTCATATCTATCTATTCACCAGCCTGCTCACACTATATAAGAAGTGGCCCCTGATCATGTAAACTCCAGTCTAATTGAGAAAGCATAAAACCCATGTTGTCCCTTGCTTGCTGACAATAAACTTTGCTTATGTATTCTGTGATCTTTTATTGCCAATCACTGATCAGTAAATGTTACATCACAGCAAGCTTTGCTACTTTAGGTAAACATTTTGTTCACATTGGAGAAAAGATCCTGGAAATCATGCAAGCTTAAGAAATTAGTCACAGAATAGTATGGTTCATGTTTGTGTTGTCAGACTCTTACCTGTCTGTTGGGCTTGATTTTTGTCCTTTGATTTAATTCTATGTTTTGAACATGGTTTTTGTTTATGTGGCTCAAATATAAACCCATGTTAAAAAATACTGAAGACTCACCTATATTCCATCCCCACTAATCTTTAACCATTGCCCTTCATGAACAACTGATTTAATTGTTTCTAGTATATATTCTTACTTTTTCTTTTTTGTACGAGGCAATAACAATAATAAGTTACTATGTAAATGTCTTTCTTACCCAAAAGTGAGTGCTCCTGTATATCCTTTACACCCCTTATTTTTCACTCAGTGAAACAACCTGGAAAACACTCCACATATGCAAAAATCTTAACTTTCCATGATATAGATAGACAAAAGTTGGAACTAAACAAATGATGGACATTTGGGCTATTTCTGAATTTCATTTCTTAACAATATTTCTGTATTGAATAGCTCTGGGAATCTATTTTATATTCCTGCAAATGTACATTCAATGTTCAGTCCTGCAAGAATTATTGCTTTATCAATGGCTATTTTTTATACTTTCAAATAATAAAGCCCAATTCGCTGGAGGGTTGCAACATTGTTCTTTCTCCCAGCAGGTATACAAGTTCATGCTTTATGTAGATACCCTGTATTCAGAGGCCACATTTTGGATATTCTGTGCACTATCACAATGTGCTTGTAATTTTTTTTTTTCTGAGAGAACCATTTCCTATTTCTGTTATTTTTTTCTTTTTACATATGATTGATACCATGTTATGGTTACAGAAGAAAACAGCAGTGTCCTACCCTAAATAAACCCATGGGTTGGTGAGAGTTCAATGCTGAAAACAATAATTTCTTCCCAGTACAATGATCACCAAGGACAAAATGCTTTTTGGTAGTTTGTGTCTTCCAACAAATTGATCTATATAATCTAAGTCCTTATACCTATGGGCTGATAGTTTTAAATATTGTTTATTTATTTTAATGTTCATGTATTAATAGTGATAACATAATTTATTTTTTAGTTAGATTTTTATCTATTTATTGACTTTTAGAAAGACCTGAGGACATGAGCCTTAGAAAAAAGACTTCCTGGAACGCCCCCAAAATTGAAAATAAATGCCTTAGAAAGTAATGCATTGGTACAATTTTCAGCATACACTAATAAATATAAGATCATGTTAGGTCACATTGATGATGGCAGTAGAAGAGAATGAGAATGAAGCATTCATGAACATGTATAATACCCACAAAGAACAAGGAATCACAGGCTCTGATGTGAGAATTGATGGTTGAGCTTTGCCAAGCAAGAGCTTCTGGGACTGAAGGTGATGTCATAGAGAACACTCAGTGGGCAGGTGGTACAAATGGAGAAGCACCCCCCAAAAAAAAACCTGTGAAAGTAGATTATTAATTTTTATTTGATGTCATCTCCAAAATTATGAGATAAAAACATCTGTAACTATGAACCTCATAATTATCAGCATCCCTAGATGTATTAGGGCCAAGATACCAATGGTAAAGATCTTGGGCTAGATCTTGTGCTAGAAAAGGAATGTGAAATTTCAAAAGAAAATTCTGGTGTTAGCTGAAATCTCAAAATAAACTTCAGAGGAAATGTTTCTTTTACTAATAAAATAATATTGTTTTTTGATCTTTTTCATTTTTTTCATGTTCCATATCAATAGTATATATTTTAGGAGAAAATGAATCAGAAACCTTTGTTTAAAATAGTGTCATCTTCATCAATCTCAGCCTATCCTATTACCAGAGATATATGAGGATTCACAAAAAACACATTTTTATCACTTCAGTTATCAAGTTCCTCTAATAACCTCCAGGTGCCATTCCAATATTATTACCAAATTATGTCTGGATTATGTAATGGTAGTTGTGCTCCCACTGTACATAGGCTTTCTTATAGATTCAGAATTACCATATATTATCAAAATAGTTATTGATATAATCTCATCTTGAGTTTTTCTGGGGTAGTGTATTACTTTGATTTCATCTTTCTCTTCTTGATTGAGCAGTAGGAACATATTGAAAACTCTACAATTTTCAGTGAATTGAAATGGAAAGATTGCACAAACGTAAAGAATTGCAACCTTCTCAAAAATGCATCTTAATGTAGTAGTTGTGCACTTAGATGTATTTTTTGGTTCTGCCTTTTGACATTTATTACCAGAACTAATGCCTTTAATATATCATCTAAGATGACACTGAGAAGAATGCCCTCTAAGATGATTTTTATAAATTTGTATTTATAATGTTTTATTGAGTTAAAGTGTTACCTTGATGCTAAATCTGATCATCTTGTATGACATTTAAGGAGTCACATTACATATATTCTAGAGCTATTGTGTGTGAAAGAAGAACAGTTATCAAATATAAATGGGATTCTGAAATAAAAAGTCCTCAGTAGAAATGCTGGCCATTATGTTTTAATTATCCAGTTTCTTATATATGTGATTTAATAGATTTAAATCTTTTCTTTTAATAATGGCTACATATGTTTTTGCTTCAAATTGTTTTCACAATGTTAAAATATTCTAGCAATATGTGTAGAAAACCCTTTGGCAGTATTAAAGGCCTGTCTTTGAATCCCCAGTGTAGCTATCCACCTTGCATATATGTCATTATCATGACCAGAAAAAATAACTTAAGTGACCAAAGTCCAGCTATTGAATATCAGTAGAACTATATTATTATTGTCTTCTCCTCAGTCATCTGGAATAGAGGTGGTAATTAAAGTCACATTTTAGATAGGCTCAAAGTCATTTCATTGTAAGGTTTTTAATTAAAGAACAAGAATTGGACCCAA
Organism: Urocitellus parryii; assembly: GCF_045843805.1. Lineage (NCBI taxonomy): Eukaryota > Metazoa > Chordata > Mammalia > Rodentia > Sciuridae > Urocitellus > Urocitellus parryii. The sequence continues at coordinate 780,977 of NW_027553327.1, forward strand.
GCCTAAAAGATGAACTTCCATAAAATCCCAATATTCATCTGCTTGAAGGAAGCAATGTATTTCTTTAGTAAAGAAACCACACATAAAATTGATACAGAAAATTTGATGTTAATCTGATGGAATATTTTCTATACAAGGCATGTTGTGTTTTAAGTCAAGTGTCTGAAATAGTAGGTATGTATTTTAAATTGTTTCAAGCCACATATTAAAAAATACCGGGAATCAGGGCTAAGATTGTGGCTCAGTGGTAGAGTGCTTTCCTAGCACATGTGAGAAACTGTGTTCAATCCTCAACACCACATAAAAATAAAATAATAAAATAAAGTGTAAACACATTTTGAAAAAGAATAGCATTCATCAGAAAACCATGTGGATGAGGCTAAATCATTCCATGACTCTTTAGACATTTTAGATATAAAAGACATGACAGTAAGAAAAACCAAAATAGTTAAACATTTATTAACATAGGATACCATTTCAAAATTTGAGGTGATGTAGATATTTGGTTAAAACATCAAAGAGTTGATTTCTGTTTATTTTAATTTTTAACTGGAATCTACTATTTGTACTTGGATATGAGACCCATTATTGTAACTCAACATGAGTATATAGTGTGTAGTTATCAGATCAGGGTAATTTTCATCTAATTAAAATTATTATTCTTTGTTTGAAACCTGCAAATTTCTGGCTATTTTGATTTGTTTAATAAGTTATTGTAGAACATAATCACATTATTGTGCTATAAAACTTAAGAGTTACTTTCTGGTCTTAACCGTTTTTAGCACTCCTTACACACAATCAGTCTCTTTCTCATTCTTATCATAAATCTGGGAAGCATTTCTGTTTCAGTTTCTGTGAAATTAATGTTTTAGCTTCAACACATAAATGCCACATGCAGTATTTGTGGGAAAATAAATGTCATTACTAGGAAAAATAAAATATTATTTTCAATTAATAATTTGGGATATTGGCATAATTCTTTGCATTCACTTATTCAGTGTTTTAAACTTGTCTATAATAATAAATCTGGAAAATGAATAAGAATATATAAATCAAATATCCATGTTTTCATGATTTTATGGGTCACATTTGGTCAATGGGAGTAATTTTTGTGACATCTATTTTTATAAAAATGGCATATGATAATTCTTATAAATTTATTTATAATAAGTGAATATATTATATGTACATTTTTGGATTGTAAGTTTAAGTAGATCCTTGTTTCCATGGAATAAATAACTTTCAAAATTGTATTAGAGTTGGCTCAGTGGCACAGGCCTGTCATTCCAGTGGATGTGGAGGCTGAGGCAGGAGTATTGAGAGTTCAAAGCAAGGCTCATTAACTTAGTGAGGTCCTGAGAAACAATTTAATGCTTTATCAAAATAATAAAAATAAAAAAAACAAGATAGAAAAGAGGAACCAGACAGAGTGGCACAGACCTGTAATCCCAGTTGCTCAAGAGGCTGAGGCAGAAGAATCAAGAGTTCATAGTAAGCCTCAACAAAGGTGATGAACTAAGAAAATTACTGAGACTCTAAATAAAATACAAAATGAGGCTGGTGATGTTGCTCAGTGGTGGAGTATCCAAGAGTTCAATCATAGAAGGGCCAAATCAAATAAATAAATAAAAGGTACTAGGTATGAGGCTGGCCCTGTGGTTCAGTGGTAGCACAATTGAATTGCATGGCATGTGTGAGGCACTGGGTTTGATTCTCAGAACCACATATAAATAAACACAATAAAAATCTGTCAACAAAGCAAAAATATTTTAAAACGTGGCGATGTATCAGTGGGTAACCACCCAAATGCACTCACCCTGTACCCCTTCTCTATCTGGGATGACCATCCTAAAACATATGAAAGAACAATATCTCAGCCTGGCCTCCTATCCAGCATTTCTCTTTTAGCAGCCCATGAGGACCCATTCCTCACTTGATGCCCATTCTTTCATGCCACCATGTGACTATGAATTGGGCCTGGACTAAGCATCCCGAGCACAACTGGTTGTTAAGGTCCAGGTTCAGGTATCACTAATTCATTCCACTAGGACGTTATATTTTATAAAATGAGTTTCTAATAATTCAAAATGACAGGTTTAGGGCTGAAAGTACAGTTCAGTAGTAAAACTAGTGTTTCACATGTGCCTGGCTCTGGGTTTCTCTGCCATGCTACCAGAACCAGTGTGAGCTTCATGAAAGAGGATTCAATGCATAAGAAATTGCTAGAGAGTTTTAAATTAGAGAGACTCTCATTACATTTAGCACAGCTCTGAGATGGCTTCTCCTAGTTCCCGCCTCCAGCCACCTAATATGGTGGCGAGATTTACAGAAGAGACTAGAGAGAGGGGGAGAACATGTCAGGGAGTTAGCTTTTATTGGGCAACAAAAAATTCAAAGGAAAATCCCATCCAATGAAGTATAAGGGGGGGCAGCATCCCATTTTCAGGGCCAGCAATTGGGTCTTCAGGTCAGTGACCAGGCACGGATCAGCACAGACAAGCCCTCGGACCTGGGAAAGGGTGGGGAAGGCTTTTTAACACAGGCTGTATTTAATCACCTCTCACCCAGGCAGGGAGGTAACTCAAATCACGTGTAAGGATGGCCTCCCAGAATCCAACTCCAGCATGTAAAAAAAAAAAAAAGCCAGGAAGGCCTGGTGGCACATGCCTATAATCCCAGTAACTATAGAGGCTGAGGCAGGAGGCTCACAAGTCTAAGGACAGCTTCAGCAATGTAGTGAGGCCCTAAAAAATCTTAGAGAGACACAATCTTTGAAATATAAAAAGGGTTGGGGATGGTTGTTCAGTGATTAAGCAATCCTAAATTTAGTCCCCACAACCAAAAACAAACCAAACCCAAACTAAAAGTGAAAAACAAACTGTATTCCCCAATATTCTTTGCAGGTAGGGGTCTCTATGATACTGTGCTGGCCAAAGAGATATCAGTGGAAGCAACTGGGCCTCTAGATCTTTGTTTTTTCCTTCTTCCCTTTCCCCTGATTTCTGTATTGAATAGATTGCAGAATGAAAAAGAGAAAAGGTTCTGGGGCATGATGGCATAGCTGGATAGCCATAGCAGCCCAGAATACCAACCACTGGGCTTTTTTGATTTTCAAGTAAAAGGAAATATTTTTCAGTATTTTATGGGTATATTTTTCTAGTAGTGGAAAGAGAGATGCATTGATTTTTCTTCTTCTTCTTCTTCTTTTTTTTTTTTTACTTTCTTTTCATTGTCCTCAGGTACAGGAATAATGTAGGCCAAGAGAACCAGCCATTTTTGTCACCAATTATTATTCAGGTCTCTGGGGATGGAAAGAAAGTACAACAGAAAACCTCAGCTTTACCTAATCTGAGCCCTTGGGGGCAGAGTTAGGCCTGAGTCATCTTCAGGATCTCTCACCTGCCACAGAATGTTCTCAGAGAGTATCTTTTCTTTTGATGCCAACACTCAAGTCCAGAATGTCAAGGTTCCCATGGCTCTCCTGAGAACTGTTCCACAACAGGCTGACACTGGTCCCAATCTCAATTCCTGCACTGATGGGCCATTGGGAAAGTGATTTTAAGCAAGCCTTACTATTCCCATTTTTGAAGTGGGTCTTATCCAAAAAAGACTTGAATCTAAATGAACACAGAAGGAAGAAGCCAGGGTCCAAGGACTGAAGATGAACACTGGCTCCAGAGAAAGCTAGGATTTGAAAAAATATTCAATTAAAGTGAGGTGGCAGGTAAAGTATAGACCTTGACATAAAACAATAGGCTGACAGCAAATTGTCAGGTGTGGGAATTGACATATGTGTGAGAGACTGACTTTTCACAGCCTCCAGTATAGGTGAAAATGAATGCTAAAATTGTAATATGTAACATAAGAAAAAGGAACCACTTTTTTCTTTTTCTTTGTACAAGGATTTGAACCTAGGGGCACACACCACTGAGCCTCATCCTCAGATTTTTTTAATGTAATTTTTTAACTTTTGAGACACATTGTTAATCACAATATTAGTGTATTCTTATATCAAACAAGCACTTTGGTCACAAAATAAATGTCATGTTAGCAACTACTTCTCTTTTACTGATTTTGTTTTTTTTCCTTAAATACAAGTGAAAATTGTTTATTTTCATATTTAATAACTTTTTTATAATTTTTGCCATTATTTTATTTTATTTTTTTTTATTTTTATGTGGTTTTGATGATATAACCCAGCACCTTGTGTGCACTAGGCAAGCAATCTCCCAGTGAGCCACAAAACCAGCCCACATTTAACCCCATTTTAATCAAATTCTGTTCATTCTTTCTACTCACCCTTGCTTTTTTATTTACTCTCCAATCTATGTGACTAAAAAGGCCTGAGAAATGATACTACCTAATGTTAATTCTGGTGTTTGGGGCACTGGGTTTTGCCAAGATTCCCACCCTTTGGGAAGTTTTTTAGTATTCTACTGTATATTTTGAATTCTTTATAGGAGCCTTTAGCATTGTTGTAGAGCAATGCAAATAGTTTCCCAAAATATGGCACTATTTTTTAAAGGTTTGTGGACATTGAGTGACATGATGAGAAAAGCACCTGGCATGGTGTGGTTGTGTGATTCTGAGAAGACACAAATATCATTGTGAGGTCACAAATGGTGTTCTTACATATAATTAACAAATGTTCTTCCATTTGTTCTTTATCATACTTCAACTCATCCTTCAATACCTACTTCAATGTGAAGAATTCATACTCTCAGCCAATACCTATACCCAGCCAACCAGACCCCTTCTCTGAAGACTTAAGAATCTGAGCAGCAACAAAGCAACAGCAGAAAGGCTTCCAGTGTGCTCATATAGCATTGGGGTCCAGGAAAGACTATAAAGGGGTTTTGGGCACTGAAATCACCTGGCAAAAACCAGCTCCTGGTTTTATTGAATTTTGCCATCAGGTTCCCTTGACCTCCCTAGTGTCATCTGTAGAATTTTTTTTTAAAAGCACCCAGTTAGGTTTCTGCAGCTTGAAACCCAAGTCCCCAACTGCTGCCCTATCTCTACAGCATTGAGTCAGGCTGTCAGAATAAACAATAGTTATATATAAGTCATTATAAAGAGGCTTTTCTTCTGAGACTCAACCTTGAGAAAGATGGCCATGGTCAGACACTTATGCTCCCTCATTCTGAGATGCCCCAGCTGGCTGGAGAAGAGATTACAGATGACTCTTGTTTGCCAAGTAGCTGTGCCCATCCTGTGCTGAAAGGGTAAGACAAGGTGCTTACGGCAACAGAGCTAAAGAAAAGCAGAAGGCCATATCCTTTGCAAACATGCTTTTTAAAATTCTGGCTGGGCTCTTTCACATATAGGGCATGGACCTTGCTAATTGCTTGCCAGGGCCTCTTCTGCATCCATAATACACAGATAGTATTGAAACGTGCTCACCTTTATGCAAATAAAGTATTGTCATCAGCTGAATTTTGTAAATGGAGATACTCTGACTTAGGTTAGCAGAGTTGTTCAAGATCAAACATTAAAGATGTGGGGGTGCAAAGGTGACCAGGGCCCAAAGGTAATTGTCCCTTAGACTCAGTTGATGTCACAACCATGGGCGTCTCTGCAAGATCCCATTTTTTTTTCATTTCAGATAGAGTTTTCAAGGAGCAGTAGAGAGTCCAGGTGGCACAGGGAGGCTGCCATGGAAGTGAACTTGATGGAAAAGCATGGATAATGAAGAAGAGCAGAGCAATTTTGTATATTAGTGGATGTTGGTGGCTAAGCCAGACTGCAAATATTCCAGAGCTAGAGGGAAAATCCTGCAATCCAAGAGTGTTAAATATGTCAGTGGAGGCTGAGCCACGTGGACAGAATGCAGAGTATCAAGTGGATGGAGTGGGCGTGGCTCTGCATAAGAGAGCAGGTAAGAGGCAAGATGTTGGGTAGTGCCCATTGAAATAAAGTGGAGAGGACCTAGTGGGGCTTGAATGTTGGGCAGAGCTGGTGAGGCAGAGCCAGGCTGAATGAGGGGAGCCCAACCCATAAGAAAAGTGGGTGGGGAGGAAACAGGCGAAGCAGGTAGGATGCAGCACCCCATCCAGCACTCCTTAGGTGAGCACATCCTAGGAACCAGCAGGCACAGTGGTGCAGGAGCAGAGGGCATGCAGGGTGTGTCCACAGGAGGCAAATAGAGTCAGGTGAGGCATCTGGAAATTCTGTCAGGAGACATTGTGGACCCAGTGGGGAAGCAGGATCTTTGGACTCTGAGATAGAAATGTGACCTCAGGGTCTGCTCCATTGGGGGGTCTCAGTTTTCTGTCTTACACACTGAGGCAATGGAGGAAGGCTGAAGATGCCACAGCACAGCCTTTCTTGGTTCCTCCCTCTCATGGGATGCTGTGTACTTTCCATATTTCAGGTTAATTTGGTTCCATGGGGTTTCTGGAAGAAGTCTTGGGGATATCACTTGAGACATTTTGTTTGGGGAAACAAAAACTTTACTGGCATGTTCACAGAGACTTGTCTTAGTGCCTGCTATGTACATACTGAGACCTGGAGGTCCAGAGGGGGTAAGCCTGTGATGCAGCCATAACTTGTTGGAGCTTAGTTTCGATAGCACAGCCCACTTCACTCATTCACTCAGGCACCAGAAGTGTTTTCTAGCACCTAGGCAGTGAAAAAAAAAACATAGATGGGGGAGGAGGCCTTAACCCTTTCCAGGGGCGACTTTGGGGAACTGCCTAAATCTGTAAAGTAGAACACGATGCAATGCCTGCCTCTCAGGCTGGTCCAGCTTCATGATTCTCTGAAAGGCAGTTTGGCATGGATGGGGCAGGGGATCTATTTTGACAGTATTATCATTTAGTTTTTTTCTTCATTAAACATTTATTTTTTAGTTGTAGGTGGACACAATACATTTATTTTATTTTTATGTGATGGTGAGGCTTGAACTCAATGCCTCATGTGTAATAGGAGAACACTCCTCATCTGTGAAAAACCACAGCCTTCATTTAGTTTTATATATGGAAACATAACCCCTTGCATTTTAAAATAAAAGTATAATGCCAGGCTCTGTTCTAGGCAAAGAGGACACAGTCATGTACAAAACAGCAAGGAATCTCTGCTCTCATTCTTGTGGGGGCTACTATTACCCTGGTCTGGAGGAAGAATTCAGGCACTAAAGTGACGTGGAGTACTGACGCCCTTTAGGCATCTGATCTAATGTTACCATCCATGGCAATGTTTTACCTTCTCAATTATTCTAAAACACACCCCTCACCATGTCACTTAGCTGCCCCAATTCTTTTCTACCTGTGAGATAAAGGCCTCATTAAAGATTTCACCCTTGCTGGCTTCTCTAGTTGCATCTCCCCATCCCTCACTGAGATTTCAAGAATTCTTGTCTCATCCCTACTTGTACTTACTGTTCTGCTTAATGAGGGTACTTACCCATTGTTAAAAGTGCTAACTCCTAATTAGACACTAGATGGCGCCAGAACTTTACTTTTGACTTTTTTTTTTCTAGCATCCACCAGTACTGCCTACTTATTGGCTGGCTTCGTTAAGAAACATTTTAGAAAGCCCTTCAGTATTTGTTTTACAAGCAGCTTTTTATTTTTTTCATACAAATATTCGTTAATTTTATGTATGAAATTAATCATCCATCTATGAAATGGAGTAGTACACTAACTATCAAGTGTATATATGTTGGTGTATGTGTGTGTGTATTTATTTAGTTATTTATGAACATATATATTTTTTGCAAAATTTATTCAGAAGTGGGATAAGGGTTTCAATTCAGTCCTAGCCTCTTTCTACACCTGTTTTTTTTGGGATGTTGCAGGAGTCCTTACTAATATTGCAGGTATTTCTTTCTCTTTTCTATGCTGTGGTTATTATAAGCCATTAAATAGAATAAAAGTATCTCAGAGATGCCAAGTGTTATCTCACTTGTAGTTGTCCATTTGGCATCTCTAGGCCTAAGTAAATATTCAGTGCTTTTTGGCAAAAGCAGCATTTAAGTCCCTCAATATGAGGAGGATTTGTGGCTATTTAGCAGAACTTGTCCCCATGGATATAATTATCAATAGAATATGTATTATATGACATGATGGCATGACTTGGTAAAAGGAATAAAAGTGATTTAACCTGATTTATTTATTTATAATTATATATTTTATAAATATATAATGAACATATAATTATATACTTATCAAGCAATAATTTTGAATACATGTATCTCTCTTTCACATATATGTTTATAATATTGTCTTTAGGATAAGCAAGTTTGGGGATGGATTGGAGTGAGTGTAATGGTGAAAAGATCAAGGACAATTGCTGAATTTTTGACTTGAGCACTATAGGGTAGTTGCTGATACCCAATCCTGCATGGAGCAGAAAAACCACATGATGCAGGGAAAAGAGTGCTAGTCTCAAAGAAGGCTTTTGTGTTGATGTTTGTGATTTCTCCTTGATATCCACAGGAACATGTCTGAACATGAGAGGACAGGACTGGGAAGAAAATGAATATGTGGAAGGCAGGGGAATGTGCAAAATACTGCAATGAGACTGAGCATGACCCTGGGTGTGGATGAAGATATAGAAGTACAGGGAGCATTTCTCTGAGCTGGGGGAACACCTACATTTAGCAATGGAGAAGAAAATTGCATGAAGAAGACAGAGAGTGAGGGCATCCAGTTAAGGAGATAGAAAACTAGGGAAATGTAATGACATGGATTTCTGGAAGAGATGATTTTAATAAGAAAGACAAAACCTCTTGTTCTAAAAACTACTAAAAGTGAACTACAGGGTGATAAAGGAGGGACCTTGAGATTTGGTGCCATAGTGGTTTCTGATGATCTCAGCTGAGCCCCTGTTCTCAGATGGTGGGAACTGAAGCAAAATGGAAGATTTTTGGAAAAATTAAGGTCAGCATAGTGAAGGCAAAATAGCTGGAGATCTTTTTTCTGATTGTGTACAATGAGATAAAGGGAGACTCAGCCAGGTGTTAACATTAATGGCCTCTGAGATGTGGGAAGAGTTTATTATTGCAAATGTTTATTTGTGGCTGCAGAAATTTTTTTTTCTATTACCATGTTTGCCACCTCTACCCTAGAGTTGATTTTTTAGAAGTAATATAGAAGCCTAATAGTAATTTCTGGATAGTAGTAAGGGTGCTGGGGCAAGGCAAGGGATGAAATAAGAAGATAGATAATTAGATATGATCACAGTATACCTTGCATTCAGAAATATTATGTTCAATTTCATTAACATGTGCAATAAATATTTGTTAATTAAAAACAAATTAAAACTAATTAGTCTATTTGATCATTGAAAGTTAGGCACTCAACACTGAGGAAGAGAGTATACTTTTGGTTTGTTTCCTGCTTGTGAAAATGGTTATTGTTAGTCACCTATAAAGAGAACTTATTAAATAATTTTGGAAGAAATAGTATGCATATGAAATACCTTGTTGTCAAAGTATAAAGAGATTATCTGATGGTCACTGAAATATTTGAAGTGCTACAGTCCATCCATTGTTAAGGTAGTTTGTGCCAGGTTCATCCTTTGGGGATGAAATATTTTCCTTATTCCTTCACTATTTGTTGCAATCAAGTAACTGAATCTGCCCACCCATAAAATGACAAGGATACCAAGCTCCGCTTGCAGGAGGGGATGCTATTCTCCTGCATTGTTTTGAACTCTTTTATATGAAATATGTGTCTGTTCCCATCACTTATTATCAAAGAAGTCAATTATGTTTTATCAGTAAATATATATTCATTTGTTGCTTTCACATATAATTTACTGATAATGTTTTATTTTATTTTATTTTATTGCTCATATTTTTCCAGCTTTCACTCTTTCAGGATCTTTTACTTTAGTTCTCATGTCATCTGTCAGGAATTCACATGTGGGACATCTTGGGAGACTCTCCTCTTACTCTTCCTTCTTTTTCTCCTACTATATTCAGGTTCATTTTTTAATTTATCTTACCAGATCCTAGAATCATCATTTTCTCCAGGGAAATATACACATTTTACTGGTATTTTTAGGGAAACTTCTGTAATTTGTCAGGCCCAATGTAAAATGAAAACTTTTGCTTTCTCTATAAAAGCAAGTGACATCTACCATTGACATCATGCCACAGAAATCTATTTCTTTCTTATGTGATCTCTTCACATGTCATGGTAAATTTTGTCTCTCTTTTTATTGTCCTTATTACAGAATTTTAAATTTTTAGCAAGACTTCTAACATTCATCTTTATGTATGCCATATCAATTCTAAATGCAAACTTATGAGCAAGTCACATTGGAGAGCTTACCTTGTGTTCATTAATACCAAAGCAGTGAATGTTACACAGAACCAGTGCAATTGTTTTTACTACACCTTGATAACTGTGAACAATTTCTCCAGCTGGTTTGTTAATGAGTTTGAAAGAACTGAAATAAATGACTGTGGACACCCTACTTTTCCTTTCCCTTCATATTATCAGCTGGAGAGGTGGGTAAACACAGTGAAGTACCTTGAGTGACCAAGCTGTCTTCTTTCTGTATTTTAATCTAATTCTGGTTGAACATTAAGGTGTGGCCTCCCTGGGTATCAGCACCATCTGTTAAAGAGATTAACTATCCTTTATTCATTCTGTGTTGTTGGCCTTCTTCTCAAAGATGAGTGTGAAGTGAATGTCTGGGATTATCCTTGTTCTCTTTTCTATGCATTGGTCTACATTTTGCCCTCTATTTCAGTGCAACAGTGTTTTAATTCTTATAGTTTGAAATTTGTTTAATTCTATCTTTTTGACATTTTTTAAAATTAGCTATACATAAGAGCATAATGCATTGACACAGTGTACATAAATGGAGTACAACTTCACGTTTTTCTTTTTGTACATGATGCTGAATTACACCGGTCATGTAATTGTATAAGCGTGCAGAGTAATAATATCTGATCCATTTCATGATCCTTCAGAACCACATACCTCTTTCCCTCCCTTTGCTTCCCTCTCTCTAACCCAATGTGCATTTATTCTTCTCTAGTGCCTTTCATTGTGAATTAGCATCTGCACATAATATAAAATATTCAGCCTTTGAAATTTTACTATTGGTTTATTTAGCTTAGCATGGTAATCTCAAGTTTCATCCATTTGCCAGCAAGTGGCACAATTTTATTCTTTCTAGGGTTGAGTAATATTCTATCACACACACACACACACACACACCGATACACAAACACACACACATACACACACACATAGACACACACACATATATATATGTGTGTGTGTGTGTGTATATATATATATATATATATATATATATATATATATAAAATATATCACTATTTATTCATTCATGTGTTGAAGGATACCTAGGTATGTTCCATAGTTTAGCTATTGTGAATTGACCTAATTTACATTGATGTGGCCACCAGCAATGTATGAGTGTTCCTTTTCTCCTGTGACTCCATTTTGTTTTATGACTTCATCCTGTAAAACAACCCTGGCAAGTAGAAGAGTCATGACTGGGGTAAAATGTTCTTTTCCTTTTGCTATAGAAACCTTTAAGAACATGGAACTACCTAATGGGGCATTGTTTCTGTAACTAGGGTAACGGGGCTCTGTAACTGGGGTGACTGGGCTGTGATTGGTTAGGCTTTCCTCTGCTTGACTGCACTGTCCTGTTTTTGTAACCTGGCTTGCTTGCATTGGCTAGACACCCTGAACACCCCTTTTGCAGTTTCCAGTCTTATAAGGAGTGCTCTTGCAATTGTTTGGGGCTGCTCAGGGGAACAGCTTTATGTTCTGGTCCGCCGCCACTGGTGTGCTTCAATAAAAGCTTGATTCAATTATACATGAGTGGTCTGGAAGTCAGTTTATGAAACCCTGGGACAGAGCTTTAACTATAACACTCCCACATCCTCATGAACACTATTATTGCTCATATTCTTGATAATTGCCATTATGACTGCAGGGAAATAAATTATTGAAATAGTTTTGATTTGCATTTCTGTAATTGCTAAAGATGATGGTCTTTTTTATATGTTTGTTGATCAATTTTGTTTCTTCTTCTGTAAAGTGTCTGTTCAGTTTCTTCATCCACTTATTGATGGGTTATGTCTCTTTTCATGACAATAAGTTTGTTGAGTTCTTTATATATCTTGGAGATTATTGTTCTATTTGATGTGTATGTGGTAAGGATTTATTCTCCCATTCTTTAGGCTCTCTATTCATGTTATAGATTGTTTCCTTTGCAAAGAGTAAGCTTCTTAGTTTGAATCCAATCCCTTTATTGATTTCTAATTTTACTGTTTGTGTTTTAGGACTCTTGTTTATTAAGTCAGCTAACAGGATGAGGATTTGGACCTTCTTTATTTTTACTGCTAGGCACAGGGCCTCCATTCTCATGTGTAAATCTTTGATCTACTTTGAATTGATTTTTGAGCACAGTGAAAGATAGAAGTTTAATTTCATCTTTCTACGTATGGATTTCCAATTTTTGCAGCAACAATTGTTGAAAAGGCTATATTTTCTCCAATTTATGTTTTGGTCACCTTTGTCTTGTATGGATTGGTCTATGTGTCTTTTGATATGGAGTTTTCTTTTTCTTTCTTTCTTTTTTAATTATTTCTCTGTAGTATAGTTTAAGGTCTAGTATTGTGATGTCTTTTGATTCACTTATTTTGTTGATAATTGCTTGTTGAGAATGACTATTGTGGCTCTCCTATTTTTTTCAAATGAATTTCATGATTGCTTTTTCTAGTTTTATGAAGAATGTCATTGGATGTTTAAAAGGAATTGCACTGAATCTGTATAAGTATTTTGTTAGTATCACCATTTTGACTATGATCATTCGTCCTATCCAAGAGCATGGGAGATCTTCAATTTCTATCTTTAGTGTTCTGTGGCTTTCATTGTAGAAGCATTTTACCTATTTTTTGGATGGATTCCCAAGTATTTTATTTTATTCTTTCTTTTTCTTTTTTGAGGCCATTGTTAGTGGGGTGGTTTTCCTAAGTTTTTTTACACTGAATTCATTGCTTGAGTATAGAAATTCATTTGGTTTTTGGGTGTTTATTTTATATTCTGCTACTTTGCTGAATTTGTTAGTCAAGAAAGTTTTCAAGTGAATTTTTTTGGATTTTCTAAATATAGAATCATGTCATTAATAAATAGTGAAAGTTTGATTTCCTATGTTTGTATTCATTTATCTATTCATTTATTTATTAAAGATAAATGAATAGAAATATAGGTCTTGGATAGAGCTTCAAGGATGATGTTGAATCAAAGTGGCAAAAAAGGCATCGTTTTCTTTTTTTGAATTTTAGAGGGAATGCTTTAATTTTTTCTTCCTTAAGAATAATGTTTCCGAGGAGCTGCCACAGAAGGCCTGGGCCCAACGGCCACTGCCTGGGTGGGCACAGGGCTGAATGGAAAGGGGAGGGGAGCGAGCCCGAAGGGAGGCCATGACCACTCCTCCCACACCGGGTGCAACGGAAATGCGGAGGCTGGAAACACTCTTCTATGGTGATGAGGCACTGAGCAGCCTGGGCAATGGCGTCAGTGTCAGCAGCAGCAAATTTGCGTGCCTGGCCCGCTTTTCCCTGGGGCACCCAAACAGCATCAGCAGGCAGAGTGGTGAAGAATGACAGCTGACGCTGAGCCTGAGCAGCAAACAAGTGGTTGTTGCGCCACCTCTGGCCCCCTGCGCAGACTGCACCCCCAGCTGCTGCCACCGACAGCCTGCTCTCCAGCCGACCTGGGGCTGCTCAAGCTCACCTCTGCTGAGCTTGAACGCCTCAACATCCAGACCTACAGGCTGGTCACAACCACGCCGAGGAGCACGCAGTTCCTCTACCCAAGATGGTGGCCAGCGAGGAGCAGGAGTTCACTGAGGACTTTGTCAAGGCCCTGGAGGATTTGAACAAGCAGCACCAGCTTGGTGTGGGTGCAGTCCGGCTGCTGCTGTGGCCTCCCAGGAGGACCCTCTGGCCCGGCATCAGGCACCACCCTCCCAGCTGGTACTGGTCTTCCTAAACCTGAGCTGTTACAAGGATGGCACCAGGAGTGCTAGGGATACTGCAACTGTCGCCTTCTCCTCCTCGCCCATACCCTTCTCACAGCTGCTGCCTTCCAGTGGTGTACAGCCTGGCTGTGCTCAAGGACAGCCACAGATGGTGCCCAACTTGCCAAGCTTCAGCGAGAGCCTGCTGTCACTAATCGATATGGACATGCATAGTGCATTAAGGCTGAGCCCAAGCAGCTGTTCAACAATATCGCAGCCTCCAAGTGCTCCAAGGGCAAGCTGGAGCATCTCTCACCTGGAGGAGAAAGTGGTGAGCTCAAGAGCCAGAACACAGAGTTGGCGTCCACCAGGAGCCTGCTGCCCAAGCAGTTGGAACAGATCAAGTAGAAAATCTTCAGCCATTTTAACAGCGGCTGCCAGCTTCTACCCCAGCCCAAGTTTCCTCTTTTTTTTTGCTTCATTTTTGTTTTAACTTGCCTATCCCTGGAGATGAGTGAGACAGAAGAAAAACCGTTCATATCTGAGAAAAAACTATTTGCGTCTGAGGAACAGATAGGGAGAAAGGACGGATGCACACATCAGGAGGATAGAAAGGCTATAATGAATTTTTGTTGTTCCATTTTTATTGGATTCTGCGCGGTTTTGTTTGGCGTCATCTTGTTGGATTGTATTATAGTAGAAATACGGAATCAGAAATTAGTAAAAAACAAACCAAAAGACTGTTAAGTAAATTGTTAGAGGAAGGAGGCAACCCAGTAAAATCAAGAGAGTCAGGGCATACGTTGATACAATACAAAAATGTAGCCCATGTCTTTTTAAGGAGGAATTGTTAAATATATCACAGTGGGACCATCATGGTGAATATTTAAAAAGAATAGAAAAGAAAAGCCCAGGAACTCTGCCAGTTGGCACATTGACATTGTGGGCGTTGGTATCTGGTTTGCTTAGTCCAAAGCCTTCAGTTCAGACAAAGGTAGAGGAAGAAGAAGACATATTGATTCAAGTAAAAGAGAAGGTCTCTCAAGTTAGTCAGAGAAAAAGATCCAAGTAAAAGAGAAGGTCTTTCGAACTAGTCAGACAGAGGAAGAAAGTGTAAAGCAGAAAAAGCCAGGGGAAAAGTTACAACAGGAGACTGCTAATAACACCTTTCTATCAGAGAGCATAAGTGTCCAACCAACAGCATCACCTCTACAGGAGACTGCGACTAACAGCATTCTATCACCAGAGGGCATAAGTGTCCAATCAACAGCACCACCTCCATATGCTAGGAGGCTCCCAACCCCCGCAGTTGATAGTTGGGATCCTGAGACAGGATCTCAAGTATTAACATGTCCTGTATTTGAGGTAGGAGGGCAGCAAATTTACCAGGGTTTAATTTTCAAAACAGTGAAGGAGCTAAAAGAGGCTGTAACAACCTATGGTCCTCAAGCACCCTTCACTGTAAGCTTGGTCAAATCCATTAACAACTTGAACATGACGCCAGCAGATTGGGCTAGTACGTGTAAAGCTGTGCTAAATGGAGGTCAATA
The DNA here is from genome assembly GCF_045843805.1 of Urocitellus parryii. NCBI lineage: Eukaryota > Metazoa > Chordata > Mammalia > Rodentia > Sciuridae > Urocitellus > Urocitellus parryii. The sequence continues at coordinate 796,486 of NW_027553327.1, forward strand.
CCTGTTATGGAAGGTTGCCAATGAGGAATTTTGCAAGGAGACGGCTAGGCGAAATGCAGCAGCTGGTTATCCTCAGAGAAATCTAGATATGTTGTTAGGAAAGGGACCTTATGAGGATCAGCAGCAACAAATTGCATATGATCCTGGTGTATACTCACAAATTGCTGCAGAGGCGATTAGGGCATGGAAGACTTTACAAGGACATGGAGGTTTACAAGGTCAATTATCTAAGGTAATACAAGGAGCTAATGAACCTTATGCTGAATTTGTAGATAGGCTTATTCAAACAGCTACCAGAATTTTTGGAAATACAGAACAAGCAATGCCATTAATAAAACAACTGGCTTATGACCAAGTGAATCGTTGGTGCAAAGATATCATTAGACCATGGAAACAGGAAGATTTAAACACATATATTAAATTATGTAGAGACATTAATGAACAAGAGCAAGTCATGGCAGCTGCAGTAAAACAGGCTTTAGATGCCAGGCCAAGAACATGCTACAATTGTCAACAAACAGGACATTTTAAAAGGAATTGCCCCATAGGAGGAGGGTTTAACAAAACTAGGTATCAAAGGAGTAGAATACCGGGTATTTGCCCACGATGTCGTAGAAGGAGACATTGGGCTAATGAATGCCATTCTCAAACCACCATAGAGGGGACTCCATTATCAAAAAACGAACAAGGACAAGGTGTTTATCCACAATATTGTGGACAAAGGCATCGGGCTCCATTGCCAAAAAATGGTCAGGGGGCCCAATGCTCCGGGGCCCCAAACCACAAATATACGGAGCACTGGAGGAACCTAGCAACCCCATCAGGGTAGTGACCAGGACACATTGTCCATCAGATCCCTCATCAGACAAACCAGAGGGAGCACAGGGTTGGACATCTTCGCCTCCGCCAGATCAATACTAACTCCAGAGATGGGAGTTCAAATCATTCCCACAGGGGTAAAAGGACCTCTTCCCAAAGGAACAGTAGGCTTATTATTGGGATGCAGCTCTCTACTTTAAAAGGACTTTTGATAAGTCCTGGAGTAATTGATCCCGATTATGAAGGTGAAATAAAAATTATAGCCAGTTCTCCAAAGGGTATATCAGTAATTTCACCAGGAGATAGAATAGCACAGTTACTAATAATACCAAGTCTACATGACAAACTTTCCAGTCATGCTGTAGAAAGAGGTTCCAAGGGATTAGGCTCCACAGGTGTAGATTGGGCTATGCTTTCTTTAAATTTAGATTCTCGCCCCATGCTAAAACTAAATATTCAAGGACATGAATTTAATGGGCTACTGGATACAGGTGCAGACCTTAGCATCATCTCTCGTCAAGAATGGCCAAAACATTGGCCATTACAACAAGCCACTCAAACGCTTTGAGGCCTAGGAGTGGCAACTAATCCCCAAAGAAGTGCAATGGTATTAGATTGGAAGGATCCTGAAGGATGTGAAGGAACTATACAGCCATATGTATTGGATAATCTTCCCGTAAATTTATGGGGACGAGATGTCTTAGATCAATTAGGTTTGACATTAACAAATACTATCAATCAAAATGCACCCACTATTATGGCTAGACAGGGTTTTAGGAAAGGAAAAAGATTAGAAAAACAAGAACAAGGTATAGCAGCACCAATACAAATAGATCAAGGAACAGACAGACATGGGTTGGATTTTCACAAAGGGCCACTGAGACAATAAAAATTACATGGAAATCAGAAAGACCAGTATGGGTTCCTCAGTGGCCCTTGACTAAAGAAAAGATACAAGTAGCCCATGATCTGGTCAAACAACAATTAGCGGAAGGACATATATAACCTTCTGTATCTCCCCATAATACTCCCATTTTTGTCATCAAAAAGAAAACTGGTAAATGGAGATTATTGCAAGATTTAAGAGCCATTAATAATGAAATGGTCATTATGGGACCTGCTCAATCGGGGATTCCTCAATTGTCTGCTTTGCCAAAAACTTGGTATGTTTTAGTTATAGATATTAAAGATTGTTTTTTTTTTCAATTCCAATTCATCCTGAGGTTAGTCCACGTTTTGCATTTACTATTCCTGCACTGAATCATGAAGGTCCTGATCAGAGATATGAATGGAAATTGCTCCCTCAAGGGATGGCTAACAGCCCAACTATGTGTCAAATTTATATTAACAAAGTAATCCAGCCACTTAGAAATTAAAATCCTGAACTACAAATATTTTACTATATGGATGATGTATTATTAGCACACAAAGCTAAAAACACATTGCTAGAATGTTATGCCACACTTACAAACTTATTAAAAATTATAATCTAGAGATAGCAATAGATAAAGTACAATTAAATTTTCCAATTAATTATTTAGGAGTTCTATTATCCTCAATCATGGTCTGTCCACCAAAAATTCAAATACAAGTAGATCAACTCAAATCACTTAATGACTTTCAAAAGTTATTAGGAGACATAAATTGGATAAGGCCTTATCTAGGTATTCCAACAGGAGAATTGGGACCTTTATTTGATATCCTAAAAGGTCCATCAGATCCAAATTCACCCCGAATGTTAACGCCTAAAGCAAGAAAGGCAATAAAAATCATTGAACCATATAAGGAAAATATGCATTTGGATAGAATTGACATAAGTTTGCCTTTATTATCTATTGTACTACCAACAAAAAATATTCCTACAGGAGTATTTTGGCAAGAAGGTCCATTATTATGGATACATTTATCTTATTCTCCTAACACTATTCTTACTAGGTATCCTGAGGCTGTAGGACAATTAATACTTAAAGGAATAAAAGCAGCAAAGGGAGTGTTTGGAATTTCTCCCAATAAAATTATTACTCCATATACTATGAATCAAATTGATGAATTAGCTAATGAGTTAAATCCTTGGGCAATAATCATGTGCAAATCTAATGTTTCATTTGATAACCACTTACCATCTAATCCTTTATTGTCTTTTTGGTCATTGCATCCTGTAATTTTCCCAAAAATGACAAGAAAAACACCTATCATGAATGCTCCAAATATATTCACTCATGGGTCAAATAATGGTACAGCAGCAATAGTTACACCTGATCAATCTTTTACATTTTTAGTACCCAAACAATCAGCTCAAAATGTAGAGCTTAATGCAGTATTACAAACTTTTCTGATGTTTAAAGATTCTGTATTTAATTTATTTTCTGATAGTCAGTATATAGTTAATGCTATAGTATCCCTTGAAGAGCTGGTAGGATTTCCCCTTCTTCTACTGTTTTCTCTTTGTTTTCCACTATACAAAGTTTAATCTGGGACAGAAAAGATCCATTCTTTATAGGACATATCAGGGCACATACGGGATTGCCTGGAGCCCTTAGTTTGGGCAATGATTTAGCAGATAAAACTGCACATGACATATGTATTTTCTCTACACTAGAAGAAGCTATAAATTTTCATAAAAGGTTCCATGTCAATGCTAATACTTCACAAAAGCATTTTAAAATAACTAAGGAACAAGCTAGACAAATAATAAAACAATGTCAAAATTGTGTGACCTTTTTACCACAAGTTAATCTTGGAGTCAATCCTAGAGGATTGATACCTAACCATATTTGGCAGATGGACATCACACACTTGCCAGAATTTGGAAAATTAAAATATTTGCCTGTTACAGTGGATACTTCTTCTGGATTTTTGATGGGCTCCATTCATGCTGGAGAAAAAACTAAAGATGTTATAGCTCATTGCTTACAAAATTTTGCCACTGTGGGCATTCCAAAACAGTTAAAAACAGATAATGCCCCTGGTTATACTTCTACCTCTTTTAAACAATTTTGCTCATCATTTGGCATTACTCATATAACAGGAATCCCATACAATCCACGGGGACAAGGCATAGTTGAAAGAACTCATCAAACTAGTAAAATGTACTTATTAAAGCAAAAAGACGGAATTGGGAAGGGTTATATATTTCCCAAAGATAAACTTAAAATAACCCTTTTACTCTAAACTTTTTAAATTTGGATTCATCAGGACTCAGTGCTGCAGAAAGGCATATGTGTCCAAAAAATGTACATAAGCCCAAGGTACTTTGGAAAGATATTCTAACAGGACAATGGAAAGGTAGTGACCCAGTAATTGTCTGGAGTCAGGGTTCTGTTTGTGTGTTTCCACAGGAAGAACAGCAGCCGATTTGGATTCCAGAGAGATTAACCAAGGTCCTGACCCAGTGATTGTCTGGAGTCGGGGGCCTGTTTTAATGTTTCCACAGGAAGAACAGCAGCCGATTTGGATTCCAAAGAGATTAACTAAAGTGATTTCTACAGACCTAAAAGAAGATGATTTGGCTCAAATCCATAACAGCTGATATCTGTTGGGATTTAAATGTGCAGAGTTTAGCTCCTTCAGCCTGACTTTTTGCAAGAAGCTGTGACTGTGATTTAGGTCAGCTGAGGCACGCCTCGCTAGGAGGAGAAAAAATTCTCTTACCCTTATCACAAGACACAAGCTTCTGCATGGTTTTTCCTAGAGGAAGTAGCTTTCTGCATACTGGACCTGGGAACAGTACATTCAGGGATTAGATAATGTCTACAAAGAACTTTGGGAGGGTACTAATCAAAGGGAACAGGAAAAATTTGAATTTTGCTCTGTGTACCCGCTGAGGCATGATATTTGGGCTATGTGGGTGAAGTGTTACTGAAGAATTGCTTGCTTTGTTAGAAGAACAATATAAAAGAAACATGCAAATAAAACTCAACATGCAGTTGCAATTGCTGCCTTGGTTCTGCATCCCCTGTGTCCCGGTGATTTCGCGACCCTTACCCAGGGACCCAAACGCACTAGACATTCACAGATATCCAAAACTATTTAGCTATCCTTACATCTACGACCGAACCAGGATGCTTTTTTCCATATCTATTTTATTATTGCCCTTTCCCATATCATGAAGTTCTATTTTGTTTTTTGAGCTCATACAGACCTAGGTTAATGTTTTGCTGATCAGTTCTATTTTTTTTTTTTACTATAGAGTTTTTAAACATTGCAATGGAGATTTCACCTGTAAAAAGTTATAAGGCCTTTACTATTATGTTATGTGTTGTATGTATTATATTATGTGTGCACACTTGTGTTTTGTGTTATATGTTTGAATGTACGTATGTCCATATATCATATATGATGAGCGCTCATGAAAAAATGGATCCAAATTTTTTTTTACTCACGTGATTTAAATGGTTTAATTTAAATTGGGTAAATAACTGTTAAGAATTGTTTTAATATGTAAACAAAAAAGGAGGTTAACAGATCTGTTTATTTACTTTCACCTTTCCTTTTCATTGTATTTAATAATTCTCTTCAAGATAATGTAAGTTGTTAAGAAAATTGTTTTCTTTTAGTGCCTTCTGGAATGTTACACAATTTTTTCTGTAGCCATTATTGACAGAATTCCTATCTTCATCCCAGTGCCAGTGAAGACAATGTAAATTGTTAAGAAAATTATTTTCTTTTAGTACCTTCTGGAATGTTACATAATTTTTTCTTTAGCCATTATTGCCAGAATTCCTATCTTCATCCCAGTGCTGGTGAAGACAAAGATAAAACTAATCTACAGTTTCTGCAATAGCCATCACTGAACAGCTTACAGAACTTGTCTAAACTATGTGTCACTTGTATGCATTGTGAACTCACTTGTATGCATTGTAAACTATCTGTTGGTGCAGCGACTTGTGGTAGTGTTGGGGTATTTTTGCTGATGATGTGATCGGTGGTACAATTTTCCCAAAAGGAGCCATCAATTGGCTTGGTATATCTTCCTCCCTTCTGCTTGTCATGATTGTTCAGCTAAAATTTGGGGGCCAACAGAGGTGAGGCAAAGAACCTCACCCCCCCCCCCGCTGGTACCTCTCCACAGGTGTGGCTGTATACTGGACCAGTAGTCAATGACGGGTAAGATCCAATTACAATGGTACCAACCTAAGACAGGAGGCTGACGTCCTGAGGTCAGCTCATCCGAAGACGGGTAAGGACCATATGTAGTATTGGACAACCTAAGGCAGGCACGGTCCCCAAGCCACATGCTTGTTATTTAAACAGAGAGGGGGAGATGTTGAGAGCCACAGTCAAAGGGGCCCCAGCAAACTTTCAGCTGCCAGCAAACTTCCAGCTGCCGGCTGATGATTGGCTCACAGCGGCCCCAGCAACATCTAGCTGATTGGCTCCTCCACGGAGCTGCTCATTGGGCTGTTTCCCTGCCCTTTCAGACCACGGAGCTGCTCATTGGGGGACTTCTTTGGTTCCACTCATACAACCCAGCCAATCGGCCTCAAGAGCAGGAGGATTGTGGGAGGTGGTGAGGTTTGTGTGGGTGAGAGGCTTGTGGAAGCCGGTGGTGGCAGTTGGGCTCTGAGGGTTTTTTCCTGAGGAGCTGTTTTGTTTGGCGTTTGTAGTTCTAAAGATAAAGTTAGTTTCTTTTGACAAGTGGCTCCTGAATTGTGCCCAGCCAGACTGCAGCGGGCAGGCTTGCAGGGGGCGGGGATTGAGCTCCCAAGAGTTGGTCTGGTGCGGCCCTGGTGACCCCTCCAAGAGGGTGCCCAGGACTTGGAGAGGGTGCTTTGGCCTTGACAAGCTGGACCCCCTGCCCCTGGGGGTTTGGGGGCGAGTGCATGACACTCCCTTGCGCTGCCTCTGTTCCCCGTGCTGCCACCAGGTGGCACACAAACCCACGGCCCAGACACCCCTTCTACATACTGCTGTGGAAGGGGCTCTGTGAGGCGCAGCCATCCTGCCTTTTCTTTTAGTCTTTTTTTTTTTTTGCCTTTGGAAGAGAGAAGAACAGAGTTTTCTATTCTTCTGTATTTATGTTTCTACTCACTTCGGAACAAATGGTTATGTGTGCGTGTGTTTCTTCGTGTTGGCCTTTTTAAAAGTAATGGGAATAAGAAAAAAAAATCACGCCTTTTCCTCACTCTGGCTACCTCCTTCTGTCTTCCGACAGCCCTCCCCCCTGCCCTTTTTGTTCTTTGTTTTTGTTTTTGTTTTGCTAGGAGTCCACATTCCTTTTTGTAATCCTTTGTCTGGTTTTCTGTCTTCAGTACAATCTCCTTACTCAGAAAAAAAAAGTAAAGAAAAAAAAAGAAAAAAAAAGAAGGAGGAGGAGGAGGAGGGGGAGGAGGAGGAGGAGGGGGAGGAGGAGGAGGAGGAGGAGGAGGAGAAGAAGAAGAAGAAGAAGAAGAAGAAGAAGAAGAAGAAGAAGAAAAAGAAGAAGAAGAAAGATTTCCCTTGTGTTTACAATAGACAGTTTTTATAGTGTTAAGATATTTTTCTATTATATATAGTTTTCTAGTGTTTTCAGCATGTATTTAGTCAAATGCTTTTTCTTCATTTGTTGAGATAATTTTTTTACATCTATTTACTTAAAAAAATCTTTATTGATTTCCATGTGTTGAACCAACCTTGCATCCCTGGGAAAAAGCCCACTGATCATGTGTACAATCATTTTAATATGATTTTGTATGCTGTTTGCCATAATTTTATTGAGAATTATTACATCTCTGTTCATCAGGAACACTGGTCTGAAATGTTCTTTCCTTGATATGGCTTTGTCTGGTGTTTGCATCAGGTTGACATTAGTTTCATAGAATGAGGTTAGAAGGTTTTGCTATTTTCTATTTCATAAAATAATTTTAGAAGAATTGGTGTTCATTCTTTTTTTCATTTTCTTGTAGAAATGGGTTGAGAATTCTTCTGATAATGGATTTTTTCTTAGTTGTTAGGCTTGTGATAAACCCTTCCTTGGGAGAATTAATGTAGTACACTCAAGACTTCATGCTTTAGAGGAGAAATGCCTACCTTAACATTAGCCTGCTTTGACAAATCTTAGTCCTCAAATAATAATATTTTTTAAACATTTTTTGTTTTCCCCAGGAGAGGATTGACACCTCCAAGATTCCTTTCTTTAAACATATGTGTCTGTGTGTGTGTGTGTGTCCAGTGTTTTGTGGTCACTTGTTAAAACTTCATTAAATAACACAGCCATGACTTCAATTTGTGTATTTTACTCAAAATTTTTAGCCCACATCTCAAGGTTTCGGTCAATAAAACACTTAAAGTAGCTATAATTTCTATCAGAGTCTCTACATGGAAGTATTAAATGGTGGGATAAAATATTTTAACACTCTAACTCTAATATTATCAAATTTATTACTAATGGAGTGTAATGTCATTCATATTCTTGACATAATTCTCCTGAAATAAATGTGAAAACCTTTGAAATCAATGAAACGTAAGAGGATGAGTCAAGGGAAGTGACAGAGCCCCCATGAGAACAGGATGAAGATTATGAAATATTTTGAATTAAAAGCTAAGTTTCATGAAAGGTGGAATCAACATTATTTGTGTGTGTGTGTGTGTGTGTGTGTGTGTGTGTGTATTGGGATAATTACTACACTAAGATATTTAGGTGTTTGTAGAGTAGGAGAATATAAGATACTATTACAGTGTTAAGAAATAGGGAAATAAAAGGAGCTCTATCATAAACATCATGCTGAATTTAGCAGGAAACCCAAATGTGAAGCCTAGAGATGTTTTGTAGAAAGAAACGAAGTTAAGCAAGTAGGTCATCAGTTCTCTTGCTGCTGAGGACAGAGTAGAACATAATAGTTTACACACATATTTTTAATAAATTCAATAAAATGCTTCATTTCAAGGGAAACTAATAAATCAGGCTACTGTAGAAGGAACTGTCAAGTTCAACTTATTAAACTGTTTTTGACACATTTATGACCAAGAAGTAATAATGACTATTTCCCATGAATTAACTCAGTAATAACAGAAAGTCTTCTCAGATAAATTGCTAACTTTGAATAATGCTGAAATGTTCATTAACTCTGCTGCCTCTTCCAGAATAGTCTCACAGTGCCTGAAAGACACATGAATACAAAGAAATAGGTACCCAGGGCTTTGAGGCTTCTGCAAGAAAAATTTCATTTTTTCCCATGCTTTGGCCATCCTGACATCAATGTGTAGATTAAGATATTTTGAGCAAAGCTATACTCTGATGATCCAATTATTTTTTTCTTTTAAAATTACAAAATTCTCTGTAGAAAATGCTTACTTTGCCTGAACACCCAAAGTCTGTTTTCATTCATTGAATGAATTTAAATTGTCTTTGAAAAGCATTTTTTCTTTAAAGTTTTCAGTGAACAAAGTCATCCTTTGATATTTGGGTGAAAAAAAAATCAGTTGAAATTCATTTGAAAGTTTAAATACTTCTCAGGAAAAGATAAAATAACTTTTTATAAATTATTATAAACTTTTCTTATTACAGAAAAGTCAGTAATGTAATGGAAAATAATTTGATTTTTTATTACTGTTGTTATTTTTGTCTGTTTGTTTTTGGTTCTGTCCCTAGCAAAACAATGTGAGGATTCTCAGTAGACCCTGGACATGTATGGCTTATTGTATAAGAAAATAAATTAAACAAACAAAAATCCTAATGTTTTATGTGTGTATAGTTATAAAATATATATTTTCAAGTTTTTCAGCTAAAAACAATTCAAAGTAATGATACCTGATATAAATGTATATGGCTCCCATAGCGCTTTATTTTCCAAATAACTAGTTTGTAAGACGTAAATATGAAGAGTAAACTGAGACATCTTCTCTTATAAATAAAGAAAGAAGGGATGGAGAGTGAGAGATAAGAAGGAAATAACCAATAAACTGAGAAAGGAAGAAATTAGAGAAGAGAGAAAGGAAGGAACACATTTGACTAATGGTTTTTCTTATTTGGGAATGAAGAGAGGTTAAAGCACCTTCTTCCTGAGGGAGCCAGTTTTTCTTCCAATTACCTCTTCCCATTGTAGTCCATCTTCTGATTCTCTCAACCTCATCAAATTGAATATTTAGCGGATATACATTGTCATTATGAACCAATCTGTGCTTGAAGATAATTTATTCAGCTACTGTACAGTTCAGCTTAGCCATGAGCAAGTAGTTTAAGAACTGTGAAAAAAATGAACTGTAGATGCCAATCATGCAGGATTTCCTCTTTTCCATTCTAGGAACCAAAATGACAACCTCTTTTCTGTTAACCTTGGATGAGAAATGTAAAAGAAGGTCCTGACTGGCCCTGGTCATGTCCAACTCTACTAAATATTGTTTTGAGCAAAATGGAACTTAATCTGGACAGAAATGACTCATGGACCCTGTTATCTGTTTCTGTTAGGATAGTGTGAGTAACTACCATAGCTCAGAAATGAAAGATCTACATGGGGAGGATTAAGTCATAAAGAAAATATGGAGAAAGAGTATGGAATTCTCAGTATCCTCAAATGCTTAGTATTTATCTGATCAATACGACTGTGTTTCTAAGTAATATCACCCACAATTTATCTGCCCCTTAATGTGTATCAGCACACCTCTTTACTTGGACTATCTTCATTTATTTCAACCAGAGATTTGTTCAGAAAGAAAAAAAGTAATCTCATTTTATAGGTAGCATATTGAAAGTGAGGTGGACTTAAAACAAATCTCAGATAATTTTCTCATGAATATTTGTTGTAAAATAAGTTTAGAACATATTTTCATTAATATTTAAAGAATTACTACCTATGGAGTAGAGTGATAAATAATCATTTTTATTGATGTATAAGCATCTTTTTAATAAGTTACTAGTTTATTCACTAAGGGCTTATGTTCACTATTCTCTATAAAGATCATGAAAATTGTAGAAATAGATTTTCTTGACTTTTCTGTAGGAAAACTCCAGCAACACTTCACAAAAAATATGCAAAAAAGAAAGAAAGAAAGAAAGAAAGAAAGAAAGAAAGAAAGAAAGAAAGAAAGACACAGAAAAGAAACAAAAGAAAAACAAGGTTGTTGGGAATTATTAATTCTCAGTACAAATTTTATTGTTGAGGGCCAGTCCTAGGCCAGGCATGTTTGAGGCTAGGAAAACCACCAAGCCTTCTTTGATTGTTTTAATTAACAGACTTTATTTTAAGGAGACTTGTAGATTTACAGAAAAACAAAGCACATAGTACCGTGTTCCCATATGCTTTCCCTTATTCAGAATTTTTGCAATTTTTTTCTTTGTGTATTACTGAGAAACATTTAATGTAAGCACAAAATCAAAATGTTTTGCCAATAGTGATGGTTTTAAATAAATATTAATAGCAATAAATAGTTTAATTATGTATTAAAACACTAATTTTACAGATTTTTAAGCATTGTCAATGAATAGTGTCCATTTTCACCATGATGGCATCTTATAGAGTGGATTTACCATGCCAGAAATCCCTGTTCTTCACCTTTTAAAACATCTTCTACTCCCCCTGATTTCTTGGCAATGTTTAACATTTTTAATGTTTTGACTTTCCCAGAATGTCATACATTTGGAATTATACAAATATGACATTTCAGACAAAATATAATTTCTGGCAGTATATATTTATGATGTCTCCATGTTTTTTTATGTTTGATAGTCAATTTTATTTTTTGAAAATTTTTTAATAACCCTCCAGTGTATAGATTTATCACAGTGTTTACATTAATAAAAGATTAATAGCTACTGAAGTCTCTCTTAGCTTCTTCCTGTTCTTGGCAATCATGAATGAAGAAGCTGTGGATATCGTATGTGAGTTTTTTGTGGACATAACTTTCAATTCCATTGAATTAATGCTGAGAAATACAATTAGTGGGCCATATTTAGTGTACACTGAACTCTCTTCCAGAGTGGCTGTCCAATTTTGTTTTCCCAACGGCAATGTATGAGAGTTGTTCTTATTCCCCATCTTTGCCAGCTCTTGATATTGTCAAGTTTGAAATTTTGTAAACTTTAATAGGTGTGTTTAATTTGTAATTAATAACATGTAACATTCAGCATCTTTTTCTATGCTTTCTAAATATATACTTGGTTTTTTTGAGGAATGTATTTATTTCTTTCATTCAAATTTAAAACAATTTTATTAGAATAATACTAAAATACAATAAACTATACATATATAAGTCATAATTTGTCATGTTGCATATACCCTTTTACAGTGTAACAATGACCACAATCAAGTTTTTAATATCGGTAGTTTATGCAGATTGTTCTTGGTGCCCTGTTGTAATTTCTACATCTTGTTACCTCCTCCCACCAGGGGAAAAAAAACAAACAAAAACAAAACAAAACAACAACAACACTGACTGCCTTTGTATTGTGATACATGATACAGTAATTGGAAATCACACAAATTAATTTTCAGAGCCTTAGTCTGCATAGATGGTGATCTTGGAACAATCAGTCATCCCTCAAACATACTGTACTCATCTGTTAGATAAGAGATCTTACAATCAGAACACAAGATAGTGTAAAAATAAGAAAAAAGTAAATAATGAATCAAGAATACTGCCTGACACAAAGAAGGCTCTTGATTTCTGGTATCCAGTTTTACCATCCATGCTTTTGTTTGGTGATTTGAAGAACATGTTGGAGACTATAACTCCATAGTTTCTTCCTTTTTATTATTTTATTTTATTTGTTTTTTTAATATGCATAATGATAGAAAATATTTGGACATATTATAAATACATTGAGTATTACTCATTGTATATAGGATTCTATTTTTGTGGTTCTACATAATGCAGTCACTCTGGTCATGTGTTCAAATAAAAAGATAAGGAAGTTATGTCCAATTCCATAGTTCATTTCTGTCACTTCTACCCAAAATTGTATAGACTTCATTGTTTTCATTTTATTTCTTATTGGTTTTATTGAGGTTGAATTCTCATAAAAGTGCCAATCAAAAAATAATTTAAGTAGTGACATTTACAATGTTGTGGTATAATTACCACAATTACCTTGTTTTAAGCATTTTAATCACCAAAAATAAACCATGTTATCTGTTAATCAACCACTCACTTACATACCTTCCAAGCCCTGGCAACCAACTCTCTTTTATCTAACTCTATGATTTCCAATTTTGGGACCTTTAATATGAATGTAGTAATAGCACAGGTGAAACTTCATGTTTGATTTTGTTTACTTTTCTTAATATTTTTGAGATGTGTCTACATGGTCACCTGTATCAGAACTTCATTTTTATGGCAGAGTAATGTTGAAACATACATATGTATATATACAGTATATCTATATGTCTATCAATATAGACATATAGATATATGTATATATTTATATCAATATATCTATATGTACATGTGCTTACTCAGACATGGATATATATAAATACATAGACTCATTTGTTTATCATTCTTGATGGAAATTTGGATTTTTATATATTTCCTAGTGTACATGGTGATGCCATTGATATTCATGTTCAAGTGTTTCAATATCTGTTTTCAGTTCATTTGGAAATATAGCTAGGAATGAAATTGGTAAGTAATTTGGTAATTCTATGCTTAAAATTTTGGCAATCATAAATTTTATTCCTATACCTACTATACCATTTTATATATTTAACAGAAGTATGGGTAGCTTCCAATTTATTCACATGGTGCCCAACACTTTTATTTTTAACATAATGAAGGCATTCTCTTGTTCATAAAGTACTCTTTCATGTTATTTGTTGGATTTCTGTTGTTCAGGTTATTGTTGTAGTAGTTTTGGTATAGGGAAGAGAACCTTAAGGTGGTCCACCAATGAGATACATCTCCTGCCTCTTTTGTTTACAAAGTCTCACTAAGTTACCCAAGGTTCCCACAGACTTGCAATACTTCTGCAGACTCCTGAGAAGTTTTGATATGAGCATGCACATATTAATAGACATAAAATAAAGAAAAGCATCAATATATCTCTAATAGAATTTCATTGAAAGAAATATCAGGAACTGTGATGCAGGAAAAGAAAAGAAAAACATTCACTTTTTATCAGAGGCTCTACTTTTGTCCAAAAATGAAAATCAGTAGCCTTAGTTTACTCCATGTTGTCGCCTTCTCAGAAATGGCATATTAATTGAAATAAAGAAATACCCCTTGCATCTTATTCTAATAAAATCCCCTTTTACACAGAAAATATTAATTAAGCTTCTCTACAAATATTCACCATAATTGTTTTATGACTGTGAGCAAAAGAAAATACAAAAGAGTTCAATGTAGTTAAGCAGTTAAGCTTCCTATTTTCTGTTGCTCTATCTTACTTTGCCCATGAGCCTGAAAGAGATCAACATATCTGATGCTGAACACCTCTTTACTAGTTTTTCAATAGTTTTGAGCAATCTATTATTGCAATGATATAATATACTTTGTGAATTTTTTTCAAGTGGGAAGTGTATTTGAAAAAGTGTGTTTTTATTGTAACAAAGTTTTTGTCTTTGGGATATTTATATTTCAAAGACTAATTGGGCTCCATTGTAATGGTTCAAAAGTTTAGGGGGGAACAAAGGAGTGAAAGCTCTTTCTTTCTCAGGTATTGATTCTGGAAAAAAAAAACTGTTTTTGAGGTTGTAATTTACCCAGAACGGGGAAAAAAATTTGTTTTGATGGGAAATTCTGTAGATTTTGAACATCTGAGTACCTCTCCCTATACACTGGTTTTAAAGTCCTAAAAATCCTGAAAATGGTCTTTAGGCCAATTGATTGAGTAGAGTAAAAAGTTTTCTCTCTGAACCTGGCTGCAGCCAAATAAATCTACTTTCTGTTACTCCTCTGGTGTCTGACCTTGTCTCACTCTAGTACACTGGCTTCTTTTACTTAAGAAAATGCATTTAAATTTTATTTTGGTTGTTGATCTAATTAATAGACTACTATTTTCTTGTTGAATGGATTTTTTTTGAAAATACATATACTTCGCCATTAATTTGCTAAAAGATTTTTTAACAAATTTGCTATATTTCCAGATATTCCATACATTAATGCTATATTTAGCATTAATTTGCTATATATTCTCCAATTTAAATTGTTGTTGAATAAATCTGCTGTGAATATATGCATATGTAAAAGTGGCTTGCCCCATGCTTGCAATATAACCCTTGTCACACTACCACTGAGGCTTTAAAAAAAAGAAAGGAGTAAAAGAACATTTCTCTCTCTCTCTCTCTCTCTCTCTCTCTCTCTCTCTCTCTCTCTCTCTCTCTCTTTCTCTCTCTCCTGTTTCATAACTAGGAACTATATCACCTTTTCCCATCCATGAATCAGACAGCTTTGAGAATACATTCACCAGAGGAACCAAATGATTCAGATTTCAAAGATGGCCCCAGTTGATTTAAGGAATAGATATCTCCCAAATTAACAAGTGAACATTTACTCTTCTCTACAGGGAGTTCCTGGCAGACAGTCTTTGAATATCTTATTTTGAAAATATTCTTCGTTCTGCCAGGAATGGTGACTCATGCCTATAATTCCAGTGGCTCAGGAAGATGAGGCAGGAGGATTGAGTTCAAAGCCAGCCACAGCAAAAGCAAGGTGCTAAGCAATTCAGTGAGACTCTGTATCTTAATACAAATTTAAAATAGAACTAGGAATGTTGTTCAGTGGTTTAATGCCTCTGAGTTCAATTCCCACTTCACTCACATAAACACGCACACACACACACACACACACACATACACACACACACACACACGCCAAAAAAATTCTATTCCCTCGAATTAGCAGAATCAAAGCATCTACAACTGGAGTTCTCTGTGCTTCTTCTTTACTAGCAAAGCAATAATATACCTGAATATACCTGCTTTGCCTTTTTTTCAAAACCATGTCCTCCTTATCAAATTGGCATCAGGGAGAAGGATCAAGGTTTGGTAGCATATACACCATTTCTGTAGGCATCAGTTTACAAATAATGAGGATAAAATGTGGAAGTGTGATCACTGCATCATATATTAACTTTATTAAGGATAAAAAAAACAGTGCTTCTTTCCCAGAAAATTGTTTTGGCATCCAAGCAACAATCAAAAAGAATTCCTCTGCTCCACAACCAATCAATATTTGTTACTATTGGGTTTTGTGTGAGTGTGCGCCATTTATTAGTGGCTTGAGGAATCTAGTATTAATTTTAATTTTATTTTCCATTTGACAGGTGCTGTTTATCATCTTTACAGATGTTTTTATGCTCTTTCTAGAGATTATTTTGTGAAGGGTCTTTTCATGTTTTCTTCTCTTCTATACTTGTCATTCACTGGAACTCTTGTGGCACAGCATTCCACCATTTCAACTAATTGGACATGATCATTAATTGAGGAATTATTATTGTGTATTTTGATTATTTCATTATTTAGAGTATAAACTTGTACAACGTTTCTACATTTACCTGAATGAGTTCTCAATTTTCAGTTGCTTATTACATCATAATTTTTAAATTCAAAATTACCACACAAAAGGAACAATATTATGAGACAGTAATATATAAGATATATATATATAATATTTCAAAATTTCCCACACTACATCTTTTGATATTTTCAGTGACATAAAATACAGACATCTCTTTAGAAGTGCAACTTTAATATTTTTTTCTTATTAAAATAATACTACAAATCCATAATTTTTATGACATGAATTATTAAGGCCAGGCATTTTTCATATATTTCTCTATCATTTGAGTTTTACATTTTGATCTCTTTTGAAACATAAACCTAGAAAATGAAGAAACTATTGCTACATGAGGCAACATATCCTTGAAAGAGTGAGCAGCGTAGACTGAGGCTTAATTGAATCCATAGCAAGACATCCTCCTTCTTCTTTGAATACATTGCAATGTGGCATATACCTGTAATCTCAGCTACTTGGGAGATTGAGGCAGGAGAATCAAAAGTTTGAGCCCATTTACTAACAACCTAGGAAGAACATAAGCAACTTACTGAGATCCTGTTTCAATAAATAAATAAAGAAAGAAAGAAAGAAAGAATTGGGGGTGTGACTCAATGTTCAATCACTACTGGGTATAATTTGTGGGCAAAAAATAAAAGAAAAGAAAAAGAAAAGAAAAAAATGATTTGAACCCAATCCACTAAAATGTTTTAAAATTTTTAGAAAGTATACAAATTATATGTTGACATGTTTAGAATCATGACAGATGAATTTCTATTTATTTTAGAGAAGGTTTTCACAGCTGTTTATAAAGTTACTGGAAACTCTTTAATATATATTTTATATATTAATTTTATGGAGTACATTATGATAATCAGTACATATATAGAAGTGGTAGTAATTATAGTAATAAGTATTTTCATCTCTTTAAATGTTAATTACCCTTATGTATTGCAAATTTATTTATTTGTTTGTTTATTTATTTATTTATTTATTGGTGCTGGGGGTAGAACTCAGTTGTACTTAACCACTGAGTCACAACTCCAGCCCTCTTTGTTATTTTACTTAAAGACAGGGTTACTGAGGCTGATTTTGAACTGAAGATTTTTCTGCTTCAGTCTGTGAAGTCAGTGGGATTACAGGCATGTGCCACCTGCCAGGTTCAAATTATATTTTGAAACACATTTTAGGTTATTTTCAACAATATTTATCCAACTGTGCCATAGAAGTGTCAGGAGTGATTCCTCCATTTTGGTCTTTGTGCTCCTCAATGAACTCTTTCAATCTGTCTATTTCTACTCTTCCCAGTCTCTTGTGATCACTATTCCATCATGTTCTACTATATTTACTTATTGCTTTCTACAAATAAATGAGAACTTGTGGTGTTTTGTCCTTCTTCTCTGGGCATATTACACTTAACATATAAAAAAGATCAAAGTGTACTTCTTTTTATGATAAGGTGCACAAGATTGAAAATATACCATTTTGATCCTTTTCTTTCTTTATTTATTTTGTTTAAATACTATCCTCATTTATTTACTTGTGTGTGTGTGAGTGTGTGTGTGTGTGTGTGTGTGTATAATTTTGAAATATTATACATGTTTAAGTTGCTACCCACTAAACTTTTGGTCTTTTTTTTTGGTTGAAACTTTAGATGCTTTCTAAGAATGCAGATAAGAAGCAGTAAGCACATTTTTGCTATTGTGAAATACTCATCATCCATTCCATTGATTTTTCTTCTTTTCAAAATATCACTGACACCTTTTCTCAGCTCCTGGTAAATGTCATTCTATTGTCTGTATGTATGAGTTTCTACCCTCAGTTTCACCTTCTTAATTAAAGCCTTACAGCATTGGATACTTCATGACCTAAAGGTCACTTGCAATAATGTTTGAAAGGTTCGTGAATTACTCCTGAAACCTTTTTTGTTGTTGTTCCAATCTGAATAATATTCCATGGTATGCCAATGCCATTTTTTTTCTTATAATTTCATGTGTTTGGGGACATTGAGGTTTTTCCATCAGAGGTTATTTTTAAAAATGTTAGTATGAGAACACGTGCACATATAAAATCTTGAGACCCTACATTCAATTCTTTTTTAAAAAAAATTAATTTAACTTATTTTTTAAATACATGACAGTGAAATGCATTACAATTCTTATTACACACATACAGCACAATTTTTCATATCTCTGTATATATATAAAGTATGTTCACACCAATTCATGTCTTTATACATGTACTTGGGATAATAATGTCCTTCAAATTCCACCATAATTTATAACCACCTGCTCCCTCTTTTGCCTTCCACCGCCTTGCCATATGCAGAGTTCATCTATTTCTCCCATGCTTCCTGTAAACACCCAAGTATAGGTTTTGTCTTTCTGGGATTGAATAACTTCACTTAGAATTATCTTCTCCAACTCCATTTACCATAAAATTTCATAATTTTATTTTCTTTTATTGCTGAGTAATATTCTATTGTGTATATATGCCACTTTTTTATCCATTGATCTACTGAAGGGCATGGAGGTTGGCTCCACACTTTAGCTACTGTGAATTGTGCTGCTATAAATATTGGTGTGGCTTTTTTTCTGTAATATGTTTTTTTGTAAGTCCTTTGGGTATAGACCAAGAAGAGGGATAGTTGGGTCAAATGGTGGTTGCATTCCCAGTTTTCCAAGTAATCTCCCCACTGCTTTTGATACCAGCTGCACTAATGTGCAGTCCCACCAGCTATGTATGAGTGTACCTTTTTCCCCACATCATCACCAAACTGATTCTTGTTTGTCTTCATAATAGTTGCCATTTTGATTGGAGTGAGATGACATCTTTGAGTAGTTTTTATTTGCATTTCTCTAATTTCTAGACATAATGAATATTTTTTTCATATATTTATTGGTTGATTTTATATCCTCTTCTGAAAAGTGTCTGTGCAGGTCCTTAGACATTTATTGATTGTGTTATTTGCTTTTGTTTGTTTGTTTGTTTTGGGTGCTTATCTTTAGGAGTTCTTTATATATCCTAGAGATTAGTGCCCTATATGATATATGAGAGGGAAAAATTTGCTTCCAAGGTGTAGGCTCTCTATTTACCTCACAGATTTTTTCTTTTGCTGAGGAGAAACTTTTTAGTTTGAGTTTTTCTTGATTTTAATTTTTGTGCCAGAGGAGTCTTATTAAGGAAGTTGGAGTCTAATCCCACATGATGAAGATTAGGGCCTACTTTTTCTTTTATTAAATGAAGAGTCTTTGGGTATTTCCTATGTCCTTGATCCATTTTGGTTTAATTCCTCTGTTCTTGATCCACATTGGGTGTGTGGTGAGAGATAGGGGATTAATTTTAGTATGTTGCATATAGATTTCCAGTTTTCCCAGAACCATTTGTTGAAGAGGCTGTCTTTTCTCAGGTGCATGTTTTTGTCACCTTTGTCTAACAATCATTCTGGGAAAGAAAAATATGCAAATACAGGTTCTCTTTATTCATCAGAAAACATTATTATATTTCTCATCACTGACAGCATGAAATATGTTAATTTGAATACAAAACCCATATAAAATTATTTCTCCTTTTTAAAATTTGTTTTCTACATACACATAACTGTAGGATCTATTTTAACATATTATGCATATATGGAGTGCAAACCATTAAAATGTTTGTCCCATTCTTGTGTGGGTATACTTGTCATGTGTTCATATGTACATTGAAAAATCATGTGCAATTCATTCTACTGTCTTTCTACTTCCACCCCTCCCTTCATTCCCTTTTGTCCAATTCAGTCAACTTCTATATTTCCCCTCCTTTATTGTGGGTTAACATCCACATCTCAGAGAGAACATTTGGCCTTGGTTTTTTTTTGAGACTGATTTATATCACTTAGAATGACAGCTTCAGTTCTATCAATTAACAAGCAAATGCCATAGCCATATGTTCATTCTTCTTGAGGCTGGGTAATATTCCATTGTGTGTGTATATATATATATATATATATATATATATATATATATATATCATAATTTCTTTGTTGATTCATCTGTGGAAGGGCACCTAAGTTGTTTCAACAATGTTAATTGTTAATATTACTCTATTACACACTTAAAATGGCTAAGATGTTATTTTAAAAGAATTACTATTTGATTTTTCTTAAGTATCTTTTAAATTAGTTCATTCCTAACTGAAAATTATAGATTTAAAATGCCAGCATATTTTAATGCAAAACAACTATGTGCATATCTAACTTAAGAATGTTCATATGGCATTACAAAATTAGATACTTAATAGTGCTTGGGACTGTAAAATAAATTATGCAATAAGCCTGTTACTCTTGTAAGGTGTTTATTTTAAATTATACTTTGAAAAAAATTAATCTGTCTGTGTATAAAAAATGGCTAAGATGGTAAAATCATTATGTTTTTATCACTCGCAGTAAAAATGAGGGAATTAATGTTACCCCTTAACCAATATGCTTGAAGGACTTATATATAACAAGATAATGGGAAGGGAAGGACCTGTGAGAACAGAAGCAGATTGGAGTGAGGCAGCTGAAAGCTGACAAAAATTGAGGAGGATTAAGTGTTATCATGAAAGCTAGGAAGAGGAAAGGATGGATTTTATCTAGAGTTTCAGAAGGAGCACAGCCTTGCTCACACCTTGATTTCAGATTCTGACTGCTAGAATTATGAGAGAATAAATGTCTGTTGTTAACTACACAGTTTATGGTATTTTGTTATGTAATTTCCAGGAAAATTACATAGTCCCATTCATGCCTCCTCTGTCACATAACTCTTAACCACACGTGGGCAGAAATAATAAATAAACCATAAAGAGATTATAAATTGAAAAAATAATTTTAGTGTTTAAAAACATTAACATTTACCTACTATTACTACTACTACTAGAAACACGTTAAGTCATTGCCAGGAGTTACCATGGAATTGGGACAGAGTAGGTATGCAATTACTCATTGTGAAAATTTGGTCTTGTAGGGTGTGGATTTAGGTATTTTCATTGTTATTTTGGACTCATGCAAAAATGAAAAGAGCTCAAATATTTGAAAACATATATAGATATGAATTTGAATTCTAATTTTAATACCTCACTATTTTTTAAACAACAGGTAGTTGTTAAATTAATTTAAAAATCATAGGTTAATTTATTTCAATTAATTTATTTTGTATTGAGAGAAATATATCCATTTCTGCTTGCTGGTTTAGAATTTAGTGTAACAAAATCTGAAAGAACTCCCTAAATACTTCTGTCCTAAAAAAAAAGGATTGCTTTATGTTGCATACATGTGTATATATATAAAATTAAATGTATTTAATGTGTACATACTTCACAGTGTTCTTTGAAAATTGCATAACATACTTTGTAGCTCACCAAAAGGTATTTTTTTTTTTTACTTTTCAAAAAAGAACCACTTTTCTTTTAGATGCATATCTGAAAATAAAATGGAAGTAGGTATAAATATGCAATTTTTGTTTAAAATGCCAGTTTTAGGAAAAAATATAAATTATATTGATTTCTTATTAATAATGAATTAGCATAATATTTATAATAAATGATTTAAGATTATACAAAGTTTATTAAAGTTTTCATTGATGAGACAAGAATCATGTTGCTGCAAAATAGTTGAAATGCTGATGTTATATTTATTGTAGGAAAATTATATATTAATTACATTTCTAAAGATAGCACATGAAAAATTACATAAAATTACTGTCAGCCTTCATTAATGGTGCATTGATTCTAAACTTTATTGAGATGCTCATGCAGTTATACTAAAGATACAGGTGATAATGTCACAGAAAAGAATTTACCTACAGCTCGTTCCTCTGCTGCAAGGTGTTTAATGCCACACCTGTAAGAACATGAACATGCAATATGTTCTACTGTTCAACTTACAATGCATGTGATCATCCATAAAATGTCACACATTTTTTTCCTGTAACTTCTGGCAATATTCCTAGAAATAGAATTAATAGTATAAATATTTTAAATTCTACAATTAATTTATCAGATTCATTTTCAAAAGAATTAGAAATTTTGTAGTTCTTCATTTTTATTCTCATATAATAGATCTGCTACCTTGTGTCCACACTATAATATTTTACTATAGTATCATGATGCAGTTACATATTTTGTAGAACTACTCACTTTCATTTTCTATGTATCTCTATTATGATTAGTTATACTTGATCATACTTATGCTTCCTATACAAATGTTTTTGTTAAATTTAAACGATTTAAGTATTATCCTTTATAGTTTAACTTTATTACTTATTTTTTAAGTTCAAAATATCCTGATTGTTCATTCATTATTTCCCAAAACAAGTAGAGTGCTATTTATTTCAGTGAAGTGTTTTAGTTTTTTTTAAATACCCTAGATCACTTTTTCAAGTTATTCCCAGAAATACTGATGCAGATATTAAAAAGAATTTTTTAACTTATATCTGACTGCTGATATGTATGATTTTTATTATATTATTCACTTAAGATGTGTAATATGACATTTCTTTTATTTTTAGTATTTATTTTCAGTGCATAAAAGCATGTTAATTTCTAAATTGCAAGGAGGAGAAAATCACTGACAGATTCTTCATTAAGTCTCAATATAAAAGAGAAGATGATGCCACTAGAATATGATTCATCTTACTTCTGCCAGTCTCTTCAGCAGTTAAAATTTGGAAAACAATCACCTATACTGAAGAATCGCTAGAAGGACTAAATTAGAGAACTTCTATAATATGTTTAGCTTATTGAATAACAAAACGAATTCATTATATTTATGTTAGTTTCTTGGTTTGTATTTTTATCCTAAAGGTACATCTGAAGTAATGTGACAAGAGTACATTCATTTTTAGAAATAAAATTCTGATGTAAATGCAATCTGCAAACTCACATTCTTCTTTTGTGTTGGAGATGTTCATTTATTGTTTATTTGACAATTTTCCCCATTCTCATCATTTGACTTTTTAAATTCTTAGTCTTGGCCAGTTGTAACTCCAGGTATACCTTGGCTTGTGGCTAACTCTAATCTCTGCCTTTGTCTTTACTTAGCCTTCTCTTTAATTTTTTGTATCTCTTATAAGGATACTAGTTATGTTTAAAGCCCACCTGAATCATCTAGAATGATCTTATCTTGAGATCCTTATCTTAACCACATCTTCAAAGACTATTTATTTTTTATTTTTCCCCAAATAAGGTCCCATTCAAAGTTTCCAGGGTTAGGATATGGGCATTTCTTTTGGGGCAGGAGAGCCAACATTCAACCCACCACAGAAAGCCATTGAAATAGCATTAACAAGGGAGAGAAATGATCAAATGAGTATCTTAAGAATATTAAGATAGGCACAGAGAGGTGTTTAAGATATCAAGAAGAGAAAGTGATAGAGGGAGAGAGAAAATCAGGGGTCAGAAATAGGGGAGGCAATGAGGAAGTATTGGAGGAAAGAGGGAGAGAGAAATTGACCAAAGGTATGGATACTAATTAGAAGATAATTTCAGTAATCCAGAGTGGAGGTGGTAGAATCTGACCTGGAATGAACAGCATTGGGGAGAAGAGAGGAATGGCTACCATATTAAATGGAACATGGCCAGGCTGATATAAAAGACGAGGAAGCAGTAAATAATGTTCCTAGAGAAATATTCCTGGAGAAAGAGATAAAGAAAGGAATAAAATCAATTAAAAAATCATTAGAAGTCACTCTCTAAGAAACAGTAATCTTAGTTCTAGAAGGATGAAGCCATTATTCTCTGATTATCTTTTCTTGGGCATTTTAAACTAGTTTACAAATTTTTACTTTATAATGTTAGTATTAATAACTGTCTAGTTTTATTATTAAGGTTTTAATCTCCATCTTAACCATTTCAATGAGGTTTCTCTTTTCCTAAATGTTTCTAATATATACAGTAACATAACAGGTATATTTTGAACAAATGTGTGCTGGGATTAATATTTTACTTTTAACTTATGAGAAAAAATGGCTTCTAGAGCTGGACCTGTAGCTCAGGGGAAGAGCACTTGCTCAACATGCATGAGGCACTGGGTTCAATCTTCAGTATTGCAAAAGAGGAAGAAGGAGAGATTGAGAGAAATGGCTTCTCAATCCAGTCAATCATGTTTATGTCATTCTTACCCCAGTGATTCTTGCCTGGAAGAGGAAATTTTAAAATAAAAGTGTCGTAGATACAGTGAAATTCTGTACAGATTTTTCTCTAAGGAGAATATGACACGCTTATGCTTACCAAGATTCAAGTGCATTGAGGGGAAGTTTTGTTTGCCTGAAAAAAGTAAAGGACAAGTAAACAATTTGATGATGAGCTACAGTTTTTCTTAGAAAGTACATATTTTATTTATGCGCTGTTAGTTGGCTTTTAAATAAATTATTTCATGCTTTTTAAAAAAATATATAACAATCTGAAGAGGCATATGGTACAGATAAGAATCCTCTCACATTTATTTACTGGTTGTACTAATTAATGATGACCTCTGCTGGATTTCTGTTTACATCTAAGAAATGTTAAGGATGAATTTATTCCCTGACCCTGAAATTGTAGGATAGAATTGTTTTTAGCATTCTAAATTTAAATGCTTAAAACATCAATCAACAAAACTTTGTTTTAAATATTGTAATTGTGGAGAAAAGTTAAACTTATAAGCAGAACTTTTACAATTTTTTCATCTAAAATGTATTTTAAGATATTTTTAAAATCCAAGAGCTTCTCTATACTTTTCAGAACTATCCAGATGCAGTGAACTGCCAGAAGGTAACCAGTCTCAAACATGCTTATCCCACTATCAACCCTGAAAGTTTGCTTGTCCTTTAAGACCCCAGTGATTCTTGACTGGAAGATGTGATAATGTCTCTTTAATTCCTATATTCTTACTTCTTCAACAGGTCTCTCATTAAAACCCACAGCCCATTTTATTTTCACTTTACTCTTCATTTCCTTTCCTTCCCACTCATTAATTATATAACAGAACAGGCCGTGTTCCTTCTACAAGATTCAGGGTCTGACTTTGCTATCCATCAGTGCATAATATTCTTTTAATTAGCTCATGTTTCAGTCGATATATGGGAATGACGTTATGTTCTCTGCCAAAGAAAAAATGTGAGGATGTTAGATCTCTTCAGTGATTGTGATAAAAATGTGTAGATTATCTAAAGTCAAATATAACATTTTTACCTGGCATGGAGGCTGTGTCCTGTCCTTCTCGAGGAGGAGGTTTGATTGATTTTACTTTGTAAAGATGTAACAGCTGTTTGGGAGTTAAATACCTCTACTGTAAGTGTTGGAGATGTGTCTGTAACTTAGATTTGCAGAGAAATCTCTACCTATCTTTCCATCTCTTCCCGTATACCCTCACATACATGTTTAGGTTCTTCTAACCATGCCAACCCAGGCTTGTAGTGTTATGCCTTAAATAGAAGAACAAAAATTGGTCAAGACAAAAAGACTCATCATGCTTCTTACTGCCTTCCAGTGTTTCTCAAGCTTTGTTTTCCTTTCATTTGATCGAGTTATATTCACTCCTACAGCATCACTGGACAGGGATGGTTTTATCCCATGTTCATATAAATCAGACATTTAATTATCAAATCAGTGTCTATCAAGGAATACATTTTTTAAAAAACATAACAGTAAGAGTACATTTTTCCTTCCTTCCCCATTTTTCCATTGGTCCTATGCTAGATCTTTGTTATTTTCTTTTCTGCCTTATTCATCAATGGTCTTAAGAACTATGGTCATTGATTAGATTAAAATGCTTAAGAACAGAGACATACAGATAAATTTTTGCTCTACTAGTTGTCATAGTTGTGAAAGCCTATTTATAAATTACAATGAAATTTCTTTGTCTTTGGATAAGGTTGCTAATATTGCTGAATATTTTCTCTCATTCTGTGTGCATGTGTGCGCACGCCCACACACACACTGCTACAAAAGTTTAGTGCATATGGGATCAGTGAGATCTTGTTAAAATGAAGATATTGATTCACTAGGTATGGGGTGGGGCCTGATAATTTGCATTTTCAAAAAGATCCTAGAGGATAAAGATTTTCCTGATCTGAGACCATACTGCTATGGCAAAGTTTTAGAGAACAGATGCTTTTTGTCCAATTTTGATTATACATTGAACCTCAGAATTAAGTACTTCTCCAAGTTATTAACCTATCACAGAATAATATGACCCAGTGATTTCCCATGACCAGCTCTAACTCTCAGAGATTTCCCAGAAAAGAAATAGCTGTTCATGTTACCACTTTGCCTTGAAAATCAGACACAGTCCACTGCCAGATGATTTCCCTGAGCTCAGCCATACGAACTTCCTTCTTGTAAAGCAAGATAGTCACACAACCCTTCTGGTTGTTTCCTGCGGTGTATTACATAGTACACAACTATGAAGCCTGGTTATAGTCTAATGAAGCAGGACACATGGTCCCCTTTACCTTTTTCCTAACTGCTACAGAAGCTCAAACCAACCTACTTCCCTTTACGGAGATACCATAATTTGAAACCTGGATTAGGAAAACGTGTTCAAAAGTCATTGTTTCCTATCTTCTCTCTCTGAATCCTGGGAATGATGAATAAAGAGAATAGAGAGTTTAAAATAGAATGTGTGTGTGTATGCCCCCACATATGCGTGTGTTACATTATAAAGAAATTGTCACGTGTCAATTTTAATAAAACTGTGTCAAGTTCCTTATTATTTAAGGGTGTAGTGACATAGGTATTTTTTAAAAATTTCTTTTCTTTTTGTCATATTATATTGAAATTGTATTTAGGTAATGTTTGCCCAAGGAATACATTATGTAACATTATAAACATACAAAAAGAAATATTGCAAAACGTGTATCCATTTCAACACTCCTATGTATTTTTTTAGGAACCATGGCCTTTGCAGTTTTTCAGCGAATTTGGCACTAGTGATATTTATGTGTCTCTGGCGGTCAAAAAGAAAAAAAAAAAAAAAACACGGAGCACAAACTAACTATGGATTCTGCTTTAAGGTACAGGCTTAATATTTTGATAGATCAATAAAGCAAGCCTCAGCCTTTTAGGTAAGCTTGAGTTTCTTTTAATTTCTTTTAATAAAGAGACAACTTTCTCTTATATATAGGAGAAATTTAGTGGCTTTTATTTCAAAAGGTGTTACCTTCAAGATATGCATTAACGATAAACAATGTGCTGTGGCCCTTCTAGCCTAACAAAGCAGGAAGGCCCCGAAACCTGAAAATGCTCTGTGCAGAAGAAGAGCAGAGTAGGATGTGCTGAGTGATCACGATTAGATTGTTTAAGGTAACCTCATTGGAGGCATGAATTTCTATTAAATGCTGTGAGTACCATAAAAGTTTGAAAATATCTGTAGTTGAAAATGCAAAGAAGAGTGAATCCTAATATGAATCTTTGTGGCTGCATGAGAAAGAAGAAAAATAGCCACCACCAAATGCATGTATTTTTTAATATAAAAGATAAACATTTGCGGAGTAAAGTAGAATGGGCTAATACTTTATCTTTTGTTTATGAAGTAATATTCTGTTTCTAGAAATTCTCTGTTTTTTATTTTTGCAAGAGTATTATATCCATAGCCAGTATAACTGAATGGATTTCTCTCATATACAACTTAGTCTACGTTTATACAACATTGCTTACAATTCAGTGTGAAGTGTGTTTAAAATGTGTCTGCCTGGATATGTTTCATGCGATTGTTCTATGTTGCATTAAAGTGTTTTATAAATTACATTCTAGCTTAAGAATTACAACTTACTTCTAGTAGAACATCAAAAAAATCGTATGATTTTCCTATGAGCATATTTTTAAATCATTCATTTGGGTGTTACATGGAAATTACAACTTCCATAAGCATAATTTGTTGAATTTTTTTTGTTTTTGTTTTTGAAAAAGTAAAATACAAAGAGTATGTCTGGGCACTTTATTTAGTATCATTTACTGCCAAAGTTGACAAAATACACAAATTACTATTTTTCTTAATCCTTTGTTTAAATTAGAAGTTTCAGCATTTACCCAGATATTCTTTAAAATTTATGCCTGATCACTAATATAATTTATTAACTTATAGATTTCATATTCTATGCATAGCATATATGATTCACTTATTACCACATAAAGATTTAGATTATTAATAGTGTGTGTCCTAAAACTAGCTTTTTGATATATTTAGATGTTAACATCAGAGAAATGGAGTCTTGTAGAATCCCTGGGTTCTGCCCTTTCGTTAGGCTGAAGAGTGTACACTTCACTTAATATAATCAAGTTCTCAGCTTATGTATTTTCTAGGTCCACTTTGGGCCTAGAAGTTTTTCTGCTGCCATTTCCATATTTGCCACTCGGTAGCACTTCAAAACATTACTAGCATCCTGGGTAAGAGAGAGATCAGGGTAAAGAGGGATAGAACAGATAAGTGATAGACTAGCTTTGTGATAATCAGATAAGTGATTAGACTAGCTTTGGAGGAAATTTTTATTTTTTATTAAAAAAATTAAGTTGAGGTAAATTTCTGATATTAATAATTAATCAAACTATTTTTAATGTGAACATTTCATTGACATTTAGTGCATTCAAAGTGTGCAACCATCACTTCCATCTAATTCCCAAACATTTTCATCACCACAAAATGTACCCATTAAGCAGTATCTCAGAGAATCTCAGGTGACATTGATTTTACAAGGATACACTTTGTGATATTACAAAAAATTTTTAAAAATGATGCCAATATAATTATGACAGGTGACTTTCACATCACTTTTGCCATTTGTTTTACTTTTATTTAAATAGTTATTATAGACTTATTTAGTCTTAGCTAGAAATTTGCAATATTTCACCTTTGCATGCACAGACTTACTTACATATACATGTACATATGTCTATATATGTAGACATTGATATATGTATATGTGTATATGTATATATGAAATTATAAATGAAATACATTAGTCAAGATATCTGTAAAACTTCTTCCTGTTCCAAGTCTGGCTTTCCTGAATCATTTTCATCTCAGAGTCATGGATACCTGTTACTTTCCACATAATGTCTGGCTTTGTGCCATCTTTGAAGAGACAAATGTTGTATTTTGAAATGCAATTGCAAGAATCAATGAAATATGCCAAAAATTTCCTTTAATTCTTACATCTTGGCGATGCTTAGTTTCTGGAAGATTGTTCCCTTCTTGCCTTTTCCCCTCATCTGATTATTCTCTAAGATCCTTTCAAGTCAGATTTCCAGTTCAAAGATGGTTCATTGTGTTAGATTTTTATAGCTGGTATAGTAAATTACCCCCAATTTAGAGACTTAAAATAACACAAACTTATTATCCTATATTCTTCTTTTTTCTTTTTGACAGTATTGGGGAATGAACTTGGCAATCTACCACTAAGCTATACCCCCACATTTTTATGTTTTATTTTGGTCAACCGTTTTGCTAAGTTGGTCAGGCTGGCCTCAAACTTGTGATCCTCCTGTCTCAGCCTTCCTAGTTACTGGGATTGTAGGCATGTGACACTCCTCCCAGCTATCCTGTACACTTTTAGTTCAAGTCCAGAATGAGTCTTACTGGGTCACAGTCAAGACTTGGCAGGGCTGCTTGCCCTTTGGAGTCTTCAGGGGAGAAACCACTTTTCTTGTCCTTTCCAGCCTTGTGAGGCCACACATATACCTTGGCCGGTGGCTATTCCTCCACTTTCAAAGGCAGTAGTATTACACCAAGTCCTTTTCTTGCTACCAACTCTCTAGTTCTGTCCCTTGTGCCTTTTCCTTCCACTTATAAGCTCCTGGTGATTGCATTGGGTGCACGTGGAGAAGCCAGGATAATCCTCATCCCACAGTCAGCTCGATAGCAACCTCAGTTTTCTTTTGCCATGTAGCCTAACATATTCACAGGTTCCAGGGATTAGGATGTGGACATCTTTCTGGGATGGTAATTCTACCTATCATATCAGTGTTCCCTTTTATTTCAATGACAAAACTTTTCCAGATGATGCCAAAAAAGGAGGTGAACATCCAGGAGTACCTTTAACCTGTAGCCAATGAGAAACCAGACATGAAAGTGACACAGTCTGTCTTACATTTAAATATCAACAGATCCGGCCTCTCTTTGGAGAAATTCTAGTTACATATAGAATTGTAGAACATCAAAGACTTAGAAAAGTGGATTGCTCACATAGAATGTCCCAGTTACATATTCTCTCTTTCTCTCCCTTCAGTTAGAACTCTGACGGCTTCTCTGTTGTGGTATTTCATTCTTTTATCTGCCCCTCCATAGGACAGAGAAATGTTAAAGTTGGCCCATGACTACCCTTGACAAGAGTTAAATGCCTACTAAAGGTCTTCAATGGCACCTAGGTACCTACCTAACACTGCAGGTGTCAGGAACGATACATCTAGGAAGATAACCATCTTATTTGTAGGTAGCAGGTTTTTCAATGAAGAAGGTAGCCAATCCTCATGTTTCTTGTGAAAGTGTTGGTTTGAGGTTATTATGTATACTTCATAATGAACTTGACTAGGAATTAAGCTCTTCTTTCTTCTTTTTAAAGTTGTTGTAGGCTTAGAGTTGATTTAAAGTGAATTTCATTAAGTCCCATTAATGTCCTTCAAACCTTGAATTAAATAATTTTTAAAAGTTGGGAAGCAATTGGATAAAGAAGCCAGCACAGAGAATTTTAAATGAGTGTGAGTTTATATTCATGTTGGAAGCATCATCTTGAAACAAGGACTCTCTCAATCCCCTCCCTCCAATTTTTTTTTGTTTGTTTGCCTAATTACCAAATATATCCACTTTGTTAGAATTAGTTTCAAGGAACTAGTAGAGAAATAGCATTGTTGAACTATTTATATAAAATTTATCCTATGTGTAAGATTTGATTTCATGGTGTCATTCAATATTTTCTATACAGTACTCTTTGTGTGTGTGGGGGGGGTACATGAAGGAAGCCCATTTAAGGTGGACACTCAAATACTGGGCAGAGTAGGTGTTGCTCAGAAGTTGTGTAGACAGATATGTGGGTCACAGACCCATACCTGATGCCAGAGGGGATGCAGGTCAATAGGGGCTGGCCCAGGTGGGCCAAAGGGAGGTGCCAGAAGGGTGGCATGGGCAGGAAAACCCACCAGGAAACCTTGAGCTAGGTGGTGGTGCTTAGGCTAGAGCTCGACCTTGGAAGCAGTGTTGTGGCCTGATTGGGGTTTTGAAGAACCTAAGGGCTGGCACCTTTAGGGGGGGCCTTTTAGACCTGCACTGAATTGCCATCTTACCTATCATTTGGACTCTGGCAGCCCCCGGAGGCAGGCATGGAGATGGTCATTCTCCTCCAGGTGATAAGGATAGTTCATGAGGGCCAACATGGAATCAACAGCAGCACATTCTTCTTCAAAGTCATCCTCCACCCCTTCCATATACACTTCCACTGGCAGGCCCATTTGAGACCCAGCACCTGCTGGCTCAGGTGCTACTGGGGCCTCGAGGTGATAGAACACAATTACCACCCTGCCAAATGCCAACATCATACAGGTGGAAGGAGTAGATGGAACAGGGCTGATGAGAGCTAACATGAAGTTCATTATATCTTCATGAAATGGATAGAATTGTGGAGTGTAGCCAAAATGTAAATAAATATGTATAAAAATAAATAATTTAAAATCATAAAAATTTAAAAGCTGCCAATATAATTGCCCCCCCCTCAACAAAATAGCTTAGATCTAAAGGATTAGTTTTCAGATTCAGATGAGGATTCCTTCAGGACAAGTTTGCTCATGGCAGTTAGCAGTCTTAATTTTTCTCAAACTAATAATCCCATTAGAATCCAGACCTCCTTCTTTCCCATTATGGCCAGCTGGCTCAGTCTGTCAGAGGCTACCTCCTAAAAGTGAAGACCACACATTTATAATCTGCTACATTTTATTTTGAAACTCTGAAATCAGCTGGACTTCTCAGTGTTCTGTTTTTCTGAATGTGAAGCCCAAAAGTATTATGAGAATAATTATTCTTGGTTATAATAATATTTAACCAAGAATGATATAGAGCCAAGAATTTTCCAGATAGGGCCCGATTGATAGTTTTACCAAAGAGACAAATTAATTCATCAATCATCAGAATGACAGTGAATTTTACAGTGTTGCTTAGGACATATGTGAGATTTTTTTAAAATCTTTGGAATGTACAGCATTACACCTTTCCCAAGTGAGCTTCCTTTTCACAAGACAAGGTACCAGTCCAAATGATTTTGCAGCAAACTATGTGAGTATGTAAGTAGAAATGTAAGTCTCAGTATCAAGTATAAAGTAATACCAGTATAAAATAATACTAGTGAGCAAGACCTTAATTTGGGAGCCTCAGTAAAACAAACAAATTAAAAACATATCTTTTTTAAATGTATTGTTGAAGGGCATTCAAAGATTTTCTGTCAAAATTTTGGTTGCTTTACTTGTCTGTTTGAAGGAAAATCACAAAATTATTTTTTATACTGATGATATATGATTAATGACATAATATTTTATTGAATTACCAGGGTAGTAAAGTAAAAGTTGTAGCATTGTGTTTTTGTTTATTTATTTTGCAGTATGCCATGCAGCTGTACCAGAATTATATGCATCCATATCAAGACAGAAGTGGCTGCAGTTCTCAAGAGTATATCACCAATGGTTAGGATCAATTTTTTAAACCTATATTTTATTTTATATTTATGTTATGTTAATTTGCTATTACTTTACAAATATATACTACAATACATTTACCATTTCCTTTTGGTCAAGTAAAGTTATACTTTGTATGTATGATATTATATTGAAATTATATTGAATTTTTTTATACTTGGATAGCATATGTGTATGGTCTGTGATAAAAATCGTAGGACATATATGAAATATTCAATTATAATACATAATGTTATATGTTAGTAAAATATTTTAAATATCTGAAGGAATGTATATTCTATGTCATTATGTCATTTGAGGATTAGATTCTTAATAAGATAATTTATAGATCATTTTCCTTGGCATTGTGTGTTTTTTAATTAATTTTCTTTGTGGGTTTGCTTATTTATTTTAATACTGTTTCTGAGATTGTTGTAGCCTATTATAGAGATGCCAATGATTTCAAATTTTAAAAATTCTAATATACACATGTGTATGTTTTTACTTTCTGGCTTTCTAGCAGTAATTTTTTTTTTAAGTTCCAGGTCCTTAAAAAGCAGACTGCTTTCCAGAAAATGCAAAAACTACAAGTCAAAATATAGGTCATGCATTACATTAACTATGCAGTGCTTCTAAGAGTTTTACCAAATGTAACTTGGATATTTATTTGCAGACACACACAGGCACATCTTTTACCTTCTTTAGCACTTAATTTTAATTTCCTGTGCATTAACACAGAAATTTATTTCTGAACTTAAAGTTTATGTTCTGCAATTCTTGCTGCACTCCTTAATATTGGGTATATTAGAAATTCAGATGTATGTGCCTGTGTTACAGATCAGTTAATGCACATTTCTTAAAACTGTGTTTCCACTTAGGTTAAAAATGTGTTCTTCCTGACTGTTACCAAGGAAGGTACATTTACCCACATGCAATGCGCCAGATGACATGCTCAGTTCCAGGAATGTAGCATGAAATAATGTTGATTATGAAGCCCAATAGATGATATAGAAAAAGAGCCCCTATTTTGTAGTTATGTTGCTTTAAATTATGGAAGAATAACTTTTCATCTTCTTATCATATTACTTTTAAGCCCTAAAATAAGAAACTAAAGAATGTAATGAATTTTTATAATAGAAATCACTTTAAGGTGAATATTTTCTACAGTTTGTCAGCTTACTCTTATCTTTCAATCCATCTGTATATAAAAAAATAATGAATTTTATTATCTTAATCCTTTCCTAAATCCCTCCAAATTTTCTTTTAGAATCTAGAGTTATTAGCATGGATGTGTTAATAGCAGCCAAAACGTTTGGAAACAATTATTATTTAGTGTCCTTTTAATCATAGGAAAAAATTGTTATAAATAAAGTCCTTTCCATTTTCATTACTTTTAATAGCATACAAGTGTGATATTATTCTTACTTTTTCCCACTGAAAGTCATTCTGCTGTTGATCATGGCATATCTGAGTTTGCTTAGCCCGTCTTTGCTTATTCAACCCCATCTGTAAAAGGAACTGCTCCTTGAGTGAATCTGACTGGAATCAGGTGTGATAGGGGAAAGAGGTCCCAATGCCTCGTGGTAAGGGCTTGTTTTACACAGGAGTTGTGATCATAGAAGGTAGCACCTGAGAACTGTATCTATGCTATTCTTAATGTCTGTGAAGGAGACCTAGATGTTTGGGGAGGTATTTGTGTTTACTTTTGTGTGTATGGAGAGACCCACTTTTCTAGATGATTACAGAGGGATCAGTGACCTGAATGGTGCTGGTGCCCCTCACCTGTCTCTGCTGCTTTCTACTCAGGAACTGTTTTCAGTGAGTTACATAGAAAAGTTAGAATAATTTAGTTACCCTTCTCAAGTAACAGTATTCTCTTTTAAACTTGTCCATGTTTTGAGAAGAGAAACAAAACAACAGTTCTCATACCAAAGGGAGCACCTAGCCATAATACCATGTGACAGCCACTCATATCAATTTTTAAAATGAGAATCATCAGCAGATATTTTAGGAAGCCAGATAGATTTGGTTCATTTTAGGGTAAAGGAGGAATTCACTTAAAGGAGTGTCTGTTAATATGTTCCTGGCTGGAGTGAGGAGATCCAGAGAAAATGTCTGCTCAGTTCTTTTTAGTCTTTATTTTTGACCCTGGGCTAGACATGCTAAGCTGCAGTTTCTTTCCTTTACCTCCCACTATGTGGCACTACAAATAACCCTAGATGGTACATATTGGTTGCTATTTTTACCATAAGGTGTGTGATCTTGGTTGGATCTCTGGTGTCCTGCAGTGTAAAAGAAGGAGGTAGTTGCATATCTCCTGACTCTTACATCTGGGGTGTCCTTTGGCTCTGTATGAAGCAAATGAGAGAACGATACCTGGAGGAATTCTTTGCCCTCTTGTTCAGTCATTCTGAGCTGCAGGTTTATCAAGATCCTTCAAATAGAGTGACAGAGAAAGCATGGCTAGCTGCCATGTAGTTATATTGCCTAAAAACCATTTTACATGTAATCCTCACTAAAAGTGGATACAAGCAGTCTCAGAGTCTGGCCTGGGTAATCCAGGGTACACCCAGGCTTCCCTTCTTAGAGAGAAAGGCTATGCAATTAAAATCATGGCTCATTTTGCTAGGACCTACCCTGTTCATCCCCTAAGAAGAGCTAGAAAAAGGAACAAATATTTGAGAAATACAGCCAGTTCTGAATGTTACCAGCATTGCTTTCCTATGTGAAAGAAATTGAGCTGAAAATGACCTTTGGGATTAGTCAGACTTTGCTTTACTTCCATTTCTTCGTCCACCAAAGGTAAACTATTAATTTTTCATCCACCACCTGCCATTCAGTAGACAACATTTACTACACTCCTATTTCCTCTTAGTGTAGTTATTGTAGCAAATGGAAAATTTCTTTAATTGTCGTGTATTCTCTGTGTGTCAAATAATTATGAAACATGGGATCTTATTGAACATCTGGTCCCCTGTATTGGGTAGAGAGAGAACAAAAGCTTGTTTATTTGTTTTTTCCTCACAGTATTTTTATGTTATCAGGAACTTCTCTTTATAGAACCCATCTTGGCATGTGAAGTTAAAGATGTTATAAGGATAAATCTATCATTAGGATCCAGTTAGTTACTTTGATTTGGGCAGGTGGACACTTTCCATTAATGTTGGGAAAGCAAAAGTATATCCAACTGGTACACAGCCCAGCACGGAAGATCACGGGGTGAGAAGGGCAAACTAAGGTGTGACAGCAAATAGAGATTACTGAGACAGCATCTGTCTGGAAAGAGCAGCTAGTTATAAAGGCTCCTGTAACAAATGGAAGATTGCATGCCAGTTCTCTAGAAATATAAATGGACCATGATAAGATTGTCGGCCATTATCACATGGTTTGAAGAGAAATTAACAGATCTAATAAAATGGGATGTGTGAGGCAGTGATAAAGAAACCTGTTTTTTTCTTGAGGATAAGATTTTGTTTGAAGCCCACATTTGACTATAGTATCTTTTCCAAAGGTAGAGAGAGAGAGTGTGTGTGTGTGAAAGCCACAAGTCTCCAGATGCAGGTTGGCTCATAATTTACCAGTGGAATTTCACTTTGGGTTTTGTTCTTTTAGTAATTATTGAAGAATAAGTGATACACACTTCCATTTAGTTTTTTTTTTTTATTTTTCTTAGTTTTAAGTTATCTTCCTAGAGTATAAGACATGTGAGACTCTTGATTAGAGCGTTTGGCAATTTTCTCTTTTTTTACTACTCATGACTTATTGTGGGATAGCATGCCTGTTTCTTGAAAGATGATTGCAAAATAGGATGCCAGAAAAAAGGAAAATAAAAATAAGATCCAGGATTTATATGTTTATATGTTTTACTTTCCCTTTACAGACTATGAATATAAGAAGCAAAAACACTGACTTTATCATTGTTTTGATTACATTTGTTTAAATATGTCTTCTTTTCATGTCTGTGCTTCTGTCATTCAGAATTGTTTTTGCAGCTATCACTTGGCCACCCATCTCTTCAAAAATGAAAAAGTGTTTATATATTATATCATAATTTAAAAAAAAAATTTAGTTTTTGACAGTCCTTTATTTGTTTGTATGTGGTGCTGAGAATCAAACCCAGTGCCTCATACAAGCCAGGCAAGTGCACTACCGCTGAGCCATAACCCCAGCCCCATCAAAAAAATTTTAATATGAAATCTAATATTATGTATTATTATTCTGCTAAATTTCATTTTCCAAATAAAATGAAGCTTGACATGATAAGCTTTCAAAACACATATTTCAATTTGCTCCTTTATAAAACATGAGTACTATTTCTAAGAAGATGTGTATCAATCTAAGTAATAGCTTTTACATATTTTGAATCATAAAATCATGGCTTCAAAGTTGGTGGATTTGACATAAAGTTTAATGCAGAGATGAGTTCAGAAGTGGTAGTTCTTTATAGCCAGTAGGAAGGGTTATTTCTTCCTCAGTTGGAGATTTGCCATATTAGGAGATAATGTGAAAAAGAGGTTTGTTTTAGGGGAAAGACATGCTTTCAAAGATTTTCATCACATTACTCAGCACTTAATTCAGTTATCCTAACAAATAGCCATTGAACTTATTTAGCAAAGTTCTCCATAGCATCATTTTATATTGAATATGTACTTTTAACTTTTTAATTTCCTGATAGCCACTTTTGGGAATCCCAGTCTCAAATTGAAGCATATTGCCAGCAAAACAGTAAACAATTACTTTTGAAGATTTTCATGACTTGCATGTGTTTTCTGCTTTTGTTTAGTTTTTCAAAATTTTTTTTTTCAGAGAAGTATATCAGAGAACTCCCTGGTAGCAATGGACTTCTCAGGTCAGAAAAGCAGAGTTATAGAAAATCCCACCGAAGCTCTTTCAGTTGCAGGTGAAGAAGGACTCGCTTGGAGGGTACTCATAATTTCACTTTCTTGAAAGGATTTTTAATTTGAATTTGTTTCACCCTCAAAACTGAGATCTGTTTTCCCATTCCTTGCTCAGAAAAAAAAAAAGGATGTTTTCGCCTGGGCAGTCACAATAGCCCCACTGCCTCCTCACAGACCTCTGCCACAAACGTGGGTATGTCTTCTCCTAGCCATGGTCACTGAGCTGATGGGCAGCTTGACATGACTTTAGTGACATGTGGTCACTAAGTGATGGGGGACATATATGTAGTGAAATTGCATTCACTGCAAGCAAACTTTGTATTCATTCGTTTTATTTCTTTAGCCATCCATTGGTCCCAGCCATGGTTTCACCACAAGATTTCCAGAGATGAAGCTCAGTGATTGATTATTTAGCAAGGACTTTTAATGGGTAAGTTTGATACTTTTAGTGTTGAGTAGAATTTGGGTTTGGATTTTGGATTTGGTTTGGATTTTGCCAGTAAATAATAATCATTTATTCAGTGGACACCAAGTGTTTTTAATTTTGCTTATCATAACACAGAAATGACTTTGTTCTGTAAGAGTGGCTATCACTGAATTCTAGCAATATCTGTATAATACCCAATACACAGAGTGTGCTTAGTATTTGTGTATAAATTAACAAAGAAGAGAATAGTATTCTTTGTTCTTGACTAAGATCACTAATGTTATCCATTCTGTGCCAATTCTAGCATTTTAGATATTAATTAATGAGAGGAAAAAAACTAACTTTGTTTTGGGGTATCAATGTTTCAATTTGAACAAGTAATTAATATGATTCTAAAATATGATTTACATTATGACGTTATCCTATACATTGTAATTTTCTTTTTAGGTATAATGCAGGGTATATTAAGTAGAAATTTTTTTATGATGTTTTCAATGTTTCCTTTTATTTCTGTTTACATCCCTATTGCTTTTTCTCTAAATATTTACAGCTTAAAAATATGAATCTATTAAAAGAGTACTTTTTGATGATTTTCTTTTGTGTTATGTTTTAATGGTATACCATGGAGTAAACAAGAGAAGCATAAAATATTTTATGAGAGATTTATAATCTGAAGGATTTTATTCTCATATTACTCAGTTTCAGGTACTTTAATACTGCTAAGTTCCTTCCCAAATGCAGTACAATGAGAACATTTTATTGAGGATTGGATGAGAAATGAAACCATTGTCAGTTTAAACAACTGGAGAAAGAATCTTTTATCTTCAAAGATTGACTTAATATGATGACAAGGGTTTGAGGAGGTTTAATACTGACATTTGGGTATAAATGCATCTTCACATGGAAGATTATTAATAACAAGTCAACATTTCATCAGAGTCTAAATAAGAACGGATTTTAATATACTTCTCTGCTTGGAGCATGGTCAATTTTTGGATATAAATTTGAACATTGATCAGAGTTACAATCCAGTGATGTAAGGAAAAGAAAAAAAACAAGAAATAATGATTTAAGTGTTTTAGAAGATTATAATTCCCTTTACTTATGAATTTGTAACCCGGAGAAAATAGTTGTACAGAGTAATTATGCCTGTTTCTATTATTTTGGTATTCCTTTGGAAAGTTGTGAAGGTGTCAGGTGGTCCACCAGGTGGTAGTGGTGATCTGCTTGAGAGGAGGAAGACTTACTGCTTAATTCTTCCGTGAAATGCCCTTTGTCCTGTCTCCCAATGATGTAATGTCAGAGTCTCACAAATAAAATGGATAATTTCATTAGACATCTGTGATGCCTCAGATTTGGCTGCCTCTTTGCCCAGGCACAGTGAGATTAGTATTGAAGTTACCAGTGGGGACCACTTACACAGTGTTTTTGCCAGTAATTAATACAAACTGGCTTTTCACTGAATTGACAGTAAATAAGAATCCATACCCGGCAGCCTTTTTCTCTGAGACCATTAGACCACGTCTTCTTTTTGTAACCTGACATTAATAGAGGCTTTCCCACTGCATTCTTCAAGGTTAAAGTGCACGTTGGGTATATTTTTTTAACTTGAAACATTTTTACTTAAACATTTAATAAACAATTTTAAAGATGGATTTTAAGGATATAGCATTTCTTATTTTCTGTTGTGTAACAGTAGAAGCCAGAATCAAAAGAAGAAAGCAGACCAAGTGTAGAAAAGGGGGTAAAAATGATTTTACTCTAAATCATTATGTCTTACACACACACACACACACACACACACACTCATCCCTTATTCGATCTCATCCCTTATTCTTTCTGGTAGTTACATGGGAATACCCAATTTCCCAGTGGAAATAGGACAACATAAATTGTTGATGCCAACGAAATGTTTTGCTGGGTATTGTAAGCAAACAATGTCACAAATAGACTGTGTATTTATCATATTAAAATTACATTAGCACTGATGACAGTTTTGTAGTATGAGATTATGTTGTAACCTATCATTCACCACGTTGAATAATCATACCCACTGAATACACAGTTAAGGAGATCCCAGCTACAGCTTTTATGAGTACACATCCTGGGTTTGTTACATGCTATGTTTCTATGAAATCTGTGAGTAAATGTAGTAACATATTGAAACTCTTCCTCTCTCTTTTTATAGTTTTCTTGGTAAGGGGTAGTCAGAGTAACCCCAAAACTTTCATCCTGTCAATGAGTCATGGACAAAAAATAAAACACTTTCAAATTATACCACTAAGTAATTTGTGATTTCACAT
This sequence comes from Urocitellus parryii, assembly GCF_045843805.1. Lineage (NCBI taxonomy): Eukaryota > Metazoa > Chordata > Mammalia > Rodentia > Sciuridae > Urocitellus > Urocitellus parryii. Next base: position 836,988 of record NW_027553327.1, read on the forward strand.
TCGTATATTGTATATGATCTTAATGCATAAGCTTTTGGAAACTTTGTTTTTCTATTGTTCCTTTTATTAAATATAATGTTAGGTGCTTGTGCTTCAACCAGAGTTAAGTTTGGCAGAAATGGTTTTATGAGCCTGAATTAATATAAGAAATACAGGAATTGAAAAAAATAAATTTATCTTTTTTCCACGAAATAAGATTTAGCAATATTGTATAGACCCTATGACACCTATTGTTAAAAGGCCACTGAAGATTCTTTTTTCTGAGTTCTAACCATTCCTTTAAAAAACATTATTTTAAAACCTTTTCTCTTCTCTTCTCTCAAAGACATTTTTTGCTATTATTGTTAGTAGTTCATTTGTTTTAAATTATTTGTATAGAAACACAGGAACTGTGAAATTGGTGGATTTAAATAATCCTGGGAACATGTTTAAAATATCCGTGACTCTGATTTTGGCTGGCACAACTTGCTTTGGGTTTTTGTTTTTGGTTTTTTTGTTTTTTTTTGTTTTTTTTGCTTCTGCTATTGTGTGTCAGCATGTGCACATATGTACATATGTGACGTGCACATTGGAATCAGGCAGAGTAAAACAGATTCAATCTACTTTCAGGAAGGTCTTATTTAAATTACTAATGCTTTCCTTTGAATTGCCTCTTTTTAAAATCATCCAGAGGCCATATAGAGTACCAACCCTGCTTCTTTCATTATTTGATCAGTGTCCCCAGCAAGTATGAGCTTTTAATGCTAGAAGACTTCACCACAAAACAAAAAAAGTCAACTGACATTCCATTAGCATAATATTTTATTGCTTCAGAATGAATTTGCTGAAAAAAATATATGACTAGTCATTTTTAATATACTGAGGCATTAAGTAGACAATGTTTAGAAATAGAAATTAATTTCTGCACATGGAAGCATTAAAATCTCCTGTCTACTTTTACACTGAATAGTACAGATTTCTCTCTGTTCATTGACTCAAAATTGTTAAACTATCCTAACTAAACAGAACTCTGGGAGAATTAGATGCAGAGAAAGTGGAGGCATGTTTCTTATCCAAGGATCATATGATACTTCTTTTCAATGTAAGTGAAATTAAAGAAGTGGGCATGCCATGCTGTTCTCTGCACTGTCCTTAGTTTTATAAACTTGCCAATTTTGGCATGACGACATAGCTTGCAGTGGAACAACCATCATCCTTCTGGATTCTTTACCCTCTTTACCAGCTTGTTGCTTTTCCTATTGCAGGTGGAAGATGATGGTGAAATGTTCCACATGCTAGATGATGGCCACACTAGATTTATGGATCTAATCCAGCTGGTGAAGTTCTACCAACTCAAGAAGGATGTTCTTCCTTGCAAGTTGAAACATTATTGTTCTAAAATTGCTCTATAGCTGAACCAGAAGTGAACGTGTTAAACTGTTGAAGAAAAAAAGACTCAAGGGGGAAAAATATTTAAAAGAGAGCATAAATAAGGGTAAAAACACTGTGGTTAAAGGAATATTTCACCTGCAAGTTATAAAAAATATTTTGTGTATTGCAAATAAGTGAAAACTTGGATTGGCATTACAATCGTCATTTAAAATTTGTAATTAAACCTTAGGAAAAAATGATTTGGAGTGTTCTTTTGTGGTTTCATATATTACTGTATTTTCTTCAAATATGAATACTTCAAACATTTATCTGCTCCTTTTTAAAATATGACAGCCCTAGAATTCTCAAACACCAAATATGAAGAAGAAATCAGGTTTCAGAATGACCTTTTTGCAAACTGAATTCCAGTTATACTACTTTTTTAATATTAAGAAGCATGACAAAATCTTTAGCTATTAATTAAAAGAAACTATACATGATTTGTTAATAAAACTAAAAACAATTTTCAATTGTATGTTCTCTGGTTTTATTATATCCAAAGGATCAAATCATACTTTGTGGTAGCAGCTTAAAATTGTTTTGAAGTAAATTGGTTTTTTGTCTAGAGAACTTTCATTAAAGTCATTGAATTACTAATTGTACCATAAAATCTATACTAGTATTGAATATATTAGTGGCACATTGTTAATTGCACTTTTTTCATTTCTTGATAATTGGCTGAGATTATCTATTTTTAAGAAAATGATCAAATTATTTAAAAAATTTTGATAATTTGCACATAATTTATGATATATACTATGATAACATAACATTGTCACCTTAATATTTCATGTTTAACTCATGCTTTTTCAGAACATTCGTTAGATCCTTTCAATAATAAGTCAGTAAACCAATTAAAATAGGTAGAAAGAAAGATTCAAGAACTATGAGGATCCTAATAGGTAAATCTTTGTTCTTCTCTTTGTGCCCCTTTTAGTTTTTTTAGCATGGTAACATCAATATGGAAGCCAAAGATTTTGAAAACTTCAGACAGTAACCTGCCTGTTACAACTCCAAGACAATCTGGGATGTTTTTACTTTTAGTTTTGTTTGTTTGGCTGGGTTTTGACCTTGTTGTTTTTGTTGTTGTTGTTCTATGATTTTTGTTCCCAGTTTGGTGGGAAGAATAATCATTGTTCTTTAAAAAAAGAGGGGAAACAAAACATCAAGTAAACCTCAATGTTATACAAAATATTGCCCATCCCCTCTAACTGAGCCTTGTAACAAGCTTGTGGGAAAGATTGTTTTTTTAATCAATATTTCAAAACTGCATAATTCACTTTTAGATTTAAAACTATATATTTTTGTTAACAAAGCATAGAACACATTCATGAAATGTGAATAAAATCAATATTACTGAAAAATAATTACTTATTAGATTTTTAATATTCACTTTACTTCTCAGTGCAAATCTAACTTCTAAAACAATAAAACTTAGAACATTAGTCTACTATTATAAATTACTGGTCATGGGGCTGGGGTTGTGGCTCAGTGTAAAGCGCTTGCCTAGCATGTGTAAGGCACTGGGTTTGATTCTCATCATCACATATAAAAAAATAAATGAAAAAAAGGTCCACCAATAACTAATAAAAAATTAAAAATAAATAAATAAATTACTGGTCAGGTGTCCACAAACCCTGAAAGACACAGGACTTGCTGGTGGAATAGTGGGAGGTAATCACACTTGCCCATTTCAAACTTTCATCATGGGCCTAGGAATTTCTGATTTATTTCCAATTTATAGAAACACACTGTGTTATCAATTGGAATGCACTTTCTCGTGATATCTCCATTTCAAACAAATATCATAAAATGTAATATTTTAAATATTAAATTCTTATAATTTGATCAATTTGTGCTTGTATTTGTTATTTGTGTTTCTAACTTCATTGCTAATCTAAAGTTACTATTGGGGAACTCAGATTTTATATGAAATTTCTTACTTTAATTTTAAATCAAAAGTCAAAATTACTGAGGAAAGAGTCATGGAGTGTTTTAGTCAGCTTTTTTACTGCTGCAACCAAAAGACCTGACAAGAGCAATTAGAGGAGGAAAAGTGTATTTGGGAGCTCACAGTTTCAGTGGTCTCAGTCCGTAGACAGCTGACTCCATTCTTTGGTAACTGAGATGAGGCACAACACCATGGCAGAAGTGTGTGGTGGAGGAAAGCCATGGCCACCAGGAAGCAGAGAGAGAGCAAGCTCTCCTCACCAGGGATAAAATATAAACCCTAAAGGCACATCCCCAGGCACCCACCTCCTCCAACCACACCTTACCTGACTATGGATAATCCCTGTCAGTGGATTGTTGCAGTAGATTAGTTGAAGACTCTCATAACCCAATCATTTCACTCTAAATTTCTTGCATTGTTTCACACATGAGCCTTTGGGAGTCACCTAATATCTAAACCATAACACGGAGGGAAAGTATTGTTTTCTTAATTTCTTTTAATAAGTGGTACTTGCCTCTGTGTGGCTGTGTGTGTGTGTATGTGTGTGTAAATTTATTATGACGTTAAATCTGAGAATGTCAGACAAATTCACAGGTACTCCAGTGTTGAAATGCATTCCCCAGAACATGTAAATTACCTTTGGAATTCTTTCCATTGTGATTTAGCCATGTTATATTATTTTGCCCCAGTCTGGATGGGAATGATGACAGATTAGCTGGGTTTTCTTCTATTTCTGTTCATATGTGAGTGTTGGCATGCCTCACTCTCTCAGCAGCCATCCAATCCTTGATGTTCTTTTTTATTTCCATATATTGAGGGAATAGGTAATTATTTTGAAACATTTGGAAGAACTAATCAAAAAAGACTAAAATTATTAGGATGCTTTAATTTGGAATAATTACTTGTTTCACCTGTATTAGGAAAGTTCTGATTTATATGAGTAGACTTTTATTTCACTCTGTTTCAGGGTGTTCAGCATCAATTAATTCATGTGGTCTCTGTCTTTTGAATACCAACAAGGATAACTCTACTCGTGGTGGTTGTATTCTGGTCGGCAGATCAGACTGTTCCCTGGATCCTAATTACCCTGAGGGGGAATGATTGTCATTGGCAAAGGTTACAGCTTGGCATTCCAAGCTGGCTTTACTGATTTAAAGCTGTTCCATTGCCAGGAATTCTCATGATTTGTGGTGCCTTGGTTCCATTTGGTGGTCTTGTAAAGCTTATGGACCCCTTTGATAGAATATTTTTAAATATGTAAAGTCAATAGAATTTCAAAGCACATGAACTATATAGAGAAATAACTATCAATGTGGTGGAAACCCTGCTGTGCTGTGCCTTGCTGTGTCTACTTCTGGTTGTATTGACTCTTGTCCATATATGTCTTACAATTTTCTGTCCTATATTAATTTGGGAATAGGTGGGTGATTCACAGTGTTACTCATAATACTAATGGGGCACAGAGTAGTTTTTTTGAAATGTAGGGTTATTGTAACATTCACTTAACATTCCCTCAGCCAAACGTCCATGCTTACCTCTTGTAGAGTGTGTCACCTTGTGCCAGTCTTGGATCTCACACTTACACCTTCTGGGACCTTTAGGAATGCTCATAATTGGGGTACTGCTTAGAATGTCTCTAACTGCATATTCCTCAGGTCACAAATTAGAGGGATTTTTTATACATTATTAAAAAGGATTTTAGTGATGGCCTAAAGAAACTCCAACCTTTTGGAGGAGCACAATCACAATAATGACCTAAAAGCTCATAGCAGAAATCCCCCAAATGAATTTCTCACTGTCATGAATATTTGTTTCTCAGTTGGAGTATCAAGTGTTTAGTTTTTTTGTCAGGCCAATATCCTTTGTAAGTATAAATAATTTACCCCCTTCTAATTCAGAGCCACACAATACACAAGGTACCAGGAACCAGGTTGAGATGATAGCTCTGCTGTCACACTTTATAGATTTGAATTCTAGCCCATTCTGAGTAGCTTCATAGTTTACTTGAGGAGTGTTTTGTTTTTTTTTTTTTTTCGCCTAGAAGGGAGTACCCCCACCACTAAGCATTACTATTTCCATCATCACCACCACTTTTGAAGTTGTCTTGGAAATTAAATGGAATCATTCAAATAAAACACTCAGCACATTGTCTAGAATTCTAATGTATATTATTATTGCATTAGTCATTATATGTTTAGGTCCTCCACATTGCAATATTCTTCCCTTTCCATGCAGTGCAGTTTTTATGCTGCCTCTCATCTACCCTTCCTGCAGGAGCAATACATTGTACTTTCCATGTTGTGCCTCTGTCCTTGTTTCAGTCATTGTGATGAGTCTGCTTTGATGAAAGTGCCCATGAGCACTGCAATAGGGTCCTGCCATCCATTTGTGGGACTGAGTAGACAATCAAAGTGTGCCTGCCTATACTAGATCCCACAGATGGCCATGTTTTTTTTTTTTTTTTTTTTACCTGTGGTTAAAAGGATAAAAGTATGATTTGGGATTCTTATATATTGTCTTACTTCCTCTCTCTAAATATAGTGGTTGATATGATGGGAAGTAGAGAAGGTTGAAGACTTTCTTTAGAGTAATTGCCTGGACAGTGTAGGGAAGCTGAAAGAACACTTTCTAGGTGATTGGTTTAATTAGAGGAATTAGCAAACTTTTATGTGAATGTGACCTTCTCTGATTTTTTTAAACTCTTATTTTTTTATTTGTTCTTATTAGTTATAAATGACAGTATAATACATTTTTACACATCATGCTTAAATGTATAACGTCTGATTCTTCTGGTTATACATGACTACACTGGTCGTGTAGTCATGTATGCATATAGGGTAATAATGTCTGATTTATTCTACTATCTTTCCAACCCCCATTACCCCTCCTGTCCCTTCACATCCCTCTGCCTAGTGCAAAGTACCTCTAGTCTCCCTGCCCCCATTGTGAATTAGCATTCTCATATCAGAAAAAAAAATCAACCTTGTTTTTTAGGGATTGACTTATTTCACTTAGCATGATATTCTCTAGCTCCATCCATTTACCTGCAAATGCTATAATTCCATTCTTCTTTAAGGCTGAGTAATACTCCATTGCATATATATGCCACCTTTCCTTATCCATTCATCTGTTGAAGGGCACCTAGGTTGTTTTTATAGCTTGGCTAATGTGAGTTACTATAAACATTGATGTGGCTGCATCACTGTAGTATGCTGATTTTAATTCCTTTGGATATAAACCAAGGAGTGGGATAGCTGGGTCAAATGGTGGCTCCATTTCAAGTTTTCTGAAGAATCTCCATACCCATACTGATTTCAATACTGGCTGCACCAATTTACAGTCCCAACAGCAGTGTATGAGTGTATTTTTTCCCTACATCCTCACCAACATTTATTGTTGCTTGTATTCTTGATGATTGCCATTCTGAATGGAGTGAGATGGAATCTCAGTGTAGTTTTGATTTGCATTTCTCTAAATGCTAGAGATGTTGGACATTTTTTCATATATTTGTTGATCAGTTGTATTTTTTCTTCTGTGAAGTGTCTGTTCAATTCCTTAGCCCATTTATTGATTGGGTTATTTTCATTTATTTATTTATTTATTGGTGTTAAGATTTTTTTCCTAGAGATTAATGCTATATCTGAGGTTCCTTGGTAAAGATTTTTTTCCAGTCTGTATGCTCTATTCATATTGATAGTTTCCTTTGCTGTAAAAAAGTTTTTAGTTTGAACCCATCCTGTTTATTGATTCTTGATTCTACTTCTTGTGCTTTAGGAGTCTTGTGAAGGAAGTCAGTTCTTAAGAGGATATGGTGAAGATCTGGGCCTATTTTTTTCTTCTGTTAGGCACAGGTCTCTGTTCTAGTGCCTATGTCTTTGATCCACTTTGAATTAAGTTTTGTACAGAGTGAGAGATAGGGGTTGTATTTCATTTTGTTACATGTGGATTTCCAGTTTTCCCAGCACCATTTGTTGAAGAGGCTGTCTTTTCTCCAATAAATGTTTTTGGCGTCTTTGTCTAGTATGAGATAACTGTATTATGTGCGTTTGTCTCTGTGTCTTCTATTCTGTATGATTGGTCTACACATTTCTTTTGGTGCCAACACCATGCTGTTCTTGTTACTATTGCTCTGTAGTATAGTTTAAGGTCTGGCATTGTGATGCCTCTTGCTTCACTCTTCTTGGTAAGGATTGCTTTGGCTATTTGAATCTCTTAGTTTCCCAAATGAATTTCGTGATTGTTTTTTCTATTACTATGAAGAATATCATTGGTATTTTAACAGGAATTGCATTAAATTTGTATAGTGCTTTTTGTAGTATGGCCATTTTGAAGATACTAATTCTGCTTTTCCAGGAGCATGGGAGATCTTCCCATCTTCTAGGGTCTTTAATTTTTTTCTTTAGTGTTCTGTATTTTTCATTGTAGAGGTCTTTCACCACTTTTATTAGATTGATTCCCAATTATTTTATTTTTTGAGGCTATTGTGAATGGGGTAGTAATTTCTAACTTCGTAATTTCTCTTTCAGTAGATTCATCATTTATGTCTATTTATGCATTTGATTTGTGGGTATTGATTTTATATCCTGCTACTTTGCTGAAATCATTTACTAGTTCTAGAATGTTGTGCTGTATTTTGTCAAATGATTTTTCTGCATTTATTGGCATGATAATATGATTCTTATCTTTAAGTCTATTGATGTGATGAATTACATTTATTGATTCCAAATGTTGAACCAACATTGCATCCCTGGGATGAACTCCACTTGATTGTGGGGCACTGTTTTTTAAATATGTTTTTGTATGCAATTAGTCAGAATTTTATTGAAAAATTTGACATCTCTGTTCATTAGAGATATTGGTCTGAAATTTTTTTTCCTTGATGTGTCTTTGTCTGGTTTTGTTATATCAGGATGATACTAATATCAAAGAATGAGTTTGGAAGAGTTCCCTCCTTTTCTTCTTGGAATAATTTGAGAAGTATTGGTGTTAATTCTTCATTGAAGGTCTTGTAGAACTCAGCTGAGAATCCATCTAGTCCTGGGCTTTTCTTTATTGGTAGACTTTTGATGGTGTCTTATATTTCTTTTTTTTTATTGGTTGTTCAAAACCTTACAAAGCTCTTGACATATCATATTTCAAACATTAGTTTCAAGTGAGTTATGAACTCCCATTTTTACCCCAAATACAGATTGCAGAATCACATCGGTTACACATTCGCATTTCTACATAATGCCATACTAGTGACTGTTGTATTCTGCTACCTTTCCTATCCTCTACTATCCCCCATGGTGTCTTCTATTTCATTACTAGAAATTGTGTATGTCCTCCTGATTCAGTTTGGGTAGGTCATATGTCTCTAGAAATGTGTCAAATATTTGAGACTTTCTATTTTATTGGAGTATAACTTTTCAAAATAATTTCTGATTATCTTTTGTATTTCAATAATATCTGTCATGATGTTTCCTATTTCATCACAAATTTTAGTAATTTGAGTTTTCTTTTTCTTTCTCTTTGTTTGCATTGCTAGGGGTTTATCAGTTTTATTTATTTTTTTCAAAACAACAACTTTCTGTTTTGTCAGTTTTTTGAATTGTTTCTTCTGTTTCAATTTCTTTGATTTCAGCTCTAATTTTAATTACTTTTTGTCTTCTACTGCTTTCAGTATTTATTGATTCCTCTTTTTCTAGGGCTTTGGAATGTAATGTCAGGTCATTTATTCATTGACTTTCTATTCTTTTAATGAATGAGCTCAATGCAATGAACTTTCCTCTTAATACTCCATTAATAGTGTCCCAAAGATTTTGATAAGTTGTATAAGTGTTCTTATTTACCTCTAAGTATTTTATTTCATCTCTTATTTTTTTTTTACTATCCATTCATCATTCAGCAGTGTATTATTTAGTCTCTCTAGCTGATTTTATACTCACAGTCGATCCAGATCCCTTTGCAGGCTCCTTTAATGTTAGCAAACTGATTATGAGCTGAAAATGATGTTCTTGCCTTGTGTGCTTTTTATGTTCACTCCAGCATGTATTGAGTGTCTGTTATGTGAAAGACACTTTTAGAGATGCAAAATTGAATAACGGTACAGATGTACAAGTGCCTATTCTAGAACGAGGGCTGGGTAAGTGTTCTACTATAAACACAAATTGACAGGGATATTGGTTACATTTGCTGAAAGATGGGAGGAAGGAAGTGGCTTTCTGGAAGGCTGCAGGAGTTAGATTTACAAAGCACTGGAGAAAGGACTGTGCAGTGTCATCAAAAGGAGGGGGCAGTGCCAGCCAGAATGGAAAGGACAGAGATTGAATTTAAGAGTTTTTCAGCAAATGATGACTTCGTTGTAACTGAAGTGTGTGGAACAGTATAACAGAAAGGAAATTCAAGGCAAATAGAACACAGGCAAGCTCCTGCTGCATTAGGGGGAGTTCCAATGATAGGCAAAGTAGTTGATACTCCAGTTAAGTAAAACCATAGCCAGGCACTTCAGTATTTTGCCCTGCACACTTCACCTGCATGAATATCCATTCATGGAGAGGCTTTATTTAAATTTTTATCTCTGCCTTGCACATCAGAAATTCTCAAAATTATGAATGAATGTGTAAATTTATTATATCTTAGAAGGAGTCTTATGATCTGGAGTGAGAAGGGCAACCATGGTCTGATGAGTAAGGTGGAGAAGGAAAGCACAGGAGTAGAACCCAGCAGAGAGTTATTGAATATTCTTGGCAATAACCAGAAGAGTCTGCTCCAGAGTCTGGGCATGGAGAGATATTTTGTATAGAACTTGTCAGTGATATCACATGCCACTTGATGAGAGGCATGGGGAGGCAGCAAGGGAGGTACCTTTAGGGTCTAGGAGACTAGGAGAATGGATATTCATGTAGGTGAAAAATTGATTTTAACATCATGAGAATTCTTAGAGAAAGAATTGTTTTTACTTAGAACTTCTTTATATAAGTAGGTGAAGCCTTAAGGCAGATGCTGAAGGGAATAGTTAAGACCTAATACCTTGTTTTACATAGGAAGTTATAACTGGGGCATAAAGATGAAAAATGGAGACAGAAACAAAGATCCCCAAAACAGATAGAAGGTTGAACCTGAGGAGAAAGATGAAAAGGTGAACACTGAGAGATTAAAGACAGCTCTGGATGAAGAGCTTTCTTTCTTTATGGTACTGGGGACTGACCCCAGGGATACTTTATCATTGAGCTATATCCCCAGTTCTTTTTTGGGGGGACAGAGCCTGGCTAAATTGCTGAAGCTGGCCTTGAACTTAAAATCCTCCTGAATCAACCTCTCAAGGCAAAGAGCTTTCTAAGCAGTTGAAAGAGCATGTGTAAAAAGCCCCAAGGCGAAAAATAACATGGCACATTTGAGGAACAAATAAAGATCAGCATCAGTGGGCATGGTGGGTTTAGATGGTAGTGAAGATACAGGAAACATTCTAATCTTTTAGGCCATGGAAAGAAGTGTGAGCCTAATTCTAATGGTAACGGAATTCCATGAATGGCCTTTAAACAAACAAATTAAAAAGATAAAATAAGATTTCTATTCCTATAAGATTCTTCCTAAAGCTTTGTGGGTCATGGATTGGGAATAGATAAGAGTAGATGTTTCCCATAATACCATTTATAATAATGAAAAATTTCAAACCAAATACTTATTAACAGGGATCATAATGAATTGATCATCTATCTGCTTACACTTATTATGAAAAAATTCTACTACAATGAGAAAAAACATGTGTGGGTGTGTGCATGTAAAACTCTTCCTTGGGAGGTTGATTCAGGAGGATTTTGAGTTCAAGGCCATCTTGTATGTTTGTGTGTGTCCATGCTAGAAAAATCTGAACAAAATGATAGAAGTAGTTGGTCTGGCTCTCCCTATCACATAAAATTAGTGGGTTGTGGAGGTGACTATAAATCGGTTTATCTTTTTCTTCCATGTAGCTTTCCTATGAATGGCCATGCTGTTTTTAATTAGAAAAAAAAAAACAAAAAACCTTTAATTTTAGGAAGAAAGACAAACTTGCCTATACAGGATGAAATTATTTAAATTGTTTATTTTCTCTCCCTACTTTTCTAAATTTGACCACATTTGTTAGTAGGCTCTTAATGTGACCTGGCAATCTTTTTGGGTAAAATACATATTTGTATTATTGATATCTTATCCTAACAATCCAGAGTTTGAGCCTGAGCATGTTACTTTTCTGCCAAAATATGGAGATTCAGTAGTTTCTATTAATTCTCTATGGATGATGAACATGCATCTTGGCAGGTGCCTGCCTATTCCTTAAGGAAAATAATCTAAATTTAGCCTCTCTCCCTAGTCTGTGATCCTGGTAACTCAAAGGAGCCTAATAATTTTTGTGCAAAGAGACCTATTTTAACATCTGAAGCCAGGTTTTTCCCAGCTTTTCACCTGGGAGGCTTGGTGAAAATTACAAATTGGGTTTAGCATCAAACTCCCAAGTTGTCTTCCAGCACCATTACCCTAGATGCACATGCATCCTACACAGGTACTGGGGAGGCTGAGGGTTATTTGAACATGTTTTAAGAAAGGATATTACTTTCTTCTTGCTGCACATTGTAATTTTTAACACTTTTCTATAGGAGGAGGACGTTTCTTATCTGGAATTGCAATCTACTTGGTTAATTTTTAGTCCCTTTAGAAAAAAAAATTGTTTTCCTCCCCTCTAAGTTCTAGATGCTGTCTCTTCAGTTCTTGTCATCTTATAGCTCCATCCCTTTAATACCTTTTCTTTAGTTTCTCTTTGAAAATAGCTTAGCCTTTGTGCTTTCTTGCCCTTCTGTCTCTTACCTCCTCAGTGCTTTTCAGTATTGTCTTTACTCCATGTCAAAATTATTAACTAAAAGGTTATTAAATCACAGCTTTGGAGCAAGTACCCAAATTCATTGTGAAATAACTCAAATCATCCATGAAGCTTCTGGTTAATTGAGAGCTTTGTTGTGAGATTTAGAGGGATGATGATGGTGATGGTGATGATGATGATGATTGTTTAAATATTGCAAGAATGCTGAATGCAGCATTGAGTCCTCACTGACACCCACAATTTTTCCCAAAACGTGTAGGATATGTTTTCTTAAAACAAATCACATACATACTACATCTTTATTACAGAAAAATTAGGCAACATTGGGAAAAACATCAACTGTAGTTTCATCACCAGCAGATGATGTGATATTGCTAACATATTAAAATATACAGTGAAAATATATTCTGTACTGTCATTGAACATTTCATGCTAGTTATCCCCCATCCATTTAATCTCATCTTTGGGGTGCACCTGATTTTTACTTGTAAGCAATCATAAACTATTCCTGTTTTCTATGCACTGCCTGGAAAATCTGTGGAAATATTATTGTAAGTTTTAATTGATTAGATGATGAAATATTAGTAAGTGGCATAGTATGAAATGCAGTATTTCTGAAGAGTTTGTCCCCCTGATAAACTTGAACCTGTTCTCTAGGTTGTCAGTAATAAGAAATTCAAAACAGCATGTGATCTGCATTGTGCATGAGATTCCAATATTGGAGCACTGAAGATAATAGGGACTATCAGTGCTGTGTTCCTCAAAATGTGGTTTGCCGACCAAATGAACCAAAATTGTCTCTTGAAGATTCTTCTACAGTTATACAAAGGGGCTCAGAAATCTGCATTTGTGTAATCATTCCAGGTTCTCCCTGATAAAGATTCAAATGATGATTAAATTCCAAGTAGCAGAATAAGAGAGCAATAGAAACCCTACAACATCAAGAAACAGGTAACAGTAGGGCAAAACTTTAGAGGGGCCTCATCCACACCCAGGGTAGGAATGGAAAGACAATCAGATAACCTTTCTAGAAGGTTCATAGTTAGAACCATAGAAAGTTAGGAGAAACAAGAAAGCTCTAGCTATAAATTCCCAGCTTGCTGGTAAGAATTTGAATGGGTCATGAAGATCAGGTGGGTAGATTACAGCCCTACCCACACCAAAAACATATAGGTTTTGAAGTTGAACTGTGTTTTGCTGGAATTTCAGCTCTACTTCTTATTGCCACTGAACCTTTTGCAGCCTATGTACTCTTTAAGATTCATGTTCTTTCATCTGTTAAATGAAGAGGAAAATAGGGCAGAGTTTGTCACTCTCTACACTGCTGACATGTTGGATTGGATTTCTTTGTTGTGGGAGCTGTCCAGTACATTGAAGGATGTTTAGCAGCATCCCTGACCTACGCCTCTTATATGCCAATAGCCCCATCATTCCCCAAAGTTCTGACAACCAGAATGGTTCCAGACATTGGTGAATGTCCCTGGAAGCAAAATGGTGCTAGAAGAAAACCGCTACAAAAAATGTTTTAGTAGGAATACTGAGGTCTACATAAAGAGTTCAGAATTGTATCTGACATGCAATTATCAATAGATAATTAGATATTACTTTTCGTCCATTGGTAAAAATCTGAGTGGTATTTTTATTATATATTAAATAAGGTAGACATGAGAAGATTGCAATCACTCTCTCAGTTATGTGTGAATATTCTTAGTTCAGAGTTTCAACTGGCTCTGATATTTTTTCTTTGAACAGGGGGAATCAGGTTAAAAACAGACATTGTTTTTTTTGTGTGTGTGTTATCATTCTTAGTTCATGCACTGTATGCAGATACACTCACAGTTCACCTGGTAGAGGTTTGCATGATAGCAGCTGCATGATTAATTGATTACACACTGCAGTGCTGATAGCATATTCTGGAAGAACAATTACAAGCTCCTCAATGTAATAGATGTCTTCATGTTGCTTAGCTGTCCACAATACTTTTATTTAGAAAGATATTTGTGACATTTATATGTGGGCTTCCATTAAAAAATCCTCTAAACTTGCTTCTTCACCATATAATTACTTACTTGTTTTGTTGACATAATCTAAATAAGAAGTATGGTGTTCATTTCTGTTTATTATATACATTAATGTCTTTATCTTGTTTGTTATTACTTGATAGCATATACAATCATATAATCATTCAAAATGCAATTCTGGCCTCTCCTTGAATTCAGTGATTAAAAACAAACCACACAACATGATCCATTGAGTTTGGCTTCACATCAAACTCCCACCAGTTCTTTGGTAAAGGCAAACTGCAGGCTACTAATAAGAATAGGCATGACTAACCAAGGTAATTTCTTCCTGCATTAATCTTAAAGTCTATAAGAGTCATCAAGGTTTTATTTCTATGGCTCCAGATTGAACTGTTGAATTTTGCAGAAAGCATTAAAAGTTACACAAGGGAGATTAAATTTAAACAAAAGAGACATCTGTCATTAAGGTAATATTAAAGAGAATGGAGGAAAATTTATAGTTTAAGCTCTAAAAATGTAAAAAAATGTGTGTATACAAATCTCTCTCTCTCTCTCTCTCTCTCTCTCTCTCTCTCTCTCTCTCTGTGTGTGTGTGTGTGTGTGTGTGTGTGTGTATGTGTATTTTAAAGATTTTGGCTAAGAATAGCTACCGTTCAACTTGCACTGGAAATATTTGGGTTTGAAAATCTCATTGAATATGTTTATGTTTAGAGTGAAATTGGGAGAGCAACTTATAAACATCTATCTGACAGGTATGTTAGGCAAGCAGTATTAAAAATATCATTGGGGCATAATGTATTAGATTAGATTTTTTCCAAAATGTAAAGTAATTTGAAGAACCAAATAAAAACAAAGTTTTTTTTATTCCATCTAAATCTGTATCATATACTTTCAAGGCCACTGGCAGTTGCTATTCACCAACTTTTCCATTCTTAATTTCTCTATAAGTTTATTAGTTTCAAATATAAATTTTCATGCCTTCCTCCTTGTTATGGTTTGGTTATGAAGGGTCCCCCAAAAGCTCATGTGTGAGATGATGTAAGAAGGTTTGCCAGAGAAATGATTGGGTCATAGCCTTCACCTGATTAGTGAATGAATCCCTAATGGGACTAACTAATAATTTGAGGCAGATGGGATGTGGCTGGAGGAAGTGGGTCATTGGGGGCGTGGTTATAGGATACATATTTTGTATCTGGAGCATAGAGTCTCTCTCTCTACTTTCTAATCTTCATATGAATTGCTTCCCTATACCACATTCTTCTACCATGTTGTTCAGCCTCAACTTGAGTCCCAAGAAATTGAGCCAAACTTCTTTGGACTAAGACCTCTGAAACCGTGAGCCCCTAAATAAACCTTTTCTCCTTTACAATTGTGGTTATCAGTTCCTTTAGTCACAGCAGCAAAAAAGCTGACCAAAACTTTCCCTTTTCTCTTCAGACATTCATTGTTATCACTTTTTTGATGTTCTAGATGAAAACCCATCCTTCCAATCCTCTTTCTTTATCATGCCTATGCATGTTGCTAAGTCTTTATTTCATGTTCTTTGCTTTCATATTATATTATTTTGTACTGGTTTATAAATTGCTTATGAATTTTATGCTGAAAGCATGTGTTTTGCATGTGTTTTGTATTATTTGAATGTTAATAATTATATATGAAATTTAACAGAAGTTTTTTTTTTTTTTTTTTTTTTTTTTTTTTTTTTTTTTTTTTTTTTTTTTTTTTTATAAGCCATGCAAGTAGATTGTTGTATCATGGAAAGAACAAACTCTCTTTGACTTTTATTTTTCTCAAAGTACCTACCAAGGTGTTTTGACTATATAGAAAGTATGTGTTGGATGAATTAATGCATATTATATTTAACTACATTAAAGTTAAATTTTATGAAGAATTTTTTACTTAAATGGTTAAAATTATATGATGAATTTTCATAACAACCAATAACACCACCAAAAATATCACTTCTGTAGAATGGTGGCCTTCTTTAATCTAGTTTAATTTTCATTTAGTAGGTAGACAATCTGAATGGATAAATTATGAACTTGGTATAATCTCAGTGATCAAGCCAGAAGAATATTTGATATACCCCTTCCCTCCATTTGTGTTACCCCTCCCTCATTAGTTAGATATTGTCAATAAAATACACTAATCTAATACAAACATTGTGGTAAATGGTTGCCCTTGATTTTCAAAGAGGGTCAATATATAGCATATTGGAGTTAAGCTCATGTTTTGGAGGTTTGCACATGGGCATAAGAGTCTGACTTTATTTTTCCTTAACTGGGAGAATTCAGATTAGTAACAAACCCCAGTTTTGTTTATTTCTTAATTGAGATTAATAATTTTATCTGTGTCAAAGCACTTAACTCATTTGACATGTTTTCTATGACATATAAAAATTGCTAGTAAATGTTATCTATAATTGATAGCATTCTTGAGCCTTTAAAGGAATTCTAGTTAATTTAACATATAAATTTACCAAATTTATATTATCCAAATTTATATTAATTCATATATACCAATGATTGAACCCAGGGGCATTTAACCACTGAGCCACATTCCCAGGCTGTTTTTGTATTTTATTTAGAGACAGTGTCTCACTAAATTGCTCAGAACCTTGCTGTTGCTAAGGATGGCTTTGAACTCACAATTCTCCTACCTCAGCCTTGCAAGCCAACAAGATTACAGGCATGGGCCACCATTCCCAACTCTATCCATTTATTTTATTGTACACTGTAAAGAAATGTATGTATATTCTTCTATTCTACCTTGTCATATCCCTCCCCACCATGGCCCTGACACCAGTTTCTTTAATCACATTTTTTTTCTAAATAGAGAAGAAAATTCTTTTAAGTTTTCAGTTTGGATAATTTTGATGTCATAGATATTTTGTTTTTATTTCCAGGAAAGCTCTAATGATCCTCAGTTTGAACATAACTCTCAACATCCTTTAAAATTACTTATAATTTTAGTCGTACACCTCTAAAATAACTTTTTTTCTTTCAGAAATTGAAATGGTGAAAAATAATACTGAGGAGAAACTGCTTATTTTATTCTTACATAACACAATGCCATTTTCATAGATATTTCTTCTTAAATCATAAACATAAAATTCACATGAAGATCAAATTGGAGATTTCTTTAATTAGTTCTTGTTTTTATTTTAACTTATAATACTTTTTTTCAGAAGACTGGAGAAAAATGAATTTATGGAAATGAGTTACATAAAATTAATATTTTAAAACATATTCTATTAGCTCAAATCAAACTAGTACAAGAGCCTTTCCTTGGTCATAAGCAGTCTTGAAGTATGCCTGTGCTAGGGCAAACTCCAAGTACCTACTCTAAATTAATTAATCTCCCAAAGGAAAATACATTATGCTTATAATTGATGTTATTATTTCTAATACCACCATTAATGCTGATTGAATCTTAAATTTGTGTTGGGATCATTTATTTGAAGACACTATATCGCTTAAAAATTCATGTCAAGTACAGCCTATAAAGGTTAATATATAGTCTTGACGCCATTTCTTAGGCTTTAGCAACTTGGAGAAGGTCAGATTATGAATCTATGCAAAAATAAAAGCCTATATTTTATGGATTGAGAAAGATAACCTATTTTATAGAAAGATAGGGATTGACAATTTAGCTTAAGGGTTTTATTTTTTTAAAATATAAAAGAGTTGATAGCTCTGTTAACAGTATCACCCTTTTAAAAAATTCATTTTGCTAAATCAGAATTCTAATTTTAAAGCATTTCTTCTACTCTACCTATAGTGAATTCTTGGAGTAAGTAAACTCCTCTGATCAATCCATTTCTTTGTGGTCTCCTCCTGGTCTCTTTCACATCTTTTCTTGCATAGAAATTTGGCATCACTATCTACATAGTTGCTCTGTTTAGAAACCTCTTGGGAGGGTTCCTCTTGATGCCGCCTTTTTCCTCCATTAGCTATATCCAGTCAATCTTCAGCTTCTGTTTTCTCATAAATAGCTGCAGAAGGGATAGAAATCATCTAGATCTCTCTATTCTCCCTCTAGTGGAAACAATAGCTGCATAGCCATTATGAGTAAACCATGTCAAATTGGAACTTATGTCAGACAGAATAACCATATTGATGATATATTTAATCTCATCAAAAATATTTTACTCTATTTTTTTTCAAATTCACTTATTTCATACTGCAATCAGAGAAATCTTCCCCCAAATAATATTTTTCTAAACCCAAGATCAGTTCCATATTCCTTTTTGTAACCTACAAGATCCTGAAGGATCTGCTTTCTAGTGATTTCTTCAGAACCTGTTTTTGAAACTTTCTACTCTTATAATATTGCTTGTCTAATCTCTGGATTTTGTACATATTGTTTCTTCTACAAGGACGTTTTCCATTGCTTATTTTTATTTATTTATTTTTGAATTTTGCTTGTAGTGGTAGGGATTGAACTCAGAAAGGTGTGCATGCTAGGCAAGCACACATAACCTTCATTGCTTTTTTAGACTGGCTTAATCAAATTCATCTTTTTTAAAAAAAATAGTTTATTTAATTTATTTTTATGTGGTGCTAATGATCGAACACAGTGCCTTACCAGTGAGCTATAGCTCCAGCCTCCCATTTCATCTTGTATTTCAAGATAATCAACACTTTCTCTAACCTCCCATCACCACCCACCACCGCAGGTCAGAGATAGGAATTCACTTAGGCACTTCTGTAGCATGTTTAATTTAATATCATGCTTGCTTTTTTCTCTCTATTCAGTATGCACCATGAGGACAAGGACCATGTCTTTTTGGCTGAAACTTGGGCTTCCAGTGCCAAGGAATGGAATATGCTCATAACATTCTTGGGTGAGTTACTTCATCTCTTAACTTAGTCTAAGTTTCCACTTTTCAAAGATGAGGATAATCTATATAGATTTGTAGTAAAAGGCTACTCTTTTTTAAAGTATTAATTAATTAATTAATCTACTAACTTTTGGTACCAGGGATTGAACCCAGGGGAACTAGGGGCACTTAACCACTAAGTCACATTCCCAGCCCATTTATTTATTTATTTATTTATTTACTTACTTATTTTATAAGTACCGCGCGCTAATCGATTGCGCCACTGGAGCTCCAATTTACTTACTTATTTTAAAGAGAGAGAGAGAGAGGGAGGGAGAGAGAGAGAGAGAATTTTTAATATTTATTTTTTAGTTATCGGCGGACACCACCTCTTTGTTTGTATGTGGTGCTGAGGATCAAACCCAGGCCGCACACATGCCAGGCAAGCACACTACCACTTGAGCCACATCCCCAGCCCCCTTTTTTATTTTTTGAGACAAAGTTTCACTAAGTTATTTAGGGACTCATTAACTTGTGAAGGCTTATTTGAATGTGAGATTCTCCTGTTTTAGCCTTCTGAGTCACTAAGATTACAAGCATGTTCCACCACACCCAGCAGGCTACTCTAATTCTAGACCATTGTACTTCCATTCATCATCCACTCCCCCAGTATTTATTTCCTTTCATTTGAGAGCTTTATTATGTTACTGATAGAGAAAAGGTTTAATGAATGATATCTATAGGACAGAAGAGAAGGAGAAATAAAATGGTGTCACCCTGGTTACATAAGCTCATTTCTGGGACTAGAATTTCGGTGACTACAGAGAGGCAATAGTGGTTGAACGCTTCAGCATAGACTCTACCTGGGTAGTAAAGGAAAACAGAGTTGGGAAGGAGGGCCTTCTGCCCTTTTCACAGCACCCAGAATTTTGTGACTCTCAGATAATTGGGATCTTGAGTTTGCTAGGCTCAAGTTACAGGAATTTATTGTGAGGCTATTCCTGGGAGTTCGGAAGGCAGCATTTATCTCATGGGAATATAAAAGAAGTATTCATAACAAGCCAGTCTTCACACAGACCAGAACTAGATTCAGGGATATTGATGGGACTTTGGTTTTTAGATCTTCATTTCCATGTTCTCCTGTTAGTGGCACTCTAAGACATTCTTTGGGGTTTTGTTTATTTATTTTGGTCTTCTCCATTCTCCTCTTGAAGGCAGCAAGTTTTCTTATTTTTTACATTGTGTTTTCTTTTTTTCTATCTCAAAGCTATTACTCATTTAAAGCATCTATTATAGCTGATGCTATCTTTATTATACATGAGAAGACAAAATTAAGTAAGAAGCAAACTCATTATTATAATTTGACTTTGATATTAATTTCTGATCCTATGCTTCTGAAAGGCTTATCATATTTACACTTGTTTATTCAGTTCATTCATTTACAAATATTCATTATGAATCTCCTATATTTCAGGTGCTTTTCTTTGTATCAATAATACTGCCTAGATACCATACACACAAATGTCTCTGTCCTCCAGATGCATGCATTCTAGCAACATTCAAATTGCTGTTTTAGTATTTGAAATAGAAAAGAGCCTGGGACTGGGGTGGAATTTAAGTTGTTACCAATGTGATATCACTTTAAGATCCAAATTTGTTTCTCCCTATATGTAATCTGATATTGTGATATTATTTTGAAAGTGATCAGCAAGGTAATGGATGAGGATATGAAAGTCTGTTTTGAGGTTTCCTTGAGACTGTCTCAGCATTCATTCTGCCCATTGATTGTTCATAGCCTTTTTGCATAACCAGCAAGTACACTATATATTTATTCCTTAGGCCTTGTTCTGCATCAGACCACTTGCTCCTGTGTCCCACACTCAGACAAGACCACTCTGTTTTCTTAGGTCATGGATGGTTTATCTGAAAAGTGAATTGACGAACTGAAGAGAATTTATGAGTTCATGTATATCATGTCTAGGTAATATATTTGCATTTTAACAGTGGGCATCCTAACCAACTTTTACCCCCTAAAAAGCACCCATGTTGATAATGTCAAACTTGTTTTTCAGGCTAATGGAGAAAAATTTTGGTCAATAGGTAGATTCGTAATTGCTTCTGAATTTCCATCATCTATGTGGCCATTTGGAAAATACTCTCTTAAAACTCCAACCAAAAGAGCAATGAGCCAGAATTATTATATGTTTTAGGCCAACTGTTGCATATGCCCTTCACCCTCTTTAAAAAGACAATGTTGTTAATCTAAAAATATTGTGAGATTATTTCCAAAATAAGCTCATTAACAACTTGAAATGCAGTATGGTATGAGTGTCTCTTGTGTTTAACATTATAAAGAAGGAGTCTTGGGTAAGACCTCTAAGCAGGACAGGAACCATCATAAGTAAATAGCTGTTTAAGTACAGAGATGCAATCCAGTTACATTGCTGCATTATTTATCGTCAGGCTGTTATACTCTTCCCTTTAGCAATGTTTTATTTTTAAATGTCAGTACATTTATTGCCTTGGACCCCAAGACTCACCACTCTGGGAGTTATTGGTTGCTACAAGGGCAGAGAGTACTTTAGAAACAATAGTAGTCTTAAATCTTCATGTTTCCCAGCTGTCATTCTCCTGTCATAGTCCTCTTTAAAAGGGTTTGGGGTTCTCCTTTCATTATATATGCATAATCTCCATTAGTGTTAATCACATGCTCCATTTTAGAGTTGTTTTGGCCCCTCTGGTTAAATGGGTGTTTAAGCAGTTTTTAATGCATTATATGTACTTATTTTTTAAATGGGTATTATATGCCCAATTGACTAGAATGGATACAAAGTCCATCAGGTGACTATAGATTTATAATTATTTTTAAAGCATGTATTATTTACTCAACCAACCATGACAGCCCTTTTGGAGTCATTCCAGCTGGGAGGGAAATACATGTATATGTCAATACCAAATAAACCTTCATGAAATATTTTAGTGAGGTTCTCTCAGCTCAGGTTAAAGCTGATCTGACTAATAATTTCCTTTTAACCTCTCTCTTTTCACAAACAAATTCTCAAAATCTTGTTCACTATTTTCAGTGTGCATTCTCATCATTTGTAAACCAGATGAAAGTGACCCAATCCCTCATTCAATTAAAATAAGTGCAACAAAATCAGCAAGATATATTGTACATACAGGGAATTAGGCTCTGTTATGGAAGTAGAAAGTATATGCACACTTCTTTCAAGTCAGATACAATTGAGCTAAAGAATGATTTTTATTAAAAAATAAAATAAAAGACCCAGAATAGCAAAAGAAATTCTAAGCAGGAAGTGTGAATCAGGTGGTATAGCAATACCAGATTTCAAACTATACTACAGAGCAATAGTAACAAAAACAGCATGGTACTGGTACCAAAACAGGCGGGTGGACCAATGGTACAGAATAGAGGATACAGAAGACTAATCCACAAAGTTACAACTATCTTATATTCGATAAAGGGGCTAAAAGCATGCAATGGAGGAAGGATAGCATCTTCAACAAATGGTGTTGGGAAAACTGGAAATCCATATGCAACAAAATGAAACTGAATCCCCTCCTCTCACCATGCACAAAAATTAGCTCAAAATGGATCAAGGACCTTGATATCAAATCAGAGACTCTGCGTATGATAGAAGAAAAAGTTGGCTATGATCTACATATTGTGGGATCAGGCTCCAAATTCCTTAATAGGACACCCATAGCACAAGAGTTAATAGCAAGAATCAACAAATGGGACTTACTTAAACTAAAAAGTTTTTTCACTGCAAGAGAAACAATAAGATAAATAAATCGGGAGCCTACATCATGGGAACAAATTTTTACCCCTCACACTTTAGATAGAGCCTTAATATCCAGAGTTTACAAAGAACTCAAAAAATTAGACAATAAGACAACAAATAACCCAATCAACAAATGGGCCAAGGACCTGAACAGACACTTCTCAGAGGAGGACATACAATCAATCAACAAATACATGAAAAAATGCTCACCATATCTAGCAGTTAGATAAATGCAAATCAAAACTACCCTAAGATACCATCTCACTCCAGTAAGATTGGCAGCCATAATGAAGTCAAACAATAACAAGTGCTGGAGAGGATGTGGGGAAAAGGGTACTCTTATACATTGCTGGTGGGACTGCAAATTGGTGAGGCCAATTTGGAAAGCAGTATGGAGATTCCTGGGAAAGCTAGGAATGGAACCACCATTTGACCCAGTTATTGCCCTTCTTGGTCTATTCCCTGAAGACCTTAAAAGAGTGTACTACAGGGATACTGCCACATCGATGTTCATAGCAGCACAATTCACAATAGCTAGACTGTGGAACCAACCCAGATGCCCTTCAATGGATGAATGGGTCAAAAAATGTGGCATTTATACACCATGGAGTATTATGCAGCACTAAAAAATGACAAAATCATGGAATTTGCAGGGAAATGGATGGCACTAGAGCAGATTATGCTTAGTGAAGCTAGCCAATCCCTAAAAAACAAATACCAAATGTCTTCTTTGATATAATGAGAGCAACTAAGAATAGAGCAGGGAGGAAGAGCAGGAAGAAAAGATTGACATTAAACAGAGGCACGAGATGGGAGGGAAAGAGAGAGAAAAGGGGAATTGCATGGAAATGGAAAGAGACCCTCATTGTTATAAAAAACTACATAAAAGAGGTTGTGAGGGGAATTGGAAGAAAAAATAAGGAGAGAAATGAATTACAGTAGATGGAATAGAAAGAGAAGATGGGGGGGATAGTAGAGGATAGGAAAGGTAGCAGAATACAACAGTCACTAGTATGGCATTATGTAAAAATGTGAATGTGTAACCGATGTGATTCTGCAATCTGTATTTGGGGTAAAAATGGGAGTTCATAACTAACTTGAAACTAATGTTTGAAATATGATATGTCAAGAGCTTTGTAAGGTTTTGAACAGCCAATTAAAAAAATTATCCAGAGTATCTAAAAATTAGTAAAACCAGGCAGACTCAAAAGAAATTAAGCATTTTTTCTCTCCTCTTTCCAAACAATTAGATTCCACTCTGCTCCTATAGAATTAAGCATTTTTGGTGTCTTCTCTGGGTTTATAGAGTTATCTTACAATTGTTTCCCAGGCCTTTAACTTATTTTCTAATTTGAAGTATTTTTACTATTTACAATAAAAATGCATTGCCCATATATTAGGACACTGGAATTAATTTTCCTTAGCTTTTAAAGCTCAAGGAAAATATATCATGCAGTTTTAAACAATGCATTCAGACCCTATGCCAAATGACAGATGCCTGTTCTAGACCATAGCATAAACCATATCTTGTGGTAGAGTTGGAATCCATATTAGCTTTGAGATGAAAATATATTACTCTTTGTCAGAAAACTGTAGCATATAGAACATTTTTGGGGACGTGCAGGGTATGAGGAATTGAACTCAGGGGCAGTCAACCACTAAGCCACATCCACAGCCCTATTTTGATTTTATTTAGAGACAGGGTTTCACTGAGTAGTGCTTAGAGCCTTGCTTTTGCTGAGGCTGGCTTTGAACTCATGACCCTACTGCCTCAGCCTCCAAAGCTCTCGGATTACAGATGTGCACCACCATGCCCAGCAGAAAACTGTAACATATAGAACTTTAATTTATGATTGAATAAAATTTGAGTTTCAAAATTTCAAAAATACTTTATAAAGGCCTTGCTTATATTCAGTAATTCAAAAAAAATGAATACATTTTCATACAGTACCTGTGTGATAACTTCTTCTGTGCTGGTGACCCTGGTAGCAGAAACTGAGTGATGTTTGCAACTACAAACCTATTAGACCTGAGGTCCAAGGTTATTGCTAGCATAGTCTTCCCATGTGACAGGACTTGGAGCCCAGGTGTGCTGCTGCCTGCTGTTGTTGCACAGTGGTTTCCAAGGGGGGGAGGGTGGCATTATGATTCACAGATGTTCTTATGAGTCTACATGAAGAGAAAATCAGTTATAACAATATGGTTAAGAAACTAGATAGTGATGGGTGGGATGCAATCTCTTTATTTGAAAGAAAAGCATAAATCCCAGTAGAAATTATGATGAAGTAAGTTTACTTTATATCATAAAAACTCCACATTGAAAGTCTTTTATCTGTTGTCATGTGAGTGTCTGTGTGGATGCTGGAATCCAGGGCCTTTATGCTAAAGTACATGCTCTACTGTTTTTTGAAATTCTTAATAATAGATAAATTGTCAGCTTTTGACTATTTATGTCTGTGACTTAATGCTATCCCATGTGTGATAGCAAAAGCTGTTTAACTTAGTCCTGCTACATATTTTATATCATTCTTTATCTTTGGGATTTTCCTGTTTTTCAGGTTTCTTACTCAAGTCTGTCCCTCCTTCATTAACACTTCATTAACATTTCTCTTTCTGTCACACTCTGTCCATCCATAAATACTGATTACACATTTGCTACATGTTCCTCTCTGAATTAAACTTTGAATGAAATACAGTTCAAATCTTTCAAACCTTTATCATTTATAAGGACTATTACATATAACATATAATAATCCAGTCAAATAAGGAAATAAACATTGTTAACCAAAAAATGCCAGTATGACAATGTTAGCCAGGGTCATTGGTGGCTGCAACTTTAAAAATTGTGTTTGATGTGGCATATCTACATGTTTGTTAACCTTTAGCAGCCTACGTTTTAAGCAAGAATCTTTCTTAAATTTAGGAAAAGCCCTTCCTTGAAAGAATCAAAATGATTCTATTAAAAATTATTGGAGAGTTCCCCAATGTCCTTCTGAGTGAATACCTTAGTTAAATATATGTATTTTACAGAATAAAAAGATGGAGTTAATAAATTCCATACAATAAAATTATATATATATATATATATATATATATATATATATATATGTAATAGTTTGACCTCAAGATGGAAAGTACTCTCAGTGTCCTTACAAAACCTAACCTACCGAAGCATAATTTACCAAGGAATAAAAATTTGCATGATACTGTAAAAGGATTGCAAAAATATTTGCATGCCATTTCCTCTAACTTTATTTCAATGACTTTTAAAATTATGAGAATGCAGGAAAAGCATCTTGAGAGAAGAGCATACATCATTTTTAATAACATTCCATATCATCAGTGTATTTTGTATTTAAGCTAGCATATTTTCTTTACTATTTTATAAGCAACTTTCTTCCATTTCTGTTGATTTGTGTCATAGTGCAATGTCCTCTGTGTATGGGACACATTCTCTTACACATATAGGTCCCCACAGGAAAATAATGTAGATTAATTGACCTGGAGCATTAATTGCTACACTTAAAGAACTCTCTAAACTATCAGAGAGGTGAGTTGCAATGTGACATTAACCATGGTGTTTTTATTTATTTATTTATTTATTTATTTATTTATTTATTTATTTATTTACTTATTTCTGTTGTTTGCTTGTATTTCAAAATTGTTTTCTATTACCTGATTATTTTTCACTTGAAAAACAATATTACTGAAAGCTTTCATTAGCAATAAATTATCTCCATATTTAGCAATCTCCAAAAATAACAAAGCATTTCTTTAGATAGAATGATCTCTACATTTCTCTGAACTTTATATTAGAAAGGCAATAAATGAATAGCTTTCTTCACATGCCCCCTATGCTACTATTATATTGAAAATAATGAAGTAAATAAAATGCATCAACATTCAAAAGTGATTTGGTTGCATTTTGGGAAAAGAACTTAGACAAAATTGTGGATTTTAATGTTTATTGATATTAACACTGTCTCATCTGTCCTCTTTTGTTCCTTGTTACACAATAAGGGGCTTCATTGAGAACCTACACAAGACCTAACCAACTGAAAGTATGCTTTACAAAAGAATAAAATTTAAAAAAAATGTGAATAATAAATGATTGCAAAAATATTTCCACTGCAGTTTCTTCTTACTTCCTTTAAAATGCAGGTGTTGTGGTATACATGTTTCTATATTATTTTTTGAAAGCACAGATCTTTTAAAGATTTTATTCTCCTCTGAATCATTTCTAAATGCTTATGTGTTACAATATTCAAAGCCTACTAACCTGCTTCAAAGAAAAAGAAATCTGTTTGGTAAAGCAGATATATGCTCACAAAGTCACTATTTGAGAATCAGAAACACATTTCAGTTTTCAGAAAAGAGGAAAATTCATTTTAAGGAGCTAAAGTATTCTGCCTCTCACTCTATCTTTCTCAGAACCCCCAGAAATCAACACTGCAGCTGAGGAGATTTCATGTTAGAAAACTATCCTAATTACACACTGACAGAAGGACCTTGTAAAGGGATACAGAGCTGTCTGCTCTCTCACACATGCCACCACATGCTTGCTGAGGTTCTGCATTGTTTAAGAATACTGTGCAAGAGGCCTTTAATCATATTCTTGAAATACCATGTAGTTAAGATGAATGCAGATTCATGCACATACAGGTATTTCCTGATAGTTTTATGTATATTAGAAAATATAAAATCACTGTTGGCATCTTTGTTGATTAAATAAACATTCTGGTGAGTATTGTGATTGATCCAGGCCCCAAAATGTGAATTTAAAAAATGAATGGGGATGCTTTAACTGGGTAGGGTTGGTTTGGCAGGTGCTGTATTAATTTTCTTGCATGTAAAATGAAGTGCTGAGAAGAATCCAGTGACATAAAGAAATAGAATTCCTACATATCTTTATTCGATATGACACAATATAATCACAGAATGCACATAATTAAGTCTGTAGCTCAAAGCATATCTTTGAAGTAGCGATTCTGCTGATTATTTTTTATTTTATGTGATTGCTTACAGATTGGTTCTCTATTTGCTCCTAAAGAATATACTTAAACACTCAATCAATGAATAAGCTACAGTAGTTTGTTGTGGATTCAATAGTGGGGAATGGTGCATTGTACCAGGATAGTCACATATACCGATAGGGAGTGTCAGTGGTCAAAATGCTTCCATTGCCAGAAGGTAGTATGAAAATGGTCTAGAAATTCAATACAGCATTGACCCTACATTGTATACATGATCCACAGTCAGTTTCTCAAGCATACTTGAAGTTTTAAAAAGAGCCACTAAAAAAAGCCAGAAATTTTTTTAAATCAATTTTTAAATAAGATTTTTTGTTGTGTGAAATATTTTTTAATGTATTAGTTCAAATGAGTTAAACAGCAAAATCTAATCATGTTTGTTGGAGGTTAAATGCATTTAAAATTACTGTATTTAAAAACTAATTTCTAATATTTAAAGTTGCATAATATTTCTATTTGTGTATGTATAGTTAAATGCTCATCTACTTCACCCTCCTAAAATCTGATTAATGAACAACAAATAACCATCCATAAACACACACTTTGTGATGTCTGTCTTATTTCTATTACATTGTTTTTTTTTTCTTATTGTATTATTGGATTAAGAGCAAGTTAAGTGGCAAGATTTCTAAGTAAACAGCTTAAAGCCATTTAGCAAATGTCACACAAGTATGTTTGCTTTTTACTACATTATGAGAATAGCCAGTATATTTTCATCTAAACACATATCAACATTATACTTTTTAATTATTAGGTGGTTTTATTGGTTTAGTTATTCCAGATTGCTTGAAGATGACAAATTTGCTAGCCTAAAATTGGAATGAGATTAGAAATTAGATTTCCTACCAACAGAAAAAAATAACACAAAATGGCAATATAAAATTTTCTTGTCATCCTCATTCACAGAGTTTTTTTTATTCACAATTTTAATGCAATAAAAGATGTGCATTTAAATGGCACCTTATTAGATAAATTCTAGAACCTAATTTGCATGTTTTAGTTTTATAATTTTCAAAATTTTAAGGGTAGCTTCATTGGTATTTTAAAGACTACAAGTAAGTATACTTAAACATACTATAAATAACAATACTTGATGATAATGTGACTGTTACTTTTTTTTTCTGTATTGGTTGACATGCTTCCTTTTTAAAGATATAAGCTACTACTTTTGGGAAGTTGTATTAAATCTCATGATTTATTATTTAATAATTTATTAATACCTTCACAAAATCTGCATAATAAAATGCTGTCTATCTAACTATGTTCATGGGGCGAGCACACCTGCCCTGGTCGCTGTGCCGAGGTAGATGAAGATCTTTTACATACCTCTTTGTTGGTTTGGCTTTTTTAGAGTATGTGCTTAATTTCAGTACCACAGATGGTAAAAGTGTCATTTACGAAGACTATAAATAGTTGCGCACAGATAGGTGAGCCCGACTTATAACACATCCAGCTAACAGCCTTTTCCACAGTTTGAGTAATGTGAATGATAAAAAATTTTTTAAAAAAGAAACTTCTAGGAAATGTTGACCAAGTATTTTCTTGATCATGATCTTATTCTACATGAGCTAGCATTTGCATTTATGCCTCTCCTGGAGACTGATCCTTTATAAATGCATAATGTTTTCTTATCATTTGAAATTCTCTAATTGTTACTAGAAATGTGTAGTAGAAATAATCTAGTGAAATTTGCTGAAACTCCTCAGGATATAAATGTATGAACTATTTCTCCTTAAGAAATTGGGGTATAAAGGAGGTAAACACCATCAAGTATATTTTGATGAAATTCTAGCATTTTTGTGGATTGGAAATCTCTGTGGAATTGGGTACCTCCAGCAATTTTATCCTCAGTCTTTCCTTATTTTATCTCCAAGCAAAAAACTATTTTGGTTTGACACTTTTGATTCAGTTAAAAGCTGAGATTTCTATTGTTTTTTTTAGATCAGGTTAGCTAAATCGCTTTTTTATCTGAACACAGTATGTTCCTGCATCAAAATATTATTATAAATTCATGCTTTCGTATTCCTCATTTTTTATACAATTAACTCATCAACTCAGAAATACATATACATCCTTTAATATTGAATATATATCTTTCCTGCATCTGTTCTTTTGGACAATGGAATCCTATTTCAAAATGCACCCATACCCAGTGTTTTGCACATCTCCTTTAATTTTTCTCCAGGGGGAACATTTTAGTCTGATGTACTCAAGCCTGTAATGGGATTTCTTTGTGAAATGGAGGGAGTTAAAACAAGAAAAACTTATTGATTTAATAATTTGATGGTCTCCTTTTTTACTCACCTTTATAATTTTTCTTATTATAGCACATCAGATTCATTAAAAGTTGTGATTCAAAGATATAGTTCTTTTCCCACATGTTACTGGAAACAATGTAAATTCAATATTTCATTGTACATTGTGGCATCAAGTGTGAAATAACCTTTATCTTTAAGGTGTTGTCATTAGTTAAACTTTGCTCAGTTATTCAAGCAATTTAAACAATTAAAATATATCCCAAAATATCCATAAAATTTGACAATGTATAACTAAAGCAATACCCAAATAGTGTTAATGCACTATTAGAACTTAAAAAAACTCTTGAATCATTTTAAGTTTCTCCAGTATGCTGATCACAGAATTATATTAAAACATTTTTAATTTTAAGAGCACTTTTTACGTCACTTGTGATGATAGATAAGCTTTTTCAAGTTTCTTAATATTGGCCATAAAGCAAGTGTCAATGAGCTTGAACTGCATACAAATGACTTTTTCTCTCTTTCTACAGGATATTTCAAATCTATGGGCGCTAGAGGGTGCTCTTGGAACTGATACTAACTAGGAGAAAACTAAACTTGTTCTTTTAAATCAATATTATCAAGATCCAAAAGTGTTTCGAATGAAATACTATATTTTTATTAGTTTTTGACATTGTGCTCCGTGGTTGTCTTTTGTATAACTTCCAAAATAAATCACAAAAACAGTAATTCAAGAGGAGAGCTCCACACTAAACAATTATTGGTTATTGAAATCAAGATTCTCCTCCTCCTCTACCCTTTTCAGTACTTTCCCTCTCTTTCTTCTGGAGACATAGATTGGTGATACATTGTTGTTAATGGTAAGGAAAACGGGCTTGTCAAGCAATTAATGTTTTCATTGCAATTTAAAGGCACGCAGCCACAAAAGGTTGTTTCTTAAAACAAATGTGTCTAGAGCCTGTGGTCCACCTTTCCCCTAGTGTTTGTGAGACACTGTGAGCATGCTTGTATGCTTGCACCTGAGTATACACCATGCTTACGTTGAAAAATATTGTTTTATATGAAAATTGAAGAATTCTCTCCCTTCCCCTGACCGCCTGTGGTTATTTATAAAGGCGTCAGTGGTAGTTGCCTTTCTTAGACCTTCCCTGCAGGCATGATCAGACTCAAGCAGGCAGCTATTTCCCTTTAATTTTCCACAGCAAGCCAGTAATGCTTATGATTATTGTGAAGTCAGGAAAAGTTTAGTTTCATCAAGTGACAGGTAGTGATACAATTAGTTACTTAAGCACTTCTCATAAAATGTTCCACTGTAGAACCTAGTTTGTCCCATGCAGCTAAATATTAGCATCTCATCTGAAACAAGAGTAAAGTGGCCTCCTGGAAAGCACAGCTGACAGCTCTCAACATGAGCAGAATGATCGCTCTCAATTGTAATCGATTCTGTAAGTACTGAACACAAACCCCCAGGCAATTCAAGAAAATAGGATGATGAAGGACTGAAAACTAATATGTTACACATCTTCATTGATTAGACATTGATTAACTATTGCTTTTCGGAATGACAAACAGCTAGTGGTAAAGTAACTGAGGCTTGTGATATTTTTACAACTTAGACAGAGATGACTTCTTTATTCAGCTGATTATGAGCTAATGCTTAACCAGGAGGAAGCAACAGTTTGAGAATCCAGACTGGTGTTTGCTTTTTTTTTGTTCTTCTTCTTCTTTTTTTAATAAATCCTCTCTGGCAGACTTCCTAGGTTTCTGGCATGTTTCTATTAGAGACAGATTTAACTAAATTTAAAAATGATCAGCCAACTTCCAAAATACGGAACATGTACCTGTGGCATAACTACACTTAAAGGGAAGATCATTTTATGGACTTGGCATTTACAAGCATATTGATCAGTGTTTATTGAAATTTTAAGTTAATTCTCTCTCCTCTTCAGTGCCATATTGGCAATTATAGACAATTTTAGAATGAACTGAGTAGGAGTCTGTGTCTGTGGCTTATGTAAGCATACTGTTTTAGAAATATGTGAAATATGAATCGTGGGAGGAAGGAAATGTATAATTTAATATTTGGTTCATATATAGTGGAATATTATGCACAATATCAGATTCATGTAGTGAAATCTTACAGAAGTATACTAAAATTTCTTAAATCTATTTCAAAACATCTCTAATAATAAGCCCAATGTAAAAATTCTACGTTGGATTTTCAGGTAATTTTTTCTCTACTGCAATGAAAAAAAGAAAAAAAAAGACAGTTACTGAAGTAAAGTGGATTATTACTACATAAAACCAAATAACAATGAGACCAGCATCCTTTTCATTCTAGAGTATTCTATGCATTTTGAAGATTTGTGGGAAACATTATTTATAAGCAGAAATAATTAATTTGTTCTGGCATTCTTCGTAATAATAGTCATGAAGACTTTTGATGTTCCAGAAAGCTTAATAATTTGCTTCTCCATTGGAATTTGATTGTAAATTAGCACTAATTAATGTTCACTTAAGTGTTACAGATGTGTGATATATCTAGTTAGTTACCAAATGAGTAACTGTAGAAAATTTGTTCTGTGAGATTATATGAATTAAGATTAATGATTAGAGTGTCATTTTTAAAAATAAGAGAAATTTATTATCATTTCCAGTGTTGCAAGTCAATTTTAACATGTACATATTTTAGGGAAAAAGAAATTAGTAACCTTATCATTTAAATTAATACCGAGGTGCCTTCAATACCAGTCTTATTAGTTATTGAATTATTAGAGACATAATTGTAAAATTTCATTGTCTTTTGCCCTCTAATGCAATCGTAACTCTAGGTTAATAAATCAAATCTGTTCTTTATGAACATTGACAGCTTTAACATAATAAATATATTAATATACTTTTCCCCAAATAATTTTTGTTTGTCTCACCTAAGATACTGGGCCTTTTTGTATGTCAAGGCTTTTAGTTAAAGATCTGTTGTTCACTTTGGGATTTTAACTATGGGGCAGAGAGAAATATGTGAAAATCATTTCCAAATTTCAAATTTTGACTATTGAAAAGCTAGTCTTTGTTTAAGAAATCTGGCTGCACTCTAAAGGAAACACGTGTTATGCTTTAATAGAGGAAGAATATCTAGTGAAAATATACAGGTCTGCAACATTTATGAAAGAAACTAAGCATAACCTTGACTCACTGAATTGCCCTTAATTTAAAGTACATCAGTGGACACATGCTAATTATAAGTTGCATCCTTAATATTATTTTTGAGGGCTGATAAAAGTTTCCCCTTTGCTTTATATGGTGCTCAGAACTTAGAAAAGGGAGTGTTGATTGGCTAGTGAAGCATGAAGAAAGAACAAATGGAAAACTGTCCAACATCCATATATCCCAGGGGAGCTGAAACTCCAGAAAGAAGTCTAATTGTGTGCTGTTTCCTTGTCCGTCTGTGTGCAGGTGAGAGCGCCACTGCAGGGGTCGGTGTGTAAATTGAAAAAGCAGAAGCCTGGCGTGTTACAGAAGCAACAATGATGTGATATTTCCACTTCAGCTACCTTTTGGGGAAATAAAAGCACTTCCTTTGGTGTTGGCTCAGTGTGCGTGTGTGCGTGTGTGCGTGTGTGCGTGTGTGTGTGTGTGTGTGTGTGTGCATGTGCGCGTGCTCATACACGTGCATGTGCATTTCTGTGGAGCTGAGCATGCTCCACTTTCTTCAAGCATATTTAATATCTTTACATTTTTAAATAAAAATGTAGCTGTCAATATTAAACTGATTTGGATGGACAGCAATAAAATGCAAACCTCACTTCAAATTAGAATTTTCAGTGAGGATTTCTAATGGAAAGTATTTGCTGAATATAAGAAATGTCAAATTACTAATTACTTAGTTCAATTTGACTTTTGTGCCTTTGGTCCTAAGTGGCAAGCATACAGCAACTCTTGCACTTTTATAACAATTAATGACACTAAAACTATTTAAACTGCCAACAGATGTGAGTAAGAAGACATGAATTGAAACTTACTTAATTTACATACTATCCCTATTTTATATCAAATAAATGGTGTTTAATTTTTATGCTACAATTAAATATTACTGGTACAGTGCAATTTTCACAGAACTTCAAAGGGCAAAATATAACTGTTCAAAAGCTGGTCAATGTTAATGCTCCCTTTTCTCTTATCACAGCAGTATTTCTCTTTAGAAGATTCTTAGAGTATGAATTTCTATCTATATTATATCTGCAGTTATGCATCAGTGTTAATTGAATAGCTGCATTTCTGCTTTTTGTTTTTTTCTTTTTTATTGTCTATTCTGTTCATCTTTAATTTCCTAATGATCTATTCAGCATCCATATATTTTCTTCTTCCCTTCTTTCCATGAGGCTAATTCAGGTGTATAAAAGATTTTTTTATATGTTCAGCTCAATTTACTGTGTCTGCACTGATATCTTCTGATTATAGCATACAGAGAACTTAATTTGGCATTCCCAGTGCCATCATTTTTGGTTATTTTGATTTATTATATTATAAATATAATATATAAATAAAATATATTATATATTTTCAAATATAGAATTTTTAAAAATGTTTCCAGTTATAATCAGAAAGATTTTTGTTTTCTCTGTGGGTCAACAGAAGAATAGACTACTGCAGATGCATGTAGAGTAAAAAAATGAGAAAGCAAGTGATCCAATTATGTTTGTAATGATCAATTTCCCTATTAAGACTTTAAATATATTTATTCTTTTTTCAAAGCATGTAAAAAACCTGTTAATCTGTGAAAGAAAAATAAAAATTCTGATCAGTACTGAGGAAATTCACCTGGTACCTTGTGCTTACAGAGTAAGGAAATGTTTTTAGGTAACTAATCTAGCCATAAAACGAAACACAAAAGGATGTTATAGAAAAACAAAGTACAAAATACAAAACAAAATACAAAATACAATTAAAGACTTTCAAATCAATCCATATCTAAGCAAAGAATTGCATCAAAGATAAAAAGTTAAACTGGCTATTATTGTCCACTAGGAGTTTCTTTACCCCATAAGATTCTGCACGTGTCACTAGGAGTTCAGGCATGAGGAACTTCATTACTTTTCTCAGTGTTTTGAAGAAAACTGCGAACATCCCATTAATTTCAAATTAAATGTATTTTCCTTATACTTATTACTAGCTGTTTAAGATGGCATGTGTTTTGTCCTATTGCTACTTAGAGTTAATTGTAATTGGGTGAACAGAAATATTTTTATTCAACTGCCCAGTAAGCAAAAAGGAAAATGCAAATATGTCTTGTTTTATCATATGAAAGCAGGCATGAGGCAATTGAGTGACCCTAAGACTTAAGAAGAAACAGATTACTAGTGCTTTCTCCAGGGCTTTTACTTAATTTTTGCATTTTGTTCCCCCCTCACATCTGAGCAATTAAACTGTTGTTTAGAAACAACATAGAAAACTAGATCCAAATAAGCAAGGGTAGTTTTTGGACAAACCTCTGTTGTTTCACCATAGCTGTAGTTTTCTTTTCTCATGAGCTCTGTGAACTTTAAGGGATAGAAATATAAACAGAGCGTGTACTAGATAATAGAGGAAAAAAGAAAAGCTTAGGCATGGGGTAGGAGGCCTGGGCAGGGACAGGAAAGAAAGACTTTCACAAATCACAAGAAAAATGGCACTGGAATTGTTTCTAAAAAAAAGATAACGTGGAAAAGATGCAGTAGCAGCGATGGACTTAGCAAGTATATTTAGAGCAAGAATGATAGGAAGAAAGAAGTGGCCTAATTAGAAGAGAGGGAAAGAAAAAGAAAGGGAGGGGGACAGGGACACTGATAGATGGAGAGGGAGAAGGAGAGGCAGAAAAAGAGGGAGAGGGAGCAGGAGAAAGTGCCAAGGAAATGTCAGGGAAGAAAATAAAACAAAAATCAGAAAGAAAAGGACCTAGGGAAATTAGCAAAACACCACTTGAATCTAAGGATACATCTTTACTAGAGTCACAGTGCACCATGAGAACAGGATCTTTTGGATGATTTAAAAATCCAAGGAATAAATAATTTCCTTCCTGTTTTCTATCGTTATCATTAAGACATAAACAACAGAGAGTGTCACTTTGTTAATCTAGATTAATTTTTTTTTCTTTTTGGTGGTTATATAAGGAATTGAAAGGTGTATACTATCTTCAGGAAATACATAAAAATGCCACAGACCTACTTGCATAAGATTTGTTTTGTGTATTTTGTCTGACCTGTATTTTGTACTCAATGAAAATTTGAGGTTTTTAGGCTCTAATAATTTCAAACACAATCACTTTTTATATAGGCAAGCATGTTAAATTACTCCAAAGGTTTTGAAAGAATTGTGGGGCATATATTTTCTTAGTTTGGGTTTTTTATTTTTTAAACTTAATTTTTAAATTTGTTTTAGTCAGTTACACATGACGATAGAATGCATTTATGCACTTTGATATATCATACATAGTTGGATATAACTTCTCATTTTTCTGAGTGTACATGTTGCAGAATTATATTGGTCGTGTAGTCACATATACACATACAGTAACAATGTCTGTTTATTTCTACTATCTTTCCTATCCCCACATTCCCTCCCCTCTTCTATCATTGCCCTCTACCTAATCTAAGGTAATGGTATTCTTCTCTAATACCCCCCCTCACCTTACTGTGAATTAGCATCCACATATTATAGAAAACATTTGGCTTTTAGTTTTGTGGGATTGGCTTGTTTCACATGATATTCTCCAACTCTATTCATTTACTGACAAATGCAACATATACATGTATAGGGTTGGTATGTAGCTTAGTGGTAGTGTATTTGTCTAGTATATGTGAGCTCTAGGTTCAATCTCTAGCACTGGAAAAAAATACACACACATACACATTACAAACTACACAGGCTTAATGAAGTAAACTTTGTTGAATTCCACTTTCTTTATGAAAACTTTATTTAGATAATTATGCTCCCTATTTTGTTGGTTACATTTCTGCTAAGGAATCAGAGGTTGATTCTGGTCATAAATGTCTTCTTTCTTGACATACAGAAGTATTGGAAGACTGTTGTCGTTATTTCCTTCCTTCTTCCTTCTTTCTGGATGTACAAGGGACTCTAAAATGACTGGCATAGGTTTAGTTGGATTGATTGCCCATT
Organism: Urocitellus parryii; assembly: GCF_045843805.1. Classification (NCBI taxonomy): domain Eukaryota; kingdom Metazoa; phylum Chordata; class Mammalia; order Rodentia; family Sciuridae; genus Urocitellus; species Urocitellus parryii. The sequence goes on from NW_027553327.1 coordinate 874,274, forward strand.
GAATAGATTAAATAAATATCTATTGACAACTAAAAAATTATTTTAAAAAGTTAAGTGCTTATTATAGCTATTAAATATCATAGTAAAAAGTTGTCCATCCTGAGGCAACTTTTTAACTTACATCTATTTCTTTAATTTCTATTAGGGGCTGAAGCTACCATAGAAAAGTTAAGATACCTAACAAATGGTTAGCAGTTTTGTTTATGGACAGTCTGATATCTACCTTCTACAGATTGATTTTCCTTTACTTTGATTTTATGTAGACCCAAAACAGAGGAGGAAAATCTGAGAGACATCGTGTATATGACTCAGGCAATCACTGAGGATACCTTGTATTAAAATGTGTTTTCTGCTCCAATTCCACATGTCCTTACAAAGTTATTGTGTCCAATTTAAATTTTCTCTACTAATTTCCTCAAATAATTGTCTATATTCTTGGGAGATTTGGATTTACTGCATGATAATGTATATAGTTATCAGGTTCAAAATTTTTATTTCCATTCCCTTCATAATATGAAGTTAAAAAAATAGGTTGCTATTGTGATAGAAATATCTTAGTAGAAAAATGTATGAATATAATAAGCAAAGCAAATGGAATTTGAAATCATAAGACATATACTTTTATGGAATATTTTCACAGTTTCTAAAATTTCCTGAACTTCAGAAATTAGTCCTCAGAGAAAACTTATTGTGTTAGCAACTTATAGTTATGGCTTTCTTTGATTTTTGCAGTTTTAGCTAATAATTACTGAAATATAGGTAGTAACTTGTTTTATTTTACATTAGAAGAAATAAGTCATTGTAGTTTTGCATAATAAAAAGCAGAAAGTAACTAGCCAATAAATTAAGTGCACTATTTTGGCATTAAATGATTTTAAGTTATGTCAGATTCCTTTAAAATCAAGAATAGAATGATCTTCTGACAGAGGGAATTTATATTTGAAGGCATCCTATTGGAGATGAGTAGAAAGTGAGAGAGATTGATGGAAAAATATATTAGTGGAGTACTGTGATTCAAGGACAGATTATTATATTAATTCTAGGAGTCTAGACTGAGCTTTTGGGTAACTAGCAAATTGAAAAAAAATTAGTTAAAATATATAGTATATTTTCTTTATTTAGTTTAAGAAAAATAAAATGGAACTTTTCTTTCTTAAATAAGTTGAGGGAAATCTTGGGGGGAAAATAAAAAACCTTACCCATCCATCAATTAAGGGTTAAAATGAGGAAAAAAATTCTACTTTGAAATTTTCCCTGACATTCTATATGATCTTGGAGAAGACATTTAATCCTTTGCATGCTAGAATACACAGCATAGAATGAAGACAGCAGCGTCTACATTTGACAATTTTTTAAGGACAAAGTTGAGAAAAATAACCACTTTGTAAAATATGTTGTATGATAAAGTATCATAAAATAATAATTTTTATGTTTTAAGTGTCACTAAGGTATTTCAAAATAGAATTAAAACTCTTAAAGCATTAACACTATTATGATTGAATGCACTTTTTTAAAGTATTACACTCAGTATTTAAATGATGCTTCTAAATCTGATCATTTAAGTCATTTTAAAATTACATAGAAAGATCAAAAGCATTTCAATTTTGAAAAGAGGGAAGAAAAGAAGAAAAAAATGGGGAATAAGAACTAAAAGACAATAGTAATAAACATTTTAGAAATTCAAAATATTATTTGAAAGCTAAACTTAATAATGTAAAAAGTAACATGTGACATGAAAATAGATTGAGACCTTTAAATTTAAAATATAGTATGCCTGGCACGGTAGCACATGCTGTATTCCCAGTGGCTCAAGAAGCTGAGACAGGAGAATCTGGAATTCAAAGCCAGCCTCAGCAATGGCGAGGTGCTAAGCAACTCAGTGAGACCCTGACTCTAAATAAAATACAAAATAGGGATACGGGTGTGTCTCAGTGGTTGAGTGCACCTGAGTTCAATCCCTGGTACCTAAATAAATAAATAAACAAACAAATAAATAAACTATATTTTGACTATAAAGTCATTTAGACTATTTGAGCAAATGTATTCAGTATAGATTTACATTTAACTTTGTGTTTAATCCTTAAGTTGGATCCAAATTGTACTAAATCAGGATAGTATAGAATGCTAAAAACCTCAGAGTACCATTAATTTAAAAACAGAAAAATTGGAGAATGAGGTACTAGAATTCTACAGATTCTGCAGGAGGGCTTTCCCAGTATAATTCCCTTTGTGATCTGAGAGTCTTTTACCCAGATCCCTGAGCACTGGCCATTCAAGCTCCCCTTATACTCCACACTGATGGGAGGCTCAGTATCTCATAAGGCAGTGTTTGGGGCACAGTATTTCAAAACTATTTTGCATAGTTGGATAATGAATATCTACTATTGTCAATTTTGCCATATTCTAAAGCTCTTGGAAAGTTTCTTCACTCTATCTTTTTTTAAATAATAAGTTTAACTACATTTGAATGATTGTTATGTACTGTGAATACAGGGATTTGGAAGGCAGCATATTATGAACATGGATCTTAGCATGTAAAACCACATAGCTAATTAAGAGACAGATTAAGACCAATAATTACAATATAGCATACTAAGGGCAACAACTAGAGTCTGAACTTATTACAGAGCCATGCTAAAAGAGGATTCAGTCCACTTAATAACCTGAGAGATTTCATTGAGCAATTGAAACCTATGATGAGTAATGAGAAGAAAGGGACTGTAGGTCAGAAAAAAAATGCATATACAGAGTCACTGAGTGCAAATAAGCTGTGTGTGGAAAACTACAAGAGAAGTCAAATAAAGTTTTCTCCTTTATTTTTGTGATAGGTTTTTGAAAACAGCTTTATTGTGGTATTTTTTATATACGAAAATAAACATATTTAATGTGTATCATGTGATGAGTTTGAACTGAGCACCTCAATCAAGGCAATAAATATCACATCCCAAATTGTCCACGTGCTATACCTTCTTGTGCTCATATGTGGCAAGAATATTTAATATAAGATCTACCCCCTTAAAAATTTAAGTGCATTACCCAGTATTAACTTACAGTGTCATGTTGTACAGCAGATCTGTAGACCTTATTCATCTTACATAACTGAAACTGTATATCCATTGAATAGCACCTCCCCATTCCCTCTACCCCCCAACCCCAGCAACCACCATTCTATTCTCTGCTTCTATAAGTCACATTTGTGGATTCTTGTGGTATTCTCCTGTGACTAAATTATTTCACTTAGAATATTCTTATCCAAGTTCACCCATGATTTTTGCATCTAAATGTAATCCATCCCTGTTTGTTGAACTCCTCATTGAATGAGTGACTATTGTAAATGAGTGTTGAGTGCCATTTCCATGTCCCAGTTGCTATTCTAAGTACTGAGCACAGACCAATGAATTAATCTTCTCTTATTAGGCTCACATTCTAGTGGGGGCAATAAGCAGAGTAAATAAATGAGATTTGGAATGTAAAAAAATAAATGTTAGGGAATGTAATGAGAGATAGCAGTGTGAGGGAAAGAAAAGGTGTTAGAATTTTAGATATGATGGCCAGGTATGGATACCATGTAAAGGAAACAGTATAGTGCTAATTGACTTTTTTGGGGGTTGATCATTCCTGGATAAGTCTTGAGGGCAAAACCTCCCTGGATTGTTCAAGAAGCAAGTCAGGGTTAGTGTAGATGAAGTGATATAAAAAAGGAGATTAGGATGGGATCAGAGGAAAAAGAATGACTTTATACATCACTGCAAAAGATGTGAGCTCTTACCATGGGGAGAAGTTAAGTAGAGGATTGACATAATGTGACTTACATTAAAACAGGATTATTTTGGATGTTCTTTTGAAAATAAACAAAAGTTGACCAAGAGCCAAAAGAAGGACCAGGTTCGCTGGGGATAGGAAGAGGAGTTTGAGATTTCGGTGGCTTGGATTGGGATGTAACAGTGCAAGTAGTAAAGATCAGCTATCTTTTCTATATTTTCAAGGAAAAATAGGAAGCATCAGCTGAAGGATAGAATGCACAATGTGAGAGAAGTCATGGATGACTTAAGAGTTTCTAAATGGAGAAGTCTTCTAAATGGAGAAGACTACAATAGAAGCAAGGCAAGCAGGAGCTATCAGCAGTTTCTAAGTTTGAGAGATCAAGTGAATATTCAGGAAAAGCATGTTGACACATGAGTCTAGAGTTCTGGCAAGAAATATGAGCCAGAAAGATAAATAGCTTTGGGAGTCAGCAGCATATAGTTGATGCTATTAAAAAATCATAAAACTAGATAAATGATCAAGAGAATGAATGAAGATATAAATAAAAAGAAATCTCATGACTGATCTCTGGGGCACTTCAGCATTTAGAAGTTAGAGAAGAGGTGAAACTGGCCAAGAAGTCTAGGAAAGACTGGACATAGAGAGCAGTGGAAATGTGGTGAAATGGTTTCCTGAAAGCCCCAAGAATAATGGGGTCAAAATGGACAGGGTACCCAAAAGATGCAAGTGCTGCCACTAGACCAAGATGAGAAGTGATGATTGTCATCAGAGTTAACAACAGGAAAGTCATTGTTGGTTCCTATGGTTTGAATGTTTGTGTCCCCTAGTAATTGTTAGGATGGCATTCTAACTCCCAAGACGGTGGTATTAAGAAGTTGAGCTTTATAGAAGTCACTAGTCACCACAGCAGAGCCCACATAATGATACACTATAAACCTTAGGGAGCTAGCTCAACCCTCTCCATTATGTGACAATACAGCAGGAAGGCACTTTTTCATAAAGCAGAAAGTAGGCCCTTAGCAGACATTGAATCCGCTGTGATGCTGATCTTGGATTTCTCAGCCTGTAGAACTGTAAGAATTGAATTTCCATTCTTTATAAGATACACAGCCTATGATATTTTGTCACAGCAGCTCTATGGACTAAGAAAGTGATCTTGGTAAGAGGAGGTTGGTAGAGTGACTGGAAGGAAGACACCTAGTTACAATGAGTTACAGAGATAATGGAAGAAGAAAACTGGGAGCAATGGGTTTAAATAGGGTTTTACTTTTTCCTTGTGAGATTTGGTATAAAAGAAAGGAGAGAGATGAGGATGTTAATGAGAGGAAAATGAGCCCATATTTTTAAGATAGGAGAAATTTATGTAAATAAAAATGATTCAATTAAAAAGAAAGAAAGAAAAAACACTCAGGAGGGAGAAGGGGAAATTACTTATGCAACATTCTTGAGTAGGCAACAGGGGACAGGCTAAAGTAAACATATACGTTGAGGGGTTGGCCAAGTTAGAAATAAATTCTTCATCTTTTCTCAAATTCATATGTGTCTTGAGAGGAAAGTATCATATTTCTCTTTTGTTCTGGACTATTCTTTCAAGGATGTTTGCACAGCAAGTTAAATAGGTTTTCTTACTGTTCAGTATAATAAAGATAATGTCTCCCTATGGGTACAGGTCAAGAGAAGTTGTTCACATCCCATTATAAAAATTCAGGTTCCCTAAACTCAAAATTCCTTTTCTGTAATGCAACCCATTGCATATACAGATGTTGCTTATTCTCAATACAAAGCCTTGTGGAAATCAGGGCCAAGGGAACTATATTAGTCAGGGTATAAAAAAAACCAGAATTGATAGATTTATTTATTTATTATAACAAATTGGTTCACACAATGATGGAGGCCGAATAGTACAAGATCTGCAGTTGACAAGTTAGAGACCTAAGAAAGTTGATGGTGTAGTTGTAGTTCCAGATTGAAGATAGTAAATTGGGAAAAAAGAGAATTCTTTTTGACTCAGACTTTTATTCTATTCAGGCATTCAACAGATTGGGCAAGACTCACCTACATTGGGGAGGGCAATCTGCTTTCATCAGTCTGCAATTGAAATTACCATATTTATCAGAAAACCAGAAACACCCAAAAATAATTTTAGACAAACATGTGGGGCCCCGATGGCCTGATTAGGATGACACATCACAAGAAAATGTATGTATAGTAGGTGCTTTATTTTCTTTTTTTAAATAAAATGTGTTATTTTTAGTTATAGATGATAGTAGAATGTATTTTGACATATATACATGGGGTATAAGTTCCCATTTTTGTGATTGTATACGATGTGGAGTTATACTGGTCATGTAATCATTATGAACATAGAAATGTTATGTCCAATTTATTCTACTCTCTCTTTTATTCCCATTCCCCTTCTCACCACTCCCTCCCCCCCCCATCCAATCTGGTGAACCTCCATTCCTGCCCCTGCCTCCTGATGCTATTGTGAGTTAGTATCTGCATATCAGAGAGAACATTAGGCCTTTGGTTTTTGGGGGGATTGGCTTATTTCACTTAGCATGATAGTCTCCAGTTCCATTTATTTACTAGCAAATGCTATCATTTCATCCTTCTTTATGGCTAAGAAATATAACATTCTGTATGTGTGCTATGTTTTTTCTTTATCCATTTATCTATTGAAAGGCACCTAGATTGGTTCCGAAGTTAGCTATTGTGAGTTGAGCTGCTAACAACATTGATGTGACCACATTGCTATAGTATGCTGATTTTAACTCTTTTGCATAAATGTGGATGAGTGGGAAAACTGGGTCATATAGTGGTTCCATTCCAAGTTTTCTAAGGAATCTCCATACTGCTTTCCAGAGTGTTTTCACCAATTTGAGGTCCTACCAGCAATGTATGAATGAGGTACTGAAATTTCTAAGAGTACTAAACTGTGCTTTGTATAAAAACAAAGACTCTCATGGCTTTTGGTAAGCTAACATTTCAGGCTCAAAGTAAAATAAATAATTGAACTTAAATATATTAAAATTAAAACAATCAATTTAATAAAAAATAATAAAATAATTATAATAAATAAATAAACTTCATAATTCTTGACAGGTAACATCTAGGATCTGGGCAATTTCCTATGTTAACAGAAGGGTAAGTAGGATTAGTGATCATAGATGTGAATAGTTGTGATAACTCCAGTTATCTCAATTCAATTGGAGGCAAATTTATTAAAACATAGCAAGGATGGAAGAAAACCTATTGATGACTGGAAAGGACAAAACTATCTAAAACTCTTATTAAAGAGAGTGAGAATGTGAACAAACAAGAATTTGTACAAATATTGTGATCTTTTGTGGTACTAAAGAATATGTGTTCATGAATTTAAAGTGATACTGGATATGTGATTGAGACTAGCTCAGTGGTAGCCTTGTTAAGATTCAATCATAGATGTAGGTGTAGAGGGTGGAAGTTCAGTGGAGAAAGCTGGCAAGAGTCAAAGGAGCTAAGGACCTAGTAAGAGTGATTGTAATGATTGAGCTGTGAAATGTAAACTGGCTAAATAGGGTAGTGAAGGCATCACTTGGGGGTCAGTGAAGGGTGGTAGAATCAATGGATTGTAGACCTCACTCTCAGGGTAATAGAAGAATTTGGGCTGTAATCTAGAGGAAATGAGCCGGAAAGATTATTCTGGTTATCTATCATACAAGCTATTCTTCCTGGCATGTGTCATCTAAAGTTTGCTATTTTTTCACATCTTGATTTTTTGAGTGTCTTGCTCAAAACAATATGGTAATATTTAATCTATTTTCTAAATATAAGAATGATATTGAAAAGATAAATGAAGTCAGTTGTGTGATTTTTTTTTAGAAAAGTCAGGTTGGTTTCTAATTACATTCTTTGTATCATGTTCATATTGCTTTTCAAATGTCCCTAAAACATCTCTTTTATCAAGTTCCTGGTTATTGATATTAGTTTCCTTGAACTAGTATTTAGAAAATGTTTTTGATGTGCCTCTCATAAAGTAAATATTTTCATGAATTTGAATACTAATATTATTGATATTAGTTTCCTTGAACTAGTATTTAGAAAATGTTTTTGATGTGCCTTTCATAAAGTAAATGTTTTCATGAATTTGAATACTAATATTATTGATATTAGTTTCCTTGAACTAGTATTTAGAAAATGTTTTTGATGTGCCTGTCATAAAGTAAATATTTTCATGAATTTGAATACTAATATTATTGATATTAGTTTCCTTGAACTAGTATTTAGAAAATGTTTTTGATGTGCCTCTCATAAAGTAAATATTTTCATGAATTTGTATACTAACGTTTTAACTATATGTTATCGTATGCATCTAGAATATCCCCCAAAGGAAAGATTGATCCCCAATGCAGAAGTGTTCAGAGGTGGGGCCTTTGAAAAAGTTATTAGATCATGAGGCCTCTAACCTCACAAAAGGCTTAACCCATTGATGAAATTATAATTTGGCATTATTGGAAATTGACAATGTAAACTGCAGGAAGTGGGGCCTGGTTGGAGGAAGTAAGCCAGAAGACACATGTCCTAGAAGGACATCTTTTTTGTTTGTTTGTTTTTTTAAGGTAACATTTATTTGTTTGTTTGTTTGTTTTTCTCATGCAATGCTAAAGATCAAACCCAGTGCTTCACACATGCTAGGCAAGAGCTTCCAGGCTTCTCTGAGGTAAGCAGCACTGATACACCCTTTTGCCTTGATGTTTTGCCTTACCTCAAACTCAGAGCAATGATACCAAGAGACTGTGGACTGAAATTTCTGATATTGTGAGACAAAATAAATCATTCCTTCACTGAGTTGATTTTATCAGGTATTTTGTCACAGCAATGAAAAGCTAACACAATATGTAAATTATGGCCTGTATTAAAATATAAACATAATAAAATATATGATATCTAATTATAAAACTTTGCCAATTATAGAAATAGAAAAAGAATGAGGAAAAGGTGAATGTAATATTAATTATTTTCTCTTTTGAAAATAATTTTCAAAATTTCCCATTAGTAGAAAACTTTCTCATTAGATTTTAATAATTATATTTTAGTCAATTTTTTTTCATTTATGTAAAAATTTATTTCCCCAAAATGTAGAAAAAGTGATACTATTACATATGATACAGTCACAAGAATCTAAAGAAAAGTGTGGATTTTATTCAGCTGCACAATTTGCTAGTGTATCTCCTGGGTAGTGTGATGCTTAATAAAGAGGAGTGAGGGGCAGGGGATTTGGATAAGCTGGAAGCAGGGTGAATTTAGTCAGAATTGTAAACTCAAGTTGGTCCCCACACTGTTGGGGAAATGTGGAATGTTTCAGCTCTGAGATGTTGACCGAGAAAGCAAAAATACAACAAAGCCAAAATGTGCAACCCCTGCCTAAAAGTTCTCCATATCCAGTTTCATCAGGAGTTTCTTGGTCTTTTATTAACTTGGTCCCAAAGAAGGAATTCAAATCTTGGATAATTTGCTATTCCCTGATGGATGGAGATGACATCAGGCCAATTACTTTTCTATATCTACTTTGCTGCCAGAGATACCCCTTCTGCCCAACATGTTTGTTGACAGAAAAAAAAACAACAACTCTTCTGTGTAATTTATGGATGGCTAGCAGTCTTTTTGATATGGCTGACCCTAATAGGACTGTACTGCACAGTATTCCTGCTCAGGTATGGCCCCAAGAGGCGACAAGCTTGGGTCATTATTAGAATAAGTAAGACACTTGCTCATCAGAGGACAACTTTAGAATGAAAGAAAAATGTAGAACATAGCATCAAGGATTATTCAAGCAATACTGGGTAAATATTGTGACTATTTCCCAAGCACTGTCAAGCTGACTGCTCCAAGGATATGTATTCTGCACAGTGGAGTGTGGAGAAGGGTGGGACGACTAGGTTTATCTATGGTTCATGGTTTCCCACGCTGGCTCTTTTTTTTTTTTTTTTTTTGCTCTGGATGGGAAATCCCCACCCATTTTATTGTGATGGCCCCTAGCCTCCTGTAACTTGGCCAACAGTGACCCAGAACCGTTACACCCGTTAGCATCTTAAATTAACCCATGACTAATCGGAGCCTATCTTGAAAGTGTGGGGTTGACTATATTCCCAGGAACCAAAAGCCCTCCATCTGAAGGGAGTATGCTCAGTATGAAACGCCCTGCCTACCTTAGTAATAAATGCAACTTAAGGATAAAAGTAGAGCTGAGAAAGCTGGTGCCATTTGGAAATTTAAAAAAAAGGGGGGGGGTGAGGAATTAGATTTAACTGGTGCCCAAAGCTTCTTTGATACAAAATATTTGGTCACATAATCATAATTTGCTTGAAATCCCAGCAAAGCGAAGATGCAATAACAAAAGAAACTTCTTACAAAAGAAGAGAAAGACTTGGAGCTCTAGGTTTTCTGTTGGAACAAGACTCTTCCGGTTCTGGTTATATACAGTTAAGTTCATTTAGTGTCTGATCCAGTGTCTGATGTAGGCCCATGTTCTCTTCTTTGGCCTGGGCAAGTTTTTCTTCCAGGTCGTCGATCGTCTTTTCCAGTTTGGCCACTGTTCTCTCTGCAAATTCAGCGCGGGTCTCGGCCTCCTTCAGCTTGTCAGACAGAAGTTTAATTTCTTCTTCATATTTATCCTCCTTTTCAGATGCAGCCTCGAGCGATTTCAGATTGTTAGTGACATTCTTGAGTTCTTCTTCCAGGTCCCCACATTTTAGTTCAGACACCTCCGCACACTCCTCTGCCCCCTCCAGCTCTCCCTCCAGGATGACCAGCTTCCGAGCCACCTCCTCGAAATTGCGGTCGGCCTCCTCGGCGATGTGCTTGGCCTCTTTGTGCTGCATCTCCTGAATCTCCATCTTCTCCTCGTCCTTCATGGCGCGGTTTTCTATCATCTTCATTCCCCTCTCGCTCTCATCCACAGCCTTTTCTGCCTCCTCCAACTTCTGCAGGGCGGTGGCCAGCCGTTCCTGGGCCCTGTCCAGCTTCTCCTCCACCAGCTGGATGCGTCGGTTGAGAGCTGCCACATCACCTTCGGCTTTTTCGTGCCGCTCGCGCTCGCCGTCCAGCTCCTGCTGCAGGCCCTGAGCACGGTCCTCCGCCTCATCCGCCTGCTGCGGCAGGGCCTGGATCTTGCGTTTCACCGCCTCCAGGGAGTTGAGGCCAGCCACGGCGCGGAGGCGCAGGGGCGCACGGGGGGATCAGCTGGGCTCCGCTTGGCTCCTGAGAGAGCTACAGCTGCCGCGCCGGCCCCGCAGCCTTTGCCTGCGCCGGGCCGCCCCCGCCTCTCCCAGCCCCCAGGCCCCGATGCAGTCCAGGAGATGAGGTCACCGGGGCCATCCGCCGACATCAGCACCGCTGGGGGAGAGCCTGATGTCGGCACCGCTGGCCGCAGCTGCAGGAAAGTGCCCCTTTTCGGGACTTATTTGGAGAAAGCACCCTTTAGGCAATATCAATACTATTAATGAACATGACTATATTAGACCTCATGGAAGTATTATTGATTTTAACTCATAAGTGTCTGATAAAAAATAAAGAAGAATCAAGATCTTGGCACTATCAGTTTCTAACTATTTAGTTATACTTATATTAAGACAATTGCCTGCCGTTTGTGGACTACTTTGTAAAAATCTTTTAAGATTTCTTCCTCATTTTTGGTGTGTGTTTTATTAAAACTAGACAATGTGATCTGTGGAGATACTTAACTAGTGTGCTTAACTTACAACAGTTCAAACTGGAGCAAGGTCACCTGTCTTATTGAACTCCCACAGTTTCATCAGGTTATCTCAAGAAGCTATACATATGAGGTCTTGCATTTGGGCTCAAAAAGGAATTTCATGCCAATTTGTACATTAAATATTAGTATAACTTTATATATTTATTATTTATAAGTGAGAATTTAAAGAGAAATTGTAGTATTTAACTTCCAACCCTAGTGAATTATCTCATTTCCCCTCAACTTTAATGTCTATTATCTTATTCAGTCCAATTCATGGGAAAATCAAGGTTTCTTTTTCATTGTTCTAGTTTCCAATCTATCATAGGAACTAACATGTATTCTGTGTTTATTAATATTTGGTGAATGAATAAATTGATAGTGTCCCCTGATTTAATATCAGGAAACTATTTGCAGTATTTGGCTATATTTTTGTCTTCTACGATTTCTCACAGCAGTTATAAAATTATATCTTCTTATCATCTTTCTAAAATAGAATAGGTCTAGATCCAATCCCATACTGAAATTTTCCATATTGGAAAATATATGATCATCCCTTATTTCAAATGGTCTTTTCCTATCTGCAATGGCTGGCTACCCTTCTGTTGTTTTCTGTTTGTTCTAAAATATTTTCCTTGTAAAGTTTTTATAGCAATGTATATTCAGGGCACATATGAAATAATTTGATAAATATCTGTTTACCTATCATGATTCCAAGGATCAAGTTTAGATACTTTTTTCCTTAATAACTTCCCACATCCTCATCCCCAACTTGAAGGATCTCTAGAGCTCTCTGAGAAATGGGCAACCATGCAATGACAACTTTCTTTCTGGCACTACTTTTCCATCCCAGAAAAGGAATTTAGTTTACATAGAGCACATCTTCTGAAATTCCTCAAGGCCCTGGAGTAATTTCATTCCTTGGTACATGTCTCCCATGGTACTCATTTGGTAAAGATGTAAAGTATTCCTTGGAATTATTTCTTCACTCATGTTACTGTACTTCTCACCTCCATTTCCTTCAATACTTAGAAATATCTATAGTCCACCATTAATTAAAAGAATTTGTCTTAGATAATTTTGAAAACTGTTACTCAGTTAAAAAAAATTAGTAGAGGGAATAGGAAATAAAAAACAGAGGATGTGTTTAGTTGATTCTAGCGTTTCCCTCTTCATCATGCTATTGCATTCCCCCCCCTAGTTTTTCTCCTGTTATGAAAGTGATTCTTAGGCTAAGGATACAGCTCAGTTGGTAGAGTGCTTGCCTCACATGTACAAGGCCCTGGATTCAATCCTCAGCACCACACACACAAAAAAAGATTCTTACCTTCTTCACTGTTACTTTGCCATCACTGTACAGACCCATAGAGAAGTGTTGGTTCTGTCATGTATGTTACTGTGCCACACCCTCAATGACAAGTATGAACTTTCTTTCAGCATGCATAGCACATGTGTAGCAGTATATTTCCTTTACACGTTCATTATGTTTAGAGGAAAAAAATAAATTTCCCATTGCCTTGTCAGAATGTGAGTCAACAGTTGAAGTTGCTTCCTGCTGAAATGGCTAGTTTAGGAGCACTGGGGCCCAAGGTCTACTCAGCTGCCCCTGGAACTACAAGTGATCAGCATCCCTGATACACCTGTAACATCCACTTGGAAGGACAGTGGGGATTTCTACTTTGAGAGACTGTCCAGACCACTTTTATCATATTTCATGTAATTGTTTATTTTCCTCAGGCAATATCTAAAGTCCAAAACTCTACATTTTTAATATTAAGATATGACATCTTAATATTGAAGAATCAATAAAATAAGAATTTAGGACTAGTAATAAAACTCTTGTTGGGTTAAAAAGATAAAAATACATATTCTTGAAATGAGAAAATAACTGCAAAAATATTTAACTTACATATAATAAGAGTTTTCCTTTTAGTGTATAGTTTTATGAGACTTGATGAACACATAGAGCCATGTAAGCATCACCACAATCAAAAGGTAAAACAATTTCATCAATTATAAGAAATGCCCAAGAATGCCTCTGTAGCCTACTCCATTATCATCCCTGGGCCATAAGTCATTACTGGTTTATTTACTATAGGTTATCATTTTGCATATTTTAGAACTTCATATAGATGAATTTCTGCATTTTGCATTGTTTCAAGTCTGACTTCCTCCACTTAACATAAGACATTTTAGATTCCATATTGCTGCATGTTTCAGAACTTTGTTTCTTCCTCTTTGCAGGGGAGTAGTGTTCCATTGTATGAATGTATCTAATCTAATAGTTGAAACACATTTGAGATGTTTGAGTAATTAAATTTGTTGTAATGATTTCTATACAGTGTTCTGAGTGAACAGAGTTTCAGATAAATGCAAAACATACACTGTTACCTAATTAACAATAATTTATGTACATCCATGAATATTCCATATTCTATTACAAATTCATTCTGGACTGTCACAATAGCACAGAAATCTTACTATGATCTTCTAAAAAGTTAACTTTCCAACTCTTCAGGCTTCTCGATTTCTCCAGACTAAATTTAATGTGAAGACCTTTGCTTCATTCTCCATTTAAAAAATAGAAGCCAACCAATGCAAAATCTGCCATCTCTCCCCATAGTCCCAAACCTTACTTTTGCATCCCTTTACTCCTGGTTTTGTCCTGTTAGAATAGAAACATTTCTTGTATCTGTCTCCTCAAAGAGGTTATTGCTAAGCTGTTTTTATTTATTCATTGTTTATTTACACCCATCTACTTACAATTCATTTCCACCCTCAGTGCCCATGGAGACTACTTTCCCGTAAGTTACAAATGACCTTCATGATGCTAAATTCAATTAAGTTTTGTTCTGTCATTATCTTACTCTAATCTCTTGCATATTTGTCAGCATTTACTGCTTCCTTTTGTTTCATTTTAAAGCTATTGATTGCTGTGGCTAGAATATTTAATGCAATCAAATTTAATTATTTCAAGTCATTTGGAGAAGTGTTATAAAGCAGTTTTGTTTTGTTTTGTTTTGGTACTGAGGTGCTTTAGCTCCAAGAAGCATTTACAATCCATTTATTTTTAATTTTTTTTTTGAGGCAGGTCTCTGTAGTTGTGACTCTGGCCCTGTGATCCCCGTCTCAGCCTCCTGAGTTGCTGGAAATACAGGCTGTGTCACTGCACCCAGCAGTGCAGCCTTTTTTATTCTCTGTTTTACTCTATTATTATATTCTCCCCCCAAATATTTAGTTTTCAAAACTTTCAGACATACAGATAAGTTTCAAAAATAGTGAAAAGAATGCTCATATGTCATGTTGTTTTTTCAATAGTTAAAAATGGCATTTGATTTCTCTCTATACATGTCTCTAAAGTTTATTTATCTACTTTTCTATAAACAAAAACAAAATATTTTTTGTATTATGTGTGTGGATATCCAACTCTTCCATTTCCATTTGTTAAAAAACCCTTTCTTCATTGAATTAATTACCTTATTAAGTTTGCTGAAAATCAATTGATAATATTAATGTGAGTATATTTCTAGATGATATATTTATTCCATCATCCTATGTGTCTCTTAATGCTCACACCAGTCTTTATTACCATAGTTTAGCAATGTATGTTAATTTCAATTCACACACTGTAAATTTTCCAAACTTCCTCCTTTTAAAATTCAACTTTCTATTTTAATGCAGTTTTACATCTACACAAGTATTGAGAACATGGCAGAGGTTCCCATATAATCCATATTCAGGTTTCCTCATTATGAGCATCTGGTACATTGTCACAATTAGCACTACACTGTTAATACATTATCATTAAATGCTGTCCATACATCATTCATATTCCTTAGATTTCCCTTAATGCTATTTTTTCTGGGTACAGATTTTATCCAGCAAACAACAGAACATTTAGTAGGCATGTCATCTCAGACTCCTCTTGGCTATAAATGACAGTTTCTCAGATTTTCCTCTTTTCAATGACCTTGACAGTTTTGAAGAGTACTCATCAGGTCTTTTATAGAATATATCTTGGTTTGGATTTGTCTGATGTTTTTCTCATGATCAGATAGAAGGAATGTATTTTCAGGAGGAAGACACAGAAGTAAAATGCCTTTTTCAAGACATCAAGGTTATATGATGGGTATGTGCTATGCATACCTTGATGTTTATGAAGGGTATATACTATCAATGTGATTTACCACATGATTGATGTTTACCTTGATTACCTGGTTTGTGTTAGGGACCACCTCCTTGAGAACAGAGTATTACATAAATTATTTGGAATTTATCTACACAGAATATTCTCTAATTTGTCTATTTATGAAATCTTTTATATGAATAAATAAAATGCATTTATTTATGGATATGTTGTTTATACATTGGTTAATAATGAAATGTTTATTTGTTTATTTTGTTGCTCCAGGTTTGGCCAATGGGAACTTTCAGTTGGCTTCTATTCCCATTAACTATTCCATCATAGTAGTATACTTTAGTTTGCTTTTTGGGGGAGAGGAGTTTTACTACAGCATGCTCCAAATTAGTCATGTATATTTACTGGTCAGTTCTAAAATCCAGAATTTCTCTAAGAATCCTAGGAGAATCTTATTAGAAAGTACTATCTGAGTCCTAAGCATGTTTTTTACTCTAGTAATATTATTGCTTCCAGGCCCTCTTAGCCAATTGAGCAAGGAGACATGAAGATGTATTTACATATCTATAAACATTTCTATACCTTCTATCTCTTTATTAAGCTAAACATGAGTTCATAAACCAACTCCAATCCATTTCCACATGGTTCATTCTAGCCTCCTTTCTTTATCCTCTATAATCTCTCATTTCAACAATTAGAAAACTGACTTAATGCTGTCTGCCATTCACTTACTTATGTGTTCAGTTTCTGTATTTATGCAAAGTAATTCTAGAATTGTAAGCTTATACCTTCAGGGAAGCAGTTTGTCAATTAAAATATAGTACTTGTGCATAGTTCCTTCTGCCATTATTCTTACAGATTCTGTCATTTCCCATGTTACTAAGGTAAGCTCACCCCCTACCTCCAATCCCTTCAGTGAATTGGCTTCAGATACCTGTAATACAGTTACATTGTTTTGTCACATTTGTATTCTATCCTGGAGCCCTGTGACTTCTATTTCCTTTTTTTAAAAATAAGTGAACGACCAATAAAAAAAAAAATAAAAATAAAAAAAAAAAATAAGTGACTATGTTAAGCTTCTCTCTTGTTCTCTTGGTTTTGACAGATGCATTGTATCATGTATCCACTATAATCTTACCACACAGAATAAGATCATGACCTACAAAATCTCCTGGCATCACTCATTAAACCCTCCCTCTCCAACTCTTGGTAGAGTAACCATAGTTTTGTCTTTACCAGATGTCATATGTTGGAACAATACAATATAGAAGTTTTTCAGTCGATCTTTTTTTCCCTTAACAACATACTAGTAAGATTCACCATGTCTTCAAATGGTTGAAGGGATCATTCCTTTTTTTTAGTCACTGGATGATTGTATTGGTCTGTTTGGGAGGCTATAACAAATTACCTTAAAATGGGAGGCTTATGAACCACATAAATTTATTTCTCATGTTCTAAAAACTGAAAAGTTCAGAACAGGACGCTAGCAGATTTAATGTGAGTTCTTGCTTCCTACATGACCATCTTTTTGCCACAAACTCACATGGTGAAAGGGGCAAGCAGCTCTCTCAGGCATTTTCTTAGGGCATTAGTCCCATTCACGATGCTCCCCACCTTCAGGATCGAATTGCCTCCCAAGAGCCTTACTTTCTAATACAATAAATTCAGGGTTAAAATTGAAAAATATGAATTTTGGAAAGGCACTCAGACCATAGCAATAGGATTTCATTGTATGAATGTATCCAAATAGTTTATATAGCCCCAATGAAGCTCCTCTTGGTTGCTTCGAGTTATGTGATTATGAATAAATCCATTACAAATGTTCACATGCATGTTCTTATGTGTATGTGAGTTTTCAGATTCATCAGGTAAACACCTAAGCATGTGATTGCTGGATCAGGTAATAAAACTGTGTTTAGCTTTGTATAAAACTGCCAAATTGTCTTCCAAAGTGACTGTAGTATTTTGCATCCTCATTGGAAACAAATAAGCGTTCCTGCAGGTCTTCAGGAATTGATAATTTTAGAATACTGGATTTTTATAAATTAATTAATTTACTTTATTTGTTCTTTTTAGATATTCATGATAGGAGAATATATTTTGGCATATATACATGAAGTTAGAATGTTGGATTTAAGTCATTTACTAGGTGTTTAGTAGTTTCTTATTGTTGTTTTAATTTTCATTTTCTTAAATACAAATTATATTAAGCATCTTTTCATATACTTGCTTGCTACCCATATATCCTTTCACATTTTTGTTCATTTTTAAACTTTAAGAGACCCTCAAATATTTTGAATATAAATCTGGTATCAGATATGTGTTTTGCAAATATTTTCTCCCAGTTTCTGTCTTGGGTGTTTTTTTCCCTCTCTCTCCCTTTTGCAGTGCTAGGAATTGAACTAAAAGCTTTGTGTGTACTAGTCAAACGTGGTGCTGCCAAACTACAACCCAGCCCCATTTTCGTTCTCTTATCAGTGTGTTTTCAGAACAGAACTTTTAGTTTTAATTTAAGAAGTCTAATGTATTATTTCTTAATGAATTATGATTTTATATTATATTTATTTTATGAACTCATCACTAAATGAAAGGTCATAATTTTCTCCAATATTGTCCTCTAGTAATTTTTTTAAAAGTTTTGTTTGTTTTTTTAGTTTTTCATTGATATCTAAAATCCATTTTTAGGTAACTTTATTGGAAGGTATAACATCTGTGTTATTTTATTTTTAATGAATATTCAATTCTTTCAGTGCATTTTGTTGCAAAGCCTATCATATCTTCATTGAATTGTTTTTAAAACTTTATGAAAAAAAATTAGATGAGCCAGGCACAGGTGGCAAATGCCTGTCTTCCCACCTACTCAGGTGGCAGACACAGGAAGAGCACATGAGCTCAGCATCTCAGAACTGGCCTGGGCAACATAATGAAACACATTCTCTCAAAGAAAATTAGTTGACTACTTTTGAGAGTCTATTTATAGGTTGTATATTATTTTACCTTACTGTATATATCTATATTGCATATGTATATGTGGATTTATTTTAGCTTTAAAGTAGGTCTTGAAATCAATGAATTAGTTATTACTATTTTTCTTCTACAGTAATTTATTGGTAACTCTGGGTCTTTTGATTCTGTATTTAAGGTTTAAAATCAGTTTGTTGATATCTCCAAAAAAAGTTGCATGGGTTTTGAGAAAGATTCAGATAAATTTAAAGATAAAATTTTGAAGAATTCATAATTTAATAATATTGAGTCTTTTAATCCATGATCATGGAATATCTTTCAATTTTTAGACATTCTTTGATATAAATTATCAGTGTTTTATAGTTTTTACATACAAACCCTAAATGTAGTTTTTCTTTAGTTTGTACCAATGTATTGCTTTTTTTGGTGATATTGGATATGATATTGTTTTGTGATTTCTTATATTAACTATTTATTGTTGGCTTATAAGAAAGTAATAATTAGCCTGTGATTGACTTTGGATTCTGAGAAGTTGGTTTACTTATTAATCAGTCCCATTTTAATTTTTTTGCTGGTTCTTTGGGAGTTTTCAATGCGGAAATTGTTATTTTATTTCTTACTTTGTAAAATGTATAATTATTGTTTCTTTTTTCTTATTATACTAACTAGAATTTTCAGTGTGATCTTGAATAGAAATAGTAAGACATGACATCATTGTCTTGTTCCCAATCATAGAGGGAAAATGTCTAATTTGTTCACTACTAGATACAATATACTTGCTGTAGACTATTTGTGCACATTTTTTTTATTTTATTGAGTTGAAGGAGTTTTCTGAGTTTAAATAGGCCTAGTGTCATTTCTATTGAATTATATTGGTTAAAGCAATAATACAGTCCACTTAATTCAAAGAGAAGGATGATAGGTCCACTCTTATCATGAGAGGTATTTCAAATGTGCAGCCATCTTTACCCTTCATGGTTTGCCTTGAATTGTAAATAGTTTATATTTGTTCTACATGGAAAATATACTCACTTCTAAATCTCACTGTCTCATCCTCTTTCAGTATTATTATGAATTCCAAAATTTCATTCCACTTGAAATGATGACTGGTATGTATTACATAGCCTTATGTATGGCTTCTCTGGAGATTAACATGTGATTAAGAGCTAAATTATTTTTTTTCTCGACACACAATATACAATGATGATATAGTCATTAAAAACAGTAATAGACATGTTTGTTAAAAAAAAGGAGGGGAAAAACAGGAAGCATATGGGAATGTATAGCAATTGTGAAATCTAGTCAGGTACATGTGGCCATTTTAATTATTGGAGTCCAGTGCTATTGAAGGATAAGATTCTCATCTGGGACATTGGATTTATCTTTCCATTCTATAAAACACGGTTTATGTTTGTAGCTGAGTACTTTTCTCAGCTTTATTTTTATCTACAGAAAATTAGAGACCCAACTGCATTTTTCATTCTGTAATATAACTATATTTTTCCAGTCCAACTGGTATAAATCTTTTAAAAGCTTTGTAAACTTTTTGTGTATTAATTTACAATTCATTCCAACAGACAACACTATACCCACAAATATTTTCAAAATAGATACTTCTATACTTAGAGCACTCTTTGAAGTTAAAAATATGACCTCAAGATTTTTGTAAGCCTACTATTTTAACAAATATATTCTACAGGTTTTGCCTAAGAAGATTTTTTTTCTTTATGTCCTTAGTAGTCATTTGGTCCAAATGAAAGAAACCATGAAAAAACACCTTTAGTCTTGCTGAGGTCTTAAAAAAGTGTTTTACATGTTCACTCTTGGCTTCACTTTCACCCTCAGACCATGCATTACTAAGAGGGACCTGCATGTGACATCTTCTCTGCGTCTATTTCTTACTTTTTAGTTTGGAAAAGATGTCCTGAGATCTTAGTATTTTTTCCAGGTGTTTTTAAGCAGTTTGGAATTTTAATCTTTAATTTTGTCATAGGAAGTTAGGAAAATTTGAGCCTGCAAATCTTAGCAAGATTTATGAGTTCACAAAGTTCTTTTATGTTTTCCATACTATTGTAAACAATAGTTTTGCTAGCTGCTCTCTCTGTATGTAACTCAACTATACTTTATATTGGCCTTTAATAAAGTTTTCCTCATCATCCATAATGTTCCAGTAGTCTCCCTAAGGCAATTCAAAGGTTCATCAATAGTTCCATCCAGGTCCTGTACACCATACAACTTGAATTTCAAATATTCTGTTTTAAAAACTTTTTTATAATACCAACACGTTTACGGGTATCAACTTTTGTTCTAGTTATCTATTTCTAAATAACAAATTACCATAGGACTTAGATGCTTATAACAAGATATGATTTATTATATTTCATGATTTTTTGACTCACTAATTTGATAGAGCTTATATAGCCCATACTTCTCTTTATGATGTTGAACAGTGCCATTTTCTAAGATTCATCTGGTAGATGGGATAGTCTACAAAGTAAATATTACTTTACAAACATACCTGGTCCCTAAGTTTTTGATTTGACTCCTGGTCTGGTCTGAGTTCTCTGAGACTTTTGAAATAACACATTTATCTTAGCACTGAGTTCTTCTAGTAGATGGATTTAACATTGCAGTTCAAAGTTCCCAAAGTATTTCAAGAGACAAAGAATTCAAGAGAATCCTCTCTCAGGCCTTGGGCTGGAAACTGACTTGAGTATACATCCAGTATATTCTATTACTCAGAACAGTCACAAAACCCAGGCAGATTCAAGTTGAGTGAACATAGAGCCCCTTCTTTTGGGGAAGAGTCTCAAAGACTCTTTTTGGTCATTTCTAATTTATCATACCTTCTATTTTCTATTTTTAATCAACTGTAACAAATTGAATCTTGAAATATGAATTTCTTTTTTGTCGTAGTAACTGTTTGTATACTTTTACAAGTCTTGAAACTTGGTTACCAATTAGTAGTCATTTTGTTAGGAAAAAATCTATTTAAAAATAAAAATACATGTTAGAAATTATCTAGCCCTGTTTCTTGGAAGAACATACCTTTAAAAATGGAGGATCAGAAGCTTCCTGGTCAATGCCAGTTCTATTATCTATTACTCTTATAAGAACTTTGTTTTCCTCTTTCATAAAGTAGGAATTTATATCCATAGTATTCATATAATTTAGTCTAAATTGCAGCATGTTGGGGAATACTAAAAATAAAATGGGCATGTTTCATTTGTAGTAGTCTAAACTCGAGATATCTCAGTCAAATTTCAGGTTGTCTTTCTATTTCTCAAGACTTTTTTGATGGTCAATGTTATGATTTAAATGTAAAATATCCCCCCAAAGCTTATGTGTTAGACAATGTGAGAAAGTTTAGAGGTGAGATGACTGGGCTATGAAAGCCTTAATTAAATTAGTTCATTAAACCCCTGATAGGGATCAATTAGGTAGTAACTCTAGGCAGGTAGGGTGTACCTGGAGGTGGGTCACTAGAGGTTTGCCTTTGGGGTATATATTTTGTCTGTGGTAAGGGGAGTCTTTCTGTCTATGTTTTATGATGCCATGTCCTGATTGTCCTAGTCTGCTTTTCTCTGCTATGTCTTTCCTCCATGATGTCCTGACTTAACTCAGGTCCTGTGAAATGGAGCCAGCCATCTCTGGACTGAGACCTCTGAACCCCCAAATAAACTTTTCCTTGTCTAAAATTTTTCTTCTCATGTCTTTTTGGTTACAGTGGTGAAAAGGCTGACCAAAAGAATCAAATATATCAATGAATATTCAAAAATATCAAACAAAATAGGAGTAAGGTAATGATACACATCCAAAACTTTGGGGGTTATTCTTATCATTTATTTAGTATTTCTAAATATGTTCAAATCATTTTCACAATAATAAATGTCTACTGCTGATCTTTAATTTAAAAATTGTCATCATATATTTTAAGGTAATTCCTTTGATCACCATCCCCTTAGGCATGGTAGTCTTTCCTGATCTTTTACAGCAACTCATGTCTTTTTAGTTGAACAATTGTCAGATTAAGTAATATCGGGTCCTTTGTGTCCCATGTTTCTTCTTATTAATATAGTTTTATATTCATTAAAGTGGCTCCTCAGTGGTTTTAAATTACAAATATCAGGACAATTTTCAACTCATCACTCGTTAAATAAAGCTATCCTTTTACTTAACCTCAAATGAAAATCTTTAGCTTAGCACTTGCAAATTGAAACCATTCTAAAACACTCTAATTCAAAATAGTTTATTATAGACAATAGTCAATATTCATTCTGATTTTCCAGGTCCAGAATATAGGGCTCCACTCTGGCATTATATTTTGTGAATTCTCTCCTCACTCCTGCATTGTTCGTCTTGCTGTTTGATTCTGATACAGTAGGATCAGCATATGGGGAGCTGTATTCTTGGTAATGCTGGGGTAATAAAGACATGGAAGAATGACTCTGAACAAAAACTTGAAGCCAACTGCTCTCAAATATAAAAGTGCTCTTCAAAGACAGAAAATTCTTTTTTGTGGGAAATGGAGGTACTCAGTGACTGGCTGGAACTCAGGTGTGAAGGAACTGAGAGAACAAGGTCACATCGTGCCTAGGAACAATATTGACCCAATTAGCTGTCCAAGGAGTAATGATTAATCCATGGCCTCACACCATTCCATTATTTGGCCTTGGGTTTTTATTTGAAGAGAGTTTTATCTTACAAAAAATACAATTGTGATCTCTGTGTTTAGAATCTATGTAATATATGTGAGATTTAATTAATTTTTCTAAATGTACAATAATAAAAATGTATGCTTACAAAATTTAACAAGAACATGGAAGAGAAAGGTGAGTTTGGAGGTTTGAAAAGTTCCAGGGAACTTCTCCTAACAAGGAATATTTATCTATTAGAGTGCTTAGTTCATGTTTGGGTTCAGATTGGGGAGTGTCACCAAGGTGTTATGAAAGGAAGCTCAGGAAGTGCTATCATGTACACATACACAACACTAGAAAACTGCTTCAAAGTGAAGTTTTAAAACCACTACCATAACCTAATTCACCCATGATTTGATACACTCCTGTCATTTTTATTTTAATGTTGTATTTGTTTAATTTCTCATAGATTTTGCAGTATTTCATAGACTTTGCTTAGAAATGTTATTTTAGTGTATATTTTCCTTCTATTCTAGGCTTTTTCTAATGTTAGATAACAAATATTTTCTTGTAGATTAATAAAAAGTATCAATGATGCCTGCTTAAGTGGCCTCAATCTGAGAAGAAGTATCAGCTTTGCACATATTGTCAACAACAGACTTAAGCATAGTGTGAATCATGAGTTCCCACTGTAGTATTAAGAAGAAAACTACAGCACTCTTTTCCCCTTTTAATGTATGTCATTTCATTCTTCTGTCCAAAGAATAATAATTAAAGAAACACTCCACGGTGCATGGTGTCATGGCAATATTTGGTAGAAGGTTATCTGTTTTGATAATTTATTTCACCAGTAGTTTTATTTATAAGAATCACTTACTTAAAAGTAACTGTAATATTCACAGAAAACAGTTCTATTGTTTTCATTTTGAAGAAGTTGCATTACATGGGATGAAAGAGACTTTTCTTTCTTTGATCTCCTTGTCCTTACATTTCTTTATATCTGCAACAAATTTGTATATAACCACTTTTTACTATATAAGATATTCAAAGTTGACAAAATGAATGTTCAAAGTCTTCAAAGGTTTTTAACAAATAGACTTTAAAATTTTAGCTAGTAATCTTTGACATTAAGAAAATATCCAAAACAATAGTGTTCTTTGAGTTGATATGATTAAACTGTGAACTAGATACATTTTATTCATTAAATATAACACTATTTAGCATTTAGTTCTGAGATGATAAAGCTAATGTTATTTGCTTTAACAATCCTCTCAATTAAAATATACACTATGATTGAATTATTGCCAGTTACATAAGTCTTTGTGCTTTTTGTAAGTTTTTCATTTTTAATATTAAATATAAAAATCAACTATTTTCTAATTATATTTGTCTTCATCATACTCATATACAAAGTTCATATTAACCCTGTTACATCTTTCTTTGAAGATTTTGTGTATGTGTATGATACTGGTGATTGACTCCAGACCATACTAGACAAATGTCTTATCATTAAGTCACACAAAAACCCCATAATTTCTTAGAATGTTTCAAAATGAGGAAGTCCTAATTTTTATGTATTTATATCAAGGGTTAAAGTACTTTATATCTCAAATGTTGAGTTTTGATTATATTTAGTTTAGATAATGTTACTAATTATTATACAACACAGAAACATTTTTGTTCAGATATTTGCTTTTATCCTATGTTGTTGTATTATCTATTTTACCTTTTTCTTAATGAACATCATAGCCCCATGATCATATTATATTTCATTTTTTTTTTCTTTTTTCAGTGATGGGAATCAAACCCAAGACCTCGAATATGCTAGGCAAGTGCTCCATCAATGGTTGCTTTGTTTTCTTACAGCTTGGGCCCCCAGGAGCAGAAGGCCACTGCTTTATCCTTTCAGGGTAATTTATCATCATTGCACAAACTTTTTTTTGCTTTTTCATTTTCTTATTTCCTTTCATCCTCACTCTCTTTTTTAATTAATATTCTCCACTTCCAAATGCCAATCATTGTGCTCCATGTGAAACTTATTTTGTATGTGTTTTGATGAAGCATATATTGCTTTGATGCTTTTTAATTTTATGTGTGTTTGATTGTGATGCTGGGGGGCTGGCACCCAGGGCCTTGCAAATGCTATGCAAATATTCTGTGTCCACTGAAAACTAAAAAATATATAAATATTAAAAAATTATCTTTCTCTTTAAAAATAGCTTGTAAAGATAACAATATTATACTGCAAAACTTCATGAACTTTCATATTGCTTGCTGTGTGTGACTGAACAGTATGTGAAAAACCTTGGGGATATGTGAAAAATATATTATGAATATAACGGGGAGAACACTTGAGTTTTTTTTTTTTTTTCCTTATTGTACACACATTCTGAGGCCAAATGAGGATCTTTATTAGAGGTCATTTCTCAAAGAAGAGATAGTGATCGTGAGGGAATAAATTAACCTAGATATTATGAAATAAATATAATATATGATTGATTAAAATTGAGGACATATATGGGCATGCCAAATCATTTGCTGAATCATTTCATTTACAGTTATTTAGTTATTTTAATGTTTTGTTTACTATCTGCATTAGAGACATCATTGACCTGCAATTCAGGAAAAGTGTTAATTCTATCACTGAATTTATCAGGTTTTGTCACTTTGATATATTACTTATTGCCATAGGATCTCTTGTTCTTCAATGTATATATTTATAAATTTACACATTCTAGAAGGTTTTAGGATGATAAAAGAAAATATGTATTAAAAGAATAGGTAAAAAAGTTCTTTATAATTAATGTACCATTGCTACAGTTATTACATAGCATTTTCTTTTTAAGAATGTATTAACCAGCAATATGTGTATAATAATAACATAATGGCCAAATATGGTATAAACAAACATAAATTAATAAATCTTATATGATTCATTTTATAATAATATTGGTAAAATATAATCAGAGGTGAAAATAAACATTTAAATAATGATACATGCACATGTCCATTTTTATTAAGGTATAGTGAAATATATCTATTTTTGTAATATACTTTTGTTCACAAAAGCATCATAAATATTATTGTAGCTGCACAAAATTAAAAATCCAAATTGTACATATCTCAGTAAATAAATGGCTTTTAGTGACTGAAATTTCTGAGTCTGTTTTGTGAAACACAAATACTCAGTAAAATATGCTCTGAAGAAAACCTCAATTTGAAAATGTAAAAACATAGAAAGGAGTATTTAGAGTTGTTTTACCATGAGTTTAAATTAAAATAGTTTTGATGCCCGAACAAATACTCTGAAGTTTTTACCCTTAAGAAATACATATGAAAGAGTACATCAATTCTGTCTCGAGTAATGCAAGCATAAGAGAAAGATGATAAGAATATTAAGTAAGCCTCAAAAATCTGAGGATCATGAAATAAATGAATTGTTGGCAAGAAAATATCTAGAATCAATTTTGATATAAAGTCAAAACCAATAAGCATTCTAATTTACCAAATCTTAATGATTTAATATATTAGAGAAAAGAAATCAGAATTCCAAGCAAAGGCTTGAGAAATGGGTGTGCACAGCAAGGTTTAACCTCAGAAAATTTTATACATCCCCTGTGTCTGTCCATGTGTCTCTCTCACGTCTTTCCACTGTGATACCAAAAACAAAAACAATGAAGAACAAGTTTTTGAGTAATTATATTTAGGTCTTAAAACAGTTAAAGAAAATGGCTAGCTCTCTTTATCTATTTTTAGTAGTAATTTGCCTTAGTATTTCCTCAATAATTAATGATCACCCTGTGCTTGTTGCTCATAATTTAGAATGTGGAGACCCACTGAGAATGAGGCTCTGAAGACTACTATTTGAATAATGTCAGAACAAAAAGTGCCACAGAACAGTAAGAACTGAAAAACAAGGCCAAGGCCAGTGCAGGACCACACAGCATGTAGGGCTATATAAAGGAGGAGTGGAGTTGGTCTATGAGCTCTGACCTCCCTTAGGCAATGCAAAGGACAGACTAGTATACATTGTCTTAGAAAATATTTTTCTTCAAATCTTATATTTTAATGGATACATGGTAAGAATCCAGAAGTAAAATGTAAAATAGCACATTTACATTCATTTCTGGGATACTTTTACTTCTAGTTCACTAGATTAGCTAATTTTAATGCCTTTCACTATGTCCTAATTGATATTTTAGCTATAGTAGATAACTTTTTATTTTTCAATATTTATCAGGTAATTTACAAAGAATTCCATTACATAATACAGTGATTTAAAAAATAATAATGATGAAATTGTTCAAAACACATACACAGTAATATCACAGGGTATGAAGTCTGTGTAGACACCATAGTCTTTATGTTTAGTTCCTAGTTTAAAGAAAGGTTGACTGACTTGGAAGTTTAGCTTGAAATCTTTTCTCAAAAAAACTTGAAAGAACTTCTCCTGTGTCTTTAGACAGGGAGACTGGCAGTAACTCAGGGACAACTGTGGGTTTGGCACCTTTATTCATGATCACTTTTTCCTTTGTGGAAGACTGTAAACTCTTTGAAGATTCACATTCCCACTCAGCAGTAGGAAATTTTACTTTTTCATGTTTTATTTCCCCTTTTCCATATCTCATTTCTCTCATTTTAGAATTATGTTAGGGAAATTTATTCTCCTGGTCCTATCTTCTGTTTTTTCTCTGAAGAGTCTTTTCAATATTATCTTCCAGGTTTTTTTTTTTAATTTAATCTTGTTTTTAATATACAAATTATCTGCGTTAATTTTTGAGTTTTGCACCTGGTGAGGTATGATTCTTTGGGCTCAGGTTTGAAAAAAGATAATCTTTAAGTTAATAAAGTTTCAATCATATGTATTAAGATAAAGAAACTTAGTTTTAAAATTACCCAGTTTTCTATAATATTTCAAGTACAATAATTTTAAATGAAACATATTTAAAATAAATTAATTTTCTTTCTCATTGGGCAATCTTAATTAAGGCATAATGACTCATTCTATTCTTCTTATAATTTTATTATATGAAATATTCATTGTTGTTTATATATCATTCATATAAAATTATTAATAGAAATTCATCACTGGTTAAGAGACATGATTCAGCCAAGAGGCAAGTTAAATATAAGTTCAAGTTTTTCTCCATACACAAAATAACTTTCTGAGTATAATTTGTGATTGGAAAAAAAGCCTTCAAGATGGCAAGTAGCACAAACAAGTTTACTAAAGGCTAAAACTGACTCTGAAGGTGCATGCCTCTCCCACACCACACCGCCATGAAGTGAAGGTTTCTAAGGCCTGGGAAACTAACTGGGGTATTTTTAATGGGGACATGTACTCTTGTGATACTAACAATTTGTAGAGGGAAAATGACTCAAAAACCCATGAAATGCAGGAACCCCAGAGTTCTGAGAACTATCTTAGATGTAAGCCACCCAGGAGACCTGCCTGACCATTGGATCTTTTCACTTTAGACCTTTTAGAGTAGGAAATAAACATTGATTAAATAAATCACTGAGATGTGGGGTTCTAAACAACATTTATTTTCTCAACTATACAGTCTAAAACATTATTCCTAATGGATTGAAGCACATGTCTCTGGGACACATTTTTCAAGGCTTTTTAATTTTATTAAAATATACACTTCATGTGCCACATTCTTTTCCAAATTTCTTAAGAAACAATGTCAAAGATTTGACATTATGCTTAACCATACTTAGGGAGTCACTTCAAGAAGTGTAGAGTCGAGTTCGGGACCTGCTGTGGCTGCGCCGTCTGCTGCTTCTGCGCCTTCTTGCCGGCTCGGGGGATGTGAGAGCGCAAATCCCTTGGCGGCCGGGCACCAAGTCCAGTCGAGATTTGCCAGCGGGGGTGGGGCTCCACCTCCGCCAGCTCCAGACGCACCCGGCGACTGGGGCCAATGGCCAGCTCCGGCGGGACAGCGGCCGGCGCCGTTGGGGTTTGGCTTCGCTGCGCACCCAGAAGATGAATCGGTCCTCGGCGCCCCCACCGCTCCCGCCGCCCGGGGAGCAAGTGATCCACGTCACGCAGGACCTCGACACGGACCTCGAGGCCCTCTTTAACTCTGTCATGAACCCCAAGCCCAGCTCGTGGCGGAAGAAGATCCTGCTGGAGTCCTTCTTCAAGGAGCCCAACTTGGGCTCGCACTCGCGGCAGTCCAGTACCGACTCGTCGGGCGGCCACCCCAGGCCGCGGGTGGCCGGCGGCGCGAAGCACGTCCGCTCACATTCCTCTCCCGCATCCCTGCAGCTGGGCACCGGTGCGGAGGCTGCTGCCAGCTCCGCGCAGCAGCACGCGCACCTTCGCCAGCAGTCCTACGACGTGACAGACGAGCTGCCGCTGCCCCCAGGCTCGGAGATGGCCTTCAGCTTCCCTGGCTCAGGGAGCACACCTCTCCATGGTCCTTGAGTGTCCTGGGAGACATCACCGGAAGAAGCACATTCTAGAAGCCTATTCTCCCAGGAGAGCCCACACAGTGTGTCCTGACCCCTTTCCAGGCCTCCCTGAGAAGCCAAAGCAGTGACAGGCTGTAGGTTTGTCCTTTCAGCAATGCGGCATGCTCAGCGCAGGTGGTGTGGGCAGGGTCTTCTTTTAAAGCAAAACTGTCCCTGTGTCATTCACCTTGCCAGACCATCCTCTGGACCAAGAGGCTTGCAGACGACTGGTACACCCATGGCACCCAGGCTTCTAGCAGATGTCTCCTGATGTTGACGGTGACCACCTGGACATTGAGGAGGTCAGCCAAGCGGAGAAAGTTCATTTTGTGTGCAACAGAAAAATGACTCCAAATCCGTGTTTCACTAAGGTCCAGGGTGAAGTCAATTTGGTGTAGACTCTGAGCTCTGCATTTCACAGAGGAAGACCTGAAGCCCCCACAAGGGGGAGCCCGAGGGCAAGAAGCCATACTGCTGTCCCCCAGCATCCCACCTGCCTGCCCTTGTTCAGACCCTCCACCCACTTAAGGCAGCAGGACAGTATTCTGCTCATTTGCATGTTACCCACTCACTCAGTGCCCTTCACTCTGCCCTCAGGCCATCCCCTGACCTGTCAGGGGTTAGAAGGAAATTCTCCTTCAAAGAATAGCCTGACATTTACAAGAAACAGCCTCCTGGGAGACATCCTGCCTGGGAGACATCCTGCAGCTACCTATCTCCCTGGAATATCCTGCAGTTATCAGGATCATCAGACATCTTGCAGCTGGCAGTTTTACCACCCACATCCAGCAATTGCTGATTAGAGAGCTTCCCCATCCCCAGCATATAAATACCCCTGTGTGAACAATAAAAGTTTGCAGCTTGATCAGAACTCCTGTCTTGCTGTCCTCCCTCGTGTCTCTTGTCCCTTCATTCCTCCCCACCTAGGTTCGCTGCCCACATTGATGTGTCCTGCCGGTCCTTCTCCCCACCTCCAAAGCGTATGAAGCCCATATACTTCTTCTTTTTTTAGTACCAGGGATTGAACCCAGGGGCACTTAAGCACTGACCAACATCCCCAGCCCTTTTTATTTTTTTTAATTTTGAGACAGGGTCTTGCTAAGTTGCTTAGGGCCTCTCTAAATTGCCGAGGCTGGCCTTAAACTTTCGATCTTCTGCCTCAGCCTCCTAAGTGCTGGGATTACAGGCATGCACCATGGCAGCTGGTGAAACCCATGTACCTGGTGAAACCATGTACCTGGGCCCCGACCTTCTTCTCCACCCACCTGACTGCCTTGTCCTTTCCCACGAACTCTCAAACCCATGGCCTCCTCACGCTCACCCTCTAGCCCAGGCCGAAAAGCAGGTGTGTTTTCTCAAACCACTTGGACCCACTTGACTGATGAGCCAATGGTCCCAAGAGCTGCTGAATGCCTGGGGTCCTATGTCCCCACCACCCTGTCACCTCTCTCCCACTTGGCCAGTTCCCAACACAGTTAAAGAATGAATGTCCAGTGACAGCATATAACTTAAAGAAATGTCATCAGTGGATGGAATTGAATGTGTATGTGTTAATCCAGAAGATTCAGCAGATAGGACAGACCAAAGAAAATCAAGACCGTAGTAATTTTTTGTTAAGAAGGAATTTGTACCCATCTGCCATGTAATGTCATAGTTTAGGAATCAGCAAGCTCTTATTAAAAGGTCCAATAGTAACTACATTAGGCTTTTCAGGCCATCATCTCTGTCAGAACTACTTGATTCTGCCATTAGGGCATGAAATAGGCCATGGAAAGCACATGAATGGATGCACATGGCTGTGTTCCAATAGAACTTCATTTATAAAAACAGGGAGCCCCACTTGGCCAGTGGACTGTGGCTGGCCCATCCTTAGTGTAGACCACACTGCCTGCCTCATACTCTCTTTATTAACAAGTATAAGACATTACACAATGTACACATGTGTCAAAACATCACAGGGTACCCCATAAATATACACAATTTTATGTTATTATGTATCAGTTAAAAAGTAAAGATTAAGCTGTCGGCTGAGGGTGTGGCTCAGAGGTAGAGCACATGCATGAGGCACTGGGTCGGATCCTCAGCACCACATGAAAATAAAATAAAGGTACTGTGTCCACCTATATCTAAAAAAATCATTTTTTTTTAAAAAAAGGAAAGATTAAGAAAACATTTGAGACCACAAAAAGTAGATATCACTAAGGAAAAAAATATATAATTCTACTCCACCCGTTTTTTCTGCCCTTATATTTTATGCTTCTCTGTTTAACACTGGATTCAAGTTCCAACACTCTGGGTGCTAACAGGATTCCTGTGTCAGCCTTGGAATCCACAAGTCCTCACATCTGCTGACCCAGTGGGGACGTGGGATGCTCCACAGCACCCTTTCCCTCCTTCACCTGTTTCAAGGTGAGACCGTGTGAGGTGTGTAATTGAAGACCTGTATTATTAAAACTGTCTTTTGAAAGTAGCACATAAGGAAGGAGCCACCAGTCAGCAGAAAGCTCTGCTGTAGCCTGAAAAACATAATCAACCACCTGCAAGCCAGCAAATTTGACTCGTTATCTTCCTCAAAAACAGGTTGGCCCAGGAGTGATGTTTAAATTGAGGCAGCTGTTTGTTAAAGGCAAAATACTGGGGAGTCTGTTCAACCCAGCGGCTTGCTGGCATCTTCTCCTCACCACATGGATGGATCTTTATAAAAAAGGATATGACTAATTCATTTTGCAAATCAGGTGAACCTTGGTCTCATTTAACTTATAATCATGATTCAAGTGACAAAATAGAGCCGGCTAAATGCTGAGGACCTGTCTTGCCGAATCACACCTGTGATCCCAGTTACTCAGGAGGATCACAAGGCCGAGGCCAGGGTCAGCATCATGGTGAAGCTCCAGCAACTCTGCCTATCTCATCTTAAAATAAAAAAGATAAAGGGCTGAGGATGTGGCTCAGTGATTAAGTACCCCAGGGTTCAATCCTCACTACCATTTTTTAATAAAATTTTTAAATTAAAATAACAGTCATTCCTCTGTCTTGTGGGTTCCACATTCCCAGACTCAACCTCAAGTAAAAAATATTCAGGGAAAAAAATGTGTCTGCACTGAACACTTGCAGACTTTTTCTCCTGTCACTACTAGTGTAACAAGGATTTTCGCAGCATTAACTACTAGAAGAAATCTAGAGATGATCTGAGGGTACAGGAAGATGTGTTGGGTTTTGTGCAGTTGCTCTGCCATACCCCCCATGGGGCTTGACATCCTGGGATTTGGTGTCTACAGGGATCCTGGGACCAACACCTCAGATCCTGAGTGACTGTGCAGTGCTGCTGCTTTTCCTATCGCTTATTTTATTTTATTTTTTAAGTTGTAGATGGACACAATACCCCTATTTTATTTATTTATTTTTATGTGGTGCTGAGACTTGAATCCAGCCTCTCACCCACGCTCGGCAGGTGCTCAACCACTGAGCCACATCCCCAGCTTCCCATCGCTTTGGGAAGCACAGTGAATAGGGCCATCAGAGGTGATGGCTCCTTATCCACGTGTCCCTCTGTCCCTCGTCTGAGGTCCTCAGAAGTAGCTCCAGGTGGGAGGTGCTGATGTCGGGCACCACCACCTTCACCAGCTGCTTCCACGCAGCCTCCTTCACCGCAACCTCGGTGCCCACCTTGAACTTCAGAAGGCGGAATGCCTCCAGCACCTGGGGACATTTCAGAGAGGCCAGTTTTCGAACCCCGTTCTTAGAAAAGCAGAGTGGGGTATTTTAAGAGAAGATTCAAGAAGATGTCCGTTTCTTCAACACCAAACATGTGGGGGTCAAGGAGGAGTTCAGGGAGAGTCACTGACGGGTCAGCCAATGACCAAGACGTCACCCTCCCTGCTCCACGTCAATTTTGCTGACCACGCCTGCGGTCACAGACTCATCTTACCAAGTGTCAATGAGGGAACCGGTGGAGGACAATCTGTGGTGAGAAACAGACCGACAGCAGAAGGCTCCAGACTCCACTCCGCCCCAGAGGAAGGATTCCAGAAAGGAGGGGGCTGGGGCACCACTGAGGGGAGAGAGACACAGGGAGAGGGACACAGGGCTCCATTAAGACAGCCAGAGAGACGAGGAGACAGCCGAGGCTGCCTGCTGCCCCCTCCCCTGACTCAGGCAATGGCAAGGCCCTACTGAGGTGGATGGCGCCAGGCGTCCATCATCTGGAAGAGCGCAGTATGTTTCTGGGAATGGGCTGGTTTGGTTTTGTATTCCTTTAATAAGTCTAGTTGCGACTTCTCATATGACCATTAAGTATGAAGGAAAAAACATGAATTTCCCAATTAATGCAACTACTTCTAAAGAATAGATCTGTTTGCTCTAAATGCAATGATTCAACTGTGGAACGTAAATTGTTAATGTTTAATGAGAAACCCCCTGTAGGAAAAACAGTCGAGGAAGTTTTTGAGAAATTAAATTAAAATCTAAAGAAGAAGAATTAATGTTAAGAAGACAGATTAGTGCTTATTACTGGGCAACTTGTTCTTATCCCTGTGCACAATGGTTTGTGCTCTTGCTCTTGTTTGATTAAAATTAGTAGCCTCACTTTCAAAGTTAACCGCTTACCATAACGGTGGCACCAATTCTAGTCAAGAAAGAATAGTCAAGGTGTAGGCCAGTAGTCTGGGACATTTCTAACTTATTAAAAACTAAGTGGAAACAGCTCAAAGCAAAGTGAACTGAAAGTAAAAATGCTTGCTTATGCATAAGCCAAGATACATTCTTCTATTCTAATTGTAGCTATGTAATACTTTGCTTCTTTGAATAATGATTTCTGTTTTGTAACCACAAAGTACTGTGAGTCTGCCAAAATGAAAAGTATATATGATTAACTTCACAAGTAAAGATTGGGTTCAGCACCTTCATCTTGGTGTCTGCGTTGTCTCTCCACCCCTTTTC
This sequence comes from Urocitellus parryii, assembly GCF_045843805.1. NCBI lineage: Eukaryota > Metazoa > Chordata > Mammalia > Rodentia > Sciuridae > Urocitellus > Urocitellus parryii. Next base: position 908,910 of record NW_027553327.1, read on the forward strand.
GATGACTCCTCACCATCTGTTCGTCTCCTGAGACCCCCTGTGGGAGCTGGACTCCTACAGCTGCCATCTGGTCTGACCACAGGGAACTTTCCAGAAGGAGAGGAAACTCAACAATGCCCCTCAGGTTAGAACCAGCCATCCAGCTTCCGCGCTCAGTCCTACTGCTCCCTGAGGCTGTCCTGCAACACGGCAACCAGGTGATGGGCTCCCACAGCTGGACGGTACCAGCTTAAAGGGTCTCAGTCACTGTGGATTCCGCAGAAGCTTGGGTGGTTCCAGGCACAAAAAGCACATCTAAGACATGTGTGCTGGATGATGCATGTTAAGGAAGGCTGGTTTCGAGGCATAGGAGGCACATCAACTGTTTGTCCAGCAGTTCAAGTGAAGAGAGACCCAGACCTTGAGGAGCAGCCTCTTCCACCAGGGGAGGCCTGGCCTTGGTGCCAGGAGGCCCCGAGGTTCCTTGGGACCCTGATAGAGCCAAATGTCTTCAAAGTCCAGCTCTGAGACTCAGTTCCACTGCTCTCTTGCCCTCTACCACAAGCCCTGTCCTTCTCCCCAACTTTCTACCTGCCCCCAGTGGGGACACCCCTCAGCAACAGGAAATTCAAAACAGGACCAAAAAGTCAAGAGCCAGAAGGAAAACTGACCTTTCAGGAAAGGTTTCTCTGTGCAGTAAGTTTTACAGTAAAAGAAGGTCCGTGCAGCGAGGGAGTGGGACGGCTGGGCGTTGGGCAGCTCCAGGCAAATGCAGCTCCCTACCACCCGGGCACTCAGAAACATCTGCCCAGCCTCTGCCCACAGGAGGCCAGTGGTCACAAGCAGAGCACACAGGGCTGGCTCTAGAGTGTTCCCTTCCGTTTGAGGGGGAAGGGGTGGAAGCTTGGAGAACATCCCCAGTCCCATTGCACATGCACACTGCAAAGAGCCATGAGCTTCAGGAGGCATTAAAAGCAACAAGCAGAGCCAGGAGCTTTGCCACACAAGGGTGGGTATCCTGGCTAACCACTGTCTTTCGGATCTCCTCGGATACATCCTGAGCCCCACCAGGAAGACTGGTAAGAGACTTCCGTGGAGCAGAAAGGAGCAAGACGTCAAAGGAGCCCTCAGCTCCACCCAAGTAAACAATAGGGGACGCCTCCAAAGGGTCAGCAGAGGCGCTCCCACCTCCCGGCCCCCAGCTCCAGGTTCAGGCACTTACCTGCAGGTCATTGTTGTAGACCATGGCCAGGAAGACAGACATGAAGATGTGGCTGTTGATGATGATGCAGGTCATGAAGTACGAAGAGAACAACCAATGCAAGGTATAGGCAGGCATCCTAGGAGGATTTGGTCATGTTTCCCAGTGCCCATCCTGCTTCTGTGGCCTTTCAGGCTGGCCTCAGGTGACATCCCCCCTCCCACAGGCCCTGGAAAACCTGCCCACTTTCCCTCTCCCCTGTGGGCTACGAAGGGTCCTCAGAGCCATCCCCGTCCCTAATGCTGAAGCTCGCTCCAAACCTGCCCTTCTGACATTCTCGGTGCCTTAGGAAGGCGCCAGCATTCAACATGGACAGGACCTGAGCCATGTCGCTGTCCAACTCTCTCCCTCGCATGCAGTTATGGAGACCTAGGAGGAGAGCCACCTGCCCTGAGTGATGGAGGGAACGGGAAGCGTGGTCACGCTGCATGGCGCAGATAGATTCCCCTGACGTCAGCAAGAATGAAAGGGGCACCCACAGTGAACGCCTGGCCAGGAGGAGACGCGACAGTTAAACCACTTCCATGGAAACTGGATTTCCTACAGGAGGGATTGGAGGGCTGGAAGAAAAGACCCACGAGAACACAGCAGGACAGGGACTTCCCTGGCTTATGTTTTCACCAGGGCCAGCCCTAGAAGGAGCGAGAGCCACACTGAGGGTCCTGCCCATCACTCCATGACAGATGCCTCCCCCTTCCCCACGCACTTCAGGGATTTGTGCAGGGAGAGCCCCGCCCACACTCTGGAAGGGCTTTCTACTCAGAGCAGCATGGCTCCATCACTTCAGCCCCAGGAACCAGGCAGATCCATAACAAACAGAACACCAGAAAGAAACACAGGATTTCCTCCCCTGCAGCATCCACACAGGCAGAGAACTGGCACGTGGAGGGTACGGCGATGCCAACTGCTGTTCACCTGCCTCTCCTGTTTCCTGCGGCCAAACCATGACAAGCATGCTTGGGAGAACCCACCACGGCTCCCCCCCGCCAAAGACAGAGCAGGCCCTTAAATCAAGACTCAGAGAAGATTCCAGAATAGAAAGTGGGTTCCAATACTTAAGAGCAGAATATCTAGAAATACCTCTCGTAGCTTTCCATTTTAAAAGAACCCATCTAAATTTAGGCTACCATTACTGTCAAATTTTATATCCTTCAATGCTTGTACAATAAATATGATTAAACAGCAAGTCTGCCTTTTCCCTCTCTGAGTGATGCTCTGTCAGGAGACAGCTGCTTCGTCTGTCTGTCTGCTGGTTGGTTTGTAGGCACATACTGTCCTTCTGGATGGTTCAGCAGGAATCTTCTAGGTCCTGATGGTTGGCAAGGTCAAGGTCAGAGAGAGAAAGATGGGCAGAATTACAGCCCCAAGGATTCTATCCCTTATCCCTGGAAGTGTATAATCTATTTCTTTTCAGACAAATGAGGAGTTTACAGATGTAATTCAGGTTCCTAATCAAGTGACTTTAAAAATAGGGAGGTCACCCTAGATGACTGTGTTGGCCCCATGGAATCCCAAGGGCTCTTAATGTCAGCAGAGGACAGAAGAGGAGGTGAACCGCTCCAAGCCCACCAAGGACCCTGGGCAGGTTGGAAAGCTGTTACCTCCACCTGCAGGGGCAGCCCCAGGCCTCCAGGAAGGAGCAGGGCTCAGCCCGTGCATTTATGGGTGCCTGTGAGACCCCACTCAGAGGATTTGGCCTCGCCTCATGGACCTCTGGCAATACAGGCTGTGTGAGAAAGTACTTCAGTCTCCTCAGTGTGTTAAGGTGGAAACCTGGCAGAACGCTGGCCTGCGCCTCAGAGCTCACATCATTCTCCAGTCACAAGGCTGGCCCGCAGTGCCGACTGTGTGGCCTCCACTCCTTGGGCGGTGTTGACAGGAAGCCAAACCGAGACCAAAGGGACAGAATAGAATGCCCAGAAGTAAGCCCTGGTGTATGTGATCAAATGACTCTTGATAAGGGACACAAGACCATTCAGTGAGGAAAAGAACAGTCTTTTCAGCACATCATTTTGGGGAAAACTGGACAAGCACATGCAAAAGAATGAAGTTGAACTCTTACCTAATACAACACCTACAAAAGAAAACATAGGGCAGTAGATTCAGGACACCGGAGTTGACAATGATTTTTTTTCTTTTGATAAGATGCCAAAAGCACAGGCAACTAGAAAAAAATAGAAATATTGGACTTCATGAAAACTGAAGTTTTGTTCATAAAAATATAACATCAATCCACTAAAAAAAAAAAGTCCATTGGATGTGAAAAAGAGTGGCCAACCACATATTTTATGCACCACCACACCAGGTGGGAAGCGTAATTCTTAGCAGTAGACTGTGTATAAAACAGGATGCTGACTTTAAAAACCCCAATGTTTTTAGTATGCCTGCTGTTTTCTTAAGCAAGGCATAATCTTTTGATGTTTTCCATAATATATTATTTAAAGATCCCTCTACAACAAATACAGACTTCTTTTATGAGGGGTAGAACCATAGAGACCCAAGGAAAATTATAACAGTGTATCGGAAGTAACCTATACAATTACTAAAATTTGAGTATGCACCCTATCTCCCCTCTTTTGCCCTGGGGAAGAGGTTTTGTTTCATTTGCCTTTGATGCTCCCAACACTAATTAGTTAAATGTGATCTGTGAATGGTGACAATCTTCACACACACACACACACACACACACACACACACACACACACACACCCCTACCTTCCCCTCAAAGCTTGCTTAATCTCAGGCTACACATAAACAAGTAGCTAAATGACAGACTCTGGGAGGCAAAGGCCAGGTCTGTGCTGTATCCCGGAATGTTGAACAGTACCTGACACCTAGTAGGACCTCAACATCTCTCTGTCCATTGTATATAGGACCAGAAATACCTGGCTCCCTGTAGAGCAGTGTGTTCAGTTGGATGCACCATTTATAAGTGAGATTTCCAATCCATGAAACTACAGAAGGCCTGAGGGCTGACAGCTCAGGAATACATCCTATGAGAAAGGGTGAGGGTACAGATGTTTGTAGCTCACAGATGTGATGGTTTGTTACTGTCCCTCAAAAGTTCCCGTGTGAGACAGTGCAAGTGAGGAGAGCCTTAACCTAATTAGTGCATTGAACCCCTGGTGAGGACTAACTGGGTGGTAACTGTAGGCAGTAGGGTGTGGCTGAGGAGGTGGGTCTCTGGGGACTGCCCCTGGGGTTGCTACTCTGTCCTGGTGAGGGGAGCACTCTCTCAGCTTCCTAGGTGTCCTGTCCTGAGCTGGTTCCCTACTCTGTGCCATCCTGAAGTGATTTTTTTAAATAATAATAATAATATAATAATAATTGTTGTTGTTATTTTGAGTGTGTGCAGTGATGTTCTCAACTGTGAAGAGGTGTTTGAAAATCGACTCAAATATGCCGCCGCCCACAGCAAGAAGAATGGCAGGCGCCTTTTCAGGGGTTAAGTGATTTTCAAAAGGGTTTCCCCGGAGTTTTTATTAAAAACCCCGATGTTTCCTGATGCATGTTGTTGTGGGAGATAGGCATCCATTCTCCTGTGACCAGGGATTTGTATTCAGCTTGGCAGAGAATGGGATGGTTGCCTGTAAGAAATGTGAAGTAGCACGTGTTCTGAATGCTCAATGGACAGTTAGATCAGAACCTAGGACACGTGAGTGTGTAAAAGAGTATGTGTAAGAGGTTGTGGTTGCATGTTGCCTAATGCAAGTTATTGAGTTGAAGTTGCATTTGTTAATTCTAAAATATGGAAGGAAGTATGGTGTTTGGTCCACTTGAGGATTCACTCAATAGAGTATCAGACTTTGTTTCTTTTGGGGGGCACTGTGGAAATGTGAATGAGAACAAGTTGGTGACATCTTTCAGGTGGAAGCATTGTCCAAGGACACACTCATCAAGTTGGCCAAGAAGTCATTTTGTGAAGCCCCTGTTGTCTCAAGGCTTTTGACGATGAATTCATGTGTGGAGATGGTAATTCTTCATGGACCTTTGCATTTGGTGAGTCATGGAACGTATCTGAGTAGATAATCATTTACCAATATGTCCACAATAATCTCACATATTATGCATAACAGGTCATGGCTGGGTAAATATTACCATTTCCTTTTTTGCATTTAAGAAAAGTAATAATGACATTATATTTTCTCCTTTTTTTGCCTTGAAGTATGTCAGTGTCTTAACCAAGCATGATTGTTGGGAGGTAGGCTAGCAAGAACTTGAACTCAGGGATTTTACTGTCATGTAAATCTATTGTTTTTCATTGATTTCTATTAATATATTCAGGTTGACATCCATTACCTTTTAAGCATTTCACTTTCCCAATTGTGGGCACCCTGACAGCCCTCAACCTTCTGTAAGCACAGACAACTCTATAAGGAACCTGAGGATAAATTTCCCTGTGCATGTCCCCTTGTGAAACTGCTTAAGCACCACCTGGTTTACACACAGGTGGAATTTCTAGGTCAAAGTGTGCATGTTTACTTCTTTGACTAAGCACTGCCAGGTGGCTCTTCTGAATAGCTCTACCTGTGGCCAGGATTGTATTATCTAGCTTTCTAACTTTTGCATGTGGAGTAGATACATAGTGGGAGCACACTGTTTTTGTTGGTATTTTTCTTGGTATCTATTCTGATGTTTTTCACTGGGGGATTTTCTCCTGTGAAAATGGGCTTCCTCTGGATGCCTCTGCCCGTTCCTCTACTTGACCTTATTTTCTTCTTCTTTTTAAAGTTTTTTTCGAAGTGACTTTTTAATTTTAGTTTTATTAAAGACATTGTCCCTTGCTTGCATAGTCTATACCTGAAGCACTAATCCTTGCTCCAAGGCCCAGCTTGCTCTCAGCTGCCCCGGGAGGGGAACGGTCTTTGGTGATAGCCAAGAGACACCCATACAGGGGGCACAAGTGCTCTGGACCTCTGGTGTCTTGTCAGCAGTGCTTCCCATGCTCACAGAGGGTTTCAGACATTATAAAATTGAATGAGTTCATGCAGACATTTGAAGTGCTATTGAAAGATATTTGCATGAGCCAAATAAAACCTATTTCTAGGCATCCTGGTGAAGACAAGGTTTCATCTTCATGTCTATGTTTTTTTCTATGTTTTGTTGTTGTTGTTAGAATGAAATTCATATGTTGCCAGACCATTCTATCAGATGTGTAACTAGATGCCATTTAAATTACCCACTTTTAAATGGCAGACATTTTTTAATGAACACTGCCTATCTGCACCTTTTTTAAAAACAGGACTGGGCTGAGAAGCCCAAATACCAATGGTTAGCTGGAACATATTTTTCATTTGGCCTGTCAGTATTCCCTGAGGTCATCTGTGCAATCAGCTTCATTACTCCTGCTCCCTCACTGGATTTCATAGAAACTATATGCTATGTATGAATCAGGGACACCAATCCCTGATTAGATGCTACCCTACTTTCCAGAAAAGACTGGGCACACCATGAGTTGCACAATGATGGGACCAGGGTCCAAAAGCTGCTGAGAGGGAAGGACTGGTTGTGAATGCATATTTGAAGGTTCCAAGCTGAAACTCTAGTGGCACCAAGCAGGGCAGATGCTGGGTGGGAGTATTTGGGTAGTTGTTGGTGAACACCTGCGCACCTGAGATGGGTAGGCATGGAGGAGAAATCAGCAGCCCATAGGGCTTTTGAAAGTGGTCTTATGTGAAAAGAGGCTCAGGTATGGGCACAGGAAATGACATCATTGCCTTGACAATGGATCAAACAGAACATGGAACCCTGGTATCCAGGCACCCACTTCACTGACCAAGCCATCCGAGCTCACTTGGTTGGAGACACTGGAGTGAGAAGGATGTTCCCCTGTCCTTGCAAACAATGCCGAGCCTCAGGCTCCCAGGAATCTCAGGGGGGGCAACTAGCCCTTTTGTGGTTACACTGGGTGAGGCTTCATCTTAGACGCCAGATCCTCTGGCAATTGTCGCAGAGGAGCTCAAGAGTAACAGTGAGTAGCACAGGGCAGGTGAGCCCAGCAGGCCCTCTAGTCTGATCCCTGATGAATGGCAAAGGACTCCTATTCTTACTTTGTGTGTGTGTTTGTGTGTGTGTGTTTGTACTGATGGGAACTGTCCCATTGTGCTTTGACTCTAGTGTATTGGCACAAGTCATTTTTCTGTTTGTCACCATTTCCATTTTGAACCCACCATTCTTGGTTCCAACCTAGGGAGAAAATGATCAGAACACGGAGGAGCCCTTCAGGGTACAGAGCCTTGAACCTTACAGGCAGGACCAGCTTAGGAATGAGCTCCTGCCTGTCATTGGTGGGAGGAACCTACATTTCAGCAGCAACATGGCGTTAATCTCCTGGGATTCCATTCCCACCCAGCAGGTGCTGGATCTCTTGTTCCCAAGGTAAGCACAAGACCACCAAGCCCAAGTGTGCAGCCCCCTCATGCCTGGGTCTTGGGGCTGCCATGTACCTCTCAGGGACCCAAAGGTTTGTGATAACTAATGAGATAGAGGACCACACTCATAGTGGAATGTCAGCCCCGAATGGGACGAGTCCTGGAGGTGCCTGCCACAGCCTTGCAAGGGGAGTGAACTTTCCCTCTCAGGCAGAGAAACCATCCTGACTCCAGCTGATCCACAGAGGTCCGTGGAGCAGTCCCCACACACTGGGCACCACACTGAGCTCATTCCCAGGTGGACTCAGAGAGGCCAGGTGTCTTTCTGGTTGATGTTGGCTTTGTGAAGAACGTAGATCTGTGCCAGAGGCGTCTCAAAACTCAGGCCTTGGGAAAAGCACTTTTGGGTTAATAAAGACATGTTAGTATACATAGTGGGACACAGCGTCCTAGCTGGGACATAGCTGGACAGGGGCTTTGGACATGGCAGCTCCCATCCCCAGAGATATGTGGGAATCAGCAGTTTGGGCTCATTCACTGATGAACATGGAGAAAGCACCCACTGTGTGAAGACACGTTTCCAGTCACGTTTCATAATTCAGTCAAAAATGGGGTGCAAATGACTGCCATTGTGTCCCTTTTCACGGGGGTTAGCCTAAAACCGCAGGTGCCATGAGTACATATCCTACATGTGACTGCATCCCTGACTCCATGAGGCATAACTGCACGTTGTCCTCTTCAGTGACTATGGTGGACCCCTGGACCAACTTCAACATAGAATGGGCTTGGGGTCAGGAGGGTGGGCTCCTGTTTCCAGAATAGGGACCTGCAAGGTGATTTGACTTGGGAAGGCTGAGGAAAGACTGCTCTCCCGAATTCAGTTTTCTGCCTGCAGTGTAAGGTGTGGGGCTTCAACAGTAGGAGGGGTAAGGCGGGGAGTTGTAGGTGGAGTCATGGTCCTCTGGGAAGCCCCTGGGACAAGGGATCCCCCCACACTACACCTCCCTGTCCTCCCCCAGGGCCACAGAGATGTGGTCTGCACTCATGGGAAAAGAGAGGTCCACCGCTACTCAGGGGGACTCAGTGAGAGCTCACAGAGAATGAGGTAGCATTGCAGCCCACGCCAGGGGAGGAGGTGTCTCTTGAGCCCCGAGAAGAGTGGGCAGGAGGACAGACACTCCCGGAAGGTGCATTCCAGGTTGGATAGCACGTAGCCAAGGGGAAGAAGAGTGTCAGGCCTGCCCAGAGGAGGGGAGAGCTGGTCATACCATGGATCTAGCGCTCCTTGGTTTAAGGTTCTTTGCCTGTAGCGACCTGTCCTGTCCCTGCCTGTACAGCCACTGTGTCTTGTCTGAGGTGGACTGGTGTGTTCAGAACCAGGGACGGTTCAAAAGTGTAGGGTCAGAGGTTCTCTCTGGAGGCCATGGCAAAGGCAAGGCCAGGGTTTTGCTGACTCCACACCTGCCTCCCCACAGTGCCTCACCTTCCTTCCTGGGGACCTGGGTGAACTTCTACTCCGAGGCTTCCCATCAGCCTCCAGGCTCTCTGAGACTGCAGCAGCTGCTGCCATATATGGGTCTCTTGCTGGTTGGCTTGTACCTGGAGCATCAAGCACACCACCTCCTGGCCCCAACTGAAGATGGCATATCAAGCCAGGCAGAGCCTGAGAGCCAGGCAGACTGTGGTGAGTACCTAAGGGTATATGAGGAAAGGTCCGACTCTTGTCCCACTGTGGGGAGTCTGTATGCCTGGTGTTGGGCTGGAAATTAGGATAAACCATTGTCCATTCAGGAAGTGACCCCAGTCTGCAAAGAGGTCCTGTGTGGGCTAAGGGCCTGAGTTCTTCCTGGCAGCAGGGGTATTGTCTGTCTGTGAGAAGCTCAGGGCAAGGCAGTCATGTTGGCATCTTTTCTCCTCTAGCTACAAGCTCAGTTCCTGTCGCGGCTCCTCAGCCAACCTCAGAGCCAGAGCCTTCTCCCTGGGAAGGGGCAGAGCCAGAGTCCAGGACATCAGGGGTCTCCACTGGGTACTCCCCACTGCCCCAGTACAACAGGCGGGTGAGAGGCAGGTGCCTCATTCACGTCTACCTGGAAAATGAAAGGACGACACAGTATAAGAGCATCCTGGTGAGTCTTCTAGCAGGGGAGTCTCCTGGGAGCCCATACTGGGGAAGACCGAGTCCACAGCAAACACCTTGGACTAGGCCTGTCTTCTTGAACTGGAGCTTATGGAAGGTCAGGAAGGAGAGCATAAAATGAGGAAGAGAGAGGCGGGAGAGCAGCAGCATGCCAGGTCTGGGTGCAAGTGGGCCTGCGTGTTTTGGGGTGTGCAGGTCAGAAGTGCAGGATTGAGTGCTGGGTTCAGAGGAGGTCAGAGAAATATCGAGGGTACAGGCCATCCTCTACTGATTTTGGTATTGAGGAGGAGTATATTGAACCGTGGAGGTTGAAGCAGAGGAGTTGGCAGTCATTTTCTTGTGTGTGGGAGGGGATATGTTGCTGGTTGTTGAAGGGAGCTATTGTAGAATGATTAGGGTGGGTACGTGTGGGTCACAGACAACTGGGTGCCTTGGAGGGGCCCATTAGTGTCCTAGTTGGCATGTATGTGAATAGAGATTTAGCGGGTCTCTCTGCAGAATTTTCCTGGGTGTGGAGTATCCATCATGAGACTCTGGTGTCCACCACCAGGGGAGACATGTTGAACCACTGCACCTGCTGGGTCCAAACCTCCTGACACCCCAGCAAGCACTGACACTCTCGAGCCCAGCAACTTCCATGCCTATCATTAAAGAGTCCTAGTGTGTGTTGTGCCCTGGCTGTCAGGACCAAAGCACCTAGGGTTTGTGCCTGGTCCACACAAAAATGCAGCTGCATCCCAGACCAGAGCAAGGATATGGAAGTCCACTGGACCATTCCTCCCATCTTGATGGGACTAGAATGTGTCTGTACAAAGCCTTTTGGTCCTTATTCCCTTGTCCCTGTAGGGCATAGCAGGTTGAAGCAAACTCTTGTACCAAGATTGGACTAGAGGCTCATAGGAAGACCCCACATGATCACATGAAGGCCTCAGGTAGCAGGGTAACAAGATGGTGCCCTTGTGTTGAGAGCTCTCTTGTCTCTGATTGTCCTTGAGCACTGTCCTCTGGGTAGCTACTCCCAAATTCCCTCTCTGATGAGCTTTCTCCAACCCTGCTCAGGTGACCTGCCAGGACAGCACTCCAGTCATCATCCGCAGGGCCTTAGATGCACACTTGCTCCAGCAGGAGGATCCAGAAAACTATGAGCTTCTGCAAATTGTCTCGAACCATCAGAGTAAGTGGAACCATCAGAGGGTAGGGAGCAGTGAGTCACAGTGGGCTCACGATAACTGGGAGCGAAAACACAGTGTGCATTGACCCAATGCCCAGGAAGAGTATGGTGGGACTTGTGCACAAAACAAAGTGTAATGATGGGGCATAAATCTACAGGTTCGTCATGTTCCCCAGGGGCTGTGGACCTGCCTATCATGTTTTCTTTCCTTGGCCTGAGGAGGCATTGCAAAGCTATTATCCACGTGGGGCCAAGAAGAGAGGCTTCTTTGTCTTGTGTCAAAGAAGACAGACAACCACAGGGTGCCTACTTTGGCAGCCTTTCCTGACCTAGACGAGTACATGAGAAAAGCAGTTCAATGAAGAATCATTTCTGGCTTCCAATCTTTCTATTCATTGCAAACTGAGTCCACTTAGGACCAGAGGCCATTTCTAGAGAGAAGTATGTGGTAGAATAGAAGCCTTCACAGCTTGTAAACTCTTCTGAGAGAGAGAGAGAGAGAGAGAGAGAGAGAGAGAGAGAGAGAGAGAGAGATAAAAGAAGAAGAAGGAGGAGGAGGAGGAGGAGACAGAGAGAGAGAGAAAAGAAGGAGGAGGAGGAGGAGGAGGAGGAGGAGGATGAGAGGAGGAGGAGGAGGAGAAGGAGGAGGATTAGGAGGAGGAGGATGAGGAGGAGGAGAAGGAGGAGTAGAAAAATGAAAATAAGTTGAAGGAGGAGACCATGAATAAGAAGGTCAAGATGACTATAAGAAGAAGCATGAGGAGAAGATGAAGAAGAACAAGAACAAGAAGGAGAAGCACAAGCCGAACAAGAAGTATAACAATAAATTGATTAAAAATGTGAATGAGAATTATACTCATGAGGAGGAAATGCAGAAGTGGGGAACTCAGGAGAAATATATTGCTCTGGATGGCACAGCCCTGCAGTGGACATCCTCCACCCAAGCTCAACACACCTCCAAACCACACCCCTCAAATTAGTGTAGCCCTGTATGAGTGGATGAATCCACTGGAAAGGTGGAGGCACCCACCATCAAGTGCTTTTCCCCAAACCCACCTGTGATCATTGCTGCAGTGGGGAGAAAACCTTGAACACATGAGTCTTTGGGGACCAATCCAGATACAAAGTCTAGCTGTTTCTCTTTGGTGGGTCCAACAGGAACTAAGAGGTTCTGGGGTACAAGGGGCAATTTCCTTGAAAGGTGTTCCTGTAGTGGACCTCCTATGCATAGAGGGTCCTCAGGGAGGAATCAGTGGGGAGTCTTTGGTGGAACAGTAGCTGGATTCGGGGGCTCTCAGTTCTGTGTGTGAGACCTGAGCTGGCAGAGGCTCTCAGTTGTGGGGGATGTTGGGTAGTGTATTCCTTCAGTGTCAGCTACCATGCCTCTGCCCCTGCCTCTCCAGAGCTAAGGATCCCTGCTGATGGGAAAGTATATTACGACCTGGATGGAGGAGTGGATTATAACTTTCTTCTTCGGGAAACAGCTGCCAGCAAGTCATTGAAGGTCAAGCCAAATGAGGTAAACAGCCACCTTCTTCACTCTTTACTCCTGGTGCCACTCCACATCCTCCAAGGGGACAAGAACCTCAGGTTCTGGATGGATGTTGTAGAACGCCCACAGAACCAACTGCCAGGCTGGGTGGGGTGCAGTTCCTGGGCTTTGCTGATGTTGTCATCCCCCACAGTTCTTGGAGCCTTCTGTGGCAGTGGCATCCAGGACCCCAGCAGCTGTGAGCAGCAGCTCTGCAGTGGCTGCAGGATCATTGCCCCAGGCCACCCAAAGCAATGAGTGCTGCATGAGAAAAGTCACCAGTAGCAGCTCCTCACTGCTTCACTCCAGCAAGCAGGTGGAAGACAGCCACTTTGTTCACGTCCTCCTAGAGGGACAGAGCCTGAGGGAGACAAAGTGCATCCTGGTAAGCCCGACAGCAGGGCTGCCTCCTGAGTGTCCACACAGTGGAAGGCAGGAGACACAGCCAACCCCGGGGCTGTGGTGGGAAATAAAGAAGAGAGAGGTCCGTCCTAAGGGCTTGACCTGAGGAGGGAGAGCATCAGCATGCCCAGCTCCAGTGGTGAGTGGGCCTGTGTATTGTGAGTTTTGCAGGCCAGAAGTACAGACGGAAGTGCTGTGGACAGATGAAGGCAGAGATATGTCCAGGGTGCAGGCTGCAGTGCCTAGAACTTTGTATTCTCAATGAGTGAAGTTGGAGCAGAGGAGGTGGCAGTGACTTGTCACATGTGTAGGAGGGGATGTGTTCCTGGTGGCAGGGAAGAGAACCTCCTTAGCATGACTAGGTGTAGGAATTTGGGGTCGGGATCACCTGGGGGGTCATGCCAAAGCTTCGGAATGTTAGCCTTTGCATGTATGTAAATACGGGGCTAAAGGGGTTCTTGGCAGAATTTCTATGGATGTGCAGTAGACACGCTAATGCTGCAGGTGTACAGCTGCAGAGGAGACATGTTCAGTGACTGCCAGTGATGAGTCAAGTGCATCATTACAACCAGACCCGCACCGAGCTTCCAGAGGCCAGGGCCTCTCAAAGCTATCATGAAGCACTCAAGTGCACACTCTTGTATCTGAGTCTGTTTTGTGTCGTGGCAGTCAGGACCAAAATTTTCAGTGCATCTGCCTCTTCCACCCACAAAGGCAGCCTGCATCCCAGAGCACACTTGGTGCGCAGATCCCTGGCCCATTGCTCTCATCTCAGTGAGATGAGAGTGTGTCTGTGCATAGACAGTTTGGTCCTTTGACCTGAGTGGAATGTGGCTCCCCAGGGGTAGGGGAGATGGCAGGTACAGGCAGATATTTGTACCAGGATTGTTCTACTAGCACATTGCAAGAACCCAGAGGGTATATGGAGGACACACTCGGGTAGCAGGATAACAAGATTGTGCCCTTGTATATGTAACTGAGATTTCTCCTGAATGTTTGACCACAGGCTTCTGGGTAGCTCCTCTAAAAGCCATTCTCTGATGACATTTGTCTCACCCTGATCCAGGTGACCTGTCAGGAGACGGTGACAAGCCTCATCCGCAGGGCCTTGGACCAAAATTTGTTGCAGCATGAGGATGTGGACAACTTTGAGCTGCTGAGTATGATGTCTGAGGATGAGAGTAAGTAGGACAATCAGACAGTGGGGAGACATGATTCACAGTGGGCTCAGGATAACTCACAGCCAAGAGAAAGTGGGCCTTGGCCCCCAAATACCAAAGTGTGATGGGCTTGGCAGAGACTCTTAGGGGTTGTGGGTGTTTTGTGGTATAATCCTTGAGTGCCACCTAACAATTCTCTCCACTTCACTCTGCAGAAATCAAGGTCTCTGACCACTCACTCGTGTGTCTGTCCATGAATCCGGGAATAAAATATTTCATCGTGAGGAAATGCCCCCAGGTCAAGGGAAAGGAGGTAAACATCTACCTTATTCAAGCTGTACTTGTGCTGCCATTCCACTCCCACCTGAGGAAATAAGAAGCCTCAGCACTGGACATATGTGCTAGAAGCCCATAGAGCCAACTGACAGGCTGGGGTGGCTTTCTGTTTCTGGGTTTGCTGATGTTCCATCCCCCACAGTTCTCAGAATCAACCTGCAAGTCCTCCAGGCCGCTTTCCCACAAGCAGGTGGGAGACACCTGCTTAATTCGTGTCCACTTAGAAACACAAAGTCCAAAGATGGCCAAGAGTGTTCTGGTAAGCCTGGGAGCAGGGGTGTCCCCTGGTGCTTACACCTGGGTGGGGAGCAGACACTGGTCCAATACCATGAACTACTCATGCCCTCTTGAATTTGGAGCTTCTGGATGATCAGGAGGATAGAGGGGAATCAAGAAGGGAGAGGGCAGTGTGAAGGGCTGGAGCTGAGATGAGGCAGAGCAGCAGCTTGTCCACTGCCATGTCTGAGGGAGTCTGTGTGTCAGGTGCCAGCATGTAGTCCAGAAGGGCAGGGGCAGGTATGGGTGACAGATGAGAATAGGATAGGACCTAGTTTGCAGGTTCCCCTGTATGGGATGCTGACATCTATGGAGGAGGACAGCAGTGTGAGGTTCTCCATGTTCCTTGAACAAGGAGCTGAGAGAGTCTCTCTGCAGAGTCGATATGGATGTGGAGCAAGCACACTAAATGTCCAGGTAACCCAATGACCACCCTTGCCGGATGAGGTGCTCTCCTTCATCCCAGCCAGCAATGAGCCTCTGGAGGACAGGAGCTCTCGTGGCTATCTTTCAGCACTCCTGTGTGTGGTCATGTTCCTGGGTCTGTTTTTGGCCCTGGCAATCCAGACCAAAGCCTCTAGGTCTTGTGCCTAGGCCATTCCCAATTCTGCCTGCATCCTCGGGCAGACCTGGGATCTTGGAGGCTATTGTCCCATTCCTCCCAACTTGTGGGATGAGATTGCATCTGTATGCAGGTAGTGGGGTCCTTTCACTCCGAGAGGAGTGCAGCTCCACAAAGAGCAATGGCAAGCCCAGGAAGTCCTATGTACAAGGATTGGGCTAGTAGCCTATGGGAAGAGCCCACACGATGAGCAGGAGGTCAGCCTCAGGTAGTAGGGACATGGATGTTGCCCTTGTATTTAGAGTGGAGGTGCCTCCGGAATGCCCCTGCCCACTGTCCTTGAGTAGTCACTTCAAGGCCCATTTCCTGAAGGCCTGTCTCCCATGCTGCTCCAGGTGACCTGCCACGATAGGGCTCCTGTCGTCATCCGCAGCGCCCTCGACCTACACTTGCTTACTGAGGAGAAACCGGAGGATTATGAGCTGGGCCAAATCATCTCTCGCCGTCAGAGTAAGTGGGACAATCAGATGACAGAGAGCAAGGGTCAGGATGTGGACTCAGGTCAACTCTTAGCACCAAAGAGTAGTCTCTGACCCCCAAGAACACTCCAACAGGTGTGTTGGTTTGTGCACAAAGCCAACTGCACTTCTGCTGGTGGAAGGTTTTGAGGTCCAATAGTATACCCCAGTGGATATTGCGGCTCCCCACCAGGTGCCCTCCCCTGGACATGAACAGGCATACAAAACTGACATCATTGAGGAGTGAGGAGGAAAGCCTCTTTCCAGGAGCAGTATGCTTTCATGGTCTGTGATAGGAGTGGTTTCAAAGGAAAATGGGAATGCATGGGCTAAAGATGGAACTGGAATTTTGTTGACTGAAGCAGTACTATTGAAAGCCTTCTGTGTGACCAGAAATCCACTGCCTGGGCAGAGCATTGCCAGGATTCTAGCAAGCAGTAACAGGAAGAAATTGGGAAGAAAACACAGCCTGGGAGACAGCCTGAATCATTTGTTTTTGCATAAATTCCATGGTCTTCCGCACCTGAGTCCACTTGCCAAGGAGTGATCACAATAGCCACGTTGTGAGATCCCTAACTAAAGTCAGATGAGGGCTTCCTGAGCACTTAGCCACAAAGCTCATCTGATAATAATGCCAGTGCTTTTTCTTTGGTTGGTTGGTTGGTTTTTGTGAGCCAAACACCACAGCAGCCATTATCCCAGCCTATGTACCCTGAAGACCACCATCCCTATGAGTTCTAGGATCACTTGTCTCCTATCTTAACCTACTGTTAGGTTAGTAGAGTCTATGGAAGAGGAAGTCTGTCTGGGGCCTTGGTAGCCTAAGAAATTCATAGCAGAGATCCCCACATCCAACCCAGAAGTGATGGAGAACAGGCTCTAGGTTAAAGGAGGGTGACAGGAAACAGGTGTTCAGAGGAAGGAGAAGCAGGCTGTTGTATTCCCCAACTCGGGGTCATGGCACCACTGGGCCATACACCATGTTGGAGGGAAGCAGTCCCTTTGCTGTTCTTTGGAACCATTGTTCTCAGTAGGGCAGCATTTGGAATGTGGCCTCCATTCTCAGAAGCCTGGTTCACATGGAGGCGGGCTCCACCAACGCAAAAGCATGGCTCTAATGTGGTATCCGTGCTGGTCAGCCTGTCCTCATTGTGGCCATACTTGAGGAAAATAACTCAGAGGAGGAATCCTAGGCCTTTTCTCTGGGTTTCATAGCTTTCTCTTTGGTTGTGCACTGAGGCTGTCCTTAAAGCTCTAGTGTGTGGCAGTGGAGAGCTCCTCAGCCCTTGCCACACAGGCATAGACTGGGAGAGAGAGAACGAGGCTGGCAGAGAAGGAGAGAGAGAAAGATGGAGAGGAGAAGGAGGACCTCTACTTGGAGAATGAGGATTCAGTGGAGCCAACAGAAACAAGGTACTGTTGCCCAGGGCGCAACCCTGTTTAGGTCTTCCTCCAACCATGCTCAACCTTTCTTCCAGGCCCTCCCACCTCCCAGTAGTGTATTCATCTTGAATGAGAATTTCATGTTGACATTAGAGCACTCACCATCCAATGCTTCCCTCCAAACCCACCTATGAAGATGGCTCATGTGGGGACTGAATCTTTGGCACAGGAGCCTCATGTGGGAGATTTCAGACGTAAATCTAGTGGTGTGCTTTGGCAGATGCAAGAGGACCTGAGATGTTCTGGAGTCCAAAGCCTTTGGTAGGAACAGACATTAAGTCTGTTGAAGTGCTCTGCTTAGTTCTTCCTCAGGGAGGACTGTGGAGGCTGTCTTTGTTGGTATTGGTGCTGAATTGGAGAGCTCTCAGGTTTGTGGCTCTGGCCTTTTCTGGCACAGGCTCTCAGATGTTGGCATGTCCTAGGGAGCACCTCCTGAGTGCCACCTTCTTTTTGTACACCCCTCTCTTCCCAGAGCTGAGGATTCCAGCGCAGGCCAATGTATTTTATGCCAAGAATCCTCACAAAAAATCCAACTTTGTGCTGAGGAAAAGGAGCCTCTCCCAAAAGAATGATGGATGGATCCAGCCTCAACCTCCCTCTCGTCCTGCAAAGAAGGCTCCAGCCCTCCTGAGGATGCTTGCAAAACCATTCTGCTGCTGTGTGCCTGGGCAGGGCTGAGGCAGCCCAGGAATATTTACATTGATGATTATTTGCTTCAAAGTTTGAATCTATAGTTTGCCATTGTCCTTGACGTTGTTTAGTAACACAGTTGTTACTCTATCCTGTATTTGTTGTTTCCATTAATATATTATTGTTTTGAAATATGTATGTTTTTGTTACCTGATCTACTCTGATGATTTGAATATACTAAATGTAGCAGTGATTCCTAAAGGACACATCCAAACCAACAGGAAGGAATGTTTCATTCTATCAGCAAGAACTTTGTTTTTTAGGAGTTTGGCAGATGGCATTATCTGAGTCAGTTTTCCAATGGGGGCAATGAAGTATCGGCTATCATGGTACAAACACAAACAAAGACACACGAACACACACAAGAGCACACACACTCACTGAGAGATAGATAGACAGATGGAGTTGGTCTCTGCTGAAATACTTTGGAGACGTGGTTCTGATTTCTCCCCTTTTGGAGTATTTTCAAGTGCACAAGGTGTCTTGCAAATGAACCCGTGTCTGAGGAAGACATGCATGTGTACTTCACATGCCACTTTTCACATAGCAGGAAGGTCATTTCATGTAATATTTTTCATGCAGCTGTCTTTTGACTGTGAACAATCCCATGAAGTCAGCTGTGGAATTTTCAACTTGTAGCATCACAATGGGGATCCACTCTTTGGATTTGGGGATATTTCCGATTTTCTTGATTCAGATTGGAATGATGTATATATTAGTTTTTGATGAAAATTCTGCATTTGATGGTAATGAATGCCATGCATCTAGGAATCTGTAGACTGCAGACAATGAATGGATGCCTACTGTTGCCTGGACTGGTCTGAAAAGTCCTGAGCATCTGAGCATGTGTGAGGGCTGTACAGGTCTTGCAAAAAGTCCAGGTCAGATGATCCTGCACAAAGCTGGACTCATAGTGGTCTCCACAACAGTGTAAGGGTCAAGGAGAAACACACTTCCACACAGAAGTTGGGAAGCTACCTTATGAAGGTGATCATAGATACGGGATCCTCTTGGTAGGACCCATTTTCTATTGGGCCAGAACTGTGCTCTGAATGTGGTTGCTAAAAGAATTTGGAATTTTCTAACTGAAGCAGTTCGTGCAAGCTGCTTCCACTTTCAGGAACAAAGTGTGTTCTCGTTGAGCACTTTAGGCTGTCCCTGGTTGAACTAGAGTGTCAGAAGCACTTGTAATGATTGGGATTCACGGTTTCACATTGAAGCCTCTGTGCCATCTGTCAACCAGTGATGGCTGCAAGTGGGGAATGGAAGCCATTTGCTGCAAGCAGTTTCAACTTGCAGGACTAACTTTGTTGTAAGTGGGCACATGGTGTTTTTCCTGTGTGAGCTAGAAGAAAGCAAAACTGCTTCTTACAGGTGACAGGCATGCTTTCACATTGAAGCTTTGGTGCTGTTGATCCAAAACAGTTCACTCATGTGGGCACCTGCACTTCAACTGTATATTGTAAACAAGTGTGACAAATGGATGTCAGTGAGACTTTGGAGAACGGACCTTCTTAGCTGGTCTTCTTTCCTCCTGCAAGTTGGTAATCTCTTTCTGTCACACTTTGTGTTTCATGCCTGAACTGTGCTCTGAATGCGCTTGACGAGAACAGTTTAGAAGTGCAGAAGTGAAGCTGTTTGCAGAAGCAGCTTCAAGTAGCACAAGCAAACTTGTTCTCAGTGAGCACATGGAGACTTTTCCCTGGTTGAAGCAGTGTGAAGGAGAATGGCTTCTCAGAGCTGGTAGGCATGTTTGCTTTTGGCATTCTCTTCTAACACCTGTTTCTCAAACAAGGGTAGCTCTTAGAATTTTAATATAAATAGTTAACAGCGCTCCATTCCTCAGAGAAAAAAGAAAACAAAAAACAAAAATAAAGCCTGAGGGTAATTAGTTTTAAGATTAGGGTGCCTGGAAATAAGACTGTGTTACTGGAAAAATGTTTCAAGGCATTGCTCTTCAAATCAGAATTATTAGTATTCAGAAGGAGAAGATTAAATTGTCCTTCTAAATATTGGCTCCAGAAATTTGTGGAAACCAGTAAGGTCCAGACCCTGCTGTCTTCACTTTGATGCTGGCCTATAAATTCTAGTAGAGTTATCCTTTTGAAAATGACCAGAAGTGGGGGACAAATCCTTGAAAGTTAAACTTTAACTAAACTTAAGGCTAATAAGATTGACCTTTATTCCATAATTTCAAGATCCATCTCATTATTATAGTATATGTCAAAGAAATCTCTTTCAGGTATACCATTAGTAGTAGAAAAAAGTGAAGTTTGGGGCATAAGACAAAAAGAATTAACCTCCAAACCTGACACATGAGCCCTGGGGTTACAAACAAAAAAATCTTTGTGTTTCCCAATAGGAGCCATGGTGCTGAGCCTCCAAGATGAGTTTTTCTCAGCTCACTGTCATTTGTAGGACAAAAGGCAGCATGGCCTTTCCCTATGAATCCCTTAGTGCCCCAGTATGTTGCCACAACACAGGGAGAAGCCTGGGCTTAGTGCTTCAATCTAACCACACTCCAGTTTCAGCCTCTTAATGAGAAAGTTCCAGAATGTCTGTGACTAGCTATGCAAGTCTGTCCCTTCCCCACATCAACTTCCCAGAAGGCTGACATGGCTCCAGACCTGGTCCCCTCCTTCCAGCTAGAAAAAACTTGAGGCTCTTTCAAACCAAAGAGGTAAAGCCTACTGCTTACTTTGGAAGTGTAGACAGAAGGAGCCTATGCTCTTCACTTGAGTTAGGAAATGCAGTAGACTAGTGGTCAGGAGCACAGTTCCCTAGCCTTGCTCTATATTTAAAATCTGTCCCTGTTTTCTCTCTGTGAAATGCAGATGATTAAAACACCTATTTTAGGCTGGGGATACAGCCCAGTTGGTAAAGTTCTTGCCTCACATGCACAGGCCCTGGATTCAATCCCCAGCACCACCAAAAAAATCTATTTTTTAATATCACTGTAAGGATTAAAAACTTAATGCATTTAAACTTTAGAATGATGACTCACTCACAGGCAGAGCTCATAAATGCTAGCCATTATTATTATTAATTATTACTATTACTGATGTTATCACCATTGCCCATCAAAATCATATTCCCTGTTATTCATTATTTGGATTAGAAGAGAGAAAAGAGTGATAAAACTTCATAGGGATAAAACATTTATGTTCTCTGGGCTGTACTTCCCCTAAATTAGGCTAAGAATCAATGCAGAAGCTGATTATACATGTACCTTCTGGTTCTTTCCCCAAAGGTCTGACTTAGCAGACATGGTATGAAACCTCATCATCTGTATGTACAACATGCCAAACAGGAGTTTGTGGTGGTGTCTAAGGTTTAGGAATCACTGCTCTGGAACAGAGCACCATCCCCCTAAGCCAGAGGTGACCACAGCTTTCCAAAGGGACTCATTCTTCCATTCCATCAATTTATTTTTTCCACTTCAAGTAACTCCTTCAAAAGCTAATTGATGCAAAGTGTAAAGTGATTTCTTATGAGACTCTCAGTTTCATTGGCATCAAGAGAGTCTATTTCACCAGAGTGATGCATGAGTAATAATAATAGCTGTGTGAGCTGTGTTTGCTTATTGTACCAGGCAGTTAGTATACATAGCATCTACACTTTTCAGGAAAAGAATATCATTCTTACTTTACAGATGAGGAAACTGGAACAATAAGAAGTTAAGTATTTTGCCCAAGGTAACACTACCACAAAACAGAGCTAAGATTCACGTCTATACAACAATAAACCTCAGGCCTTTCTCTCAATTCCAGTAGCTCTCAAACTTTAGTGGAAGTGGGAGAGTTACCTGAAAAACATTCTAAAATTCCAACTTTTGGGCACAATGAACAAAGATTCTGGTTCTCTAGGCTCAGTTTGGGGCCTGAACCCCACATTGCCAATAGGCAGTTGATGGGATTCTGAAGCAGGTATTCAAGCCCACATTTCGGGAACCATTACTCAGTAAATATATCTTATTTGACTTTAAATCTCTGCAACCCCAGTAAATATAAAAAAAAGTTTAAATAAGTCCCTTTTTTTTGTACCAGGGATCGAACTCAGGGGACTCAACCACTAATCCACATCCCCAGCCCTATTTTGTATTTTATTTAGAGACAAGGTCTCACTGAGTTGTTTAACACTTTGCCATTGCTGAGGCTGGCTTTGAACTCACAATCCTCCTGTATCAGCCTCCTGAGTCTCTGGGATTTCAAGCGAGCACCACTATGTTGGGCCCAAATATTTCTTAAAATGATAGTTTTGTGTTGATGTTTAAAGGTTTGGATAAAAGTTGCACAATTTGTGCTTGCTCCAAGAAAATCTGTAGTTATCTCCTGAAATGGCAGGAGAAAAACAACCAAGGTCCCTTTGGGGTTGTATCTGCAACAGAGATACCACTCTGAGAAAGATTAATTGTGTATAAAAAGTGATGGTGGTTGTTTTCTGCATTCTAGCCATGGTGCCTGCACGGAATATACTTCCTTTTATATTATCTTGAAGACACAGACTTGCCAATTTTTCCTTATTCCAAAATAACAACCCAAATCCTATCAACACCTGCAGTGCAGAATAATAGAAAATTACTACCATTTACAACACAGGATTCAATAATATCAATAAAGAAATATATGTGCAGAACCAAAAAAACAATGACTTCATTTAACCTTGAAATCCAAATCTGATCTTGGTGTCATTCCCTTGTCCATGCTGATAGTAAAAATTTGGCTCCAGACACAGATCATGAGTTCTCCTTCTAGAAAGCACAAGCCACATGCCAGACCCATATGGTTAGGGAAGTAAAGGATACTCTGGTCACAGATCAGAGTCCCTGACAAAGTGAACTTAAGATGGGACAGTGAGTCAGCAATTTTGAGAGTCAATTTTGACATTTGAAAGAATGTCAAAATATCCTATTCTGAGAAAAAGGTGTCAAGAGACAGCCCCCACCTGGATGTTGCTCTCAAAAGCATCAAAATGGGCAGTCTGGCCAGACATGGAGGGAAAAGCAAGACTTCAGTCAAACCATTGAACTTTTATAAGCCTCAGTTTTCTCATCTATAAACTGGGGTTAGGGGAGAGGAAGCTGACAGACCCTTTCTAATAGAGGTGTTATAAGAATTAAATTAAGATCATTTTTATGGAGCTCTTATGAGAATACTTGGCACAATGGCATGTGGAAAATACTTCAAAAATGTTGCCACTGCTATTCCTCCAACAATAAATAAATTAGAAATGCTGAAAAGGCTGCAGGGCATAGTAAAAGAGAAAGAGAAATTGTTGAATAGTGTTCTCCAAAGTCTTATAACAGTCATGACATTGCTCACATTAGCCAAGTGCCTACATTTAAAATAAATGGCTGCACAATCTGATTATATAAAAGTAGTCATCATTTATAAAGAGGGCAACCTGGTGAGTACACCTTTCATTAATATTTCAGGAAACAAATTTCCACTAAATACAAATGAATTCACATTAGGCTCTTCTAAAGTGCCAATGTTCTCTGCTTACAAGAGAGCTAAGGAAATCTGTTTATGTTCTTTTTTGTAACAAATACCCACTAATCGAAAGGAAAAGATTCTCTCTGTGGCCCTTTCTCCCAGATACTAAGCACTGTTTCTCTGAGTAACGATCCAGGAATCTGCAATAACTGCAAAGCCAAAATTCTGTAGTTCTAACAGAGTCAGCTACTTCTGCCCAGGTGTTAAACTAAAGCCCTCTTCCTTTGGTAATAAGTAGGGCCAGCAGGTGTTTGCACTTGGTGCTGTTCTTGGTAGTTGAACATATGTGTCAGGCCCCTGTTGGGAGGAGAAAGAGAGTTAAACAAATGGTCCTCCCCAACTCCAGCAAGGTCAACTCCTCCCAGGAAGAGAAAGCAAACTTTCTATCTCTGCATCAAGCAGCAGCCTACCTCACCCTCTAAACTCCTCAGCTAACTTTGAAGTTGGGTTTGGCCCTTCTCCTGCTCCCATTAGTAATACTTTCTTATCATTGCTCTTTGCAGACAGCTCCCTTGGAAGTCGCTGTGCTCTGGGCCTTTCTGACCTGATTTTCTTCAACTGAAATCATTCTGTCTTGAATCTTACCACATTATCTCAGATTCTACTCCCTGACTTCCAAGGGGATCCTCAACCAGGCTGATAATGTAATTTTGCTGAGGTATGAGTCCTAACTGTTACCAGAAAAGGGCTTAATCCCACCTTAATCTCCTTCACAATATATTTAAAGGTCTGCAGGTAAACGGGCTCTATTGGGGACAGGGAGCACAATTTAAAGCACTGGCCAGTTTTCATGGTATAAATACCACCAACATGGCCAATGTCAACCATCTAGAGTTGCAGAGTTGGGAAGAGATGTACAGGACCAGTGTTCACAGATTCAAACAAATACTCTGAACACTGTATGGTTTATAACAGTTTCTTAAAGAAAGTGTCATTACTCCTTGGGAGTGAAAATTTTATGACTAGATTTAATTGGTTTAAGATATTTAGCCATGGGCTGGGGTGGTGGCTCAGCAGCACAGCACTTGCCTAGAACTATCTTCCAGAGAGATGTACATTAGTCAGTGCCCTTGCCTAGAAGGTGGGAAGCCCTGGGTTTGATCCTCAGCACAATCAATCAATCAATCAATGTATTGTGTCCAACTACAACTAAAAAATAAACATTAAAAAAAACACACACATTCAACTTAAAAAAAAAGAAAAAAATATTTAGCCACTCTGGTGGGAGACACCTGTAATTCTAGCTGCTTGGGCGGCTAAGGCAGGAGAATGGCAATTTCAAGGTCAGCCTGAGTAACTTAATGAGACTCTGTCTTGAAATATTTTTTTTTTAATGTCTGGGATGTAGCTCCATGGGAGAGTGCTTTCCTACCACGTATGAGACCTGGGTTCAATCTTCAGTGCTGTATGGAGGAAAAAAGAGAAAGAAAAAGGAATATTTTAGGGCAAAAGAGGTCTCACAGAACACTTTAGATTGCATCGAGGACTCTCGAAATACAGCAAAATTACCTTCATGCTTTATTCCTTTCCCTCTGGGGAACTCTTTAAAAATGCTAAAAGCTAAAATATGTATGAACCTACAGCAAGAAACTGGAGGATGGAAGCCATCAGAGGATGATAGATAATAACATGTCTCTGTAATTCAGAGAACAGATGCAGCTGTGATTGATGCCACAGAGAGAGGAAGCTGCCCCAGGAACTGGCACAATAGGGACTGGGATAGAAACCTGACACAGCTGCCCAGCAGCTCCCTCCGAAACTTCCTTGGCACTCTTGGGAGGCAAAAATGAGGGAGTGTGGGAAAAAGCTGAAAGCCATAAGGAATAGAGGGAAAGTCAAATGGTTCTCATTGCTAGAAATGTTCAGCCCCTGCTGGCTGACGAACAGTTGGGCGAGACAGAAGAGAGGGAAACCTTGAAAATCTGGTGAAGCTTGCACAAAAAGAGCTCTGTCATTCCAACCAGATCAAAATCTTCAGAGATCCAGCCTAATAATTCAGACTAACTGCAAAGCATCAGTGGCAGGGGCCGGGAGGAATCTTCCAGATAGATGTAGATTAGTCAGTGCACAACAGTGCTCATGTACACTTTGAGCAAGAGCAGCCTAAACACCTTGTAAGTGTAGCCCATCATCCAAGAAGAGAAAATGTTAGAGAAGACGGTTGGAGTGCTTAGGAGTCTAATTCATATTTTGTGAAACTCAAACCTTAGGTGGCAGATAATTTTACTCTCAGACAAAAGGCTGTAACCATGTAGAACCTGCCTATTGAGTGAATGTTCTCAGCTCAAAGGACCTGTGAATCCAACAAACAAATATGGGCACACCAGCACACCTACCAGGTACAAGTTCTCAGCAGCTTGTGGAGATAAAGAATCAAGTGAGGTTTGATTTCAGTGTGCTTCAGTAGAGGAGGGATGATACCATTGCCCCTATGTAATGCAAGGCCACATGGGACCACAATGCCTTAAGAGAGGAAGGAGGTGACAGTTCATAAGGGAGATGAAACATTTTCAGCTGGGTTAAGGTATTGAAGTGCTAGGGTTGCCAGATAAAGCACAGGACACAAGTTAGATTTTAATTTCAAAGCAAACACGGTATTTCTTTGTGTGCAAGTATATACCTGACAACCACAGGGACTTAGTTTTGAAGGTAGGTGAGATAGGAATTGTCATGGAGATTAGAACCAAGAATGGGAAATAAGGTGGTTCTGTTTTGTTTTGTTTTGTTTGTTTGGTGGGAGGTTGAACTCAGGATCTCACACATACTTGGCAGTATTCTATCACTGAGCTACATCCCCAGCCATTTAAAAGCTTAGTTTATATCTGTTGAAATGTGAAAACACATAGGTAGTCTCAATTCTGATGTAGCTTTCAAACTAAAGGGGGACAGAAAAACACAATAAGAAACTTATAAAGAAGCATAAAGGTAGCAGAGAATCACTGTGTATGCAAAACCTATTCACTTCTGCCAAACCACTGGCAGTCGCAGTGGCCATAGGATTGAAGTCAACAGCAGTGATAACAGAGGAAGGGGGAAACTCAACAATGATCTTGGAGACAAGAAAGAAGGTAGAGCCTCTGGTCCCTTGACGTCCAGAATAGTCAAATCCCTGATCACTTCCCCCCTTCAGACCACAGCTCCTCAAAAGATAATC
Organism: Urocitellus parryii; assembly: GCF_045843805.1. Taxonomy (NCBI): domain Eukaryota; kingdom Metazoa; phylum Chordata; class Mammalia; order Rodentia; family Sciuridae; genus Urocitellus; species Urocitellus parryii. The sequence continues at coordinate 935,396 of NW_027553327.1, forward strand.
ACCACAGCCTAGCACCCTGAAGATCAGCTCCTCCAAAGTCATTGCCCAACCTAGCAGATGCACTGCAGAGGTGACCAAGAGACCAAGTGCAAGGACAGCATGCATTCTGAGCAGAAAGGGATTATGAATTAGAACAAAAATCAGGAAAACATGCCTTTGTATACCACCTGCAGAAGTCAGGCAGTGTTGGGACTTTCTTAAAATCAAGGGATGCTCCAAATTCTGGTGATGCCCTCCTCCCAACATCAGAAGAAGCCTACACAAAAGCATCACCTACAAACTCACTCAGTTAGGGTCCCTGTCAATCTGTCTCCCATATAATGTATTGTCCATCAAGAAAGATACATGTGTCCATATATATGAATTGATGGGTTGATTTAAGGTAGGAGACTACTAGAAAATGTGTACCTGACAGACTTGCACTAAGCAATTACTGTGTCACTAAGACCCTTTATCACTTAACTAATATAGCAAGTGAATTCCTGGTGCTTTTTGAATGTACAGGTCACCAAACTGCTACAAAAGAGAAAGGAAAATAATAAGTGTAGCTAGAATTCCATTTCTGATGTGGCGGTGACTGCGTGCCTCTGGCTTTTTGGTTTTCTATTTCCTAGTGACATGCAAGACATTATTTTTTTGTTATTATTTTCTGTCACTGTCTTTCAGGTGCTTGTGACACTTCACCAACATTGCTAGAAAGAAAGAAAAAGAGATAAAGGAAGGAAGGGAATGAGGGAAAGGAAGAGAGGGAAAAATGGAGGGAAGGAGAGGAAAGGGTACAGAAAAAAAGGAAAGGAAAAGGGGGAATAAAACCTAAGAAATAATTTAACCAATATCAGCTGTTACAGTGAAAAATGGAGGAATGGAAAAATTAATTTAGAAAAAATACAGAACCCTTGCACTATGAGATTTGCTGAGTCCCTTATTCATTTTTTTTCCATGAAAATAATGATTTTTTGGAACAACTTACATGTTCTCTGCCCCCATGAGGGCTATGAACTCAAATAACAAATTGTTCAACAAATAGTTCCTAAGTGTCTCCTCTGTGCCAGACCCAGGGCAAGCCATGGAGAAGACAGAGGTAAATAAAATGCCAACCTTGCTCCTCTGGAGCTTCCCAGCTAGAACAGGCATTCCCATTCAGAATCTGCATTCTCCTTGAGGATGAAGCCAAGGCTATGGGTTTTCCTTTCAGGACATACACGTGACAAATTCAAAATGGATTTGATATGATTCATGAAATCTCCAACTCAGAACTTCTTTCTAATCAGACGTTTGAAAGACAATTAGGTATAGTTAAAATGTCACTTGTCCTAATTAACTAAAGGTTACCAACCAATGAGCTGGCAGGATATAACAATTTTTCCTGACAGAAATGTAACCTCCATTTCTTCAGGCCTCATGAACTTATAGGCATAGATGATACCACTCATGCAGAAATAATTCACCCTTCATTGGCTCCCATTCTCACCTACTACAAAGGTCAAACCATCCTTCTACTTCTATCTTGGAATGCCCAAAGGCATCTCAGAATCAGAAGACAATCCAAGAAGCACACTTCTTGCCACATGGTTCTCCTCCATGCTCCCTCCACTTGACATCCACTAATCAAACTTGACTTTTATATCACTGGTACCACCCCTATCTTGTGATATGCATAGCTTCCCAAAGATGCCAATCCTTGAGGTCCAGAATAGCTCTGACAGCCCCCAGGGGGATTGTCTCTCACTTAAATCACACACTATGTGCGTCCCAGGTCTCATAGAGTCCTCAGTGAGACAAGTTCTTCAGTTCCTGACTGCAGCTAGGCATTTCTGAACCCAAAGACCAACATAGCTCAAGTTCAAACTGGAGTCCTTGATGAAAACCCTGCTGAATTCTGGACTCCTGTAAAAAAGCCAGTAAACATAAATGTAGTTCATTTATTCTTTAAAAAATGCAGAACACCTATTTACATATTGGATAGTGGGAATATATTGATAATTTTTTTTTAAAGTTTTTTTTTATATATATATATATATTTTTTTTTAGTGAGAGAGGAGAGAGAGAGAGAGAGAGAGAGAGAGAGAGAGAGAGAGAGAGAGAATTTTTAATATTTATTTTTTAGTTCTCGGCCGACACAACATCTTTGTTGGTATGTGGTGCTGAGGATCGAACCCGGGCCGCACGCACGCCGGGCGAGCGCGCTACCGCTGAGCCACATCTCCAGCCCTGATAATTTTTTTAAAAGACACACTCCTTATGCTTATGAAACTGATAAGTCCAACAGACAAATATATAGTTACTGAGACAGTGTGATGAAAAACAAAAACAAACAAAAAAACCCACACTGATGGAGAGATCTTCATAAGCACACCTAGACACAAAAAACAGCCAACAGTCTCCAGTTGTGGAGTTTATGACAATGTTCTATTGTCCCTTTATGTGTTTACTAGTGCAAAGGCCATGAGTTGAGATAAAACATGGTACAGGTAATTCTTATAACTCAACAGTCCTACGGACGGCAGCACACTGTACTTTTTCCTTTTAATGATAAGTCACAGACTACTGCCAGGTCATTAAAGAAGACTGGAAACTGCATTTAAGCTACTTAACTTGAAGGATTATGCTGCCATGAGTATGTGAGCTCTGAAGTGTTAAGTGTTTCCATTTTGATGCTGTCTGCAAATTTGATAATGCTCATAATTGCATTATCTAGGTTAGAGATTTTTTAAAAAAGTATTAATCCAGTGTTATCAACTGACAATGTTAACCCAAGTGGATAGATATTCAGTCAATTCTATCATAAAATCATTCCTTATTGATGTTAATGTCATGTGAAATGAAATAAAATGCACTAAAATCTAAATACATTTTTTCTGTATTGCCTTTTCCATTGGCACTCTGCCCAAAGGAAACGAAAGTCTCTGGACATGAATAGTTCTTCACAGAATAACTGGATGACCATGCAGTATTCTCAGGTATTCCCTGTATTTTCCAACTAAAGTTTTTATTCCTTTATGACCCCACATCAGAGACACTTTTCCTGGGGACTTTTCTGTGTCACACTCACCATGAATTGAATTATTAGAGGCTGTTCACATTTAACATTACTGTGGTTTGGGTTTCATTTTCCTGAGATTTTATGTAAACAAACTTTTGAAAGTATTCCCCATGAGGTCTTGGATTCAATCCCCAGCACAAAAAAAAAAAAAGAAAGAAAGAAAGAAAGAAAGAAAGAAAGAAAGAAAGAAAGAAAGAAAGAAAGAAAAGAAAAGGAAAGAAACACATCCCAATGACTTCAATTAAAATTTCAAAGAATATTTTCCAATGGATTATGTGGGCCACAACATGTATAACCTAATAACATCCTATCTTTGTCATTGTGCAACCTATATTAATTTAATAGCCTGTCCTATAATGTGCCGGGCAAATGGAAAATCAATTCATGTGTTCTTTAGATGCTAATTATTAATGCATTTATTAGACTAAGTCATATCAATTCAGATTTTCACTGGATGCTCTCACTGATCTGGAAAACCTGAGTTTTAAGAATTCATTGATTTCTTGCTATTTTTCCAGATATTTGATATCATCCAACAACTTCTTGTCTAAATAAATATTACTTTAAGCAATTCCCAAGTAGGCTACAAGATATTACCAAGCATTTCAGTATTCTGATATGTAAGTATCACATACATAATGTAATACATAACTAAGGAAACTGACTGTGTTAGGAAAATAATAAATATAATTGGTACTTTATTAAATTACATATTGTCACAGTGGGTACTGTATTCTGTCCTCCAAAGGCAAAAGCAGCCAAATCTCAGAAATAAGAATATAAACACACACAGGTACCTACACAACCCTGCATTTAAAAGAGCCAGATATCAGTCAGGCATGGTGGTGCACACCTATAATCTCAGCAGCGTGGGAGGCTGAGGCAGGAAGATTGCAGGTTTAAAGCCAGCCTCAGCAAAAGCAAGGTGCTCAGCAACTCAGTGAGACCCTGTCTTTAAATAAAATACAAAATAGGGCTGGGGATGTGGCTCAGTGATAGAGTGCCCCTGAGGTCAATCCCTGGTACCCAAAAAAGAAAAAAAACAAAGAGCTAGATATCTACGTTTAGGAGAGGAAATTCTACAGCAGCAGATTTAGAACTTCCCAGTGCAGCTCAGCTCCCTGTTCTAGTCCATGTTCACTACAAGAAAATGGATTCACAAATCCCAGGAGGAACTGGCTCTGAAAATTCTTGTATCTCCTTCACAAGAATTTTCAAAGCACATAGAATAGACAGTGATCTTTTTCATGCTAACTTCCTTGTATACCTAGCAAATTAGTATGAATCCTTAACATTTCAGCTCAATTTCCAACTCTTTGGCAATATTTTCAGTGTCCTTGCACAGCAAAAAAAATGACATTTTACAAACATTTTACTTGAGTTCCTATTGTACTCATATATACTTCCCTAAGTACACTTTAGTGACTGTATTGGATTGTTTATAAATCACCTTCCCCACTGTTTTGTGAGCCCATTAGGAGTATGAATTGCATTCATGTCTTATCAACTTCAATCTCCAATGTCTAGCACAATACCTGGCATGGAACAGACAGGCATTCAATAAGTATTTGTTAAATTTTTAAAATAATTAAATTAAATTAAAATTGATGATAGACTCATTTCTCATCTCTGCCAGAGAAATTGGATAAAATTGATCCAATACTTTCACACTTGACTTCATTAAGTCAGTCTGTACTTCCATTTTATAGTTCTCAATTATTTTTGAATACTTTACTTGACATTACTTTGACCTAATCATGTATATTTTTATGGAAGTGATTACCTCTCATCTGTATGGATGAATAAAGTGAAATGAAGGAAGGAGGAACGTATCCTCATTGGGCAAAAAGAGTGCAAACTGCGGCTCCAAATCATGGTTCGAACACTGCTGCCTGAATATTCATAGGCAGATCATTTCCACTCACTGAACTTCAGTTTTCTGATTTGTGAGTTAAGGATAAAATGCCTCCCCCTGCATACGGTTATGGGAGTCGGCTGTTATACACAAAGCCTTTACAGGGCACATGGTACACAGAGGGTACCATAAAACATAGCACTGTAAAGTATTAATAAGTCAAAGTACTTTCTAAGCTAAAGCACTATATAAATGTTAGTTACAGCATTATGCTCTCTTGACATTTCATAGCTAGATTTATTATAATACATAGAAAAGAACCTAGGAGGCCGGGTGTGGTTTGCACACCTGTAATCCAGCAGCTCAGGAGGCTTGAGGCAGGAGGATTTTGAGTTCAAAATCAGCCTCAGCAACTTAGTGAGGCCCTAAACAACTCAGTGAGATCCTGTCTCTAAGTAAAATACAAAAAAGGGCTAGGGAAGTGCCTCCGTGGTTAAGTGCCCCTGAGTTCAATCCCTGGTACAAAAAGAAAAAAGAAAAGCACCTAGTAGAAAGCCACAGTGAAGCCCAATGCTAGTCATAGTAACTTAAAAAAAAGGAAAAACAGGGCTGGGGCTATAGCTCAGCGCCTGCCTCACACATGTGAGGCACTGGGTTCAATCCTCAGCACCACATAGAAATAAATAAATAAAGATATTGGGCCCATATTCAACTAAAAAATTTTAAAAAAAGAAAAACAGAAAAGAAGTACAATGTGCTTATTCTTTATGGATGAAAAAAAAAAAAGCTTCCCTTTTCCAGCCAAGTGAGTCCTGTTATGACTTCTGTTCATTTTTATATCCATAGATGTCCTAAGGAATTGCCTGATTCTTTGTATTTGTACAACAACCATCACTTGCAAGGCTATGACTTCAGTTATGACCACCATACATCTTCTCTGGGCCTGCTCTTTCCACTCCCCACCCCCCATTCTCTCTGAGGTTCCTATAACAAAATCCCATAAACTGTATATCTTAGAATCAACAAAATTTATCTGAAAGTTCTTGAGGATATAAAGTCAAAGATCAATGCACCAACAGATTTGTTGACCAGTGAGGACACATCTTCTCATATATGGTACCTTCACTGTGTCTTGCATGGTGAAAGGCACTAGCTACTTCTCTAGGTTCTCTGTTACAAGGATATTAATTCCATTCATAAGGCCTCATAATTTAATCACCATCACAAAGGCCCATCTTTTAAATTTTTTCTCATTGAGGATTAGGTCTCAACATGGAATTGGGGGATGGACAGAAAACATTCAAACCATGGCAACCTCCAAAGGGAGAAACAGAGACAAAAACCAACTGAAATGGGAAGTTGGATCAGTACACCTTGCTACATAAATAGCCAAACCCATCTCTAGCCAAATGGCCAGAAAAGGATCAGGCATCCTGATGGAAGTGAGAACAGAAACTGGAAATGCATTCCAGAAAAGTGTTATTTTTTTAATTTTTCATCTCTGCTCACCTCATTGATTCATTTGTTTTTAATTTTCTAAGAACTATTTTTCCTGTTTCTCAATTCAGTCTATAACTCACACATTTCCAATGATCCTCCATTTTTACATGGTCTGCCATTCTAGCCACACATAGATATTAATTGAATTGGTCATGAATTCTGTTCTCTTCAATTCTGGTAGGGAGAGGATGAGAGAGCATAACATGTGGTAGTGTGTCACTATTACAAAATACTTAAAGGAGAAATAGTTTATTTGGGGCTCACAGTTTCATGGTTTAATCCATGGTCAGTTGACTACATAGATTTGGGCCCAAGATGAGATAGAACATCATGGTGGAAGGGCATGAGAAAGCAAAGCTGCTCAGCTTATGATAGGCAGGAAGTAGTGAGAAAGAGAGAGCTCAAGGAGTCAGGAATGAGACAGAGTCCAAGGCCACACCCCCAGTGTCCTACTTTCTCCAGTCATACCCAATCTGCTGACAGTTATCACCTAGTAATCCATTCAAACTATTAATACATCAAATGAATTAATCCAGTGATGGGATCACAGTTCTCATAATCAGTTCACCTCTGAACATTCTTGCATTGTATAACACATGAGCTTGGGGTGGAAGGATGGAAGATACCTAATAGCTAAACCATAACAGGAGGTTAATCCAATCCCTGTGGGTGAATAGGCAGTTCTTGGGCATAAAGATGATTTCACAGGTAATCAGGTGTGCCTACAAGTATCCAGATTTGCACAAATCAATGTATTTGAGAGTCCAAAGCATATAGTAATATAAGAATTAATTAAATCAAGTCATGCAGATTTTAATAATTCTAACTACCATTGCTTCCCCCTGACCAAAGGCTGTTCAGATTTTAAATAGTCAGTAAAGTTGCACGATAGACACCATTTGTCTTTATTCTACTTAGAATTCCCTCTGTCTGCTGTTACGTTACCTTGCTAACTGTACGTCTAATCTTTGGAGCAAGACTGTTTAATAGAATTAGGCCTGAATCTGCGTTCTGATTCCATGACCTTGGGCAAGTCTCTTTACTCCTCAAACTTCTAGATTCACATTTGTAAGATGAGGAAGTCGTGTCTACTCTCCCTGCTCTCAGGATTAGAATGATATTGTCCACAAATAAATGCTATAAGCATTTTGAAAAGTATAAAGCATTTTTTGAATTGTAATAATCACTGTGGTTAAGGGCTCTGACCCTGAGAACCCTCCAATCTGAGATTAGATCCTGCCTTACCTCTTATTAGGATGTCATTTGAGCAAGTTACTTCACCCCTTTGCATTTCAATTTCTTATCAATAAATTTAAGATAAAATACTAAGTGATAGGTTATTATGAAGATTTAATATGATAATGTGAATAAAGTACTCTATATAATACCTCACATTCAAATATTCTTAATATAAAATATTGATATCTATTGAGGTTACAGATTAAACCTTTGGGTTCTATGCAAATCTAACTTAAACATTCAGTTTAGATTTGTAATCCGTTCAAACTATTAATACATCAAATGAATTAATCCAGTGATGGGAATCACAGTTCTCAGTTCCCTCTTTCTTTTTTTGAAAGGCAATTGTGGGTTTTCTTTTTTCAAGTAGGACACAATTCACTTTAATTTTAATATACACTAATACCAAATCAGGGCTGAAGATGTTCTTTAGTTGAGTGTTACTCTGCTACATTGGAATTTTTAATTTTTATTTTTTATTGAAGCATTCAAATTATATATTGTAGTGGGATTCATGACACCATATCAGTCTCCCAAATAATGCAGTGTGTAACTTTTCAAAGCGTTGGGAGGGGGCAATACTCGGGATTTAACTCAAGGGCACTCTACTACTAAGCTACACTCTTAGCCTTTTTGCTTTTTATTTTGAATAAGGATTTCACTAAGTTGCTAAGGCTGGCCTTGAACTTGTGATCCTCCTGCCTCAGTCTCCCAAGTCACTGGGATTACAGGTATACACTGCCTCACCTGTCTCTCAGTTACCTCTTTTACTAGAAAATGATTGTGGTATTTGCTCTGACTCTAAAGAAGACTGTTTCTTCATATCCACATGTGATTATTAAGTTTTTTGAATTTAATATTTTAATCCTAACATATATTACTTTCCTTTTTTAAAAAAATATTATTCTGACTGTGTAGTTCTATCAACAATCTTGAATTTTAATATATATATCGTGAGAATTTAACACTCCAGCCTTATATTTCCCCACATCCCTGGCAGGCTTGCCTTTTCATTAACTGAAACATACACTCTTAAATCCATATTCTGTGCCTTTCAAAGAGACGGATAGATAATATCATTTTAACTTAATATATTTAAATAACTCAATTTAATGTTAATGTGATGTTGAGGAGCACCAGGTAACATATAAATCTAAATAACAATATGTTTAACTTGTAGTGTACCTAGCCCAGGGGCAGATCTTGCTGGACTACCTTCACACCTGGTAGGAAAGACCCAGTATTAAAGCAAATATTTGAAGCAGAAGAAAGTCTTGAAGTCATAGCTTCAAGTCTCACCATGAAGGTGGTTCCCTCTCTTAAAGCTTGCTCTGCCTGGAGGAGCTGGGAAATCTAGGAGACTAGACCTGGCAGGGTGTGCTTCCCCACCCAATGCGTCTTAGCCAGGAAATCAAGAGAATGGAAAATGGACATGAAGGGCAGGAATCCCAGAAAGTTTTCTTCCATATCTAAATTACAACCATCGTGTACAGTCTGTCTCACGAAGCAAAGGAGAACAGCTTTGCTAAGGAACGGAGCTCTTCGTGGCCTTTGCATCAAACGTAGGGATCTGTGCAGAGCGACACCTAGTGGTCTCCAGAATTCTTTAGAAGCAAGAGTGGCTAAGAAGGTGAGTGTGTTTGAGCATTTGTAAAGGAGTCCTTTTTCTTCCTACTTATTCATAAGCTGTGAGCAAGCTGAGTTGTTAATTGGTTTTGATTCCAATACAGCATCTCTCTGGCTGCATATACACTCATTGTTAAATCACATAGAGAATTAATATTTAATACTTGAGCAGCCCATACAAGTCACTGAGTGGAAAGAAACAGTGATTCTTATAGTTGAGAGAAATTGTTTTTTTCCAAATCTAGAATATTAAAGCCACAGTGTGAAACAAAAGCACTGTATCCAACCCAATAGATTTCAAAGAACCAATAGCTTTTGTAGATGTATTCTTCCAGATTCATGTCAGAATTCAATCCCAAGAATCCTCACTGGGCCTTTTACCCTTCCTTGCAGTGGACCTATCTAGTTACTCACCTCTACTCCTGGTACAGGGGAAGTTGGAGGCTAAGATATTTATAATGTACTGAGGAAATTATACCTTACCCTCTGGATCTGTTGTGGTCCAAGAACCATTTACAACTCATTTGTGATGCTTCAGAATATTTGTACTTCCTCTTGCAATAAATTGTGTTCTAAAGTGGGCTCTGTAAGTTAGAATTTAGCTTCCTAAGACCTGAGTAGACAAGGACTTCTTAAGTAACATGAAAAATAAAAATGGTGGGGCTACCCCTCTAGAATCTATCAAATTTAAACCTTCTTATAAATTTCATTTTGATGCTCACAGAATTAGAATATGATAAATATGACTGAGATTGACCACCAAAACAGGTAGTGAGAGTAGAACCTGGAAAATAATAACTAGAGGAAAAATTTGATTGAGGAATTTCAAATAGCTCCCATTCTAGTAGAAATCTGGGAGAACTGGATTTCCCAATTGGAAAAACTGAAATTTAACTGGCCCAACATTTGCAGGACCTAGGCTATTTTTCACCTAGGACCTGGGATTTCTTCATTATATTTTATAGCTGATTTTAAAACTTCAGGCCATAGTAGGCAAAAATCATATTTCCTATCACAGAATTGAATGGTATATCCTGATAATTTGCAAATGTGCTTTTCTTTGCCATCTCTACAGGCAAGACTCTCATGTTGTACTTAGAATACGGTTCTGCTGACCCATTAGCTTAGTAGTTGTTCAATCTCAAATGTTAGTTTCCTTCTTGATATACATCACATCTGTTCAGCCAAAAGAACAAGCAAACTTTAAGCCTACTTCTCTCTCCACTTGCTAAAGTTTTGTGCGTTTTGTCAAATTGAAGTAAAATCTGTTAAAATTACAACATACAATTTTGCCCTGTATAAAACTTTCAGTTCTATAATCAGTCAATTATAACCTACATTGCATTAGCTCAATAAATATTTCCTTTTGGTGGGAGGAAGGTACTGGGGATTGAACCCAGGGGTGCTTTACCACCGAACTTGATCTTCATCCCAGTTTTGTTTTGTTTTGACACAGGTTCTCCCTAAGATGCTAAGGCTGGCTTTGAACTTGTTATCCTTCTGACTCAACCTCCTGAGCCAATGGGATTACAGACATGTGTCACCATGCCCAGCAGATTTCCCTTTTTAAAAATGAATATAAAATCTATCTCTTGCCATATGATTAAGGATATGGCTATTAGTATATTAGTACAATGTTTTAAAAGTTATCTTAAAAATCTTTTTTGAAGAAATAATTTCAAATAAGGTAAAATATGGACATGTCTGACCTTCCCTTTAATCAATATATAGTGCTTGGTTTGGGGGCTTGGGGTTTTGATTTTTCTCTTTTTAATGACCTGAATACATGTTTCCCCATCCTCAGAAACTAAAATAAAATAATAAAGATAAGCATCTTCTCATGTAGCTTTTTCAGTCTGTTGTCATGCATTTTGTGATTGTTTCAGGTAATAACATTGTTAACAGACTGTCAGCCTTACTTCTTACACCAAAAATAACAGTCAAACAGGTAGTAGCCTAGGGGATCATTTCTGAAAGATATCCTCAGCACAAATATTCACAGGATAAAGGTTAAAAACCCATAAAACAAAGTAAGAGATTCAAGTACTTAGGTGAACATTTTATAATTCTTAGCTTGTCCAAGGTAATACATTGTATTTGTGTTTTACCAATATGTCCTATATGGGCATTTGAGGATACCTGTTATAAAATATCTCTAGCCTAATAATATAATGGCAATGATTAAGTATCAAAATTTTAGTGTTTAGATTATCATTGTTCAGTAGACAGGAATGAATCTGAAACTACTTCTAGTGGAGAGTTTAGGCCCAGCCTAGGGGTGCCACCTGTCTTCACCTTTTCATGCAGGGCTCCAGGGAAGTTATCAGGGAGGAATGGTGTTTTATTCTGAGTATGTATCCTTCTCAGTTTCTTTGCTTTTTTGAGACAGGAGAAGCCCTATCCCCAGCTCTGCTCAGTGGAAGAATGCTCACCATCCTTCACTAACAATATGCACAAAAGATTCTACCTGGTGCTATTCCCATCAGAGATGAGTACTTTGATCTCAAAGTCACTCAATATTTTTCAAAAGTTGAATTCAGGTTCATAATACTTATAGAAAATTTTTGATAGGTCTTCTAGCTTTTTGGCCACATCTTGAATCAAAAAGGTAAGTTAAGAAAAGTGAAATGAAAAACACAGAAAATTACTGCCCAAGAAGAGGCATTAGTTAAAAATATAAATCAAAATTTAAAAAATTAGATATTCCTAGAATTGTTTTCCTAGAAAAGTTTGATGTATCTGTACTTTTTTGAGATAAAACCATGGAAGATAAATATATGTATTATCAGAATATATGAATATATGAATATAAATTTTCATGAGAGTGTGTATGAATGTGCCTGTGTATTTGTGTGTGGAGAAATATATCTATTCTTCTATTTACTTGTAAAAAGTTAAAAAAAAATCTTGGTGTGTATGGAAGATGTCAGACCCTAGAAGACATGTATTCTTGTTTCCATTGACATAAATTCACTTCTTTAGGAATATTATAGTCAAGGTCCCAAGACAACATGGAAAACATGCAAGTTCAAACAGCCTTCTAGGTTTCTGGACCATTGAGGTAATACTTTCCTCCATTATCCCTGGATGGTGCAGTTCAATTTTCCACATAACATAAAGGGAATATAATTCTGTCTTCCACTCCACCCACCTCCCTGATCCTCTGCCCCAACCTGTCTAACTCAAACAGAAAATTGCCTGATGCTTTTCAGGCAGCTTGTATACCAATTGCCTAACTGTCTCTCAGGTGTTTGTTGGGGAGACACCAAAGGCAGAAAAGATTGTTTAGAAGAGCCTTTGTGGTGGGGCAAAAGCACCTGCACATGATCTCTGTGCATATGTGTCTAGCGACACCCACTGCCTGATGTTTTCTCCCTTAAGAATTCCCAAATCACAGGCCCCCAAAACATGAAACAAAACCTGACAGAACTGAATGTAAGACAGATAAATCTACAAGAATATTTAGAAACTTCAATACTTCACTTCCAATAAGGGAAAGAACAACATAACAGAAGATCTACATTCAAATAGAGGACATAAATAACATTATAAACCAACCATATTTTAAACTGACAGTGACAGCAATGCTATCCCAAAGTAGCAGCAAACTTTTTCTTCTGAAGTGCACATAGGATAGTCCAGGGCAGACTATGTGAAGGAATATAAAATAAAACTTACAATTAAAAAAATAAAAAAGAGGAATGATACAAAGTATATTCTCTGAAAACAATGAAATGAAATTAGGTAAGTCAAAACAAGAATAAATATGTGTAATAATAAATAAATAAGTCCCAAATATGTGGAATAACCAATGTGTCACAGAAAAAAATGGAAGAAGAAACCTTTCCATCAACCTTACAGAAGCAAACAAAAGAAAATTATAAGGAAATATAAAAAACTATTACATGCCAACAAAGTAGATAAAAATCTAATTAAAATCTTATCTAGATAAAATGGACAAATTCCTAGAAAGATATAACCTACCAAAGTTGAATCAAGAAGAAGTAAACTATCTGAACAATGTATACCAAAGTAAAGAGATTATATCAGTGATAAGAAATATTTTTTAATCTTCCCAAGATGAGGTGGCTTCACTGGTGAACTCTATCAAGTATGTAAAGAAGAATGAATAACCAGGAGTGGTGGCACACACTTGTAATCCTAGCTATTCATCAGGCTGAAACAGGTAAATCACAAGTTGAAGGACAGTCTAGGCAACTGAATTTCCCCTAAATAAAAGGAGGACAGTAAAACACAACATCCTTAAATGTTCCTTTCTGTTTCCCAAAACCTAGCCACGCTAAGGGATGAGATCAAGCCTGGGTTGGAAACTCCAGATCCATTTTATCTTGAAGGCCACCAGCTTTCTCTTATGTACTCTAGAAACTAGGGCAAGTTAGTGTTTTCTGTTGAAAACTACTTTCTTGCATATATGCCAGGACCATTACTCCTGGGAATGCTGGTCATTCAAGCAAAGTAAGCAAACATGCTGATGATGTCACTGCTTCTGCAGCCTAACATAAAAAAAAACTATCTCAAAGTGAGGACAGGCACAGAACTGAGGGCATTTTGGAAATGATGCATGTCACTCATCTAACCAGCCACTACTGGACAGAACACTGTGAGGGCCTGAGGTTCTCTCTGACTATCAAAATTGAACTCTTCTTGGAGCAATCCTGATATTTTGTAAGCTTTTCTCAATAAACCATACATCTCCCATGCTGTCTTCAGGCACTTTCTTTGGTCTGTTGGCTACCTAACCCATTTCCCTGGCACAATTAGGCTATGGACTGCATAGAAAATTAGTAAGACTCTATCTCAAAATAAAATAAAAGTGCTGGGGATTTAGCTCACTGGTAGAGTACTTGCCTAGCATGTGTGAGGCACTGGGTTCAATCCCCAGTACTCCAAAATAAGAAGAAGGAGAATGAGGAGGAGGAAAAGGAAGAGAAGGAGGAGGAGTGGGGGGGAGAGGAGGACCAATTCCTCACAAAACTTTCAACAATTTAGCAGAGAATATTTCTTAATTTATTCTCTGAGGCCAGTATTACCTTGATTCCAAAATAGACAAAGACATTACAAGAAAGGAAAACTTTGGATTACCCCTTATAGAAACAAATACAAAATTCTTCAGTAAAATGTTAGCAAGGGCTGGGATTATGGCTCAGAGATAGAGTGCTCACCTACCATGGGTTCAATCCTCAGCACAACATAAAAATAAAATAAAGATATTGCATCCACCCATAATATATATATATATATATATATATATATATATATGTGTGTAAAATAAATAAAATGCTAGCAAACCAAATACAGAGATATATATTTTTAAAAACAAAACAAAAAAACACCATGACCCAGTGAGATTTGTCCCAGGAATGTAAGATTGGTTCAATATATAAAAACCAATTATGTAATATGCCATAGTAACAGAATATATAATAAAAACAACACAATCACTAGACACAGAAAAATAATTCAACAAAACCCACCACAATTTTATAAACAAAAATACCCAACAAATTAGGAATTCATGGAACTTCTTCAACCAGATAAACAGCATCTATGGAAAACCCACAGCTAACATTGTACTTAAAAGGAAGGGGTGGCTTAAATTTTCTTAATTAAGACAAATATGTCCATTCTATGTACTTTTATTCAACATCCTACTGGTTAGGGAAATCAGAAAAGAAAAGGAAATAATAATCATCCATAGTAAAATTCAAAACCTAGCCAAGCTAAGGGATGTCATGATTTTATGTGTAGAAAATCCTAAGAAATTCACTAAAAATAGATCCTATTAAAACTAATAAACAAATTCAGCAAAACTGAAGAATGTCAGATCAACATACAATGTCAATTGTATTTTTATATACTACTTTTAATGGATGATCTGAAAATAAATTTTCAAAAATCCCATTTTAATAGTACCAAAAGGAATAAAATATCTAGGGATATTTTTTTTAAAAAATAAATTTAAAAATATACTCTGAAAATTATAAAATATCTTTATAATAAGTTAAGATTCAAATAAGTAGAAAGACATCCCATGAGTTGAAATGTTAATATTTTTAAGACAAAATTAATCCCTAAATTGATCTACAGATTAATGAAATCCCTATCAAGATTCCAGCTGATTGATGATATATATATGTATGTATATATATATATATATATATATATATATATATATATATATATATATTTTTTGCAGAAATTGACAATCTCATATGAAGTATAGATGGAAATGTAAGAGACTCAGAATAACCAAAAGAATATGAAAAAGGACATTGTTGGATAGCTTAAATTTCCTGACTTCAAACCTTATTGTGAAGCTACATAAATCAAAAGTGAAATGCTGTTGTAAGAATAGACATAAAGAAATTATAAATCATAAACAAATCCAGAGTCCAGAAATAAACCCTACATTTATGGCCAGTTTATTTTGAGATATCAACTGAAAATAGGGAAATCCATCGAGATGCAAAAATGGATTAGAGTTATCCTGGATTAGAAAGAGAGAGGTTTCTCTTTGAGTGATAAAAATATTGAGGAATGTATAGTGGTAATAATTGTACAACTTTGTGAATATACTAATACTACTGAATTGCACACATTTTTTAAAAGAATGAATGGGTGGATATTCTGAATCATTCTCATATTTCTGGGCACTTATCAAAGTTTACCCTATTATATAATTATTTCTAAACATATATGTTCTCACCATACAGATTGCATGAAGATTGAGGATATGAATTACATATCACTCGCCATTGTGTCAAGCAAAATATTTGTACCTTGAACCCTGTTGAATTAATTGGTATCCCCAACATTTCGGGTTTTCCATCACCTTGTGTTTGTCTAAAAGCCTTGAGGTGACTTGAGTAGACTCCAGAAACCACAGATCCAGCATCGCCCACACAACTTCTTTGAGATTTGCAGCAGTTACTTGCCAAATAATTAGAACCAAGAGCTTGTTTATGTCAATGCTGATTTTAATTCATTCCTTGTCTGAAGAGTTACTTTGCTGGAGTGTTTTTTCATCAGGAGTTCAGTCATCCAATTTTCTCTAGTGGTCCTCTTCCAGTCTCCCAGGTCCCTCCTGACCAACAATCCAGTCTCTATACTTTCCTATCCTTCTTCCTCCTCCATCTCTCCTGTCCTTCTAACATCCCCTCAATTTGGAACTCTGTATCCAACAGTGAATATTTAACCTTTTTTTTTATTGTACTGGTCTAGTGCCAGGCTGACGGTTACCTCTATCTTCTGCTTCAGTACTCATTCATCCAGTCAGTCCGTCAGTCAGTCAGTCAGTCAGTCAATAAATTCATAGCAAGTAACTAGAATGTAACTCATGCTGTTCAAGTTGCCCTGTTGCCTTGATTACCTTTTATGTTTATTCATGATGTGGAAATTGAGTGTTTATTTTCTTATACAACCAAATGGATTTATGTCACATAGATAATAATGTTAGAGGAATTTGGTGTTTGTAATGTTCTAATACCTAGTGATAAACCAGCAGACTCACTGATTAATAATTTCCATATTTGAAGGATCTCAAAAAATGGATCAACTCTTTTCATCTACTATAGGCATCAGTATTTTAATCAATTCCAATTTCAAATCCATCTTGCAATTTAAGCAAATTGCCATCTGTTGCCTGGGTTGTACTGGTTATGGCTTCAGTGTTACTGTAACCTTCACAGCTTAAGTAAAAAAAAAGAAAAATGAATAAGAAAAATTGTTGAGCATTAACATCTCGTTTGTATATGCATTCATACTGTATAATTACTGGCAGCTCTCCAGAAAATGTGGCCTAGTTTCTAGAAGCCTCTTCAGTCTGTGATATTAAAAGATGCACAACAATTTAATAAACTCAATAATTTGATCATCTGCACCTATGTTTTTTTTTCCTTTTTAATAGTGCAACAAAACCCTTCAGTCCCATTTGAAGAAGGTCCCAGGAAAAACTGGTGAACTTCACAATGAGGCTGAGATCATTGGTCCCAGGGATCCCTGGATGTTCCTGGATGGCAGCCTGAGCAATGAAGGATAGGGTGGGCAGAAACCCCAGGTCTGGCCTGACAGATCCTGTTTCAGAGACAGTTTCTGAGCACAGTGCTTGCACAGGCCTGCCCCTTTCTCTCACTTCTCATATTTTGTAGGTGCTGCCTGCAGAGAAAAGGAACAAAACAAAACAATTTAAATCAAGTCTTGTTTGGTCTTCATGGACAGCTGCCCACCTTCCTAAGCTGCCGCTCAGACTGTGTGTTTGATCTGTCAGAACTGGCCTTTCTCCACAGATTCAGACCTCTCTCTAGTAACTGACTGCCTACACCTGAAGTTTCAAATGTTTTTAAATCTTGTAGACAACTCAGGTTATTGTAGGGCTGGAAGCACCCTCAGAACCTCATTACTTTAAATTTAGTCCATGGACCTGCAGTATCAGTGTCTCAGAAACTTGCAGAAATGCCAATTGTTAGATGCTGTTCCAGACCTTGACCAAATAATCATCTTGGGGGCTGTATTTTTCAAAGCCTCCAGGTGATTCTGATACTAAGTAAAGTTTGAGAAACCCTGGCATGTCTGTTATCTGGTGCCACTCTCCATACCCTGACCTTGGCCTAAAGCCTTTCCCCACCCCCCTCCCACATCCTGTGTCTTAGATTTCTGTTCCATGGTTTCTTATCCCTTCCGCTTTGTTTTTCCTAGATTAGGTTCCGGATTCCAACCTCTACTGAGTGCTCTACACTGAAGTCCATATTGGTACCTCATTCCTGCATTTACCCTCTCTTCTTTTTCAGTCTCTTACCTGCTGCCTATAAAAGCCAACTTTAAGCTTCATTATCAACCTACTTCCTGCCCACAGCTCCTGACCTGATTGCAGAGGGTGAAATCTACACATGAAAGCCACCAGGGCATAGTGCCACTAACACAGGTCTCCTAAGTGCTCTCTGTCATCTGTCTTTCCCCTTGCTGTCCCACTTCCACATGTCTCCCACTTGCTTCCCTAAAGAACAAAATTGATATCGCCCTCTGCCTAAAATTTCCTGCGGATTTTTAGTTTTCTGCAGGATCGAATCGAAACTCCTCAGCATAACATCCAAAGCCCTCCACAGGCTGTAGCTACTTTCATTGTTATTGCTCCCCTCACCCCAGCATCACCCCTCTGTCAATTCACTTTTCAGGCTCATCTAGCCATTCAATTGTCAGACCTCAGTCCCTTTGTGCTTGCTATTTCCTCTGGCTAGATTGCTCCTCTCCTTACTTTTTCCCTGGGAAAATGTCTACTACTCAAGACTCAATTGAACTGCCATCTCCTTGGTAAGACCCTTGCCACCTCCTCCAGGCTCAATTATATGCACTGTCCTCTGGACACCTCAATCACAACTCTAAATTCATTACTTGTGTTATTGTGTTTGAATTCACAGTTCACACATTGTCTTCTCACACTGGAAGCTGTTCTTGGCCAGAGGTAGTGTCTGGTCTTAATTGAGATACCCAGAGCCCAGCACAGTGAGGGGCACATTGTAGAAACTCAATAAATACCATCAAATGAATATTCAGATTTTAAGAACTATGCCTCAAGGAATATTGTTGTAGGTCAAGTCACTTTATCACTGTAATAGGAAGCTTTATAAAAGTGCATGAAGTAAACCCCTTTATAAATCAGAGAGCCATTTTGCGAACAAAAGAACTACTCTGTAATATAAAATAATCAATTCCAATTTCTCTGTAACAGTATTTTCACATCTATGATTATCCTAATATGGAAGCATGCTTATTATTTTTCTAAGAGTGTCTGCAATCTCCAGTATCTTTCTAACTCAGGAAGTTTCTTGTTTCTTTTGAGTACTTCAGAGTTTGTTGTATTCCAAGTTGTGATAGGATAGGGTTTCTTAGAAAAAGACAAAAGAATGGTGTGCGGGTTGTGAATTCATGATTATATAATTTTTTAAAATTTAAAATACCTTATAAGGCTTAATTTTTAATATATGCAATAAATTTTATAGGTCTATGAAGAGAGAAACATAACAATTAAAAAATTGTTACTTAAAATATGAATATGATATTTTCACATCCAATTTCACTTGAGCCACCTAGCAAGCTTAAGATTTTTATTTGAGATAAAAAAAATAGTCATTTGTCTAGTTTTGCCCTCTGGGACTATGCAGTGTACAAACTGTACCATCATTTTTTTTTCTTTTTTTTTTTAAGAGAGAAGAGAGAGAAAGAATTTTTTAATATTTATTTTTCAGTTTTTGGTGGACACAACCTCTTTATTTTATTTTTTTGTGGTGCTGAGGATTGAACCCAGTGCCCTGCTCATGCATGGCAAGCGTGTTACCACTTGAGCCACATCCCCAGCCCTGTACCACCATTCTTGATGGCCTTGATGCAAGGGGTCTATACTTTAATATAGACAGTTCTCTCCTAGCACTCAACTGGGCCTCTCCTATACCAGTAATTGAACTGAGCCTTGCTTTAAACCAGTTAAATAGACTCTGTGGGTGGACACACATATCAGCTTTTCCAAATCTATGGGTCATTTTCTGTGGGCATAATGATTGTAGGAACATGATGCTCCTCAGTTAGCAGAACACACAGACCATATGCTTCCTACACTATATGGCCAGTCCCTGAAACAAAGACTCATCTTATGTCCTGCACCATTATTTAATGCGCTGGATTTTTTCCTGTTGCTAAAAAGAATTGTTTATAGCCATTTTATCCTTGAACCTAATTATGTTTAACATAGAAACACAAAGTATTTTTGACATTTCTGTTGTTGTTGTTGTTGTTGTTTTTGAGTACCAGGAATTGAACTCGGGGGCACTCAGCCATTAGGCCACATCCCTAGTCCTATTTTATATTTTATTAGAGACAGTGTCTCACTGAGTTGCTTATCACCTCTCTTTTGCTAAGGCTGGCTTTGAACTCACAATCCTCCTGCCTCAGCCTCCCCAACCACTGGGATTACAGTATTTGTGAAGTTTTAATATGGCATTTTTCAGGAATGCAAGTATCCAATAAGTAGAAGACTACTCTTTTTTAAAATTCAGAATTATACAATGAGTTCTTCAAAGTAGGTCTTTTCCATTTTAGAAATGTGTGTGTATCACTTGAAGCAATGCTACTTAAGTCACCCTCATAACACACCTGCATTAATCTGTATTTGTAGCTGTTAAATTCATAGGAGATACTATGCATAGGTGCAAGCATATATCTACTGTATGCTACTTCTATATCTAATGTAATTGTATCTAAGCACTTAAATATTGAAATACATAAAATTTTATAAGTGTTTTCTTTTAATTATCCTTGTATTTTAGTTAGAGAATTGTATTAATTTTTTAAAATGTATTTATGTAGGTTAACTATGAAATATATCTAAAGAAAATAAAGAAAGCCGTACAAAATATTTTTTCTTAATGAACTTCGGTCATCCAGTGATCTATTTTTCCATCACAATTTCTTCATTCATTGGTTCCTATGCTTAACCTCATCATCACCAATAACTATAGCTCCTCTATAATCTCAGTTTCAGGCATACTCTTCTCTGCTCATGTCTCTCTATACTGACAGTTCACTGCTCTGAGTTTTCCTTTGCATCAGCAATTCATTAAGACTTCCAACACATTGACTTTTCCCCTTCCTCACTATGTCTGGCTCCCCTGTATTCTTCATCATCCCTCTTCTTCTAAGCACCACCCCAATGTCCTCCTGTCTCCTAGGCTTGTTCTCAGCCTAGTGCTTGGTATTAGCTGTTCCCCCCTGCCAGAAATACTCTGACCTCATACTCAATGGCTCACTTCTGCTCATTCCTATTTCAGCTTAAAGATTACCTATTCAAAAAAATGCTCTCTCCTGACCCCTTCTAACATAGCCATTCAGTCTATCTGGGATGACCCTAACACTCTTCATTTTAATTCCATGTAAAGTATTTAGTACCAATAAGATTTTTTTCTTTGCTGATTTATGCTCCAATCATTTCAGTATAAGCTCTATAAAAGCAGAGGCCTTGTCTGCCTTGTTCATTGAGAAACTGTACCTGACACCAGACTGGTTACACAATGGCTATCTGAAAAGGTAGAATGGAAATGTTATATGTATAAACAATGGAGTTTTATTCAACCTTTATGAATGAAATTGTGTCATTTGCAGAAAAATGGATGGAACTTGAAAACATTATGTTAAGTGACACAAGCCAAACTCAGAAAGCAAATGTTCCTGTGTTTTCTATCATATGTGGAAAGAGGAAAAGAAAATGAGGGGATCTCATGAAAATAGAAGAATTGAGGGAGATCAGTATAGGAGCATACTAGAGGGAAAGGAGGAAGGAGAATGATATTGACTGAAATATATTGAGAAATACTGGGGAATTATATTGGCCAAATTATGTTATTATGTTGTCTGCATGTATGAGTATATAACATTGAATCTCACCATTATGTGTAATTCTAGAGCACCAATAAAAATATGGAACAAAAGGGTAGTGAGGCTGGAGTTGTAGCTTAATTGTAGGCAAGCACTCTAGGCTTGCCTAGCATGTGTGAGGCACTGGGTTTGATTCTCAGCACCACATATAAATAAATAACAATAAAGACCCATCAACTCATCTCTCTCTCTCTCTCTCTCTCTCTCTCTCTCTCTCTCTCTCTCTCTCGTCTATATAGACAGACAGACAAAGAGAGAGAGATAAAAGTGTTGGTGTGGCTGGGGTTGTAGCTTAGTGATGGAGCGCTCACTTAGCATGTGTAATACACTGTTTAGTTCTCAGCATCACATATAAACAAATAAATAAAATAAAGGCCCATCAAAAACTAAAAAATGTATTTTTAAAAAAAGGGGCTAGCAGGGTGTCATTCATTGGTGGATACTTGCCCAGCATATGAAAGACCTTGGGTTCAATTCCCAGTACTGAAAAAAAAAAGAAAAAAGAAAACAATAATCACAACAACACAAAGCTGGATACCAAATTAAATATGCAACATTAGTTCATTTCCTCATTTTTGTTTATATGAATATATATCCCATTAAAAATCTAAAGAATATTTTTTATTGTTGCTGATCTATGGCTTCTGATTCTTCCATGATGAATATGTATTATCTATGTATTGAAAAAGCCATAAAATCATTATTTTAAAAACAAATGCTGAATATTATTGATCTTGGAATAAAACCATGTAGTCACTTTCTAAAATATTCATTATTCCCAAATAGATTTTATATGATATTTGGGATCTTAACGGAGTTATAAAATTAACCAACTTTTCAAAGCATTTGCAGATTCATGCACATGGACAAATCTGTCACATTTTTTTGGTCTTTATTCCAACCCCCACTTATCACTTCAGGCCAATTTGTATCATTTCCCTGGCCTTCTCAGAATTTGTGACATTTTCAATTCCATCTGCAGATTTAATTTATGTGCTGTGTATTCACTCTTCCAAAGCACTAATAACTGGAGATATAAACTGGATGTAGTGCTCCCTGCTGCTCCACCTTGATACCTCCCACAACTGGACAGCTCCTTCTGCTTTACCTAGTTTTCAAGCCAGGCTGATTGAAACTGATTTTGCAAGTAAAATTCACTTAGACATTGCATCAAATGATTTATGAAGTCCATGCAGCCGTGTGGTGTCCCATTAATCACAGACACTACAATAATTTATTTGTGTGCAGCAGTCCTTATAAATCAAATAAAATAAATTCCACAAGCACATATTCAGCTTTTGCAATAAGGTACATGGTATTATTCAGGGCACCAAAGGTACATGGTATTATTCAGGGCACCATCCACATAATGCAATGTTAGCAGACTTGCAGATTCCTGAGCTTGATCAAGCAACTAAAAATATGCTTTCATTTACTAATGCATGCCAAAGCTAAAGGAATTACTGCCTGTTCATACACTGAGTGAGTGAATTTCTTTAGGGGTCAGGAATCAAATTTTTTAATGAAAACTGATGTAAATAAACAGAACAAATGAGGTACAAAAATAAGATCAGTATGAAGATTTTGTTAACAAACAGTCCAGAATTATACCTTCAAATATTGAGCACTTGAATGTATTCACCATTTGGAGAGCTTCTTTCCATTATATTATAAAACAATTTTGTAAATTCTCATTTGAGACTGATCCACGTTTCACAAAAAGAAAGCTTGTCTTCAGACATGGCAAGTCCACTTCATTTGTGAATATGTTTCATGTCTTAAAAACAGTTCAAAATTATTACAGTCTGTGCCAATGTAGATCATATGTGTGTGAACATTTTTTCCAGAATTTTATTTATATATGATATTTTTTGTATAGTGATAGGATATAAAGTTAAGTATAAATATAAATAAAATGAGATTCTACCATGATTATTATCATATCATTCCTTTTTAAAAAAAATCAACAATGCATCATGAATATCTTTACAGATACAATAAAAATTTGTGGTATCTGAGCTGGGAGTCGGGGCACACACCTATAATCCCAGTGGCTCAGGAGGCTGAAGAAGGAGGATCCTGAGTCCAAAGCCAGCCTCAGTAAAGGTGAGGCATGAAGCAACTCAGTGAGTTTCTGTATCTAATTAAAATACAAACAACAATCAAAAAATAGGGCTAAGGATGTGGCTCAGTGGTCAAGTGCCCCTGAGTTCAATCTCCAGAACCATCCGCCCCACAAAATTATGATATCTGGATCAGGAATATATCCAGCTAAAACTTCATATATGTTGCCAAACTTCTTTCCAGAAAAAAAGGAACTGTGTTGTAGTACTATCAATAATTCACGAAAGTCCTTGTTGCCTCCAGCCTTGCCAGTCCTGGATATTGCCAGTCATTAAGGTTTTTGTGAATCTAATAGATGAAAATTGTTTTCTCACTATAATTTGCATGTCTTTGACTATATTTGCTTAAACTATTTTGTATGTTTATTTGTCATTTTTATTTCTTCTTTGGGGAATTAATTGATTTTGTATATTTCCATGAGGGACAATATTCATCAATTTTTTTGATTGAAGGAACTATTTTTATACTAAGCTAATGGTGTTTTAAAATCAAAACCAGGCTAGGAATCTAACAAGTCTAATTTTCTAGTATATTTATAATTGGATCAAAGGGCAGTTCCAAAAATATTTTGGGGAAATGTCAATATTCTTAGGAAATGGGTATATATATATTGTCTCAAGGTAACATTACTTTGAAAAACAACACTATCTATAATTTTCTATTTGTTTAAATAAAACATTATAATTCTTTATGTTTGATGGAAAGCTTGTGCTCTGAAATCAAATACCCTATCTCCAAATCCTGACTCTCCGATTGATAACCTATAACCTGATCTAAGACAAGTTGCTTAACTGATTTGTGCCTAGTTTTCCTCATCTATAAAACCAAGATAATGGTCCCTGTTATGTAGAATTGTTTGGGGATTAAACAAGAGAATGTACATAAAGTCTGGGAACAATATACATAATCAACAAATAATAGTTACCATTAATTTCATTAACTGTAATAATATCTGGATTCATGGCCTGCTGAAACCTAAACCACCAATTTTATTTTTACACACACACACACACACACACACACACACACACACATATATATATATATATATATATATATATATATATAGTAGATGGACACAATACCTTTACTTATTTATCTTTTTTTCATATAATGCTGACAATCGAACTCAAAGCCTCATGCGTGCTAGGTGAGTGATCTACCACTGAGCCACAACCCTAGCCCCAAGTTTTACTTCCTGAAAGCATTTTTTAATGTGTGTTACACTGCATCATTGGCAAATAAACTGCTCTGATGATATGCTTAGAGTCTTAAACTTTATTTTAGTAACTAAAAAAAATAAAGTTTAGAATGAGAAACAAGGAACTCTCCCTTTAATCCTTTGATGGCTTCAGAATGTAACAATGTCAGAATAAAGATGTAAAATCTTCACACAGATCTGGACACTGACATGTACAGTTTCTGCCTCATCTAAGCAGGATTTAGCCTAGTAGTAAGATCAAGATGAGCTGGATGTTGGGGAGTTAAGAAAGACCTGTAAGCCCAGTTAGCCAGTAAGACTTGGGCGTACTCCTAGTTCTAAACAGGTAAATGGCCACCACCCTGATCAGCAACTAGGGACGTGGAAACACAGTGAAACCTAGCAGAGACATTTTGATGTGGAATATGATAAGCATTCCAGACTCCACGACCAACAAGCTGCTCCTGGATGGAAATCAACATAGTGTCAACATGAAGTCACCAGAACCTTGACCTGAATCTTGACTCAGGCACATTGCCTATGGCCCTTTGGAATAATTAAATCATTTCTCTGAGCCAGTGTTTCTTCTGTAAAAAAAAATATGTCTGATCATAACTTATGATGAGATTACTCTGAGGATTAAAAGAGATATCAAAAACATTTAACATATACTCAGGCTCATGTGTTCAATTAATGATTTCTAGAAAGCAGAGGAGACACTATGTTTAAGAACTAAACTGCATGGGTGCTGATCAAGCATTACAGATGGCTGACCAAAGAGGACAATTAAAAGTGACCCCCCACCCCCCAATGAACAGGAAAGTTGGACCAACCAATAAGAAGAGATGCAGCCCTGAACACCCTATTGGTACATATTGCTTCTTAAAGATGAGAAAGGAGTTTCTCATATTGAATAAAGATCCCAGAGTTGGGAGTTTGGAGCAAATATTCAACAGAGCTCCATCTAGCAAGCCACATACACTCTGAAATCAGACAGAGGGAAAGAACTCAA
This sequence comes from Urocitellus parryii, assembly GCF_045843805.1. Lineage (NCBI taxonomy): Eukaryota > Metazoa > Chordata > Mammalia > Rodentia > Sciuridae > Urocitellus > Urocitellus parryii. The sequence goes on from NW_027553327.1 coordinate 961,437, forward strand.
AACTGCCTGGCACTGGTGTAGCCTTCTGGCCCTGGGTGCTCCTAGGCTAGCCGCGGTGGCCACTGTGCTGGCGGGCGCTCTGAACGAGGCGATTCTCCCATTTCTCTGGGTGCGCCCGGAACCAAGGCAAACAGAGAAGCAGCGCCGAGCAGTAGCGCGTCAGGCTGCTGGAGGAAGAGGAGAAGGAGGGAAAAGATGAGGAAGAGGCGTGCAAGGGAGGAAGGGCCTGGCCGCCCAGGTGGGAGGAGGAGGAGGGGGATGGGGCCAGCCAGGCCGAGAGGGGTGGGGGGGCAGTCAATTAGGGGAGCGCTGCTGGGGGGGGCGAGGTCTGGGGGATGAGGTAGGATGGGGGATAGGGCAGCCGGAGCAGCGGAGGCTCCAGCCATAAACAAGCACCTGGAGGAGCCCTGCAGGAGTGAGGCGAGCTGAGCGCACAGAGTAGACCCCTGGACCTTCTGCAGCGCCACCGCGCCCACTCCGCGGCTCAGGAGGCGGGACAGGCTCCGAGGCTGCGTAGCCGCCGCTGGCGGGCCAACTAGGAAGAGAAGACCGAGGAGGCGCCGCCAGCCCCGCCTGGAGCTCAGCGCGGCCACCGCAGCCGCCAGAAGTTTGGGTTGAACCAGAGCTGCCGGGAGGACACTTCCCCCCCCCATAAGATAAGAGAGAAATTTCAAGAAAGGCAGATGAGGCCAGGAGTGGTGGCTAATGCCTGTGATCCCAGTGACTCTGAAGGCTGAGGTAGGAGGATCACAAGTTCAAAGCCAGCCTCAGAAATTAAGTGAGGCCCTACACATCTTAGTAAGACCCTGTCTCAAAATGAAAACAAAACAAAAAGGAGGATGGGGATGTGGTTCCGTGGTTAAGCACCCCTGGGTTCAATCCCCAGTACCAAAAAAAAAAAAATGCAGATTATAACATCTAAAGAAACAGTACATAAATGAGGAAAGAAAAGGGTCCGGAAGAGATTATTAGAGACCTTCTTCAGAGGATTTTCTTGGGTTGGTAAAAGCCAGATTGTAGAAGATCAGGGGGGGTGAATGAGAAAGTAAATGACGTGGAAACATCTAGGCTGGGAAAGGAAGGAGCAAGACAGAGGAGGCATGTGGGTAGATAAAAGGGTCTAAGAGACTTTGGGAGCTTTAGATAAGAAAGAATTGAACATTTTTCTTATATTGAGGAGAATAGTCTAACTAGACATCCCTGTCTAGTTATATACTAGACTATTCAACCTCCCGGTTGAAGACATATGAGATATGATTGAAATCCTTGAAGAATCCCTGGGAAGTCAACTAGGCTGGGAACGGTGGGATCACATGAAGAAAGATGAATCAACTTGGGAAAGAAGCTGGGCATTAGATAAAGTGGAAACATTAAGGGAAGAGGTAAAGGTACTTTATTTGTGATTGAGCTTTCTCTGACTTTGAAATTTGAGGCAGACTCATTGGGCAGACTACCTGTGAAAGCTGAAAGTTTGTAATCCTTGCTGAGGTGAATAGAGGAGGGACTCCCCAAAAATCCCTTTTGTCTGTGGCACACAACTCTCAGGTACTGAGCTTAGATTTGGTTTAAGGGCACTAAACTCTAACAATATTGTTTAATTCAAGTATTTTTTAACTGTGGGAGAATAATTCAACTTAAATATTTAAGACATCTGTTGCTTAAATACCTGTTGGAATGAAATGTGACCATTTCCCAAGATTGTTAATATTCTTATTTGTTACACAGCCCTCTATGTTAATATTAATTGCAAAATACTTTGTTTTCATATGTATGTTTTCTCAGCTTTTAATAATATATGTTTATCCTTTAAAATTAAAATTAATTCAACTTATTTGATTCAATTTATAATAGCTGATTGGTGTTGAGGTGCTGAGTGTAAGGCCAGGAGGTTTATGATTTAAAAAATGATCATACATTTAGAAAATTTGAAACTGATTTTGTTTTCATTAGGACCAAATGAAATTGCTGATAGCTCATCATTTTTCCCCTCCAAAAATGTTAACTTCACGTAGTTTAACCTAGCATATGTGTTATCTTTATTAGGAAATAAATACCTAATATTTTCCAAGTAAAAAATAACTACCCATCAGTTTAGAGAAGTTAATACACAAAATTCTAGTAAGGCATAGAATTATATACTAAGAAAGACATTTGGCATTATTTAGGCATTTACTTGTAAATCCGTTTGAAGGAATTTCTTAAAGGTATTTATTGTGATATTTTATATGCCATTTTCAATTTTCTGCTGAAAATTTCACCAAAATTATTTTTTATCTAAGATGAAGATCAAATGGAAAAAGAGTCCTGTCCAGTATTAGGAGAAGGACTTTACAGTTGTGGCCTCATTCCTGGAAAATCTCTTATGTTTGCAACTATGGAACTATTGATGTTCATTTTAGTTCAGCATATACCACATCTGAGTACCAAGATGTCAGACTCTCCAAGTCACATAGCCACTAAAACCCGGCTGTCAGAAGAAAGTGCTCCTCTGGTGTCAGCCACAGTCACCATTCTCTCTGATTTACAGTCCCTTTGTTCACCTGCTGGTACAGTATTGATCAGTATTTCAAAATGCATTATAAGCAGTAATGAAAGTGATCTTGCCTTGAATTTTAAACACTTATAATTTATTTTTCTCTTAAATCTCAAGTGTGAAATGAGAGGTCAGTCTTTTAAAAAGATTTATGTACTTTTAAGATCCTATAATGATTAAAGATTCAAAAAATGAAAGACCTAAGCTGACTTTTCAGATATGTTACAAACAAGACAGAACTGCAGACTGGGAAGATAGTAAGGTAGAATTACAAAGCTCATTATTTTCTAATCTGGTTGACATTCATGAGCAACATTGAAAAGCTAAAGAATTTCAGAGGAGAGTGACAGCCATCTCTAAGGAGTATCTAAAGAAATCATGACTAGTAAATATAATAGATATTGAAAAACTGTTGTATGGAAGCAAACTTTCCTTGTTTTGCTGGAAAGTAAAAATAATTATTAGTAAACATACTGGTAAATTTCAGTATAACCAAGGGACAATTTTTTGATTCTTACAGTTACCCTACATGTGTAAAAAGAATGACTTTCTCTCCTTGGAGTTTTGTAGGAAGCTACCTATAAGAATAGTGAAGGGATTCTTTTGTTAAATGTGTGGTTGATTTTTTTTTAGTTGTAGTTGGACACAATATCTTTATTTCATTTATTTTTATGTGGCGCTGAGGGTGAAACCCAGCACCTCGAACATGCTCAACCACTGAGCCACAACCCCAGGCCCCCCCACCCCCACCACCATGGTTGAATTTTTATCCACAAATTCTGGGATTCTATAATTTCTTCTTTGTTTACCTCAGTAGTCTTCTCATTTTTCTGGCTTGATTAGGCTGCCTTTAGTACACTGAAGTTTAATTATATATTTTAGAATTACTAATAAGATTCACCAGGTAACTTAGATGCTTCTCAATGTATATGGTAGTTTTCTCTTTCTGTTTTTCTATCTTCTTTTTCATTTTAATTATGAAGGGCATGGACTACTAAATAGGTGAAATATTAGCAGTAACAAAATGGCTGGGTTGGAAAAAGAAAATATCAGTTCTCTCTTCTCTAAAATAAATGGCAATTTCTTATGTTCTTTTTCAAACATTGAATTATAGTAAAAGTAATGTAGCAAATTTTATATAAAAACAAAGAAAATAAATAATATGAAACCATAGTCAGCCAGGCATGGTGGCATGCACTGTAGTCCCAGCTATTCCAAAGGCTGAGGCAGAAGGATCACTTTAGCCTAGGAATGTGGGGCCAGCCAGAGAAACAAAGTGAGACCCTGTCTAAAGGAAGAGGGGAAAAAAAGACAAACATAATTAATTGTAAAAAAAATAAGGAATGGAAACTTCTACAGTGGCATTGAGTAGTTATGAGGTAATCTGATTTGTTTTTATATTAGGATGTATGACAATCCTGCCTACAATTCTGTTCTTAATTGCAAGAATATTAAAAGACACAGCAATAAAGTCTGCAGACAATCAGGTTCCTCTACCAGTCAGTGCAGCTCTTCAAGGGATTAAAAGTATCGTGACGCTTTCAATGGCCAAAACTGACAGCTCTAATTCATAGCACTCTTGCATGTATCCTGGAATATTCAAGACCAGGTAACCTGTCAGAGTTTTTTAAAACTATTGATCTGTTCAGATATCTATCTGTTCCCTAATTAATTAATTATTTAAGTATTCTAATCAGAAAATTGCTGTATAACATTGAATTAACTCAGAGAGGTGCATTAGTCACATTTTTTGGATTTGAAGTTTCAATAACTCTGTCTGAATCATTGACTTTAAATATCTTTGTCTTAGAACTTTCATATATACTGGAAAGTTTAAAAAAAAGATATGATATATACCCAGAATTGACATGTGTTAGTATAATTGATATAAAATTGGAAAGAAGTTCAAGTATCTGTCACCTAAATGGAACCATAAACTTGGTATTGATATATTTTATTCCAGAAATTTCCCTATTATAAATTATATTTTCTATGTTAATATGTATCAATTATTTTAACAAATATACTTAGATTATATATATGTATATATGCATTATATAGAAAGTGAGATAAGTAACCATGAATGATATATATTTTTGTACTATTTAATTTACAAAAGTAATGTTATAATATCCCATTCTACTTTTTTTTCCTCTGTAATTAATTTTTGGTTCTATTAATGTAGATAAATAAAACCTTCATTCATTCTTAACTCCTATGTAGCTTTACATCACATTTATTTGTTCAATTATTCATTCCTGTCAATGGGTATTTTTGCTGTTTTTAGTTTCTCCCAATTAAAAACGTTGCTTTAGCAAACATGGATTGATTTTGCATGTGTGCCGTGAGAAATTTTCTAGGGTATATATCTATAAGTGGAATTGATGGCATATATTAACTTCCATTTTATCAGACATCGCCAAATTGTTCTCCAAAGTAGCCAAGTGAATTATCACTCACATCAGCAGCATAAGATGATCTTTGTTTCCCCATATCCTGACCAATACTTGGTATTATTTGGTTTCCAAATTTTGTTATATGATGGCTAATATGTCCTATCATGTTGCTTTAATTGTTACTTCTCATTTTCCTAATGAATATAAGTATTTTTCATGTTTGTGTTTCATTTGGAGGGAAATCCTTAGTCATGTTTTTGTCCATTTTCTTCTGTGTTTGGCTTTTTCTCTCAAGTTTTTTTCTTTTTTGGCTATAAAGAAAATGTAGAAGAACTAAAAAAAAAAGAATAATAAGGAAAGATTTGTCCTGTTGCCTAATACAAAAATTCCACATAATTTAAAAATGTTTAGTAGCCCAGGAATCAGTGGATGGGACAGTAGAACAGAAGAGATTTGTATAGAAGACACATGTATTTTAAGCAAATAAACAATAAATATCATTTATTCATGATTCTTCAAATGGGTGTACCAATTAACTGTTTGAGAAATAAATTCTCATTATCCCTTCATCTTATATCATGATTTAAAATAAACATGAGATAAATTTAAATGGTAATATAAAATGTTTAAAATAAGAAAACAAAGAAAATACAGATGAGCTTTATTTGGCAGAATGGCAAAAGACTAACTATAAGTCAGTGAGAGATACTGCAGAGGAAATATACATATACATAGACTGATATATTGGCCTATGTAGACATCAAAGCATCTTACATTGAAAAGTATCTGAAAAACTAATAATAATATCTATGTCACTGTTTATTCTATTAACAAATAAAGAGGTCTTATAAGAGAATTAATAACCAATAGAAGAAAGAACAAAGGAAAGAAGGCACATTAGGTAAAAGTGGTGGTGCACGCCTGTAATCCCAATGACTAGAGAGGCTAACACAGGATTGCCAGTTTGAGACCAGCTTCAGTGACTTAGTGAGGCCCCGAGCAGCTTAGTGAGACCCTGTCTCAGATTTTAAAATAAAAAGGACTAGGGATGTGGCTCAGTGATAAAGTAGGTTAAATTCCCGATACCAATTAAAAAAAGAAAAAAGAAAGAAAATGCATACTTGGGCTATATGTAGCTCAGTGGTAGAACAATTGATTAGCATGCATGAGGCACTAAATTTAATCCATAGTACCACACACACAGAATGCATACTCTTTGGCCTTGTTAATTAAAAAATTAAATTCAAAATTATTTATCATCAATACATTTATTTTACAATAATAAAATGTGTTATAAATATATTTGTCAGTGGGAAAAATTATTCATGATGATATATTAGTTTGAATTATATGTCCATTTTATCTGTTATATATCATATTTTTAAGCAAACATATATATAATTAACTTAGACCAGAAGAAATTAAGTCAAAACCTAGAAATTAAATCTAAACTGTCACTGGATGGTAGAATTACAAGTTTTATTTTCTTATTTTCTTTTCCATATGCTTTTTATATTTTGAATAATGTACAGATATTTAGAATGTGATTTTTTTAAAAAAATCATGTATAAGGGAAAAACTTTAGTTATATTAATGTAACTGAAATTATTTTAGCTTTATAAAGTGTTAATATTTTGCATCTTAACATAGATTTTAACAAACTTAAAAAGATTAAATGCCTCATATATGAATGTATGTGCAGATTGATAGATAAATAGAAATATCAGGAAGAAGAAATGCTTAAGAATTTGCTATAAGTAGTTTAGTTTTAATTTTGTTGAGCATATCTAGAATACACACACACACACACACACACACACACACACACATATATATATATATATATATATATATATATATATATATATATAATGTAGTTGGACACAATACCCTTATTTTATTTTATTTTTAAGTGGTGCTGAGGATCAAATCCAGTGCCTCGCATGTGCTAGACACTCTATCACTAAGCCCCAGCCCTAGCCCTACAATATCTTTATTTTTTATTTTATTTTTTCTATGTTGTGCTGAAGATTGAACCCAGTGCCTCACACATGTGAGGCAGGCACTCTACCACTGAGCTGCAGCCCGAACCCTAAATTGTCAATTAAAAAATTTTTTTTTTAGTTGTAGAGGGATACAATGCCTTTATTTATTTATTTTTTTAAGTTTAATTTTATACAGTGCTGAGGGTCAAACCCAGTGCCTCACATGTGCTAGGCAAACACTGTACCACTGAACCACAACCCCAGACCTAAATTGTCAACATTAACAGAAAGTGTTTGCTATTTTATCAAGCTGGTTCATTATATGAAGTGAATTTGAAGGTCTGATAATACAATTAACTTGCCTAAGATATTCTGTCCAGAGCTGAACTCACAGGAGGTATACTTATGAATGAAGGATCAAAGCCATGGGAATATTGATATAGTATAAGGCTAGCAATTCCCTTAATTCTTTTTTTAAAGAGAGAGAGAGAAAGGAGAGAGAGAGAGAGAGAGAGAGAGAGAGAGAGAGAGAGAGAGAGAGAGAATTTTTTAATATTTATTTTTGGTTTTCGGCAGACACAGCACCTTGGTTTTTATGTGGTGCTGAGGATGGAACCCGGGCCGTAAGCATGCCAGGCGAGCGCGCTACCGCTTGAGGCATATCCCCAGCCCCCCTTATTTCTTGCTTAAGAAAAAAAAAATTATAATGAAGAATTTCCATTTGGAAACCCTACTTCTTTACTCTAAGAGCTGAGATATTTTATTTTAAAATATGTGTATGTGTATTTATGTGGACATACATACACATGTACATAAATCCCATCAAGAATGCTGCAAAACTTTTTTTTCACTTTTAATCCTTTGATTTTTGAAATAAATTTCAAACTGAATTTTTTTAGAGAGAGAGAGAGAGAGAATTTTAATATATATTTTTTAAATTTTAGGTGGACCCAACATCTTTGTTTGTATGTGGTGCTGAGGATCGAACCCGGGCTGCACACATGCCAGGCGAGTGGGCTACCGCTTGGGCCACATCCCCAGCCCGTCAAACTTAATTTCAAGTGTAGAAAACACCAATATACCCTCCTCCTAGATTCACCAGTTAACATTTTGCCTCAAGGATTTATTATTATCCACATAACCCTCATACCTTTATTTTTTTTAAAAAAATTTAGTTATACACCGATACAATATCTTTATTTTGTTTATTTATTTTTATGCAGTGCTAAGGATAAAACTCAGTGACTTACATGTGGGAGGCCAGTATTCTGCCACTAAGCAACAACTTCAGCTTCTGTACCTTTATTATTAATTTTGCTGAACCATTTGAAAATATGTTGAAGTCATCATAACTCTTTAAATACTTCACAGATTTCCTAAGAACAAGAACATTCCTTACATGATAATAGAAGAATTATAAAATTTAGGCAATTTAACATTTGATAAAATGCTGTTATTATTCATATGCATATTTTAAATGTCCTAATCATGACTTTTATAAAACTTTTTCTTTTCCTTAGTTGTCATATTTCTTTAGTTTTCTTTAATCTGGGATAGTTCCTCAGGCTTAATCTTTTGTGACATTAATGTTTTTTTGTTTGTTTGTTTTTAAGTTGTAGTTGGACACAATACCTTCGTTTTTATTTATTTATCCACTAGTTTTTTATGTGGTGCTGAGGATCCACGTGGTAGGCGGGCACTCTACTGCTGAGCCACAATCCCAGCCCCATGACATTAATATTTTTGAAGAGTGCAGGCCATCTACTTTTGTAGAATGTTTCAGAATTTTGAGTTATATATTTGTTTCTTTACTTTTATGCATTTTTGGAAAAATACTATATAAATATTGTTATGTCTTCTCAGAGCCTTATATAAGAAAGCATATAATGTTGCTTTGTCTCATTATTGGGAATCTTAACTTTAATGACTTCGTTAAGATTGTATCTGCCTTGTTTCTCCACTATACAGTTGTCATTTCTCCCTTTTTTAACTAACAAGGAATCAATGGGGAGATATTTTGAAACTACCTTAATTGTTTGCTGTCTATCTAACTTGCACACAGTGGTTTTAGTATCCATTTTGCCTGAATTATTTATAATTACATGTTTCAAAATGGTAACATTTTAATTTATTTTCTTGATAAACTTTGATTAATGTTAGGAGCAGGAGAGAGTTGTTGAAGATTAAATTTCCAAAAGTTTTGGAAATGGCACTTTTTTTCCATTTTTCATTTTCAGAAGATTCTGTGTCCACACCTGATGAAGTTAGCATGCTGACAGCAATTGCACCCTTCCTGTGGTCTGCTGTAGTGAAATAATAGGAGTTCAGTCATTACAGAATGGCTGCATGAACACATTTAAAAATGCATTAAATTCATGTGACCCATGGGCAAGTTACACCTAAGCAAACATTCCACTTTATCAGGAGAATATCTGGTTGATTCATTAAAATGTGTTATATATAAGGAAAACCTAAATATTTACAGTAAGAGTTTTAAATGGAAAAACTAGAAAATATCACTGGGTTTAACTATAAAAGAAACACATTTGTATGTTTACTTAAATATGCAGAAATTCTCTAATATCTTTGATTAGTTCTCGGCCATATTAGGAGAGATTTTCAGGGTTTCCAATATTTATTTAAATGATACTCACTACATTAATGTATAAATTTATTATTACATGTTTTAATAAGCCTATTCAAAACTTGTTTGTTTAGAAAACATGTTTTATTATTTTACAGTGGTGAAGTCTTAAGTTATGATTATCAAATCTTCTGCATATCAGGAAAAATAAAACAACTTAGGAACATTCCTAGCCCCCTAGCTCCCTGAATCAGGGTCTTCAGAGTTGTGACTCAGGAATCTGTATTTTTAAAATGCTCCCCAGGTATTTCTGATGTCAGTGAAGTTTGGCAATTTGTATTCTACAAATTGCTGAAACAATTTTATTCCACTATTTTCCCCCAATACTTATAACTTTTCTTCCTATCCTTCTTCCTTTTTAAAAAAATAATTATTCATATGAAGTTTTTCTAATCTAAAAGCCAGTGAGACTTTATTTTCTATGGCTACAAAACTTAAATTGGTATAAAGAATTATTTTGAGAGATTCCGATTTTTTTGAGAGGTTTATTCAGTTAGCTTATTGAAAGAAAGTTCCATTACTCTCTTTCATTTCTCTTATATGGAAAATAACATTTATATTTTCATTGTGCTGTATTACATACATATTAAGATGTAATGTGATTGTAGAGCAGATAAGAACTATCATGTGTTAATTGATTGAATGATCTCCTTACATAGGTTCAAGCCAAATGTTACCAGTTTCTCCTCTCAGTCTTCCAGCATTCCAACCATGCCCTTTCAACTCCCTACATCCATTCATTAGCCCCCATAGTGGTTGAAAAGCTTAAAGCTGTTGAAAGAAACAGACCAGCCAGTAACAATGAACTTTTGGCTGTTCAAGAGGGAATTAAAGTTCTTGAAACATTGGTTGCTCTTGGTGAAAAACAGAACAGTAAGTATTTTTAATAAAAAGCCATTACTCCAAAATGAAGACCTGTATTAGACATAAATCTTATTTGATATTGGACATAGGCATTTTCAACAGTAAGTTTACTAAGGAGCAATTACTGTCTGAAAGCATAATATATTTGCTTATGTTAGTAACATAATGCATTGAATTGATTATTTTTATGAGCAGAAATTCTTTTTTTTTCTTTTTTAAATTTTTATTGGTTGTTCACAACATTACAAAGCTCTTGACATATCATATTTCATACATTAGATTGAAGTGGGTTATGAACTCCCAATTTTACCCCAAATGCAGATTGCAGAATCACATCGGTTACACATCCACAATTTTACATAATGCCCAATTAGTAACTGTTGTATTCTGCTGCCTTTCCTATCCCCTACTATCCCCCCTCCCCTCCCATCTTCTCTCTCTACCCCATCTACTGTAATTCATTTCTCTCCTTGTTTATTTTCCCATTCCCCTCTCAACCTCTTATATGTAATTTTGTATAGCAATGAGGGTCTCCCTTCATTTCCATGCAATTTCCCTTTTCTCTCCCTTTCCCTCCCATCTCATGTCTCTGTTTAATGTTAATCTTTTCTTCCTGCTCTTCCTCCCTCTCTGTTCATAGTTGCTCTCATTATATCAAAGAAGACATTTGGTATTTGTTTTTTAGGGATTGACTAGCTTCACTAAGCATAGTCTGCTCTAGTGCCATCCATTTCCCTGCAAATTCTATGATTTTGTCATTTTTTATTGCTGCATAGTACTCCATTGTGTATAGATGCCACATTTTTTTATCCATTCATCTATTGAAGGGCATCTGGGTTGGTTCCACAGTCTAGCTATTGTGAATTGTGCTGCTATGAACATCGATGTGGCAGCATCCCTGTAGCATGCTCTTTTAAGGTCTTCAGGGAATAGTCCGAGAAGGTCAATAGCAGGGTCAAATGGTGGTTCCATTCCCAGCTTTCCCAGGAATCTCCAAACTGCTTTCCAAATTGGCCGCACCAATTTGCAGTCCCACCAGCAATGTACAAGAGTACCCTTTTCTCCACATCCTCGCCAGCACTTGTTGTTGTTTGACTTCATAGTGGCTGCCAATCTTACTGGAGTGAGATGGTATCTTAGGGTGGTTTTGATTTGCATTTCTCTGACTGCTAGAGATGGTGAGCATTTTTTCATGTACTTGTTGATTGATTGTATATCCTCCTCTGAGAAGTGTCTGTTCAGGTCCTTGGTCCATTTGTTGATTGGGTTATTTGTTATCTTATTGTCTAATTTTTTGAGTTCTTGGTATACTCTGGATATTAGGGCTCTATCTGAAGTGTGAGGAGTAAAAATTTGTTCCCAGGATGTAGGTATGAGCAGAAATTCTAAATGAATTACTGATGACATTTCAACATACTGAGTTTTAAATTTTTTGGGAATACATCCTTTAAGACTGAGGAAAAATACATATGTCCTTTAGATTTTTAAAAATATTTTTTTAGATGTAGTTGGACACAATATCTTTGTTTTATTTGTTTATTTTTATGTGGTGCTGAGGATCGAACCTAGTGCCTCGTACTTGCTAGGCAAGCGCTCTACCAGTTTCAGTTGAGTTGACTCAACTGAAAATTATTTTAACTATTAAAGGCAGTAAGATCAGTGCTGGGATTACACAATGAATTAGATTTAGAACTCATCTTTATGAAGTTCACAGTAGTAAAATAAAAATACACATAAAATTATATTGATTTTTCTAACATGCCATACTGTCAGTGATAAATTTTCTACCAAAATAACCTATATATTAATTTATTACTAATTTCAACTAAATTTATCAATTTCTCTAAAACAGTTGTCTCTAACTTTCTCAATTTTGACACTCCTTCCATGCATATATTAGTAATTGCCTCTTTTTCTTTCTCCCCATAATCTGCGAATCATTAATCATCAGATCAAATGAATTTGTCTTTTACATTCATCTGTTCATTTTTCTCTTCTGCTATCATAGTTCTAGACTATAGATTTTTAGAAGGGAGTTATTGCAATGGACTTCCTTTCTTTTCATTTTTTCTTTCTTCTCCTTTTCTTTCCCTCTTTTCCTCTGTTCAGGGCTTTGTGGACCTTGTACATGCTAAAGCTTATGCTTTATCACTGAGTATCAACCCCAGTCCTGCAATAGATTTTCAAAAACCTCTACTACATTTCCAGTTTCCTGTGAAAAATTTTTAAGAGAAAGAGTATTTGCAAATGAGATAATTAAGAAAAAGTTGAGGGCTGGGGTTGCGGCTCAGTGATAGAGCACTTGCCTAGTGCATGTGACGCTTCAATTCTCAGCACCACATAAAAATAAACAAATACATAAATAAAGATATTGTGTCCATCTACAACCAAAAATTTTTAAAAAAACAATTGAGTGATAGTGTTGAATGACAGGATAAAAGGTTATAACTCTCTTGACAAGGATGGAAGAGCCATTGGGCCAGACAGTAGGCATTAGATTAAGACATTGCCACTTTCTTCTATGACATCTAACCATCATTTTTTCAGAAAAATAGAAGGGACATTGGAAGAGTAGAAGTGTGCTTTGCAGGTAGGGGGACACATTGGGGAGGAAGGAGGCAAGGGGAAGGGGAAGAACTGGGGAATGTAGTTAACCAAATTATTCTAAGGACATTTATGAATATATCACAGTGCATTCCAATTTATATGTAACTATAATGCATCAAGTGAAAAATAAATCCATAGAAGGAAGACCAATAGAAAAGAGGAAGGGAACCAGAGAGAAAGCAAAGGAAAGGGAAGAGGTAAGGAGTATTAGGATTGAAATGGAGAAAACTATGTTACTTCTTTTATGAATATGTCAGAATGAACTCTCCTTTTATGTATAACTATAATGCACTGAAAAACAAACTTTAAAAAATCAAGGATAAAACAAATTCAAGAATTGAAAATTCATGCAGTGGCTCTGGAGGCTGAGACAGGAGAATTGCAAATTCAAAGAAGCCTAAGCAACTTAGTGAGGCCATGCTTCAAAATAAAAAATATAAAAAGGGCTGGGGATGTGCTCAGTGGTTAAGTGCCCCTGGGTTCAATCTGTAGTACCAAAAGAAAGGAAAAAGAAAATTTACCCCTTTGGAATCATATCACTCAATATAAAGGTAAGTCTAAAAATGTTGTTGTCAAATTAATATATTTATTCATTTATTTGAAGGTACCCTCCTAATGGATGTTCTATTAATTAATAAGATTCATTTTCCTGTGTGTGTGTGTGTGTGTGTGTATGTGTGTGTGTGGTACTGACATTGAACAGGGCCTTAAGCACACTAGACAAGCATTCTACCACTGAGCTACACCTGCACTGTGTTTAGCCTTAGATTTTAATTTTTTTAAAAAGCCAGCTACTTATTCTACCTTTTAAAAGTCTTGGTATAATAAAAAACATTTGTAATCTGAATAAAGCTGTCCAAGGCTATAAAATGACTTCGCATATTATAAAATTCCTCTATTTAAAGTGTACAATTCAGTTGTTTTATTATAATCACAGGGTAGTACAACTCTCACTATAGTCAATTTTGAACATTTTAATTATTCCCAAAAGAAACTCCATATTTTTTACCTGTCATCTCACAATTTTCCATTTCCCATCAGCCTTAGGCAACTGCTAATCTACTTTCTGTCTCTATAAATTTTCTACAGTGGTATTTCATATAAGTGAAATCATATAATATGTGGTCTTTTGTGACTGTTTTTTTATCTGTGCAAAATATTTCAAGGCTCATCCATGTTGTAATGTGAATCAGTAATCCATTACTTTTTATGGCTGAATAATATTCCATTGTATATATGCCACATTTTATCATCAACTGATATATTTTATGAGTTGAAGGACATTTGGTTACTTTCACTTTTTGCCTGTTATGAATATGATATTCTGAATAATTATGTACCAGGTATTGTGTGTGTGTGTATTTGTATACTTATATATACATATTTTTTTTTGTTTTGGGTACTGGAGATTGAACCCAGTGGTGCTTAACTACTTAGCCATATCCCCAGCCTTTTATATGTTTTATTTTGAAGCAGCATCTCACTAAGTCCTCAGGGCCTCACTAAATTGCTGAGGTTGGTCTTGAAATTTCTATCCTCCTGCCTCAGCCTCCTGAGTCACTAGGATTACAGGTGCACACCACCATGCCCAGCTGGATACATGTTTTAATCTTTTGAGTATATCCCTAGGAGTGGAAGTGCTGACTCAAATAGTAACTTTATTTTTAACTTTTTAAGGCACTGCAAGACTGTCTTCTAGTCTCATTTTTTTTGCACACATGCATGTGTACACATATCTCCTTTTCAGTTATCTATTTATATATTTATTTCTGCCTTGGCTATATTTTGCTGTTCTTGGTACCTCTCAAACTTTTCCCATCATTACCCTTTTCAGGGTAGACTGCATCATATCTTAGTAAAGTGTCTCTTCCCCTCCTCCCTGCCTCTCTTCTTTTCTTTCTCTCTCTCTCTGTTAGTACATCTTTATTCTTTCTCTAAATATTGTTAAGCCATTGATAACTTAAATTCTAATTATCTGCAATCAACTATCAAAGGAAATTCTTTTTGATGCTTTGTATTTATTAATATTTCCCCAGCCCATGAGATTTTTACAACCCAAAAAATCATATCTATTTAGATTATAAACATCCAGTGTCATATAGCTAAAAGAAGAAGCAGCATCATAGCCAGTGAATTCTGAAGCATGATCTAAGTAGTTTAAATAGCATAAGCAATAAAGTATCTTCTGTTTGCTTTCCAAGTTCTCATTAATCAATATTATAGGTTTGGCTTCTCAATTTATCTAGAGAAAAATAAGCTCTGAAGTCAGGCATTCCTGTTCTGAATAGATTCTACTATTCACAGGGATAAAATAGAGGACCACATCTACAAAATGAGTGGAAAATTTACTAGGTATTATTTCTTTGATCTTTTACTTATCTAAAAAGTACATCTGTCTTCATAGTTATCTGCTTATTTTTATCAAGAGTGAATCTTTGGATAATCCTTTAATATTGGCAAATAATAATAATATTAAGTTTGATAAATTGTCTTTACATGTGTGTAAAATTGTTGTTACAGTATGACAGCATAAAACATCAAATATTTCATGCAGGCACAGAAATTGTAAAATATTCCAGATCATGGGGCTTGGGATGTGACTTAGTGGTAGAGAGCTTTCCTAGCACATGTGAGGCACTGGGTTTGATCCTCAGCCACATAAAATAAATGATTAAATGAAGTTGCAAAAAAAAATATTGCAGATCATTAACTATCAATAAAAGCTGCCATTTCTTGGCTGGGGCTATAGCTCAGTGGTAGAGCGCTTGCCTAGCAAGCATGAGGCCCTGAGTTCAATCCTCAGCACCACATAAAAATAAATAAGATAAAAGCTGCCATTTCTGTTGAATGCCAGACTTGTGTTAGACACTTTATATTCATCATGTCTTCCTTTCAAACAGTACTGAATGATGGATATAATTAGCCAATTTCCAAAACATTTAATTTATGAAATAACTATTTAATTATATGCATTAATATTCCTCACATTTGGGGGGGTGGGTATCAGGGATTGAAGTCAGGGATGTTTAACCACTGAACCGCACCCCCACCTCTTTAAAGAATTTTTTTAATTTTTTTTTTATTTTGAGACAGTGTGTCACTAAATTTCTGAGGCTGACCTTGAACTTGCAGTCCTCCTGCCTCAGCCTCCCGAGTCAGTGGGATTACCAACCTATGCCACCATACCCAGCTACACATTTTCTTCATTCTTAATTGGAATTTTTATGTTTGTGTAAGAAATGGCTAAAGTATAGCTATAAATAAATTTCTTTCCTTAATACTTTCCATCAGATGGGTTATTTTAAAAACCTGATTTAATCATTATAAGTTCATCTCTAGTTCTTTCTTATACAGCTCACAGAATTTTACTTAAGTAAGAATTTTATATATCAATCATAACTATCCCAGGTTTTTATAAAAATTATCCTAAGCCAGCATGTGATAATCATGTCTACCAGTGACAAGTTACAACTACTCTTTCTTTCCCATTTACTCTATTCTTTTCCCAAAGAGGAATTTGTTTACACCCTTTGTCTGATATCCAAAATTCTCTGTCTCTGTCATTGGAACTCATGGCTTTCTACCTCAGTATGTTCTCATACCTATAATGTCTTTTTCCCTACCCCACTACTGTCAATTCTACCCAAAGAATCCATAGAAATTTAAGTGGACTTCTTCGAGTATTCTAACTTCCATTATTGATACTTTCTTCCTTTCTTTTTCCTTTGTTTTTTGATTATTTTCTTTACCTCTTTTTTCATTTCAAATTATTTCAAGTTAGAGAGAAAAATGGCTTTTGTTTTATTTGTGAAAAAAAGGGCTTTAATCTTTTTGTTGGTTGGTTGGTTGGTTGGTTGATTGGTTGGTACTGGGGATTGAACCCAGGGGTTGTTACCACTGAGCTGTATTGTCAGCCCTTTTTAATTTTAATTTTGAGTCAGGGTCTTGTTAAGTTGCTGAGTATTTTTGCCGAGGTTGCTGAGGTGACCTTGAACTTGGGATATACTTGCTTCAGCCTCTGGAGTTGCTGGGATTACAGGATAGTGCTACTATGCCCAGCAAGGGCTTTAATCTTGTCCAATGAGCATATAAAGAGACTCAGAGGAAAAAGGAGAGTCAATTTTATATCTTGTTATGAATTAATTTATTTCAATCATTAAGTTTACATTCAGCAAAATTTTGGAAAAATTCCCAGAACCCACCAACCAGAACAAATGTTAATATTTGACTTTATTTATTTCCATAGTTGCAATCATCCTACATAGTGGATGTTGTATCTTGCTTTCCTCTATTTATTTTATAAGCATTTCCCCCATACTACTACTCTGAAAATATAAGAGGGATTTAGCAATGACATTTTGATGGCTGGCTACTTAATGTTGGATGTGCCATTATTCATATCCTGTATATGGACACTTTGTTTCCAATTTTTACATTTCAATAAGTAATGTTGCATTTGACTTTTGAAAAGTCAAACTTAGTATAATATTTTTTTAGGATAGATTTCCTAAAAGGGTTATAAAAATATGACCGTTTTCTAGTCCTACCAGGGACAAAAAAAAAAAAAAACAGACTTGAATTTTGATAGATTGTTGAATCTTTAGAATGTAATTTTTTTTAAATAAACAGATTTGAAAATGAAACTGGGTCACTCTTTTCCAAACTCCAAGAAAATAATATAAAGGAGACCTTTTACATTGCCAAATATTTTGATATAACGAAGTGTTATATTTTTTTAATGGCATTTTAGTTGAGCAGCAAGTAGAAAAGTTAATGGAGTTTGGCCTGTTTTTAGTGAATACTAAATTTTTGATAGTACTGTTTTGAATACTGTGAACCCCAGTGTGTATACATAGGAGGTGGAGAAGGGTAGAGAATGTCAAGGACAATGACAAACTGATGTTCATTTAAGCCAAGTGATTTAGAGGAACTCAGGTTTGAAAAGAACCATATGATCATTAATTTTTAGGTAGGAGGTCCAGGATAGCCCACCTGCATAAACAGGTCAGTATGTCACATGTTTTCCAAATTACTTAAAAATGAGTTTCCTGGGGCTGGGGTTGTGGCTCAGAGGTAAAGAGCTTGCCTGGCATGTGTGAGGCTCTGGGTTCCATCCTCAGCACCACATAAAGTAAAATAAAGACATTGTGTACACCTATAACTAAAAAATAAATATCAAAAAAGTTTCCTAAGCTGTAAAATAAAAATGGAGCTGGGTGTGGTGGCTCACACCTGTAATCCCAGTGGATCTGGAAGCTGAGACAGGAGGATTGTGAGTTCAAAGTCAACTCAGCAACTTAGTGAGACTCTAACTCAGTAAGACACTATCTCAAAATAAAAAGTGCTGGCCCAGTGGTTAAGAGCCTCTAGGTTCAATCCCTAGTAAGCCACCTGCTCCTCAAATGGATTGCCTTATGACAGTGCTTTTATTCACACTGGACACATGAATAAGGAGAACTTGAATTCCGCTTTATCAAAAAATTTTGTGATATGATTCTCCAAGGCTGTCTTTTATTCATTCATTGGACAATTTATGTATGACAAATGTTGGGAATCTAGTGGTCAAACAAAAAATCTATCATAATAGGCTTACATTCTGGCAGGAGATGGAATAAAACAATCACAGATGGTAGTAAAAAGGAAGGAATGGTATGAAATATGGCATCCAAGAGGACAAAATGTAACATTCTTTTTAAAGGTTATCAGGAACCCTTAAGATTTACTTTTTTGTCTTCGTCTTTTTTTTTTTTTTTGTAACAGACTTGAACCCTGGGTTTCTTTACCACTGAGCCACATACCCAGCCATTTTTTATATTTTATTTAGATACAGGGTCTTGCTCAGTTATTTAGTACCTTGCTAAGTTGAACTTGCTGAATTGAACTCGTGATCCTACTGCCTCAGCCTCCTGAGATGCTAGGATTACATGTATGTGCCACCATACCCAGCCACATTTACATCTTAAATAACCTGTTAGTTGTCTCAGAAACTCCTCAAACTTGGTTAATTTAAGATTGAACTCTTAATCTCCTTACCTAAAACCTGCTTCTGTGACCATGATCTCCCACTCAACAGCTAAATTCTCATTTTGCTTAAGACATAAGCATATCATCACTTACAATTCCGGCCTTCTCGCTCACTATGCTTAATACATCACCAGATCTCAATAAATTTTTAAAAAACATGGAATGTTTCACAAATTCACATGTCATTCTTGCACTTGGGCTGTGCTAATCTTCTCTGTGTGACTCCAATTTTAGTGTATATGCCGCCGAAGTGGGCACAAGTCTCAATATCTTACCAAATCCTTCCATGTGTCTTTATTATTACTGTTACTACCCTACTCCAGTTCCCCATGCTCATTTGTAGTACAGATGATTCTTGACTTAACAATGTTTCATCTTAAACTTTTTTGACTTTATGATGGTACAAGCAAGAGTGCTACACATTCAGTAAGCACCATACTTCAAATTTTGCATTTTAGTCTTTTCCCAGGTGAGGAATAGCCATAGGATAGTCTCTCTCCATGTTGGGTAGTGGCTGTGAACTGCTGCTCCTGGTCAGCTTCAGTTGAGCCTCGTGCTACTAAGAGGACACACAACCATGTCTCTACAGTGTACCCTGTTGCTAAGCTAGGATGTTCAGTAGGTTAGGTATATTCATACATTTCTGACTTATGATGTTTTCAATTTAAGATGATTTTATCAGGATAAAACTCCCATCATAGGTGAAGAAGTAAAAATATAGCTGTGGATGGTAGGCTCAGCCTGGGTAGGAATCCAGCTATGTCACAACTTGTATAACACTGGTAAGTCACTTGTTTGTTTGTTTTTTTTTTTGCCTCAGTTTCTGTTTCTGCAAAATAAGAACAATAATACTGTTTATTTCATAGAGTAGCTCTGGATTTGCTGTTTTCTACACACAAAATCAAATGACATATATTAAAATTTGACACCTTACTAAAAACTCTTCAGCTGGTTACCTTAGATAAAGACCAACTCCTCAACACAATTCTCAAGGTCCTACATAACCTGGCCCCTGCCTTCTGGTATCTATGGCTATGTGGTAGTATCCTTAGATGTCCAATAAAGATCGAATTTACCTTATGGGGACATTGTAAAGTTTGAATTAAAACACATGAAATGCTCTTCGTAGTACATGTTCAATAAATATTAACTATAAAATAATTGTTATTACATTTTGTGTCAGCAATATTGTGTTTCTTTCTTTCTTTTTTTTTTAAAGAGAGAGTGAGAGAGGAGAGAGAGAGAGAGAGAGAATTTTTAATATTTATTTTTTAGTTCTCGGCGGACACAACATCTTTGTTGGTATGTGGTGCTGAGGATCGAACTCGGGCCACACGCATGCTAGACGAGCGCGCTACCGCCTGAGCCACATTCCCAACCCTATTGTGTTTCTTTCATCATACTTTTCTTCCTCTGAGTATTTGAACTCTGCTTTAAAACTCCATTCTGCCCTCTTCCTTTTTTAAAAAAATTAAGGAAGAATTAATTTTTAATTAATGTTGCAGCATTAATTTGGATATTGCCAAATACTAAGAACCATTTTATTTAAATTGTCTTGTTTTCCCTAGTAAATTTATATGTATTGGCTAAATTTGAATGCAGTCAGCTTATTGGTCATATTAAACATTATGAGTTCATGGGAAAGTCTGGATTAGCTGGTTCAAACCAGTCTTACTCTCCTACTCTTGTTACTTTATGTCATGCTGCTGAGGGGAAATCTGGAAAAGGAGATAACATAGATAATGGTAGAATTTTCCATTTTAGAGAACAAGAACAAGTACTATAATTAACACATATTGAACAATAACAGTACCCTATGGAGAGCCTGCAGAATAGAGTTGTAGTACATTCAAAATATATTAAATCCTGTTTTAAAAAAATCTAAGTAAAGCATGTGTCTTCAACAACTTAAACAGACATTAACTTCATTTTTCCTTTTCTGGCACAAAGTCCAGATATTTTTCCCGTCAGGTTTGTAAAAAAACTAATGTGCAAAAGTATATCACATTTTAATTCTTTTGAGAAGCAGTCTAACAGGAGTTTGGGGAGGTGGTGCTGTTCTGAATAATTCACACCTAACCGAAGATTGTGTGTCTTCTGCTGAGAAAGTGGCTATACCTAGAAGCCAGTGTATTTCAGTTTTCTTGGCAGGAATAGCCAGTGTTCAAAAATGTTCTTACACACACACACACACACACACACACACACACACAGAGTTATTTTTAGAGAATGAAGGTTATATAATTGTTTGAAATTCAGTTCTTAGCTTAGAAATCGGGACACTTTAGTTATTAAAAAAAACAATATTTGTTGAGTAGAATTTTCATTCACTGGAAATTTTAAAAGGGAAAAGGGATAGAGAAACAAGAGATGGAGTTGAAGGGGAGAAAACCAGAATGTGGTTTTATATGTGGTTTTGAATATGTCAAAACCCAGTCTTTGCTTAGAAAAATAGAATATGATCACCATTAATATTCCAAGAGAAGTCTTGCTACAGTTTCAGAACTGTGTAATCAATTGGTCTCTCCTGTGTTATTTAAATTTATTAAAGTAATCCTGATTTTGGATTTGAAGTATTTATTTCTCAGATTATCAATTATGATAAAATTAGTTTTAATTTAAAATTTAATTTAATTTTCATAAACTTATTAAACATAATTAATAAAATAATTTTAAAATTAGGCAGCTCCTTAACCTCAACCATACTCATCCAAGAGAAAATAATAATAGTAATAATAACAACAACTAATAGAGGCTATTTTCCCATCATATCACAAGCCTATGATGTAGATTTAGTTCTTGGACTCAAAGAGAGTTTCAAATGATAGATTTCATTCATTTCTAACTTATTATTGGCTCTTTTCCCAACCAAGCCATTAGCAGACTTCAGATCTAGGCAGTAGGTTTGGCTGGAGTCTAAGGGAAGTCAGAAGCAGAAGCAGGTAAGTAGTCAGGAGAAGGGAGAGAGATTGCCAAGAAGCCAGATGGTAGCAGAGGACCCTAGACAATGGTTTATCACTTGTTCTTCTCCCAAATTCTCTTCACCTTTGGGGCGGCCTCTCTCTTAGCTCCAGCTGTTCCCCTTTTTCTCTGCTCAGAAATTTGAAAGAACTGTCAAGTTAAATTTGAAGTTTTTCTTTGGGTAAATTCTCAAAGACTCAAATAACTGGTCATTTAAAATCACTTGAGGAAATGAGCCCTCTCCCCGCCCACGAGGGTTTCAGGTCCAAGCAAGGCTACGATGCCTCGGCTCTTCGGGCCTTCCCGGCTCAGCCCAAAACGCCCAGGCTGCTCCGTGTGGTCAGCGAGCAGAGAGCTGGTCAAAGAGAAAAAACAAATAGTTGGTCTGCCCATCTCCAAGAAGAGAGTTTCACTCTGGTTTGCCTAATACATGAAACATCCGCCCTTCTGCGCGGCTTGGCATCCGGGTTTGGGGACCTCTGTCATCTCCAAGCATTTCTTCAAGGACCTGAACTGCTGCGCCCCGGGTGGGACCCCTGGTCGGCTGGCGCCTGCTCTCCCTAGCTGTGCGCGCGCGCCTGGCAAGGTGGGATTTAAGGCAGCGCTGCTGCGGAAGGCTCTGCAGTGTCAACCAGTCCCGCCTCATCGCTTTAGTGTGTGTGCCTTGCAAGTCTCTCCTTGGTCAACCTTCACCACCATCGGCGCGCAGGAGTGGCATTGGAGCGTCTAAACCCGGGGGGTCCTAGGCCAGACGAGGGAGCCCGGCGGGCGGCTGGTGCGGGCAGGGCGAGCCCGGCGGGCTCCGGGCACACGCGACTCACCTGGGCAAGGCCGGGCGCGCAGGCGCTCAGCGCCGGGGCCGCGGCCGGGCGTCTGAGCCCCACGCCCGAAAGAGCTGGACAGTTCCGGGGCCGCACTGCGCCCAGCTGTCGCCGTCGCCACCGCCGCCGCCGCTGTCATGGTAGCCACCGTCCGGGGGTGCAGCAGATCGCGGGAGAGCGTCTGCGCGGAGCTTCAGTGCAGCCCTGGCGGGACCGCGGCAACCGCCAGAGCGCTAGCAAAAAATTCCAGGCTGGAGGAGCCACTGCCCTACGCGCCTGCTGCCGGCGCGCCGGGATGGTCTACGTTTCAAGTTCATCGAAGATTAAATTGATGTTTATGGGCTGATCTGGAAACCTAAAAGCAATTTGTTTTTCTAAATCTATAAGAAAATATGCACAATTTCCCATCAACCGACTTAAAAAAGGGGTTTTAGAACACAACCCAATGTATGAAGTATCATCTTGAAGATGGAATTATGAATATGGCAGCTTTTCTACGGGGCTTTGAAGAAAGGGGCATTAAGACCGACAGGCCTGAGGACCAGTTAAGTAAAGAGAAAAAGAAAATTCTGTTCTCCTTCTGTGAGGTGTGCAACATCCAGCTGAACTCTGCAGCCCAGGCCCAGGTCCATTACAATGGCAAATCCCATCGCAAACGAGTGAAGCAGCTGAGCAATGGGCAGCCCCGGCTTCCAGCCCAGAGCTCGAGGACACTGCTGGCCAGCCCCAGCCCCAACACCAGCACAGGCAGTACATGCCATACTACTACCCTTCCTGCTCTTGTGCGCACTCCTACTCTGATGATGCAGCCTTCACTGGATATCAAACCATTTATGTCTTTTCCAGTGGACGGTAGTTCGGCTGTTGGGCTCTTTCCAAATTTTAACACAATGGATCCTGTGCAAAAAGCAGTCATTAACCACACATTTGGAGTATCCATTCCCCCAAAGAAGAAACAAGTTATTTCTTGTAATGTCTGTCAGCTTCGCTTTAACTCAGATAGCCAGGCCGAGGCCCACTACAAAAGAAGTAAACATGCCAAGAATGACAAAGCACTAGAGGCAACGAAAAATAAACCCAAAATGGTTTCTTCCAAGGACAGCGCAAAGGCTAATCCCAGCTGCTCCATCACTCCAATCACAGGCAACAGCTCTGACAAATCAGAAGATAAAGGAAAGCTGAAAGCCAATAGTTTCAGTCAGCCATCATGCTCTGAAAGTGGCTCATTTCTCCTCAAATCTGGCACAACTGCCCTGCCACCTGGGACAACCAAAAGCACAAATGGAGCACCAGGGTCTGTTGCTGAATCCGAAGAAGAGAAAGCCAAAAAATTGCTTTATTGTTCACTATGCAAAGTGGCTGTGAACTCCCTGTCACAGCTAGAGGCACACAACACAGGATCTAAACACAAGACCATGGTTGAGGCTCGTAATGGAGCTGGTCCAATTAAGTCCTATCCTAGACCTGGATCAAGATTAAAGATGCAGAATGGCAATAAGGGGGTCAGGACTACAGAACAAGACATTTCATTGTGAAATCTGTGATGTTCATGTTAACTCAGAAATTCAACTCAAACAGCACATTTCTAGCCGGAGGCATAAAGACCAGTTGCAGGGAAGCCACTGAAGCTGAAATACAGCCCTTACAACAAACTCCAGGGGAGCCCAAGCATTTTAACAGCAAAACTTGCATTCCAGAAAGATATGATGAAACCTTTGGCCCCAGCCTTCCTGTCCTCACCCCTGGCAGCAGCAGCGGCTGTGTCCTCTGCACTGTCACTGCCACCCCGGCCATCTGCCTAGCTCTTCCAGGCTCCAGCCATCCCTCCAGCTCTCCTGAGGCTAGGGCACGGGCCCATCTGTGCCACTCCGGCCTCCATCCTGTTTGCCCCATACTGACATCTGCAAGTCCCAAGACCAGCCAGGCCAGTAGGAAAGTCGAGAAGCCAAGCCAAAAGGATTTCAGCAACTTGAGCATTTTGTGTTACAGTAAGTATCCCACCTACCCACAAAATGCAGCCTACCACCTGAAACCCCAGCTTCAGTGAAAAACAAATCACTAGATTCAAGAGTGCTTTTATGGACTGATCAAATCATTTTGGAATGTGAGCAGCACAGGTTCCCTCTTCCCACCCCAACTCGACTCCATTTAATTGGTGTATCTGAGAAATCTGGGTTCTTGAAAATGTACAGTCAGAAAGTAAAGAAAAAGAAAACCAGTCTCTGTTTTCCCATGGGTATAATCTGGCTTAGAACAATATGGAATATTTTCCTGACAGACTTGAAAACTAGGATCTTCCTCAGATGTCTGTAAATAGCTCTGGAATCCAACCAGGCATATTCTAGTGTGGAAGAAAAATAGAACACAAGTGCTTACTTGTGAATACCATCTTACCAACGGATCACGTATT
Organism: Urocitellus parryii; assembly: GCF_045843805.1. Taxonomy (NCBI): domain Eukaryota; kingdom Metazoa; phylum Chordata; class Mammalia; order Rodentia; family Sciuridae; genus Urocitellus; species Urocitellus parryii. The sequence continues at coordinate 986,682 of NW_027553327.1, forward strand.
CTTTTTGGTGTACTCTCATCGACAGGGATTGTGTACTGTTTTAGACCCAAGTACTGTTGTATCCTGTGTAGTACTAGATTGTATCTCTTGTCTGAATTCAACATCTTTAGTTGCTGTGTAAATGTTAGGAAGCAAAATAGCTTTGAATTTCTCGTTAAGAGAACAAAAGATAATGTATTTTCTTTATTTCATATTTTATTTGGAGATATTTAAACAAAATAGAAAGCCATATAACATAGCTATAATTACTACCTGTTTGCTATTTTTGTCTAACTTATTTTGTAGCTTCCTCACTGGTTTGAGTTGCTAAGCAAATATATACAAACACAAAAAGAGCTTCCTAAATTGCACATTTTGGCACCTCCTGTGCATTATGCAAGAAGAAAATGAATCCATGTATTTCTACGTAATTATCTTCATTTTTAACCTGTTTTCATTTGTAATGATGCTACATAATTTTGTGGCTCCCTAATGCAATAATGTACAGAAGATATAAAATTTATAATTGAACAATTTGTCTTTCTGTTCACTGAATATGTTGCAGGTCATGCTCCCATGCCCCCCTTTCAAAGTTGGTATCAACAAGACTAGAATATTTGTGATATCAGGGGCAAGAAGTATCATAAAACAATAAAATAGTGAACTCTTTTAGAGTATCTATATCTGCAATCTGTAAATGGTAAAATGTCTGTGTATTTTTTAAACGTACCTTTTCAATAAAAGCATCAAAAATAAAATAAATAAAATAAAATCACTTGAAAAAAAATAACCACTCATTTTAATGAAACACACACATATACACACACACACACAAAATCAGATGTATTGTCATTTTATAGAACTATAATGCTCATCCCACAACACATACACATATATAACAAAAAGTAGAAAATATTCCTATTATCAAAATAAACTTTTAGTATTTTACATTTTTCATTTTAATCTGGTTTTAACTCTGTGTTCTTAGGGAACACTATTTTTATATTATTTAGACTTCATTATAAAGGAAAAGACCAGGAAATCAACCACACTATGAGGTCTTAAATGTTAGACTTAGGCATTAATTTTGTTTTGTTTATAAGATTATTTTAACTCTACTAAATTAAAATTCTGAATAGGGGAAGAGGGATGAGAAAGTAAAAAGAACAATAATTGAACCCCTCATATTTATCATGGCCTGTTTTTTGTTTTTAATTTTTAGACAAATTGCTTAGGCAATTTTGAGACGAATTTGCTAAACTCTCCAGGCTGACCTCAAACTTCGTAATCCTCCTGCCTCAGCCTCAGAAGTGGCTGGGATTACAGGAATGTGCCACATTGCCCAGCTCAAGGCCTGCTTTTTATATGTATCATTTTAGTCAATATTCTGAATTGTATTAAAATATAGCCATTATTAGTATTTACCATATGCTAGGCACTATGCAAAGGGATTTACATTTCATCGCTCATATAATCTCACTGTTACTTTGTAGTGTAATTGATATTACCATATTAAAAACAAAATAATCAAGGATGAAAAAAATCTCATTTGCTCAAGATTTCCAAATCTGGAAAATTAAGTAGAGAGTAAAATAAAATTTAACTTTGACTAATTACAAATGCTATGTCATTTTTGGCATTAACTTTTAAAGGCTATTTCCCTGGAATTTAAGAGACATTTTTGCTGTTATAACTGAGAATACATTGAGAGGAAGCTTCTGGGATGCCTATAATGTTGTATGTCATGATTTGAATAGTGGTTATATGGATATGTTGAATTTGTCAAAGTTCATTGGCTTTTTCTGTATATATGTTATATTCAATAAAATACTTTTAGTAATTCATAATTAATATAGAAAGTGTGAAAAGCAGAAAAGCACAAAGTGGGGCAGGGGAAACACCAGTAAGTTCACTACTAAAAAATGAATAATTTTAGAAGTTGATTCATTTAGGAGGAAATTTGGGAATGCATGTATCTTATTATCTTAAAGCAATTTGAGGCAAAAGAGCTACAAGGGAAGTTCTCCTATTTAAAAATATTTTTTTGTTACTAAAAAGAAATATAACCATATATGAAAAATTTTTGAACAAGTGAAAATTGCTCCATAATCCCATTTCTACTATAACCACTTTTAATATTTTGGTAAATTGAATGATATTCTCATGACATAAATCATCAACATTATCTTGAGTATAAATAAATTCTTGAAAAGGAAAAAAAAAGTAATAAAGTTAAACCACGAATCAAAACAGTACTTTTTGCATATATATGGTAGTCTAGGTTATCTCACTTTAATTATGTTTCATAGTCTGTTATGAATTGAGTTGAAGGATGAATCAGCACACGTCTACATTAGAGAAAAACAGCTAATATTCAAACCTGTAAGATTACTTAAACCCCTCAGATAAAAAAAAGTGGTTATTGAATAATTGTCTCCTTGGTACTCTGGTAGATCAAATGAGAAGAGTCAACCTGTTAATTAACAAAAAAATCCCTGAATTAGCAGGCAGGAAATCTAGGTGCTACTTTTGGCTTCGGCACTCAGAATCTCATTGTGGACAAGAATCAGTTTCTTTGGACTTTTGTTATTTGAGTTGTAAATGAGAAAACTGGGTTGTATCTCAAAGGACACTTAGCATCCAAAATAATTTATGACACAGGGAATACACCAGGCCCTGATCAACTTCTTATTGTACTAAAGGATGAATTCACAAAACGGAAACATTCAATAACAGAGAAGCTAGAGCTTGCCATCTTTATTTGCAACTAGACCAGATACAATGTGTTTCCTGTTCTTTGCACAAGTATCCATGGGAAGAGGGGGAGGCCAGAGAGGACAAGGACAGGATGTCCTTCCCTTACATATCACTCATCACCCTATATTTTTACATTCCCCCCCCATGGACATCAGTTCTCATATCCCAAAAGATTATCCTATGTAACAGAGGATTACAAGTAACTTTATAGGTTGAAGAAATAAGTGCCCAATAATTTAATTTTCAATTCTTAAGTGTTTTTCCTTCCTTTGTCCCTTCGTTGTAGTGAGTTTTTTTAGTAATATAATAATATCAAGGTATTCAGAAAAGAAAAACATTTACAAAACGTCCATTTAAAAGGAATGGACTTGGGTGTGCCTTTGGTAGATTGATAGTGTTGCTAGTATGCAAGTGAAATGTGGAAGAAACTGGGAACCTGACAAGTGAGAAAGGAGAGAGAGGTCCCTAGATACCCAAGGGAGATCTGGTCTGGAGCAGAAAGGGACTTTGTTCTTTCACATAGTGTAGTTTATTTTATTAATTGTTTTAATTAGCTATGTATGACAGTAGGGTGCATTTTGACATATTGAACACATATGGAGGATAACTTCTCATTCCTTTGGCTGTATATGGTGCTGAGTCACACCAGTAGCGTAATCATATGTTTATATAGGGTAATAATAATGTCAGTGTAGTTTCAAGGCATTGTGTGTGTGTGTGTGTGTGTGTGTGTGTGTGTGTGTGTGTGTATAAAATCTCAATTTCTGATGATAGGAACTCTGAACTGTGTCATCTATCTTTACAGCTCCAGGGCGCGGGATATAACTGACAAATCAAAATATCTGCTCTACTGAATTGAGCAAAAATCTCGGGGAGTGGGGGATGATAGGAAAAATGAGACCGAAAAAACATACAGCATGTCTCATTTCCACTCTCCTGCCATGCTACATGTTACTTGATATCTGAAACATTTACAAGATTCACTGCAGGATTACTACAAAGGGAAATGTACTTCAGATGAAAGAGTCTTTCTGGAGACCTCAACAAACTAGAAATGGGAACAAACCCCAGGAAGCCGCTGTGTTGTCTCAGGGAAGAGATGACCAGAGTTTCCTGTAAATGAAAACTCATCAGGCAGCAGGTTTGAGCCCCTTGGGTAAAAAGGCAAGCGCGACGGCGACGGCGACATGGAGTGGGCGAGTGGAAGGTCGTGGAGTACAGAGAAACTCCCGATGTCGGGGCTAACGAGAGGACGGAGTGCGGCCGGTGGGAGGACCAACGTCCTGCAGGTGGACAGTATAGCTTGCTTTGAGCTTTTTTATTTTTAAAAACAAAATGATCAGGAAGCTCTAAAAGATGTGCAACTCGGGCTGATATGTTAGCGTGATACTTCCCTGTGTGAGTGTGCGTACAACTGGGAGCGCCTACCATGAACTTCCGCAGCTTCTGACCCCGGCAGGGCGCGGGGCACAGCTCCGCCTAGCCCATACATGGACGAAATCCGCTCTGGGCGCTTCCAAGGCCCCTCAATGGAGATGGGGCAGAACAGGACCGCGGCCACGCCCAGCCCAGGCGCAGCCTGCTGGCCTCCCGCGCCCCGCCCTGCGACTACATTTCCCGGCAGGCGAGGGGCTGCGGCGCAGCCGCAGTTGACAAACTTTCAGCCACTCACTGGCTCGGCTGGCCCTGCGCCCAAGCGACTGCTCCCTGTTGACTGAGGTGTGGGCCGCGAGCTGCGGAGGGAGTGGGAGGTGCTGCTGGCTGCCTCTGTTGCCTCAGCTGCTGGGCGCCTGGGCAGCCTGCGGCCGCCATGGCCAAGCAAGGCAGGTCCTTGCGTCTTCTTCAGCAACAACCACCCAGGCGGGCGCCAGCGGTGCTAAGGGGTTCCGGCCTCTAGCGCAGGCTGCTGTAGCCGGCGACGGGTCCCTTCTCCCTTGGCTCGCGCCCATCCCACCCAGAACCTCATCCCCTTTTTCCCTTCACCTTTGGCTTTCGCTAACCCCACTTCTTCCACCCGGGTTCTCACTCCAGCTCTGGATGCGTTGTTGACCCTCCCCACGCCTTTTCCTCTGCTGCTTCCCACTCTTAACTCCCAGTCTCATTTCCACTCTCCTGCCATGCTACATCTTAGGGCGTCCCTTTTACTTTACTAATTGGGCCGACAGTAGTTTTGAGAGACACTGAGCAAAACATGCTGTCTTACCGTGTCCCATCCTAGGTCTGGACACGTTATCTGCCAAAGGTATTGGTAGTTGATTTCTCTTTCTGCAAGGAAAGTGATCCAGGAAGACAGCGCAAGTTGTCTCCGTGGGGCCTTGGAAATATCAACTCCCTTTTTTTGTATGTGAAGTCTTTTTTTCTGGCCTTTTCTTCTCTTTTCGCCGCTCCTGTGTTTCGTTTAATTTCATGGATTTTGAATGAAGGACCTAGGTAATTGTGGTCCAGTTGTGGTTTGCAGATGGTTCCGGTTCTCAGAATCTAAAACTTGCCAAGAGTTAATTTTATGTTCCATGTTTTGTGAGACTGGCATGTATTTTTAAAGGAGCTAAAGAGGCTTCAGTATTAATTACTTGCCTTACATAATCTGCCAGATAAAATATATCCAGAGGTGAGCTATCGTGGGCCCTGAGAAGAATGAAAGTGAGTTGACACTTTACAGGCCATTCTGAGTTGGTAAGTTGGTTTTCAGTGCTGGTTCTTAAAAGTTATAAAGCCCAGGGCTGGGGATGTGGCTCCAGCTGTAGCGCGCTCATCTGGCGTGCAGCCAGCCCGGTTCGATCCTCAGCACCACATACAAACAAAGATGTTGTGTCCACCGAAGACTGAAAAATAAACATTGAAATTCTCTCTCTCTCTCTCTCTCTCTCTCTCTCTCTCTCTCTCTCTCTCTCCCCTTTCTCTCTCTCTCTAAAAAAAATAAAAAATAAATAAAACTGATATAATGAGAAATTTGTAGAAGTTTTATATTAAAAAAAAGTTATAAAGCACACACTTAATTTGAGGAGGAACTTAAAGAACTGTTATTGGTTGTGCCTGTTTTAGGGGCTAATCCTATATGCTTAGGAAATTTGAGTACAATTTTTGTTTGTAAAGTAGTTGAAGTTAAAATGCTATCCAGTTTACCCCCCCCCTCACCTCTTTTTGTAACATGTATTTTCTTTGGCAGAGAGAGAGAGGGAAAAATCTGTTAAGTAGAATCATGTGCTAAAACAGACTGCTTTTGTGGAGAAATGGTTCTGGAAAGACCAACAAGGCAAGATTATAGTAGACAGGGTTATCAATAAGGACCGTGCTTGCTGCTAGCTCTGTGACCTAGAGGAAATCCTTTAACCTCTCTGGGCTTCACTTTCATCATTTATATTCATGACATGTTTACTGAATACCCACCATGTGTGTCTAGGTTATGGGATTAACAAAAATGACAGAGATTCTGCCCTCGTGGAGTTTGTTTTAGTCTGAAGGCAAATAATCAGCAAGTGCAGCTGTGTAGAATAATGGTTTACAGTGGTAACAGCTGTGGGGAAAAACAAGTCAGGGTACAGGAATAAAGTGTGATGGGGCAGCTGTTTTAGATGGGATCATTAGGGAAGATCTCTCATGGAGATGATGGATGAACAGGTTGAATGAATGTGAAAGTGGTCCATGGTGTCTATGATTTCTTCTAAGTCTGTATTTCTAGAGTTTTATGTTTATATTCTTTGGTGACTTTCATTTCTACTGTTATGGTGCTCTAATGTCGTCTATTTGAAATTTGTAAGTTTTCTTAGAATGAGTCTGATCATGTCTATATAGTACCCAACATGTTTGAATGCTTATACATTTTTACCTTTATTAGTAATACATTGTGTAAATGAGCTTGTGGATTTCAGGCTTCAAGAAAGAGTTAAAGGCAGGGCTTAACTTTAATGTGTGCATTTGCAGGATATGATTTTTTATATAGCTGCTTATATTTTAATTTCTGATTTAGGAATTGTAAAATAAGTCATGCTAATTTGGTCAAAAACAAACAAGAACTCAATACTATAAGTAGGAGTTTGGAAATTTCTAACCCATCCTGTCCTGTTCACCCTCTCCCTCATGTTTAAATTTTTGATTTTCCTGTGTTGTCAATCTTTACTTTTTGACACAGACACACACATGCACACTTTAAACTTAAGGTAGGTTTCTCATTCATGCTCATCGTATTAAGAACAATACATTTTTACAGTGTCTTGACTTGTGCTAAATTAAGTTCCCATAGAGAAACTTAAAAACTCTGTCATATTTTCTGAACCTAAGTATTAAAGGGGAAGAGGGCTTGCAATATTCTGTGATCTTTGTCTCCCTTATTAGTGAAATTAGAAATTAAAAAAACCATTTTTTTGCATCAGATCATCATTAAATTCAAACATTTCACTTCATTTTTCTTATTCACCATTAGAAATATTCCTAGTAAAACAATAGGAAATAAAATAGTTAAATGAATTTTGATGAAATATGGATCATTTTTAAATTTCTTCTCATGTTATTAACACCAACAAAGATTTAAGATTCTGTCTAATTTGTCCCTTCAGGAACCTGTCCATTCTGCTCTTTCAAGTTGACAAGGCAGAGTTTTCAAAGGCAATCCAAGGTCCCAACTACCTGGCCTGCCTCTGCCACATTCAGATTTTGAGAGTAAGGAAACAGCTCTATTGTACCGAAAACTTTTGTCATTTATTTCCCCAGGCACATTTTAATAGACTGTCTATTAACTTTTGGCAATGTTCTCCCACTCTAAGAGAATAGGCTATTCATGGGAGAAAAAAAGAATAATCAAGGTATTACTGAGCTGTACATGTGTGAAAGGAATTGGAGAAAGAATACTAATAAGATTTGAGAATGTTTTCTGTATGTGAGACATTGTGCTAAAGACCCCAAAGAAACATGTAGTCTAGTTAGTATAATAGAAAATAAACAATATGTAGAAGAATCAGAGTTTCTAATTTGCTAGGAAGGTTAATTTTCTTAGAATAGCATAAGAGGGAAGAATTGAAAGTGAAGGAAACGAGAGCTGGAGGAAAATGCTTTGAGTTAAAGAGAGCCCAAAGGTCAGTATTTGAAAATTTCTAACTATTAGGAAAGCAAATATATGAAACACAAAAATTAGTGGCCCTAGCTGGGAGCAGTGGCACAGTGCTCACCACCCCAGCAGATTGGGAGGTTGAGGCAGGAGGATCACAGGTTCAAACCCAGCCTCAGCATCTTGGATCCAGTCTCAAAATAAAATGTAAAAAGGAGTCTGGGGATGTGGCCCAGTGATTAAGTGTCCCTGGGTTTAATTCCTGGTCCTTCCCCATAACCCATGCCCTTGATTTTTGGGGATTACTAGGGTTTGAACCCAGAGGTGATTTACCACTGAGCTGCATCCTCAGCATCCCTCCTTTTTTTGTTATTAATTTTTAAATTGAAACAGGGTTTCTTTAAATTGCTGAGGCTGACTTCGAACTTATGATTCTCCTGCCTCAGCCTCCCAAGTCACTGGAATTATAAGTGTGCACCACTCACTGTTCCTGGCTTGGCCCTAGATTTTGATGATTATGTGTGATAGAATTGGAAGAGGCTTGGATATTTACCAGAAAGTGCTAGAATTGTATGTAGTTGGTTATAAGATTGTGCAGGGCATGTGGTGTGGAGGTTGTATGCTGGAGTATTCATTAATCTGGGTTTTGTCAGTAATAATTTATATTTTCATTAAGCATATATTTCTTAAATACCTACCTCATGCTGTATCCCATTTGAGGTACCAGAAAAGATAAAACAATGAAGAGAGAATGAAGAGATCTTCCTCTAATCAAGTTTAAATTGGGAGCAGACAGTGATAAATACATACATAACAGATTGGAAGGTGATAAATGCCCTGTTGGGATAAGGGGGATGTGTAATCCTTGAGAGGGGAAGAAAGCTTTTACTGATAAGATGCCATTTGAGTTAAAACCTGAAAATGTAATAACCTGAAGTGAAGCTGTGTAAGCAGGGGAAGCAGCCAGGAGAAGGGGGAATGCTTGGAATGTTTGGGGAATAACAAAGAGGCAGATGTGGCAAGAGTAGAGAAAGCTGATGGAAGAAATAATGTCATAGAAGTACTGAGTCTTGCCTATTATACCTCAGCAAGATGGGCAGTCATTGTAATGTTTTAATCAGAGAGCAGAGGTAATGGCTGTATTTAAAAAGATCCCTTTGCCAAAATGAGAATAGATGTGGAAGGATAGAAGAAGCAGGAAGACTAGTTAGGAGGCTGAGTTAATTCAGGCTAGAAATGAGTGAGGGTGGCAGGGATATATGAATGTATTTTTTGTTATGTCATTAAAGTATAATGGATTCTGAACAGCTTTGAAGATAGAACCAGCAAGATGTACTAGGCGTTGGATGTAAAATTTGAGAAAAGGGGGAGTCAAAAATGATTGAAATATCTTTTTGATGAAGTGGCTTCATAAAACTGTGGAGAAGACTTTCTAAGCATTTAAGTGGAAAAATTAAGCACTTAAAATGATGTTTATTTTTCTTATTATGATAATATATAAAATATTGTGAAAGGCACAGTGGTATAGATCTTTGTTTAATTCCATGCTCTACAATTTACTGTTGTATATCATGCCTTTAATACATATTTGCCAAAATGACCTTCCAGAGCCTTGATTTCTTGTGTGTAAAGTGAGGATAATTAATTGCCTTGTGAGACTTAAATGAGTTATTTTAAAGTATCTGGTACAGGTGTGGTACATAACACAAATAAGTGCTAAATAAATAAATAGCAGCAAATGCACTGTGTTAAGTTTTACTCTATTTCTTTTATCCCCAGAGAAATGTATGATCTTCAGTCATGAATTCTTTCAAAGCTAGAGTTATGTATGTGCCATCCTGGGTCCATGCAGTCTCGTATTCTGGTTCTGACCCTTGCACTAAGGACATTTTAATAGGAATGATGATCTTGAGTATCTGCTTCAAAATAGTTATATACTTTGAAAGTACTTGCTCTCTTTGATAACCCCCAGGCATTTGCTATCTTGGAATTCTTATGAGCTCTTCTGAATATAATTATCTAAAGTTTGCATTATACCTTGGGTAACATTGTACACACTTACTACTCTATGCAACTAATCCTCAATTCAATTGGTCCTTTAACTTACTCCTTTATTTTGGGAACAGGTAAACCCCATGATGGTATGGTATAATTTTGTTAGCAGGTTAATTTTTCATTCTATTCATAGCCTTGATAATTTCACAAGCTTTAATTATGAGGTTTTACTCTTTTTAAACATATCTTGTTATTTGTTATTTAAGTTTTAACATTTCTCAAACCTTGCTGAAGTCTTAGAATAATGTGTGGAACTTTAAAAGTTACCTATTCCCTGGGCTCCACCCCAGACCAATCAATAATATTTATCAGAATCTTTGGAAATATGGTCCCTGGCATTACTGGGTTTTGTTGTTGTTGTTTGTTCATTTTTTAAAGCTACCTTATAGTTATAATATGCAAGGTTTAAGAACAAGTGCTTTAGTTATTGTTTTTTGTTTTTACATATACAAAACACACAGTATATATTAAAAAAAGTTTGGCAGTTTCAACACTTGTGTTGGTTTTTCATATATGGATAGCTTTATGGAATTTGGGATATGATTTCTTTTTTTATTTCCATTGTTCTTTCTGATGATAGCTAGCATTTTATTTTTAGGCAGTAGAATATTATAATTTGAATCACCTCCCACTGACGAAGTATATAATGACAGTGTAATCTTTGAGCTGGAACTAGCTTTGAAAATAACCCTTACTTTAGGTATAGGTAAAGTGAGGCCAGAGAGAGAGATTAAATGATCAAGAATGAAATAGTTTTCTATAAGCTCTGTCACTTAAGTTTCCAGATGTCTTTTTTTCTTTGGGGTATTGGGGATTGAACCTATGGGTGCTTAACCACTGAGCCACATCCCTAGCCCCACCACCCTCTTTTTAATGTTTTATTTAGAGACAGGGCCTCACTGAGTTGATTATGACCTTGCTAAGTTGCTGAGGCTGGTTTTGACTCCAGATCCTCCTGCTTCAGCCTCCAGAGCTGTTGAAATTACAGGTGTGTACCATCATGCCCAGATCCAGCTACTCTTTTAAAAAGCCTTTTCAGATACTACTTCTTTTTTTTAAGAATTTCTTCTTTAGTTGTAGATGGACACAACCTTTATTTTGTTTATTTTTTAATGTGGTGCTGAGTATTGAACCCAGTGCCTCATGTATGCTAGGTGAGCGCTCTACCACTGAGACACAACCCCAGTCCCACTATCTTTCTTTTTATTGTTTATTTTATTTTATTTATTTTTTGGTTCTGGGGTTCGAACTCAGGCCATTAGACATGCTAAACACACACTTACCACTAAGGCACACCCTAGCCCTAATATCTCCTTCAGTCCTAAAACTTTCAGAAGTAATCAGAGCCACACTAGTGCTACTTTTTATTATTATGATTTTGATTTGTTCTCCTTAGTTGTAGGTGACAGAATGCATTTTACTTATTTTATTTAATATATCAGACACAAATATCTTATTGTGTTTTGCCACTTTCTTATTTTACATTTCATATTTTCTTTGTCTTTAGTGTTTTGTAGTTTTATTGATTTGTCAGACTATGGATTCCTTTTTATTTTGTTTGGGACTTTATTAGGTTTCTTAAATGTTTAGGTTGGCATTTCTTTAATTTTGTCTAATTCTCATAATTTCTTTAAATATGTCTCCGATTGCACTTTCTTCTCTTTTTGAAAAAAAGGCTTTAATTATATGTATATCGTAGGTCCTCTCCTTTTCTCTAGTCTATATTTTCCATCTTTTTATCTCTGAATTTCTTTCTTTCCTATTTTTTTTTTTTGAGCCTGGATCTCACTGAGTTTCTAATGATGGCCTCAAACTTGCAATCTTCTCCTCATTCCCCAAGTAGCTGGGGTTAGTTGTGTGTGCCACCTTGCATGTCATCTCTGGTTTATTCTGGGTAATTTATTCTCATTTATCTTCTAGTTCATTTTCTCATGTCTTAATTCTAATCCTTTTATCCAGTGAAGTTTTGGTTTTGTTGACATTCACCTTGGTTCTTTTTTTCAATCAAATTTGCTGGGTATTTTTTCTCCCCCTCCAAATAACATTCTGTTTGTAGTAGATATTTTCAGAATGATCTTTTATTCTTTAAACTTAGTAGTTATTTCATAATTACTGTCTCTGTAGTCCTTACACTTGAGATATTAGAGGAGCCTTTGAATGGACTCTTGTTTTCTAGTTCTTGCTCATGATGACTTGACTTATTCTTTTATATTCCTGGTTTATTTTTGTGTTCTACTCACTGTCCTTTAGAAAGTATAAGATTAATATGAGCTCTGAGATAGAGGTTTCTTCTTCAGGAGGGTTTTGTTTTTGCTTCTTGTGGATGTCTGGAGGCATTATCAAAATTCAAAGCTACTTTAAAGTGAATTCATTGCTAAGATTTTTTTGAACACCCAGCTGATATAAATTATGATTACAAATACATCTGAGTGTCACTACACTTATGCCATTTTTGCTTTGAGTTTGTTCTTTAGTGTCTTAGCTTAGTGTGAAGTATGTTACCTCTCAGACTCTTCTATTTTGGATTGTCTGGGTCTTTGATTTTTTCCCCTTGGGTCTTACATGGCTGTCCAAACTAAAGTTCAAGTTTTTTCTGATTGTTCAATACCCAAAAGGGGAAAAAAATGGCTTTTATTCCATGTACTTAACCGTATTCCCATGTATTATCAAATTTTGACCATGTCATTCTTTGTTATCTTGTCAGCTTTGTGTTTCTTTTAAGAAGATTGTAAAAATATTTTGTACAGAATTTATAGCTGTTTTCGATAGGAGAGTTGCTGCAGGGCACCATTACTGGAAACTGAATTTTTTATGTTACTTTCCAAGTCTAACAAATAAGAATGATTCTAGTAATTATCTTAGGAACAATACCACTGATAGCAAACAGTTCTTTTTTTCCCAATGGATTTAAATTCCAAGTAGACTTGTAGACTTTCCTTTTGCCACTTAAAAATGTGTCATCATCCCATTGTTTCCTAGATTCCAATAATTCTCATGACAACTCAATAATCATTTTTTAATCATTGTTTTCCTGTATATAATGTGTCTTTTTCCCTCCCTCTGGATGAAATTTGAGCAGTACATCATTATGTCCGTAAATGTGTTTTTCTTTTATATGTATTCTGATAATTCCATCTTTTTATCTCTGAATTTCTTTCTTTCCTATTTTTTTTCACTAAAAGTTGGAATATTTTGACCAATACTTCTTTAAGTGATTTTTTATACCTCTTTTTTTCTATCTCTTTTTTTTAGACTCCAGTTATATATATGATACACCATTTGATGCTATCCTACAGGTCACTGAAATTTGTTCATTCCCCGCTCCCCCATTTTCTGTGCTTCTGAAACTCTTTCAATAATTTTACTGACATACCTTGAAGTATATTCACTTGTGTCCAATCTGTGTTGATCCTATTCAATAAATTTGTAATTTCAAATGTACTTTTCAGATCTAGAATTCCCATGTCATTCTTTCAATTTCACATTTTCACCTTGTCTACCATTATATTTACATGCTTATTTAACATATTTATCAGAATATTTTTTTACAGTCCTTGTCTGCTAACTCCAAAATCTGATTGTCTCTCACCCCTTTCATATTGTTGTTATTGACTGCCTCCCCACCCCCCACCCATTACCCTACTCCTGTCTCTGAATGACATTTCCCTATGTTATTCATTTGTATAGCATTTTTAAAAATTGTATTTTGAACATTATGGATAATACATTATAGAAACTCTCGATTCTGTTATCTTCCTGTGAAAATATCGCTTGTATTTTTTCAAACAATTAAGTTATTGATGGATCAAATATCTCTTGAAAAGGTTTTATTATGTTTTATTTTTAAGTTTTGTCAGGGTCATCTATATAGGTTTTGCTATCAATCTTATGGTGGTTTTCTTCTTTCTTTTTTTAAAAATATTTTTAGTTGTAGATGGACACAATACCTTTTTAATTTATTTATATGTGGTGCTAAGGATCAAACCCAATGCCTCATATGTGCTAGGCAAGCACTCTACCACTGAGCCACAACCACAGCCCTATGGTGGTTTTCTTAATCCTGGAAAGTGTTTTTAATTCTAAATCATACTCTTTCTGTAGACTCAGTGAAAAACCTGAGATATTTGGCAAGCCTATCTAATTCAGCAGGACATGGGATTCAAATTCTGTCTCACCAACAGTGGATATCTGCAGAAATCTCTCCTTGACTTTTTAAGTCTTCCTGTTGATGTTTTTTTTCCTTGAGGATTCTCAGAATCTCATTCCATACAATCACATTTGAACATGTGCCAAAAATTTGAAGGGAGTCTATAGATTTGGGGTTTCCCCTTCTATGACTCTCTTAATCAAACATAGGTTCTATGCTGTCACCCAAACTCTTTCTTTGAAATTTTTTTGCCTTGGATAGAGCATATCGAAGACTAGCCTTTCCAGAAGTTGAGTGCCATTGCTCTTTTTCATGTGCCAGAAGAGGAGGATTTTGAGATGGCCTAATAATATTGTCAGGTAATAATCATCTTGATAACATACATGAAGTTTTGTCCCCTGGTTTGGACATGGAAAGTGAGGTTCTTTATAGAGGTTCATTGCTTTTCTTATTGCCTTTGAGCCTTCAACAGCCACAGGTTCACCCAAGAAAACATTTGAAAGAACTGAGAAGTGCCCTAGGGTGTGGGATGGAGGGAAACTCCTAGTGCTTTACTGTCCAGGACTTGAATTCTAAGTCCAGCTAGCTACTTGAAGTAATTTTCCAGGTAGAAGAGGAATGTACATGGAAAGGAGAGGTATTTGGGTAGATACGTTGATTTTCCCTAACTCTTGATGTTTGGGTCTATCATTTTACTTAGGCTTCTTCTTCCTTTTCTTTTTCTTTTAGTTGTAGATGAACACAATGCCTTTATTTTATGTGGTGCTGAGGATCAAACCCAGTGCCTCACCCATGATAGGCAAATGCTCTACCACTCAGCCCAAACCTCAGTTCTTACTTAGGCTTCTTATGTGCTTCTGAATATAGAGGCCACACTCTGTCTCTGAATATCACCTGTTGTCCAAAACCATTAACTTTTCAGAAGGTATCCTAATACTGCCACTATGAATGAAAGAGTAGGAACCCTACCAAACTTAAATATTTTTAAAAAATGGTATTAAACATAATTCATGGAATTAATTTCAGTTTCAAAATAAGGTAAGGACACTGACCATTCAGTGAGGATCAGCCACCCACTTTCTAAAAATTAATTCTGTTTGAGCTGCTTAGATTTAGTATGTGGCAACAGAGCCCTTTGATACCTATATCTATTAATCATACCTTCAGTCACAAGAATCACATGATCGAAATTTATTGCATGTGTGCAAAGGGCATTTTGCTCAGTGAAATTCAAAAGCACGTACTTCCTATGAAACAGATATTTACTGAGATCCTTGAGCTATTAGTGTCAAGGTAAAATAGAGTGGTCAGCAGTATATCTAGTGAATTTTTGATAAGTAAATTAAGCTATTTCCAGGCAGTAAAATTTGTGTCCCTTTTAAAGGTAGATTTGATTTGCCATTCTTGGGGTTTATCCAAGAATAGGCTAATGTTTAGTAACTGAAGGTTTTCAACACATGTGCTCAAATACAAATCTTCCAATTGCTATTATTTTGTGAGCCACTAACAGGATAATTCAACATAGTATATTTCTTTCTATCTCTAATCATTTATTTATTCAACATTTACCAAGTTCTGCCTGTATTACAATCCAGGCCCTGAGGATAGACAGGGACTCAAGGAATTCACAGGTACACAGAAATCCTTCATTGATCTACTTCTGGGGATCTTGGAAAAGATGCTTTGAAAGTCTCCTCCCACGTTGGGAGTGTAGCTCAGTGGTAAAGCTCTTGCCTAGCATGAAGGAGGCCCTGAGTTCAATCCCCAGTACCATCAAATTAAAAAAAAAAAAGGTCTCCATGCCCACACTTGAGGACTTAGTAACCTAAAGCCCAAAATAGCCTCATAATATGCAGGTCCTCTTTCAAAAATTGTTAAGAATCCCAAATGGTGGTAGCAAAGCAGTAAACCAACCCCCATCTGACTACATGGATTGCACACCCATACATTGGGTCACAGTTCTGAAATAACCTCTCTCCATCCCCTGTGAAGGATCCCAGTCTCTGTCTTCCCATTGCTCTGCCAACAGTGGAACATTTTATGAACCACAGTTTAAGGCTTTGAAGCAGCTTCTCTTTGTATATAAAAGAATTAAGTATTATTTTTACCTTTCTTGACAGTAATAAGTTTTGAGCTAATTTTTATTTTTTTTTGTTCTACCTCTTCAATGACAACCCTGCTAACCAGTTTAACCTCAAAACTCACATGAATTCTCGAGACCTGAAGACAGCTGTTGAGAAAATTACCCAGAGAGGAGGGCTTTCTAATGTAGGCATGTGACCCCACTTCAGATAATTCTATCTTGTTTCCATGGTTCTCTTTCTATGTGATTGTCTTCTAACATTCTATATTAAAGGAGGAAAAAAAAGAATCCATCAAGAAATGACTCATGTAACATCTGTGTCTTTTCTAAAGTATTATAATGAGTTCAGGTGGCAAGAATTGTCGTTTTGACAAAAACTAGATGTGTGTCATCTAGTTCCAGCTTGCTTGGTTCCTCGGGATGCCAACATTCTTCAGGACAAGCAGGACTGCTGTTGTGACTATTTCCTGGTTGAACTCCAAGTTGCCAAGATTGAACATTAAATCCCACCACCAATTCCATCAGAAAGCAGTTCAGTGCTCCTTGGGAGTCTTGTTCCAATCGGCTACTGTTGCAGCAATGGCTTTGCAAACAGAGTCTTGTCCTCTATTTCAAGATGAATCTTTTGTGATGTTTGAGCCTTTGGAGGGGGAAACAGAAGTTCAAGATGTAATCCTCACTGGAGCAGGTTCAGAAACTCCATTTTATCATTTCACCCAGAGGTGACGGGGCATTAGGAAACAACAGTTTCACATTTTCACACTAACCATGCTCAGACTGTCAAAGAACCCATGCCAATGTGAAATTAATGTATAAATGTTAGCCTTATTTTGGGGGACACAAGGGGGGCTGATTATATGCTTCTCAGGGAACCTGTTCATACCATCAAAATCCAAAGGACTGGAGATGTGGGCCACATTTGCTTGGCATGGAGAATCTACGTGCAGGGTGTAGAACTATCTTATCCTTGAGGGAGTTACAATAAATCTGATTAATTATTTTCCTCCCCAACCCTGAGAGAACATTTTGTAGCCATCAAACATAAGAATCAAGTAAATGCAGAGCCTGTCACTTTTGAACAATGTTAAATAAACACTGACCAAGCTGCTGTTCTCCATGCCCCAAATTCCAAAGCATCTTCATTACAAACATGATAAAGTTGATTTCTGACTTGTTCTCCACTTAATCCTTCCATGAGCAAAATTTTACTGGAGAAAAACTTCAGAAGACAACTAACTTCCCTGAGGAGATCAGAAAGGTGTTTCAACCTAATCAGTATACCTTTTTCAGTGTAGCACAGGTTTGAATTCTGCCTCTGGTTCAGGATTTGGGTTCAGAGGACAGAATCCAACCAGCTGGTTCAGGTATAAAGTGATTTATTTTAGAGCATTAAACATTATGAGAATTATAGAAAGGACTGAAGAAGCAGAATTTGGGAGGTTTTTTTGGCAATAGGGCTTCCAAAGGAACTGCTACCTCTTCCAAGATCTTTCTGAATTCTGCCACCATAACCTTTTCAGGAACCTGTTTCAGCAGGAAGCCTACAATTAGGAAGCTTCTTCTACAGCTGCCACTCCAGAACCAAGTCCTCCCTGATCCATTCTTATCCACAAAAGGGCTATTCTGCACCCTCTCTCCTAACACCATCAAAGCTAGCAACCAACACAAACATGTCTGTCAATGGTGCTCCAAGAGAAGTCAAATACTCTACAGATTCTCATCAGCATAAACTGCTGAAAGAAAGGTACAGCCCCTGCCTCCTGTCATCTTCTAAATCTCATGTAAATACATCAATTTGTGAAAGTAAAATCTAGATGCAAGAGAGTATGGACATTGTAGTTTTCAGACATCCAGCATCTGGTTTCAAGACCCACTACAAGCCCTGCACAGTGGTGTATGCCTGTAATCCATCAGCTCTGGAGGCTGAGGCAGGAGGATTGCAAGTTCAAAGCCAGCCTCAGCAATTTAGCAAAGCCCTAAGCAATTCAGTGACAACCTGTCTCTAAATAAAATATTTTTAAAAAAAAATGGCTCATGATATGACTCATTGGTTAAGTGCCCCTGAGTTCAATCCCTAGTACCAGAAGAAGTAGAAGAGGAGGAGGAGGAGGAGGAGGAGGAGGAGGAGGAGGAGGAGGAGGAGAAGGAGAGAAGGAAGGAAGGAAGGAAGGAAGGAAGGAAGGAAGGAACCAACAACAACAATAAAAATCCACTGCAAGGTGGGTGGAATGTGCATCAAGTTCACTGTGGGCTCAACTAGTCTCAAGATTAGGTGGGGTCAAAGTGATCTTTTGGCCTCCTTATGGTACCTAATATTGAGCCAGAAAGGACTACTGGAAGCTTTGGGACTTGATGGAAATTATCCCTTGGCCATGGAAGCAGTTTTCAGCAGCCAATGTTTTCCCTTAGCAACCAGCTTCAGTGCAGACAGTTCACAGGGGTTCACTAAGACACTTCTCCAGGACTTTAGATGTAACCATTTGATACTTTCATTTGACAGGTAATATTATACTGCCCAAACCAGAGAAGCATTGAGTGTGATAATATTTACTTAAAAAAGGTGGTTGTTAGCTGTTATTAGGGACTCATTTGAGAATCTCCAAAAAGAATATGTATGGCCTTGCTACCCAGATAGTACTCATACACAAGATCCTGTGTATAATTTCAGAGGATGCATGGGTATATATCCACATCTCTCTCACACACATATACACACACACTGGTTCCACACAACCCAGCAAGGGAGCCTTGTCATCCCAATTTGCCCAGGGGAACTTGGGCTTTTAGCACTGAGACTGGGAAATTGCTGTGAAAGTAGGATAGTTTGTCATCTAGTTGACTCTGAAAATGTCCTGAGATGCTGCACATGGGAGAAAGGCATCTCAAGGTTTCACAAAGCCTCATGATTGTTGCACTCAGCTGAAGCAGATCATTGGCCTGGAAGTCTAGACCCAGAGACCATTAGGGACCACCCAGGGCCACATAGCCAGTGGTTGGCACAGCCAGTGCTAGAACACAGTCTCTCAGTTCCTGGTATAGCTCTTCCCTGGACAGCCAAACTTGGGCCCCTGGCTTGGAACTGGCAGAAAGACCACTGACCACAGAATACAGCCCTGCAGGCCCAGCAGCTCCCAGGATTTAGGAAGCCCAGAGAAGGCTACTGTCACTCCAGTTCAACTCCCCCGATCCTGTGCTCTAGGACACAACGTGAGGCAGCTTAGAGACTTAGAGTGAGTCTGACCCAAGCAAATAAGAGTCCCTTTATTTCTATGAAAGTCTTTCCCTGCTACTTGCTGGTCCCTATAACTTTTTTCAAGGCAATTAGAAATTAAAGGCTTAAAATGAAACTAAGGGAGTGATGTGACAGCTGCATTGTGAATGTGCCCCAGTGCCACTAAACTGTACACTCACAAATGCTGCTGAATTGTACACCTAAAACTAAAGTGTTTCAAAAAATAGAACAGTCAAACTGGGAGGGAGTGAGTGTGTATTTTTGGACCTTTTTGTGCTGCTGTGATCTGTTTCTGAATTTACCACTGGCATAATCCCTTCAAGCATGAGTCTTTTTCTTCTAGGCTGGGCCATCTCCTTTGTGACCAAGACCTTCTTTTCCAAAGCCAATGGAAACAGAGGTGGTGTTCCCAATGTGGCCATAGTGATGGTAGATGGTTGGCCCACAGACAAAGTGGAGGAGGCTTCAAGGCTTGCAAGAGAATCAGGAATCAACATTTTCTTCATCACTGTAGAAGCTGCTGCGGAAAATGAGAAGCAGTATGTGATGGAGCCTAACTTTGCCAACAAGGTTTGTAATTGCCAGAGACTCACCCACAGTCAAGCTCCCCTGTACTCTGAAAAGCTGAAATTCCAGGAAGATTGTTTTCTTGGGCTTCCAAAAGTGTATGAATCTCACATCTAGGTAGTGGTGTCTCCAATGAAGGAACCTCAAATTATTCTCTCAAAGAAAAGTCTCACACCCACCCAAGGCCAGCAGGTTGGGAACAGAAGGCAGGAGCAGTGTTCCAAAGGTCTCATGTAGAGGCTCTTCCTTGCTCCTCCCACAGCATCAGGGATGTGGACCAGGCAGTCCAGGAAGGCTTCATATAAACACATGAGCATGCACATGTATGTACACACACACACACACACACACACACACACAAACACACATACACATGTACTTTCACACAAACATGCTACAAATTAATCAATCTGATTAACAAGAGAAGGGAGGTGTTTCGACATTTCAGGCAGGTCATGTTTCCAATGCTATTTCTGGGTTCTGCTGAGATGTCTGGCTGGACCTGAGGCAGGACAGATGGGATAGTTGGCTTCCTGTTCCAGTCTAATAAACCACCTTTGGTGTTTTCCAGTGGCTGTCCACGTAAACCTTCCTTCAAAGGCAAAGCTTCAACTGAAGGACAGAGAAAGAGAGAAGAAAGGATGGAGGGAGGGAGGAACAGAGCCAGCAAGCTTAGACAGCTTGTCTTTTATTTTTTGTTTTTTTCATACTGGGGTTTGATTCTAGGGGTGCTCTACCAGTGAGCTACATCCTCAGGTATATTTATTTATCTATTTATTTATATTTGAGACAGAATCTTGCTAAGTTGCAGAAGCTGGCCTTGAACTTGGGATCCCTGCCTCTGTCTCCTGAGTTGCTGGGATTGATAAACCCAACATCTTTTATTAAAATTCGAAGCCATCTTGCCACAAAGCCATGAAAAGCTAATTTCGGCTTTACTATAAATTACTGCAAACTCTGAACCTGCTTGGAATGCCTGCCCGTGCCTTGAACTCACCCATGCCTGGCTCTCTGACCAGATAGCAACCCTCTCTGAAACTTTAGTGACACCTCATAAATATTGGCCTTCCCTGGCCAGACAAGGACCCTCTCTGAGGCTCTAATGGTCCTCATAAATTCTGATGTTGGGGCCAGCAAAAAATGTAAACTACCATTAGTGTGATGCTTGTCAGAGTTCTGTTATCTGTAACCCCCCCACCCCTTTGTGTAACTTTCTGGGCTATAAAGCTGGACTGTAGGAAAGGTGGGGCGGCTGTTTTGTTCCCGCTGTTTTGGGAGGGAAAGGCAGCCCGGCCCAGTGGTCTTTTCTTTCGTCCTGGTCTAACAGGATCTCAGGCCTGTGCCATCACGCCTGGCAAAATCTTGTCCGTGATGCTCCTCCAACTTTATTATTATGTTTTTGGAGCTAATAAGGCTGGACCTCCTGCAGCATAGCAGGCTGCTGACTTCTTCTTGCTCCATGAAATCCTCTTCATTGGCTTCTTGGCCCTGTGCAGCTGTTATTTCACTTGCTCTTTTCTTCCATTATGTACCCTGAACATGGATCTTTTCAGGACTTAGATCCTGTTCATCCATCTTCCCTCACAATCTTCTCTTCCTCCAATCTTCCCAAGGTCACAGCTTCAGTTCTCATCTCTTGAGCTGTACAGTCTTCTCTGTTCAGATGAAAGACTCTCTCCCAGTACCTCCATACTATGGATTGAGCCCTAGAGTGCTCTACCACTGAGCTATATCCCAGCCCTTTTTATTTTTAGACAGTCTCTTGCTGTTCCTCCTGCCTCAGACTCCAAAGTCATTGTGATTGTAGGCATGTGCCATCACACCTGATGACCTTTCCCTTTTGGAAGCCCTGTCAGAACCTGAAGTCCTACATGCAGCAAGCCAAGTTCATCATCATCTTTTCCACCCAAAATGTCTCCTTCTCGGGACTTTGCATGAACAGCCCCATCCATCCCAGAATTCCTGATCAGCTCCCAAACTGCATCCCTTTTCTCTCTGTTCTTTCTCTTGCCCAGTGACATCTCCCCACTTCAAGTCAGTATTTAACATCTTACCTGCCTTTCTCCTGGGTCTCCTGTGTAGAGATTTAACAGTGAAGCCCAACTCATGCTTATAAAGAGTTCTTCCAACTTTGGGGCTCTTGCTCCAAACCCTTCACTGTTTCTC
The DNA here is from genome assembly GCF_045843805.1 of Urocitellus parryii. Taxonomy (NCBI): domain Eukaryota; kingdom Metazoa; phylum Chordata; class Mammalia; order Rodentia; family Sciuridae; genus Urocitellus; species Urocitellus parryii. Next base: position 1,008,709 of record NW_027553327.1, read on the forward strand.
TTTGTTCTTGAGGCCTTCTAAAGCATAGTCCCAACCCTGCTTCTGGCCCTGCTGCTGTGACACCACAAAGGCCCTGTGCTCAGGCCAATGGCCACCTGTCCCTGGCTAGCACCACCACTCTCTGCTGCTGGAATCTCACACAGGCTGTCCGATAGGGATACTGCCTCTCCATCCAGAAGATCAGCTTCCTACAAGTACTCAACCTCTTGTGCCGCCTCCTCCATAGAAAGTTTTGTAACCTGCTTTAGGTTTTTACAAATCAAAGAAAACATGTATTTTTCCTAGAATGTTTAAGCCATTACTAGTTTCAAAATAATTTTTTAATTATACAGATTCATCTGTAGTCATGAGGTCAGACATGCTCTGTGACCCACAAAGGAAGGGATGGGAAGAAATGTTCCACCTAGGGCTGGGGATGTAGCTCAAGTGGTAGTGCTCTTGCCTGGCATGCATGTGGCCTGGGTTCGATCCTCAGTACCACATACCAACAAAGATGTTGGGTCAGCCAAGAACTAAAAAATAAATATTAAAAATTCTCTCTCTCTCTCTCTCTCTCTCTCTCTCTCTCTCTCTCTCTCTCTCTCTCCTCTCTCACTCTAAAAAAAATGTTCAAATGTTCCACCTTAGGAACACTAGCCCTTTCACTTCCAGGAACACACCAGCAAGTTTGCTCAATGTTTATTTGTAGCTGACTTGAATTTTTTCTGGAACAAGCTTAGGCACAAATAAATAAATATTTGTTTGCCTATTGACAAGGTTGTCTGGAAGGCAGAGCTTGGGTTTTGAAGGCAGACAGCTAGGCAATCTAGTTTGGGGAACTCAGGCATGTCCCCTTGTAGTGGCCCTCAGTTTGTTCTCTAACAATGGGGGTGGGGTCATTGTTCCCCTTATAGGGTGAGGTGAGGATTGAATGAGAGAATCTCTCCAAGAGCACCTAGTACTACCCTGACCCATGTGACTACTCAGCAACTCTAGGGCCCCTTCCCAGTGGGTGCAGCCTGCTCTGGAAACATTCCTCAGTCACTTCTTAGGGGTGCTCTGTTTTTCCCAGGATAACAAAAGCTTTCTTTAATTTTCTCATGCTTTGGTGCTCACCAATGCCAGTCATGGCTGGCTGCCAGTACAAATGAATTGAGCTGAAGAGGCATAAATCTGAAGCAGAAATCAGTGACTTACATCTCCCTGTGAGTTTGCCTAGCACAAGGGCTTCCCACTGAGGCATTGTTATCTGTGGAGACAGGAGTGATTTCAGAGATTACTGGAGAGGTCTTTGTCTCAGCAAGTGCCTACATAGGTGAACAGAAAGGGAAAGAGCCATCAACAAGGACTAGCACAGTAAACAGGAGTCTGTTTGCTTCTTCACCCACCTGGAGGCCCAAGGTAAGGGTGCCAGGTTGGGGGACTTGACTGCTGACCTGGTGAGTGTCCCTCCCCTCTGTCCTCCAGGCTGTGTGCAGAACCAATGGTTCAACGTGCAGAGTTGGTTGGGCTTCTCCAAGACCATGCAACCCCTGGTGAAGCGGGTCTGTGACACCGACCGCCTGGCCTGCAGAAAGACCTGCTTAAATTCAGCCGACATTGGCTTTGTCATTGGGCTCCAGCAGTGTGGGGACAGGCAACTTCTGCACAGTCCTGCAGTTTATGGCCAACATCAGCAAGGAGTTTGAGATTTCAGACACAGACACACGTATCAGGCCGTGCAGTACCCTACGAGCAGCGGCTGGAGTTTGGGTTTGACAAGTACAGCACCAAGCCTGACATCCTCAACGCCATCAAGAGGGTGGGGGTACTGGAGTGGTGGCACCAGCACTGGCGCCTCCATCCACTATGCCCTGGAGAAGCTCTTCAAGAAGTCCAAACCCAACAAGAGAAAGCTGATGATCCTCATCACCGAACGCAGCAGGACCTACGATGACATGCGGATACCAGCCATGGCCACCCATCAGAGGGTAGGGGGAATCTGGCTCATCCAGCTGCTGAGGCTCCTCTCTAGGGCAGGGAGAGGCTGTCCTTGGAGGGCAAGGAAGGCTCTGCTTTTCTGTGTGTTGGTTTTGTCTGTGACTCTCAAAACTGTTCAAAGCCATTAGAGGAGCAAATATTGCAGGTGTCTGAGTAGCAAAGAGGGAAGGATGAAGGGCAGCCAGAAACTCCCCCAGTGTCTTTGAAAACAGGGAGCCTTTCCTTGACCTCCTACATCCTGAGGCTTTTCCCACCAGGGCTTGAGACACTAAAAGGGAATTCTATTTTTCACTTTCTATGAAAGAAAAACAAATCCCTAGCTGTGTTGAAGACACCAATTTGTCCTTAATACCTTTTAAAGACTAATAGTGTTCTTTAAGGAAGTCATACTATGTTTGTAAATTAGATATTGAGGGTTTGGGGGGAAAACCCTAAGAAATTTTGATTCAGAAGATTTAAAAGTGATATTTCCATATAAAAATTTCTAAGTTGTCGAGAGAAGGCTCAAAAACACACAAAAAAATGAGGGCTGAGGATGTAGCTCAAGTGATAGTGTACTCGCATGGGGCACTGGGTTCGATCCTCAGCACTACATGAAAAATGAAATAAAGATATTGTGTCCACCTAAAATTAAGAAATAATTATTTAAAAGAACACAAAAAATGAACAAAGTACTTAAGTGTTTAGAAAATAAATCACATTTATGAATTAATTAATATATATTTTCTCAAAAGTGCCATAAAAGAGCATGAAAATATAATAGCCTGAAGAAACCCAAAATAATAATAATAATAGTAATATTAAATGGGCTGCGGTTGTAACTCAGTGGTAGAGAACTTGCCTAACAAGTGTGAAGCATTGGGTTTGATCCTTAGCACCACATAAAAATAAATAAATAAAAGGTATTGTAGCCATCTACAACTAAGAAAAAGAAAAATAGTAACAATAACAATGATAAAACTGAATAAAGTAGTCAGAGGAACTGGAGACCTCTAAGTGCTATGGTACAAATCTCACACAATGCAGTGGTCAATTATTTTTCCCTTTTCTGTGCATACTTTTAATATGGGTTATTTTTTTCAGGATTTTTTGTGTTCTTGAGAGCTGCTTTAAATCCTTCCTAAGACAATTCTTAATGAACAGGTGGTGCTGACTTCCAGAAACCAAAGTATCTAGACAATGCATTCAGGCAAGGTCTTCTCAGGGACTTGCCTTTTGCAGAGTCTGTGGGGCACCTTCACAATGGTGAGATGGTGATGTTCTTTGTGCCAGTTGTCACAAATTCCCTTGGTCTCACATCAGCAGAGTTAGTTCAAGGGTCATAAGCTACCCGCTCCAAATCCCAGAGTGAGTGGCACATGGGCCAGCTCTTGGCTCCTCAGCCCAGGGCTTTTTCTAGCACATCTGTCCAAGCTCACGTTCAGTCCCACCCTCACTTATTTCTCTAGGAACCTTCTTTGGGCCTCACCCAGGAAGTGAGGGAATGAGAAGACTGTTGGAAATGGGAGTTCTCAGGGGATCATATTCTGAGAAGCTTTAAAGAACTGGGACCAATAGATACAAATTACATGGAGGCGGGTTCCTGCTCAGCCAAACACTATGATTCATCTAAAAATGCAATGAGTATTGTGTTCCTAGGATAATCCAAGTCCAGAGTTAACAACCATCTGTCAGAATTGACAGTAGAAGGTTCTGTGCAAGGGTGGTCTCAAGGATCTGAAAAGTTGCATACTGTTCTCTAGTCTTTATAGGGGGATATTCTTTCTTTCTTTCTTTCTTTGAGCAGAAACATGGGCTTGCTCAGTCTAAGCTCAGTTCCCATGGCCACTTAACCAGCATTTTAAAACCCAAGGCTAACTTCTCCTAATTGAGACAATATTCAGAGAAAAGAAGCTGGAGAGGTGAGAAAAGAGACTGGCAGTTAATATGCAGCATGATGGTTAACTGAAAGCATATTAGACCAGAGCTATGTGAAGCATTGATAGCTCCTAATAAGCAGGACTGTACACCTAGAAGATGAGATGGGCCACTGGCAGAAAGGGGGCTGCAGGGCAGGTGCCTGGGCAGGAAGACCACCTCAGGTTCTGCCCTCTGTTTCCTGGCCATCCTGTGCATCCACCCTGGTTAACCTGAAGGTGGTATAGGAATAGGAGTTTGTAGAGTAAGATCAAGAACCTGATATCCTTCTGCCCCCAACCAAATCAAGAACTATCACAGCAGGCAGTCTCTCCATTTTCCCCACTGAAGATTGTTACCTCCTCTCTGAAGTGGATGCTCAAAAGTATTTCTTGAATGAATGGATGAATGAATGGCCATACCTGGTCTTAATTCTAGAACCCAGAGTCCCATGGGAGTTTTTTTCTTTTGCTTGACATATTTCTGATTTGGGATTGGGTTGTGCTGACAGGGCAGCAAAACAGCAAAGATTCATCAACAACACTTTTTCTTAGGGGCATTTGTTTCATCTGATCTTTGTCCCCATAGGAGTGATCACCTGTTCAATAAGGGTTGCATGGGTTGCACAGGACAAGCTGGAGGTCATTGCCACTCACCCTGCCAGAGACCACTCCTTCTTTGTGGATGAGTTTGACAACCTGTACAAATACAACCCCAGGATCATCCAGAACATTTGTACAGAGTTCAATGCAAAGCAGCAGAACTGAATTCAGAGCAGCAAAGCATAGCAAATGCTGCCTTACTGACTGGCTCTTTGGACAATCCCTGTGCTTTCTGGGGAACCCACAGGGTGGGTGAGTCTTGGGGAGGACTTGGGCAAACAAGATGCATTTCTATTCTTTGCTATTGCAGTTCTCATATGTCAAAATTTGGCACTAGAAATATGATCATCGACTTATAGATTGAATCAAAATGATAAGTCATTTTTAGGGTGCTGAGGATTTACATTTTGACAGTTGTTTTCAAAATCCATGTTCAGAAGAGAGTGCAGCACTTATAATAGGCTTAAATGGAGCTTTTGTGAGAATTTTTTATTTTTATTTCTCATTAAACTCTGTAACCCTCAACAAGTTTAATTTCGTCATGACAGTGTAGGAGTTGCTTAATTAAATGTTTAAAAGGATCACGTGCACTCTTTCTCACTGTGTCACGTGCCATGAGGTGGGAGTTCTGTGATGTGGGCCACTCTCCACTCTTTCAGCCCAAGATAACAACATACCCACTGGTACGGAGAACGTGGTAGGGTCCCTGTTGTTAGTATTGTCTGAATCACTGAATGCCTGCATCACGCTGCATTTGGAACACTGGTCCTTAAGGAACAGGTAGATCTTGCTTGAAAGTGGTGCTACCCAAATCCTGATTCTCAGGTTCCATCTTAATACCAGTGAAATCTGAGTCTCTAGGAAGAACTGGAATCCAAAACAAGTATTGGCATGTTTTAAGAGCTCCCCAGTGATGCTTAGAGGTTGCTAGGATTGAGAACCACTGCACTACCTCAGAGGGATCAGTGTTACAGTCATTTCCTACAAGTTTCCATGCCTCTTGTCCTAAGGGATCCATCTAGTTTAGCATTTGTCCTGGATTTTTCAATGATAGCTAGGTTTCTTATTTATTTAATTAATTATTTATTTGTACCAGGGATTAAACCCAGGGGCACTCAACCATTGAGCAATATCCCCAGCCCTATTTTGTATTTTATTTACAGACAGAGTCACTGAATTGCTTAGTGCCTCAATTTTGCTGAGGCTGTCTTTGAACTCAAGATCCTCCTGCCTCAGCCTCTGGAGCTGCTGGTTATTATAGGCATGTGCCACCACAGAAGGCTGAGAGCTAGATGTTATTATTGATGTTTTTGCATTACAATAAGCTGTGAGAAATCTGGTTCAACTTTCCTTTTTACTTCCATGTTCTGCTAAGAACATATCTGTCAAGATGTGAGATACATGTATAATGGGGAGACATTCAAAAGAATCCTAAAAAGGGCTCACTCAGTGTCTGGGTATATGTGATGTCTAAAACTCCACTAGACTTGATTTTTCTCAGGAATTAGGGCCTTTGGGGGAAAAAAAACTTTTTTTGTTGTTTGTTTGTTTTTTGCTAAGGTTCAATGTTTGCTTGGGGTATTGGAGACTGAACCCAGGGATCTTTTACCAATAAGTCACATCCCTAGCCCTTTTTATTTTTAAATCACTTAGTTTCCAAAGTTTAAATCACTTAGCTTAAATCACTTAGTTGCCAAAGCTGTCCTGGAACTTGGTGATCCTCCTTCCTCAGCCTCCCGAGTCACTGGAATTACAGGTAGGTCTTTGCCACCATGCCTACAAGTGTCAAAGTTTTGCAATAAGGCTCTGCTAAAAATTTACGGCCAAAATGACAAGGTCCAGATATTTCTTGTTTTCTTGGGCTTTTTAATTCTTTTGAACAGCACCTTCATGAGATAACTTTCCCGGCAGCCGCCTCAAGGGCCTGTGTAGGTTTAAAGAAATCTTCTTGTGTCCAAGGATGTTTTAGCCTCAAGGAAGAATTTCCAAAGAACAATGTTTTCTAGTCAAAATACTAAAAGAAGAGCTCCCCTTAGATTACAGTATATAAATATAGTAAACAGGAAATACAACTGAAAGCATGATATCAATTGCTTTGGGAAAAGGTATTTATTCAACCAATGCCTTTGAGGAATTCATAGCCTGGCAGGAAACCACATGAAGAATTAAAGTCATATCATTGTCATGGGCTTATACACCAAATGCATGACGGGCAACTCCAATCGACCTCATAAGAAATAAAATTGTAGTTTTGAAGTAAGTATTTGCCACAGGTTGGGCACTGTTCTAAGGGTTCACACATGATAACTCACCCCTATGATTTGCTGAGAAACTCTTTTTATTCACATTAATCTAGGCTGCTAGTTGGGTTTTCTCTAGCACATAAGCATTGACTTTAGCCCTCTGTCTTAAAGATAGTTACATCACATGGTGACATCAAAATTCACCTTCAAAATTACCTAGAGGACTAATTAAAACACAGATTTGGCTCCACCCTCAGAGTTTCTGATTTAGTAGATCTGGAGGGGGCAGGAGAATCTGCATTTTTAGCAAGTACCTATGTGATGTTCTAATCTGAGACCACATTTGAAGAGCCACTGACTTACATCATCTGTGATACAGGTAGAAGGCCAAAATACAGCAAGTAGGCCACTCAAAAGCAAGGACCCAGAACCACAACTCTTTACTCCATGAAAGTATGGATTCTTACATAAGCCCACAAGTTGACAGACAAGTATATATACTGGCATTTTGAATCTCTTCCAAATTTCTTATTAATGGCTGTGTTTTTAGGAATCTCCTGATAAGTAAATAAAAACTACCAACATATTTCAGTTCAATCACATGTTTGAGAATACCTATTACCCACTACAGCCCAAAGTGTTATAAATAAGAATTTAAGAAAGACAAAATCAAGTTCCTACTCATAACACATTCCAATCTAGTTAGGGTACATGACCAGTCCACAAGAAAAGCTAAGATAAGATAGTTCAGTCTTCTAATAAATGATAATTCAAATGATACAGTCAAATATTCATATTCATTCAACTCACAATATTAATCGAGCACCTACTCTGTACTAGGCACAGTTACTGGATTAAAAGACTAACAATAGAAATAAAACAGTATTCACAGTCCAGTAGATGTAACATGTCATATACACCATGAGTACAAATAACATATGATAGATGTACTTACAATAGAAACAGTTACAGGCAAAAGCAGTGAATATAAAAACAAACACAAATAAAATACAATGGGACATCTATTTAATTTTGGAGACAAATATAGAATTGTTGCTCTTTTCAAAAATTTTTGACCTGGTATTTATTCTGTAACTAGCATAAAAAAATTCCTGTACTATTTACATTTATTTGTCTATCATTCCTTTTCAAAAAAGATTAGGAAGTTTTTAGATGACATATTACCTCTGAAATGCTATAGGAAAGAGTGGTGCATTCTTTCACAAAGCCATCTCCAAATGTCTGATAACAAATACTGGTTTTTCCATACAGAAAACCCTCAACTACCCAAACCACTAAATTAATTATATCCACATCATTGCCTTATTTCAGTATATAAGTAACCACCCAGCAGTAGGTTTCTACAATCTCATAAAGGTTCACTTGGGTTCCCAACCAATCAGTTACCACAGCACATTTTACTCTCTTAAATATTAAATCTTTACAAATGTTCCTGATGTTTGCTCAAGGGGCTAGAAAGTTCACTGAAAAAAACATGAAACCAGATGCATATGATATGCATATCTACACACACACAGATACAGGCACACAAAGAAGTATGAGAAAAGAAGATATCGATCAAGGGAAGTATTCTACAAACATATTCAGTATATCAGACTATGACACTCATGGTTACCCATGCAGAAGATACTTTGTGAAGACAATGGAGAGGCTAAGGCCTAATTCAAAGACTAAAAATGCTTGAATTTAGCCTAATGTTTTTAATTTACATCTCAAAGTTCAAAGGCAATTACTAAAAAGTGTTATATTTTTGGTATAGTTCGAGAAGGGGGATAGCTGGGTCAAAAGGTGGTTCCATTCTCAGCTTTCCAAGGAATCTCCATACTGCCCTCCAAATTGACTGCACCAATTTGCAGTCCCACCAGCAATGTACAAGTGTACCAAAGAGCATACTACAGGGACACAGCTATATCAATGTTCATAGCGGCACAATTCACAATAGGTAGATTGTGGAACCAACCTTGATGCCCTTCAACAGATGAATGGATAAAAAAATGTGGCATTTATACACAATGGAATATTACTCAGCACTAAAAAATAACAAAATCATGGCATTTGCAGGAAAATGGATGGCATTAGAGCAGATTATGCTAAGCAAAGTTAGACAATCCCTAAAAAACAAATGCTGAATGTCTTCTCTGATTTAAGGGAGGTGACTCAAAACAGTGTATGGAGGAAGAGCATGAGAAGAAGATTACCATGAAACAAGGAAAAGAGGTAAAGAGGTGGGAGGGAATGGGAGGGAGAAGGGGAATTTCAAGGAAGATGGAAGGAGACCCTCATGGTTACACAAAATACATATATGAAGGTGTGAGGGGGAAGGGAAGAAAAAAGAGAGAAATAAGTGTCACAGTAGAATGGGTAGAGAGAGGTGATGGGAGGGGAGGAGCAGGGAGGGGGTGGATAGGAAGGGCAGCAAAATACAACTGACACTAGGATTGCTGTATGTATACACATGGATATATAACCAATGTGCTCCTGCAGTTTGTACACGTGGAAAAATGAGAATCCATACCCTATTTGAATCAAATGTATGATATGTCGAGATCATTGTATTGTCTTGAGCAACTAATAAAAAAATGTTATTTTTTAAAACCCTGAGTTTCTTTTGTTAAATATTTTTTTAGTTGTAGTTAGACACATTATCTTTATTTTATTTATTTATCTTTATGTGGTGCTGAGGACCAAACCCAGTGCTTGCACATGCTAGGCAAGCACTCTACCAGTGGGCCACAACCCCAGCCCACAAAGTTTCTTCGTAAAGAATGTCTTCCTCATCGCCACCAAAGAAAGCCAAACTGTTAATAAAAATATTGGAAGAAGGGAAAGTGTTAAGACTAAGAAAATGATAGCTCTTAACCTGAAAAGGAACAGATTATCAAATTTGGTAATAACTTGTAGCTATGAATGTGAACAAGTCCACCAAATGTTTGAGATTAAAAAAAAAACAGGGGCTGGGGATATGGCTCAAGCGGTAGCGCGCTCGCCTGGCATGCGTGCGGCCCGGGTTCGATCCTCAGCACCACATACCAACAAAGACGTTGTGTCCACCGAGAACTGAAACATAATAAATATTAAAAAAAAAATAAAAAATAAAAAAAAACAATCATTGAACTGATTCCCCAAATACTCCAACCTGATCAAAAATAATTCATAAAGTAAAATAAAACATTCACTAAAGTTGAAAAGAATGTTAACATGTAGAATAGTAGTATATACAAGAAACATAAGACTCAATAGAAATACATTCAGGGCAAGTAAAGATTTGTACAAAAATCTTACAATGTTAAAATCTGAGGATTTGAAATGGTCTCAGAAAGCACGCCATGCAAATGTCAAATCTTCTATACTGTATGATGTTTATGGCTCCAAAGGGGTTCTAAACACATTTTAAACCAATAAAATTCTTTTGATATGTACATTCATCCTTAAAGTAGCATTCTTCAGGGGGCCTACTTTTCTATATTTAAAGCATTCATTCTCTATGTATAAGGTGTAAACCTATAAATCTCAGGTGGCATATAAAGTCCAGCCTGTTGAGAGCCACAGCCCAGTCAGAATGACTCCTGGCATTTGCCAGAGGGAATGGTTGAAAGGTGATGCTAGCGAACCATTGAGATGATGATTTGAGTTAAGCTGTATATAATTGCTGTGATGCTGGATTGATTGAATTGCATATTTGACCTTTACTGTTGGGCAATGGGGCAGCTCTTGCTGCCTCGGGTGCCTGCTACTTTGGAGTTTCTGTGAGTTCTTGGGGGGGGGCGGGATTGGACAGAGCCCGGTGGAGGGAGTGTGTTCCCGTGTGGTATGTGCACTGCCGGTGAGAGTTGGGAAATAAAGAGTGGCTGTTTGAATCTACAAAGCTTTGTGATGGCTCGGTTATTTGTGCCCAGCCAGACTTCAGCACCAGCCTCTTCCAAGAAGAATAAGGATATCCACAATCTGTCCCAGACTACTCTTCCTAGCTTCACCTTTCATAATCCCTGCTCACACACTCTGGGCTTCAACTGAAGCAATGAATCTTCAGATAGAACTGAACTTTTCCAGGTCCATGCCTTGCTGTTTGCCTTTCCCTTTTCCTGCTAACCTCCCTAAACACTTTTTCTTTTCATATTCCACCAATATTCAAATTTGAGCCCATTTCATAGAAATCTCTCTGAAACTCAAGCACAGTTATTATCATTTAAAAACAAAAAAAATCTCTACATGTACATATTATTTTATGGAACTTTTAGTGTTTAGTCAAAATGGAAGAAAATAAGCACTTCAAAGTATTTACCATGTATTAGGCACTCTGTTAAACACTTTATATAATTAATCTCATTAAGCCAGGATTATTATGTAATTATTTTCTTGCTTTCATTTAATTTTTCAAGTGTTTATGGTTCATCTCATCTCCAACCAGATTATAAATTCCCTATGGGCATAAATCTTCATTTATACTGTAAGAGTAAAAGAAATTGAAATTGAAGTTAAAGTGTAAAAGACCAGATATTGTAAACTTTCTAAGCTGCAAAGCCTGAGTTAAAATGTAAAGGACCAGGTATTGTTAAGTTCCTATGCTACACTACAAAACCTGGAATTCCTGTAGCTGTTAAGACAATTCCCGGGACTGCCCAGTAGATATTCCCCCTGACCACTTAGTAGATAAATAACCTGGACCCTGTGCAGTTTGGCACGTAGGCATACAGGGCCCAAACCAATAAATTTGAATGTACCCCCCCTTCTTAGGACTGACCTATCACTCCTCCCCGATTTGTTCCCACCAATGAATGTACTAATCATGTTTGAGAATTGATATTTGATTTTCCCGCGCCTCATGATGATTGCTCTGATGTATGCAAAGTTATTAAATGTATAATTAGCCTTATGATTCTGATCACAGGCTTTTTTCTTTCTTTTTGTAATACATTACCTATCACATTTTTAAGCAAATTTTGTAAAAGAATGTCTTAACATTCAGGAAGATCCTGAGTTCAAAGCTAGCCTCAGCAACAGTGAGCAACTCAGTGAGACCCTGTCTCTAAATAAAAATTCAAAATAAGGCTAGGGAAGTGGCTCAGTGGCCCAGTGGCCCTGGGTTCAATCCCTGGTATTCACCATACCTGCCCCCAACCCGAAAAAGAATGTCTTAAAATTCTCCTTCTGAAATAATCTATATTGTTGTATACAAGGCTTAGAATATGACTTATGATGGCAGAATTTTCCAGGCCAACATACTAAAATTCTCAGATCAAGACAGTTGGACTGGGCTGGGGTTTTATCTATGTGGTAGAGTGCTTGCCTAGCATGTATGAGGCACTGATTTTGAAAATCAGCCCCACATTAAAAAAAAAAAGACATTAGGACTCAGAAAAAGTTGGAGAAGATAAAAGTTAAAAAAACAAAAAACAAATTAGTGTGTGTGTGTGTGTATGTGTGTGTGTGTGTGTGTAAGAGAGAGAGAGAGAGAGAAAGAGAGAGAGAAATTTACAGACTGACCAAAGAGAGAGAGATAAATGGTTATGAAATATTCATTCTTGACAGTAACAAGAGGAATAAAATCAGCATTCTTTAAAACAATCTCATTACCAATAAATAGTTCTCAAAGAAAAGTAAGAAGAAAAAAAAATGGAAATAACAGGTCAACGAAAAGCAAAGAGACTGTGATCATGTATCTGAATGCCATGAGCAAGGCCATGAGTATTTCACCAAACCTGAAGTTATTTTGAATTGTGAAGATTAATTTTTCTCTCAAAAGAACATATCTAGTATAATCAAAAGTTTAAGTAATTAAGGAAAGCTGATTGTAAGAATCTCGGAATTGGGCTGGGGATGTGGCTCAAGCAATAACATGCTCACCTGGCATGCACGGGACACTGGGTTTGATATTCAGTATCACATAAAAAAAAATTAAAGAGGTTGTGTCCACCGAAAAACTGAAAAAGAAATATTAAAAAATTCACTCTCTCTTTCTCTCTCTCTCTTTAATAAAAAAAAAGAATCTGGGAATCATTTGCAACTGAGCTGCTCTCTTAGCCCCAAGAAACCTTTTGAGAGGCAATGCAGGTATAGCCAGTTCAACCTAGTTTAAATCCTTGCCATGCACTGAATGGATAAGAAGCCTTGAGCTCACCTGTTATTTGCTATTTGTATTTATTTTCATAAAGTGGCCTATAATATTTTTCCCAGTGCTGTCAAACTTAAAAGTTATTAAAACTACTACATTGATACTGTTTTTAATATTTTAGAACATACAATTACTTGATTTTTTAATTATTGTCCATCCTGTCACTGTTTTATGGATTCTGATTGAAACTTTTTATGATTTTTCATGTAATCATCCTTTATCTCTTATCTTTTCATAAAGTACTTCTGATAGGTTTGAAGAGAAGATTTCAGGGAATGAACCCACAACCTTAACATGCTAGGCAAGTGCTCTACTACTGAGCCACATACCCAGGCCTCTCTCTTCCTTATCAATTTCACTAAACTAGATAAACGTCTGCCAACTCAAATATAATTCCAGATATCTTTGCCTATCTATTAGATGTAAACTGTATTTGTTTTTGCAAGAAACATTTGAATAAAGCTTTAATTTCCTAAAATAAAACCAAAACTATAAATTTTATTATTTTAAGTATGTGAGTTTACTTTTTTAAAATACAAATAACACATTCTACTGTAATTTTTTTCCAAAGCCACTTTTGCCATTTTCTCAGACCGAATACCTAACATAAATCATACTGAAAATATATTAACAAGAGGCAATGATAGCATCTATCTTCTGCACTTTCACAAAGCACTTTCATATAACTATATTATGATTATGAATCTTCACAATAGTGATACAAATTAGAAATCAAATTCCAAAATGTCAACTCAACATCTAGTCACTTTAAAGCTTATTTTGCCATTTAATAATGGTAAATTCTTTAACCTTGTTACACATTTCATTTCCTTATTAGTAAAAATGAAATAATGCTCCCAAACTCACAATGTTAATGCAAAGATTAAACTAATTACTATAATGTATACAAAAGGATCTAGTACAGTTTGTTTGTTATTCAAAACATCTGTTTATATTCTACCTATGGGTTTGGGTCATAATCCTGAAAACACAATCTGGAATGACATAATCCTAAATGCTGAGATCCCGAAAGACCCAAACTCCAAAAATATAATTCTGGAAAAAAAAAAACAGTTTAAAATTTTCTTAAAAGGGCAATTACATTTTCATAATGGGATTCAAGAAACACAAAACATATCAGATTACTTAATTTTACAAATTATAATAGCCAATAATATATATTTTTTGCAAGCACACTCAAATATACTACCAACAACTGCACAGATAATGAGTTATGAGCATACAAACTACTCAAATAGGTTAACAAGCTAAACGTACAAATGCATATCACTATAACTGGTAATTCTGTGTACCCAGTGTTAGAACAATGGTTCTAAGAAATACAAAGATGAATAATCTAAGTTTCTTGATGAAATCAATCAAGACCCACAAGGGGTCATGACCTATGAAAGGAATCCCCACGCAAAGACACCTCGCCGGGAGAATTCCAATTTTATTGCAAAAAGCTGTGTGCTTATATAGAACTAAAGGGGAGATGGTAGGGCTTAGATAAATGGCAGGACACCCATTTATTGGCAAGTTCTTCCAGATATCAGTTCCCGCGCCCAGGAATTAGTTCTCATTGGGGCTAAGGTTCCCGCTAGCGAGGTTTAAAATTTTAGCGCCGGCGGGAGAATTCACAAGGGCGGGAACTTTTCGAGCCACTGCAGAGAAGAAGAAGGTAGGAAGAAGAAATCCTTAGATGCCATGTTGGGGTTTCTCTCTGGGGTATGGCTGCTGTTTACACTTTTCCCAACATTCCTCCCTTTTTGTTTTCTTAGGAACTGGGACGTCGTTAGTCAGATCCGGCTGCTTCCTGCTGGGTGAGGGCGTCGTAGGGCCTAAAAGGGGGAGTGGAGGAATGTTCGGGGGGGGGCAGGTCTGGGGATATCATGGCAGCCAGAAATAAAACCCAGTGGCTATAGACAGCTACTTCCGTAGGGGTGAAGTCTATAAAAGTTCCCTGAAGCCACAAGTTGTCGATGGCATCGAACCAGTCCTGGATGGAGAAGATTGTTGGTATCAGCCACTGGTCCTGTAACAGGGACTCTAGGAAATACTGGAAGCGTTGTCTGGACATGGCGTCACCAGCACCTGAAGAAGATCAGAGCGAATACAAACAGAATAAAGATAAAAATTAAAGCGAAGGTCAATTTTTGGCAGAAGTTCCATGTTGGGGGACTGACAGAGAAGAGGCCAAGGGCCATGAGGAGGCTTAAAAGAACATAAAGACTTATGGATCCAGGATGGCAGATTAAAAGGTTCTTGGGGCTCGTTGTCTCTCGCTGTCTGATGTCCGTTGCATTCCATTGTGCCTGGTAGGAAGCTTCAGCACTGAGTGAACTGTTCTCTTGGAGATGTTGGGGGTTCATCGGTCATCAGAGGCTGGTAGCGCCTAAGCAGAAGCTGGTTAAAAGTTTGATTAGAAATTTTCTGCAATTGGGTTTGAAGGAACTTCATTATGCAGGGCAAGAGAGCACAGAAAAGGAGTATCCCAATAAGGGGCCCTAAGATAGGTAGTAAGTACGTGGCAAGAGAGGATTGGAAGAACCCCGTTATGGGATTAGAGGAGGTGGGTTTGAGCAATTGGGTTGATAATTCCTGCAATTTAACAACATTTTTTTCTATTAGCCCAGACTCATTAACATAGTAGCAACATTCCTCTCTAAGGAACAGGCATGTACCCCCTTTTTCTGCAGTGAGAAGATCAATTGCTCTTCGGTTCTGCAAAGCCACTTGTGCCAATGAAGTAACTTGCCGCTGCAAGGAGCCCAGAGACTCAGCAGTGGTATCAAGTGCTTCCTGCAGTTTTTGTTGCAGGTCATTGGATGCCCATAGAGCATGACCTAGAGCTCCACCAGAGAGTCCGAGACTCGCCACTGAGGTTGTTAAAGAGAGGCCTACCAGAACCGGCAGAAAGACTGCCCTACGGGTGCGGGAAGGTAGGGCCAGCTGTCGGAATTCGGTGGGAGTATATAAAGACAGCTGAGGAACTACAGTAACCAAGAAACAGGTGCCAGAGACATTGATTGTTGAGGTGCTTAAAGACCCGTTACACCAGAGGAAATGTCCAGGTTGCATAAACGCAGGGCTTGATGGGGTGCTATAGCTTAAGGAACAAATGGGTAAAGGATTCGTTGTTGGCGGGTGGAAACAGATGAAAGGAAATGAAGTATTGGTGGAATAACTTTCCCATAGTGGGATACTTGTCACGTGTAGGGGTTGTCCTTTCTCAAAGAAATTGTAGGTTTTTTCTGAAATATTTCCTGCTGCTAATGGGACTGCTGCTAGAAGTGGACGACTAAGTGAAGCACAGAGAAAGCATTGAGAAGTAGGCACAGAAAGAAGGGTGGAGTTTAATAATCGAAGAGTTTGGTGTAGCAAATTGAGCCATGTGGGAGGGAGGCCTGAGGGGGCTGAAGGCTCTGAATCCCCTTTGGATGGGCTATGGATAAGATCTTGAAGTTTTGATTCTGACTCCTTGATGTGTTCGACTACCTGGATGGTTGCCTTAGGTGGCGTAATCAGGGTGCGGCCAACAGTCATCCACCCCGTGGGTCTGGCTGAGGTTGTCCGGGCATAGACAGCAAACTCAACATAGTCCCAACGTTTGGCCTTGGGGTCAGGTATATCTAAAGTATACCATCCATGGTTATCTGATGAAAAGCCTTTATGCCATTTTAGGTAACTAGAAGTCCATCCTACAGGGTAACCTAGTGAGTGGTAAGAATAGCTACCACGTTCATCATGGAACCTGCATGACCAATAGGGGCATCCATTATATATCTCAGGCCACCAATGGCAATAGCCTTTAGTTTGATCAAAAAGGAAGCAAATGAAAGGCCAGTTCCAGCTACCAGGGACGAAGGTCCTGGAAGGTGACAATTTTAGGGAAATAGAGGTGCAGTTGTGGATGAAGCAAGTAGTTGTATCCACTTCGCGGACCTTCAGCATGCCATGTTCTGAGTATCGTTCCCTAAGAGTGAACAGATACATGGTAGGAGAGGAGGGTAAAGACCGATCCCGACAGAGCACAGAAAATAAGCAGAGCACAAAAAACAAGCAGAGAGAAAAGACTGGGGTGTTGGGAAAGCTCATTGTGCCTTTTTAAGAGGAATTGGGCTGCGGGGAACACCGTGTGAGCCGCAACTTAAAGGGGTGAGATGGGTGTGGAGAGCAGGAGTAAAGGGGAGGTTCAGGAGGTGTTTCTTGGAGTTCCTCTGGGGTGGTCCTGTCGTCAGCAGGTGGGGCCTCCTGGTAATATGGCTTCAACCTAGAAATGTGAATCCAGGGAGTGAGACGGTTGTCTGGTAAGGAGAGTTTGGCGGCGGTGGGGGTGCAGAGAATGACAGGATAGGGGCCTTCCCATTTGGGGGTAAGAGGCCTTTTCTCCTCTGGGGTATTATAATAGACTAGACTTCCAGGTGTTAAGGGAAGAGTGTTTGGAGAGGAATCTGGGTCAGGAAGAAGCCAGTCCTGATATTTCCAGAGTTCCGAGCGGAGATGAAACAAGAGAGGCAAAGACAAATCTCGGGTGAGAGGTCCTTGTGAAACAACCAATCCAGGGGGTATGAGAGGTCTTCCATACATTATCTCAAAGGGAGACAGTAAAGATGGTTTCTTAGGGAGAGCTCTGATTCGAAGCAAAGCCAAGGGAAGGAGTTTGACCCAATCTAAGTTTAATTCCATTGTCAATTTGGTAAGGACTTCCTTCAGAGTCCGATTTACCCTTTCCACTTTCCCTGAAGCCTGGGGGCGATATGGACAGTGGAAATGCCACTTGAAGGAGAGGGCTTGAGAGACCTTTTGTGTGATCTTAGAAATAAACTCAGGACCATTGTCAGATTGTAAGGAAGTGGGCATACCAAACCTGGGGATGATGTCTGTCAGTAGGATTGAAGCTACAGTGGAAGCCTTTTTATTGGAAGTAGGAAATGCCTCAACCCAACCAGAGAAAGTGTCCACAAAGACAAGGAGGTATTTAGTGCGCCGTACTGTGGGCATGTTGGTGAAGTCTACCTGCCAGTCAGCAGCAGGAGTGTGTCCCCTGGCTTGGTGGGAGGGGAAGGGTTTAGGTCTTAAAGGAGTATGAGGGTTGGTCCGCTGACAGATCTGACAATTAGAGGCTATATTTTGTAGCATGGCTTTGTCAGAGGGGGTAAGGGAAAAGAAGCTCTGTAAGAAGAGGGTCAAAGACTGAGAGTTGGAATGGAATAGAGTATGAAGGAACTCGAAAAGATCCTTGTTCTTACTGGAAGAAGTAGGGGTTTCAGATGAGCTGTCTAAAGTGGCCATTATATGTCCCCTAGGGGGGCCATAATTGGAAGTGGTAGCAGCCATTCGTGCCGCCTGGTCAGCCTTGGCGTTGCCCTCAGTGATAAGAGAGCCGTCCTTCTGATGAGACCTACAATGGACAACTCCCAACTGGGTGGGTAAGTGGGAGGCCTCTATCAGATTGGTTATAAGAGCCGAATTAGTGATTGCATTACCTTTGGTGGTAAGTAGGCCTCGCTCCTTCCATATTGCAGCATGGGATAATAGAATATGGAAGACATACTTTGAGTCAGTATAGAGGGTGAGGGATTTGCCTTGAGCTAGAAGGCAGGCACGAGTGGCTGCTATGAGTTCAGCCTGCTGGTTGGTAGTTCCTGAAGGCAGAGCTTTGGCCTCTATAATCTCAGTGGCTGAAACTACAGCGTATCCAGAGTAATGAGCGCCGTTCTGCCTAAAGGAACTGCCGTCAGTGAACCAGATAAGGTCAGGCTTAGTGAGTGGTCCCTCAGAAATGGAAGGATGACAGGGGAGGAAATCATCTAAGGTTTCCAAGCAATTATGAGTTGGTGTGTCAGACGTGGGAGTCGTTGGGAGCAGTGAAGCAGGGTTCAGTGCAGAGCAAGGGAGAAACGTAATATTAGGGTTTTCCAGAAAGGAAGTAAGAAGTGACAGAACTCTGGATGGAGGAAGGGTTTGAAGGCTCTTATAAGCTAAAAGATCCTTCAAGTGATGTGGGGAGTGGATAGTTAAAGGGGCCCCAAAAGTCAGCTTAGAGGCTTCTTTGTGTAAAATTTGTCCAGCAGCCAGAGCTCTTAAGCAAGGGGCCCACCCACGGATGGTAGGGTCTAGTTGCTTGGACAAATATGCCACAGGTGCAAATGTAGGCCCATAGTTTTGACCTAAGACCCCAAGTGCTTGTCCCCTTTTTTCATGGACATATAGATGAAATGGTCTTGAAAGATCAGGAAGGTGAAGGGCGGGTGCCTTTAAGAGGAGTTGCTGAAGCCTGCGGAAGTGGTAGTTGGGGGAGGAGGCAAGGGATTCATTAGGGGGTCCCTTTGCTAGGTCATACAGAGGTTTGGCTAGAAGAGAATAATTTGGGATCCAGGCCCTAAAATAACCTGCTAGTCCTAGGAATGATAGTATTTCAGCTTTCGTATGGGGCACTGGAAGATTAGAGAGGAGTTGCCTCCTATCCAGTGTTATTTCCTTTTTCCCGGGTGTAAGGCGAAAACCAAGATAGGTGACAGAAGACTGGGAAACCTGGGCCTTGTGGGGAGACACCCTATATCCCTTGTCTGCTAGGAAATTAAGAAGCTGGGCGGTATGGGATTGAGAGTGTTCCCAAGAGGGACTACATAGAAGAAGATCATTGACATATTGAAGGAGAGTAGAGTCAGGACAGGTGGAGTGAAAGGATGTGAGGTCTTGGGCAAGAACTTGGCCAAAGAGATGGGGGCTATCCCTAAATCCCTGTGGGAGGACAGTCCAGGTAAGCTGACGAGAATGGCGGGTGTGAGGGTCAGTCCACGTAAAAGCAAAGATATCCTGAGATTCTGAGGACAAGGGAATAGAAAAGAATGCATCTTTCAAATCTAGAACCGAGAAGTGGGTAGTAGTGGCAGGGATCTGAGAGAGGAGGGTGTAAGGGTTGGGCACTAGCGGGTGAATGGGGACCACAGAGGAGTTAATGAGGCGAAGGTCTTGAACCAGCCTGTAGGACCCGTTAGGTTTTTTAACTGCCAGAATGGGGGTGTTGAAAGGAGAGTGTGTAGGCCTAAGATATCCCTTTCGTAATAAATCTTGGATAATGGGTTCTAACCCGAGGAGGGCTGTGGTTGTGAGTGGATATTGTGGTTGACTAATATATCTTGAAGGGTCCCTTAAGACAATGTGAATAGGGCTGCATTTAGCCATAGAGGGTGTAGTTGTGTCCCAAACCTCAGGGTTAACTGGTTTAGATAGTTGTGGAAGAGTGTGTGAAGGAGGTATATCTGCCCCTAGGAACATCATAAGGAAATGAGAGGCGGGGGAGGTGTGGGGTGATATGTGAATGGTGACTTTCAATAGTGAGAGTATGTCCCTTCCCAGAAGGGGAGTGGGGCAATGGCTTATAACGAGAAAGGAGTGTGTGAAGGACAAAAGGGATCCCTGCATATGACATGATAAGGGGGGGGGTTTTTCGAGGGAAAATCTGTTTACCTCCTACCCCGACAATAGGAGTTTTTGAGGGTGTGGTAGGACCCCAATACTCCCTCAAGACCGAAAAAGCGGCACCAGTATCTAAGAGGAAGGTAATAAAGCGTCCATCCACCAGGAAGGTGACCCTAGGCTCTTGCTTCTTGATGGTAATAGTCGGGAGGGAAGGCCCAGGGCTCCGTCAATCCTCCTCTGCCAAGCCCAGGAGAGGCTGGGTTTGCCGGGTGGCTGACCAACCTCCCCTCCGGGTTGATGGGCAGTCCACCCCCCAGTGTCCCCTTTGGTGGCATTTTGGGCAGGGGTTGGAGGGTGTCCTTGGCGAAGGACAATCTTTGGCCCAATGTCCCTCCTTACCACATTTGAAGCAAGCTCCAGGGGGTGTCTTATTAGGACGGTGTGGTGATGGCCTTCTCTGAATGACCTGGGCCAGCATTTGGAGCTTGGCATTTTCAGCCCTCTGCCTACGGCGTTCGCTTTCATCCTCTCTACCATGAAAAACCTTGAAAGCGACAGCAAGGATTTCGGTCTGAGGAGTAGCAGGGCCCTGTTCAAGCTTTTTAAGCTTGGCTTTAATGTCAGGGTAGCTTTGGGCCAGAAAATATGTCATTAAGACATGACGGCCATCAGGGGTTTCTGGGTCAAGGTTTGTGTACTGTTGAAGGGCCTTGGTTAGTCTATCCAAGAATTCTGAGGGTGTTTCTTCCTTTTTCTGAATGACCTCCTGCACCTTCTGAAAGTTAACAGCCTTGCGGGTGGCCTTTTTCAGGCCCGCCAAGAGGCAGGACGCAAAAAGGTCACGAGACTGTAAGCCTTCAGGGGTGTTATAATCCCATAGGGGATCCTGCTCTGGGACAGCATGAGGGCCCGTGGGGTGGTTGGGATTGGTCCTATGAATTTCATCAGCATGGGCTTGGGCTAGCTCCCAGACCCGTCGCCTTTCCTCAGGGAGAAGTGTATTGGCTAAGAGCATGTAGATGTCATGATGAGTGAGGCTATATGCTTGCAGGACCCATTGAAACTCCCGAATGTAAGTGGTGGGGTCAGTGGTGAATGAGCCTAGCTTCCTCTCTAGCTGAGTAATGTCCGACATGGAGAAGGGCACGTGGACTCTGATGACACCCTCGGGACCAGCTACCTCACGAAGGGGTGCGATTGTCTTGGGGATGGGGAGGAGTCCCTTAGACCTGGTAACAGGAGGGCTGAAAGAGGCAGGCAGCGAACAGGAAGGAGAGGGGGGGGAAGGGGGTGTCTCTGCGGAGGAGGAGGTAGAGCAGGCAGAAGAGGGCGGAGGGGAGGGGGATGAAACGGAAGGCTGAGAATCCGTGGAACCATGCGGAGGAAGAGGAGGGTATAGTGGGAGAGGAGGAGCAGATGGGGCTGGGGGATAAGGTGGGGGTTCATCTGCTGGGTCAAATGAGGAAGAATCTGCGAAGTCAGGAGTAGAAGTAGGGGAAGAGAGGGGTTTGGAAGCAAGGAGGACTTCAGAGGGGGAGCAGGAGGAGCAGAGAGCAGGGTGTTGTGCGAGAAGGCTAAAACCTTCAACGCAGGGAATCTCCCTCCACTTTTTCAGACGCTGGCAGTAGTTAAAAAGATCTCGAAGGAGGTTTGGATCTAAGGAGCCTTCTGGAGGCCAATGATTGCCATTATCCAGTGGATATGTAGGCCAATCTTGGGTGCAGAATTTGATTAAAAGTTTGGGCTTAATGTCTGGTGTGAGGGAAAGTGTGGCCAGATTTTTTATTAAGCATTTGAGAGGTGAGGCTTCAGGTATAGACGGAGAGGCGCCCATAGTCACAGGGAGAAATGGAAGAGAGTAGAAGAGAACAGGCTTAAGCGAGAGAAACAAAAAAGGGAAAACCCGGGCTGGAACGGCTTCCAGGAAGCCCAGGGCGAACGGGGGTCAAGTGGGCGTCCCCAAAATGACCAGCCGTCGCCAGGAACTACAGAGGGCACTACCCGGTCGTCACCAGTGAAGTGTGGTCTGTGAGACCCAATGGGGTCGGAGCCTCGGGCAACCTGACGTCAGGAAAGTTTTCCACCGCAGCGAAATAAGTCAGAAATGAAAACAGAACTCCGGTTCCGGTGGAACGCAGTTCCAGGCCGGGAGTTCAGTTTTCCCGCCCGAACAGAAAGGCAGCTTCAGGCAGACACAGTAGCCCAGCAGGAAGTAACAGCTCTAGTTCAAAGCAGAGCAGTAGCTGCAGCAGCGGAGGAGGAAAAACCACAGAACCTCTCGTGTAAACCCAGAAGCCTCACGCCCCAAAGGGAAACGGATCACCAGAGGGTCCACTGCGGCCGGTAAAGGCCTTAGTGGGAGGAATTCCCTCCCCCCAACGAGCGTCTGGAGAGTGCCGGACGATCAACGGTCACAGCTCCAGCTTTAGCCCGAAGGGAGTTGGCGAGCCAGGGTCAAGGGGGCTTACCTACGGTCGAATCAGTGGTGAGTGCAGGGGAGCCGGCGTCTGAAAACAGCGGACCTGGGCGAGGAATCTTCGGCGGGGCAGAGGACGGGGCTCTGGTTGGAAAAGAGCTCGCCCGTCTCCTCACACGGGGCACCAGATGAAAGGAATCCCCACGCAAAGACACCTCGCCGGGAGAATTCCAATTTTATTGCAAAAAGCTGTGTGCTTATATAGAACTAAAGGGGAGATGGTAGGGCTTAGATAAATGGCAGGACACCCATTTATTGGCAAGTTCTTCCAGATATCAGTTCCCGCGCCCAGGAATTAGTTCTCATTGGGGCTAAGGTTCCCGCTAGCGAGGTTTAAAATTTTAGCGCCGGCGGGAGAATTCACAAGGGCGGGAACTTTTCGAGCCACTGCAGAGAAGAAGAAGGTAGGAAGAAGAAGTCCTTAGACGCCATGTTGGGGTTTCTCTCTGGGGTATGGCTGCTGTTTACACTTTTCCCAACAACCTAAACAATGGCGATACTAAAGATAGATTTAATCTTTCATAAACATAGATGTACAAAAAAGAACACCTCTTCATTTACTGAGGAATTTTTTACATTTTTACATATTCCACGCTCCCATACAGTCAATGTTGTGAAAATGCACTTGCACAGTTAAATCTGCAAATAATGCATACAACAAATCAGAACTCAGAAAATTCTTTACACAATTTATACCTCCAGTATTAGAAATGATACTAATGAAATACCCACCATAGTAAATTATTTTAAAATGCATTTAATTAAAAAAAAAACTAAAAGGAAAATCTGACATATCAAAAAACATATCACAAGAATAGAAATTGGCAACTGCAAGAAGAGTCTATAAGACCTCACAATCTTTAGTTATATTTTGAAGCCTTACATCATAATATATAGCTTCTTTTTTCTTTTAGGGCACATGGTGTTCCTCAAAAAATCCATTCATGCTCATTTTCTAACTAGTACTGCTCTGTTTAAAAATTCTTCTACAATTCATTTATACATGAAAGGAAGTCCCTATTAAATTGTCCCATCCAGTGTGCTATGCTTCTGGATCTTCTGATTCTAGTCCACTCGAGAATCTCTCACCACTGGAAATACTCTCACAGACACACCCAAAATAATGTTTTACTGGGTTTCCAACATTCATTCCATATATCATTATGCAGCTATCTCATATATAACTGTAAAAGCACCAACCCCTTTCCTACTTAGCATCAAATTTGTACTCTTATCATATAATACCCCCCTACCCCCATGTATCCACAATGGAAACTGTGGTTCTGGGAATTTCAACTTTCAGTATTTCGAAATTCAGAAATGTAACCTTTGGGGATTGCCATTTGGAGGACTTTAGATGTTCAGAACTGGTATCACTTAACTTAAGGGAGGAGACCTAAAGATAAACCAAACTCCATTAACATACTAATAAAAATGCTTATACAACAGTATGTTTGAACTATTGAATAGGAAAATAATAATTTAACAAAAGGGGAATGTATTAATTTTTAGAAATAGAATGTACACTTAGAATACTCAGGAAATTAGAAAAATTTAAATACAATAATTTAGCAAAACAGGAGGACATAAAACCACTTCATAAAACCAGCACCATTCCTCTTTTTCTACAGTTTAGATGGTCACCTTCCAAGAATAACAATGAAAGCAACATAAGGTAGCTCAATAGTGATTATAGTTCTCTATGCGAAATGCAGTCTGTTAAGTACCTCACTAACCGAACCTTGGAAAACTCAAGTTCAGGTATGACAGCCACGTGTTTTGAGGCCTAAATTGTATAACAACCTATTTTTCAAAGCAGTGATGTAGAATACAAGGGTGAGAGTCTTCATGGAGAATATAA
This sequence comes from Urocitellus parryii, assembly GCF_045843805.1. Taxonomy (NCBI): domain Eukaryota; kingdom Metazoa; phylum Chordata; class Mammalia; order Rodentia; family Sciuridae; genus Urocitellus; species Urocitellus parryii. The sequence goes on from NW_027553327.1 coordinate 1,033,307, forward strand.
ATATGGACACAAATTACAAAAATTTTCCATATGTATTTAATACAATTCAATCAAAGGAGATACAATTAAACTGGAAGACATGAGGTTTTGGGTTACTGCACAGGTATATATTATCACAAGAATAGTTCATCAGGATTTTCCATATTCCTTTGGCCCAATCCAAAACCAAATTTTTATCAGTGCATATTAATTATACAAAATAAAAAGTTTCATTGTGGTATATTCACACATGTATATTCATATATTCTCACCCACTGTCCCTTCAATCCTTCCCCCCCATGATGCCCTTTTTCTTAATAGTCTCCCTTCTACTTAATCTTTTTTTCCCTCTAGATCACACATGACAGTACATGTGATATTTGTCTGAGTCTAGCTTATTTCTTATACCATGTTTTTCTCCAGTTCTATCCATTTGCCTACAGATCACAATTTCATTTTTCTCTATAGTTGAATAATACTCCATGGTATATGTAGTCTCCATTTTATTTATTCATTCACCCATTAACAGGCACCTTGGCTAATAGCACATAACAGTTAATGTGATATGTGCTGCAATAAACATAGGCATGCAGGTATCCTTCAGGTATACACCCAGGAGTAGTAGAGTTAGATCATATGATATTTCTATTTTTAGGTTTTGAGGAACCTCCCCACTGATTACCACAGTGGCTGTACTAGTTTACACTCCCATCAACAGTGTATAAGTGTTCCTGACTTCTAACAGGTCCGTACCAGCATTTATTTTTTGTTTGTTTTTGTGTTTGTCCTGGGGATTGAACACAGGGGCACTTTACCATTGAGCTACATCCCCTATCCTTTTTATTTATTTTGAGACAAGGACTCAGTAAGTTGCTGAGGCTGGCCTCAAGTTTGTGATCCTTCTGCCTCAGCCTCTCAAGTCACTGAGATTACAGGCAAATGCCACAGTGTCCAGCTATTTTTTAAATATTCTTGATGCTAGCCATTCTGACTGGGGTAAGATGGAATCTTTTTTTTTTAGTTGTAGATAGACACAATATATGTATTTATTTGTTTATTTTTATGTATTTTTTAAAAGTCCTTTGGGATAACTCACAGAACTTGATAGATTTATGACAAAACTGTTACAAAAATATGAAATCCAAAGAATCCTAGGAAGTAGGAAGTAAAAAATAAAAGGAAAATTAACAGTGATGAAAGCAAATACATATTAGATTTTAAAACATGCCAGAACAGCCCCTTCCCAAAAACTTCCCAAAAACAAACATTAATTTAAAAAAACCCCACAACATGAAGAGAGCATATTAAAAAAGACAAATGTCAAGTGATAAATACCTATTTTTGGAAGGTAGAAAACAGATTCAGAAAAAGTCATTTAACTGGGCTTAGAGGCTCAGTTTATCAGAAAGGCTAAAATAGAGTTGCAAGTTTAAGCGTTGTGAGACATGTCTCAAAATATTTATGTGGTATTGAGAACCGAACCCAGTGCCTCACACACTCTAGGCAAGTGTGCTACCAATTGAGCCCCATCCCCAGCCCCAGAAAAAAATTTTAAAAGTCACTAACTCAGCAGCTCAGAAATCCAAGGGACTTCCTAAAAGAAGCTAGTATATTTTCTCCAAAGTGCCTTAAAAGCTTAGAAGTTAGAAATATAAAATGCATAGATGAATCATGTATTTACAAGACTTAAAACTTTTAGATGAAAGTACGCAAAGTTGTCTGATCTCCAAGGAACCTACCTATCTACTTATTGCAATTAAAGGACTATGAATTCTTCCTCTACAAGACATCAGACTTTGGTCTCTGAAGAAACTGAAAGGAACAAGCTCCAACTTAACAGAGTCAGGTATAGTATAGGACAAGAATGAGGCACCTCACCAAGAAATAAATAAATAAAAGGTTTTTGAGGGCGAGGCCTATCACCTACTATCCACATAGGTTCCAATAATACCTATTATCTAAACTCCTTCTCCCAAGGAAAGGAATTAGAAAATAATTTTTAAAAAGTGAATAAATCCAAAGAGGGTGCACTTAAATGATATCAAGGGCTCTCCCCGCAGAAAAGGTGATTCACCTCAATCACACTGTCCAAGAGTGAAGGCTTCAACATCCTTTAGGGAAGAGTCCATGGCAATACACCAAAACTACAACTAGAGAGCTTTGGGTAACATTCTTAGTGTCATGCTTTAAAAAAAAAACTGTTCACTTACTGAACCCCTTAGACACTTGAGAAAAAGTTCCATCCCATAAAAGAGACAAAAACAAAGATGACAAAACCCACAACAGAAAATACAGACACAGAACAAAACTTCAAAAGATCTCTGATATCCTTAAAGGAAAAATAGCTAACATGACTGAGTGCTTTCTATGTACCAGGGACTTTTCTAAGTGATGTACTGGTATTATTGCTCTTAATTTTCATACAGTTCTTACAAAAAGTCTATTGTTATCTTCATTGCTGAAATTAGAGATAATATCACATACACAAAGCAAAAGGATGTTAAGAAATGTTTAAAGATCAAAACACTGAAATTGAAATGATGACAAGCAAAACAGGAGAAAAAAACAAATCAAGATAAAATGAAGGATTCTCCTGAAAAATAGAACAAAAGCCAAAGAAAATGGAAAACAGATGACAAATATTAAAATAAATAAATTTTAAGGCTCATATTCAATTATAATCATTCCAGAAGGGGAGACCAGGGAAAATCAAAGGAGAATATTAAAGAAATAATGTTTAAAAGAATTCATAGAACTGAAGGACAGCCAGGATGGCGATTATCAAGAATACAAGTAATAACAAATATTGGCAGGGATGTGGGGAGAAAGGTATACTAATATATTGCTGGTGGGACTGCAATATTATTAATTCCAGAAAACTTGGAATAGAACCACCATTTGACCCAGTAATCCCACTCCTTGGCATATACCCAAAGAACTTAAAACCATCATGCTATAGTGGTGGTTATAGCAGCTCAATTCACAATAGCTATGCTCTGGAACTTACCTAAGTGCCTTTAACAGTTGAATGGATAAAGAAATTGTGGTATAAATATGCAATTAATCAACCATAAAGAAGTATAAAATTATGGCATTTGTCGGTACGTGGATGGAACTGAAGACTATCATGCTAAGTGAAATGAGCCAATCCCTAAAAACCAAAGACTGAATATTCTCTGCTCTGGGGGTGCTAACACACAATAGGGGTGGGGGAAACAACAGAAGCTCACTGGATTAGGCAAAGGGGAATGAAAGGAAGGGAGGGGAATAGAATAAAATGAATTGGACATACTCTATACAACCATAAGAATGGAAAGTTATATTTCATATATGTATACTAAGTCAAAATACATTTTATTGTCATATATAACTAAAAAGAAAATAATTTTTTTAAAAAAAAGAACTGAAAGAAACCAATATACCACTATATAACACAATAAGTGAAAAATTTTAAATATATATTATCGTGAAACGTAAGATCAGAGATAAAAAGCTTTTAAAAGAGGAAAAATAAGACAAATATAAAGTCAAGAATCAGAATAATACTGAAACTGCCAAAAAATATCAAGCAATATATTCAGATTATATTCAACCTGAAATTCCATCAACTAATCATTTTCATATAGATTTCCAAATCTTATGTCCCCAAATATCTTTTCTCAAGAGACTAACAATATTACTAAAATGAAGGGATGGGGCTGGTTCAGAGGCATAGCACTTGCCTTGCACACGGGAGTCAGTGGCTTCGATTGTCAGCACCACAGAAAAAATAAACAAAATAAAGATATTTTGTCCATGTATAACAATATATATATATATATATATATATATATATATATATATATATATATATATATATATATATTAATTAAATTAAGGGATAATCCCAAAAAGAAAACATGGGATGCAGGAAACAGGAGTTCTAAGAACAACGGAGAAGGGCAAAAGGAAGTTCTAAGACAATGGCTGGGCAGATACATATCTATGAGTTTATATCTATGAGGGTTCTATATATGAGGTCCCAGGAGGAGATGAGCCCGAAGCCCAGAGCTCGGGAGGCGCTGAGCCAGGACTGGAGTCTGAGTGTGCTGGGTCCTGAGGGCCACCACCCTGGGCTCCAGAGGGCAGCCCAGGCTCTGGGCCTAAGTAGGAGGGTGTCAGGCTGGGGCAGGGCAGGGCCAAGCAGGGAAGTGCGGGGCCAGCCTGCCAGGAGCGAGAGCGGGGTGTGCACGTGTCTTTTTGGGGTGTCTTTTTGGGGCGTGCGTGTGCCTGCGCTGGCGCTCTCTCTCTCTCTCTCTCTCTCTCTCTCTCTCTCTCTCTCTCTCTCTCTCTCCCCCTCTCTCCCTCTCTCCCTCTCCCTCTCCCTCTCTCTTGCTGCTGTTCTGCTTCCTCGGCAACCCTCTCCCTCCCCCTCCACTGGGGTTTTCTTTCTTCTTGTCCTTATTCCTTATTGTCGTCTTCATTTTTTAATGAGACTTAATTAGCGTAGAGTTTGTCCTCCGGCTCCCTCCCCGCCCCTGCCCTCCCTCTCCCTCCATCCCTCCCTCCTGCCCTCCCCCCTGCCTTCCCTTCTCTCCGTCCCTCCTCTCCCTCCTCCCCAAGGTCCAGGCCAAGCGATCTGACCAATGCACGTGAGAACAAAGCATCAGGCTAAGGGGGCCTGAGCAGGAAGCCGGAGCTGAGCTGAGATGATGGGTCTGCAATAGCGAAGCAGGATGATGCTTCCTCAGCCTGGGGCCGAGCCGGTGCAGGCTCAGGCGGGTGGGAAGACAGGCGGGCACCGGACGTGGCTTGTCCAGGGTGGTGAGGGCCAGGCTTCAGTGAGGGCCAGGCTTCCGAACCCAAGTCAGTCCTCTTCTGTTCTTCTCTGGAGCCTCTCACCTTGCCTTTCAGTCCTCAGTGAGGACAATCGGAGGGTCAGCCAGGATCACACACATCATGACAGGAACCCACATGTTAAGGGCAAAGCTGAGGCCAGAATCCCAGAAGTCAGGCTCCCTGGCTTCCCTTCTCCCGGCTTGGCCATGCTGTGTCCAGGCCGAGTTGGTGGGAGGAATGGCATGGTGGACATACAGAACAAGGCCTGGGATCCCTAGAGGGTCAGGCAGAGCCCTCCAGGGTGACCAGAGAAGGGGCAGCTGGGAATGCTCTGGCATGTGGAGCAAGACAGAACATGGGCACGATGCCCATCAGAGGAACAGGTCAGATGTCACTTGGATATCCTCTGCCTTGGCTTCCTGCAGCTTATCCAGAGCTCAACACCAGACTTAGGGGGAAGGGGAACAGGCAGGAGGAGGGCAGAAATCCCCCTCCACAGCCAGTCCTCCCAGCCTGCCTCCCTGACCCGACCCACAAGCCCTCACCCTGGTGCCAATCATGGCCTGGGGCCTGGCTGAGAGAATATCCGTGAACCTTTACTCCTTGACCCAGTTGTCAAGTTGACTGTCCTTCTGAGACCCAGGTGTGAGCATGTGTCCACTTGGCTTCTCTCATCCACCCAATCCGTTGCCTGCTCCTCAAGAGCCATGCTCAGAGGCTCTTAGTTATGTAGAGGTGTCAGAGAAACTGAGAGAAACCATGTCTGTGTGGTGACACTTGGAGTCCAAGAAGTCATGGGAGCTGATGAGATGTCAGGGCTTGGCATCAGGGAAGGCCTCCCAGAGGAGGTGATATTTGAACTAGGCATGAACGATCAGTTGGGTGTAGATGACAGAGGATAGAAACAGGTTCCCTTCAGCCCTGGGAAAGCTGGAATGCATTTTGCTGTTCTCAGGGCAGTTTCTCTCTAGTTTTTTATATCTCAGGAGAAATATTGTTAAAAAAGTAAATGTATCTTTCACCTGTAGCATAAAAAAAAGTGATCATGTACTTCATCTTCCTGAACTCAGGACAAGCATAACTCTAAAGTATGCAAGCATAACTCTAAAGTATGGTTCTGTAAACTTAGATTTTCTGGAGTCTTGACATAGTTTTGACAGTGCTATTCCAAAAATACATGTACTTTATTAGTAATATTTTAAATACATAATGGTAATATTCACATAGTGGAAATTATGGGTTATACTATATAATTCAATTTTACTATTTTTATATGAATTCTAAAAAAATAATTGTCTTTCCACCTCTTATAATTTTAATGTTCAATCTGTTTCAATACAAGAGAATTTAATTGAAATTTTACAGGATTGTCACTGTATTATTTTCATCCATAAATAATATATTTACATATATAATCTACAAATTCAAAAGGCCTCATATGCAAGTTTAAATGCAAATGTTTTTCTGGGTTGGCTGGATTTTACTTCTCCAAGGATACCTTGCCTTAAATTCGCTGTAGCCTGAGGATCTGGATTTCAATTCCCAAATCCTCAAAATTAAATAAATAAATAAATAAATAAATAAATAAATAAACAGACATCATTTATTTTTGGATTTGAGGTTATCTCCTGACTCTCAAAAAAACTCACTGAGGTTTAGATTGAGCATATGAAGACAAAAGTTGTGTCCAGTCAGGACCCCTCATATAAGCATTGTCCAATCTACACATGTTCAATAAAGAAAAGCAAGTTTTGACCATCTGGTGTCAAGTCTGCCAGAGTGGGTATCCACTTCTAGGCTTCCTCACTTATGTTCAGTGAACCTGATTTTTTTCTCCTGTATAGGTACTTTGTGATTTATAGAGAGGACACGCGGTTCCTAAAAATAGAGTAAATGATGAGTGTGCAGTGAAATCCTGAGACTGGATGATGAGTCTGGTTGAAACTGGCTGCACTGTCTTTGGTGGGAACTGGCAATGGTTGGCTAGAATCCCTGGTGTAATCTTTGGTTTCTGTAGTCCTGTGTCTTCTTCTGAGAAAGGTCAGCCATGAATTTCCACTGGCCAGTCAACTGGACCATATATTAAGAGTAGAAACTGGAAGTCCTTCTTCCTGTTGACAGTTTCCCATTTCTAGGCTATAATAATTAATGTAAGCTTTGGACAAAAAGACCACCCTGATTATATATTAAAATCATTAGGTCCACCTTGTAGTGCAATAAATTATGTTCCAATTGCTCACTGGTTTTCACAAAGTATAATTTTATAAAATAATTCTATGTCCTCTGAGGAGTTACTACATCATTTTGAAGTCAATCAGATTGAACACACAGATATAGTTCTCAACTTCTTTTAGCATAACTGAGTTGCTTAAAATGATATAAAACATTCTGTGCAAACAAAATTAAAATCCAACAATGAAAATGTACTTTGGCATCATTCAAAGTAGGCTAACAGTGAACCAGAAACTATTGGAAAAAAGATTATTAAGAACTATGCTATTGATGTTGCAAGTAGAATTGTAGATTAGTGGGCTGTTACCAAAAAAAAAGTACAATTAGAAGCAATGTATGAAAATACAGCCCAGAAAATAAGTCTAGCATTATATTTGAAGCACTTGATGAATTAGTTTGGAGGTTGAGATTATGTGAAATCTTTAGAGTTCAACTGGATGGGAATATAGATTCTGTAAATCTCTCCTTTGTGTTTGTTTTTGTATGGTTTGCTCAGGCAGAAGAATATGAGGAAGATTTATTATATTTTAAAATGCTTGTCACATAAATGTAACTGGATAATGGAGCAGTCTGAACTTTTATCTCTTCCAATCACATCCTTCAACTGTGCTCTGTCAAATACCTAATTCAAAGTCTCTTAACAGCATTCCAGGCAGACCCGAAAGCCTTCCTTTAATTTCCAGTTATTATAAGTTCAATCCAGTTGAAAACTCCAATTTTATCTCTTCCTCTGTTCTTAAGCAGTGGCTTAACTCTTTGCTAGAAGGAGCTGCTCTTTGTTCTCCTTTCTTCCCCCTTCATTGAATTTTAGCCACTGTGGAGATGGGAGGGCCGAGAGTGGGTGGGCAGGTCTTCTTAAATAAGGGTGTATATGATAATGTGCCCATGTTCTTGCTGTTTCCTTGGCTCACATGGTGAGCAGAGGTGCTTTCTGTGAGGCATCTGGAAGATGACTTTTTAATGAAGAGCTTTGGGGCTTCTCCAAGGTCCTCTTTCCTGACTTGGGTGCTCCAACTCTGATGCAGTCTCTTCCATTCATCCATCCCTGCTCTCTATCAATGGTATAGTTTTTCAACTTTTTGAGCTTTGAACCCCTAACCTGGGGAATCAATCTCTTGTGTGGATTGTGAGCTAAAAGGAACAAACATGTCTACTAAGATGTAACTTAACCTGTTTGAAACAAACCAATGTTTGCAAAATCAAAGGATGAAGAGGTCAGCTTTTCTATTGTTGTTCTGTGGTCTCTTCCCAATTCTCTTTGTTTCTATTCACATAGTTTCACAATAGATAAACAAATAAACTGTGCAAGCATCTACTCCATCCTTCTCAGGAGTTGTTCACTTCCCATCCAGTCACTCCTAATCTGTGTGGTTATTTTCTTGAAATGCTCTTTATTTAACTTTGTAGGACTTGAGCACAGATTTCTTCTCCATTGATAATACTCTTTGTAAGAAACACAATTTCCTAAAAAAAAAAAAAAAAGAAAGAAACACAATTTCCTTCCCCTATCTCTGGTTTCAAAAATACTGTCAACCAGGCGGTGCAGCATTAATCCATGTAAACAATGTCAAGTAAACTATACCACAATATACTCTTGTTCACAGATTTTATTCTTAAAAATTTTAGACTCTGATGGGTGTTATGATATATTATTATTTTATATGTAAAACCAAAAATACAAATAAATTGTTCAAAATATTTCTATTTTTACCTCGTATTCAGAGTCCGATTCTTCAAAATCACTTGGGATTAGAGTCATTGACACCTTTGCCTTCCCCTGAATATTGAGGAAAGAGTTGTGGAGATGAGGCATTTATTAACAGAACACATAAATGACATGATGAACAGTGTCCTCAGCTTTTAGGTAGGCTTTGCAATTACACAAATTTGGAGAACTAGAAACTCTGCCTTGGAGCTGTTTCTGTGATTGCTTTCTGCTGGCATTTCCCTTGTAGAAATATCTGATTGGACTGGGGTAGGGAAGAGTGGTGTCAAATCTTTCCTTCACTGTTGTCTCCAGAATCTCCTGCCATGCCCCTGGTGCTCATTCTGATAGCTTTGAGGCTGGCTTTTTTGAATACATTGGATACATTGTGTAACATGAATATCAGTGGAAACACATCTGAACTGCTGGGCCTACGTATCTGTGAGATGGTATTGATCATAAAGGCAGTTATCTCAGACATTTAAAATATGATAACTGTGTATCTTAAAATCAATATAATATAAAATGGGTCTTCCCTATCTGGATTCTGCATACTTAGATTCAATCAACCATGGATTAAACATATTTTAAAAAATTTGCATCTGTACTGAATATGTACAGACTTTTTTCTTGTCATTATTCCCTAAACAAGGCAGTAGGATAACTATTTGTGCAGTTATTGTACTGTATTATGTATTATAAGAATCTGGACATAATTTGAAGTTTCAGGAGGATATTATAGATAATATACAAATACCTCACCATCTTATATAAGGGACTTCAGCAACTGTGCATTTGGGTGTGCACGGAGGCTCCTCTAGCTCATCCCACACAGATTCTTGGGGATGACTATGGCCTATAGACACCATTTGCAGGGATGGTGGTTGCAGAACTTGTTTGGTCTTCTGTCCTTAAGGCCAGAGGACACTGTTTATCCTTCATTGTTGACGACTCTATAAAATATAGATGTCTTAGTTTTCTTCCATCTGGTTTGAGCCCTATAAACTGCCTAAAATTAACAAGGAAATTGACTTTGCAATCTATTCCATGTACAAAGAAGTAGAATTTTAAAAGATTTTAGAGAAGTTTTAATATTCTGTGAAACAATTTGGTAACAATAAGTTAACACCCTCTATGCTAATGATGAGAAAGAATAGCAGAGGAATAAGAAATCCCACACAGGAAAAGTGGTACAAAAACATACTGAAATTCATCAGGTAGTCATAGCCTGTTGCAAGGTCAAAGCACAGATATGTCAAGAAAAGATAGAAGGTTTTAAAATAGTTGTATGCTTACATAATGGCTTACCTTCGAGAATGGAGATGTTTGTAGTTTAAAATAATATATTAACTTAACACATGACACATTAATTTATTATAACAGAGCAAGGTGGAAAGATGGCATTTTTGAAATATTCATTGACATTCAACTCATATTTTCTATTGTCCACTGCTCCTTCTTCCACCCAAGCACTGGAATCTGTCTGTCATCTTGCCTCGGGGGAGGGTGTGGTGGTCTCAAAATTGCAAAGATATACAACATAATTGATTTATGAGTTTGGTTCTAGAAATATGAATATCACAGAGACAGTGGGAGGGAGAGTTTGAAATACACAAAATGTTTGAGAGCAGGTCATCAGAAAATTCATTCTGCTAGTCCAAATTTATTCTGCTGCCATCTCCTACCTGCTCTTCTTAGAACAGACCAGAGAAAAAATTCTAGGGCTAGAGAAAATGGAAAGAGTGAACAAGAGGAAGCAATCAATACTTTTCCACACTATATAACACCATTCTTTAATATAGTTTATTATATTATCAAAATAAGAGAACAAATCACATGAACTAAAAAAAAAAATTCGTAAAATTCAGTATTACGGAGAGACCATATATGGGTGTGAAAGCTGGCTACATAATTTGTAACACAATACAAAAATGAAAATGTGGGACCACTTGTGGGACCTCTTGTCCAAACAGCAGAACAAACAATGTAATACAAATACTAAATTCTAGAGCTTTTCAATTTCTTTGGCTTTTCAATTTCTTTGTTCTAACTGAGGAAAAATTAAAATGTAAATTTATTACTTTGATTTTTACTGATCAACTTTATATTATAAAATGCCATTTTTAAGAGTAAATATAAGAGAACTTAGCTCAAGTGGAATCAACAAAATGACACAGTTCAGATTTCATAGCTCATAAATGCATAAATACTTCAAAATTCTTATCAAAAGAATGAAAGTACTGGCACAAAACTGTCTTGGTAGCTTTTATTTCACTTGTTAACACATAGTTTTCCAACATTATCCACCTTTAATATTACTGATGAGTAAGGAAAAACTCAAAGAAGAAGAAAATCTGGGTTTTTCTACCTTTTCTTTCCCTTCTATGTTGCCATTTTCAGTGATAATAATTGTCTAGCTCAGAAGTCATATAAGTAAGAAAGGATATGGAGAGACTCCTTGATTATTTGTAATTCTTAGAATGTCATTGCCATCCTTTTGCTTTTGAGGTAAATTGTAGCTCAAAAAGAGAAGATGGTATTTTGGAACTTACAGAGAGGTATCCTTTCCCATTCATTGACTTAGTTGTAGGTGTGAAAGGCTTATCATCTACAGGTTGAACACTTCTAATTTGAAAATATGAAATCTGGAATTTTCCAAAACATAAAAGCTTTTGAGAACCAACATGATGCCATAGGAGAAAAATTCCACAACTGACTTCAAGTAGTGGGTTGCTGTCAAGAGGCAACTACAATAAAAACAGTGTATAAAATTACCTTCAGGCTGTATGTATAGAATGCATATGAAGCATAAATGAATTTTAGGTTTTGACTTGGGTCCTATTCCTAAGATATCTCAGTAGGTATATGCAACTATTCCAAAATTAAAAAAAAAAATCTTAAATGCCATATACATACATCTGGTCCTCAGCATTTTGGTCTAGGGACACACAACCTGTATTGGCTTTGAGTGTATCTGAATTCCTATACATCATGGTCCACTGGCATTCTGTGCTCAAGGAGCAACACAAACTATATGCAATTGGGGAGAAAGGAATAGTAGATATGTGTAATATATATATATATATATATATATATATATATATATATATATATCCACTTTGCTCACTTGCATACTCTATTCACCCACCTTTCTTAGGAAACACAATTTTTTAAAAAAAAGTGTTAATTAATTCAACATGGTGATAGAAGAATATTAAGCCACACACGAGGCACTTTTGAAGGTGGGGCCCTGTGCAACTGCACAAAATCACTCACCCATAGAGCAAGCCCTGATAATCAACAGCCTTCTCTGAGATCTCACACAACAATAGCATCAATCACCAGACATATAAGTGATGAAAGATTTCCAGGATACTGTCCAAGAACTATCAACTCACCTTTCACCTTCATGTGCTCCTGGCTGCAGTTCCAGGCACTAGGACAGATTCCCATTTCAAAAGGGCAAATTTGTCCAAATAGCCTTCAATTAGTATAAATGAAGAGAAATCAGCAGGGTAAAGATGACTGGATGCATCTAATTAAATTTCAGATTTTAGTGGAAAACATTTTGGGGTGTATGCATGTCAAGTCACCTAGCCCCATTGTTCTGGTGCAGAGATGACATTAAATTGGGTAGATTTCTACACTTGTGATTCCTAATCTTTTAGCTTGAGAAAGTGAATTTGGAAAAACATTAAGGTAAAGATGCATTCTGGGAGAGGGATAGATTGTGGGCATCGGAGCCAGACTGTCCAGGGTTTGAATATTGGCTCCATTCCTTACCACTTAGATCATCTTGGATCAATTATTATATCTCTCTGTGAATCCATTTCTCTTTTAAAATGGAGGTAATAATATTACTGATCTCATTGATTTCTGTTAGTAGTTAAATGATATAAATGAGTTCCACATAGCAAAAAAATACTTAAAATACTGCCTAACAAATGACAAGCATTCCCATACACTAGGTACTACTATTAATAGTTTAGTTTATTAGTGGATTACTTCATAAAGGAAAAAAGTAAAATTTGACATCAAATTGGATCTTAGAAGATAGTGTTGATTCAACCCCATGAAATAAAACATTTTGAATATTTCAAAAAATGTAAACAGTTAAAAATATGAGTTTCTACAGGTGATTTAGAACTGATTCACAAATTATTTTATTATTAACAAATCCAATGAAATCTATAATCTGTAAAAGCATGACATTAAATAGACTTTACAATCTGAATTCACTTTCAAATATTTTCTGGATCTTCAGGACAGAAAACCTAAATCCATCTCCATTATTTGGAGAAACAGTCCATGTAAGGATAGCAAGCAGAGAAAATTACTGGAAGACTACCCAGTGACATCTATTACTGAGTCTCTACTGATCCACAGGAATGAATTTAAACATGTTACTTTAAGTCTTGACTACTTGTCACTGAGCGACCTTCAGAGGTTTGTTAGAAATGGTCCTTTTCTCCTGCTTTTCTTTGCCAATTGCCTCTGATTTAAAGCTTCTACTGCTGATGACATGTTGGTAAATGACCACATACCATTCTAGGATTGAGGTATTATTAATCACTTCAGTATAGTTACCATTTAGTATTGTAAGTCATTCTCAAATTAACTGTCCAGTATTTCCACAGCAATTAGTTTCAGTTTGCTCATAATCTTTCTCAGGCTGACCTATAGCACTAGATGTGGTTGGAACTCAAGCTTGTGGAGACAGGCACAAGGTGGTGGACCTGCTTTGCATTCTGCCTAGAAATGTGGGTGAACAGTGTGTGTTTTATATAAAGAAGGAGATTAATGTTAGGATAATACCTGGGTCTGGTTAAGCATGTTCAAATAGGAAAAACTGTTATTAAAATAAATGAAAAGAGTATATTGGAGTTATAGATAAATATAATATGTAACATGGAACATTATAAATATATTTGTATATGGATATGGCTAATGGATTTTTTTACCATGTACAAAATAGAATTCTTGTAATTTTTAGAATATATAGATATATGTAATAAAAAAGCATCTTTGTGTTTAAAAGAAACAAGGGCTCTCCACAGAATATTTTGATGTGATATTTTGCTTAGATTTCTCTTTCTGGCATTTGGATATTTGTTTTGGAATTACTTATTTTTTAGTGCAGTTTTTCCCGATCTGGATCTCTGATGTAGGCTGCTTTTCTTCTTCCATTGAAACAGATAAGAAAATAAATTGTGTTCCTGGTGAGAAACCAACAGCTATCTTCCCCTCCACACACATGAATCTCCAAAAGGTATTATTCTACTGTAGCAATTATTTGGAACAATAACTAGCTTCAGTGAATTAAATTCATTTTTCCCTCTTTCCCACTGGCATTTAGCTGCAGGTTAGCAGCATCCAAAAAACACCTTATTTTAGGCAGTTGGTTGTCTTTTTCTTACCTCATGGAGTGTACAAGCAAGAGCAAAAGATCTTAAGATTTCTTTTACTTTATTTTCTCTCTGCTAGGTCATAAATGTGAGTCATCCTTAGGAGTTACCTAAAAAGCATAACAATGATAATTTGTTAAACTTTGGTAAAAATAAATGAAGAAAAATTCATCTACAAATGTTCAAGCTTACTATTTCTCTTTGGGTTACATAGTTTGAAACAACACAGCAGGTTCTAATATCCATGAAATAAGAATCTTAGGAGCAGAGGAAACCCATGTCTAAGGACAGTTGGAAACCACTTGTCTGAGATACTCCTGCTTAGAATAAAAGATGCCATGTGGTGACATATTTCTGGAGTACAAGATCCTTCTGTTTGGAAAACTTCACACCATTTGACAATTTATTTTTATTTGAAAAAAAAATCTAAAATGGAAGATAGTTTGATCTCATAATTTAGGGTAGTACTTCAAAAGCATGTTCTTTATCTCCAAGTGAAATTCTGAAACAAGTCAGTGAGATTGGTAGAAATGATGACGGCTATGGGAAAGCTCTGAATTATTAAGCTACATTTAACTAAGGAACCAGATGGTATTTACATAAGACAATTCCCACCCAATTGGAATCCTCAGCTGTATTTAAAGTAGAAAGATGGAGATGGCAGAAATGACCAGAATATGCTTTTGAAGAAGAGAATTCAATGTGTCCCAGGTTATGATGAAGCAATTTCAGGATAAGATTTCTGAGTGTTTATATCTTGTGTTGTCTTCATTGCATAAAATGCTTAGAACAGACAAAATATATAACATTATTATATATAATGTTAGATATGTAATATATATTATTTATACATATATAAATTTTGTATGATAATATATATTATTATATATAATGTTAGATATGTAATATATATATATTATTTATACATATATAAATAATGTATGACTCTTAAAGTAAACACCAGGTAATTATAAAGAATATCTTTTGAAATATTTTATGGCATTAATATTGAAGAAAACATGATGTTCAAGAATTCTTTGTTTAAAATGAACATACTTCCAGATTAAGTTGAAAACAATGGAAATGTATATGTTGAGAAAAGACTAAGGATGATTTTGGAATTTATCGAAAGCTTAGAGAATGCAAAGATATTTATTAAATATCTGCAGAAGCTTTTGGAAAGAAGTAGAATTTTGCCTAATACTTAACAGAAGTTGGAATGTTATAAGGACATTAGAATGTTATTAAATACACATAAAAAGGTTTAGATATTATACTTGAGGAATGTTATTATCAAAAGCATTTGATATTATTTGATACTATCATATTGGAAAGAACAACTCTGATTTATTAAAAATGCCTTGAAGTTAGATCTTGTATTATTCATTAGAGTAGCTGAATTCCTTGTCAATCAGATAAACCAAACCATAGAGGTAGAATGATAACTTTCCCTTTTAAGAAAAAGCAAGCACAATGGGGCTGGGGTATCAGCTCAGCGGTAGAACCCTTGTTTAGCACATGCGAAGCCCTGGATTCGATCCTCAGTGCCATTAAAAAAGAAGGGAAGAAAAAAAAAGAAAAATCAAGAACAAAATATATACATTTTATCTAGATTATGCTATTTAAGCATAAAAATGTAGTGAGTCCTTTAGAGTACCACTGGTAATTTATGATGTAGCAGGTATCCTTTATTTAGTTATTTGTAGTATCTTCAAAATCAAAGAGTCAAACAATTTTAAATTATTCATTGGATTAAATATTTATGTTTAATATTATATGTAATACATACTTGTATACATTTATGTCATATAATTTGTATATATTTATTTATAAATACCTATAATTATATGCCATAATTATATACAATATATTATTTTATATGATACATTATATATTATAAGTATAAATGTTTTATATTTATAATAGATACTTCATAATTATGTGTAATTATGATTTTGTGTATGATTTGTTATGTATGCCTGAGTATATAGATAATAAAACACAGGCAGAAATGCATTTTATAGTAACATTCTTGGCTTATCTGATTATATACTCCTTTGTAAACTAAAATCTTGCTGTAGTAGAAAGGATAAATTCTTTTCAAATAAACTTGTATATGACATTTATACCTAATATGCCCTTATTATCTCCTACATCCTTTAAATTGATTACTAAATAATTATTTAAAAAAATGTACCTGGATAAGTTTAAGACTAGATTATTTTTCTAGTTTATATTATATAATTCTTAAATAGTAGTCATCTTAAATTATAATCTTAACTTTTAAACTGAAGTGCATCCCATGGTTTTCCTACTTTACTAAAAAAAAAGACTTGATCACTATGCAGAAAGTTTTTCAGTTTATAATTTTATTACTAAAGACACTTTGCTTTTCTTCTGTGATTCTGCACATCAATAGCCACCTCTTTTGCCTTAAGTATCTAGGCATAAATATACTGTGCAGTAGCTTGGTCTCTTTCTGCCTCAGAGGCCTTTGTTCTTCTTCTTTTCTTTCTCCTATTGCCCTTGGGCTAGAGAAAGAATTAAATGCTAAAATAATTTTGGTACAAATTCTATACACCAGTAGCTTTCCATTCAGAAGAGAAAATAAGACCCATCTTTAAATACTACTAACGATACAAAAAATGAATAAGTGACTTAAAATCTTACAGATAGAATGCTGTAGAAGTTGACAGATGGAGAATTTGCTTAAATTTAGTGAAAGGGGCTTTAAAAGAGAACTAGAATTTAAATAGAAATTGGGAAGATATAACATATGTTCTCACGAAGGGAACATATGTGTTAAGTCACAGAAATAAAAAAAATATTTACTGAAAACTAAGCAGACGTGTAGAGGTTACATACAAGAAAATTTTATGGGGAAATTCCAAAGTTATTGTCAGACCACATGATAGAAGATCTTGTTTGTTGGAATGGACTGGATGTTTATATCTTCCTCAAATTAATTTATTCACAATCCCATACAATCATAGTATTAGGAGGTTTGCCTCTGGGAAGTGATTAGATCATGAAGGTGGGGAGCATAAAAATGGGTTTAATGCCCTTACAAAAAAGAGGCCCCAGAGAGATCACTCATCCTTTCTCCAGGTATGATTATGGTGAGAATATGACAGCACATGAGCCAGGAAGTAGGTCTTTAGCAGACATTAAATCTAACAGATTCTTAATCTTGAAATATTTAGCCTCTAAAAATGTAAGAAACACTTTCTCATGTTAATAAGCTACCCAATCCATGTATTTTGTTAAAGCAGTCTGAACAGACTAGTTGATATAAATAGAATAATTGTATTTAACATGATGTAAAAAGTAAAAATATTCCTGAAGAAGGAAGTAGTATTTTGAAAATCTCAAGAATAATAAGATAAAGATGTATAGGGTGGATTGAAGTAGAAGATGAAAAATGGAAGTAAATTATAAGACTATCACAGGAAGACAGATTACACATAATGGGTGGCTGATCTGATCTACGCAGTATATGTGAGCCTTTGACTTGACATTAATAATATCTAATATATTAAATCATTTAAAAACAAAGTACAGTAAGATATTAAATGTTAAAATTTCATAGTTGACAGTTTATGTTTTGCATGTTCAAAAAATATTTAGGATAGGATTCTGTATTTTTTAAGAGACTTAAGAAACATATTAAAAGATAATTTGGGAAAACTATCATATCCTAGACAGTGTTATAGACTCTGGGTATACACAAATTTATAAGACCCTAAGACCCATCTTCTCTCTTTGAGGAATTTATAGGGTAACAGGAGAAAGAGTCAAGCAGATGATTACAGGGTATTATTGTTTTGAAAAAAGCTCCAATGCATGTGTGTGTGTGTGTGTGTGTGTGTGTGTGTGATAAAATAGGTATTTTTTTCTCAAAACAGGGCTAGTTGTTGGTGGTTAGATAACATAACATAACTTGTGAAAAGTGGAAATCTCTTCAACTGCAGAAAAATGCAATTAGGTCATTCTGGGGAAAATAAGGGCCTACTTACAAAGGCATAAGGATAAGGAAATCCATATCTCCTATATGATAAGTATAATACATTGTACAAGGAGGGGAGTTAATAGAGTGTATAGATAAGTAAGATATTAAAGTGTGCTAAAATGTTCCAATTATGTACTAAAATATAGAAGAAGCCTTTATCTGTGAAAATGACAGCATCAACTTTGTGGTTTGGAGAAGTCACTGTAAGAGATAATTTAGAGCATAATTGAAGTATGGAAGATCTCAGGTTGGAAAATTATTTTTGGAGTTCAAGTAATCAGTGCAAAATTTGATGATTCTGATATAAAGTCACAGCTGAGGGGGTTGAGTAATAAGGGACATGTCTAATGAGTGATTACTGAAATGTGAGAGTTGATTAGAAGTGGTGTGTTGAAGAATGGGGAGAAATTATGACCATTTTTTTTTGTTTCTCATTAAGGCAGTTTTTTGTCTGAAAGTTTTATGCAATTAGAGAACAAGAAGGAGGAGAAAGTTTGAGTAGACATGTTTGTAAATTTGTTTAAAAAGGTGGAATGAGTCCCATTGGAACCATCAAGTAGGGATATTCAATAAAAAATTGACCGGGTGGGAATAGAATGCAAAAGATTTATCAAAACTTTTGTTAATCAAAATATTATCTTTAGGGTAATAACATCTGTATAATATGAGAGTTTATTAGAAATTTAGAATCTGAGGTCCCATCCCAGAAATAAAGACTTACAATCTTCCTTAGACAATATTCTATATGACTCAAATGAAAATTAAATTATGAGAAGCACTAACAATAAATCCACACTTGTGTAAACATACACATGCACATACACTCACACATTTGTGTTATCAGCATTTAGGTTATAGTAAGAACTATCGAGATGGGTAAATAGAGCATAGAAAAGTAGAAATTAGAAAACTGGCCCAAACATCAGTATTTAAAGGAAAATGGAAGAAGATGAAACTTCAGAATAATATAGGATTATTTCAAGATGAGGAAAAAAACAGAAAAAAAACAGTGTATTAGAGAAGCTGAATAATAAAGGAAATGTAAGTAAAATAATTAGCTACAATGAGGAAAACTGGTGGAATGGACCTAGGCTGGGACCCTGAACTCCTTCATAGCTCAGATCTGAAGTAGTGGAAGAACAGCTGATCAGAGAAGTGGGTGACACAGTAAATACTCTAAAACTTAATATTGGGCAGCTTGAGACTTGGCAGACCTGGAATTTGGTTATTGGAGCAGGAAATAAGAAAATAATTCCTTGACTCACACTTTAGTTAGCTTTGTTGTTGTTGTTGTTGTTGTTGTTGTTGCTGTGACCAAAAGAACTGATGAACAATGAGGAGTTTGTCTGGCACTCACTATTTCAGAGATCTCAGTCTGTGGATGCCTAGCTCCTTTGTTCTGAGGCTGAACATTATGGTGGAAGAGGAAAGCAGATAGGAACACAACCATCAGGATGCAGAGAGAGATTAATCTTGGTTCATTGGGGACAAAATATATACCCCAAAGGCATGCTTCCAGCAACCTACCTCCTCCAGCCATGTCCTACTTGCTCACAGCTGTCACCCAGGTGATCCATTCAAGTGAATTAATGCACTGATTAGGTTAAGGTTTTTATAACCCAGTTATCTCACCTCTAAACTTTCTTTCATTGTCTCACACATAAGCTTTTGTAGGACATTTCATATCTAAACTATAACTCTGAATAGTGACCAGTGTGAGGTCAGGGGAGAAGCATAACAGAGAAATAGTGAGAGAAAAATCCCATAAGCTTACTTCCTTTACAACAGTTGGAAAGAAAACCAGCCCAAGTTAAACAGGACAGGAGCAGCAGAGATAGGGAAGGAGATCAAATAGTTCAGCCCAACTTGTGGGCAGAAAGATATGCTGGGCAAAGCAGCCATTTTGTGAAGTTCACACCTAGCCAGCCTTCCTAGAAAAAAATAAATCAGTAAAGCTTCTTCCCACTTAGAGATAGTAATAAAACCATAGAGAACACCCGTGAAGCAGGTTGTCTCAGTAATTTGTTCAGAAGGAAATTGTAAGGAGGTCACTGTTAGCTGAAGTCTACCAAATCTTGTTTTCTCTCACTTCGGACAAGTGGATTAGAATGGAACTGACCCAAGAGCAAATCTATTGTAGGTAGTGCTAATCCAACCCAGTGTTCCCCACAGCCTATGCAGAAACTCAAGAGAAGATGGGCCAATTGACCTGTAATGGTAACAGTCAAAACCTTGATCTGCAGCAGCCAAGGTGGAAGCTTCTGTTCCATGGAGCACACACAGATATCCTGTACCCACAGGGCCCAAAGTTGCATGAAACTACCAAGGTCTTAGCATTATATAAAGAGGCAGGTGCTCAGCAATTCACAGCCTCTAATCATAGGAGCTCAGGTAAAGGTGGGCCAACTAATATTCTACTCCAGTCATGAGGATGGTACCATAGTTATCTACATCATCCAGGGTGGATTCTTGTGCCACAGACTGCGCAGAAAAAGCCTGAATTCACAGATTCCACAGTTGCAGAGCGCCACATACTGTGCCTCTATAAAGAAACCCCTATAGAAGGGAGTGGGTGCTCAGCATTATGAAGCAGTTAGCAACAGCCCTGACCCCTGCACCCTGCAATCCCATGCCCATCAGAAATAGCCAGCAGATGCAACACCCTCCAAGCATGCCAACTTGGGCCTCTGCACTGTTGAACAAGCTCTGCCTGGTGATAAAACCATGGTAACTGGGAAAGTAGCTCATGGACTCTATCACCTCTAGGAGGGTCCACAGCTATGAATCCAAGTGTCACCAGTCAACTCAATTTCTCATTCAAATGCATGGACATACAGAAGGTATTTTCTGAGGATAACTCCAAGTAGCCAGTGGAGAACTTCAGTACATACACAATGACAGTACACACACAAAAATGGGGCTCAGAGGACAGTATCACATACACAACAACTACTGCCCAGTGTTCCCAGATACATGCCCTGCACTTGGTACATTCCAGAGGGGGCAGTTGTCCTATACCCTCCCATGGGAAACCCAGTGCCACATCAAACAGATTACAGTGCCTCTAACTTAGACCAGGACATCCTACACACTGTGAAATATACATAGGGTGCACATTTGTTTTGACAGCATTGTATGGAACTTCTCTTTAGGAGTATACAAAAGACTGTACACATAATAGGCAGTAATCTGGCTGCTAAGCCAGATATTTAGGGACCATTTCCACAGACACACCAGAAAACTAAGAGGTACCTGGACACACCAAAGATCAGAGGGGGTTCTTTAGAATTGTGTCTGAGGGGAGCTGATATGATCATTACCCCCACATCCAAGGAAACTTAAGGTTAAACCTGAGGAGTGGTGGGCTTCTTTAGAAGTCCCAAATACTGATAAAATCCAAATCAGGAAAACTCAATATGAAGTCTCTCTACCTCAGCATAGAATATTACAGATATCTTTAATGTCAATTTGAATCTTACAGATGTTACTTTTCATATTGAATAGGTAAATATTTCTTTATTATTTTATGTTGCAGCCGTCAACCCAATTGATTACATTTTTTCTAATATTTCAAAGCATTAGTGGATTCATTCTGTCTTTGCTTTTCTAGCTCAGGTTTATACTTGTTCCTCTTAGTCTCTCTTGTTCTTGCATTACCCGTGCTTTCAAAAATCTCCCCCATTTTTCCTTATTTTTAGCTTAGTTTATATTATTTATTATGTGCACTGTAATAGTAATTGTATTATCTTTAGTAAAGAATTTCTCAATAAATTCAAGAACTTTACCACAATACTAAACCTGGATTAGAGGAACTGTAGAGAACATTGTCAACAAAATTTTTCCCCTATGGGTTATAAGTTCATGGTTTCATTCTGAGGTGACTGCAGTTAGTAAGGTTTAGTATCTTCTCTTGATGAAGTGTTAGATATTGGGCACAGAAGAGGATGTGTACTGAAAGGGAGTATCAATGCTTGAATGTTTTGTCCAGTCTGAAACCCTGAAGTGAAAGACATTCACTCAATAGTCCCTTGCATAAAAGTAGAAAAGATATTCATATGAAGAATCAAGGGAACAGGGAAAAAATAATACCCAAATGCCAGATTTCCTATAGTCAGTCAAAATTTCATACAGAATTGATTAAATTAAAGCTTTCTATGATAAACAAAAACTTAAAGAATTTATAACTAATCCAGCACTATAAAATACACTATATTAAATATTTCACACAGAATAACTGAAAAATAAATATCAGAGCCAGTGTATGAATGAATCTCCATGACTAGAAGAATAGTAAATCAAAGAAGAATCAAGTTTGAATTAATATTATAAGTAAATAAAAATGGCACGAAATAAAAATTATCTCTGTAATAATATGGAATATAAGTTATTTAAGCTCTTCAATCAAAGACATAGATTAGCAGAATGGATTAAAAAACAAGATCCAAATATATGTTGTTTGTAAGAGACTTAACTGCCAGGTAAAAATATCCACAGGATGAAGGTGAAAGGATGGAAAAATATATACCATGGAAATAGAGACTGAAAGTGAGCAGGAGTAGCTAAGCTCATACCTAACAAAACACACTGACCAAAAGTTGATCAGAAGAGACAAAGAAGGTCACTTCATATTGGTTCAGAAAATATAATGATTGTAAATATTTATGCCCTGAATTACTGTGCACTTAAATACATAAAACAATCTGAAATCAATATTAAAAACTCAAGTAGACCCCAATACAATAATATTGGATGGTTTGAATACACCTCTCTTACCAATAGAGAAGTCATTCAGACACAAACTAAGTAAAGACTCTTTAGAGTAAAGTATATTATTAATATACTTTAATAATCAACCTAATAGACATGTATGGAATATTTCATCCATCAACCAAATTCACTTTCTTCTCAACTGCACATGAAACCATCTCTAACAAAGCAGACAGCTCAGCTATAAAACAAAATATACATAAACAATGCTGTATGGTAAATATGGCTCTTCAAACTAATGTTAAATACAAGATTTCAACAATCATAAAATTATTAAACTGAATATCTATTTCATAATTAACAAATAATTGTGATCAATAAATTCTATGAATTGAGGACGTGGGCAATACATTCAAAACTTTATAGAATGTCCAGGTGGTAAATGTTTTCTAAACACCCAGAAACCACAAAAATGTGACAAGTTCTGCTCAGAAAAACTAATTTTCTTGTTTTGTTTAAAAAATTATAAATATATAATTATAAAATATATATATGGCAAGAATCACACTGAAACAATATATTTCAACTCATAATACAGAGCCTATTTATGAATCTGTTTATTTAAAGGGATCATAAAAATAATAAACAATATCAGTAATTATAAAAATAAAGAGATTTCATGTGAGAGTGTAATTTTACAGTTCTTATAATGAGATATTAAACTCTCTTATGAGAAGAAAATTACAAATTGAAATTAAAAATTCCTCTCACACCAATTTCAGGTGCATACAAAACCTACATGAAAGGTGCAACTATGCAATTTTAGAAGAAAACATAAGGAATCTTTTCATGACTTTGAGTAAGAGGATTTAAAAACTAATACATAAATGTGCTAATTGCATAATATGTGTTCAGCAAATACCATAAGGAAAGTGAAGGCAGAAGCCACAACAAGGAGGAGATATCTTCAATGAACATAAATGATTTAAAGTCTAGTATTCTGAATATTTGTAGACCCCAAATAACTTATAATAATAATTATAACCACATGATTATCCAAAATTAAATGTCTAATGGTATAAAATATTGGTGAGAATATGGAACAATGGGAACTATCTTACCTGGGAATGATGGGAACGACAATTGCTACAATTCTTTGACAAACTATTATGTAGTAAAATTTAAGACAGACATCCAATGTTCCAACTCTTAGAGAAATTTCTTATGCATATGAACCAGAAGACACATACAAACATGCTGGATGAATTGTTATCACCATAATAATTCCAAATTGGAAACAGCTCATATGTCAATACACAGCAGAAGGGATAAATAAATTGTGATGTCTTCATTCAACAAAGTATTGACAATGCACAAAATAAAAGTATCTATTTAATAACACAGATGAATCTCAATATAATGATGAATGAAGAAGCCAGACACAAATGATTGACTGTCTGCTATTTTATTCCCTTTATGTAAAATTTCAAACCTAGGCCAAATTAAACTGTATTTTATATAGATATATACATATATGGTAGAACAACAAAGCAGAAATGATTATAATAAAAGAAAAAATAGGCTTGTTTTAGGTGCTACTAGCCATTTGAAGGCAGGGGTGAAATGATCTTGATCCTCCATGTCTAGCACAAGCCAGGTATATAGTGGGGATGCATTTCAATAAGACGTTATTGAAATTTAATTGCTGAATGCTCTGTGGTCTAACATAGTCTCTGTTTCAGGCCAAGGTTCCAGACAAGACAATTCCAAAAGAACCGTTTCTGATCATGCCCTCCACTGCCCCTGCATAGATTGATGAGAGAACCCAGTATTAGTTGCCATACTCTTCTTTTTTTTTTTTTAAAGAGAGAGTGAGAGAGGGGAGAGAGAGAGAGAGAGAGAGAGAGAGAGAGAGAGAGAGAGAGAGAGAGAGAGAATTTTTTTTAATATTTATTTTTTAGTTCTCGGCGGACACAACATCTTTGTTGGTATGTGGTGCTGAGAATCGAACCCGGGCCACACGCATGCCAGGCGAGCGCGCTACCACTTGAGCCACATCCCCAGCCCTGCCATACTCTTCTATTCAATGGATATTGGTAATAATTTTAAAAGACTATCCATCTTTCAGGAAGCAGAGGCAGATAAAAGAAAGAGATAATGAAAATAGGATGCCATCATTAAAACATTATTTTTCTTTATAAAGTACAGAGCATTGATATCTTTACTCATTGATTTTGTAAAGATAAAACAGTTTAAGAACATATTGCACTGATAGATGTGGAAGTAGGCAATTTCTGATTGAAATGTGATTTTTGAATAAAATATAAATTGAGCAAGTTGAGGTGGGTTGTAATGCTTCAAAAATGAAAAGAATTTTAAAATCACCACTTAAAAATATTTAAAACCTTCTTGAGTCAACTGAACTTGGGGCTTTGACCTTAAAATTTTACTTTTAAAATGTAGTCTTCTGATTCATATTCATGTTTGTAAAATTCTATTGTTAATAATATCAAGATATAGAAAAACAAGTGTCCATTGGTAGAAATATTTATAAAGTCAATGATTGTACATCAATATGTATAATTAAATGTCACAATAAAAAATGTGAGGTTTTATGTAAGTGTATAATGGAAATTCCAAGATATTAAATAGAAATGTAGAGAAGTAGATCCACATGAACATTGTTTTACATTTTTAAACACAACATACACATATGTGAGTATCATTCATAGAAAAAACACACAAGAAATTGGTGACTGTGGATTCTATTTCAAAGTAGAACTGAGTAGTTCAAGTACATTCACAGGGTGGTAGAATATAAAAATTTATAGAAATTCCAAATACTAAGAAATACTTTAAAATTAGTATGAGATTCATTGTCTACATATTACCATGTATTTTACTCAGTTTTTAATTTATTTTGATTCTTACTTTTTAAACTGAGAATTTTGAAGGAATTGTAAATGTACAGTTGAATACAGCTATTAAAATATATGGGGTTTTGAGGCACTTTAGCTTGAAACAATGAATTAGACACTAGCCATATATTAAAATTTTCTACCATTACTAATATTTATGAGAATACTTATAGTGTTCTGAGAAAATAAATTAGACGTCTCTAAAAATAGAATTTAGTTACTATGCCCATTTTGTCTGTTTTCCCATTGGCAAAGTAGAGAAATGAGTTTGTTATCAAATAATTTAGTTCATACCCAACCATCACAAACTGAACATAAATTGTGACTGTGTCTGTGAAGTTTATATTAACTTAACTCACCAGAAACCTGTAACACTTTATATTTACTTTTTTCATTTACACAGAGCCTGTACTCAAAGTCTTAATATATAGAATACCCTATCTTTCTACCTTTAAGAGTATTTTATCCATGCAAATAATTTCTTATAAAGCATTGAATCTGATCATAATGGAATCATATAGCAAATCTTAATGTAAAACTTAATGTTGCAAACTTTTTCATTCCCCAGAGCTATTAAAAATGGTACATTTAAAACCACCATTAAGTCTATTTTACACATCAATAAAGTGGCCTAGATAATGAAATGCAGTAAAATCATTATTCGCTTCTATTAGCACTTGTTAGTTAGAGGGAGAAATGTGGTTTGATTTTTCTATTTGAGAAGGTGGATAGAAATTAAAGATCTAACCAATGGAACAAATAACTGTTTTTACCTACACAAGAGTTCAAAGTTAAATCCAAGCCTCCTTTTCAATATCCATGTAATATGAGCTTGATGTCTCCTTCTGGCAGAGCAATTGATCAGATGAAGGGAATCTTGCCTTCTTTTATAGTCTCCACAGACAGGGGAGTGGTAGTACTTTCATATTACTTTACTGCCCTGGGATTAGTTCACATTGGAGCTATAGTACACAGGATTTAAAAAAAATAACAGCTTTGTGGGGATGTAATTAACATATCAAGCAAATCACATTTAAGCTGTAAAATTCAGTGGTTTTTAGTGTATTTTTGAAGTTGTGCAACCATTGCCACTAATTAATTTGACATTATTTTCAACACTCCAAAAAAGAAAACTTCATACTCTTAGGAATCTATTTTTATTGATCTTATTTCCTAACTCCTGACAACACAAATCTCCTTTTTGTCTGTCTCTATTTTGGATAGTTCAAATAAGTATCATTTTTTTGTGACTGACTGCATTCACTAAACATAGTTTCATCTAGAGTATTGTTATTTGATTTCTTTTGCTAAAAAAGGATTTTATTTTATGGATATAACCATTTTCTTTATCCATTCATAAATTGATGCACATTGGGTGAATTTCACTTTATGAATATTGTGACCACTGCTGCTTATCCTACAACTGTTTTTATGGTTTGGTTTTAAGCATGTGTTTTCATTTATCGTGTATGTATTAAGACTGGACAAGTTGAGTCATATGACAATTGTAAGTTTAGCATTTTGAAGAAGAGCTAGACTGTTTCCAAAGTGGTGAAACAACAGTGCACTTTCATCAACATTGTAGAAGAGTTCAATTTCTGCATATCTTTGTCAAATGTTGTATTGTCTGATGTTTTAAATTTAGCTACCTTAGTTTATGTGGATGTTGCATTGTGAGTTTGATATTTATTTATTCATTTATTTTTTATTGGTTCTTTTTCATTGTAAATTATAGTAGAATTTATTTTGATATAATTATACAAGCATGAAATATATCTTATTCTAGTCACTACTTCATTTTTGTGGATATACATGATGGTTGGATTCACTATGATGTTTCTATATATGTACATAAAAATTATGTCACATTAATTCCACTGTGTTTCCTTTTCTTATCTGTTCTTCCTTGCTTCCATTCTCCATTGTCTAATCTTCTGAATTTCTATTCTCCATCCCCCTTATTATATTTTAACTTCTACATAGCAGAGAACACATTAGACCTTTGTCTTTTGTGGATGGACTTGTTTCACTCAGAATGATAGTCTCCAGATCCATCCATTTGCTGCTGAATGTCATAAAACTATTCTTATTTATGGCTGAGTAATATTCTACTCTCTCTCTCTCTCTATCTCTCTCTCTCTCTCTCTCTCTCATATTTTTTTCTTTATCCATTCATCTGTTAAAGGGCACCTAGGTTAGTTTCATAGCTTAGCTATTCTGAATTGAGCTATATAAACATTGATGTGGCTGTGTCACTGTAGTATGCTGATTTTAATTCCTTTGGATTTGTACCAAGGAGTGTGATAACTGGGTAAAATGGTGATTTTATTCCTAGTTTTCTGAGGAATCTCCATACTGCTTTCCAGAGTGGATGCACCAATTTGAAGTCCCACCAGCAATGTATGAGTAATAAATAATAAAGCTGAACTGTTTTACATGTGCTTATTTACTATTTGCATATGTTCTTCAGAGAAATGTTTATTCGGATATTTTGCCAAACTTTAGAAAGTGTTTTGTTGTTGTTGTTGTTGTTGTTTTACTTTGTTATTGTAGTAAGAACACAACATGAGAGTTGCTGTCTTAACAAAGTTCTGAGGGCACAATGCTGTACTGCTTATTATAGACACAATGTTGCTGAGCAGATCTCTATGTAACTAAACCATTACAACTGTTGTTTTGACAACTTTTCAATTGGTTGTTCTATTTTGGTTTAATTGCTGAGCTGTCAGACTATATCTTCTACATAAATCTCTTATCAAATAATTATTTGCAAATATTTTCCCATTCTGTGTATTTTCTTGATGATGTACTTTGAGTTACAAAACATTTTGCTTTCAATGAAGTACAATTTATCTATATTTTTCTTGCATTTTGGTGTTATTTCTAAGAAACCAAGTTTATGAATATTCACCACTATGATTTATTCCAAGAGTGCTATCATTTTAGCTCTAACGTTTAATTCTGTATTCCATTTTGAGCGAATTTTGATAGAGTATGTGAGGTGTGGGACTAACTTTATTGCTGGGTGTGCATATTAAGTTGGTGCAGAAAAGAATTGTCTTTCACCATTGATGTCTTAGCAACCTCATTAGAATTCAATTCACTGTAAGGGTTTGTTTCTTTTTAATTTAGTCTCACAAATCTGTAAGTCCAACCTATGTCAGTAAGTATATCCTATGTCATGATTACTGTGGCATGCTTTGAAATATGAACAGTTAATCCATTTTTTTCTTTTTCAAGATAGTTTTGTGTATTCCAAGTCCCTTGAATTTCCATATAATTTTTAAGAAGTGTTTGGCAGTTTTTACAAACTGAATTTTTGATAATCATTATGTTGAATGATTTGGTCCATAAACCAATCTAGGGAATTTTAACAGTATTAAGACTTCTGCATGATATAAATAATTTATACCAATTATTTAGTCTCTCTGTAATTTCTTTCAACAATATGTTTTAGTTTTGTATGGATAGAACTGTAATTATTTTATTGACTTTACTCCTATTTTTTCTCTTTTTGATGCTATTTTTGAGTTGTATTTTTATATTGTATGATGTTATTAATTAATTTTTCCCCAAAAAACAGAAAACATAAAACCTATGTATTTATGGGGTACTATGTGAATTTTCCAATGTATATATAATTTGTCTAATCTTGAAGTCAGTGTAAATGTATATATCTCCTCAAATATTTAGCATTTTTATTATGAAAACATTGAAAATTCTTTCTTAAAGCTTTTTGAAATATATGGTATTTTATTATTATTTATAGTAACTTACTGCCCAATAACACACCAAAAATTCTTACTTCTATATAATTTTAACAGTACCCATTGATCAACCTTTTCACATTCCTACTTATTTCATCTCTGGTAATCTCTGTGACATCAACTGTTGTTTATATTCCACATGTGAGATCATACAATACTTGTCTTCCTGTGCCTGCTTTTTTCACTTAACATATGATCTCCAGTCCCATTCATATTGTCTTAAGTGACAAGATTTTATTCATTTTTAAGGCTAAATAGTTTTCCATTGTGTATATGTATGACATTTTCTTTATCCAGTAATAAGTTAATGGATTGCAAGTTTGTTTCCATTTTTTGGTTATTGTGAATAGTGCTGCAAAAAAAAATGGAAAGGCAATGTCCTTAAAATACATGGTTTAGAAGTTGAGGTATAAGCAGCCCAATCAGAATTATCAGCTTGCATCCATAATTCTGTATCTCAGGGCAGCTGGCATTTGAATCTAAGATTAAGAAATGATTAAATCTGGGACTGAAATGGAATTTCCCTTTGAACAGGGCATCACCATAGCAACTGGGCAATCTTCAATCAGTACCTTCACACTGAAAATTTGCCAGGAAAGGTATCCTCCTGACCATTCAAGGACCACAAGTTTATTCACTGGTCCTGACAATATGGTTGTCCTGTTTTTAACACTTTGAGGAAAAATTCCTACTGTCTTCCATAAAGACTGTATTAGTCTACATTTCTGACAAAACTGTACATTAGCTTTCTTTTCTCCACATCATCACAGAACTTGTTGTTGTCTTTTTGGTAATAGCCATTTCTCATTGGGGTAAGATGATAACTTGCTTTGATTTGTATTTCCTGATTATTAGTAATGTTGTGTATTATTTCAATTTTGTATTTTTATGTCCTTTTAGAAATATCTATGTAGGTCTTTTGTTTGCTTTTAATTGACTTATATAGTCTTCTTATCATTTTTGAGTTTCTTATTGATTCTGGATATTAACCCATTGTCAGTTGTAAAATATGCAAATGTTGTCTCTTTCTTTAGGTTGTTTCTTCATGCCATTAATTGTTTTCTTTGCTTCTCTGTGAAGAAGCTTTTAAGTTTGCTGTAATCCCACTTGGTTATTGTGTCTGTGTCTCCTCTGCTTTGAAATTATTGCTCAATGCCTGGGAATTCTTACAAGATGCTTGCCTATTTCATTACACAAAATCCTTGCTCACTTCAATGACTTGAAGCATTTCCTCTACATTTTATTCTAGTTCTTTTGTAGGTTCAGGCTTTGCTTAAATCTTTAATCTTTAAGTTGATTTTTATATTGTGAGAGATGGGATTGCTGTGGGTGGCTGTGAAAATTTCCCAGCACCATTATTTTAAAAAAATGTTTTTTGCCAATTCATGTTCTTAGTATCATTTTTCAAATTCAACATCTCTTCATTATAAAAACTCTGAACAAAATAAGTATAGAACAAATGTATCACAACATAATAAAGGCCACATATAATAAGCCTATAACTAACATTGTCTAAAGAAAGGATCAAATTCTTCTAAGAATTGAAACAAGACAATGATGCCTGCTTTTACCACAATATTCAACATTGTACTTGAAGTTCTAGCTAGAGCAATCCAGCAAGAGAAAAAAAAAGCATCTGTGATAGAAAAGAGGAAGTCATATTGTCACTATTAGAAGATGGCAAAATCTTATATATGTCAGACTCCACCAAAATTCTATTTATCTAAATGTAGCAAAGTTTCAGGATACAAAATAAACATACAAATATTAGTAGTATTGCTATATTCCAATAGAGAATTGTCTAAAACAGAAATCAAGAAATAAATCCTACTAACAGTAAATACATACACACAAGCTGATAAACGTAACCAAAGAGTTGAAAGTTCTCCACCATGAAAACTATAAAAAAACTGATGAAAGGAATTGAAAAAGACACCAAAAATTTGAAAGACATCCCATTTTCATGAATTAGAAGGATCAATGTTGTTAAAATGCCCAAAGGAATCTATAGCTTCAATGCTGTCTCTATCAAAATACATTTTTTATGTAAACATATTTTGGTCATCTTTCTGAAATTGTTTTTTAATTCTAATACCATTTAGTTGATTATATAGTTTTTTCTCTCTATAAGATTATGCCATATATGAATAAAAATAGTTTACTTCCTTCTAACTATATTTTATTTTTTATCTTGACTATTTTCCCTGGATAGAACCTCCATTACAAGGTTTAATAGTTTAACTTAAAATCTCCAGCATAATCACACTTAAAATACAATGTAGTTATTATACTGCTAACTGTAATTAGACAATTCCTGAAACAATTTTCCAAGTATGACTCTGGACAAAAATATTTTTTCTACCTAGATTCCTAACAGAACATAATGCAAGTATAAAGCTGAAGTAACTGTATTTATGAATGCATAAGTAATTTTGGTTTCCTATGGAAACATTTTTATCATGACTATTAAAGATAGGAAAACCATTTGGGTCATGAGGTAGCTTGTAGGAACTTACGGTAATTTATAGTTTTTGGAGAAAGAAGCTTATAGTGAATTCGAGAGACTCCAGCCTTTCTGGAGCAATGTTTATATGCTTATAGGTAGCATGAAAAACAGAAACATGTGAAGTAAAAAGAAGAAAAAGAAGAATGTACCAACCAGGTTACTAGTTATATGAGCAAGCACTTGTGCAGCTATGCATATTTTTTTTCTAAATTGCTGTATGTATTTATAAATTGTGGAAATAATTGGATTAATTTTTTATTGCCACAGCCCTCTTTCTCCTGATGGTGTTGATGTGTTGTTACTGGTTTTGACTTCACAATTTATTTTTAGGCAATGCATTATTCAGGCAGGACCTTCACCCAATTTGAGGTGAACATATCATCAATTGTTGCATATAGACGGACACCATCACTTTTGGGAACTTGCACTTCCCTATGTAGGTTGACGACCTGTGGGAGGCCATCCTCACACATTATCTGAGTTACCTCCCTGGCTGGGTGAGAGGCGCTTAGGCACAGCTGTGTCAGAGCTTTCCCCACCCTTCTCCAGGTCCAAGGGCTTGTTGGTGCAGAGGCATGTCTGGCTACTGCCCTGAAGACTCAATCATCACCCCTGTCCTTGGGATGCTGCCCCCCCTAACCTTCCTTGGATGTGATTTTCCCCAGAATTTCTTGTTCCCCAATAAGAGTCCACTCCCTGACATGTTCTCTCTCTCTCTCTCTCTCTCTCTCTTTCTCTCTCTCTCTCTCACCTCTTCAGTAAACCTTAATACCACATTTGGTGGCTGGAGGTGGGAGCAAGGAGGAGCCATCCTGCAGCTGGTTTTAAAGGTAATTAGAGTCTTGTCTCTTTAATTTAAACTCCCTAGTGTTTTCTCAGGGTTTGAACCTTCTTTCATGAAGCCAGCACAAGATTTTGTTTCTGGGTTAACAATGTGTGCAGCTGAGTAGCCAACCACATAGACTGTGTCCATTATTAACTATTTGTTCCTCAGGTTCAAAGCCATCCTCTTAACATGTGTATTTTCTCAGATCCCCTCTGTTTTCTTGCTCTTCCACTCAATGTCATCCCAACCAAAGCTCTTCACGTTGGCAGTGAAAATTGGATTTAGTTTTCAAAAAGTCTGTTTTCTCTTTGCCTCTTTGTATCTTCTGAGAGAGTAGCACCAAGGGACAGACTGGGTTCCAACTCAAAGGAGTCCTCTTCTAAATTCCAAAATTCCATCCATAGTCTCTTCTATTTTCCCATCAGGGGTGACTGCTACTTCCTGTGGTTGTTACTTCAAGTATTTAGAACAGGTCCACATTTTGCAGTTTTAGTCTTCAAGATACCTTCCTAACCTAACCCTAACATCAGATTCTCTTCTTTTAAAAAAAAAAATATGCATGTTTCGTTAACTGGCAAAAATATAATTTTCTCACATTTTGCCAAATTCCTAAATATTTAAGGACAAGATACATTAAAGGAGTGAGAAATCCTCTATTTTTTTGATGTATACGTTCTTTGGTATGAAATAACAGTTACAAAGTGCTGTATCTAAAATGTTCTTGTTACATCAATATTGTCAATATTTTGTATGTTTTCTATTTATAAGCCTTTAAAGTCAATCAATATTATACTATATTGTACTATAAATGCAAATTTTAATTTTAATTTTGCTTTATAAAACAAGGGATTTATCATAGTTATTTCTTGGATTTTTAATAAAACAAATTTAATAGGGAAAATGCACTCTCATTAATGAAATGGCAATAGATTTGCACAAACTTCACATTGTCCTTCAAATACTAATATCTCCCTGGTTCTCCAATAACTCATTTTTTCCTGCTATTTGTAACTTACTTTTTGAATTTGTTTTCATTGTGGTTATCGAAACATTGTAAAGTAAATATATTTCTTGATGTTTGCCCTTATGGGGAAATTTTTGTATGGTTTTCACAAAGATGGAAACCCAGCCTTCAAATGAAGTGGTAGTGAGCTATAATACTATAATACTGGGTAGGGCTTCATGCAGGGAAGCTGGGAAGAGCTAGAGAAGGGAAAGAAAAATTTTTCTCTTCTTACTCTTAGTTTCTAGGATTTGTGTTAGTCGAATTAATAGTAATCATCGATATATTTATGTCTGCAGTTCTTTAGTGAACCATCTAACTTTTTTGTAGGATATTCTTTGGGGGAACTGCTTAATTTTTTAATATATAGGCTTATAAGGCCCAATGCACAAGATATTAAAGAGAGTTCTAATATTATTGTGGGTTACCAGTATCAGATAATATGATTTGTAATAATGACTAGGGGAGGCGTGATATTTCAGGATTAACACAAATGCTGATCTTTATAGTAAGGTTGTGCATGCATTCTGGTTTGTAAAACGTTGGAAGTTGTAGTTGGAAAGAGCTTTCCAAAATGAATAGAACAACTAGATTAACAAGAGAGCTTGTTTCTTTCACTAAGGCACATGTATATAAATACTCATTGGGGTTTCCCTAGTTTTTTGTTTTTGATTTTGGTTCCTGTGATTGAACCTGAGAGCACTTAACCACTGAACCACCCTTTATATGTGTATATATATATATATATATATATATATATACACACATACATACATATTTTATACATATTTATATACATACATATGTACACATATACATACGTACATACATATGTACATATATACACACATCTGTGTGTGAGTGTCTATATATATGTATTTTAGAAACAGAGTCTCGCTGAGTTGTTTAGGGCCTCACTAAATTGCTAAGCCTGACTTTTAACTTGTGATCCTGCTGCTTCAGCCTCCTGAGCCCCTGGGATTACGGGCATAAGACACCATACCCATCTTCCTGAGCTTCTTGCTGAAGGAAAATGATTATTAATTCACTATTAGTATTACTCTGAATGTTCTAAATATTAACCATGATTTAAAAATGAGAATAAAATCATTGATAAAGCAAAACCTATTAAGAAAATAGAATTCTTTTAGATTGTTCCCTGAATTGGGTGTATATTGTGAGGTGGGACAGGACAGCTCGCATAAGTTATTTTGAACTAATGGTGTTTACACAAATAATTAATTTCTAGATTGATTGATTCATCCAACAAATACTAACTGCTGAATTCTGCCAGCTTTCATTGATATTGCTCTATATTTCTTTCCATTACTGTTTTTAGGTCTTAAAAATCATGAATAAATATGATTTTTTTCATGTAGTTTTTATCTTAAAGACAGATTTGAGTTTTTTCTTTATTGCTACAATATTTTCTTACCATTATATTTTTAATAAAGATTATGTACTTTTATATCATTTTCTTATATCAAGTAAGAGATCATTGAAAGGAAGTAATATATGTCCACACTATAGGATTTCACATTATAAATGTAATCTCGTTATCTCCTGTAACTAAAAATCTGGAAATTGGCAGCTCCTGGGTTGCTTCACTGCCTCAGAAGGGTCTGGTTATAGGATTGGTGTTTAGAAAATTCTGTAACTGTGGTCTCATGATCACAACTTGACAACCAGTGCATTCTGCATCCTGTCCTCTCACAGTCATGTGAAGTGCAAGAGTGTGAAAAACGGTTTTCTCTTTTTTTCCTCCCCACATTTATTACTCTCTCATTCCTTCTTTCTTTAATTATCAAAGGAAAATCTTCCCCTTAGTACTTCATCAGACTTCCCGGCTTGTCTCATGGCAGAACTGAGTCACATGGCTCTTGGAGGTTGGGAAATAAAGCCTCTTTAGTGAGAGGCAAGCAAGAAAATATGGGGCTGGGAAAAATCTGGGGTAAGCCACCAAAAGGTCTGCCATAGCTAGTTCTTGAAATAATAAATAATACACACAAGTTTATTCTTTTGCTGTATCTACATATTCAGCCATATCGTAACTACAATATATTCTTACCATTACATTTTCAATAAAAATCAAGTACTTATATATCATTCACTTATATCAAGACACCATTGAAAGGATGTAATATATGTCCATACCAAAGAAGTTCACATAATGAAAGTGATCTAGTTATCTCAGACAACTATGTTATAGTTAAGACTCAAATTAATGTCATATTGAGAAATTATTCAAATGATTTGTTCCAGGTGTCAAATATTCTAGATATATTTGGGGAATGCCATGAACAGTTCTTACCACATGTATGAAATGTGCCAAAAATATATCTGGTACAGTGCCTGCCATATATTAGTTGCTCAAAAAAATGTCAATTTCCAGTTTTGAACATAACATTTTGGAACATATCTTATAAAATAAACCAAATGTGGTTTTATCTGATTTAGTTTGGGTGGATGTAAGTATTCAACATGACTTAAAATTTTTAGTGATGAAGATGAGCAAATTAAGAAATTATCTTAATGCTTGATTTTAGCTAATTTCTTCAAGTAGCTTATAATTTCAAATACTATAATTTGAAAATATGGTCATTATATACAGTGAGATAAATTTAGTTATAGTCAAAACATTTTTAGTTTTTATAGAATCCAGAAATGCCACAGGAGTCTTATTAAGGAAATTGGGGCCTAATTCCACATGATGGAGATTAGGGCCTACTTTTTCTTCTATTGTACACAGGGTCTCTGGTTGTATTCCTAAGTCCTTGATCCATTTTGAGTTGAGTTTTGTGCATGGTGAGAGATAGGGGTTTAATTTCATTTTGTTGCATATGGATTTCCAGTTTTCCCAGCACCATTTGTTGAAGAGGCTATCTTTTCTCCAATGCATATTCTCGTTACCTTTATCTAATATAAGATAATTGTAATTTTGTGGGTTAGTCTCTGTGTACTCTATTCTGTACCATTGGTCTACCAGTTTGGTGCCAATATCATGCTGTTTTTGTTACTATTGCTCTATAGTACAGTTTACGGTCTGATAGAGATGCCACCTGCTTCACTCTTCCTGCTAAGGATTGCTTTGGCTATTCTGGGTCTCTTATTTTTCAGATGAGTTACATGATTGCTTTTTCTATTTCTTTGAAGAATGTCATTAGAATTTTGTTTGGAATTGCATTAAATCTGTATAGTACTTTTGGAAGTATGGTCATTTTGATAATATTAATTCTGCCCATGCAAGATCAAGGTAGATCTTTTCATCTTCTAAGGTCTTCTTTGATTTCTTTCTTTAGGTTCTGTAATTTTCATTATATAGAACTTTCACCTCTTTCATTAAGTTGATTCCCAAGTTTTTTTTTTTTTGAGGCTATTGAGAATGGGATAGTTTTCCTCATTTCCCTTTCTAAGGATTTGCCACTGATATACAGAAATGCCTGTGATTTATGGGTGTTGGTTTCATATCCTGCTACTTTTCTGAATTCATTACTAGTTCTAAGAGTTTTATGGTGGAACTTTTAGGGTCTTCCAGGTATAGAATCATATCATCAGCAAACAGTGCCAATTTGAGTTCTTCTTTTCCTATGTGTATCCCTTTAATTTCTTTTGTCTAATTGCTCTGGCCAGTGTTTCAAGAACTGTGTTAAATAGAAGTGGTGAAAGAGGGCATCCCTGTCTTATTCCAGTTTTTAGAGTGAATTCCTTCAGTTTTTCTCCATTTAAAATGATTTGGCCTGGAGCTTAGCATAGATAGCCTTTATGATGTTGAGATATGTTCCGGTTATCTCTAGTTTTTCTAGCATTTTGAACATAAAGAGGTGCTCTGTTTTTTCAAATGCCTTTTCTGCATCTAGTGAGATGATCATATGATTCTTATCTTTAAGTCTATTGATGTGATGAATTACATTTACTGAATTAAAATCAAGAATCAATAAATGGGATTGACTCAAACTAAAAAGTTTCTTCTCAGCAGAACAAACAATCTGTGAGGTGAATAGAGAGCCTACATCTTGGGAGCAAACCTTTACCCCTCACACATTAGATAGAACACTAATCGTTAGGCTATGTAAAGAACTAAAAAATGTAAACACCAAAAAACCCAAAAATATCTAATCAATAAATGGGCCAAGGACCTGAAGAGATGTACAAGGACCTGAAGATGATGTACAATCAATCAACAACTACATGAAAAAATGTTCATCATCACTAGCAATTAGAGAAGTGAAAATCAAAACCACTCTAAAATTTCATCTCACTCCAGTCAGAATGGCAGCTATTATCCAGACAAACAACAATAAGTGTTGGCGAGGATGTGGGGAAAAATGTACACTCATAGATTGCTGGTGGGAGTGCAAATTGGTGCAACCACTATGGAAAGCAGTATGGAGATTTATTGGAAAATTGGGAATGGAACCATCGTTTGACCCAGCTATGGCTCTCCTCAGTCTATACCCAAAAGCAGCATACTACAGGGACACAGTCATATTAATGTTTATAGCAGCACAATTCACAATAGCTAAACTGAGGAACCAACCTAGATGCCCTTCAATAGATGAATGGATAAAAAAATTGTCATATATACACGATAGAATAATACTCAGCAATAAAAGAGAATAA
Organism: Urocitellus parryii; assembly: GCF_045843805.1. Taxonomy (NCBI): domain Eukaryota; kingdom Metazoa; phylum Chordata; class Mammalia; order Rodentia; family Sciuridae; genus Urocitellus; species Urocitellus parryii. Next base: position 1,071,802 of record NW_027553327.1, read on the forward strand.
AAACATAGCATTTGCAGGTAAATGGATGGAGTTAGAGAAGATAATGCTAAAAAAATGCCAATGTTTTCTTTGATATAAGGAAGCTGATTCATAGTGGGACAGGGAGCAGGATCATGGGAGGAATAGAGGAACTTTAGATAGGGCAGAGGGATGGGAGGAGGTGGGAGGTGAAGGGAAGGGTCATGGGGGTAATTAATGATAGCTGAATATGATGATCATTATTATCCAAAGTACATGTATGAAAACACAAATCGGTGTGAGTATACTATGTATACAACCAGAGATATGAAAAATTAAGCTCTCTATATGTAATAAGAATTGTAATGCATTCTGCTGTTATATATAAATAAAAAAACAAACAAACAAAAAAGAATCCAGAAATGCCACACCCAATTTGTTGTTTAATTTGTCTGCCATGAATGATTTTTTTTTTGTTTTGTTTTGTACTGGTGCGTGAATCCATGGATGCTCAACCACAGAGCCATATCCTCTGCCCTGTTTCTCTCTCTCTCTCTCTCTCTCTCTCTCTCTCTCTCTCTGTGTGTGTGTGTGTGTATTTCATTTAGAGACAGGGTCTCACTGAGTTGCGTAGGGCCTTGATAAATTGGGGAGGCTGGCTTTGAATTCAAGATCCTTCTTCTTCATCCACCTAGCCACTGGGATTTACAGGTGTGCACCACCATGCCCAGCTTATCTTGGCTTTCTTATGTCCTATTTGAAAACAACTTAATTCTTAAGATAGTTCAGCTTCTTAAATGATTAAAATCATTCATCATAAAGAATCAAAACCCATTGGATTCTGACACTTTGTAGTTAACTTTCTGAACACTAAAAATGCAGTTCTTAATATAGGAAATAAATGATGTCCATTTATATCAGTATTTTTGCCAGACCATTGAGTCTTATTGTAAAACAGACAAACTATAAAATTCAGTGGCTTGCATAATTATACCTCTACATACAATGAACAAAATTGAACATCTCTAAATGCTCTTGTTCAAATAACTAGTTCAGTTTTTGTGGAAGATGTAGGTAGTAATTGTGCTGAATGCAATGAATTTTAAATTTAGTCACGGTAAAAGAATATATTTAAAATATGCAATGTGCAAGAACAAGTTTTACAGTACCAAAATAACAATTCAAAGTTTTAAGAAAGATTTAAAGAAAATACAGTTGATTATATTTCAGGTATAAATGTTCATTATTCAACATATGCTTCTTTGTTGCCTGACCTATTTACTTATTTTAAGTTACAAGGATTGGAAATGATATGGTTCTTTCCAGTAGTAATTGTTTTATGTTAGACATTGAAAAACAATAACTTATTTAAGTGTAACTTGATAAAGTAAAAATATTTTTTCAAAAAGAATTTCTTCAAAAATAATAAATTATTTTGGCACTGTAAGTCTACTTAATTTAGTGAATCATCAACAGATATGTTATTCAGTTTAGTGGAAGGGTGCAGAAAAGGGAATTCAAACCTTCTTAGTAATAGCATGTCACATGGTCAAGAATAAGGCCCTTGACAAGGTGGAATTGTGTGCTTTTCTAGACCCCTTTTCATTCCACCATACTATGATTCTACCATTTTCACCCTTATATAAAATATTGCATATATTTTTTCAATGTTTCTGAATATGTTAGAATCTACCTAAGGAAATAAACTACTGATGAATTGAAAAAAAATTCTTATATAAAATTAAGACTATTTGAGATATTATACTAATTTCCATTTAAAGTAGAGGAAAACTTTTTTCTTAGTATTGAAAGCCAGACCAATGAATCACCACTCATATATGTATGTATTATTTTTGCAAATAGGGAATAAACTCAATTATATCTTTGGAACTATAATCAAGTGCTAACTAATTTTCTAAATTTTCACAACTCATCACAAATATTTCAAGACATTGAATATAAACATCTAGCATTTGAAATATGGATCAATTTAAAACTTAACAATATACATGACTCGAAGTGCTTTTCACAACCTATTTTGTTGTATATGTTTTCCACAATGCCTATAATGGCAATATGTTCTAATTATAAATGACTGTGTATTTAACTTTATTGAGACAATTTTGGATAAATGAACATTTGTAAATTATTAGTTGGAGTAAAATTATTTTATAAAACTGATTTTATCTTCTGACAATATATGGAGGGTTTCATGATTTTCTTAATATTTTTCCCCAATTCCAGATATATATTCATTCCAAACACAGTTAAATTCTAATTGTCAGTTTTTTCTTGGCTCTTATTATTTTATTAGGAAATACCAAAGTATGATCATAAGTATTCTACTTCACGTGAAAGACTTTCAAACTGGTCTTCAAATTTATTATAACTGTTTTCCTGAGAGTGCATAACATAGTCAGTTGATTTTAAAAAGAAGTCTTTAAAATGAAATAAAGCTGCTTATGCACAATTCACAGCTTTATCTTTCCACATACACCCTGAGGAAACTCAGACTTCTTAGATTATGCATGTTTTATTTGGTTATATTTGTGAAGTATTTGATCATATTTCTGAAGATCTACAATTGCTTTTGCAATGCAGTCAGGTGGTATATTTTCTTTGCTCTTAGTTTACTAGAAATGGCTATGATTTATGCAACTGATATAAAACCACTTTCACGTTAACATATACAAAAGAGAGCATATAAAGCTAATAGTCAAAATCATTTGCTGAAGGCTATTGCTTTTGCAGAGTATTAGGGATCTGTCAAGTTGAGGAAGCAATGAAAATATGTTTTGGGAAATTCAACTTCAGTTGTCTTCTGAAAAGAGGACTGATATTGTTGACAGTGAACTTTGGTAGATATAACTTTAGAACTAAAGAATACTGGAATTAGTAGGCACTTATTTAGAGAATCCACTTAAATCAGAAACAAGATGCATACTTTTAATCTAAACAACTCTTAGTTGTATTACTAATGAAATAAAAAGGAATAAAGAAAGGAAGAAGAAAGGAATATATCATATTACCATAACATTCATATTTTCTGGTCTGAAGTGTGTAAAGTACTTAATGTGGTATTTCTTTTTAATGCTGATAACAAAACTTCTTAGTAGAAACTATTTTTCTTCATTTTCTTCAGTGTTTTCTAATGTTGTTGTGCAAATTTGAAAAATGGTTGTCATTCCAATTAGTGTGTAAATATTTCCAGCTATGTGCCATTTAATCTAAATATAGGCAATTACTTGTGGACTTTTAAATATTTAAATTTTATTTGAACTAAACATAGTATTCTATTATTAACACTGATGATACATTCTTTTCAATGATTCTTGCAATATGTAATATTTCCCAGAGTATAAATCAACATATTCTGTTAAGAATCTATAAATATTTCTTAAATTATTTGGATCTATTTATCCAAGACTAGCACTTGAACATTTAGGAAAACTTTTAATATTAAAACAATTAATTTTTCCTGAAAATAAAAATAAATGCATGTGTTTATATATATCCATCACTTTAATGTATTGTAGTATTTGTTTATACTTAATATCTATCTATCTATCTATCTATCTATCTATATATATATACACTGTGTGAATGTATATGTGTGTGTGTATATCTGAATTTCTTCACTAACTTTGAAAACCAGAGGGACATTGAATTCTTTATGTATTAATAATTTATTTGTATGTGAATACAACCTACTATAAATCTACTAAGCATAGAATATTTTTTAGGCTAATAAAACTTTCAGTATAATTGAAAAAAATTGTAAGAATTAAAAAAAAAACTTTATTTAAACATAATTTTTATTAGTAACTTGCCTTTATATTTCCAAAGATAACTCTACATTTAGAAGAGATTTGTCTTTTAAACTTTTTTAAATAATTTAAATTTTTTACTTTTCACATTAAATGTTCATTGCCATTTTGTTATATCAAATCTACTATCTAGTATGTCTACATGCTCTTGGTAGGAGGGTTTCTGCACTACCATAGTCTGCCATTTTCTTATACCAGAAACCAAAATATAATATGTGCCAGTGGCATCAATTTGTCATTTAGTTAACACTGCCCTGGTGTCTTGATATAGAATCATAATTTCTAAGTTTCTTCAAGATAAAATATTTTTAACCTTGTATGATCTAGTCACATCCTCTTCTGGTCTTCTTGGTAAATACATGAAGGCAGTTAAGAAAGTCATGTAGAATTAAATTATATTGTATAACACAACAATGAAATTTTTAACCAAGAGAATGGTACACTTTTGATAAGATCAAATAAAAATAAATATTTTTATTAAATATCCGATATAGTGTAAGAACACCTTACACATGCACACACACACACACACTCACACACACACACACACTCACACACACACACACTCACACACACACACACGTGGAAATTTTATCACTGATTTGAAAACTTTGACCTGTTTTTGCCCTGGGTCTTGTTTGTTTGAAAATAATGAACATGTTATCCACTTGAAGTTATGTTTTAAGATGTTTCTTTAATATGAACACTAAGATTTAGCACATTGTGAAACACTTTTCACACTTTTCTTTTTATTTTTGAATAATGAATACTGTTTACTCTTCACATATTATGTTCTCTAGTGTTCTGAAATAGGCCCCAAAGAAAACTCTTTGTTTTTCAAGATTTTTGGAAACAAACCTGCATAATTCTATATATTTATGATAATAGCTTACTGCATATCCTGAAACTTCTCTTCAAATTAACATTCTTATAATAATAATAAATTTGTTTTCCAATCATATGCCCAAAGAAGTTTTGATCTTAGATATACTTCTTATACACAATTTTATATAACTACTTAGAGCAAATTCTCTCTTAGTGCCATACCTACTGATTTATGATACTCTAGTTTGTGAGCAAATACATTTCACCATCTCCTGGACAACTACTGTACTTAGTCCACACAGTTGAACTGAAACTGTAAGTATAGAGGAAATGGTTTTCTACAGCTTTGTGCTTGTTAAGTGGAAAGCAATATGCAAGGGAAGCTCTCTTATGTAAAGATTTTAACTGACTTTGAAGTTTTATGAACACTTTGAAGTACATAATGGGATAGAAGCAAATATTTTCTTTGTAAGTGCTATGGATCTCTCCAATTCCGTGAGGTCAAGGATGTAGAATCCAAGTAAAAAAGATTTCAGGCATCTCTTTTTCTTCTACTGCCAAACCACATTTGGGATATGACATTGCTCCAGGTAAATCCTTTAGATCCACAGAATAGAAAAATATTTAACACTACATGTTGAGTTCCTCCTGTAGCATAGCTAGAGGTGGTATCATAATGGTTTTTAACCAGTTAAGACTTTAGATTGATAGGATTTCAGCAGCATTAAAAAACATAAGATTTTTTTTCTCTCTTAGGTTGATTGGATATGATGTATAAATAGTGCTTCTTTTACCTCCACTAAACCATCAGAAAATATTTTCAGAAATTATCCAGCTCAAAGAAGGAAGCTTATGAAATAATTTAGAATGAACATCATAAGGTATGCATAAGATCTTTATTGAGAAAAAAATTATAACACTTTAGTGAATGATTAAAAAAAAGACCAGATAAATGAGAAACACATAACATTATGAGCCAGAACACTCAACAATAGAGTGAGCATGATTTAATTTTCCCTTCCCTGATAACCATATAATTCAAAAATCAGTCAGGATAAGTCAATTTTTTAAGAGAAAAATATATTTTGTCTTCTTAATCAGGGGTAGTAATAGTTTATTCTGTTGGAAGGACAACCTCAAGTTCTATTTTTTCTATCTTCAGCCAAAGTATTTTAATTGCTGAAACTTCCTACTGTGTTATAATGTCTAATAAGGTCAGTACCCTATCATTGATTTTCTTTTAAATAATATTTCCAGTTGATTTCCCTGGGAATGAAATGTGGACTAAATTTAAAGGTTACACTGAATTCATACATTAGCTTATGGAGGACTGGGATTTTTATAGTGTAATTTTCTTTTAGAAAAATAGAATCTCAGGTTTTCTCAATAATTTAATCATGTCCTTTAGAAATTTCAAAGGTATTTCAATGGAAGGGTTTACACATTTTATGTAATCTGATGAATTATACTTTTTTGCAATTTGATCACTATTTACTTAATTTTCTTATCAGTATTATGATTAATTTTGAATTATACTTTTTTGCAATTTGATCACTATTTACTTAATTTTCTTATCAGTATTATGATTAATTTTAAAAAGCAACTTGTTCAGTGTATCTTTGGTGTTATTTTCCTTATGAATTGTCTATGATTTTATAATGAAATTGGAGAAATAGTACTTTAGAACTTTATCTATTTCTTCCATAGTACTTTTCTGTATCTTTTCTTATCCAGTTTTGTTAAGTTACATTTTCCCAGAAAAACATTACATTCTATTTATTTTTCCAAGTGTTCATCCATGGATCATTGTAAAACAGTTTGTAATGATTATTTTAATATTAACATTTCTGTGCTTAATTATACCTAATTCTATTGACTGTGGTGGTAAAAACATGACTCGGCATCAAATTTCATCAAATTGTACACTGAAAATAAGTGATATGAGATCTAAATAGAGCTGATAAAAATTCCAATGGTCTATTTCAATATTTGTTATTTTACATAGCAATTTTTACTATAATCTATTATAAATGTGTTTATAAGCATTTTTTTCTCCTTTTCTTTCTTCTTTCTTCCCTCACCCTTTTTTGGGTTTGGGGTAGGTGGGTGGGTAGGTCTGACTTCATTAAAATTTTTCATTTTGTTTCTGTATTCTAACATTTGTTTTAGAGTAGTGACATTGTTAAATATATTTGATGCTCTCTGTCACTCTTTTGAAGGAATTTAAGTCATTACTTAGCTGCCTCAAATTAAATATTACTAAAATAACTCAGGTGATTTTTTTGAATTCAAAACTATTTGCATCTGAGCTTTATACTTGAGAATTTGTCTGGATACCAAATTTATGTCTTATTCATTCTTTTCCCATTTATATGTCTGGTCAGTGTTCTTATTTGTCTTAAGGCAATAAATGTGACTTTGAAAAAATTGAAGTCAATTTGTTTTTTTCTACTAATTATGGTCTGATCAATATTCTTGGCTGATAAATTTGGGAACTATTTGTATATAAGTATGTATTCTGGTGTTGAATGTTCTGTGACTTTACCTTAGGGTTTTTTTTTTTTTTTCTTTGTTTTAGTGTGAGTTACCCATGAATTTTTCTTGAATTACATTCTTTAAGTAAATGTTCTATTTCATCATTCTCTTCATCTCTTACTGGAAAATTAAATAAGTATATGTTGAAACCATTCTAATTTCAGTATTTTATTTTCTCTTAATTATTTGGATGTTTTAATAGTTATTTTAATCTTTTTATTCTATTTATGTATCTCTTTTAATGATTTCCACTAATTTTATTCTTCTATTTATTTTTTCCAATATTACCTTCTATTTGAGAATGTGTCACATATTTCATTTCATACTGTCATCTTTCATCTTATTTCATAACCTCTGTTCTTTCACTATCTCTTTTGACTGCTGTTCTTTTTATTTGCTTTTTGCTCTTTTAAAAAAATAATTTATTTTGATTAGGTATATATGACAGCAGAATCCATTTTGATTCATTGTACACATTTGCAGCACAACTTTCATTCCTCTTGTTGTATACTATGCAGCGTTCCACCATATGTGCCTGCCCTGATTCCTCCTCCCCATCCTTCCCTCCCCTTTGTCCAATCAAAGTTCCTCTATTTTTTTCCCATGCCCACTCTCCCATTATTGACCAGCATCCACTTATCAGAGAGAGAATTTTGCCTTTGGTTTTTTTTGGGAGGATTGGCTTACTTCACTTAGCATGATATTCTCCAACTCCATCCATTTACCTACAAATGTCATAATTTTATGCTGATTAATATTTCATTGTGTATATTTACCACAGTTTCTTTATCCATTCATCTATTGAAGGGCATCTAGGTTGCTTCCACAGTTTAGCTATAGTGAATTGAGCTGCTATAAACATTGATGTAACTGTGTTACAATAGTATGCTGATTTTAAGTCCTTTGGGTATAGACGGAGGAACAAGATAGCTGGGCCAAATGGTGGTTCCATTCCAAGTTTTCTGAGGTATCTCCACGCTGCTTTCCAGAAACGTTGCACCAATTTGCAGTCCCACCAGCAATATATGAGTGTGCCTTTTCCCCCCCATACTTGTCAACATTTCTTGTTGTTTGTATTCTTAATAGCAGCCATTCTGATTGGAGTGAGACAAAATCTTAGGGTTGGGTTTTGATTTGCATTACTCTAATTGCTAGAGATGTTGAACATTTTTTCATATATTTGTTGATCCATTGTATATCTTCATCTGATGTCTGTTCAGCTCCTTAGACCATTTATTGATTGGGTTATTTGTTTTTGTTGTTTCTTTTTTCAGTTCTTTATACCTCCTGGAGATTAGTGCTCTATCTGATGTAGAGGCAAAAATTTGTTCCCAAAATGTAGGCTCCCTCTTCACATCATTGATTGTTACTTTTGCTGAGAAGAAGCAGTTTTGTTTGAATCCATCCCATTTATTAATTCTTGATTTTATTTCTTGTGCTTTATGAGTCTTGTTAAGGAAATCAGGGCCTAATCTGACGTGATGAAGATTTAGGCCTACTTTTTTCTTCTATTAGGTGCAGGGTCTCTGGTCTAATTTCTAAGTCCTTGATCCACTTTGAGTTGAATTTTGTGCATGTTGAGAGAAAGAGGTTTAGTTTTATTTTGTTGCATATGGATTACCAGTTTTCCCAGCATCATTTATTAAAGAGGCTATCCTTTTTCCAGTGTATATTTTGGGTGCCTTTGTCTAGTATAAGATAACTGAATTTATGTGCATCTGTCTCTATGTCTTTGATTATGTACCATTGGTCTACCAGACTGTTTTGGTTCCAATACCATGTCATTTTTGTTATTGTAGCTTTGTAGTATATTTTAAGGTCTGGTGTTGTAATGCCTCCTGCTCCACTCTTGTTGCTAAGGATTGCTTTGACTATTCTGGGTCTTTTATTTTTTCAAATGAATATCATGATTGATTTTTCTATTTCTATACGATATGGCAATGGGATTTTAATGCAATTGCATTGGATCTGTATAGCACTGTGGGTAGTATGGCCATTTTGACAATACTAATTTTGCCTATTGAAGAGCATGGAGATCTTTCCATCTTCTAAGGTTCTTCAATTTCTTTCTTTAGTGTTCTATAGTTTTCATTATAGAGGTCTTTCACCTGCCTTGTTAGATTGACTCTCAAGTATTTAATTTTTTTTTGAGGCTTCAGTGAATGGGGTAGTTTTCTTTACTTCTCTTTGAGAGGATTCATCACTGATGTATAGAAATGAATTCAATTTATGGGAATTGATTTGTATGTGGCTACTTTGCTGAATTTATTTATTAATTCTAGAAGCTTTCTGGTGGAGTTTCTTCGATGCTCCAAGTATAGAATCATGTCGTCAGCAAATAATGATAGTTTGAGTTATTCTTTTCCTATTTGTATCACTTTAATTTCTTTCATTTGTCTAACTGGTGTGGCTAGAGTTTCAAGGACTATGTTGAATAGAAATGGTGAAAGAGGGCATCCCTGTCTGTGCCTAGTTTTTAGAGGGAATGCTTCTTATTTTTCTCCATTTAGAATGATGTTAGCCTTGGGTTTAGCATACATAGTTTTTACAATGTTGAGATATGTTCCCACTATCACTAGTTTTTCTAGTGTTTTGAAAATGAAAGGGTGCTGTATTTTGTCAAATGCTTTCTCTGCATCAATTGATATAATCATGTGATTTTTATCTTTGAGTCTATTGAGGTAATGAATTATATTTATTGTTTTCTGTTCGTTGAACCAAACTTGCATCCTGGAAATGAACCCTACTTGATCATGGTGCACTATTTTTTAAATATGTTTTTGTATGTGATTTGCTAGAATTTTATTGAGTTTTTTTTTGCATCAATGTTCATCAGGGATATTGATCTGAAAATTTCTTTCCTTGATGTGTCTATGCCTGGTTTTGGTATGAGGATGATACTAGCTTCATAGAATGAGTTAGAAAGGGTTCCCTCCTTTCTATTTCATGGAATAATTTGAAGAGTGTTGGTATTAATTCTTCTGTCTTGAAGAATTCTGCTGTGAATTCTTCTGGTCCCAGGCTTTTCTTGGTTGGTAGGCTTTTGATGTCATCTGCTATTTTCCTTGCTTGAAATTGATTGTTTAAATTGTGTATGTCCTCTCGATACAGTTTGGTTTATGTATATGCCTCTAGAAATTTGTCAGTGTCTTTGAGATTTTCTGTTTTATTGGAATATAAATTTTCAAAATAGTTTCTAATTGTCTTCTGTATTTCAGTAGTATCTGTAGTGATATTTTCTTTCTCATCACGAAATTTAGTAATTTGAATTTTCTCCCTCCTTCTTTGCATTAGGTTGGCTAAAGGTTTGTCAATTTTGGTTTTCAAACAACCAGCTTTTTGTTTTTTAATTGTTTCTTTTTATTTCAATTTAATTGATTTCCACCCTAATCTTAACTGTTACCTGTCTTTTAGTACTTTTGGGGGTTGGTTTGTTCTTCTTTTTCCAGGGCTTTGAGATGTAATGTCAGGTTGTTTATTTGTTGACTTTTTCTTCTTTTAATGAATGAGCTTAATGCAATAAACTTTCCTCTTAGCACTACCTTCATAGTGTCCCAGAGATTTTGATAAGTTGTGTTGGAGTTCTCATTGACATCTAAGAATTTTTTGATCTCCTCTCTGATGTCTTCTGTTATCCATGCACCATTCAATATAGTATTAGTTAGTCTCCAGGTGTTGGGGTAACTTCAATCTTTTATTCTATTATTGATTTATAATTTCATTCCATTATGGTCAGATAGAATGGAGGGTAGAATCTCTACATTTTTGTATTTGTTAAGGCTTTCTTTGTGGCATAACATACAGTCTATTTTTGAGAAGGATCTATGTCCTGCTGAGAAGAAAGTGTATTTGCTCATTGATGGATGGAATAGTCTGTATATGTGTGTTAAGTTTAAATTATTTATTGTTTTATATTATATTATTAATTGTTTTACAGTTTCTTTGTTTAGTTTTTGTTTGGAAGATCTATTCCGTGGTGAGAGAAGTATATTAAAGTCACCCAACATTATTGAGTTGTGGTCTATTTGGTCCTTGCAGTTGAGAGGGTATGTTGGATATACATAGATGCCCCATTGTTTGGTGCATAGATATTTATGATTGCTATGTATTGTTGATGCATGAATCCCTTAAGCAGTATAAAATTTCCTTCTTTATCCTTTCACTAGCTTTTGTTTGAAGTCTACTTTATCTGATATGAGGATGGAAACCCTTGCTTGTTTATGCAGTCCAGGAGAGTGGTACATCTTTCCCCACCCTTTCACCTTCAGTCTGTGGATGTCTTTTTCCTGTGAGATGAGTTTCTTGAAGGTAGCTCATTGTTGGGTCTTTTTAAAAAAAAATCAACTTGTCAATCTATGTTTTTTAATTGATGAGTTTAGGCCATTGACATTCAGGGTTATTATTGAAATATGATTTGTATTCCCAGTCATTTTGGTTTATTTTTGTTTTTTTAACTTAATTTGGTTTCTCCTTTAATTGGTGTTTCCTTTAGTGTAGTTACTCCCTTTGCTGATTTTCATTTTTTTTCATTTCCTCTTTCTGGAATAATTTGCTGAGAATACTCAGTAGTACAGGCTTTCTCATTGTAAATTCTTTTAATTTTCGTTTATCATGAAAGGTTTTTATTTTGTGATCAAATCTGAAGCTTAATTTTCCTGGATATAAGATTCTTGGTTGGCACCCATTTTGTTTCAGAGCTTGGTATATGTTGTTCCAGGGTCTCTTGGCTTTGAGGCTCAGGGTTGAAAATCAGCTGAGATTCAGATTGTTATCCCCCTGTATGTAATCTGATCCCTCGCTCTTGCAGCCATTAGATTCTACCCTTATTTTGTACACTAGGGATTTTCATTATAATATGCCTTGGTGTAGATCTGTTGTAATTTTCTACATTTGTATATTTTTCTCATTTAAAATGTATAACTTTAATTACATTTGGTAATTTATGTACATTTTTACATTGTCCTGTAAGCCTCTTATATTTGATTTTCTCAATCATTCTTCATGTTTGGGGAATTCTGTGATATTATTTCATTGAAGAGATTATGCATTTCTTTAACTTGAATCTCTGTGCCTTCCTGTATCCCAATAAATCTTAAGTTTTGTCTTTTGATGCTATACTATAAATCTTGGATGTTCTCTTCATGATTTCTTACTATTTTCACTGTGTGGTCAACTTTATTTTCAAGATTGTATATTTTGTTTTCATTATGTGATGTTTTGTCTTCCATGTGATCTAGTCTGCTGGTGATGCTTTCTATTGAGTTTTTTGTTTGCTTTATTGTTTCCCTCATCACAAAGAATTTCTGACTGTTTTTTTTTTCCCAGAATCTCTATCTCTTTTTTGAAGTAATCTTTTGTTACCTATATTTGCTCCCTTATCTCTTTTTTGGTTTGATCAATTGTTGCCTATATTTGCTCCCTTATCTCTTTGTTGGTGTGATCAATGGTTGCCTGTATTTGCTCTCTTATCTCTTTGATGGAGTGATCAATTTCAATTTTGCCTATATTTGCTCATTTAGGTCATTCTTTAATTAGCAGATCATTTCAATTATGTACATTCTGAACTCCTTCTCTGATATTTCATCAACTGAGATATCCATGGATTCTATTTTGTAATAAATTGGTTTGTTTAGGGCACTTTCTTTCTTTATTTTTCATGTTGTCTATGTGTCTTCCTTTCTTGCAGTGCAGATCTGAGGTATTGCAGTTTCTACCTATAATCTTGTAGTGTTCCTATAGATTATTCATACCTCACCTTAGTGTTGGGCTTACAGTCCCTGGCCAGTGTCCTGTGATGGATGCTACTGTATTTAAAAGTGGTGGCAGCAATAGCAGAGGTAACTCAAGATAGCTGTGAGGGTGTCCCAAGGTAGATGCAACCACTTTTAGGATGGGGCTGAAAGGGAGTCCCTTACAATGACTTTGGACTGCCTGTTCGGGTATGCTGCTAGCTCCAGGCCCTGTCATCCCAAGGTGGAGAGATATGCTGATGACTGCAGTGTCCCAAGATGGAGGTGGGCTAGGCCTTGGCTCCTGGGTGGGTCAGCAGGTCCACTAGGGCAGTCCTAGGCTTGGGCCTGGGGTCTGGCATGGGTCCTAAGGTCAGCAGGCGTGGTCCTGCTGTTGTTCTATTTTTAATGTTCATTGTTTCATTGAAGTTTCTTAATAAATATTGGTGAAAATAAATTGCATGTTTATTAATAATTTCAACTACTTCATGGTAAATCATCTCAGATACTCGTTTTCCAATTCTTAGAATGCTACATTGTTACATAAAATTAAAAATGAAGATTTTACCTAACAGGTTTGGTAAGGCTATAAATTCATGAGCTCTATAATTTAGCAGACTTTAGCACTGTAACATTTATATTTTAGTGATCTCATCCCTAAGGGAAAAGTAATAAGATTAATATAACATGGCCACCAAAGTTCTATTACTTGCTTTCAGATTAGTCTGTAAAGATTTTATTTTTTTTTCTTTTTACTTTGATTTTTATGATGCTATAAATGGAGGTGTGACATAATACATGTTTCAAGACTTCTGGTCACACTTAAATATCTACAAATAATAATGTTTAAATAGGAACATGGCTGACATGAGGCAGATCCTCTATTCATACTGTGTTTATAAATCAGCATATTTTACACTACTATTTTATTTTGATATGGTTTGTTAAATTATTAATATATTTAAGGATTTAATGCCAGAAATCTATTCTCTGATATCAATATGTTGCAGCTATAGTTCCTTTTTTTCCAAACAAAGGAAATGGACTCAGAATAATATATAAGAGAAAAATACACATCCATATGTGTATGTGTATGTATGCATGTAAACATATATATGAGTGTGTGTATGTGAGAGGAGGTGATTAAAATTCTTTGAATCAGACACAAAAACAAATGATCACTACAGATTTATGCTCATGAATAGACTTTTAGGGTCCTAATGTTAAGATAAATTATCTCAAACCTATTTCTCTTCTTGTATTATTCAGTCAAGATTAGAAGTTCGAAAGGGAGAGAATGCCTAATTGCACTCTTTTGAATGGGTGTCTGCCTATGGGCCAGGGGATAGAAGACCGTCCTTTATAGTTGCAGAGTCACAGACTGATTAGATCAGAAGTATTTCTCCAAAGCACAATCATAATGCCATTATACAAAGGAAGAATACCTTCAGGCAGAGGAAAGCAACAAACATTTACTGCTTCAATATTCTCTCAACTCTCAAAGGAAATATGAATATAATAAAATTTTAATTCCCTTTTGTTTCTCAAAACCATTTCTTTTCAATGAAATCCATTTGATCTTCAGAATATAGCCAAGAGTGCAGGGGTTTTCAACACTGGTTTCCCAGTAGAATCTCCTTTGAAGCATAAAAAAGTTTTGACTCAGAGTGGTCTGAGGATAAGGATTGGGGTTTTTTTTTAATAAAAACTTTTTTTTAAACTGCTATCTCTGCTAATTATAATGTACAGTAGAGATGAGATCAATTAGCTTTGTTGTTAAGACTTTAAGAGCCATAGTTGGATTGCATGAATTCAAATCTCAATTAAATGCCTTACTAACCTGGTGACATTGGACAAGTTATTTAAACTCATTTGTAAATTGGACTCTTGCAAAAAATAAATAATACATTTAAATGCCCGAAGTAGAGTCTCTGGCATGAGATAAGGACTCAGCTGCTGTTAATTATCATCATTGTTGCTCAGGTTGACTTCCTTCTTTTTGAGATAAGTGTTCATTTTCTTCTTTTACCATTGAGTATTCTCTAATAAACTTTATTAATGAAAGTGCAGATTGATAAGCATTTATGAGAATATAAAGCATCAATTATATAATTTGCAATATTTAATTTTTTTTTTAGTTGAGACATTCAGTTGTGGAATGAGTGATAAATAGGGGTTAGTTCAACTAACCATAGCAGTTGCTGAGTAGATTAGCAGGTATTACTCTCCAACATGGAAGGAGGCTACAAGTACCAACAAGGAGGTTTCTCTTACATGTGTTTCAGAGAGAATTATTATGTCTAGGGTTCTCATGCCTAAGCATGATTGTGGTAAGTATGCAGTCCCATCTCATGATGCAAGCACCTGGCTTAGAATTGCCCTATCTAGAACAACCTCCTACCTGAATCTTATGTGCAATAGTCAGTTTATGGCTTTTATGGATTGGTTCTTCCTTAAATATAATAGGTAGAGGGACTCTTGTACAGGACCTTATACAATTATATTCCTGAAGCTGTTAGCCACTGAGTTTTATCCTGGATCAGAAATTAATAGGTGATGTTTTTTACAAGAGTGGTGATAATTATGATATTATTGACAGGTGATAACTATGATATTATTGTCCAAGTTTTTGTACCAATATGATTACAATGCTAACTTGAAGTTTTCAAAGTATCTGTAAATGGCTCCACATATTCCAGGTCTGGGATGAAAGTCTTTTTTATGTTGATGTAACCTTTTCAGCACAAAATTTAGGAAGGAGAGGGGTTAACCTATAAATTTAGTCCTTATGTGTTACTTATGGTATTGGTTCATTTTGTGCCACCATGACAGAATACCACAGACTAATTTATAACAAACAGAAATTTATTGGAGCTCAGTTGTAGATCCTGAGAAGTCTATGATTGAGGGGCCAGCATCTGGTGGGGTTCTTTCCTTGCATTATTTGGTTGGTGGAAGGTAAGAGGCTTAGCGCACAAGAGGGAGATGCACTCTTCCTTTTATGATGCCATTAATCTCATCCATAAGGGAATAGTCCTTGTGGTCTATTCATCTCCTAAATGTCCTACCTCTGAAGACTCTTACAATGGGAATAAAAGGGAATAAAATTCAGCGTGAGTTTTGGAAGGACTAACCATCCAAATCATAGCAACTTTTTAATTCACTGTCTACATTAGCTTTATAAAAATGGTAAAACTAGTATTGCTTTTCAAGAATTGGGTATTTATAAACTTCATACACTATTTATTTTAAACCTACAATTTTTAAAGTAATATAAATCTAATTAGTGAATACAGTAAGACCTGAATGAATATTTATAACTGATGCTAAAAAGAAAATATATTAATCTCCTGACATGACTAGAATGAAATAAGCTTGATAATGTGATGTACCATTTCATGTCTAAGTCCATACAATGTATAATTTAGTGAGATGATTTTTGTGAATAAAGAGGAACAAATAATATTTGAACATTTTTTTACCCATTAAGTCCCAAATTTGGAATTGGATGTATATTTCTATAAAATTAACACAACTGCACTAAACTAGGTGAAAAAATAATAATCTAGAGCCAATATGTTATTATGTGGATCAGTATTATTCATATTAATTTATATTATAATTACTATATGATTGTAGTCTTCTCATTATAATGATCATATTATTTTCACCAAGAGTTAAGTCATAACAATTCCAAAGTAGATATCATATCATATTCAGTATGGTATTAAAATACTCTATGACAAAGAAGTGACAGAGATTTAAAAAAAAACAATCAATACTGGAAAATGTATTATGTACTTGATCATCTAATATAATATTAATATTATTTATAGATAAAAAGAAAATTCTTGTTAGATGTTAGAAAAGCACTTCTAATTAATCATCCCCAAGATATTACCTTTGAAAATTGACATTCATCTCTTTTCTTATTGTAAACCTCAGTGTTTCATGATTGGTTCTTTGCTGCTTTTTTGGGATTAGTGATGCCTTAGTTTGATTTATGTTGCTATAACAGAATACTTGAGATTTAGTGCTTTACAGAAAAAGAAGTCTATTAAGCTTACAGTTCTGAAGGGCAAAAAGCACAGCCGTGGTATTGATTTATGGTGAGACCCCGATGTAGATGTCATCGCATGGGGAGTATTTGTGTGAAACAGGAGGAGTTGGGCTTGCTCTTATACATTAATGTGTTATTACCAAACTGGTCCTTCAAGAACTACACTAATCCCTTGCAAGGGTGGTGCCCCATGATCTAATCATCTTTTACAAGCCAGTCACCTCAATACTTTCACATCTTCCAGCACATGAAGCTTTGGATCAAACCAACTCCAAACTGTAGCAAGTCCTAATAAGAAATTCCTATGGGTTGCTGATAACTTCAAGGTTCCTTTTTGCTTTTCTTTTATTCTTGGAATTGTTCATTGTATCCTGACCTCACAGATTTCTTTCTTTTTCCCTAGGCCCATCTGCACAGAATATTTAATACAATTTGACTTTCAAAGAAATATGAACATTTTCAAGAATAAATATTGAGGAGATAAGAGTCATAGATGCTCTAAGACACAATTTATACCTAGAGTATGTGTTTTTTAAGTATTTTGTTAGTTGTAGTTGGATACAATACTTTTATTTTATTTATTTGCTTTTATGTGGTGCTAAGGATGGAACCCAGTGCCCCACACATGTGAGGCAAGCTCATTACCACTGAGCCACAACCCTAGCCCCTAGAGTATGTGTTAATGTTACTTTTTTTTCTTGTTTCTTTGGAAAGGTGAGTTTCCTGGCCAAATAAATTTGATTTTGAAAACTGTTACATTTGTGATACTTTTATATCTGTTTTATGCAAAGGAAGACTTCAACCAATACGTATATTTTCAGCAACAATAATGTGTTTAAACTTCCATGTATAGTTAGAATCTCTTGATTTTCATGTATCATTTGACTAATGGAGATTAGCTCCATATTAACTTTAATGTTTATAATTACTTAACATCCTGATGGAAAAAAATGAGAAAATATTTCCCTCTCAAAAAATGACTTAATTTGAAATATTTATAAATTTTCATTTTGACTCTTGGATTTTATGATGCAAAAAAATTAGAAAACAACACTTTCTAGTGCAAAAACTTCCCCAGAGGATTACACTAAGAATCAGAACTTTTTTTTATTTCAAAGGATTATCTATTTATACTTTAGTTTCCCTAAGGCTTTATTCTTTTTAGCAAGAATGTATAAATATCTTATTAACTTTATATAGAACTTTAATATTTAAAGACAGTGTTTTGTAGCCCTAGGGCACAACAGAAACTTAGTGTGAGGAGGTTTTGAAGAACAGACCAAAAAATTGGTTATTAAAACTCCTGAGTTGTCATACCCACACATATTGCTCTCCCTCCTCTAACTTCAGGAGCCCTCACCTCAAATTGTCATCACTTTCATTGTCCCTCTTGTTATTTTTTAAGGGACACTGTAGGTGATGTACAGCAAAACATTTGCAAAGTTGAGTGGGAACAATTTTTGAAAATACATTTAACTGTTAAGGAGCTCTCCAATGTAGGGTGACTTTAGGCACTCTAGCAAGTTTTATTTGTCGAAATTATACAGGAATCATTTCTAATTCAATAATTACATCTTTAGACAAATTCTTCCTCTTCATTTGCCATGAAATTAACATTTTTTCTATGATGGAAGTGGTCTAAGACATATATAATTTATATATATATATATATATATATATATATATATATATATATATACCTTATGTTTATCTTTACTTTTGAATCCCACGTACAAATAAAGATGTTGTGTCTGCCAAAACTAAAATGAATAAATAAATATTAAAATTCTCTCTCTCTCTCTCTCTCTCCCCCCCTCACTTTCTCTTTAAGAAAAAAGAACCATGAAAATTTTTTCAAAAGAATCTTTATTAACTTTATATTGTAACCAAAATTTTTATCTATGCATATACACCTATACTCTGGAGTCCCTACTATCTTTCAGATATTTGTTTAGTTTGGTGTGGTTTGGTGCTAGGAATTGAACTCCTTGGGCGCTTATCACTGAGTTATGTTTCCAGTCCTTTTTTTTTTTTGAGACAGGTGATATATCACTAATCTCTCAATAAGTTGCTTATAGCCTTTCTATGTTGTTAAGGCTGTCTTTCAAGACACAATCTGCTGAGGGCCATTGCCAAGTAGGAATGACGCATCAAAATTTCCTTGCCAGCATATCCCATGTTGCTTAGAGGAAGGACTCGTGGAAATGGACTTGCCTTGGACATTCGCTGTGACATTGCATGTATGTTTGAGAAAGGTGACCCTGCTCAAGGACCAGGGTGGATCTGGGTTTAGGGAGGATCCTACTGGATGGGGGCAGATCCAGGTTTAGGGTGTATCCTTCAGGTTTTAGGGAGTATCCCGCTCCTTGGGTTTAGGGCGTTCCTGGTTTAGAACAATCTGGGTTTAGGGCGGTTCCAGGTTTAAGTTTATTCCTGCTGGGAATAGGGCATATCCTGCTGCCTGAGTTCCCGTTGAGTTCTGTGGAATTCAAAAAGTATTTGGGATTCAAACCTGGTGGAGTATGTGAATTTTGCGGCAGAACCTGAATTTCCCCAGAACATGTTTGTAGAGGCCGGTGTGAGTTCGGGAATAAAGAATTGCTGTTTGAATCTACAAAGCTGTGAGTGGCTCATGATCTTGCGCCCAGCCAGGCTGCGGCAACAATCCTTCTGACTTGCCTCTCCAGCCTCTAGTATATTGGCCACCACACCTAGCTCTTTCAGATTATTATAATAACCCTTTCAACAACACTGCCCAGGCTACAGAATATCTCTTTGACTGGTGCATTTTATCCCTGTGGAAAGTTTATATGAAGTAGCCAATGTAGGACTATTCTGTACAGATTTGTTGGAATAAACAGGGATTATTGTTTTTTAAGCTCCTTTCTGAACAGCTGTTTGGTTTCATTGTTCATAAAAGTGCTGGAAAAAGAATGTAAATTCATTTGTTTGAAATCTACAGAGATTTACATAAGCTCAATCACCTTTTGTTCTAGAGTTTGGAACCTCAGGACATAGTAAGGTAAATAAAATATGTTAAAATTGAGATATTCAGTACACGTATCGACACACACATCCACACATACACACACAAAAACACTTTCTGGGAGCAATTGGTAGTTCTTGCATTACTAATAGTGTATCAGGGACATAGTAACATAAACAAAATATGTTAAATGTGAAACATTCAATACACACATACACACACCCACAAAAAAAAAAAATTTTTCTAGGAGGAATTGGTAGTTTTGGCCTTATTACTAGTGTATCAGGGCTGGGGCAGGATTCAGGAAGTGCTAAAATCTCACTCAAGCTAAGAGTAGTTTACTAGATTCCTCCCTATTTCACCTATAATACAAGCTAGAGTGAACTTCATCTGTCAGCAACAGCAATTGGGAAAATACGCTGGCAGATTTTTTTTTAGATAAATTGACAGTTTTGATATTTGGGTATTTTTGTGTCTTGGTCACAGCTGATGAAGCACTTGTGAAAAATTTTATGGCTCCTAAATATCACCATTTTTTTGTATCATTTCTTTCATATTTCCTTCTTTTTTTGTGTGGTGCTAGAGATTGAACCCAGGACCTTGTGCATACAAGGCAAGCACTCTAAAAACTGAGCTACATCCTCAGACTCTCTCTCACATTTCTGTTCACTAGAGGTGATGATGGTAATTGGGAATTTTGTCCCAAGTATGGTACATTTCTTAAGACCGGACTAATATCCAGTGTATCTAAATCTCTCTACTCATTCATGATTTTGCCAAAGAGACACTCACAGTAGTTTTCTCTTTAAATGTATCTATAGATGGAGGGAGACTGTCTCATTTAATATTCTGCTTTATTTTCAACATCATTCCCTATTAATATTTGCTTTTTACAGTGTTGCTAAGGTTGGAACTGACTATCTTGCACATTCTGCACACACACTCTAACAGTGAACTTTGCCTCTATGTCCCAATTCTAACTTTAGGTTGGATAGATTCATTCATTCACTTCTAATGTTATTTTTCATATGGTTGATTTTACATATGCCTTTCTATTGCTGTTAACAATACTATTGATCTACATATGATTTCAGATTTGATTTATATTATGATATATTGGTCTGTATTATTGCAATATAGTTTCATAATATACATTAAATGTGTCTCATAACAATAACTATATTTGTTTTATTAAAGGTTTTGAAGTATTTTACATATATTTTATTTCTAAGATAATTTTTTGGTCCCTTCTTTTCTTTTCTTTTATTTGGTACTTGGAATTAAACTCAGGGGAATTGAGCCACATCCCCAAACATATTTTGTATGACATTAGGCACAGTGTCTCACTGAATTACTTAGGGCCTCACTTTTTCTGATGCTGGCTTTGAGCTCAAAATACACCTCCCAAGGTACTGGGATTACAATTATGCACCAACAGGTCCAGCTCTCTTCTTGTATTTAAAGAAAACATGCTAAAATTTTGATAGGAAAATATTATATATTAAATTGAGTTAAAATAGTTGTCTTTATAATGATTAGTTTTATTTACACACATGCTATTTTATGTGCTTTTGTAAATTTTTATTTAGTCTGTGATAAGTTCCACATATTTTCCTTGAAATCCATTATACATATGATGTATTTAACAGATGTAACCTCAGTATAATACTTATGTGGTATTTTGTTCTCTAATTAAACCAAAAATCTTTCTGGGCTCCAGAAACCATTTTTTTTTCTCAAACTTTATCATTTTTATTTTTCTAAATCACCTCATCTTTCCTCCTAGACCACAGATTTCTACTGTATTGACAAGTATAGCTCTAGTCTTATGCTATCACATACTTGTATGCTGTCATTGTACACACATACAATAATTTCTACAGGTCTAAGCTGCTTGGTGAGGAGTATTTCATATATATATATATATATATATATATATATATATACAGTTTTCATGATGAAATAACAGCAATTTCTACTCCATCAATTGTTAATTTTATGTATTATGTTCTTTTATTTATTATCCTTTTTATAGAATTACTTTTTCCAAATTATTGAGATTAATGAATTTTAAACAATTGAGTATAACAGTGCAGTCTGTAAATTTTCTTTTTTAACCTAAGACAAAATACATCCCAATTTTAATAGGCTTATTGTTATGTAAATGAAATTTAAAAACCTGCATATATAACACCCTTACCTGACCTTACTCTGGACTATTAATATCTGGGTGGAGGGGATCTCAAAATGATCCATGGAAAAAGCAGAACAGAGATGGATCAGGATGTGACATTGGTGGATACTGAGTATGTAGTAGTGAGTATTCATGAATAAGTATTGGTGGAATAGGTACAGGTAGAGAAAAAAGTGCTGTGAAGAAAAGAGGGGAAAGAATGACCAGCTCAAGAGTTCAGATTTAAAAAGTCTAATGGTGGATCAATGATAGTATGAGAGAAAAGGGTAGTTTCTTTGGAGGCAGAAATAAGGTAGAAGTGAAAGAAGAAGGTAACTCTGGCACAGTCCCAATGAGTAAGAGTCAAATGAACAAATGAACAAATGAACACTTCTCTCTCTCTCTCTCTCTCTCTCTCTCTCTCTCTCTCTATATATATATATATATATATATATATATATATATATATCATTAGATTAAAATCAGCCAGCCTCAGCAACTTAGAGAGGCTCTAAGAAAATCAGCAAAACCCTTTTTCTTAGAATATTTTATTAAAGGCTGAGAGTGTTTCTTAGTAAAAAAGCATATCTAATTTCAATTTGTCATATGAGAGAGAGAGAGAGAGAGAGAGAGAGCTTGCAAAAATTTAAAAAAGTAATCAGTGACACTGTTAGTGTCAAGGATGTAAATAATTTAAAAGTAATAGTGAGCTAGTTGGAAAACTCATCTAGGTTATTAACTACTGCTTGGGAAGTTAGTCTACTCTCCAAAATATAAAAGTGAGAGAGAAATCCTTTATCAAAGTGTATATAAGAAAAAAGGAGTTTTGACACAGCTTTTAGTTGACCCAGTCTGGGTCAACTTTAGAAGGTGATTAGGATTCTGCAAAGATAATAAATCCTTGAGTTTTTTGGAATAATGTGATTTTATCTAGTCTTCATAAATGAAGATTGAGGCCTAATATAAATCAGGCTTGGCAAAGGAAAAACATTTCAATGAAAAATAAATGTATGAATAAATACATAAAACAATATTTAACCAAAAGTCAACATTCAGAATATTTATGCAATTATGTAATCACCAGTAATGTAAAAACAATGACAACTAAAGAAAAAGTGAATTAATAAAAAACAAATAAATAATGCAATGAATGAATTAATTAATGAATAGCTAACAAGTGCAAAGATGTAATGTGACTGGAATTGTCAAAGTCAGCTTGGAGCCATGAAAAAGTGTAAAGGTACATAGAAATGGTGTTTTACTACTTACTGAAACATACACTATAAACAATAAATTCCACTCCTAGGTGGGAAGAGTTGAACACAGAACCCATTCACCTGACTCTATCACTTGGGAACTATGCAAAAAATTATCTTTTTCTTTTCCTCAAATTGTATTGCTGCTTCCAAGAACACTACCCTCTATATTCATGCTATCATTGTAGACTTGTAGCATCTGAACCCCTCTACTGTTCAAGTTTTTCTTATTTTTTTCATTGCTCTTTTTCTCCCTACCCCCATATCATCCACCAATACTTATTTTGTATAGCAAAATCTACATACTCAGCAATCACAAATCTTATCTTACTATATCCATTTCCTACCTTGTGCATGACCACTTTGAGATCCCCTCCATGAAAACATCAATAGTCCAAAGTGATCAGAATGGGGGTAAAAATTGCAGAATATTAAAGGTCAGTTAAACAACAAAAAAAGCTATAAAGTGTGCTTCATTTAAAGGTGAAAATAAAAAAGAAAATCTTTAGACTTCACTAGTTAAAATAAAAGATCAAAAATTTATGAGTCTCAATAATTTGAATTATACTTGTGAGTCACTTTTTGGGGGGAAGGGATATAAGAACATTGTTAAAGAGTTTAAAGTTCAAACTTTTTTTTTATGAGACAAGGAATAGAAAAATTAAAAAAAATGTATATAAAAGTAATTGTGATATCATTTTCATAAAAATATATATACATATTTATTCACAAATTGCTTTAACCTTATAAACAGTTATAAGTGTCAATACATTTCTCTCTGGGCTAGGTGCTATTATTGGAAGAAAACTTTGCCTTAAAAGAACCCCATACAGATGCATTTAATGCAATTAACAGGCTAATAATAATAATAATAATAATAATAATAATAATAATAAGTGAGGTGAAGAGATTTCAGGTTGTGAAGCATACCTGTAATATAAGTTACTTGAAAAGACATCACAGGAGAAATTTATACATTGTCTGAAGACATATATGTATATATTATTTATAAAAAGTGTTTGAGTTCTGTAGTGAGGGTGCACAAGTCCAATACACAGTCTTTTTTTTTTCTTGAATACTTTTTGTTGTAGATGGACACAGTATCATTAGTAGTTTGTTTGTTGGCTTTTTTAAATATTTATTTTTAGTTTTTGGCAGACACAACTTCTTTGTTTGTATGTGGTGCTGAGGATCAAACCTGGGCCACCCGCATGCCAGCGAGTGTGCTACTGCTTGAGCCACATCCCCCTCTTGGGTGGCTTTTTAATAGGTGCTTCGTATTCAACGTATTCAACCCAGGACCTCATGCATGCTACGGAAGTTCTCTACCACTGATCCATAACCCTAGTGATATACCTAGCCTAGTTATCTCATTAGATTAGAAGCCAGCTTGTCACAAGTTATGAAGGATTCATTTCTGTTTTCTGTAAAAATATCAGGATGTCTGTATGGCCCGGCCATTAGTTGATGTTGTAAAGCTGATTGGAATGCTTGCCCGTGCCCTGAACTCACCCAGGTCCGGTTTTCCCTGACCATATAACAACCCTTTCCTAAACCTTAGTGACACCTCATAAATTCTGGCCCTCCCTGGCCAGATAACGACCCTCTCTGAGTCTCTAAGATCTCCATAAATTCTGATGCCGGGGCCAGCAAAAATGTAAACTTGTGTTATGCTCCTCAGAGTGTTGTTATCTGTAACCCCCCCTTTGTGTAACTTTTTGGGCTATAAAACTGGGCCACAAAGAAGCCTCGGGGCTGTCTTGTTCCCGCCGTTTTGGGAGGGAAAGGCAGCCCAGCAGGTCAAAATAATAAGCTTGCTTTAATTTGATTTTAATTGGAGTCAGTGGTCTTTTCTTGCGTCCTGGTCTAACACCTAGTCCACAAAGTCCTTTACTTAATCTTTTTTTTTTTGGGGGGGGGAGTGTATGCGTGCAGTGCAGGGGATTGAATCCATGGCCTTATATCAGCAAAACAAGCACTCTACTGACTAAGCTATATTCTCAGCCCTGATCTGTAGTCGGTTAACAATGACAATGGAGCAGCCTGTCATTTAGACTTTGATTCTGTGCCCACTTGGCTCAGGTTGGAGGCAGTGCCTGAAGCCTTGACCAATCAGTCACTTAGTTGAGAACTGTCCAATCCTCAGGCAGCCAGTGATGAGGGGGAGGTCTTCCACAATCTTCTGTTCTCTTGGTGTCTGGAACCCGCCATTGTTTCAATCTTTTTGTAGGGTTCTGTCCTGGATCCAGAGCCCAGGTGTCTGTGCTGTGCAGAATCTGAAAACAAACCACAGGGAGAACGCTGAGAACCTTGAGAGCCAGGAAATGGTAAGTGTGCCTTGTTATATTGAGACTGCTTAGGAAGGTGGCTTAAAGCTGACAGGAGTGGCAATGGTGGAAACTGGCAGTCATGGCTAGGGACTCCTCCTGGTTCTCTCCAGAGTCTTGTGGCCAGAGAGTCTCTCTGTGGTATCTTAGCCTTCACCTCCCTCTGACTAGTCTAGTGAGGCTCAGACCAGCAGTTGAAAACCTGGGCATTTTGTTCCATAATTGTATGGTGCTTTCAGCTTCTTTCTAAAGTCCTTTGTGGGATTCCATGTGCCATGAGTCCAGCATGTCTCCAGATTGCATAGTGAAGACTGAGATAATTACCAGGAGAGAACTCTAAATCCATTTATTGTATTCATGCATGAGAGAAGCTGTTAATTTTAAGGCTTGTTACTCGTGAGGGTTTGTTTGTTTGTTTGTTTATTTGTTTATTATTATTATTATTATTATTATTGTGTGTATGTGTGTTGTTGTTTTTTGTTTTTTTGTTTTTTTTTAGTACCAGAAATTCGACCCAGAGGTGTTCATCCACTGATTCACATTCCCATCCCCTTTTTAATATTTTTATTTAGAGACAGGGTCCCTTTGAATTTCTTAGGGCCTCACAAATTTGATGATGCTGGCTTTTAACTCATTCTCTTCATGAGTCCTGAGATTTTTAAATATAGCAAAAGCAGTATCTCAAATCCAAAACAAAAATCTGAAATCCAGAACTTCAGTTTAACTCTCTGTAGGTCTCAGAAGAAACCCCTAGTTTTCTAGCTCTCTGTTCACATATGCAAATCTAGGGTTCTATTTTCACAGGGAATAAGTATAAAATAGAATAGGTAGTATAATGACCATGTAATGTGGATAATGGGCCTCACTCAAACACGCCTGGTGGCTAACTGAAAGATGTTAATGAGCACCATTAAGGTTTATTTCAAATGTAAAAGGCCTTGAAGCCTTCAACAAAGTCCTTTGTCCCAGGGGTGATTTCTGATTGAATTTGAAGAAAAAAGGATGGTTCACAGAAAGAATGAAAGTGAGGCCATATGGTAGTCAGGATGCCTTTTCCAAAGCCTATTCTAAATGCATTATGCTCCATTTTCTGCCCAAAACTATCTGTAAACTTCTAAGATGGTACACAATAATGAGTTTTTTTTTTTCTGTTATCATACCACATGGTGGGCGTTCTATTTCTTCTTGCTTAAATAGATTTTTTTCTTCAAAATTTATGAGACAAGCACCCAGATTCAATTGGCAAACTGAGAAATTTTGGTTCATCTCAAAACTCCACTTTCAGCATTATTGATCATTATTTTCCCATGTTTTATTTCAAAGGTATGCATCATTTATAATGTTTTTCTTCAAGAACTGGAGAGCAATTTTTAAAGATTTTAATTTATCATTCTGAGATTTTCTCATGAGAAGAAAGCAGAATAAAATTAGGTGACATTAAAAAGAATGAATCTCTCCTAAATGAGGTTTATGTGTCCCAATTAAGGATTTTTAAAAACTGTAATGGGTCATCAATTGAGGGTTTATGTATTTATTAATTTGTTTGTTTGTTTATTTATTTATGGTCAGACAATCTGGGGTTGTGGCTCAGTGTTAAAGCACCCACCTAGCACGTGCAAGGTCCTGGGTTCGATCTCAGCACCACATAAAAATAAGTAAATAAAATAAATAAATAACCCACAGAAACATTCCAAACATTTCAGGAAACTCTTTTCTTCTGGTGTGGCAGGAAAAAATAAAAGTGGGACTAACTTAAATTTAAATTACATGCAATTTCAATCTCTCTCTCTCTCTTTCTCTCTCTCTCTCTCTCTCTCTGTACTGGGGATTGACCCCAGGGCCTCATGCTTAGAAGGCAAGCACTCTACAAGCTGATCTATTCACTCAGCCATATTTTTTTGGGGGGGAGACTGGGGATTGAAGTCAGGGGCACTCGACCACTGAGCCACATTTCTACCCCTATTTTGTATTTTACTTAGAGACAGGGTTTCACTGAGTTGCTTAGTGCCTCACCATTGATGAGACTGGTTTTGAATTCTTGATCCTTATGTCTCAGTCTTGTAAACAGCTGATATTACAGGAATGCATCACCATGCCTGGCAAACTTCAATTTTTTTTTTAAGAGAGAGTGTGTGTAAGAGAGAGAGAGAGGGAGAGAGAGACAATTTTTTTTAATATTTATTTTTTCATTTTTCGGCAGACGCAATATCTTTGTTTGTATGTGGTGCTGAGGACTGAATCCGGGCTGCACGCATGCCATGAGACCATGCCACTGTTTGAGCTACATCCCTAGCCCCAACCAACATCAATCTTAAGGGCTAAAGTACACACAAATTAGATCAAAGTCCATGTCAATATCTTGGTACTATATATATAAAGTTGTTGATAGACCTTCTATTTTATATACTTATATATGGAGCTGAGAATTGATTCCAGTGGCTCACATGTGCCAGACAAGTGAGCTCCACTAAGCCCCAGCCCCAGCCCCCTGGTACATTTTTATGGGGGATATTGGAGATTGAACTCAGGAACACTTGACTACTAAGACAAATCCCCAGGATTTTTTTTTTTTAAATTTAGAGACAGGATCTCACTGAGTTTGTTAGCACCTCGCTTCTGCTAAGGCTGGCTTTGAACTTTTGATAATTCTTCCTCAGCCTCTTCAGCAACTGGGATTACAGGCTTGCACCAACACACCCAGCCCCTGATACATTTATAATACCTGTTTTATGTAGATTTTAACCAGTAGGCTTAACTTTTTTTCTAATATATATTTGATTTGAATACATAACCCAGAAATCAGTGAAACAGAATCTATTTTTTATCTCCAACACTGCTTTTGGTTATGTCAGTGTCTGAGTTAAGATTCTCCATTAAAGAATTTATTATGTCTTGTGTTCTCATTCTGACCTCCCATAGGACATAGTTCTGAGTTTTAGAATATCTGAAACAAGGTTCCCAGAGATTCCAATTTTTTTGGAGTATTTATAAAACCCCACTCTCTGAGTCTTGCCTTCCAGGGACCAGTTTTAATTTTAAGTGTGTAGCTTTTGAAGGGATGGACTAATTGGATGTTTTGCAGCGGGAAGACATTTTCTGATATACTTTGTATCTAAAAGATATTTTATTTGTTTTCTTTTATTAGATACTGTGAATAAAGGTACAATAAAAATAGATGTGTGGCAATATATTTAGCAAAAGGATTCCTAATTTTTTACATATACACCCAGAGTTATTATTACTAGATTGTATGGCTTTTTTTTTTTACCGAGAATTATTATTTATATTTTTTATTTATTTAAATACTGGAGATTAACCCCAGGGCAATTTACCAGTGTGCTACATACCCAGTCTCCAACACTTTTATTTATTTATTTATTTTTGAGAGAGGGTTTTACTGATTTTCTTAGGACCTTGCCAAGTTCTTGAGGTTGGACTTTAACTTGAGAATGAATGCCTAGTTTTCTACCTCTTATTCTCCTAAGCCACTGGGAGTACAGGTATGTACGATTTTGCACTGCTACCCCAAATTATTACTAGTGGATTATGTGGCATTTTTATTTTGGGCTTTTAAAGAACCTTAACACTTTTATAAAAATATATTTATTAAATTTATATTGTCACCAACATTTTTACATATTTGTGTACCCTGGAATCCCTATTAATTATTAGATATTTGCTTGGTTTGTATGGTTTGGTGCTGAGTATTGAACCCAGAGGTGCATACCACTGAGATACATCCACATTCTTTTTCATGTTATATTTTGAGACAGGCTCTCATTAAGTTGATTGTACCCTTGTTATGTTACTGAGGCTGTCTTTGTACTAACAATTTTCCTGTGTCATTTTCCATAGATTATAGAATTTCAGGCATATGCCACCATACATGACAATTTTAGATTTTTATAATAGCCATTCCAACAGCACTGCATAGGCTGAATAAAATCTATTTGATTAATGCATTAAATCCCTGAGGCAAGTTTATGTGAAGTAGCCAGTGTAGGAGTGTTGTGTAAAGATTAGCAAGGATTGTGGAATGTGATAGACATTATTATCTAAAGTGCATATATTGGGATGGGGATGTGGCTTATGTGGTAGTGCACGCGCCTGGCATGCATGAGGCCGGGGTTCGATTCTCACACCACATACAAACAAAGATGTTGTGTCCGCCGAACACTAAAAAAGAAAAATATTAAAAAATATTTTTCTCTCTCTCTCTTTAAAAAAGATAAAGTACATATATGCAGACAGGAATCGATATGAACATAGTTTATATACAAACAGGTATAAAAAATTGTTCTCTATGTCTAATAAAAATTGTGATGCATTCCACTATCTTGTGTTTAAAAAATAAAACAACAACAACAAAAAAACGCTTTATATGTTTTTCTGAGAATCAAACTCAGTGCTTTGCACATGCTAGCAAAGTAGTCTACAACTCAGACACAACTCTAGCCCATGTACCCAGCTTTTTATACTCTCTTTGTAGTAATCAGAAACAACTTTAAAAATTAAAATTGCATTTATATCACTTTTCCTAGTACAGTAATGTATTACTAACTAAAATTATTCTTAGTATTTTTAAAAATAATCTAATGGATGACTGTCATTTTTTTCCAGAGATTAATTTATCACTTCTTTAGGGCTTGGTGAAGGGTCTTTTTTTTTTCACAATATTGATGTCTTCTATTATCAAATGGGTCCATGCTAAGTGTGTTGAAAATAGTGATTCTAAAAGTTCACACAATCTACACATTTCCAAGACTATAGGGGAAAGGGAAAGACAACATTCACAGCCAAGAAACCATTTCCCATGGAAGCATAGTATCAGTGTCCATCCTGGAGTGTAATCCAGATCTTTCAGTGGTAAGGTTGTTTAAGAACCACAATCATAGGTTTTTGAGATCCTCTAAAGTACACTGAATGGCTTTAAATCACTTATTCTTCAAAATAAAATTTCTGTTACCTACTTAAAAAATAAAGCACTATGAATGAGAAAGGTCAATGAGACTTAAGTTCTATGGAGGTACTGAGGTTGACCTTTAATTATGGTTTATAAATAGTCAAATAAGAACGGCCTTAGAGTTGTCTCATCTTTTGCAAGACATGATATGGAATCCTTAGATGAACTGACATGAAATAATGAAAATGCATTTCAGGGAAGTGATATCACAGAAATTTTCATGGTAGAATCTTGGAAATGTGGGAAAAATATATTCATATATATATGCATTTGTATAGAAAAAAATAAGTGATGAGTACATGAGTATGAGGGTAAATTCATTGTGCCTCATGCATTGTAGGTTGAAGGTAATGATAAAGTAGTAACTGAGGAGATACAGAACTCTATAATTGTGGGAGACATTAATAGCAATTTAGAAAAAGAAAATATAGTCAAATCCCTTTAGATTTGTCTATGTCCTCTGTTCCTCTTATGAATTTGATTCTGTCAAATGAGATTATGTGGGTATGGTTCTCTCTGAATATATGTTTTCTTTTGTTTTTAGGATTATGTCAGGTCAGTCATGTCTTAAACTCACTTTGGGGGCCCTTTTACCTCCTGTTTTGGACTGCAGAGCAGAGACTCACCTCACTCATTCTGTGCAATGAATTGACTTTGTCAATCTTTGCAAACAATGATTGGAAGAACAAGCATATTGGAGGGTCTTTCATATCCTAAAATATGGTTGTCAGACCCTGTGGGTTAAAGAGTAGTTACTTGCTATATTAGAAACATCTTCCCTATGAGAAGGACTTTGTCGGAGACCAGCTCCAACATAGCGTCTCAGGATGGTGAGGAATCTGCGAAAAGGGGGGTGGAGAAACAACACAGACACCAAAGTGAAGGTGTTGATCCAAATTTTTACTTGTGAAGTTGATCATATATACTTTTCATTTTGGCAGGCTCACTGTACTTTGTGGTTACAAAACAGGAATCATTATTCAAAGAAACAAAATATTACGTAGTTACAATTAGAATAGAAGAATGTATCTTGGCTTATGCATAAGCAAGCATTTGTACTTTCAGTTCGAGTTTTGCTTTGAGCTGTTTCTGCTTAGTTAACTTTTAATAATAGTTACAAATGTCTCAAACTATTGGCCTATACCTTGACTATTCTTTCTTGACTTACTGACTGGAACTGGTGCCATGGTTATGGCAAGTTGTTGACTTGTTATTACTTTTGATCAAACAAAAGTAAGAGCACAAACCATTGTGCACAGGAACAAGAACAAGTTGCCCAGTACTAAGCACTAATCTGTCTTCTTAACATTAATTTTTCTTCTCTAGATTTTAATTGAATTTCTCAAAAACTTGCTTGACAGGAATACAGGGAGTGTTTTTTTTAGACATTAACAATTTACACTCCACAGCTGAATCATTGCATTTAGAGCAAATAGATCCATTATTTAGAAGTAGTTGCATTAATTGGGAAAGTCATTTTTTTTTCCTTCATACTTAATGGTCATATGAGAAGTTGCAACTATACTTATTAAAGGAATACAAAAACAAATCAGCCCATTCCCAGAAACATACTGTGCTCCTCCAGAGGATGGACATCTTGCGCCATCCTCAGTAGGGCCTTGCCATTGCCTGAGTCAGGGGAGGGGCACAGCATGGCTTAACTATATTTTTTGTTTTGGAAGCCCCATAAAAACAGAAGAGAAGCATGTATGGTTACAAACAAAGGAATGCCAGAAGCCATTAGATAGGAGAAAATACAAAAAAATAAAATCTTCTCATAGAGCTTTTAGAGGTAAAAAGTTTATTTCTGTTTTGTGCAAGAAAACTAAAATTTCTCTTTGGGCTGACAATATTTTGATATTTTAAACTTGCAATTTCTACCTGTGTTTTGAATTCACCTATGCCTGGCTATCCCTTACCAGATAACAACCCTCTCTAAAACCTTACTGGTGCCTCATAAATTCTGGCTCCCACTGACCAAATAACAATTCTCTCTAAATCTCAGTGGCAGCTCATAAATTCTAATGTCTGGAGCTGAATTTATTTTCTACCTTGAAATGTAGATCCTTAACCTGCTATTTGCCTTTATACTATAATTGTCAAAATCTTGCTACCTGTACATACCTTAGACACCCACCTCCTTTGTAACTTTTTGTGCTGTAAAAACTTTTTCTGAAGATCAGGGGGATGATCTCTAGCATAGCATCTTGTAAGGGACAGTCCTGGCCAGCTTTTGAGCACACAATACAATCTTGATTTAATTTGATTTAAAATTTGAGTTGGTGGTCTTTTCTTTGTGTTTTGGTTTAACATTAACCCTTTTTTTAAACTTCACTGTAAATAAAACCAAAGAACAAAACAAAACTCCTGTAAATGAGCCAGGTGCATACAAATAGTCATTCTTTACTGAAAGCACAGTATTCATTATAGAAATGATATAAGCTTAAAAATTAAAAGATATCTCAAATATCAAGGGAGTTTAGGATTTAGAATTTTTTTCTTTCAGTATATAGGTAGTAAAATAGGACAAAAGAGAAAATGTGAAGCATAAATTTATTAAATGATATGTGAAAAAATCACCAAAATATTTATTACAAAAAATCTTATCTACAGAAATGGTTCAAAAAAGCAGTCTTTTTGTCAGGAATAAACATTTGGACAGGAATGGAAGTTTTGGTTCTCTTTTTAAGTAATTTTACTCGTAGTGAATAATCTTTACACTATTTCTGCATTTTACTGGTTGGAATTAATTATAATTCATATATCTGCAAAAAAGGTACTGAATGCAGAAAAATATTATTGCTCATGTTTAAATCACCTATATTATCTGATCTTTCCCTTTTTAAACCAAAAATCTGCATAAAACCATCTCTTAATAAATATCTCTAACTCTCTATATTAGCAGCAACTGAGTTATAAAATTTGCTATGATAACTTGTCTCTTCATATACTTAAAGACTATGAATTTGCTGCTTAGCACTTAGGTATAATTATCTATAATGTTCTCTAGTTATATATGTCTCTAAGGCAAATTTTATACCAAGCTCTTAGTATGTTCTTTAATTTCTCTGTGTAGCAATGTAGGATTTATGTCTTACTTGTGACACTTTGTTCCCAGAACTGTGTCTAAAGGGAAATATGTACAAAATGATTATCCAGGAAAAAAAATCTATCTAATATTATATTTTATTTTATATTTATTTATATGTTTATGTATACATATTTTTATTATTTAGAAACACACTTTGGTATGAAACTACTGTGATACTAATGTATTTTAGCTTAAATTGATTGTGAGAAACAAACTAAAAAGACTTTTCTCTGCGTTGGTTGGTGATTTCTGCAACTTTAGGAACCTAGTGAATAATAGCAGAAATAAATAAGTAACTATCTAGTTTGATGCAGAACCACCAAACTAGATGATGTTTCTGCTTTCTGTCTTGATTGTTAGAAACATTACTTTAAATTTACATGGAAAACTTTTGGAATTCTGTTCTGTTAGTTCTTCTACAAAATCAATGAAAGCAAAAAATAATGCAGGAAAGAAAAATAATTAATTTTAAACAATTCATTTCTTTTTTTTTTATTTTTTAATTTTTTTTTCTTAAAGAGAGAGTGAGAGAGGAGAGAGAGAGAGAGAGAATTTTTAATATTTTTTTTTATTTTTTAGTTCTCGGCGGACACAACATCCCCGCTGGTATGTGGCGCTGAGGATCGAACCCGGGCCGCACGCATGCCAGGCGAGCGCGCCACCGCTTGAGCCACATCCCCAGCCCCAACAATTCATTTCTTTTTTTTTTTTTTTTTTTTTTTTTTTTTTTTTTTTAAAGAGAGAGGGGAGAGAGAGAGAGAGAGAGAGAGAGAGAGAGAGAGAAAGAGAATTTTTAATATTTATTTTTTTTTTTTTTAGTTCTCGGCGGACACAACATCTTTGTTGGTATGTGGTGCTGAGGATCGAACCCGGGCCGCACGCATGCCAGGCGAGCGCGCTACCGCTTGAGCCACATCCCCAGCCCAACAATTCATTTCTTAAAATAAATATTTTTTTAAATCACCAAAAATTCTAAAATGTTAGAAAAGTTAAAAGCTTTAGAAATATCCTAAGGCAATTTATATTTTACTCAGAAGAGTTGACTATGTCTCCATCTCATTCTTCTCTAGAATTGGACTGTGTGCAAATATGAAAAAAAAAGTGCTAAGATGCCCTACATGGCTTATAAGTTTTAAAATCCTGACAGGAGCTCAAATCTGCCATTTTTCTACTTTACAAAATACAAAATCTTAAATTTGTATACTTAACAAACATTTGCAGAAGTGTAATTCAAAGTGACCTAAAAAAATGAAAAAAAAAATATTGAAGGACTGACACACTGAACATGAGGGACTTATAATATTGAATCCCTTATATTAAACATCTTTTTATCATTGTCAAAATTTTCCATGTTTATATTATCAATATATTAATCAAAATTTTTATGCATTTAATAACAAATATCTAATTTCCTATTTTATTCAGTCTTTTAAAAAATTAGTAGTAATTAATATTAATAATTTAATTCTCATACTTGTTAAAGTATGCAACATATATTTTAAAAGCTATGGCCATAGCAAGTAAAAAATCCAGCCTAATATCCTTTTAAGATTTGGAGCCGGGGCTGGGGATGAGGCTCAAGCGGTAGCACGCTCGCCTCGCATGCGTGCTGCCCGGGTTCGATCCTCAGCACCACATACCAACAAAGATGTTGTGTCCGCCGAAAACTAGAAAATAAATATAAAAAAAAAACTCTCTCTCTCTCTCTCTCCTCTCTCACTCTCTCTTTAAAAAAAAAAAAAAAAAAGATTTGGAGCCATCTCACCATAAAGGCATAAAAAGTTAATCTTTGCTTCATTATAAATTACTGTGATTTGTAAACTTGCTTGAAATCCCTACCAGTGCCTTGAACTCACCCGTGTCTGGTTTTCCCTGATGAGATAACAACTCTTCCTGAAACTTTAGCGATGACTCATAAATTCTGGCTTTCCCTGACCAAATAACAACTCACTCTGAAACTTTAGTGGTGCATCATAAATTCTGATGTTGTGATCTAAATTTGCTCCCTAAGTGCTAAACCATTTAGACCCTTAACCTACTACGTGTCTTTGTATTATGCTTGTGAAAATCCTGTTCATGTAAGTTCTCAAGTCACCCCCTTTTGTAACTTTTTGTGCAATAAACCTACAGTCCTAGAGAACTGGAGTGCTGAATTCTTTT
This sequence comes from Urocitellus parryii, assembly GCF_045843805.1. Classification (NCBI taxonomy): domain Eukaryota; kingdom Metazoa; phylum Chordata; class Mammalia; order Rodentia; family Sciuridae; genus Urocitellus; species Urocitellus parryii. The sequence continues at coordinate 1,107,692 of NW_027553327.1, forward strand.
CCCATGGGTTTCAGGAGAGATTGTTATGCTCAAATGCGGGACCCCCAAAAGACCACCAGAGACCAAGATCAATGTAAGAACCAAAGAGGTTTTTATTGCAATCTAGGTCAGTCCTCCACACACACAGCAACTGGTGGCTTAGAGGACCTGAGCCCGGGGTTTTCAGCAGTTTTATAACTCTTTGGGGAAGGCAGGTACCCCACATACATCATAGTGTCTCTTAGCAAATCATCACACACCTTGGGAAAATCATAAACAACTCTAAAACATGATTATTACATTCACTGGTGGGAACAAGTTGGGTAAGCATGATTGGTTAGTACAAGATGGGGATTCATTTGAACAGATTGGCTTAGGCCATGAGGGGAGTATATTCTGCACTATATGATTTCCCAAAATGTTATCAACCACCGTAAACTACTGGAAGTGTCATTTGGAATCCCAGGAATTTTCCCTGTCTCATGCTGATTGGTGGATGCTAGGGGGTTGCTATGGATCCCCTTCTTTGGACAGTCTTTGCTCTGAGGTAGAGGCTGGTTTCTCACCTTTATCTTATGTTTTTTTTTATGTTTTTGTAATTATAGCTGGACACAATACCTTTATTTCATTTATTTATTTTTATGTGATACTGAGGATTGAACCCAGGATCTTGCACATGGGAGGTGAGCACTCTGCTGCTCAGCCACAATCCCAGCCCCTTATGTGTTGTTTTTATTGGGCACTTTTTCTTTAGGGGTTTTCTTCCCAGTTCAAAGTTCAACCTGTCACCTAAAAAAGAACAGATCAAAAAATAAATATATAAAATTTGATACTTATTGTCATTATTTTATATTAAATCCTGAATAATATACAAGCATATATAATCCATAAACTCAAATTACTTTATATGTAAGTTTAAATGAAAATGTTCTGTTGGTTGGGTTAGTTCCCACTTATGGGAAACAACCTTGCCTTAAAATAACAGCAGCCTGAGACTCTGGGGTACATTTCTCAGATTAAAAAAAAAGAAAAAAACAAAACAAACAAACAAAAAAAACAGCACTCAAAGACCTGAGATTCTAGCCTTTATTCATGCCTGGATTGGATAATAGTCCCTGTCTCTCAAAAAATTGTTCACTTCTCTCAGATTCAGTGTTCATGATCTGAAGCCCTTTCCAATCAAGAGCATTTTGTAGGAATTATCCAATCGTGTGTCATCAGGGAGGGTGGGCTTTTCACTTCTTATCTCCTGAGTCCTCCATTTTTTCCATCTTTAGTCTCACACTTCAGAGTCACATGTTGTTCTGCTTTACAGAAACTGAGGATCCCAAGTAGTCCTACTTCTGAGAACCAGGAAATGGTGAGTGTGCATTGGCCTAGCAAGGGAGGCTGGTGGAGAAAGACTATTGGAACCACAAGACTGGCTGTGTTGAAAACAGGAGCTAGCAGATTGGGACTCTGGGAATTCTCTGGAGTCTGCAGGCTTAACTCCTCCACTGGGCCACTATTTCTTCAGCCCTACTCACCAACCAGATGGGGAACATGTCAGTGGCAGAGACTCTTTGCTGTCTTCCTTATGCTCAAAGGGAATCCTCAGAATCTGCATAAAATACTATGTGGCAGGTGTGTTCCTGCAGCCCAGTGTCTTACCAGATGCTGGAGATTGACAGGTGGAATAATTATCAAAATCAAATCTCCAAGGTCCATTTTCCTGCAGGAGAAGAACTGTCATTTTGAGGTACCTAATTTCCTTTTGAGCTAGCTAATTTTCATTTTGACATTCTTTTATTTTTAATTTGTTCATTATTATAATTTTGTTAAAGTTTGGTGAACTCAGGGATACTGTACTACTTAGCCATATCCTTGGTAGTGAAGCCAGATTTATAGATAGGTAGTTAGTGTAGTTAGGCAAATTGGGTCTAATATCCAATAAAATCAAGAATGAACACCATATTGAGAATGGAGTCCAGGATAACAGTAATTGAAAATGTCCCCAAGGCCCTAAGCCCATCCCTAGGAAATTTTAATGAAGCAGCTCACAGCTATCATGGAGATGCTAATCCAAAAGCCCTTCCAGCCCAGATTACTCCTTAAGCCCACCTGTCCTCCACACTTTGGGTCTTCCCACCTACATTCCAACACTGCAAGATAACAGAACAAAGGACAGGAATGTGACAGGAATGTGGGATAGCTGAAGAAAACCTTAGCTATAAAAAAGCTAAAAAGACCTTAGTTTAAAAAAAATCCCTTTCATGGATTTTACGTCTTTGGTCCCCTTTTTCTTCTGGGGAGAAGTCTTTTCTACTGTTCTTTAATAAAGCTTCTACTTTCCACTCTAAATGTGCCTTGGTGCACTTCTCTGGGGTTATACTTCAGGATTGGGGAAGCAAGGACTCTTCATCAGTAAACAGCCCTAACAGGTTTACATTTATTTTGAGAAAGGCCCTAGCTAAGTTGCTGAGATTATTTTTGTTATGGTTTGATTTATCTAGAATTTGCTATTGCAATAAAGCATACTGTTTTTACAAACATATGTATTCATATGGGGATCTTATTTATATTGTGATTTTTTATTATTGCAATATTATAATTTCACAATATATATGAATAGTAGGCCATGATAAGTTCCTGTTTTGCTCTTATAACTGAAAAGGTTTTTGGCTAAAGTTACATATAACTTTGTAGATGAATTTTAAAAATTTATGCTTTGGTTTCTTACTTCATTTAAATTAAAGTTTGATGATTTTTTTATTATTGCATTATTCTTGTATTTAATAGTAAGGTTTATTTTGACATAACCATAAAACATGAAATATAATTTGCTCTCCTTCAGTATCCAGTAGGTCCCCTTTCCCTATTCTCCTATTTTATTCTATCATATATTTATATATAGTTTTTTGAATTATTGCTTTATAGAATACACATAAAAGTAGACTTCACTGTGATATATTCATATTTGTACCTAGAAGTTTTGGTGAGATATATATGTTACCGCTGTTGACCGGTGACGAGTTCTTGCTTCCCCAATGTTGAAGAATAACACCAAAGAAGCACTCCAAGGCAAGGTCAGAGTAGAGATTAGAAGTTTATTAAAGGACAAGAGAAAAGACTTCTCCCAGAGGAAGAAGGGGACCCGAGAGGTGGAATCCGTGGAAGTGCGGTTGTCTCCCCTTTTTGTAGTTTTGGTGATGGAATGTAGGTTGGAAGGCCCGAGGGGTGGGACACAGGTGGGCCTAATTATCACCTTTTGGGATGGGATTATCACTTCTCTGGGATGGGCTATTTCCAAATCTGTTGGGGCTGTTGGTTAACACTTCTTTGAGGTGGACTTTGGCCTAGGGCCTTTTCGGACTTCATTAACATTCCATGAGTTGTAGTGTTTTCCCTGAGTCATTCCCAGCATGGCCTCCATTTTAGATTTCACTCGGTATTAGACCTGATTTACCTAACTACACTGACTGCCTAACTTTATATCTGGCTTCATATTGTCGGTTAATTTGGGGGAAAATTATCACCTTTGTAATGATGAGTTTTATTATTTACATGGGATGTATAATTCAGTATTTTATGTGCTTTTTGTGACTTTTATTTTCTCATAAGTTCTACATATTTTGTTTCTAAAAATGCACACATGTGAAATACCACTTGCATAAGGCACCTATGTAAAATTAATACATAGTGTTTTATGCTCTTTTTGAAACTGCATTTATTATGACATGTGACTGGCCCAAGGGACCATTTTTCCTACAGATTACTATTTATATCTTCCAAGATGTATATTGTATTGAGCCATGCCCTTGGGCTTCAAGTGTTTGGATGAGTACCATTGCATACTTAACATGTTATCATGATCACATATGCTCTAATTTCAGTAAGTCTTTGTGATGGGGAGTATCATGTATATTCAATAGCAAAATAGTTTCCACAAATAGATACTAATTTAAACTCCTTTTGAGTTAATGATTATTAATTTGTTTTAAATGTTCATCAATATTACTTAATTTTTCTCATGATGGGTTTTTATTTTTTGTTTCTTAAATTTCTAAAGATTTTGAATTTTTATAGTTAAGAAACATATCTCATGTATAAACTTGAAGTTCATACTTCTGTCTTTTATATAATTTTGGCTTAAAAGATGAGAAAATGATCCAAAATGCAGCTAGAGATTGATTTCAAATAAATAAAAATGTTTAAATTATTTTTTTAAAATTGACTTTTTTTTTTACTCATCATTTATTATAGGTTTCTTGTATAATTGTAAGGGTAGATTATTTAAAGTGGATTCTAGGGATTATCTTTGTTAATTACTACAGGAAAAATAAATAAGAAATTTCTCTGCACTATGGCTGCAGGAAAATGAATAAATTTCTTTAAAATCATATGGTAATAAAATTGTTAAATGACATATTTATTAAACATCCACTCCTTAAAAATTTTTTTTCTGTAATATTTTTGGCAGTGAATCATGAATTCTATTATGTGGACTTTGGAATTTAATATAAAATCATATGGAACAAATTTGGCCAATCCTAGAAATATTCATACATAATTTGTTGTTTACCTAATGAAATGTTGTGGAGATAGCAACTAATGAACATTTATTTTTAGAAATAGTTACTTTTTTGCTTTTCAGTTTCTTATAAGCCTTTTAGATTTATTTCCTTACTGAGTCACTCAGGGCCACTGATGTTTTTTTTTTTTTTTTTTTTTTTTTTTTTTTTTTTTTTTTTTTTTTTTTTTAATCTGGAGGCATTTACCCTTCTAAGAAATCTGTCTTGTGAGCTCTGTTTCTGAAGAGTTTCTTAATATGAAAGAGAAAAAAGTATTTATGTTGCCCCTGAAATGTATTCTCAATGCACTCTCTTCAAAATGCAGAGAAAATAATATTTCCCCATACTGACATCCCTGTGTCAGGAGCTTACAATGCATTGATGGTCTTTGAAGAAATTTTATACAGTTCTGTCTCTGGGTAGTTTTCTGTGGGATGCTGAATTGCCATTTAGTATCCAGATACCCATGTTTTTTCATCTGTACTATGGGAATAATTTTAGAGGGCACAGATGAATAATGCTCTTCATGAGGCTATGAATTCTGTACATTCTGTAGTGCACAGCTGACAAAGCCCCTGGAATACACTGTGCAGATTCTATTTGGTTAACCATTATCTGCCACTCACATAAATTTTCTTTCAAAAGCTTGTAATAACCTTTTCACTTTAGGCATCCATGTCATCCACATTCCAAAGTATAAAATTTGAATCTTTCTTTTCTGAATTCCAGGTTCCATTTCTCTTGTGGTTCAATGTGGTACAAATAACTATGTTTTTTTTTTTCTTTCTTTTACACTGTGTTTCTAATAAAAATGTTCTCTTCTCTAAACATAGCTGGACATGGGAAACCATGTCCAGCTATGTTTAGAAAATGACATGGATAATTGTATTTGATAATTTATAAAGGAGAGTTGAGAATAATTCTTGCTTGTGTTTCCCCTTCTTAGAAACTGAACCAGAAGTGTTCTTGGTACTGAAAAGGGAGGACCATAACTAATCATATATATTTTAAAAATGTTGATTAATTGTATATTCTCTTCTAAAAACTCTCTGTTCAGATCCTTGGCCCATTTCTTGATTAGGTTATTATTATTATCATCATCGTCATCATCATCATCATCATCATCACTATTAGTATTATTTGCTTAGTCTTTTGAGTTCTTTATGTACCCTGGAGATTAGTGCTTTGTCTGATATGTGAGGGGTAAAATATTCCTCCTAAAATATAGGCTTTGTCTTCACCTCACAGATTGTTTCTTTTGCTGAGAATAAACTTTTTAGTATGATTCTATCCCATTTATTGATTATTTGTTTTAATTCTTGTTCTATCAGTGTCTTATTAAAGAAATTGGGGCCTAATACCACATGATGAAGATTAGAGCCTGTGTTTTATTCCATTAGACACAGAGTATCTGGGTGAATTCCTAGGTTCTTGATACACTTGGAGTTGAGTTTTGTGCATGGTGACAGATGGTGGTTTGTTGAAGAGGCTATCTTTTCTCCAGTGCATGTTTTGACACCTTTGTCTAATATATAATAATTATAATTTTGTGGGTTAGTCTCTGTGACCTCTATTCTGTACCATTCGTCTGCAGTATTTTTTTTTCAAATGCAATGCTGTTTTTGTTACCATTGCTCTGTAGTATGGTTTAAGGTCTGGTATAGTGATGCCAGCTGCTTCACTCTTTCTGCTAAGGGTTACTTTAGCTATTCTTGGTCTCTTTTATTTTTCCAGATAAATTTCATTGTTGCTTTTTCTATTTCTATAAGGAATGCCATTAGGATTTTGATCAGAATTGCAGTAAATCTGTATAGTGCTTTGGTAGTACTGTCATTTTGATAATATTAATTGTGCCTATTGATGATCAAAGTAGATCTTTCCATCTTTTAAGGTCTTTTTTTGATTTTTCTTCTTTAGGTTTCTGTAGTTTTTCTTGTATAGACCCTTCACCTCTTTCATTAACTTGATTCCCAAGTATCTTTTTTTGAAGTTATCGTAAATGGGGTAGTTTTCTTCATTTCTTTCTCATAAGAGTTTTCACTGATATACAGAAATTCCTTTGGTTTATGAATGATGATTTTATATCCTGCTACTTTGCTAAATTTATTTACGAGATCTAGAAGTTTTCTGGTGGAGATATTTGAGTCTTCTAGGTATATAATCATGTCTGGCATTTGCAGGTAAATGGATAGCATTGGAGAAGATAATGCTAAGTGATGTTAGCCAATTCAAAGAAGAATGCCAAATATAAGGAGGCTGACTCATAATGGGGTAGGGAGGGGGAGCATGAGAGAAATAGATGGATTCTCAATAAAGAAGAGGGATGGGAGGAAAAGAAAGGGGACATGGGATTTGCAAGAATGGTGGAAGATGATAGAAACCATAATCAAAAGTACATGTATGAAGACACAAATTTGTATCACCATACTTTATATACAACCAGAGATATGAAAAATTGTGTTCTATATAAGAAATAAGAATTGTAATCCTTCTGTTGTCATTTCTTTAAAAAATTGATAGAAATATGAAAAAAATTGTTCATAAATTATATACACTAAATATGTTATATATATATATATGTTTATATATAGATCTAGGGAAATGCAAGTCTCTTTCCTGAATTTTTAAAAATCAATTAATTTTATTAATTTGTTCTAAACTGCTAATAGAGCAGAATACATTTCACTTCATAGTACACAAATGGAGCACAGACTTTTATTTCTCTTGTTGTACAGAAAGTATAGTTACAAAACCCATGTAACTCTACTTTGTGTACAACAAGATTTTCATCTCATTCCGCCATCTATACCATCTACCATCACCTCCCTCCCCTTTGTCTTATTCAAAGTTTCTTCATTTCTTCCATGCTACCTCCCACTTCCCTTGTTGTGGTTGTGGATCACCATCCACTTAGCAGAGAAAACCTTAGGTCTTTGGTTTAGGAGGGTTGGCTTACTTGCCTTAACATTATATTCCCCAACTCCATCCATTTATTTTCCAATTCCATAATTGTATTCTCTATTACTGTTCAGTATTATTCCACTGTGTAAATAGACCATATTTTCTGTATCCATTCATCTATTGAAGAACATATAGATTGGTTCTGTAGTTTACCTATTGTGAATTGTTTTGCTATGAACATTGATGTGGATATGCCTCTGTATTATGCGGTTTTTGGCTCTGGTTGGTCTAAACTGAGGAGTTGGATAGCTGGGTAAATTTTGGTTTCTTTCCAAGTTTTCTAAGGAATCTCCTTTTTCTTTTCCAGATTGGTGTCACAAATTTAGGGTCCGACCAACATTGTTACAATGGGGCTTTTTCCTCACATCCTCACCAACATATATTTTTGCTTGTATTTTTAATAACTGCCATTCTGATTGGAGTAAGATTAAATTTTGGAGTAGTTTTGATTTGCAATTCTTTAATTGCTAGAGATGTTGAACATTTTTTTATTGATTTATTGATTGTTTATCTTCTAAAAAGTGTGTCTCTTCAGTTCCTTAGTCTATTTCATTTAATGATTGGGAAATTTGTTTTTTTATATTAAGTTTTTTAAATTCTTTATATGCCCTGGAAATTAGGTTTCTACTTGATGTGCATGTGGTAAAAATTTCCTCCTATCTCTGGTATTACTTTTTGCCTCACCTTTTTTTGCTGAAAAGAATCTTTTCAGTTTGAATTCATCCCACCTAGTGACTCTTGTTTCTATTTCTTGTGTTTTAGTAGTATTCTTAAAGAAGCAAAATTTCAAATCCCCTACCTGGGATTACAGGTGTTTGACATCATGATAGCAATACAATTCATCTTCATTTCAAGCTCACTTTCTTAAGGGGATTTCATCCTAGAAAGTGTTATAGACAGGCCATTGGGTCTAAGGCCATGTCATAAAAATAAGAATATTCCATTAGTCAATTTAAATAATAGACTAAAATCTTTGGATCTGGGGAAATAATATATATATATATATATATATATATATATATATATATATATATATATATAACATACACACACACACACACACACACCATACACTTTCTGGTGAAATCTCCTTGCCCTGACTCAGGGCAGTTTCTCTCTAGTTTTTTTTTTTTTTTTTTTTTTTTATCTCAGGAGAAATATTGGTAAAAAAATAAATGTATCATTCACCTATAGATTAAAAAGAAGTGATCATGTTCTTCATCTTCCTGAACTCAGGACAAGAATAACTCTCAAATATGGTTCTGTGAACTGAGATTTTCTGGAGTCTTGACATAGTTTTGAGGGTGCTGTTCCAAAAATACATATACTTTATTAGTAATATTTTAAATACATAATGGTAATTTTCACATAGTGGAAATTATGGGTTATACTATAAAATTCAATTTTACTATTTTTATATGAATTCTAAAAAAATAATTATCTTTCCACCTCATATAATTTTAATGTTCAATCTGTTTCCATACAAGAGAAGTTAACTGAAATTTTACAGGATTGTAACTGTATTATTTCCATCCATAAATAATATATTTACATATATAATCTACACATTCAAAAGGCCACATATGCAAGTTTAAATGCAAATGCTTTTCTGAGTTAGCTGGATTTTACTTCTCCAAGGATACCTTGCCATAAATTCGATGCAGCCTGATGATCTGGATTTCAATTCCCAGATCCTCTAAATAAATAAATAAATAAATAAATGTACAGACAAGACCCTACAATTGTGACATCATTTATTTCTGAATTTGAGGTTATCTCCTGACTCTCAAAAAACTCACTAGGTTCAGATTGAGCATATGAAAACATAAGTTGTGTCCAATCAGGACCCCTTATATAAGCATTGTCCAATCTACACATATTCAGTAAAGAGAAGCAAGTTTTGACCATCTGGTGTCAAGTCTGCCAGAGTGGGTATCCATTTCTAGGCTTCATCACTTATGTTCAGTGAACCTGATTTTTTTTCTCCTGTATAGGTACTTTGTGATTTATAGAGAGGACATGTGGTTCCTCAAAATAGAGTAAATGATGAGTATGCAGTGAAATCCTAAGGCTGGATGGTGAGTCTGGTTGAAACTGGCTGCACTGACTATGGTGGGAACTGGCAATGGTTTGCTAGAATCCCTGGTGTAATCTTTGGTTTCTGCATTCCTGTGTCTTCTTCTGAGAAAGGTCAGCCATGAATTTCCACTGGCCAGTCAACTGGATCATATATTAACAGTAGACACTGGAAGTCCTATAGTATCCTATAGAATATCTTGAGCCCCTATCTTAAATTCTATGTGAGAACATTTGTGGCAATATTTCCGAATCTTCTCAGATTGTGTTGTGGATTTCTGGAGTGAGGAGATCATCATAATCACAAATCCATGTGTTTTTTCCTCCAGGATCAGGGTGAGATACTCTATAGGTATCTCAGTGTTTTTTTCCTCCTTAATTCATTCTCCTTCTTTTTGGAGATTGTGGTATTGTGGATTTAGCCAAAGGTACTGTACCACTTTGCTACATACCTGGTACATTTAATTTTTTTTTATCTTCAGACAGTTGCTGAGTGTGATTTTAAATTAATGCCCCTGTATTGTGAGTTGCATTTATATATAAAATTTTAGCTTTCTGTTCAATGACAACTTCCCCCTTTTCCAGTATTATCAGTTACATTTTTGTAGTATTATCAGTTATTTTACCCATATTATATTTGAAATGAACATGGTATTTTCCATTGTTATACCAAAAACTGGATGAGACTTTAAAGTATTTTTATCTCTCTGGGTGCAATTATACATGCATATTAATTCCAGAGACTCAAGTGGGCTTAGTCAGTAAGATTGCAATTTCAAGGTAAACATCAGGAACTTAGGTAGACTAATTAGACAATTAGAAAAACCTGTCTCATAATTTTAAAACATGGCTGGGTATGTAGCCCAGAATTAACATGCTCCTCTTTCAAATCCCCAGTACCGTAGAAAAAAATCAAAAGCAAAAATTTTTGTTGTTGTTGTTTATAAGCATTTTACATAATTGAAAAGTAAAGAAGAATCATTTGATCTTGGAAAAATCATGTATTTCTATTCTTTCTTTGTGTCTCCAAAGGCAGACAACCTGTCAGAGTGTCTTTATGCTCATTTGTCAAATGTGTATGAGAGCATTCTCATTCCATACTCTGGTATTTTCCTGGAACTAAGTTTCAGAACTATGTAATATGAGGATGGCACAGCTGGCACATCTAATGCCTCTCATCAGTCCAGACAAGTACTTGGGGATTTTCTTGTTCAGGAGCAGTATAAATGTAGAGAGCTTAGTTTCTCAAAGAAATAACTTATAGAACTCTCATCTTCCATTTTATTAAAAAAGTCTTCACTAATTTTATAGTCTAGCACAGTGTTTCTTTCTTCCATATTCATATAATTGGAGTACTACTTACTTTTCCACTTTTTGAGAGTAGCCATTCTAACAGCTGTGCTCATGCAGAAGATCTTATAGTTGGATGGTGAACTAAAATTCTGATGCAAGCTTTTTAGATTCCAGGGTGCCTTATGCTCACTGGAAAAAAATTGATATGCACCTATTTTAGAAATAAGGAGGGATCTGTGATTGTAACCATTTTTCTTCACTAATATTCAAGATTTTAGCCCATTACAATGTTTGCACACCAATGTGAAAACTGGAGATTTGCACCTACACAGTTACCAGTGCTTTCAATGCTTTGAGGTTTCAGGTGTAGTCCATTGAATGGAAAAAGTTAATATCAGGACAAATTACTTACAGAAAGAATGGGTTAGGTCTGATGTTATTAGTAAAGTAAACTGGGTGAGAGAGCTCAAGAAGTGCTAAACTGCCACTTTGGCTTTCAGTGGTGGTCTGTATTTCTCTGTTAATATTTTGGTACTGTCTAGATGAAATGTTCAACTGTCAGCAACAGCTATTTGCATTTTTAGAAAATGTTGGCAAATCCCTCTAAGGGATTAAGGGGTTCCCTTAAGATTTAACACCTCTTTCACTCTAGTCTAATGGAATAAAGCCACTGTATCTTGCATGGCCATAGAAAACCACTTATTTTTTTCCTTCCTGGAGTAAATACTCATGTATATTTTATTCCTTCCTCTGTGTGTATAGATAAATTAGCATTTAAACTACAGGCAATTTAGAGTTAAATAATATATTTCAAACCCAAATAAATCTTCCTTTATTTATATTAACACTGGATTTGGGCATTTTGTTCCAGTAATTTTGCATATTGCTCAAATTAGGAAAATCTTCAAGTGCATTCTACTTATGTCTTTTTTTTAAAGAGAGAGAGAGAGAGAAATCGAGAGAGAGAGTTTTTAATATTTATTTTTTAGTTTTCGGCAGACACAACATCTTTGTTTGTATTTGGTGCTGAGGATCGAACCCGGGCTGCACGCATGCCAGGCGAGCATGCTACCGCTTGAGCCACATCCACAGCCTCTCTACTTATGTCTTGCTCTATATTTTTTTTTCAGTTTTCTAATTTGTGTGCCTCTAATTCCTTTACAGTTTTTAGATGGACTCAAAACAGGAGTATGTATTTCTTTGGTGTATCCATAAATGGAGGGAGGCTTATATTCTGCTTTTATTTATTTTTATTTTATTTTTTAAAATTATCTCTCTTTATTTCTGATGTTTGGTGGATGATTATGTATAATTCCAGTGTCACACACATTCTGCATACAAGTCGCTTTTGTAATCTATGCCTTTTATTCTAACATCTACCTTGAGGTTGGATTGTAGCATTCACTCACATTAAATATTTTATTGATATGTTTTGATTTATACACTTATAATAATTATCAGTAAAAAGATATTTGCATACATATGAATTGCCCTAAGTAGTTTTCTTTATTGTGATTTATTTATCTTCAAATTACTACACTGTTGTAATATTTTAACATGCATTAGTGTCAGTTAATGATCACTAGTACATTTGCTCTTATATATGAGAGAGTTCTTGTCTAATTTTATATACATTCAATTTTCCAGGAAAATTTTAGAAGTTGTTGCTTTGATTTATTCTTTAACAAAAAGTAAAGAATGGTAAAATTATGACCAGTGTTTATTAAAGGGTGCCTTGAGAAAAGTGATCATTTGTATAATAGTTTTATCCTTTGTAAATATGTTGAATATTTGAGTCTTTTATGTTCTTTTCTGTATTTTATTTTCTCAAATACTGCATATTCTTTTGTAAACATACTTGCATATGAAATGCAACATTCATGTGACATCAGCATAAAACATACATGGTATTTTATTGTATTTGTCAAACTCGATATAATACAACAACAAATATTCTAGCTCCTAGAATTTACATTTTACAAAATTTAATAATTATTTCTTCCTCTTTAGCCATGTCCCTTGGTTTCAACTCTGGAAGAATGTGGTTGTATTCTCATGTACAGTTGCTGTAATTTTAGTCTTTGATTACTGTGTGGGTGTATCATATACATTTGATTTACAAAATAGTTTCTACAAATGGATAATAAAAGCTTAAATTATTATTTTCCCTTTTTTGTGAATGCATTTATTCCACATATTCATCAATACTATTTAATTCATCTATATGATGTGATTTTATTCAATGTTATATAATTTCTAAAGATTTTGAGTTTTTATGATTACTGAACACTTAGATATATCCTTTTTAATGTGACTCTTCAAGAATTTTTTGCTTTTCTTTTGCAAACTGTTGTATTTGTTCTTCTTATAAGCATTTGGTTATATGTGAGGAAATTAGGGTTTTTTTCCCTTGTCAGTTTTGCAGCTTTTAATGTAATCATTTGATGAATACATTTTTGTATTAATATTTTGTAATTCATAAGTTTAAGTCTTATATAATTTTGAAAACAAAAAAAGACTATTTTTTTTTCTTTTATGATATTAGGAATTCAACCAAAGTGTCTTAATGCTGAGCATATGCTCAGCTCTGTTTTAAATTTTATTTCCAGATGGGGTTTGCTCAGTTACTTCAGTTGGCCATAAATTTTGAACTTCATGCCTTAGACTACAGAATAGTAGATATTTCAGGTGTACACCACCATACGAACCCTATCCTTTGTATATAAACTTTTGAGGTTTGTACTTTCTTATATATTTCAGTATTATTTATTAATAACTTATATTCTGCATTTAATGTGTCAAAATATGTTGTTATGCTTTATGAGTGAAGGGATAAAATAGCATTTTATTATCACACTATTTTCCCAATATCCTAGCATGTGTTAAGAGTTTTGTTGTCAGTGTTTTCTCTAGTTCCACCATCTATATTATTATGAGGTTTACCCTGATTGATTTTACTTCATAACATCAATCATGTGGCATCATGGTATTTTGGTCAGCAGTTGACTTTATGTACAACCATGGATCTAGCAAATATCTTAGCCATGTACTAGTCTATACCATCTAGATTCTGACATTGCACTCAGAGAATTGGAAAATTGCAGAAGATTTTTAGGGTAAATGTTCCAGAGTATATTTTCATAAAGTGAGAAATCATTATATATGCCTATATTTGCAATTACATACTGTATAATTGATATATATTTTTTTATTTTTTGAATTTTCAAATTTGCTAATGCTTTTTTAATTGTATCTGCTTTAACCCTAAAGAGAGAGATAGAAGAAGATCTTAGAAAATGGATAAATGTACCCTGTTCATGGATAGGCAGAACCAACATCATCAAAATGGCAATATTACCCAAAGTTCTCTACAGGTTCTACGCAATGCCAATCAAAATCCCAACTGCATTTCTTGTAGAAATAGATAAAGCTATCAAGAAATTCATATGGAAAAACAAAAGACCCAGAATAGCAAAAGCAATTCTAAGCAGGAAGTGTGAATCAGGCGGTATAGCAATACCAGATTTCAAACTATATTACAGAGCAATAGTAACAAAAACAGCATGGTACTGGTACCAAAACAGGCAGGTGGACCAATGATACAGAATAGAGGACACAGAGGCCAATCCACAAAATTACAACTTTCTTATATTTGATAAAGGCGCTAAAAGCATGCAATGGAGAAAGGATAGCCTCTTCAACAAATGGTGCTGGGAAAACTGGAAATCCATATGCAACAAAATGAAGCTGAACCCCTTTCTCTTGCCATGCACAAAAGTTAATTAAAAATGGATCAAGGAGCTAGATATCAAATCAGAGACTCTGCACCTGATAGAAGAAAAAGTTGGCTCCGATCTATATATTGTGGGGTCGGGCTCCAAATTCCTTAATAGGATGCCCATAGCCCAAGAGTTATATACAAGAATAAACAAATGGGACTTACTTAAACTAAAAAGTTTTTTTCTCAGCAAGAGAAACAATAAGAGAGGTAAACAGGGAACCTACATCCTGGGAACAAATTTTTACTCCTCACACTTCAGATAGAGCCCTAATATCCAGAATATACAAAGAACTCAAAAAATTAAACAATAAGATAACAAACAACCCTATCAATAAATGGGCCAAGGACCTGAACAGACACTTCTCAGAGGAGGACATACAATCAATCAATAAGTATATGAAAAAATGCTCACCATCTCTAGCAGTCAGAGAAATGCAAATCAAAACCACCCTAAGATACCATCTCACTCCAGAAGATTGGCAGCCATTATGAAGTCAAGTAACAGTAAGTGCTGGCGAGGATGTGGGGAAAAGCGTACACTTGTACATTGCTGGTGGGACTGAAAATTGGTGTGGCCAATATGGAAAGCAGTATGGAGATTTCTAGGAAAGCTGGGAATGGAACCACCATTTGACTCAGCTATCGCCCTTCTCGGTCTACTCCCTGAGGACCTTAAAAGAGCATACTATAGGGATACAGCCACATCAATGATCATAGCAGCACAATTCACAATAGCTAGACTTTGGAATCAACCTAAATGCCCTTCAATAGATGAATGGATTAAAAAACTGTGGCATTTATACACAATGGAGTATTACGCAGCACTATAAAACGACAAAATCATGGATTTTGCAGGGAAATGGATGGCATTAGAGCAGATAATGCTAAGTGAAGCTAGCCAATCCTTAAAAAACAAATGCCAAATGTCTTCTTTGATATAAAGAGAGCAACTAAGATCAGAACAGGGAAGAAGAGCATGAGAAAAAGATTAACATTAAACAGAGACGAGTGGGGTGGGAGAAAGGGAGAGAGAAGGGAAACTGTATGGAAATGGAAGGAGACCCTCATTGATACACAAAATTACATATAAGAGTTTGTGAGGGGAAAGGGGAAAAAACAAGGGAGAGAATTAAACAACAGCAGATGGGGTAGAGAGGGAAAATGAGAGGGAAGGGGAGGGGGGATAGTAGGGGATAGGAAAGGTAGCAGAATACAACAGTCATTAATATGGTATTATGTAAAAATGTGAATGTGTAACCGATGTGATTCTGCAACTCGTATTTGGGGTAAAAAATGGGAGTTCATAACCCACTTGAATCAAATGTATGGAAGATGATATGTCATGAGCTTTGTAATGCTTTGTCATGTTTTGAACAACCAATAAAAAAAAATTTGTATTGAAGTTTGAACCCAGGGGTGCTTAACAATAAAGCCACATCCTCAGTCCTTTTTTTATATTTTATTTAGAGACAGAGTATTGCTGAGTTGCTAAGTGCCTCACTAAGTTGCTCAATACAACATATATAAGACAATATTATATATAATATTGTATTAGAATTTATGATCCATTTTTCTTATCCTCCTTAGTAACTGGAAATACTGTTGTCCATCACTAGACTGGGCGCATTTGCATTTTAAAAGCACCAACATTGATACTGGTAACTCTGTGTTATGTTTATCTTTAATAGCTTCCAATTTTTCTCTTTTGCTTAGACTTTCTTTACTTTTAGTTTTTAAATTTTACTTTTTCGGGGTTGGGGATGTGGCTCAAGCGGTAGCTCGCTTGCGTAGCATGTGTGTGGCCTGGGTTTGATCCTTAGCACCACATACAAACAAAGACATTGTGTCCACCAATAACGAAAAAATAAATATTAAAAAAAATAACTTTTTATTGGGATGGATGATTTGATAATAAATTCTAGTCATTTTATGTCTTATAATTTTTTTGTGTATGTTTTATTTTTACCTCAGGTATAGATTAATTCCATTTTTTCCAGCTGTATGGAGGTCTAAGTGAAACATAATAACCTGTATGAATATTGTTAAAGAAAATGGAACCTCAATTTTACCCAGTTTTTTGACTGCACTGTATATGCCCAAAGGACATAAAATCAGCGTACTACATTGACACAGCCACATTTATGTTTATAGCAGCACAATTCACAATAGCTAAGCTATAAAACCAATCATTCAATGATGAAATGGGTCCATTCAATGATGACAGGACAAAAAACTGTTGCTTATGTACACAATAAACTATGAATTGGCCATAAATAAGAATGACTTTATGACATTTGCCAGGAAATGGATGAATCTGGATATTTTATGTTAAGTAAAACAAACCATTTCTTTAAGACCAAAAATTGAAAGTTATTGCTGATATGTGAAATCTAAAGCTCATAAAGTGGGGACAGGTAAGAAAAGAAGATCAGTAGATTGCACAATGGTAAACAAAAAATAAATAAATGAATAAATAAATAAATAAAAGGGAAAAGGATAAAAATATAAAAGATATATATCTGTAAGTGAATCCTACCATTGTAACCATCAACAAGAACAGGATTTTAATTAGGTTAAGATATATCCCATGCTTTCATAATATCATAAAAATCTATTTTACTGTCAGGTAGAACTAGAAAGAAAAAATAAAAAAAACAAATTATATTTGTTTTAAGAGCTATACGTATATTCTATTATAAATATCATACAATATAAACATCGATCAAAGTTTGTGTGTATATATATAATTTTGTATGTTAATACAAAATATAGAAAGGATAATTCAAACAGGATCGTTGTTGCTATTTTTTATATTAATAACACATAAAATGGTTGAACTTAAATAAACTGTTAAATATTTTCATTAAGTGGTTTGTCTATCTTGTTGCATTTCAAAATTTCTCTTATGCCACTGATGTTGGAGTTACTAGAGATCTCACTACACATTCAGAATAGCTAACTCTATTAGAGAAATAGCAAATAAGATTCTACACATTAGTAAATCTCTGATTAGTGGTTGTACAATTAAAATTTGAGGGTTCCCGTTCTTAATTACCATGATTTTCTCATCTGAAAAATATGTATAATTTAGATCAAGACATAAAAAATGAAAAAAATATTTTTGTGATAATGCCTGAGTTTTATATTGTGTTTCATGAATGTGGTGTATGTATACTTTTTTGAACTTCAATCATTTTTTCTGCAGAAGTACACTACCTACATGATACTCTACTAACTCTCATTTCAACTTTAATTACATTACAGACTGTGCAAATGTTCATGTGGTCAATGTGTTTTTTATTTTAGGAACTGTTATCATTTACGGATATAGCCATTGATTTTACTGAAGAGGAGTGGGAATGCCTTCAGCCTGCTCAGAAAAATTTATATAGAGATGTGATGCTAGAGAATTATAGAAACTTTGCATTCCTGGGTAAGTTTAATTTCCCTTTAAAATTATTAACTGCTAATTATTATTTAATTTACTTCTGTTGCAGAGTATCTTCTGGGAACTTTTCTATAAGAATGAGTTTCAGATTTGTGTTTCAAAGAAAAAGGGCATAAGTGCATTTTTAGTACAGATATTCTTCACTTTAGATAAGTAGTACCTAGTATAGTTTAGTGATGTAAACTATTGTAGACTACACATTGCAGGGGACACATTTGAGTCATTCAAATGTCAAGGAAAAAACCAAACTGAAAAATGTTGAAAGAGGGGCTGGAGATGTGGCTCAAGCGGTAGCGCGCTCGCCTGGCATGCGTGTGGCCCAGGTTCAATCCTCAGCACCACATACCAACAAAGATGTTGTGTCCGCCGAGAACTAAAAAATAAATATTAAAAAAAAGTGTTGAAAGAGTAGTTATCCAGCAGAAGAAATTTTCAGAAGCTTAGGTTTATGTATTTTGATTGTAATCATTGAACACATACTGCCCTATATTTATCACATTTTCAAATTTCTTGTTGTTCTCTGTTTTCTTCTTTAGTGATGTCCCAGTTTATTCAAATTAGCCATCAAAACTTACCTTTTGTTTTGAGGGCCAGCATGATCTGTTTCAAATCTTCTTGAAAGGAAACTTTTAAAGAAGCAAAGAGAAGATAGAGACACACACGCACAGTGCACATATAATACTCCAAAATTACATACCTTCTGATACCATAAATACATTCTAACCCAGTTTTTCTTTAAGCCCAAGTGCTAGCTATCCAAGATTAGGAACAGTTAATACAAATATAGAGCCCCTTATCCCTAAGGACATTACCACAGAGACTAGATAGTGCACCTGTAGAGTTGTCTTAATAGCTTCAGGGAGAAACTGTTGAGTATTACAATTTTGGGACTCAGGGTGCCAGTTACAATCACTCCAACACTTTCCTGTCTATTCCAAGGTCAGAATACCTAATACCTCCCCTCTTTTTAAAGGCCTTTTCAATAAATAATATTACTTATATCCATAATGCTGGTGGGGGCAAAAAATAGGGCAGACATAGACAACAGCAAGTTCCAACATCAGTAAACATCCACCTATGAATATTTTTGACCCAGATGAAATTGAGTAAACATAAAGTTAACCAAACCAACAAGTCCAAAATCCATCATCTTGTTCAACCTTATTAATGATATCTTTAAGGTAATCTAAGTCTTTTGACATAAAATTACTATTATAACTTAAATTGAAGGAACACATGTTATTAAACTACTGATATCCTTTATGATGTAACAATAACAGACAATCAATTTTAGCATGATTGTCAAGTATGGCTTGACAATGTTGTTCTTGTTCTTCATTAAGCATATTTAAATCCATGGAGGCGTGAATAATACTGTTCATGATAGCATAGGTGAGTTTCATAGAAGTTTTATAAGCTCGTAGAGCTAGTCCAGGTAAACCCACTAAGGAGAATGTCGACCTATTAAATTCTGCCTTAGAGAGAAGCTTCACTGAATCATCATTGTTTTTATCAAGAGGAATAGATCTTATATGTATAAATTGCACAGGATGGTGACCTATTAAATACTATGTGGATGGTAAGGACACGTTATTCTGCTAAGACAACAAAGAGACATTTTTGAATGTATATAACAATTTTATGCAAGTGAGTCAATATATTGTAATGGGTTCTAGTAGTCCAGGATCTGACAGTACTGATTTTCCCAGAGCTGGTGTACAGAAACAGAGCAAAATTTTTATTAAGACAAAAGCATTTACAGAATTTTGCGTGAGTTTATTAATCAAAGCAGTAACAAAGTTATCTAGAATACATTCTAACCCCATTTTAGCCAACACCTGTTGAGCTGAGGCTGTTAATAGTTTTATATCCCCCGCCCAGTAACTAGAATTAACTAGAATTCATGTATCTTGGGGTCCTATTTTAATGATTCTCCTCTTTTGAGAAGAATGATTATTCTCTTTTTTGGATGAACTCTTATCTTCCAGGGTTAAATGAAACTTAGAAATCAGCTTGTGAAGTCCCTGATGTACATTTATAATTGCTATTCTTCATGCATGAAGGTAGAGTCCAAACAGGACATGTTGGCATAAGAGTAGCAGTCTATGCTTTTCCCCACATGATCAAAGGCATAGGATCTTGTCTTGATGGTCAGATGGAATCTCATATATTACATAATTTTTTTAGTAATGGCTGTTTAAGAATAAAATGTCTACTCAATGCAGATGACCAATTTTGTGTATTAACTTTATGTTGTATATTGAGCACATTACCTGTAAATAAAACAATATTTAAAGCATATAAATATAAGAGAGGCTAGATCTTTGTTTGTTTCTCTTTTAAAAGGAACATATTAGGATACAATTTGCTCACTCAACAAAAGCTTGTTCAAAAGAATTATGAGAAATTTCATGATTTAAAACTATATCTCATTGATTAAAAATTGTTCAAAAGGATAAGATAAAAAGGCAGGAACATTATCCATCTCTAGACAAATAGGGCCTCTAGGAGCAGATCATGCTTGGTTTCTTTCCATGCTCTCTGCTGGAACTGACTTGACATTTTCTTTTTTTAGATTCAATTCTGTTAGTATTTTTTCTTTTGTTTTGTGTTTTGAAATAATGCATTAGTAATCATAAATATTTTGAAGTGAATGAATCATTATAATTTTATTTTGTGATTTTTTAATATATTTTTTTAAATTTTGATTAGTGATTTAATTTCTGGATCATTGTTTTTTTACTGTGGTATGCTTGGATTCTTTTCACACTTTCTATATATTTAGGAAATGTGAAAATATATATGGAGTTTTTGACTATAATATTAACCCTACACAAAACACAGTATATATACTTACATAACACTTCTCTTTATGTATCCTATAGATTTTTAATTTTTACAATATTGTATAAGTTGCTTAGACTTTTCTTAAACTTGGTACTGCTTGATAAGCCTCTCCCATATTGGTAGAATTTCAGATTTGCACACTAGTAATGCCCCTCTCATTTTTTCTTAAAGAATTATTAACATAAACATTGTGCTCATTGATGTTAATATTTTTCAATTTCACTCCCTAAACATTTTTTAAAAACTTATTTAGTGTTCTTTGAGTAATTTATAACTGTCAGTCTCCTTATGTTAAATTCTTGATTTTTTTTTCTTTTTTGTCACTTGGATTTAGCCATGCTTCTCTTTGTTTATATTTGCTGTACTGTTTTTTATTTGTTCATTAAAGGAGTCATCAGTAGATTATATAGTCCA
Source organism: Urocitellus parryii (assembly GCF_045843805.1). Taxonomy (NCBI): domain Eukaryota; kingdom Metazoa; phylum Chordata; class Mammalia; order Rodentia; family Sciuridae; genus Urocitellus; species Urocitellus parryii. The sequence goes on from NW_027553327.1 coordinate 1,129,041, forward strand.
TTTTTGGAAAAAAAAGTATAAAAACTTTTAAATAAATAAAAATAGGCAAGAACAGTGCTGCATCCTTGTAATATTTGCTAATTGGGAGGCCATGAAAAAGTACTTTGAGAGAAGGCACAGAAATTTAGAAACAACATGGCTCAAACAATTTTAAAAAAGACTTGTGTTGTAGTTTGTGATATAGAATTTTTGGGGTAATCTCAAGCATTAAAACACATGAAAACACATGAAACATTAAAAGTTGGATGACCTAAAGATCCAGAATTGCCAATACTAAATATGTATCCATGAACAATTAAATCAGAAAAATGAAGAGATGCCTCCGCTTTTGTGTTTAGTGCAAACATTTTTTCTCAGTATTAAAGCTAGGGTCTGAATGTGTGTGCCCATCAATGTCAAATGTGTAAAAATATGTACATATATACTATTTTTATTTAGTTAAAAAATATTTTTGTCTCTTAAAGTGTTATAAGAAATATATGCAGGATTTTGAATTAAGTGAAAGGTGGCAGGCAGATATTAAGTTGTAGGAGCATTTGATTCACATGTGGAACTCAGAAATTTAGTGAGCAAAATTTTGCTCACCAGGTACTGTGTTTCGTGTAGGGTTGATATTATAGTGAAAGTCTCCATATTTTTATTTATTGAGCATAATAGGGTCAAGAATTTTATTTTACCACATAGTGAGTGTATTATGTTCTTCATAAATACTAGTAGAAGGAATATAATACCTTGTAAGAACAAAATTGATAATTATATGAAATAATGCTTGTGTTAATTCATTCTATTTAGTCATTTTAACTTGTGTATATATAGTATAAAATACCATGATATATTTATAGATAAACAAAGTTGTATTTGTCAATAAAGGAAATTCTCATAACACATGAATGTAAAATTATAAAAATAAATTTAATATACTTGACTGTCATGTGGTGAATTCATTCAAGTATTATGGCCATAGGCTATGCAAGGTTTTCATAGTCCTTTAAAAATGTTTTTATGATAAATTTTATAGACATATATGTGTATATTTCTTAGTAAATTTTTTGTTCATACTTCTTTTTTAAGAGTCCATTGCCTCTTTACACTTGTTGAGTATTTATGGTATTATCACTCAAAATCTACTAGTTATTTTCATGTCTCTATGTCATGGTAGACAAAAAACATTTTTTGGATATTCTTTAAAAAAGCCAGAAATGTTTGTATATGTTTTACATTTCTCTTGTTCTATTGACAGTGAAGGTAGCTGGTAAATATTTCCTAAATACACAATACTATCTTATGAAGGAAAAAAAGCTGCTAATGATACTTTTCTACATTTTATTACATTACTCTTCTTAATTATGTACTCCTCTTGGATACTGTGGTATCCACAATAATTTTGGTAATATTCTCAAGGTAATTTTGTCTGTACATTTTTTATTCAACTAATATATAATTTGGAATTATGGTGACTTTGGACTTACTAATATGCTACACTCCTAATGTACTTATTTTACCTTAATTTCATGTTACATATGCAAAATATATTTATCCCAGTCTAATAGGTATTGTTTTATTTTTGTCTATTTCAGCCATGACACCTAAACATACCCACGTATATTCCCCAGAAAAGGGCCTAAAACATATGTTTCAAGAAGTGATAAGTGCAAAATATAGAAGTTGTAATCCTGAATATTTACCACAAAAGAAAATAGGGAAAACTCCAAGTGAGAGTGAACACCACAAATCATATAAAAAATCAGGCCTTTTTCTCCACCAGAGAATTTATACTGGAGAGAATCCCTACAAATATAAAGAATGTGGCAAAGCTTTTAGTAGAAAAAATGGTCTTATTTACCACAGAGGAAACCACAATGTAGAAAAGCCCTACAAATGTAAAGTATGTGCCAAAGCTTTTGGTCAAAAATCACACCTTATTTGCCACAGGAGAACTCACACTGGAAAGAAGCCCCACAAATGTACAGAATGTGGCAAAGCTTTCCATCAGAAATCAGACCTTATTTGCCACAGGAGAACTCACACTGGAGAGAAGCCCTACAAATGTACAGAATGTGACAAAGCTTTTGGTCAAAAATCACACCTTATTCGCCACCGCAGAACTCACACTGGAGAGAAGCCCTACAAATGTAAAGATTGTGGCAAAGCTTTTGTTAAAAAATCAGACCTTATTTATCACAGCAGATATCACACTGGAGAGAAGCCCTACAAATGTAAAGACTGTGGCAAAGCTTTTGTTCGAAAATCAGACCTTATTTACCATAGCAGATATCACACTGGAGAGAAGCCCTACAAATGCAAAGACTGTGGCAAAGCCTTTGGTCGAAAATCAAACATTTTTTACCACAGGAGAACTCACACTGGAGAGAAGCCCTACAAATGTAAAGACTGTGGCAAAGCTTTTGTTCAAAAATCAGACCTTATTCGCCAACACAGAACTCACACTGGAGAGAAGCCCTACAAATGTAAAGATTGTGGCAAAGCTTTTGTTCAAAAATCAGACCTTATTTGCCACAGGAGAACTCACACTGGAGAGAAGCCCTACAAATGTACAGAATGTGACAAAGCTTTTGGTCGAAAATCATCCCTTATTCGCCACCGCAGAACTCACACTGGAGAGTAGCCCTACAAATGTAAAGATTGTGGCAAAGCTTTTGGTCAAAAATCAGACCTTATTTATCACAGCAGATATCACACTGGAGAGAAGCCCTACAAATGTAAAGACTGTGTCAAAGCTTTTGTTCGAAAATCAGACCTTATTTACCATAGCAGATATCACACTGGAGAGAAGCCCTACAAATGTAAAGACTGTTGCAAAGCCTTTGTACGAAATCAAACATTTTTTTTTACCACAGGAGAACTCACACTGGAGAGAAGCCCTATAAATGTAAAGATTGTGGCAAAGCTTTTGGTCAAAAATCATACGTAATTTACCACAGAAGATCTCACACTGGAGAGAAGCCCTACAAATGTAAAAATTGTGGCAAAGCTTTTGGTCAAAAATCAGACCTTACTTGCCACAGGAGAACTCAAACTGGAGAGAAGCCCTACAAATGTAAAGACTGTGGCAAAGCTTTTGTTCGAAAATCAGACCTTATTCGCCACAGCAGATATCACACTGGAGAGAAGCCCTACAAATGTAAAGATTGTGGCAAAGCTTTTGTTCGAAAATCAGACCTAATTTACCACAGCAGATCTCACACTGGAGAGAAGCCCTACAAATGTATAGACTGTGGCAAAGCTTTTGGTCAAAACTCAGACCTTATTCGCCACAAAGAACTCACACTGGAGAGAAGCCCTACAAATGTGCAGAATGTGGCAAAGCTTTTGGTCAAAAATCAAGCCTTATTTGTCACAGCAAAACTCACACTGGCGAGAAGCCCTACAAATGTAAAGAATGTGGCAAAGCTTTTGGTCAAAAATAGACCTTATTCATCACAGCAGATCTCACTAGAGAGAAGTCCTACAAATGTAAAGAATGTGGGGCTGGGGTTGTGGTTCAGTAGTAGAGTGCTAGCCTCACATATGTGAGATCTTGGCTTTGATCCTCAGCACCACATTAAAATAAATAAGTGAAATAACGGTATTGTGTCCAACTAAAACTAAAAAATAAACATAAAAAAAGAGAGTAAACCTTATTAACAGCAGAATTTATACAGAAAAGAACCTCTACAAATTGAAAAAAAATGCAGCAAAGCTTTTAATAAGAAATCAATTATTTTCACCACTAGGCTACTTATTCTGGAAAGAAGACATATAAATGTAGAGAATGTAGAAACATTTTCAATTATATATCAATATATTACTAGACATCAGAGAAAACACATTGGAGAGAAGCTATACAAATGAGATCATTACTCTAAGAAAGGGACAACATTTAATCCTCACCACAATAACCATAGCATAGAGAATGTTTCGAAATGTGAAAATTGACAATGCCTCCAAAATTTATTCACCAATATTCAGAACCTGTAGATATATACTGGTTAGAGAAAATACAAATGGAAAAAAATGTAGCTACATGTTTCTTAAACACTGCTTATTTTTGGAAAATTCATTGTGCCCAGAAACCCTAAAAAGTTAAATAATATATCCAAAATGTATTTAAATTTTAAATTCATTGAACATTTGAAAACTTATACTAGTAGTGAATATTGAACAGATTTTGTCCAAAATATATGCCTTATATAACAGTGTAACATTTATAATAAATGTGAGAGTATAGTAATGTTATTATCTATATATTACACCTTGATGTATATGAGGATCAGTAAAATACAGAACTCATTTAAGTTTAGAAAACAAGTAGTTGTCTTTAGCTTTTGCTTAAATTTATTAAGCATTATCAAGTTATTTTGTAGAAATATCAGTCATAGATATCATACATGCATAGTGAAGAAATGTCATGTTTGAAAGAATATAAATGTTTTTCTAAATCAAAATTACTATTTTCACTTTTGAATACTGAGAAAAGAATTATATGAAATCTATTTTTGATGTTTAACACTGAAGTATAATATTTTAAACTTTAATTTTTTTGTTGTATTTCAGTTTACGTTTAGGTATTTTTATACACTGAGCCACATTCTTAAGCCATCTCTCCACTTTTTCAAATGTTGAGACTGTATCGCTAAGTTGCTTGAAACCACACTAGGTTGCTGAGGCTAAATTTAAACTTCTGAAACTACTCAGCTTCCCAATTTGCTTGGATTACAAGCATGGACCATCATGCCAGGTTTATAGTGCATTTTTTTTTACCTATATTTACCTTATGTATGCAATATGTCTTTATAACTGAATATTTGTTTATATGTTAACACTCATGTATTGCATCCTGTTGTTAAATGACAGATATAATAGTGTTCCACTTGACTAAATGTTCTATGTAACGGTAAAACATACTGTTGAGTAAATAATACTCTGGCATCTGTTAATACTTTTACACATTTTAAATAAACTTAATGTGGAATACAATTTGCATAAGTCAGATCATTATTTTTTTCTGTTTGTATTTATGGTGAAATTAAGAGTTATAAGAAGTATACAGATATAGGAAAATTAGCCCCAGATTTTCATATCTTGGATTATAAATTTTAAAATTTTAACTTTTTAACATTTTAGCATTTCCTAGTGATTTTAATAGACTGAATTTCCACAAACTTAAAGGTAGCTCTTACAGGAGAGAAGAGCTTTATCTTTCTTGTGTGCATAATGGGCTTCTAGACTTCATCCTCATTGGAGACTTTTCATTTCTCTGTGAATGAGGTCAATGATCAGTGTTTTCATGTACATTAGTAAATTCTGACATTCTTGTAATTCTATAGGTAGTGTTATTTCAGGGCAGGAATTAGAGAAATGGATGTGGAGTCAAGGTTGAGTGAGTCCTTATACTTATGACAAAATAATCAATGAGCTATGTTTTATAGTCTCATTTTCCGAGGACCAAGTAGTAAGATGTAAACTGAGAAGGTTGTATGTAAAGATTACGTTTCTTATCATAAAATGTTGACTTTTCAGCTACACTGGGTAAAAGCTTCTTATACACAGAATCCATACAAAAATCATATTGAATATAATTCACAATTTTATAAACATTACATATAATTCATGAAGAACAGAGTTTACAGCAACATATGCTTAAGAACAAGGTCTGAAGAAATTGTACACTCTCCAATATAGACATATTTATACCAATTTAATTATACATGAAACTACACTAAATGAGAAGAAAAACCAATTAGATCAACACACAATGATATAGAAATAAAAACTTGTAAATACTTAAGCAAGATACCAATAGTGGATGAAGTGTGTTTTCCAATGCTAGGGAAAAATGGACATATAATCAGTTAAAGGTAATTTAAGAAAGATAAGTTACCCACTTGGAGCCAAAACATCATTTGAAAAAAAAAAGTGTCACAAAGTAAGCAAAGATTATTCACTTCCATTTGTATGCTTTGTAATATTTTCCAAAGGTATTCTGCTTATTTTATTGCAGTCAAATTGGGAAACAATCCAGAAAGTTAAAAAAGACAAGTATTTCTCTTCTGGTTTTAAAAGCAAGAAAAGGAATAGAGTGAGATTTATTGAGGTAGAAAATTTTACTAGTTACAGTTAAAAAAAATAACTGAGATTACCAGAGTCTAAGTATAATGTATTTCAGCCATCCCTGGCTGCACAGGGCATTTTTGCTTAACAAAGAATTTGTTCACGTATGTATCTTAAAAAACATTGCTGTTTTTAGTCAGTCTTTTTCATTAATAGCAGTGATGTACCTTTCAACAGTTTCCAGCCACAAAAATACAAAATTTCAGAAATCTTCTTGTTCATCCTCCCTATATTATGCCACAATATTCACCAGGACAAGATAATCTAAACCTTTTGTCAGCCCCATCAAGGAATTCACTTCTGCTAATTTTAAGGCCAAACATATAATGCATAGAAAAGTATGATACATGGAACAACATAATTTTACTTAGTAAAAATAATTTTTTTGATGAAAAATATATCCCAACTCCTTTGTCTTTGGATTACATTAGAAAAAATATGAGGTAATTATACTGTGTATTATGACCTTAGGCTATGAGCCTTAAAATTACCTTAAAATACAAAAAAATTAATGTTTATTTTTAAATATAGTTTTTATATTTTAAATATTCAAATTCCACAGCAACCAATAACACAAAAACATGAGAAAAACAACTGCAGTTTGTTGTCTCATCATGACATTTCAATACCTGCTGTAGATTGCCTGTGGCTTCCACTTTTAATTTAAAAAAATTATGATTTTTCCACGCAATTTGGGTGAACTGAGGACAAAATCTCCTGCATTGTACTCCTGAGCAAGCCATCATACTTGAAACAACTGAAACCCAAATCAAAATATGTTTACTCTACATTCTAATTATATCAGTTCTTAACTCATCTAGCATAAAACAAATCCACTTTCTTCTGGTTGAATATCTTGAGCTAAATAATATGTTACCTTGGAGCTAAAAAAAGTATGACCTAAATGAAGAGATCTTTTTTGCATAAGGCAAATTGCACTTTTTGTATTGGATTTTTCTGCCTGTGAAGATCTACATTTATTTTCCTACAATGATATTATGATTGATGGTGACTTGTGTGATTACAGGAGGCTGTAAATGTGTGTTTGAGTCCTTTCCCTGGTAAAAAATACTATAATTTGTACTCTAATAGGAGACTCAAAATGGTGCTAGAAAAAACTATTTTTTAATCTTCCTCTTTATTCATGGTTTTCTAATGGTTTTGATTTAGTCAGTTCAGACCATTTCTGATTATTGGGTGTCATCAAGATGTAAATTCCCTATATAATCATTAGCAATGAGACAATTCTTCCCATTAAAAATAAAAACATTCTCATAAAACCTTTGCTATATTCTAAGGAACCACTCTTGTTTTTGCTTTACTAAACAAAATAAGTTCTACCTATTTGAGTCCCAAAGTAAATGGTAATACATTAACCTAAGCACCATGAGGAATATAAGAAACACAAGATCTCACCTTTGAAATATAAAAACAAATAAGAATCAGAAATGCTAAGCCATTACCATCTAAACTATACCAGAGCTTTTAACATGTAAACTTAGATGTTCTACTCACTCTCATAGTAAGATTCCTTAGACTCAAAGATAAATAAAAATTGCATGCTGCATTGTTAGTAATTCTCCAAATATTTTTTTTTCAAAAACAGACACTCTGATGTGTGGTTTTTGTCAACTCTTATATTATGAATGAATGAAGCTCAGTAAATGAATAATTGTAACTACATACTTGCTTAGGGTGACTATCATTCATTGTTAAAAAACCTTTAGCTATATAAATTTTTAATACTGTATGTACCATTGTGATATAATGGAATTTTGATAAAATTTACATTAATAATGCTAAAGTCTTTCATTGAGTTTAATATCAGTTTATGAAATCAACTTACTATATGTGATTTCCTCAATTCAAAGTGTCTTACGTTTTAAAAAAACTGTGTGGACAATGCAAATTAAAGTTAACATTCTAATATCAAGAGCAGAAGCACCATAGGAAAGATAAAAACAAAGAATTGGGAGATTCCACCATTATAGATGTAATTTTCTCAACATCTTTTTAATGTACCTAACCCACTATTGATAGCAAAATTAATGAGCAAACTCTTCTCATGCTGATGGTGCATGATGCTATTATATAAAATGAAAACAAACAATTGTGTCAGAGAGGCATTTTACAACATTAGTTGAAAATACAATTGATTGATCAGTATCTCACTGACCCCAGCAAATACCTTCTCAGTGTGCAAGATAAATGGGTAAAAATTTAAAAAATCAAGTAAAATTTATGTTAAAGAATAGCAACTATTTTTTCATAAGGAAAATGCTAATGTCTTTTGAAACAACATGACAAGAAACTGTGCCCTATCACATAAAGGAAAGCAACAATTCTGGTAAACTTCTTCATTTTATTCTTTGAATATGCCAAGTATTCTTTGGCAAACTTCCACATATATTGTTTTAATTTCACAGGTGTAAATTATATCTGGATACCTCTAAATTGCTACTTATTTAATATAAATTTGTTGATAAATTATTTATGCATGGGATGATAGTGAAATATAGTGAGGAATGGAAGTCATTTAAAGCTCTATGAATTGTAATCCCAGAATGCTGGGAGGAAACTGTATATAATCATGAGAAACATATTGAGTATTATGAATTTGTTCCAGATATTTATTTCCCTTAGTATCCACTTTTCACATAAACTTGTGCTTTTAAATGAACCTGACTATTAAATATCATAGAAAAGGCCATCAGAGTAACCAGAAGAAGAAATTTAAAAGAGAAACAATCAAATCATAAACATCTGGTTGAAACAAGAACTGGCAAACTGTTGGATATTAGCTTTTGACTTTACTAAATTTTCTTCTATCATTTTTTTATTATGACTAAGAGGAAGGTACTTCTATTAAAACCATGACCAGAAAAACTTATAGCAATTTGTTTTTCTAAAACATGGATAAAATTAACGTACTAACTCAGGATAGAATCTAATGAGTAAATCTTGTTATGGTGAGAAAAAAATATAACTACTCAACATGAATATTGGCCTTTTCAAGAAAAGAATATTAGGGTGAAAACCAATTTGGTAAGATAGTATTGAATATTTTATATGAAAGAAACTACAGAAATATTTAAAATAATATTGATTATTAGATGCATGTAAAAAAAAGTAGTGTCCAAGCCTGATGTGGTGGTACATTCCTGTAATCCCAAATATCATAGAGGCTGAAGCAGAAGGATCACAACTTCAAGGCAGCCTTGGTAACTAAGTGAGACCAGGTCTCAAAATAAAATATTAAAGAATTTTGTATATATATGAGTGATAAAGCACCCTGAGTTAAATCCCCAGTGCCATATAAAACAGTAGTTTTCAAAATTTACACTCAAATCAGCAGCCTACACTCTATCTGCAAGTATGTAATGTTTTAAAAGGAAACTAAATTTAGCCATACCTACTACTAGTTGTCTGATTATATTGATCATAATCTTGAAATATATACATAGAGACCCTTCACAATGTTTTATGTGTTCCCATTATTTTTTCTAATTGCAATGAGAAAGGGAGGAAAACCAATTTAACTTATGGGGCCACTTCTTTTTCCTCAGGCCTAATGAATCAAATATTAAAAGGATTTATCATTTAATTGATTATCATTTATGATATGTGTTCTGTGATTTCTTGCTTAATCTACATTGGACAATTTATTATTTCTGAGTATCAGCATCTGTACAGGCCACCTCACCCCACTCTATTTTTTAATAGTTACATGTCCCTGTGTTCATGCTTCCTCAGTTAGTTATTCTCTTTTAAAAATAATTATGTGTTGCATTGTTTGTCAACAGAAAATTTATGAAGGTTAAAAACCCTTAAGCATTTTCACAAGTTTGACTTTAAGATAGTTTTCATCACAAAACACACACCAGAAGTAAGAATGATTTTTTTTTCTCTAATTTATTAGCCTTTCTGACATCCAATATCAGGACATGAATGCTGCACATGGATGGATGTTCTTACCATCAAGAACAATCAATACTACTTTCTTCAATCCCATTAAATTTTACAAAAAGTGCACATTTTACTGTATTTCATATACAGAACTTGGCTTTCCATTATTTGTGTTTAGTGCGTTTTAACTTTTTTTTTTCATCACTTTGTTTTTCCTGTATTTTCTACTATTCAGTTTTTTTTGTGGTGAGAAAAATAGATTACTAGAATCTTTTAACTTTTGCTACATTCAATCATTGACTATTCACTAGCTAATATTTCTATTAAATGATCATTTTAAAGGTAGGACTGAGGTATGCTAACAAAAATGTTTTCAAGGTCTACTGCAGAATCAGCATAACTTTCTTGAGCTCTGCAGTTAAAACCATTGCTTCTGTCCAAAAACTCTGCTCCCTTTTTTAAAAAATTTTCTTCTATATTTAGTAACCCTCTTTGAAATGAAGCATGGAAAATAGCTTTTTAGGTTTTTATTATTTATGAAAATCTATTTGTATTCATCATTGATGGACAATCTGCTTCATTTTAGAATACCAGGTTGAATACTATTTTTCCTTTAAATCTTGAGGTTATTCTGTATTTATCATCTATAATCCATCATTAAGGATAAATACTTGGGTTTTATTCTTGCTTTCTTGAAGCTGACCATTGTTTTTCATTTCAGGATATTTTCTTTGTTTTAAGCATAGCTACTTGAGAAAATATGGAGATATATTTAGCATATTTAAATTTTATTTTCTTGATTTTAGCATTAAATAGAAATAAAATATTTCCAGACCTAATTTTCTTTTCAGTATATACATGTAGGAAATGGAAAAAATATGGAAAACAATATATCTGTTTTTCAGACACCGAAAACAGGCATAGCAGGTGAGTGAAACCATAAGCAATAAGTGCAGACTGGTTAGGCGAACTATAACTTTCTTTTAAAAATGGTTCTTAATAAGTGCATTTTGATAAAACTCTGTTAAAAATTATGGGTAAAGGAGAAGTAAAAATAATCAAAGTATACCACTGTAAGAAATACTTGAGGTCTGGCACCTGAGAGCAGACTGTGGGGGAAACTTTCTCTTCACCCTCTCACCCACTTAACCTCACCAGAAACCACCAAGACGCTCAGAATAAAAGTTCTCAAGTTTAATAGTCACACTCTTTCCAACTACAAAAAGCAGTTACAATTCAACTGAACAAAGAAGCTAATGTGCAAAGTTAAGGGGATCTGAGACATCATATAAAAAGTTAGGTTAAAAATAATTCTGTTTTTTATTTTATTTTATTTTATTTTATTTTTTTTTTTGTGTGTGTGTTTTGTTTTGTTCCAAGGATGTGGCTATTCCTTGCTCACCTGAACTCAGCAAAGAAACTGTTATTTTGATGAAGTGTTAGTGGGTGACCCACATTAAAAAAAATGTTAAAAAAAATTTAAAAAGCCTAATTACCAAAAAAAAAAAAATGTTGCTACTTTCTCCCTCTACATTTTGCTTTTTAAAGTATCTTTTAAAAAATATTCCTTTTTTCGTTTTAGGTGGACAAAATATCTTTATTTATTTATTTTTTTACATGGTGTTGAGAATGGAACTCAGTGCTTCACGCATGCTAGGCAAGCAGGCTACTACTTGAGCCATATCCCAAGCCCTAAAGTATCTTTTTTAAGTTTTGATTTTTATTTTTAATCCCGAAAAGTAGACAGTAAAACAGCTTCTGGAAGAATTTACAACCAACTGCATGAGGGACTGGGAAGCTGAGAGGCTGAAGCAGGGCTGGGAGGAGCAGACCGGAAGTCTGACTAAGGAGCAGATTTCCCTTAGTCACTGGAGGCCAAATATAACTAAAAAGAGACAAAAATCAATATGTGTAAAGTAGGAAATGACACAGATTATCAATTTAGTATCAATTATAAAAAATTCATATAATCAAGAAAATAGAGAAATCATGAACAGGATTAGAAAAATAATAGGTGTAAATTTTATTTTTAGAAGCTTATTGGTGATACATAAAAAATAAAGATGAATTTTATGTTTTGATTTTAAATGGAAGGCAGAGAGATATAGAAGTCATATAGTACTTCACAAACTTTACTTCGGTTACAAAAGTATAATCAATTGATACATTCTACTTATTTTACTCTCTATCTTCCTTGGCATTTCACCTGAGGTCACAGAGTGACCAATAACTAAGCAAATAACTAACCAAGAAGATAGTCACTTAAGTTACACCCTTTTTCAGAAAACCCCAATCAACTTCAGAACAAAGGTGTGATACAGCACCTATTCATTTCCTTCTTTGGGAAAAGGTCCCTTTTGTGAATCAGATAGAAGAGGAAATTGGCCAACCTCTATCAAAATATTACTAGAAATAAGATAGTTGTAGTTTTGTGGATTGGTTATTGTGTCCTCTATTCTGTACCATTGGTCCACCCGCCTGTTTTGGTACCAGTACCATGCTGTTTTTGTTACTATTGCTCTGTAGTATAGTTTGAAGTCTGGTATCGCTATACCGCCTGATTCACACTTCCTGCTTAGTATTGTTTTTGCTATTCTGGGTCTTTTATTATTCCATATGAATTTCATGATTCTTTTATCAATTTCTACAAGATATGCTGTTGGGATTTTGATTGGCATTGCATTGAACTTATATAGGACTTTTGGTAATATCGCCATTTTGATGATGTTAGTTCTGCCTCTGATGCTGCACAGGATGAATGAGGACTGAGTACCATAGTGTTTTCCAGTCACTGTATTTTATCTATCAAATGCTTCTTCCAAATAACTAGCCAGCTAGGAGGAGAGGTCTATCTCTAGGTTCTTGTTACAGCATCATTCTTTTCATCATTCTTTCATAATAAATTAACAAGTGGACATCTTTTAACCCAGAAATAATTTTAACCAGAAAAACCCAAACATTTTTTTTTAATTTTGCTTTTACAGACAATAAATGCTAAGCAAGTAACACTAATAAAGTGTCAATACATCATGCCTAAAATTGAATCAGACTACATTTAACAAAAATAATGATATTACTATTGGTCTATGACCATGAGATCCACTGTATTATCATCTAAAAAAGAAACAAAAAGCTGCTGGCCTGGTAGAATTCTGGAACAGGTGATGGTGTTGCTAACACTTCTTCAATTTCACATCATTATATTGCTACCAAGAGACACACTATATAGATCCAGGAAACAGAGTGTCAAATTTTAAGAGTCTTAACTCACCATCACTCCTACTAATGCTCTTGGCAATTATATTTTCTTACCCCATGGCTCTGCATTCTCCACTCTTAGAAATCTTAATTATTTAAGAGAACACTTTTCCAACAGGATGTCTAACAAAATTCCAACTAAAATTTAAACTGCACTTGAGGACTCTAAATTCTATGTACTAAGAAAACAGAAAGCAAGAGGAGAAATTACAATCCTAACTAGGTCAATTCACTCTTCTCACCAGAAGGACATTGATTCCATGTTGCAATGCTAAGCAAGTACCACTAATAAAGTGCCAATACATCATGCCTAAAATTAAATCAGACCACACTTAACAAAAATAAAAATATTACTATTGGTCTATGACCATAGTATCCACTGTATCCAAATATAAAAGTCTATTGTATATTTGAAGATAAAAATCAGATGATTCAATTTAAAAACAGATGATCCAATTCTCTACTTTTTAGTATTCACTTTCCATACAGGAATTGTAAAAGGATCAGTGCAGGAGTTGTGTCTTGAGAAAATTATAGTAAGGAGCCTCAAATGATTTGGGGTTGAGTATAGAGACCAAAAGAAGTATGTTTAGTGGATCTAAAATGAACAGCAGAAGAGAAACAAGATGACTATTAATTTGACATTCAGTCTACACAGCTGTCAAAACTGTAATTAATTGCACTGTTTTCCATTCTTATAAATTTTCTTCAGGAATAGAGTCTCACCAGTACCATAAACTAAGTAAAGAACTTAGACTGAAAAATGAGATTTTTGTGATGTCACTATAGGGAACTATGCTTTATGGCACCATTAGGACTGAAGGATTCATTTCCCAGACAATTGCTGAAAGTGGTCTTTTCAAAATATTTTCATTAGTAGAATATCGTTTTTCTGGCTATTACCATTTAAGGCTTCCTAAACTCAAGACCGTTTGAGACTCATGTAAATCACACTCCATATCTCAAGAAGGAAATATATAAGAGTGCAATACAGATCCATAATTTCACTTTGAGTAAGCAGAAGCCTCCTTTGAGATTAGACTGCAACCCCAGATTCTGTGTGTCCAATTGTGCTTTCTTCCCTTTATTTCCATTGTGCTGATCTGAAGCACACTAATTTATGGACTTCCAAGATGCCTAGTCATGGTCTTAATCCACCTCCTGGGAAGCCCTAATTAGAACTCAAATGCATCCTTCATCTACTTCCAGACTTTCTGTTTTCCAGAAGTTCTTGGAAGTCTTTTGTCACTGGAGATTACCTCCTCTTTTCATTGTGGATGTTTATCTCATTTTATGCTTCTCTTTTTCTGTTGCTTTAATTCATTGTCAGTAAAATAGACTTGTATATATTTTTAAAGAGAGAAGAGAGAGAGAGAGAGAGAGAGAGAGAGAGAGAGAGAGAGAGAGAGAGAGAAAATTTTTAATATTTATTTTTTAGTTATTGGCGGACATAACATCTTTGTATGTGGTGCTGAGGATCCAACCCGGGCCACACACATGCCAGGTGAGCGCACTACCACTTGAGCCACATTCCCAGCCCCAGACTTGTATATTTGAAGATCCAGATCTCTAAATAAAATGGTTAGCTTAGTTTATGGGCTTATAATACACAATCAAAAATGTTCAATCCATTTTAATATGAATTTAGATCCATGAGTAAAATTTGAGGAAATAAAATAGGCTTCATTAGGATGCAATTCTGCACTACAAAATTTCATTGCTTTTCACAAAGGATAAGAATTTTGGAAGATAACATGACAACTTAAAAAAGAATCACTATTTTTTTTATATATAGTTGTGCTTGAAAGAGAATAATTATGTCACCATAAATTGATGATATAATATAAAACAAAAAGCTTTATAACCAAGTTATGTTTATTTTTGACAAAACATATTTGAAGCAAAAATCCCAAATCCATGAATCTCCTCAAAATACTATACAGTGAATAGCATTTCTACACAAATCATACAACTTTTATGATATTATGTAAATTTTCTAGACATAGATGTAGAAGTTAAATACACTAATATTATTTCTCAAGGCACATTTATTCTGAAGCACAGTTCCATAAATCTGCAAATACAATTAAATTTTACTTATTATACACAGATCAGTACCTCAAAAATGACCAAATACCTGGATATATTTTCTTTGACAGATTTCTATTTCCTAGACAATAAGGTCAGCTTTAATATAATATATCTCCTACCTTTTCAGTGACACAGAATTTTTAAATTTTAAGTAAACTTCTCCTATAGGCTCAAAATTCGCCATATAACTATGGTACTAATGCATTAGTGATGGATGTTACAAGAAAATTTCTTAGTTCTTTTAAGAGAATTTTTTGAAATGAAATACTATATCAACACATGATCCTTCAAACAAATTATGATAATGCATGCACAGCAATAAATTTGGAATAAAGAAGGTATATATATTTATTAGCTACAGGACTTTGAAAACACATGCTTTGGACCTAAAAGACAGTTATTTTGCTTTGTAATTGTAGCATTTTTAAACCTGTGTGAGGAGTTTTAGGTCTATGTTTTTGTTTTGTGATCTCATGTGCTTCATTTATTCAGATGTATTAATGTAATATGTGCTTATATGAGTTATATGCCTCTTTCTAATTATAGAATATATTTTTAGAAACTCTTGGTAATCATACAGTTTCTAAATTAGAGAGCAATTACTATGCAAGCTAGAAAATGCAAAGTGGCTTAAAGAACTCCTCATCCCAGAGTCCAGCCTTAGAGTTTTCACATTGTTGATGATCAATAAATTTTTATGTTTCATAAAGTTAAGATCTGTTTAATCTTAAAGTAAATAAACAGGAAGCCAGAGAGGTGCTTCTTCACAGATATCAAGCTGTCATTACTTGGAAACCCAAGAAGTCCTAGAGGGCATTCTGTCCCTCTGATTGAGGTAGTTATGTAAAATTCAAGTCCTGCTTTTCTTCCCCAAAACTTTGGCTTTCCTGTGTCATCTTGTTCTTTGTGTTTCAGTGACCAAAGAATGAGATAGGTTCACAATTGTTTGTTCATGCTAAAGACAAAAAACAAACAAACAAACAAGTGAAAAAAGAACTAAAAAACAGCTGAGTTTGTGAAAACATCAGAAATTTAAGTACAGTGATCAGGATAGGATGAGATTCCACAGACCTAAATGTTCCTTTAAGAAAAATTAGAATCAGACATTTCCGTTGTGACAGAAATGGGAAAGGGCATATATGTATGTATACAGTCACATATATATACACACATGAAACTAATACATAAGAACGAAAGAACACAAATATTCCTCCTCTAAACTTGGAAATTATATTCCTGTGTATTTTTAATCCAGGAATGGGAAATTACTAGTACATTCATTGATTTTCAAAAATATTCAGTGTGCTTCCAAACCCTTTTATCATGATCCTCTCATTTGTCATTTCCTAACTTAAAGAGTAAAGGGTGTGGAAATTTTTAATCTTTTGAGTTAAATTGGATCCAAAGACTTAATGATAAATATAAGTAGTTTATGGCATTGTGATATTGCCCTCTATGAAATGAAGTTTTTAACATAGAATATCATTTCCTTCTAAAATTTAAAAAACTTATAATTACTCAAATTATAGAATTCACATCAATAGTAGTTCTATTTTATTTTATAATATTACAAAAGCAAGTTTATAAATAAAAAATGCTAAATTACAGATGGGGATATGGCTTAGTGGTGGAGCACTTGCCTAGCATGTGTGAGGTCCTGATTTTTATCCTCAGCACCACATAAAAATAAAATAAAATAAAGGTTTATAAACTATCAAGGTAAAACTCATGTCTTCTTTTATAATATGTATACAAATAAGTAATTTTTAAAATCTCTAGATGACATTCCATATTTAAGTTGTATCACTAGAACTCATTAAAGTTAGAACAAATGGAAAACTAAAATTAATCATTTTTCCCTATTAAAAAATGACTCATTTTAGAGGATATAAATTAAAGAAGCAAATAAAAATAGTGCTGGTAATGCTGAGAACTGAACAAAAAGCATGTGTTGTTTTGTTGTTGTTTGTTTTCTACAGGGGTACTTAACCTCTGAGCCACACCCACAAGCCATTTTTATTTTTTTTTTAATTTAGAGATTAAGTTTTGCTACATTGATTATGGCCTTGCTAAATTTCTGCAGGCCAGCCTCCAAATCCTGGTCCTCCTGCTTCAGCCTCCTGAGCTGCTTGGGATTACAGGCATATGATAATGTACCTAGCAAAAACATGTATGTTAATGATGGTCCCAGACAAAATATAACTCAAGGCAAAAACCACAGGGAAGGATTAAGATAGGTGACTTCATTAAGACTGGTGTGATTCATTTGAATGACTAATTGAAACACATTTAATGTTTAATTTAATGTTTAATTTTTAGAGGTCTGGGAAAAGGTAAGAAAACCAAGGAGGGGTGGCCCAGGGGCAGAGGGGACTAGGGCTAAAGGGAATCATGATCATCTTCAGATATGAAAGGACAGGGAAGAAGGGGATGATGTCAGTACCCAGAGTGTGCCAAGGGTCTGAGAGATTGCTCTCTGGTAAGGTTTCCATCATGTATCAGAGGAGATAGATGATTTGAATAAGACATGTAGAATCTTGCCCTTATATGTTTTTGCACATACAAGACGTATAATGTGACTAGGGGCATGTAAATTAGAGCAAGTATACCTCAATTCACATTCTATGCCCCTGTTCTCCTTGTGGCCTTGGGTAGATATCCTCATTTACAGTTTGGGGATGGTAATATATACATAAAGCCCCAGTGTTAGCAAGAATCTAACTAGAGTACAATGAGGGTACTCTGCTCGACTCTCATGCTCAAATTAGAGTGGGTAAATTCTGCGGTGGGGGTGAGTCTACTTAAGCATTAGAAAATGCATATACCTAAATAATTTTTAAAGCTTCATTTGGTAGTACGAAACATGTCAGGCATGATGAGATACAGGAGCAATAGATCCATGTGAGGGGCAGAGTTCAGAACTGTTGCTGCATAGATTGCTGCATAAGGATTCTAGAAGGAGCACATATTTGAGTCACAATTTTTATTTTCATTGGCCAATGTTGTATGATAAAGGTAGCAACATCTAGATTATGTGATCATCTAGAATCAGTGAGGACAAATGATTTTGCTTCTATTTTTACTAGGGTGGGGATTATAGTATATTGAATTGCTATTGCAAACTGTGCAGGGACACATTGATTTTTTACTCTATGGCATTATGGGAAAATTCACCTACACTAAATAATAACAATGATGAAAATGAACATTTGATGAACACTTCTAATTGTTCCAAGTCTTAACCACTTGCCATGTGTTATCCTACTTAATATTCTTAAGTTTATCAAATATTATTAAACCTTTCATAAACTGTTCTAATTATGCAAAGCTCTTTTTTCTCTGGTATGATCATTTAAAAAGATAACCACCCAGGAAACAAGGTATATAAACTTATTCAGTTTGCATAATAAATATTTAGTAAATTTAATATTGTATCTATCCAATACTTAATTTTCCCACTTGAGTAGTATCATTTTTTATTAATTTAGTTTCTACTCATGTATGTAGCCCTTGATACTAACTTCAGGTTAATAGTAAGGAATAGGTCAGACCCTAGGCTTCTGTTAAGCTACCACCTTGGTAGCAGTTGGTTGATTTGATACAGCTTATGTTTTCTATATTTTATTCCTTTTTCAGTTTGTTCTCAGAAAGCTAATAGGCCTAGCAAGAACTGATGGAATATTAGGTCTAAGAAGCTAAATTTAAATAGAGCAAGTGGTCTCCCTTAGGAAAATATTACTTTCTCAGATTGATATTACCTTGAAGTGGCATGCAAGAACTCTAAGGAAAGATTGCTGTGGATTACTGTATAATCTGCTAAGCATTCTCTATGAATGAACTGAATGGTTGAGCAAATAACCTAGACCGATTGAATGGTCTGAATTCCAAAGCACTGAGCTATAATTTAGATGTTCCAAACACAGTGGGGACATTAGGAGATGAATACTAACTCATTAGTTAGAATAAGAAAAACTTAACAAAAAGAAACTGAGAAATTGAACAAAAAGAGAATGCTGAATTGGCATTTCTTTTCTTTAGATCAGAAAATATATCCACAATTGTTGGAATTTCCATGCTACTGTTAGTCACTTTTTTTATAGTAAACAGAATACCTGACAAGAACAACTTAGAAGAGGAAATGTTTATTTTGGATCATGGTTTCAGAGGTTCATTCCTTGGTCAGCCAACTCCATTACTCTGGGGCCAAGGAGAGGAAGAACAACATTATGGAAGGGTGTGGTAAAGCAATAATCCTCTGCTCATGATGACCAGGAAGGAGGGACTGAGGGAATGCAGGGATGATGAACCCTTCCAGAGTATGCCTCCAGTGATCCATTTTCTCTAGCCATGCCCCACCTGCCTGTGGTTACCACCCAGTTAGTCCATTCCAACTAGGATGGATGGATTAGACTGTAGCCCTCATAATCTAATCATGCTGCATATCCCTACATTATTACAGGAGCTATGGGGAAACATATCAGAGGCAGACTAAAATGTGTGCTTTCAAGTTATTTATTAACTTGATCTAAGCTGGTAAATTTCATGCACCAGTGGTTAATTTGGCCAAGATTGTACAATTTGAAACTGAAAGAATAAAAGAACCAAACATGTTTATAAAACAAGTGGTATCTGGGAAGATATTTTATATTGACCTGGAAGATCTTTTTATTGGAATAACCCAGATTGATAGAAGCAGAATTGTTTTACTTAGTTTAGTTCAGATTCTTGTCCAAGAGTGTGGAATTCACTGTGTTTCTGTATTGTCAGTTGAACTTTCTTTTTTTTTTTATCCCAAGATTACAAGGTAAGTTTAATATTTGAGATTCCATCACTGTAATTCACCACATTAACAAAAAAGGGAAAAATGTTTATCCCTTTGGACACAGATTGGACATTTTCTGAACAACCACATTCTGTTTTTCAAATTGTTTTCTCAGTTTCTCTGAATTCATTACTTTAAGACTTTTTTCTTTGTGTACATTTCATTTTCAGACATACTTATTCACCCTTCTTTTACATACTGCTTCTAAATGAAGACATTTCATTTTTTAGTTTTTTCTTTTTTTCTCTTCATCTCACTCCATTATTTTAGCACCCTATGTTGGTGTTTTGTTTTTTAAGTTATTATAAATTCATTTGTTCAGATCTTTCATAGTACAAAGTAATTGTGAGACATATCCTTCTAATTTCATTTTTCTTTAAGAAAGAATTTTTTCGTAAACAGTATTCCTATTTAAATCTCCACTTGCCAAAATAGCCCTGGACAGAAGAGCTAGAACCAGTAGGCAAGGTAAATGAGGTAATCATGATGGGCACAAGATTTAAGGGTGCATAAAAAAAAACTAACAAATTACAATAAATAATATTTTAGTTAGATATTCTTTCAACTAAAAAGTAATGAAAAATCCATGATAACCAAAATATTGAAATTTTAAATAAAGACAGAATTAGTAACAGAGCTGTGCCAAGCCATATTGGAGCCTGAGGCAAAGGAAAAATCAGTAATGCTAATCCTGTGGTTATTTTTTAAAATTTAGTCATTCTGGTGACCATGTAATGGTATTTTATTCTGGTTTTAGTGGGTTTTGCCTTAAATTTCTCTGAAAACTAATGATTTACCTTTTCATACATTTACTGGACATTTGGATTTCCTATTTTGTAAAATATTAAAAAATGCTTATTTTTTGTTTATTTTTCTTTTGGGCTTCTTATTATGAATTAAATAAATTCTTTATAAATTTTAAAATATAAGAATAATTTTAATTATGTTGTGGCCAATTTCTTTACTCATTCTCACTTGTTTTATTCTGAAATTCTTTTAATAAACTGAAGCGTTTTTTTTATTGTTGGTTGTTCAAAACATTACATAGTTCTTGATATATCATATTTCACATTTTGATTCAAGCGGGTTATGAACTCCCATTTTACCCCATATACAGCTTGCAGAATCCCATCAGTTACACTTCCATTGATTTACATATTGATATACTCATGTCTGTTGTATTCTGCTGCCTTTCCTATCCTCTACTATCCCCCCTCCCGTCCCCTCCCCTCCCCTCTTCTCCCTCTACCCCCACTACTGTAATTCATTCCTCCCCCTTGTATTATTTTTCCCTTTCCCCTCACTTCCTCTTGTATGTAATTTTGTATAACCCTGAGGGTCTCCTTCCATTTCCATGCAATTTCCCTTCTCTCTCCCTTTCCCTCCCCCCTCTCATCCTTGTTTAATGTTGGTCTTCTTCTCGTGCTCTTCTTCCCTAGTCTGTTCTTAGTTACTCTCCTTATATCAAAGAAGACATTTGGGATTTGTTTTTTAGGACTTGGCTAGATTCGCTTAGCATAATCTGCTCTAATGCCATCCATTTCCCACCAAATTCTATGATTTTGTCATTTTTTAATGCAGAGTAATACTCCATTGTGTATAAATGCCACATATATATATTTTTTTATCCATTCGTCTATTGAAGGGCATCTAGGTTGGTTCCACAGTCTTGCTATTGTGAATTGTGCTGCTATGAACATCGATGTAGCAGTGTCCCTGTAGCATGCTCTCTTTAGGTCTTTAGGGAATAGACCGAGAAGGGGAATAGCTGGGTCAAATGGTGGTTCCATTCCCAGCTTTCCAAGAAATCTCCATACTGCTTTCCAAATTGGCTGCACCAATTTGCAGTCCCACCAACAATGTACAAGTGTACACTTTTCCCCACATCCTCGCCAGCACTTATTGTTGTTTGACTTCATAATGGCTGCCAATCTTACTGGAGTGAGATGGTATCTTAGGGTGGTTTTGATTTGCATTTCTCTGACTGCTAGAGATGGTGAGCATTTTTTCATGTACTTGTTGATTGATTGTATGTCCTCCTCTGAGAAGTGTCTGTTCAAGTCCTTGGCCCATTTGTTGATTGGGTTATTTGTTATCTTATTGTCTAATTTTCTGAGTTCTTTATATACTCTGGATATTAGGGCTCTATCTGAAGTGTGAGGAGTAAAGATTTGTTCCCATGATGTAGGCTCCCTGTTTATCTCTCTTATTGTTTCTTTTGCTGAGAAAAATCTTTTTAGTTTGAGTAAGTCCCATTTGTTGATTCTAGATGTTAACTCTTGTGCTATGGGTGTCCTATTGAGGAATTTGGAGCCCGACCCCACAGCATGTAGGTTGTAGCCAACTTTTTCTTCTATCAGATGCCATGTCTCTGATTTGATATCAAGCTCCTTGATCCATTTGAGTTAACTTTTGTGCATGGCGAGAGAAAGGGATTCAGTTTCATTTTGTTGCATATGGATTTCCAGTTTTCCCAGCACCATTTGTTGAAGATGCTATCCTTCCTCCATTGCATGCTTTTAGCCCCTTTATCAAATATAAAAAAGTTGTAGTTTTGTGGGTTGATTTCTGTGTCCTCTATTCTGTACCATTGGTCCACCCGCCTGTTTTGGTACCATTACCATGCTGTTTTTGTTACTATTGCTCTGTAGTATAGTTTGAAATCTGGAATCACTATACCATCTGATTCACACTTCCTGCTTAGTATTGTTTTTGCTATTCTGGGTCTTTTATTCTTCCATATGAATTTCATGATTGCTTTCTCTATTTCTACAAGAAATGCCGTTGGGATTTTGATTGGCATTGCATTAAACCTATAGAGAACTTTTGGTAATATCGTCATTTTGATGATGTTAGTTCTGCCTATCCATGAACAGGGTATATTTTTCCATCTTCTAAGGTCTTCTTCAATTTCTCTCTTTAGGGCTCTGTAGTTTTCATTGTATAAGTCTTTTACCTCTTTTGTTAGGTTGATTCCCAAGTATTTTATTCTTTTTGAGGATATTGTGAACGGAGTGGTTGTCCTCGTTTCCATTTCAGAGGATTTGTCGCTGATATACAGGAATGCCTTTGATTTATGTGTGTTGATTTTATAACCTGCCACTTTGCTGAATTCATTTATTAGCTCTAATAGTTTCTTTGTAAACCCTTTTGGGTCTGCTAGGTATAGAATCATGTCACCTGCAAATAGTGATAATTTAAGTTCTTCTTTTCCTATTTTTATGCCTTTAATTTCTTTCATCTGTCTAATTGCTCTGGCCAGTGTTTCGAGAACTATGTTGAACAGAAGTGGTGAAAGAGGGCATCCCTGTCTTGTTCCAGATTTTAGAGGGAATGCCTTCAATTTTTCTCCATTCAGAATGATGCTAGCCTGAGGCTGAGCATAAATTGCTTTTACAATGTTGAGGTATGTTCCTGTTATCCCTAGTTTTTCAAGAGTTTTGAACATAAAGGGATTCTCTACTTTGTCGAATGCTTTTTCCGCATCTATGGAGATGATCATATGGTTCTTATTTTTAAGTCTATTGATGTGGTGAATAACATTTATTGATTTCCATATATTGAACCAGCCTTGCATACCAGGGATGAATCCTACTTGATCATGGTGCACAATTTTTTTGATATGTTTTTGTATCCAATTCGCCAGAATTTTATTGAGGATTTTTGCATCTAGGTTCATTAGAGATATTGGTCTGTAGTTTTCTTTCTTTGAAGTGTCTTTGTCTGGTTTCGGAATCAGGGTGATGTTGGCCTCGTAGAATGAATTTGGAAGTTCTCCCTCTTTTTCTATTTCCTGAAATAGCTTGAAAAGTATTGGTATTAGTTCCTCTTTAAAGGTTTTGTAAAACTCTGCTGTATACCCATCCAGTCCTGGGCTTTTCTTAGATGGTAATCTTTTGATGTTTTCTTCTATTTCCTCAATTGATATTGGTCTGTTTAGGTTGTCTATATCCTCCTGACTCAATCTGGGCAGATTATATGACTTAAGAAATTTATCGATGCCTTCACTATCTTCTATTTTATTGGAGTATAAGGATTCAAAATAATTTCTGATTATCTTCTGTATTTCTGAAGTGTCTATTGTGATCTTGCCTTTTTCATCCCGTATGCTAGTAATTTGAGTTCTCTCTCTTCTTCTCTTCACTAGCATGGCTAAGGGTCTGTCAATTTTATTTATTTTTTCAAAGAACCAACTTTTAGTTTTGTCAATTTTTTCAATTGTTTCTTTTGTTTCAATTTCATTAATTTCAGCTCTGATTTTAATTATTTCTTGCCTTCTACTTCTTTTGCTGTTGTTTTGCTCTTCTCTTTCTAGGATTTTGAGATGAAGTATGAGATCATTTATTTGTTGGTTTTTCTTCTTTTAAGGAATGCACTCCAAGCAATGAATTTTCCTCTTAGAACTGCTTTCAATGTGTCCCAGAGATTCCGATATGTTGTGTCTGTGTTTTCATTTAACTCTAAGAATTTTTTAATTTCCTCCTTGATGTCTTCTACAACCCATTGATCATTCAGTAACCTATTGTGCATTCTCCAAGTGATGCATGATTTTTCCTTCCTTCTTTTATCGTTGATTTTCAGTTTCATTCCATTATTATCAGATAAGATGCATGGTATTATCTCTACTCCTTTATATTGTCTAAGAGTTGCCCTGTGACATAATATATGATCTATTTTTGAGAAGGATCCATGTGCTGCTGAGAAAAAAGTGTAGCTGCTTGATGTTGGGTGGTATATTCTATATATGTCAATTAAGTCTAGGTTGTTAATTGTGTTATTGAGTTCTATAGTTTCCTTATTCAACTTTTGTTTGGAAGATCTTTCCAGTGGTGAGAGAGGTGTGTTGAAGTCTCCCATGATTATTGTATGTTGGTCTATTAGACTCTTGAACTTGAGAAGAGTTTGCTTGATGAACATAGCAGCAACATTGTTTGGGGCA
Source organism: Urocitellus parryii (assembly GCF_045843805.1). Lineage (NCBI taxonomy): Eukaryota > Metazoa > Chordata > Mammalia > Rodentia > Sciuridae > Urocitellus > Urocitellus parryii. The sequence goes on from NW_027553327.1 coordinate 1,154,168, forward strand.
TATATATTTATGATTGTTATGTCTTGTTGGTGTATGGTTCCCTTGAGCAGTATGTAGTGTCCCTCTTTATCCCTTTTGATTAACTTTGGCTTGAAATCTATTTTATTTGATATGAGTATGGACACTCCTGCTTGTTTCCGCAGTCCATATGAGTGATATGATTTTTCCCAACCTTTCACCTTCAGTCTATGTATATCTTTTCCTATCAAATGCGTCTCCTGTAGGCAGCATATTGTTGGGTCTTGTTTTGTGATCCATTCAACTATCCTGTGTCTCTTAATTGGTGAGTTTAAGCCATTAACTTTTAGGGTTATTATTGAGATATGGTTTGTTCTTCCAGCCATATTTGTTTATTAATGCTATTAAACCTGATTTGTTTTCCTCTTTGATTATTTTCCCCCCTTTACTGTCCTACCTCCCACTGTTGGTTTTCATTGTTGTTTTCCATTTCCTCTTCCTGTAGTGTTTTGCCAAGAATTTTTTGAAGAGACGGTTTTCTAGCTACAAATTCTTTTAACTTTTGTTTATCGTGGAATGTTTTAATTTCATCTTCCATCCTGAAGCTTAATTTCGCCGGATACACGATTCTTGATTGGAACCCATTTTCTTTTAGCGTTTGAAATATGTTATTCCAGGATCTTCTAGCTTTTAGAGTCTGTGTTGAGAGATCAGCTGTTATCCTGATTGGTTTACCCCTAAATGTAATCTGCTTCCTTTCTCTTGTAGCTTTTAAAATTCTCTCCTTATTCTGTATGTTGGACATCTTCATTATAATGTGTCTAGGTGTGGATCTCTTATGATTTTGCACATTCGGCGTCCTGTAGGCTTCTAGGATTTGGGATTCTGTCTCATTCTTCAATTCTGGGAAGTTTTCTAGTATTATTTCACTGAATAGATTGTTTATTCCTTTGGTTTGGAGCTCTGTGCCTTCCTGTATCCCAATGACTCTTAAGTTTGGTCTTTTGATATTATCCCATAGTTCTTGGATGTTCTGCTCATGGTTTCTTAGCAGACTTGCTGAGCTGTCTATGCTCTTTTCAAGTTGAAATACTCTGTCTTCATTGTCTGATGTTCTATCTTCTAAATGATCCACTCTGCTGGTAGTATTCTCAATTGAGTTTTTAAGTTGGTTTATTATTTCCTGCATTTCTAGGATTTCTATTTGTTTGTTTTTTATTACCTCTATCTCCCTGTGAAATTGATCTTTTACTTCTTGGATTTGTTTATGTAGTTCCTTGTCAATGTGATCTTCCATTGTCTGATTTTGCTGTCTCATGTCTTCCTTGAGACTCCAGATCATCTGAAGCATGTATATCCTGACCTCTCTATCTGACATTCCATCTGTTGCAGCTATTACCTCTTCTAAAGTTGAGTTGACCTGCATTGCCTGTGGTCCTTTCTTTCCTTGTCTTTTCATACTGCTGGCGTTTCTTTCTGCTTGGTGAAACTGTTGTGTTTTTGAAATTTTCCCTCTATTTATTTATATTGCTCTTGTATAGTTGAAAAATCACCCTTGCAGGGCAGGTAGTGGCTGTGATCCTCCTCCAATTTGTGTGATCCATCTACCACACTGGCGGGCCCTAGGTCTGCTCTGCTGGTCGGTCAAAGGTCCGCCTACCCAGCAGGTGCAAGGGGCACCTCTGTCACTCCGCAGGTTGCTGGGCCTAACCTCCCGATGGGTCGCAGGTCCGCCTACCTTGCAGGTGCAGTGGGAGGGGGCGGCTCCGCCCTTCAGCAGGCCACTGGGCCTGATCTGCTGGTGGTCACAGTCCCGCCTACCTTGCAGGCACTGGGGGAGAGGACGGGCCTGCCCCTCAGCAGGCCGCTGGAACTGTCCTGCTGGTGGGTCGCAGGTCCGTGCTCCCTGCAGGCGCGTGTGGCAGCTCTGTCACTCGGCAGGTTGCTGGGCCTGACCTGCCCGTGGGTCGCAGGTTTGCCTAGCTTGCAGGCACTGGGGGAGGGGCCGGCTCCGCCCCTCAGCAGGCCGCTGGGCCTGATCTGCTGGTGGTCACAGTCCCACCTACCTTGCAGACACTGGGGGAGGGGATGGGCCTGCCCCTCAGCAGGCCGCTGGACCTGTCCTACTGGTGGGTCGCAGGTCTGCGTTCCCTGCAGGCACGTGTAGCTGCTCTGTCACTTGGCAGGTTGCTGGGCCTGACCTGCCCGTGGGTCGCAGGTTCCTGAACTTTCTTGAATCTGTTATCCTGACTAGCACTGACAGCCTACAGGAAGGTAGAGAAGCAAGACCAGTATCAACTTTGTTTATCCTTGAAATTCAAGCCTTTTATTCTTCTTAAGTATGAATCCTTATAAAGTAAAATGTGTGACTCTCATATTAAGTGCCTTGGTAAAATTACTGTCATATTCTCCGGACCTCTTCCTTGTCAGTGAACCAGGGAGTGTAAACTAAATGTACACAACTGTAGAATGGGAATAACATTGTAGGAAAAGCCTACTTTTTATAGAAGCAAGTCAAAGTCACAGTGAGTATGAAATGATAACATATTCCTGATTATCATATCTCACAGTGGATATTTTTATGTACAGCAGTGTATTTAGGCAGATGCCAAATGATAAACATTCAGAGGTGGAAGCCTCTCAGAATGTGTGGATGGGATAGGAATGGATGTTAGAATGGGCAGTGATCTCTGCTGAGTACTCTGGAATGGGGAGGAGAAGTTAATGTGGCAACTAGTTGACAGAAGATGCTTTCATTTCATAAATTTAACATATCTTCTTTAATTGAATACTAAGTTTCAATGCTTGTGCTAGATGTGAAAAATTTATAATGCGACTTCTAACTTAGTAGTTTTTTTGGTTATAATTTGCATGGTGACAAAATTCAATTGCCATACTTACCTATTTATTATTGTATAATGAACCTCAATGTTACCATTTGATTATTATACTTAAAACAGTAATGTTTAATAAAATGATGTGCTACAGTCTGTTTTGGTTTGGATGTGAGGTGTTCCCAAAAAGGAAACATAAGAAAGTCTAGAGGTGAAATGAGGGGTTACACTTTAACATAATCAGTGTGTTAATCCCCTGATAGGGATTAATTGAATGGTAACTATAGATAGGTGGGTTATGGCTGGAGCAGATGAGTTCCAAGGGGATTGTGCCTTTGGACTATATATTTTGTTCTTGCTAAGTGGAGCTCGCTCATGCTCACTCTCTGTGAGTGTGTGTGTGTCTGCTTTCTCATTCTCACTTCCTGAGTCACTTTTCTCCAGCACATTGTTTTGCCATGCTATTCTGCTTTACCTTGATCCCTGAGTATTGGAGCCAGCTGTCTGTGGAATGAGACCTCTAAAACTCAAAATAAACTTTTCCTCCTCTAAAGTAATAATAATAATAATAATAACTATTTATTATTATTATTATTATTATTATTATTATTATTATCATCATTATCATTATTTTGTACCAGGGACTGAACTCAGTGACACTTGACCATTGAGCCACATCTCCAGCCTATTTGGTATTTTTATTTAGAGACAAGATCTCGATGTGTTACTTAGTGTTTTGCCTTTGCTGAGGCTGGCTTTGAACTTGCAATCCTTCTGCCTCAGTCCCGAAAGCTGCTGGGATTATAGGCGTGTGCCACCACGCCTGGCCTCTGAAATTATTCTTAACAGTATTTTGGTCACAGCAGGGTAAAAACTGACTAGAACACAGTATAACATATTATGTGCATGCATACACAACTTAAAAAGCTTTAATTGCATAAAAAATAATACAATGCTATATGCTAAATATTTTCAAATAAATTTTCATTACATCAGTGTTCTGGGGACATACCAGAAATACACTGTTTTTCATAAAGAAAGTGTGACATATAGCCTCTACTATTATGGATCCAAATCTCTTTGTCAGAAAGCTTTCAATATGTTTCATGATATTGTCATATTTTCTTTAAGTCACAGAAGAAAATCATTTTTTTTCACTTAGTAAGTGAAGGGATGTTTTTCAAATGGTGTGATGGAAAAATTATAATATACGAGATTTTTCCAAATTAAAATAATTAAAAACATGTTTTCAGTCATAGTGCATGTGTCATAAGCAAAAATTTTTATTTACTATGCAAATGGATTTACATCCCTACATTAGATTCCATAAGTGACTCATTCTCATAGGAAAGGTTATTATCTGCAAGGAGAATGTAGTTATCCTCAGATCAGATTTTCATTGTTTTCCCATTTATGATTAAATATTTGTATTCCATCTTTATCTCCCAGTTTTCATTTTTTACTGCTCCATCTGGTGATCAATCATATCTTGTGTTTTTAAATAGTAATTTGTAGAAAGCTTAAAACACGTCCATTTTTTATAGTGTCAGTAAAAAAAAAAGTATTGCTTTATAGTGTCTTCTGGGGAACATATTCATGTCAAACACATCTGAGTCACTGAAAGGTTTCTGAAAAAGATAAGGTTAAAGGGCAGACATTTTTAATGCCAAAAGTCTTATCAATATAAAAAGAAATTACATTGGTGGGCTTATTTATTTTTCCTTTCTTCACAGAAACAGAGAAAGAGGATTGCAATCTCACAAGATGGAAATAACTTGTACTGAACTGCTGCCATCCAGATCCATGGTAAGTCCAAATGGTTCATTCATCTTCGACTTGGTCCTGGTGCAGCCCTATGAACTCATGTTCCTGAAATCAGGCACAGAGGCTCTGAGGCAATGTTTCACATTTGCATCCATGATTTGCTTAAAATATTCCAGTTAGCCTTTCCTCCCAGGAAACAAAGTCAGCAGCACTTGATTATCGAAAAGGGATTTTTTTGTGTGTGATGCTTAGTTTGATGATATTTTATTAAGATTATGGGTAAGTTGAACTTTATAGAATGAATTATGGGCTATATTTCCATTTTGATTTTTCTCCAAGGGTTGAAATTCATAAGAGATGAGGATACATTACATATTAGCTCTTTCTAAGAATACCCTATTGCAATAGCAGGCAGAGACAGATGTCTCAGAGAGGAAGACTGCATTGTTTGAATAAGAGTTGTAAAAAGGCCAAATCAATGTACAAAAAATGTGGATGTATGAATGCTATTGTGTACTATACCTTCTGTATATTACAGTAAATATATTAATTTTACATTTCTCTGGTTCCAAATACAATAATCCATGTAAATATCGGGTAAAGAAAAATATCTAATTATGACTTGCAGCAGGAGGACAGAATGATAACTAACTTTTCTATGTGTAAAATCAAATTTTGGACATGCACACACATACTCACACACACACACACACACACACACATACAAGTCAACCATCATTTAAGAAATACCTATTGTATGCAGAAAAGCATTTCTGTTAATTATGGAGCGTATGAATAGATGAAAATACATTATTTTCCCTAAAAGAACAGAAAGAAAACAATGCAATAAATTTCTTTCTTAGAGTCTATACTTGGTATGAATGGCTTCTGTTTATCAACCTTCAGAAATATATCCCAGCATCCTCACATGTCCTCTGCCTCTGCCTGTGTTGCCATGGTCCTGCAGTGAAAAAAGAAGCACCAGTTCCTGCTCACCCTAGACAGGGCCTCTACTACTATCAGCCCAGTACCCTTCTCTCTTCTTGCTTTCTCTGTGATAAAATGTCTTCCCAGGGCCAGGGTTCTCAGCTCATGGTAAGTTCTTACACTGGCTTGAACCAACATGAATATCAATATTTATTAATTTACTTGCAATACTGGGAAGACAACCCAATCGGGGCCTTGTGCATGCTAGGCAAATGCTCTATCACTAAGCAATATTTCAGACCCTCCCCACCCATTTTTTCCCCATAGTCCTGGCATCAAACCTAGGTCCTTTGGCATGCTAGGCAAGCACTCTATCACTGAGCTATAACCTAGCTTTTCAATTTTGAAATGTAACAACAAATAAATACTAGTCAGGAGAATATGTTTTTTGTTCACATATAAAAAATGATTCTCAGGCCCCTTCAGCCCTCTCTATCTAAAATAGAACTTCCTGTCCTTCTCTAAATTACTTTGGTTAATTTTTTTTTAGTCATAGCATTTTTAATCACTTCTTGAAAATTTGTGGAAAGAAATTAAAAACTGTATTATAGACTATTTATTTACTTATTTTCTCACTTTTTTTAAATAAAAATATGCCTTGCATTGAGAATAAGCAAATGTGTTCTGTTCTGCCTTTTGGAAGAGAACATTGCTGGAACTTAAGGTGCTTCATAAATATTTGCTGAATCAATAAACAAATTAATTGGTTGGGTTTTGGAAGCCAAGGATTGAGTGAGTTGTAAATGATTTCTTAAGGACCCGCTTCCAAGAGAAACCAGAGAGATAGAGATAGCAGGATAGCGAAGGGGAAGCAGCCAAATAAAGGTGTTAGTTCAGGTGAGTAACAGGTAGTTCCCAAGAACAGCTCTGAAATGTGCATTCTAGTTCCAAGTTCCTATACCTTGGCTTTTACACCTCCTGCCAGTAAGATTCATGGGTCAGGCTGTAAAATGTTCCTCCTACCTTTTTTTTTCATTTTTATATATTCTCTTTACCTTCCTTGAATTCCCTTCCTTTTTCAGATGTGATGTTCCACAATTAATCATGTAGTGAAATGGTGATAGAAGGCCCTTTATTTTCTAACCAAATAAAACATGTAACTTAAAACTGTCAAATTTGTGTACAATGTCATCAGGTTTGTAAAGCATGGCCGTATGTATTATTGATATTATTTGATCCTCAAAATAACACTTTAAACTAGAAGTAAAAGCATTCTTAATATTTCCTCTTTTCTTCACTCTTTTCCTCTTCCACATTTTGAAAAAGTGAGGTCCACATAGGTTAAATTTTAACAGGTGAGCCAAAACTCAAAAAAGGCACTTGATTGCAGAAATTATTTATATTCTTACTGCTGTACCAAGCTGTCATGTAAAGAGGTTATTCTGTCTTTATTTACTTAATCACTTACATTCTAAAAATAAGGGGAAAAAATCAGGCCAAGTAAGTAGAGAAGAAGAAATCAAAACAGATTAATGAGGGAAATGTTAATGACGGAGAGAGTTTGGAGCCTCTCCAGCCACATGGAGTAGGGGCTGCCTTTCCATCTGTGCTTGAGAAGAGTGGGATACCACATCACCCTGATGCCACCCTCCTTTCTGTGGAGCCCCTTGAGCTTGTCATTAGAGTTGCCTTTATTCAACTGAAGCCTAGTCTAAGCTCTGCATTGTACGATTTCAAGATTTCACTGATGGAAAACAATTTAAGAAATAGTGTTCAAAGAATGGTAGTGGGCGTTAATGGTCAATGATGAGTGAAAAGAAGTATTTGTTTGGAAAAAAAAAAAACAGAACCAGAAAACAACGGATGACCTACATACTAGGTAGAATGACTTTGCCTTCAGGTTATAAAAGTACTTTGTATTTATTTATTTGTTTGGCTATACTGCGAAAATAAAACACTTCTATGCAATCAAAATCTGAACTTCTGAAAAAAGGTCGCTGTTTAGCTTTTTAACTTTTTTTTTTCTCTTTGATGTTGTGGGTCAAACCTAGGCCCTTCTGCACATTAGAGAAGCACTCAACCACAGAGTTACATCCCCAGCCCTCTGTAAAACAAAACAAAAATTTAACATCTAATTATACCAGTGTTTCACAACTATAAATATTGTTGTCTCTCTGAACTCATTTTCCATATTTAAATATTGGAGACCACTGTAATATTTTAACTTATTCTTTACAAGTAAACCAAGCATAAGGATTTTGATATTTAACTTAGTGGCACATTGATATGTTTCATACTAAATATCACAAAATACAAGAAAATTATTTGATTTGATAGTGAGAAAATTAAGATGGTTTAAATTGTTATTTTTATTATGTAAAATTTTATTATATTATATATAACAATTATATATATATATATTATACTACTTAAATTATGTTTTTGGAAAGTAATTAAGTGTTCTAAGTCATTCTGCATAATTTATTCAATCTTTATTTTAACTTTTCTCAATTTTATATAAAAATATGTCATTCATTTATTAGAATTGTAGAATAATAGAAATTAAGAACTGGATAGAAAATAACTATTAGTTTTATTTTGAATATAAGATGTGGAGCAGGAGTTTTCAAACAAAATTTTCTGAAGTAGACGGATGAATGTGAGAACCAGGTCACTCTGATATGTATTCCGAGGTGAAACTCTTATACATTTTTCATCATTCCTATTGTAATAACTGAGGCAACTTTGAATAATTCCTAGATTATTTCTTTTTTGCTTCCAATAGACTTCTTCAGGAAAATTGATATGCATTTCCTGGCTGTGCAATGTATTAACTTAGAACTTTTGATCTTCTTATGTAATTTATTTATTTGAGTGATTGATATGGAGTTGAGATGTAGCACTGCAACTTATTTTATCAAGTTACCTTTAGTGAGTTGTTTCTGTTAGAAGAAGAGGGAAGGAGGATCTGGGAATAGGATCTGGGCACTGAACAGGTAGCTGTAGCTGTTACTCTGCAGCACCCATCACCCACAGCCCAGGGAAAGACAAAAGGCAATAAGAATCGTACAGCAAATTTTTTCTGGGTATTTCTCCATTTTATCAAATATTTTTGAAGATATATTATGTAATGTCTATAATCATCCATCATTTAAATATGTTCTTAAATGATTCATTTTACTAGAAATGTAGGTCACTATAAATGATTTGAGATTGTTTCTAGTAAAGATCAAATGAAAATCTGAATGCATACATGTTTGTCTAAATGAGGCTATTTCTCTAAATTCTAAAATATTTAATTACTGGGTCAAAAGGTAGGAAAGTGTTTAGGGCTATTGAAATTTATGCCATCCTGCTTTGTGGAAAATTGTATTAATTTTATATTCTCCTTAATAATATGTACAGCTAGAAGATCACATTCTTGACAAGTTTAAATATTAAGAATCTTCAGTCAATTGATGGGTGAAATATTGTGGGTTTTGTTTAAATTTGCATTATCAAATATATTATTTATTAATCATGCATATTTTATCTAAAGTTTTTTTAATATCCCATTTTGTTTTTCAATATGTTTTATGGTTTAGACATGGGATATCCCTCAAAGTTCCTATATTAACACAGCAATATTCAGAGGTACAATGATGAAATTAATAGAGGTATAATCTAATCATTTAGTCCTAATTTGAATGGACTAATGGGGTCTTAACTATAGGCAGAGGGGCATGGGGAGAGGAGGTAGTTCACCAGGGACCTGCTCTGAAAGGGTCCATTTTCCCTGATGTCTTTCCCCACCATTTCCCACCTGCCATAGAATCTTTATTTTTTTTTTTTTTAATGTGGTGCTGAGGATTGAACCCAGGACTTTGTGTGTGCTAGGTGAGTGCTCTACCAATGAGCCAGAATCCCAGCCCTTTTGTGTAGTTTTCTGCTGTTTCCTCATAACACATGTAGGTATTTTTATAAGGACTATTTTTCATTTCATGAAATTATTCATAGACCTTCAAAGTCTTAGGATTGGTCTTTGTAGAGTTATCTCATTTATTTGATTTATTTGTGTTTCTGTGTTTCTTCATGTGTCTTGTTATTTCTGTTATAATTTTTTGTTTTGTTTTTGCATTTGAAGAAACAGCTACCTCTTCCAGACTTTGTGAATCAGTTTTGTATGGGGGACAAGTTTCACAAATTAGCCAGAAATTTTGGAAGCCCCTTGGATCTTTTATGGGAGTGGTTCTTTTCTGGACTTGAAAAATGATTTCTGAATTAGGTTTGCTGGTTTCTTTAAGAAAGTCTTGTACTCTCTTCCTCCCCCTGGTGTCTCATTGCTGTATGGTAGAGTCTTATGCTTAGACAATCCTTTTGAGCTCTCTCTGGTTCTCAGCCCAAATCAGGTATTGAAAGTAAGAAATTTTCTCATATGAGCCTTGAGACAAGTGAGACAAATCATTTCCTCAGACATCTATCTCTCCCTAAACAACACCTATAATATTGGAAGCATATCCACCCTTCCTCCTAAGAAAGTAGTCATGAATTATGTTTATCTTGCTGGGTTGGGCATGAGGTTGATAGCAAGTGAATGGAAATGGCCTTTTTTTTACCTCTTTAAATAAAACTGTGTATTACTGGAATACCCCAATTTCATAACTGGCTTATGCAATGTTCTTATGAGATCATTGGACCATAATCTTTGTGTGTCAATATTTGTGAGGAAGTGAGGTCTGGGGCTTTATATTCTGAAAAATTTCAGACATCACTCAAGGAAAACATTTTTATTTAATAAAAAAGTTGATACTAGGCTATTCATATTATAATGTGACTTTCATTCAAGTATAATTTCTTAAATGTGAGCTACATTGTAGCATAACATTCATTTTACAGGAAAGCTTCAATACACTTCGGCCACTTTTATCTTATGACCATTGAGTAACTACAAATAATAACATTTATTATATTTGTGGTATTTTTTAAATATCCTAAACCTTTGGGGTTTTCAAGTTGCAATATTCTTGTAAAATATGTATTATTTAAATTACTTTTCAATGCTGAATAGCTGAATGTATCCAAATAAAGTCATATTCATTCTCCAAATTTATAATTCAATTTTCTCAAAAAAGTTTAGTCAAATAGTATTTTTTATGAGCCCTGATATAAGGGAATCTGATGAGCACACTTAAGATTTTTATATTTTAAGGTGTTAGATTATAAACCAAATCTGAAATCAAAAAGAGTTTTCCATTTAATTTTTAATATTTGATATTTTTTTCTCTCATTGTTTTATTGAAAATATTTTGCATTCCTTTAATTTGTTCCTCAGAGCCCCTATACATCCTAGATTTTACCTTTTAATTCTATCCCCTATTTCATGAAATTCAGCTCCTATTCTCTTAACATCTTTTCTCCATGATCAAGTTTCTTTGCCAAGATTATGTATATTGCCTTTATTATGTCAATATCTATTTTTCAAATGATGTAGTCTGTTGGTAATGCTTTCCATTAAATTTTTAATTTGGTTTATTGATTCTTCAATTTCAAAAGTTTCCAAATTATCCTTCTTCAAAATCTATATCTCCTTCTTGACATGATCTTTCACTTCTAATATTTTCTCTCTGATTCCAATCTTTACCTCATTTTTTACCTCTTATGTCTTCTTATCTTTGAACTTTCTAAATTTATTCCTTGACATTTCCTATACTGCAGTATCAGTAGAGTCTATTGTTGAATCATTCTGTTTTGGATGTTTTCTTCTCTTTTTTTTTCATATTGTTTATGTAGCAACCCATCTATTCAAATGGATCTGAAACAGTGGGGTTTCTACTCTACCAGCTTTTAGTTATCCTGTAATTGTCCAGTGCCTCAGATGTTAAGGGAAGTCAAATAACTACAAAAACCTATGCATATAACATATAAGAATAAATTAAGTATTTAGTTCCTGTTATGACATGTACAATGTTGATTGACACAATAAACAGAAATTGTAGGGTCAGCAATTTCTATCATTAAAGATAGTAGTTAATCATGAATTATGTCCATCAAAAACTCAAACAATTGGTATTACCTATGACTTCCAGTGTTTTAACTGCTTCTATTGCATTAGTGGTGGGGTCTGACATTATACAAACTAACCAGTGGTAAGAGAAGTTAAAAATAGAGATAATTAAGAGTAAAGAAGAATATATTAGGGAGACAAAGATTTGCAATTTCAAAATAGGGCTGATCCATAGACAACATATTGTTCATTATTTATGAGGGGGAAGAGAAGAAATAAAAGTAAAAGAAAAATTAGAGGAAGAGTGAAAGAGAGAACAATGAGTCTGGCTTCTGTTGGTTTAACATCTATTTATTTATAGATTTTTAAATTACTGCATTATAGACATACACAACATTGAAATTCACCATGCTTTATTCATATATGTACAAAGAGAGTTTAGTTTGTTTCACTCTACTGTTCATCCTTCTGTTTGTCCTCCATGCCTTCCATGTAACCCCTTCCACATATATCTGTGTTGAATGCCCTCTTTTCCATTATGTGGTCAAGTATTCACATATGAGGGGAAATATTTGACCTTTGGCTTCCTGAGTATGGCTTATTTCACTTAGAATTGTGTTCTCATTTCATCAATTTTCCACCTAGTGCCATAATTTAATTCTTCTTAATGACTAAGTAAAACTTCATCGTGTATATACACCATGTATTCTTTATCAATTACTCTGTTGATGGGTTTGATGGCTGGTTCTGTAATTAAGTTATTATGAATTGTGTTGCTATAAGCACTGATGTGCCTGTGTTTCTATAGTATGCTGATTTCAGATATTTGGGTATATACCAAGGAATGAGACAACTGGGTTAGATGGTAGTTCTATTCCAAGTTTTGAAAGGGCTATTCATCCAGTTTTCAAGAATGGCTGTAGTAATTTGAAGTCCTACCAACACTGCATTTCCCCATGAATTATTCTTTTTTTTCCTTTTTAAAAATTATTTTCAGGTGTATGTACAGTAAAGTGTATTTTGACATATTATACATACATGGACTATAACTTTCCATTCTTGTGCTATATATACTGTAGAGTTACACAGGTTGTGTAATTCATATAAGTACATAGGAAAGCTATGTCTGTTTCATTCTACTATTTTTCCTATTCCCATCCTCTCCTTTCCCTTCATCCTTCTATGCCAAATCCAATAAACTTTATTCTTCTTTTCCCCCCAAATGCTCTGTCTGATATGTGGATCTCTGCACAATATTCTTGATAATTGATATTTTGAGTGGAGTGAGATAAAATCTCCATGCAGTTCTTTTTGAATCTAATAGTTTTATTGAAGTATAGGGAAAGAGCAAGGACATTATAACAGACTTTCTCTTCCTTGTAGTTTTGATTGTCATTTCCCTGATTCCTAAATATGTTTTATGTATATTTATACACACACACACACACACACACACACCACTTGTATTTTTTCTTTTAAGCAATATCTGTTTTAGATTTTGTGCCTGTTTCGTTTAGTAATTGGGGGTTAATATTTTTTAGGTTTTTTATTATTCTGTATATTAATTTCCTGAGGAACAGATGAAAAATATTTTATCACATTGGTAAGCTCTTTGTTTACATTCTTGTTTCCTTTGTTGTGCAGAAGTTTTGAAATTTGATTTCATCTCATTTATTGACTGTTAGTTTTATTTCTTGTGCTTTAGAAGTCTTGTTAAGTTGATGATTTTGTCAATATGTTGGAGTGTTGGGCCACATTTTCTTTAAGCAACTGTAGAGTTTCTGGTTTAATTCCTAGGTCTTTGATACACTTGGAGTTGGCTTTTATGCAGGGTGATAGGGATCAAGTTTTATGTTTTTCACATATGAATATCCAGTATTCATAGCACCACTTGTTAAAGTGTTTCTGTTTTCTTCAACATATATTTTTGGCCCCTTTGTCACATATCATGTCACTTTATCTATGTGGGTTTGTCTGTGTTTTCTTTTCCATTCATCTTCAGGTCTGTTTTGGTGCAATATAATGCTGTTTTTTTTTTTTTTTTTTTTTTTTTTACTAAAGCTCTGTAATATAATTGGATATCTGGTACTGTGAAGATCTCAGCATCACTCTTCTGGTTCATGATCCATTTGGATGTTCTATGTCACTTCTGTGTCAAAATGAATTTGAGAAATGTGTTTTGTCTGTTCACTGGTTAAGGTAGTATGACCATTGGGATAATATTAATTTTGCTTTTTTCAAGATTATTGAAAGTATTTCCACTTCTTAAGATTGTCTTTGATTTGTTTTACTTCACCATTTTATAATTTTCATTGTTGAGGTTTTTCATCTCCTAAGTTAGATATTTTCCAAAGTATTTTCTTTAGGGCTTTTGAATGAGACATTTTTCTCAATTGTTTTGAAGAGGGTTTGCTATTGCTTATAGGACTGCAATTGATTTATGTATTATTTTCTTGTATCATCTCTTTTAGTAGATTTGTTATCAGCACTATAAATTTTCTGATGGAGCATTTTAAATCATCTAAGTAAAATGTTCATGTCATCAGTAAACAGAGGCAATAGGACTTCTTTTTCCTATGTGCATGAAATTAGTTTCTTCTCTTGCCAGTTTGCTCTTGCTGGGGATTCAAGGAGTGGTGAAAGTTTACTTCCTTGTTTTGCTTTTGTTTTGAGAAAAAATGCTTCAATTTTTTAAAAATTCAGTTTGATGTTGGCATTTGGTTTCTCCTTCTATCACTAGTCCCTCTGGTGTTTTAACCTGAATGGGTGCTGAGTGTTGTGAACAGGCTTTTCTGAATCTACTGATTATATCATGGTATTTTTGTACTTAAATTTGTTCATACACTAAATTTTGTATGTGTGTGTGTGTGCGCTCATGCATGCGTGTGCGCATATGTATATATGTACACATATATGTACTTAAATTTTTTTTGGAATTGGGAATTGAACCAAGGCATGATTTTCCAATTAGGTTCATGTGCCACTATCTACTTTTTAATTTTTTTCATATTTTTGTAAATGCATCATAGTATTACAGAATGATGGATTTATTGTTACATATTCACATATAAATCTAATATAAAAATAAGCAATATTATACCCCACTGTTTCCCTTTTTTTTCCTTCCCTCCCCCAGGTCCTTTTACTCCTTTTTTATTTCTTCTTTTTAGATATATGTGACAGTAGAGTATATTTGGAGATATTATATATGGATGAGATATACCTTATTCCAATTAGGATCCCATTCATGTGGTTGTACATAGTGTGGAATTTCACTGGTCATGAATTCATATATAAACATAGGAAAGTTATGTTCAACTCATTCTCATGTCTTTCCTATTATCATGCTGTTCTCTTACCTTCATTCCTCTTTGTCTACTCCAATGAACTTCGATTATTTCCTCCCTGTCCCTTATTGTGTATTAGCATCCACATATAAAACAAAATATTTGGCCTTTGATTTTTGGTACTGATGTATTTCACTTAGCTTGATAGTTCCTAGTTCCATGAATGTATTGCCAAATGCCTTAATTTGATTTTTCTTTAAGGCAGAGTAATGTTCTATTGTGTATATATAACCATATATTCTTTTGGATATTTGATTTTAAGAGAGACTAGGATGAAGGTTCAGAAGCTTGGAAGAGAAAAGTTATTGGTATGATTCTGTAATTCCCAGGTGTCTTTATGGAGAATAAAATTGACACTTTCACCCCAGGCCATCTGTTCAAGACTACAACAGTGCATCTCAAGTAGGGTACATGACAGTCACTTGGAGAGCTCACTCAAACTCAGACTTCTGGGCCTCAACTCAGAGTGTCTGACTCAGGGCCCGGGGTGGCCCTTCTTTATTCCTTACAAGCACTCAGGGTTTGCTAAAGTTCCTGGTCTAAACACTTCCAACTGATGGCCCTGGTCTAGAAATTTCAGGGGCAGTGAAGGTGACATAAGGTCCTCCTTGGGTCCAGTCTTCACCTTCTTTCCCTACCTCTTTTCCCAGTGCCCTACAGAGAAACCTACTGTAGCTCCTACTTAGATCACACCTGCATATGTCCATGAGAAATTGGAGCATGTGGGATCTTCCAGTCTCATGGGCCTTCCACAGTTTCAGATTTTTTTCCCTGAAGACTGCAAGCCCTATCTCTGTACTTCAACCACTGTCTTCATATCATTTTTTAGAATCTCATCTTTTGGATTGTTGATTTCCATGTGAATTTTAGAACATCGTTTACTCTTAGAATTCCACACTGCATTTTCATGATATTTTATCCAGGACTTTGTGGACACAGGATGTTGCTGATGACAATGGGATTCCTCTTTTTCCCTTTTATGAAATGAAGCTACCAGTCTGGGACTAACTCCTCTACTGAGTGTCAAGGAGGAGCCAAACATGGGCCCTTTTGGGTTTTTAGGACTACTCTGAAAAATAATACTTACTGGGTGTCCTAAAAAATCAATTTATTGTACCACGGTTGTGGAGTCTAGGAGTCCAAACTGAATTATTATAAGGTATCTGCTCTGGAAGGTCTAGGGGAGGATTTTTCCTTGTCTCCTCTAGCTTTCAGTAGTTGTAGGAAATTCTTGGCATACCTTGACGTGTAGATCCATCTCTCCTTTTTCTGCCATGATTATCACATGTTGTTCTCTCTGCACAGGTATACTTGTCCAAATTTCCTCTTCTAAGGTCATGAATCATTAGATTATACCCACTCTAATTGACTATGGACTCAAACAACATTTTTATATGCAAAAACCTCATTTCCAGATGAGGTAATAAGCTGATATGCTGGGAAGGACATGACTTCAACCCAGAGCATATATTGAGCACTTAATGTGCCCTATTACCTGTATTTCCCATGGCAGCACTGTGAGGTACACACAGGCATCACTCACACCGAATAAACTAGGATATGAAGCTCAGTAAAGTTGTGCTCCAGCCAGAAGCACATGGAACACACAAGGTTATAGTCACAGTGTAGCTGAAGCATGGGTCCACCTGTCCATTGAAAGAACCAAAGTCAAAATAATCTTTATGATATGTGGATACTAACAAATAATCAGGAGGGAGAAGGAAGAATGAGACATGTGTAGACATGAGACTGCTTCCCAGAAATAGTCCCAGAGTACTACAAAGGACTTCAAATCTTTTAGTAGCTGCCTCTTTGAGAATCTTAGAGCAGGAATTGATGCATAAAATAACAATGCTCAAATTTACTCATCAATTACCCAAAAGTTGCAATATTACTCTTCTAGATTTAGATTACTAGAATTTCATTGAACATCCTATGTGGGTTTATAGTATGGAATTAAAAAAATATTTTTCTTCACTATTTAGATATATAAATGACAGTAGAGTGAATTCTGAAATATTATATACACATAGAGTATACCATATAACTTATTCTAATTAGGATCCCATTCTTATGGTTGTAACATGATATGGGGCTTCACTGTGTGTGTGTATTCATAGAAGAACATAGGAAAGTTATGTCTGATTCATTCTGTCTTTTCTATTCCCATTTCCCCTACCTTCTTTTATTCCCATCTGTCTAATCCAATCAATATGTATCCTTCCTTCTCCCCCCTGATTATTTGTTAGTATTCACATATCATTAAGATTATTTGGCCTTTGGTTGATAGGGTCTATTATGCTGATTTTATGTCCTTTAGGTTTATACTGAGAAGTGGGATAACTTGGTCAATTGGTGGCTCCATTACAAGTTTTCTGAGGAATCTCCATACTGCTTTCAAGTATTGGTTGCACCAATTTGCAGTCCAACCAGCAATTTATGAATGAACTTTTTTCCTACATCCTCTCCAACATTTATTGTTACTTGTATTCTTGATAATTGTCATTCCAATTGGAGTGAGACAGAATGCCCATGTAATTTTAATTTGCACTTTTGTAATTTGTAGTGATGTTGACATTTTATTTCATATATTTGTTGGCCATTTGCATTTCTCCTGTGATGTGCCTGTTCAGTTCCTTTGCCCATTTGGTGATTGGAATGCTTGTTTTTACAGTGTTAAGTTTTCTGATTTCTTTATATATCCTCGAGATGAATGCTGAACCTGATGTGCAGGTGGCAACAATTTTTCTCCCCTTGTAGGTTCTCTTCACATGCTTGATTGTTTTCTTTGCTGTAAAGAAGATTTGTAAATGGGCAACACATGTCCCTCTTGAAGCAGTTCAATAATAAATGATACATGGAAAGCAAAATATGAATTACTTGTGGGTCACTCTCATTTAAAGAGTCATAATACCTTCAAGAGATAAAGGCAGTGATAATCCTATTTAAAATCATGAAAGTAGGTTCATAAAATGTAGGCCCTTTAGCCAAATCCCAGTTTCAGTAAGTCATAGAGTACAGATAGAAACCTAGTTCTGCACTGTTATTTGTGTTTTCCCTGAGCCAAGCTGTAGTAACAGGCCCAAAAATCTAATGAATTCAGTTTGTTTGAATAGAGATAATAAGACATTCTTATTAAAACCCACTGGCCCAGATAGTATGATGGTTTAGCATTATGTCCTCTTTGCCAGTATTAGATGTTGACAATTTAAAATAATGTATAGGATTCATCATTGATTTTCTAAATACAGATGTTTTGTGTGGGTGAGGTATGGAGAGAGGCCCTGCTTGTAATATAAAAAAAATTGCCTCATTCAAAAATTGACAGATATAGCTGAAGGATGTTAGAACAGTCAGTGAAAGAACTCAAAGAACTCAGAAGTAAGCCTGTATTCTTGTTTCAATTGATAATATATATATATATATATATATATATATATATATATATATATGTATATGTATTATTACAAACTGTCATTTGTTTTGCCTGTTTTATTCCCCTTTTTTTCCATTTTGACATCAAAAGAAAAAAATAAAGAAGAAAATGCATAAAAAAGACACAGGAATAGATAAGAGAAGCAAAATCGTAAGACCACAAGCATATGGAAGAGTAAGTAAGAAGAGTCTTCTCTCCTGTACCTTATATCTGGGAATGATTTTATTGTGCTTCAGAGTAACAGGTTTATAACTAGATAGGGCCCCTCTATCTGTGAATTTCTCCACTGATTAACTTTGAAATGATCACTAAATTTAATAGAGATCAATCAGTCGGTAGTTGAAAAAAAGTTTGTGGCGCATTTAGTGCCTTTTATATAAAAAGATAAGAAGTTAGGAGATGGTTAAAACACCAGTATCTGAATTGTTCAACATCCTTCATTCAGAGCACATGATGAAAACAAAACTAGTATCCTGGGAGGCACCTGACCTTTGTCCAACAGCTGGCAAATAGTACCCTCCTAGGAGTAATAAGAATAGTGGAAGTTCATTTTGAAGTGTGAGGTTCCAGATTAGTTGGTAAAATGATCCGTTGCTTAAGGGAGAAGATAAAGATGGTCTCCTTCACCCTAGAGGTGGTGCATCAAGAGGTATGTGGGCTCATGATTCTTTACACTCTGTAAATTGTGTGTGAGCATTTTGTGAGCTTGTTGAGCACTTATGGAAGTATATACAATGCCTTGCTGTACCTTTTGATCACTAGCAACCTGAAGAGTTGCTACAGGGTGTAAGCACTCCATAATCAGTGTTTCTTCACAAACCATTATCTGTATAAAAGGGCTACTTTGAAAATAGAAAAGAATCATTTGTTGAAACATGAACCTATAGACATGATGTAAAAGGGAGTTCTTAAAAAGGAATTTGGAGTCATCATCAGTGATAGAGAAGACTGGCAGACTCCAGGTGTTACCAGATCCAGGTCCAGGCTCCTCATTACTGGAAAACCAGTAGTCAGGAGATGTGAATTAGTGGGAAAGAAATCAGGTTTACTGAAGATCCAGCACACTGGTAGAGGGAGGGTGCTGTCATCCTCATAGTGTCCTCTTGGGAATCTGAGGGACACAAAGGATTTTTATAGGGAGAGAAAGATGGGATTGTGAGGCAGTGGGAGAGTTTTCTTTAGCAGAACTTTTGTCATTGAGGGTGTGTTTCCTTTTCTTTCTTTCTGAATGGACATCACAATGGAGCTTGACTTTCTGGGGCTAGTACCTATACTTTTTTTGAATCAACATATTTCTTTCTGCATGGTAAATGTCACAGAAATTTGATTGTTTTGTGTTGGTATATAGCTAAAGACTAAGAAGAGGCATGACACATTCTGATTTTATCTGAGAATCACCAAATATTCTGGGTTTTGTAAATCTAAAGGAACATTGTACAGCAGTTCACATCTTAATCAGTTAGCCACAGCTTCTCTCCAAAATTTAGAAACCTGGGTGTAAGAGAGGGTGTAACTCTGTGGGGTGCACAGGAGGAAAGCTGAAGTAACTACCTAGGTCATCTCCCAGTGGTGATGTCCTCCCCACCTTTTTCTTTTTTTTTAAAGAGAGTATGAGAGAGAGAGAGAGTAGAATTTATATACGTGGACACATACATACACACACACACACACACACACACACACATATATATAATTTTTATAGGGAATTTGTTATTTGGCTTATATGATTAAAGGTTGGGATAGGACCACAATGAAGATTTGCTAGTTTTATGTTGCATGCAAGCATTATTTTTTCCTTAGATACAAAGGAAGTGGTCCACTCACATCCATGAATTTCTAAAAGTTTGCTGAGAAGAGGCCTTGGATCAATATTACTTGGAGCTACCAATTAATTTTAGCTTGATTAAAATTTAAAATATTGGAGAGAACACAGTTCTAGCGTGGCACAAAAATCAATGTCTCCACTGATGTGAAAACAGGGAAAGTGAAATTGGCATTATTTCCTCCTTCATTGGCCTTTTGTAGAGCACCATGGGAAGTTTTCTGGGTTTTATCTTCTCTGCTATTCCCATGTCTCAACTATGTTCCTTTTGGAGAAAGAGATATCTTGCTGTCTGGAATCCAGCTTACATTCAAACTAGAAAAGCAGCATTGGGATACAGGGCTCAGACAGTATTCAATATCTAAGGTGCTCTTCTTATATGCATGTTGTATGTCAGAGTTCAACCAGAAGAGCAGAAGCCATCTCAAAACACATTTAAAACACAGGGGAGGGCTGGGGATGTGGCTCAAGCGGTAGCGCGCTCGCCTGGCATGCGTGCGGCCCGGGTTCGATCCTCAGCACCACATACCAACAAAGATGTTGTGTCCGCCGAGAACTAAAAAATAAAATATAAAAAAAATAAAAAATAAAACACAGGGGAATAAATATTTCATATTATTACACAGACACATTCTCCTTCAGGTTTTTTTTTTTTTTTTGCATTTATTTTTCTTTCCTACTCCTCTTATTCTCTCCTATTTAATGCACTCATGTGTCTGCTTTCAAAATAATAACAATGATCTTAACCTCTTCTCAGGAAGAGACTATAGAGGGTCCATTGGTCTTCACATCCATCTCAGATCACAATCCCTGAGGATAAGGAATCCTGCCAATTAGTCCTTCTCTTGAGGTTTGGTCAGAGTTCTTGAGAGGCATTAGAACTCAATGTTTTATTCCTGAGATGACTATACCCATATTTTTTCTGCCAGTATTGGGTTCCTATAGTCTTATATTGTCATTATTATTGAACAATATACTATAAACAGACATAAATGGATTTAGATATAGTCTCCTGCATCCCTCTTTTGTAACAGCCACATAATTTTCACTACAGGGAATTATGGGCATCCATTTCCTCAGCTAGAAGAATAAGTTTTTTTTCTTTTCTCCTTATTGATTCAGAGGTGCAAGAAAACAAATACAGCCAGGTGGTGATTTTATCTTCCGAATTTATGAGGCCATTCTTGTGTCTTCTATTGGAAGCATTTTGCCTTTGGGAACTAAGGATTTTAAATCAGCAAAGCCAGTTTCAAAACTAGGAGGCAAAAATTACAAAGGTTATTTCCACAATGGCCCCTTGCTTATGAGAGAGACATAATAACTATGCTTCAATTAATACCCTAACCATTTTTGTCTTCTTAGTTAGGCCCCAAGTGAAATACTGAGTATGACCATTCCAACTATGGGTTGAAGAATTAAGGAAACAGTTACTAGGTAGGAATGCACACTCACTATAAACAAATTCACACCAAAATATCTGTTTATCAAATTGTCTAAATGAGGTTCAATACAATCAGTGGAACCAGTGGAACATGGGGACTATTTTTTTTGTGACTCCAAAAATTATGATTAATCCAGTGCTTATATTTCCTAATCTCTGTGAACTCTGAATATTTTCCTTTCCCAGTAATAACTATAATAACTATCAGGGAGCCGCTGGGTTGTGGCTCAGGGGTGGAGCACTTGCCTAGCACATGTGAGACACTGGGTTCGATCCTCAGCACCACGTAAAAATAAAATAAAGGTATCGTGTCCACCTAATACTAAAAAAAAATAAAATTAACTATTGGGCTATATGTAGCTCCAATCCCAGGGACACCTGTAGCTCACTGAAATAATCAAACACACACACATACACACACACACACGAAAAAAACATGTATGCCAATTAACATATACATAAAATTGAGATATATGTATCTATACACAAACCCACACGCATATATATATATATATATATATATATATATATACATGTATATGTGTGTATATAATATATATCAATCAATTTATGTATGTATATATATATATATATATATATATATATATCAATTTGTGTGTATAAAAATTGTTTAGGATTTCTTCTAGAAGGAAGTAAGGGAGGATTTTTATTTTTCTCTTCCCTAGCTCTCTCATTATGGGGCTATAAGTGTAGAAACTGGGTTATGATTGGGAACTGTTAATACCTGAGAATTATAGCAGAAAATCAAGTCAGGTTTCTCACTGTCAGACCTAGAATGCTCCCAAGTAAACACATCAGTTACACTCTAGCATGCTCCACATCTATTTGGCTGTTAAAGAGCTCAAAATCAATTAGGCACTTTCATACATCCTTCATGTCTCCTCTGGCACTTCTCACCTCTTTGTCTTTACACATCAAATGTTATATCTGGTTTTTATTGGTTTTGGATTCTGTTATTTTTAAATCAGTGGCCCTCTTTCAATAACCACATTTTTTTTTTCAAATCAACTTCATTATTTAGAGAACAGGTACTTATCAAACTAGTCAAGAACAAGAGTGTCCCCTTATCTCACGCGCATTCATGAGTGGATACATTTCTCCATGATTTAGTAAACAGAATCTCACAATAGATTTCTCTTATTGGATTTCTTCCTTCATGGTATTCAAGGAAAAACCGAACACCTGAACTTTACTGAAAGTACTTCATTATCGAAACAGATTTTCAGTTAAAGAGAAAATAAACTAAATGAGCTAGATTATAGAAACTTGGGGAAGTGTACCCATTAGAATAAATTTGGCCCTATCCAATACTGTGATTTTTACCTCTCAATTTACAGACCTCAGGAAGCATACCCCTGCATGTTTCCCAGATTTCTGATGACTGTGATTAACCTTCAGTGTTCTTGACTATATGTTTCTCCTCCTAGAGATTACCTTACAGATCTTGCCTCAGGACTTGCTGAATACAACTATAATTATAGACCTTAATGCATGAGGTTCATTGGGGAATACTTAAAAGAATTAGCATCCTTTTAAATGACAGCAATCCTAAAGTGAAGTTCTTTCTAAGTCATTATTCAAGAGAAGAGTACTTTCTACAGATAGGAGGGAGAGACCTGTTTCCTTTGGGGGTCAGGGGCTAAGATATCAAAAGTTTACTGTTCCTATTTAATTCTACTCAAATAATCTCTTCTGAAACATCAAGTTCTCACTCATTTCCAAGTTTAACATAGGATGTGTGTTAAGGTTGTACATTCAATTTATTTTCTAATTCTGCAACCTACACAATTAGACTCACATTCTAATATTTTGTCGTGTTGCTCTGAGACACCAGAGATAATAGATGTTTTTTTACACATTTCCTAGAAGTTCTCTTGATCTCACCCTGCAGATCAGCCAATATTTCAACATTTTGAGGACTGGTTATTTTTCTAAAGATTTTCCACTCACTAAATAGCAGCCATCATATTCTACAGTCAAGATATCATCATTATGATACATGCATATCATTGCTACCTCCTCTGCTTGATATATCAAACCTTACTTTCTTCTTAAAGAGTGTGATTTAATAATTTAACTAATCTTGTTTTAGATGGGGTATCTTGGAAAAACACTGAACACAGTTTATTGCCCCTTTAAACCACACAGCTATAAAGGGTCGGCAGAAATATGGAGGAATATTTTGGGCAGTGAAACAACTCCAATGAAGCATCAACCACACAAGTAGTTCAGGAACTAGAATAGACCTTAAGAATTGTTTTAAATTCAACCAAGATGGCCAGACCTTAATTTCATGTTGATCAGTGACTGATTGTCAGCAGCTCCTAGAAATGTAATCATTTTTTAAGTTAATTAATTTATTTTTATTTGTTCTTTTTAGATATACATGACAATAGGGTGAATTTTGACATATAATACCCATATGGATTATAACATATTCTAATTAGAATCCCATTCTGTTGTTGTATGTGATGTGGAGTTTCACTGGTAGTGTATTCATGTATCAACATAGAACTCATGTTGTTGTCTTTCGTATTCTCCTCTCTCTTCCTTTAATTTCCCCTTTGTCTAATCCATGGAAATTCTATTCTTTCTTCTCACCCCCATATTGGGTATTAGCATCTGTTTATCAGAGAGAACATCAGCCCTTGGTTTGGGGGGATTATTTTATTTTCCATAGCATGATAGTCTCCAGATCCACCCATTTGCCATCAAAAGTCATAAAGTTATTCTTTTTATGGATGAGTAATATTCTGTTGTGTATATATACCACATTTTCTTTATCCATTCATCTGTTGAAGTGCACCTAGATTGGTTTTATGGCTTAACTATTGTGAATTGAGCTGCTATAAACACTAACGTGGCCATGGAACTGTAGTATGCTGATTTTAAATCCTTTGGATATATACCAAGTAGTGGGATAACTGGGTTAAATAGTGATTCCATTCCAAGTGGGAATGTAATCTTTTGCACACTAACTATGTAGCTTAAACAATTCATGAGGAGACTGAGAATTAAAAAAAACATATTTTCCAAGAGTATCCCTGGAAGCTGGTTCACATCCTTGAATTGTAGAGTTTCTGAGATATATATAAAAGTATGTACCATACTGATTTTATCTGCCTCAAAGTAAATAATCAATGTGTTCCCACTCTACCCCATCTGAAGATCTGCTTTCAGGAACTATTTGAGGTACTAGAACTGGCATCATTTAGGCTTCAACCAGGAAAATGAAAAAAAAAACATTTTATGTATTTGAAATAGCTGAAAAACTATTATGCCAAGCAGAGAGCTTGAGAACAATTATGCAAGTGACAACTGGAAATCACTGAGGCTTCTACTTTGGCAAGAAAAAGAGAAGGTAAATTAGCAGAGCCTTGGAAACAAAGTCATCCATGGGAACCTGAAACCATAGCACGACTGTGCATTGCAAGTTAGAGACACAAAGGAGATATTGCCTGTGTTGGTGGTGCTTCCAGAAGAAAGCAGGAAGAAAGATACATCTACCTTTTTTTTTTAAAGAGAGAGTGAGGGAGGAGAGAGAGAGAGAGAGAATTTTTTTAATATTTATTTTTTAGTTCTTGGTGGACACAACATCTTTGTTGGTATGTGGTGCTGAGGATTGAACCCGGGCCGCACGCATGCCAGGCGAGCATGCTACTGCTTGAGCCACATCCCCAGCCCACATCTACCTTTTTACCAATCTGTTAGTGTTTGCCATTGACTTCCATTCAGAAATTCCATCTGGGAGCCATATAACAGATTAGTCTGGAAAATACTCACTGAAGGTCCTCAACCTACATTTCTGTATACCCAAAAGAGAAAG
Source organism: Urocitellus parryii (assembly GCF_045843805.1). Classification (NCBI taxonomy): domain Eukaryota; kingdom Metazoa; phylum Chordata; class Mammalia; order Rodentia; family Sciuridae; genus Urocitellus; species Urocitellus parryii. The sequence goes on from NW_027553327.1 coordinate 1,179,527, forward strand.
GAAAGCCTATGAGGAGAAAAAATAGGCCAATGACTATCAAAAAGGACTCAAGAGGCTCAAAAGGTATCTGAATATTAGAGGTTACAATAAATCATAAAAGTTTGATTAAACCATTTGGGTGCTTTACAATTCTATAAAGATCTCTGTGTGTGTGTGTGCATTAAATATACATACATTTATTTCAACTTAATACTTTAAAAATGGTTTCCCAATAGTACATAAATAATATCATGGCATTCTGAAATGTAGCCAGCATTAATTAGAAGATTATTGAAATTTTAACTTCTACTGTAATATAAATGAAGAACTTGTGTATAGTTGAGAAAAAAAGAGATACATAGAATAACTAATGTTGTTGTGCGTTCTATCAGATGAGTCAACATTACTGAGTTCAAGAATAATATAGGAATTAAAGACAATGGATATATTTCATGAGATTTATTGAAATAGCTTGTATAATTTCATAGCTATTTGGAAGATAGAGAAGAGGCTTATTTTTAAATATGGAGACTAAGCATGGAAGCATTTGTCTATTTAAGGTGTTCTGTATAAGCCCCCTGGCTTTAGCCATGTAAATAATTACACCCATCTTAACAATCAAAGCATTGAGGCGCAAGAATCCAAATGATTGACTTGCGGTATTTAACCAGTAGGTAGCTTTGTAAGGAACAAAGGAGATGAATACAGTCCTGCATCATAAAAAATATTTTTATTTTATTTATTCTATTATATATGGTTTCTTTAAACTTTATCTAATTCCAAGAAGTATTTTTTTAAAAAAAATAGAATGAGCTTTATGAAAAATAAATTGAAACCATCTACCTAGAAATAAATATAATCAAATTTTTTGGTGTAATTTCTGTCAGTTATTTCAAGTGTAAGTTGTTTTGTGTATTTTAGATCATAATACCTGTACAGTTTCACATTAACATTTACCTTTAAGTAAAATATCATGAGCCTTGACTGACTGGATTAATTTAAATGGTTTTCTAACATAATTTAATAAGTGCATGTATGAGGATAATTAATGCTCACTGCTGCAACTGATAAGCCCTCTAAGTCTCTGTGGCTAAGCACAGTTAAGAATATATGCATTTACCCTTTAGGTGGAGACTGAATGTGTTCAGTGGCCCACCTGCTTGGGGCCAGCATAATAAGGAACAACTGTCTTCTGAGGTGGTCATAGTTGAGGGTGAAAACAATTAGAAGTAATGCTATGTCTTTCTTATCTGACTCAAACCAAAAGTGCGACCCATTAATACTGCTCAGAGGAATTCAGTGAAAACAACTTAACTGTCCTCAATTTCATTGCATGAGAAGCTGACAAATGTTAAGTGATGTTAATGCTCATTTAACATGAAATGAGCACTAACAGTTTTGGCTAGAGATGGCATCCTATTTGGGGCAATACTGATCCTGCTCTTAGCTCCTATACATAATAGAAATTATATATAATATACATAAGGATCAGTATATATATATTCTGTTCTTTATATTCCTCCTTTCCTCTCATCTCACTCTAGTTGAATTGGCCTCCTTACTTTCAAGAACATGTTAAGGAAATTCCCACTTAAGAACTTTGCATTTGCTATTTTCTTCAACAGAATAGTTCCACTTTAGGTCTGTGCTTAATGTCATTTTCTCAGAGATCTTCCATCACTCCTCTATTTTAAAAATAGTTCTCTCCCAGTACTCACTAACTTTCCATTCTTTTTAAAAGAGAATTTTATTTTATTTTATTTTTTTTAGTTATCGCAGAAACACCATCTTTGTTTGTATGTGGTGCTGAGGATCGAACCCGGGCCGCACACATGCCAGGCGAGTGCACAACCGCTTAAGCCACATCCCCAGCCCAACTTTCCATTCTTTATTCTTTATTATACTACATAATACATTGCTTTCTGATATATTTAGGTTGTACTTTGTTTTTTTTCCAGTAAAATATAAGTATGAATTTTTGTTAGTTGTTTCTTTAATGTAGTATCAGAGCCTGGCATATAAATGATGGCCAATAAATATTTGTAAATGAAATACTGGAGAAAGAAGATGTTGAATGTTTTTGTTCTCATTTTACTTAATTTTTCCTAAACTCTGTTTGTGGCTCAGCTAATTTTCCTTCATCTCAAAATCTGAAGGATGATTTGGTATATATAAGTCCAATAAATTTTCCCATTTCCTACTTTAATTGAGCTGTAATACAATGATCTGAAATAGTTTCTACCTGCTCTGCCTGTCTCTGTGACACTCTGTTGACTACAGTTCAGTGTATAAAAAACAGAAGGCTCAACCACATAGTACTTTCCTTCTTTTTTCCCAGATTAATACTTTTACACAATTCAAGCAACATTTTATTCAAGAAGTCTGGATGTTACAGAATAAAATGTGTCACTTGCCAACCTCTTTTTCCTTCATTATTGTTTTTACTGATTTATGGTCTATGAACATTTATTTTTAATATTGGAGAAGACAGGCATCAATAATGTAACTTCTTAAAAAATAAATAAAGTCACACCACCACTGCCCCACAATGATTTTCACAACTTTATATGCAACCTCTAAGACACAAAAAGGACATAATTCAGGAGGTCCTCAATAATGTACATAAATCTGATTTTAATAGATACTCCCAAGCTCTTATGATGTACAAGTTGTATTGGTATATAACTATAATAGGTGGAGACTTTAGAGCAAGTTCTGAAAATAAATGAATAGACTTTTACTTTTCAAATCTATTTTAGACATTTTATTTTACTTTTACTTGTAAGATTTGCAGTTTCTGCAAAACTCAAATAAGAATTTATTTCAGGCTTAACCTCTGAGGGTGGTAGTGTTGTAAATGTTCATCTTAGAATGTGTGACTGTTGGTGTTCATGTGTATTTGCAGGCATGGCTGTGTGAACTTCTAGGTCTCATGTGTGGTTGATTCACTGGTGCTTTCATATATATTTGGTAAGAATGTAAATGTGACTGTCAAAGTGTTTTTAATGTAAATGATAATTGGACACTCAGAAATAAATATAATGTATAAAACTATCTAATATGGTTTTAAATAAAGCCAGGTAGACCATGATATAATATTTAGTGTGGTTATTTTAATGATAGAAAAGATATTTTTAATAAGAATTAATATAAATTAGTTGCCCCAATATACTATTTTGAAGATTGTTTTTAAACAACAAAAATGTCCCTAATGGAATTTTGTTAGACTTAATTATATTGTATTGAAAAATACAATAAGAAATTTTGCTGGGAATTAGGTAGGGTATTAAAAATGACCTGGCTATTTAAATTACATTAAAATGAAAGCTAATTGACACTTAGAAAATGACACTGCACAACCATTAAATATAGTCATAATTGGATTGGTATTTAATCCCAATAGTGTCTTGTGGGAAATCTGAGGAAACCTTATAAACTACATTTAAAACATATAGAGTGTGAAAAAAAAGTTCAAAACAATAACACAGTTGACCAGTTCAGATCACTATTTAAAATCCTCCTCCTCCCTTCTTTCTGAAAGAACATTCTGCCAATGTCTAATGTGGTCATTTTCTTCTGCTCATTTTATTTCTATTGCCAATTATCCTTAATTATTCAAAACTTTTTTCAATGTGTAATAGATGCCCAAATGTTAGTATGCTCATTAAACTGAAACTCTAGATAGAGCAATAGATTCTTTTAAGTACTGGTTTATTATAGTTGTAAAATTTCAAAAATTCCTTAATCTATTAACTTTAAATTAATACTTCACAAAACCTTTACCTAGAATTAACAAGCATTGTTTTCCTTAAAGCTAAGGAGCCCTCGAAAAACAGTTAAATTGAATAAAAATGTAATAAAAAAATTTAAACTGGCTTGAGTGAAGGACAATCAAATTGAGCTTTAGAAGAAAGAAGAGTCATTCATGTGACATTGACAAATTCTCTGTCAGCTTTCCTACTACAAGTTGAGTCCTTCCCATGTTCTAGTAAACTGGCATCAGCGGATAAAACTAGGACACATGACAGTTCCATACAAAGAATTTGCATCCTGGAGGTTAGAAATTTTACTGGCTGTGGATATACAAGTTTGTCTCCACTATGCTCAAAGCCTACCCAAACATTTTTCAGAATTACTTTTCCTACATAGCTTAAGGTTAATAACAACCAAAAGAAGCATTATATATAAGATTTGAACAGTCATGTATTCATGTGTGTGGCTCTGTGGTACTGGGCTTTGGTTTCTCCATCATTAGATGGAGAAAATAGATCAGTTGATTAGTTGGACCAATCTGATCCTCTACTTGGAGGTTGAAGGTGATAGAAGATAGGTTTGGTATGTTCTTTCAGTTTCCAGTTGTCCTCATGGTTCTCAATTTAACCTTATTTTTGTGCACATTCAGTTTCCCTTCCAAACTGCTAATCCAGCTCACCTATAGTGACTCCAGGCTCAATAATAGATGCTGAAGCATCAGCTTGCAGCAAGTCCCATAGGACTTTTCACAACTGTGGAATGTCTGAGACTTATAACAACTTCTTGAAGATAAAAACCCCTAGGAGTTATGTTTTACTATTGAAAGTTTTGCTGGTTCACTTGCTATCCTCCATTTCTCTGGAAGCTGTTATAAGAAATACCGGAATGAGAGAGCAAATGAGAATAAGACATGAAATCCCTGTCCTACTCCATTCTAGGATGTTATAATAAATAGCATAAACTGTATGGGTATAAGCAACAGAAAAAGAAACAGACCAGTTTATTTGATCCAAAATCAATTTGCTTAATTGATCAATAGATCAATTGATTAGTTGGACCAATCAGATCCAAGATTCATTTGCTAGCATAAGCACATTTGATCTCTGGTCAGGGCCCACTTCCTGATTCACAGAATTGTACCTTTTAATTTTGTCATCACAACAGCGATGACAAATGCAAATCTTTGAGATCTATTTTATAAAGGTACTTATCTCATTAATTAAGGTTCTGCCCTTCATATCAGTTATTAGGGTCCCATGTAGGGAAACACAAAGATTCAGACCTTAGCAATCCTTAAACATGAGATCCAATGATAAAGAATCTCATAATGTAAAGAATGTGAAATCCCAAAATAATACCTACCCAGAAAGTTCAGATAGCAAATAGGACAGATGGCAACAACTTACATTGAGACTTAATGGTCTTTCCACTTTAGAATTATGTGAAAATGTATACATTTAATAGAAACCATACCTCAAGCTTTGAATTTTTTTCCAGGCTTGCAAAAATGTGCTGTGATACCCTCATGATGCTGGGCAGTAGCTAGATGTGAGCTGGAGCTCCCAATCAGCCAAAAGTCATCATGAGGGTTAACAATCCACACTCTGGAGTGCACTCTGCTGCCAGAAATTTTGGGGTGCAAGTATCAAATAAACTACATGAAATAGATAACATTTTATTATGAAGTAGGGTTTTTTGATAGATTTTTTCCCTTTCTATAGGAAAATGTAAGAGCATTTTCAAGGTAGGCTAGGCTAAGCTATGATTTTTCACTGTGTTAGGTGCAATCAATTACCAACTTATGGTATTTCCAACTTATAATGGGTATATTGGAACATAACCCGTTTTAAGTTGAGGAACATCTTTGTAAGAGCAAAGGATTGCAATAGAATTAGTTCCAAATGTAAAAGAATCAAATTTACTATCTTATGTTGTTTGACACATTTGAGGGAGATTTTCCTGGGAGAAAGATTAGGGATCAACGAATAATAAGTACACTTAGTAAGTTAAAGAAAAAAAATAAAGTGAAACAAATAAGGAATTACAAATGCAAAATACATTTACTCTATCATAGCATTTCCAAAAATTTATCTCATTGTGGTTTCAACTCTAAGTTCAAATTCTTAATTAAGTATAATCAACTATAAATCTGTAATTTATAAATCATATAAATCAGGTACAGTGAGACTCCAGGTATGGTGAATAGTGGGGCACAATTCCTTTTATCTGTTAACTTATGGAACATAGAAAATAAGCTATCTGAGATCAGATAGTTTATTTTCCTAGACCTGATGAACTGGTCTAGAATAGAGAGTTCCATTAGAAAGGCAAAAATGAAAGAATTGTGGTGGTGTTCAGAAGGTAGTTTGCAACCCAGCAGGCAAAATAACATTAGATTTTCAGTCCTGAGAGTCATCTTTAGTTGGTTGATGCTTTGTCTTCCGGGAGTGCTGGGGTGTCAGTCACACTCTCCTGGCCCACCCACCACGGTTCTCCTTAAGGTCTCCATATGTATTGCTCTGCTCTGGGAGTAATTCTCCTTCATTTTGTCCCATCTGTCTTTTTAAAAATTTAGAATCACAGTATTTATGCTGATCTAATAGTCTTATAGAATTTGTTGAACTCTCCTGAAATTCATTAGTGTCCAAGTCTTTAGGAAAGAAGATCTTCTATAGTTCTTGATCAAATAACTGTATCTCTATTCATGGGAAATATGAATCACATTTCTTTAGCATAGTTTTCTTTACCTCATTTCTTTAGCATAGTTTTTAAGCCTACCTTTAATTCTGCTTTCAGAGTACCCTACTTGATAGACTTTACATTTTTCCAATCTCCAAATACTTTTTGCTTACTAATTTATTTCTTATTTATCTTTTCCTCACATTTCATTATAAGCAGCAAGGAGGAAAAAAGATGACACCTTTTATACTTTTCTTGGAAGAGTACTCAGCTAAATATCTGTGTACTTTGCTTCCAAATTCTAACTTCCACTCAGAAGTTGTCAATTCAGCTGGCATAGCTGTCCATTTATAAAGAAGACTGTTTCCTTTGTGGTTCAATAACTTTTTCCTGGTTTTCTTGTGAGAGCTCAACAGAATTATCTTTTAAATTCATATTTCTAGTAACATTCTGTTATATATATATATATATATATATATATATATATATATATATATATATAGTTGTAGTTGACACAATACTTCATTTTATTTATTTATTTATATGTGGTGCTGAGGATGGGACCCAGGGCCTTGCATGTGCTAGGTGAGTGCTCTACAGCTGAGCCACAACCCCAGCCCCAATCATGAAAAATATATTTAAACATATATTTGAATCTATATTATTATATTAATTAAAAGTATATATATATATATATATATATACATATATATGTGTGTATGTATATATATATATATATATATATATATATATATATATATATATATATATAGACACCTATACATATATATATGCTCTATTCCTTTAGGACTCTCAACATTATCTGTGATGTCCAAATTTCTGCCATGGCCTCTTCATAGAAATCTAGATTTTTTTCTAAGTTTCTCAAAATTATTCCAACTACTTCTTATCCAATTCCCAAAACACTGCCACACTTTTAGGTATTTATAAGAGCAGCAAGTCACTTTCTGGTACCAAAATTTATACTGGCTTCCTGAGGCTGCTATTACAAATGCCACATTTTGTGATATTGTGTTATTATCTCACAGAAATCTTTCTGCAAGCTAGAAGTTTGATATCAATTGTTCAGTAGTATGGTGTTCCCTCTATAAACTTAGGAGAGAATATTTTGTTGCTATTTCCTAACTTTTTCATTCCATGGCCTACAATATCATTCTATCATCTTCCTTTAGACTATCATTATTTACATTTGCTTCAGGTACATATTTTCTTCTTTTTATATGGAAACAGACCTTGTTTATGAGGGCCTATTCTAATCAACTCAACTTAAATTGCATCTGCAAAGATCCTACTACAAAATAAGGTAAAAGTCATTGGTACTTGGCTGTGAAATGCAAGTGTCATGGAGGATCCAAAGGCAGTTTCTGATATAATTCACATAGAGAGAATTGGGAATTGTCCCCCTTTGAAACAGAGGTTCACATTCTTCATTTCAGCCAGCATTTATGAGAGCTGAATATTTACAATCTGAAAATCTTACACGAGCAGCAGAGAAACACAAATGATAAAAATGGTGGGGGATTAGAATGTCAACATCTTTTTTTTTTGAGACAGAGACAATTCAACCAACAAGAATGTTATAGTGAAAAAATATTAGATACACCTTGATTTTAGTACTTTATTTTACCACTTGTTTTCTTGTCTTAGTTTGAATTTTATCATAGGAGACATTTTATCCTGCAATAAGTACTGTCTAAAGGCCCTGTAATTTATGATTTAATATACATTTACTTAAGAATATCTTAAAGCTAGGCGTGGTGGTGCATGCCTGTAATCCCAGTGGCTTAGGAGGCTGAAGCAGGAGGCTCCAGAGTTCAAAGCCAGTCTCAGCAAAAGCAAGGAGTTAGGCAACTCAGTGAGATCCTGTCTCTAAATAAAATATAAAATAGGGCTGGGGATGTGGCTCAGTAGTCAAGTGCCCTTGAGTTCTATCTCCCGTGGGGGAAAAAAATCATGTATCTTAAAACTTGTAGCATAAGTCACTTGGGAGACTGAGACAGGAGGATCACAGGTCCATCACCAGCCTGAGCAACTTAGCAAGACCCTGTGACAAAATAAAGAAAAATAAAATAAAAATGTTTTAGGGATGTAGTTCAGTGGTACAGTAGCAGTAGGTTCAACATCCTCTAATGTAAAATGAAACATACTAAAAAAATGTGGTATGATTATAGCCATAGGTTATGTACAAATTAGTCAACACAGTTATGCTTTAATAACTTCATTTGAAACAACAAATAAAGGTGGCAGGCAATATCCAGCTTGTAAGCCAGAGTTTTCAGACAGACCCTTGTTTGTTACAGGCAACAAAATTATGCATTTTTGAAATACTAATAAGCACTGTAAAGTCAAATGCAATGCTAGAAAATTAGTCACATTAGAAAGATTTAGTACTTTAGAGAGCTCAATAGCTAGTCTTTAATCCCCAAAATATTTCCAGTAAATAGAACTCAAAATTGATCCATAAAACAATAATTCCATCTGAATAATTGACAATTTGTTTGGAAATTAGAACTAACTTATAAAGGAACTAATATTCCTATTGCCTATTGCTCCAAGAAGAAAATACTGGTGGGACAGTATTCTATTTTTAATGCTAGTGTGCTGAGATGGTAAAGTATCCTGTGATTGAATACCTATCTAGTTAGAGAGCCATACACCACTTTAGATTAATAAATATTCTTTACATGTAGAATTCTGGAAAAATATAAATTTAATATTTCAAACCTTTATATTAGATACAGCTCCAATCAGATATACCTTTTAAGCACACATTCCAAACTAAACTCCAAAGAAAGAGATGTGAATCAATGATCAATTGCTACAATTACAGTCAGTAAATCATCCCAAAGCCCATTGCCTTAAATCAATAAGTATTCATTTAGTTCACAAGTCTGTAGGTTGACAATTTAGACTGGGCTCATCTAGACTCACTCATATGTCTGATGATCAGCTACAGATTGGCCTCATGTGGGATGACTGGGAAGATTCATCTCCTCCGTTTATCTCATTATTCAACAGACCATCACTGGAATGTTTTCATGGTAAAGTAAAAAAAAAAACCAAGAAAGTAGTGAAAAGTAAAGTTGTCTAGTAGATGGAACAGGTATAAGAATAGGTAAGGGATTAATGCCATTGATGAAATCACTGTTACCATCACATGTATTTCTATAGGTGTAGGTATATTTTGTGAAATTTGCAAAGATCACTATCAAAGTACACTGACTAACTTCAACTTCTGAGAAACTATTATCTCTGAATTAATAGTAAAATAATTATTTTCTATATTTACTAAAATAATAATTTTATTAAAGAATTTGTATTATTTACTAGATGAAAAATCTGAAGTAATGTTATAATTTTTGGTAAAAGTTATAATTAAATATGGACAATACAAATGAAGGAAATTAATTTATTATAAAATATTTAATTGATTCATTTTCTTTCTTCCTTTCCTTGGTAATGGGGATTGAACTAAAATGTTCTTTACATTCCCAATCCTTTTTATTTTTTTATGCTGAGTCAGGGTCTTGATAAGTTACTAAATCTGACCTTGAATCCTTCTGCCCCAGTTTCCTGAGTTTCTGGAATTACAAGCTGGTACCAACACACCTGACTTCAATTGATATTTTAAGCCAAAGTTGCATTTTTCATTTACCAAGAGGACACTCTAGAGTCACAGCTCTCCCAATATTTGTTCTGGTACTCCTAATACATTGACTGAAATGTGTTTTATTTTTTAAAAAAATGAACCAATGAGCTAATTGGGAAATCTGGTTCAAACCAAGATGCTAATAATGTTTGAATAATTCTGTTAATTATTAAATTATATAGAAGAAAATCTGTGGCCCTTATATTTATTTTATTTTGAAGTAAGAGTGAAGTTACAGTATATTTTTGTCTCCATTCATCATCATTTTGATCTATGGATCACTATCAATGTTAAAGAATGTCATGTAAGAAATGGTAATATGTATGAATATTTTTACAGTGATTAGCACACAGTGTGCTATATGCATTCACATTTGGAATTGGTCCTCTATACTGACAGTTTAAAAAAATCTGTTTTTGACTGTACAGTAGGCACATCTGTCTAAAGCATATATGGGATAAACTTTCATGATGCCTCATGGGGTGGAGGTGTACATCTGTCATTAAAATCATTAGAAGCTGAATTGCTAAAACCTTTCTTACTCTCTGACATTTTTTCCTGTATAAAGCACACAAAAGAAGCAACACACTGCTACTATTTTTTTCAATTAAATAGATTGCATGTGGGTTACATTTGAGTCTTGAAATTGACAGATTCTCATTTATACTAGTAACAGTATTACAATTTAACTCATTATACCCAAACACATATATACTCTACAGATTCAAAATTATATAGTGTCAAAAATAAAACCTCTTCTATGTAAATGTCTAATTTATAGATATTCATTCAAGATTTCCTAACAACCTCCCATGTTTCCACTAGAATTGGAAGCACTTAGCATTTGAATTCAAATTATTCTTTTTGTATACTTTGTTTTTAAAATGTCTCTGTAGATTGAATTTTAAATGAGTAATAGAATATTTAACAATGAAACTGCTTTTCTCATTTTTATGTTAATAGTAATTGGGCATATTAAGTTCTCTTTATAGTCTAAATTATATCCTGAGAATACACAAGTTATTTTGGTTTAGCAAGGTACAAGTTATTTCATTAACCTTATGTTTTATTACATTATTTGGACTCTAACAGAGTGGCACTGAGATATCTATATGAGTTTAACCATTTGGAGCTTCAGTTTATTCCTTGATAAAATGGCAGCCTCACTAGACAGTTGACAGGACAAAAGGAAACAGCACCATAAATATACTTCACTTCATATCTGTCATAGGGATGACACTCAATGTGTAGTCACTAATATTAATATTATTGTTAGTTATCATTTACTATCCTCACATGATGATTCCAAAATTAATATAATCCCAACTTCCCTGTGTATTTTGAGAAAAGGACAGAAATAAATGTCAGAAAAACATCTCTTGGTATAAAATACAGCTTATTCCATGTGGCAGAAACAAATGTTAAGCGCTGATACAAGATTTTAGGATTTTAAGTGAATATAAGATGTTGCTCTTTTTTTGGAGGGGGGTACAAGGAACTGATGCCAGGGGCACTTAACCACTGAGCCACATCTCCAACCCTTTTTTATTTTTTATTTATTTTGAGATAGGGTCTCACTAAATTGCTTAGGGCCTTGCTAAGTTGCTCATTCTGTCTTCAAATTTGCAATCCTCCTGTCTCAGCCTCCTGAGCTGCTAGGATTACAGGGCATGTGCCACTATTCCCAGCAAGAGAATATAACACATTTTCTAAGATACCTTTCCCATAAATAAACAATAAGAACAAATGTTACATTATAGAATGAAACTTTGATAATTATAACAAGGCAATTTGGGGAGAGCAAGTAATCCATTAGTGTTAATAGGGCTTAGTAAAATCTGAAGTGTCAGGTTTAAAACTCCTCAATAGGGATTGTAAGAGACCCTAGTCTGCTTTTTAAATACCTCTGAAACCTCATTTTTGGCTTCATTTCCATTTGCTATGCAAGCAACACAGTTGTTCTACTGTTTGTAGATACTCTTCTTTCTAAAATGATCATTTTCTGTTTTTCTACCTGACAAACACCAAATTATCCTCAACAACTCAGTCTAAATGTCATCTCTTTTAACATTTATTTTGTTGTTCTTGTTGTTACTATACCTACCTAATAATAACCACAACTTCCTTACATATCTCATAAAAAAGGCTATATGGCACTGCCAAATTTCATCACAAATATTCATTTATAAGCTTCCAGTTTGAATTCAGTTACTATAATATAAAGGTTTTTATCATCATATGTATATTAAATGTTAAAGTAAAACAGAAAAACTGCTTTAGTAATGAATGAAGATATCCCAACGTCTCTCATTCCATGACTAAAAACTCGTTCAGTTGTGGAATATTAGACATTGAAATGTTGGAATGTTGAAATATGCTACCATAGTCTCAGCTGTGTGTGGGGAGTATGGTCAAGATTCCCTAAGTTGGCCAGGTTATTCAGGTTTGAAGCATTCAGCAAGGGGCACTTGTAAGTTAATGCTTACAAATAAAGTGGTGTATCAGAAAAATGGGATAATTTTAATGTCATATAGCAAGACATTTTCAAAGAGCTGAATAAAAGAGCATATCATGTTTAAAAGTTATTGATTGGAAGATCCACTTGCCTCAATGAGATCAAGGGGGATCAGATTCCTGTGCAGCCTGCTACTGGCACTTAGTTCATTTTACCTAATATTTATTGAACACTCATTCTATAGCAAAAAACTGTGCTCTTTAATCATAGACTTTCCTCTCCAATGATACAATTCCCAACAGATATAAGACTATAAAAGGTAGAAGAGGTCATAGCAGTCATCTATCATCTTCAAACTTTCTTCTTAAAAAAATCAATTTCATTGATATATTTTGAGATAGAAAGGACTCGTGAGTTTTGAGTGTACACCTTGGTAAGTGTTGACAATTACATATACCCATGAAGCCATCACACTAATCAAAATAATGAACATTTCCATCACCTCCTGAAACTTTAGTATAACCTTTTGTAATCTTGAACACCTCTCTCTCCCTCATACATTTCTATCATTTTAGGCATTGACCATCAGATTTTTGTCATTAAAGATGAGTTTATATTTTCTCATGTTTTATATAAATAGAATTATTCTTAATGAAATCATTTTGTCTGTTCTCTTTTATTCAGCATAGTCATATATGCTTTGCTGTGATACGGGTCTTGTCGGACATTTTCCTCAAAAACATGTTATAAAACCCACAGTGCATTGCATTTTTGTTTAAATAATCATGTGTATTTTACTGATATTTAAACAATAAGAAAATATGACAATGTAGTTACCATTTTGGGAACTCCTTCTAACATTGCCATTTTTTTATCATTGCTAAACAATTCATTTTGATATTTCTTGTAGCATGATCCTTTGGTGAAGAATTCCATCAATGGTTTTATATATATGACATGTGTTTGTGTCTGTGATTTGTTTGTATATCTGTATATAAAGACAATGTAAAGCTCTATATGTTTTCTCTATATTTTATAAAAATATTTTCTAGGTATAGATTTCTAAACGTATATGTTTGTTTCAATAAGAATTCAGCATGTTGCTCCATTGTTTTCTAGGTTGCATTGTTTATGACAAGAGATATGTTGTAATCCTCAAGTCTCTTTCTTTGAAGATAACTTATCTATTATTTTCCTTCTTCCTTATGTTTTTAGAATATTGATCAACAGTGTTTAGCAATAGGTTTATGAGATGTATTGTGTTTCCTTTCATAATTTTATAGTTTTATCAAGTTTCTTAGATCATTGATACATTGTTTCTATAAGCTTCAAAAGTTTTTCACACATTATTTTGAACTGTATTTTTACCCTCTCCCTTTGTGTATCACAGTTACAAATACATTAACTTGTGTGACATTGTCACACGGTTTACAGATGTTCTTTCCATTATTTGTAGACTTTATTGTTTTATGTTTTTCATATTTTTATTATAGTTTTCATCTTTACAAGCTTTATTTGGGTCATTTTTATAGCTCCCATGTCTCTGCTCATCATATTGAATATTTAGAACAGTTTGAAGTACTATTTCAAAGTGTTTGTATGCTAATTTTAGGATCTGTGTTATGTCTTAGATGTCTTATTTAATTTTCCTCATTTTAAGGGTTATAATTTCCTACCTCTTCTCATGCCTACCATTCTTTGATTAGCTACCAAACTGTGAATTTACATTGTCGAAAGTTGTATATTTTTATACTCATAAATATTCATGAACTTTATTCTGGGATACAGCTAAATCATTTAGAAACAGTTTGATCATTTGATTATTGCTATTAAGTTTCATTACATAGGACCAGTAGATTATTTATTCCAGGGTAAACTATTCTCCACTATTGAGACAATATCCTTCTGAATAAATTACCTAGTATCCTATGATGTATCATAGTTTCAAGACTGGGAATTGTTTGAGGACATAATTTAAATCATCTGATGTGTTTTTCCCCAGCTTCCTAATGTCTACTGAGCACCTACTATATAACCCTGGCACATTCCTAGATTGATTGCATATTTTTTCTTTGGGCACGAATTTTGATACTCACTTAGTAGTTCTTTCATTTTACTGATCAAAAATTTAGAATCCTGTATGCAACAAATACTACCAGTATACCTCTAAATTCAAGATGCTATGTTAGCAATTCAAATTTTTGAATAATCAAGCAAGACCCTGTCTCAAAAGAAAAAAAAATGTTCAGAAAGGTCTGGGGGATGTGGCTCAGTGGTTATGTGTGCCTTGGTTCAATCCTCATTACCAAAAAGAAAAAGAAAAAAGAGAGAAAAGTAAATTTGGATGATCTAATTGAATTTTCTTACAGCATAAGTAATTCCCAAATTTGGACACACCTTTATTTGGCTTCAAATTGCATATCTTTCTGTTAGACTAGAAGTTGTGAAACTTTTGGTTTTAGAAATAATCACATCATAACTGTTTTTGGTTTGTGGTCAATGAGTCTCTCATAACTATTTATGAAAACATAGATAATGTATATACAAATGAGTGTGACTATTCCATAAAATTTGTTGAAACAAAACAACAAAAATATTATCTGCATTTGGCCATAAGGTACTCTTTACTAAAGTCTGTACTTTAACCAATTGTCAAATTATGATTTATAATGAATAGTAAGGTGCAAATTAACATACACAAATGTTTTGGACAATCCCTTCAAAGAAAATTGTGAAGAATGCCTAGGGGGTTTGTCTTGCAAAATTTCATAATTCAAGAGACAGTACTTAAAACCCTTTTCTCATAAAATTTTTATTTTTATATTTTTATTTATATTTTTATTTTTCCTCTAGATTTCATTTAAAAAAATTCTTTACTATTACTCTTATTTTACATTGACTGAGGAAGACAGGAGTACATATATGTAGATATGCTATGGTTTGGACATGAGATGTTCCCCAAAAGTTTCTATTAATGAAATAATATTCAAAGGCAAATTGATCAGATTATCAGATCTGTAACCTAAAATGTCCATCTAGTTTTAATGGACTGGGTGGCAACTGTAGGCAAGCAGAGCATGGCTGAGGAGTGAGGTCACTGGGGGTACACCCTGAAAGGGAGGGGGTTCTCTGTGGCTCCTACCTTTTTCTGCTTCCTGACCACCATATAGTCAGTCTCTTTCCTCAGATGGGAACTTCTTCTATGATGGGTTTCCCCTTGGGCCCAGAGTAATTGAGTCAGTCATCTATGAACTGAAACCTCTGAAACTATGAGCCCCAAATAAGCTTTCTTCCTCTGAGCTGTTCTTGTCAGATATTTTGTTCATGGTGTTACAAAACAAACATATATATGTGAATTAAAATATTTGATATTATATCACATGTATGTGGAAATATATATAATACATAAATTTTCAACACAAGAACCCAATTTTGACATGTCAGAAGAGAATTAAAAAGTTCTACAGAAAGCAGAGAAAACAAAGAATTTACTATTCTTGAGAATGTTGTTTAAGATCTACTTCATTTATTCTTGCCATAAAAGTTCCTAATTTCTGTATCTTGCCCCTGGGCTGAAGTTTTTATTTCAGTATATTTCACTTCACATTTTCAAAACTAATTTGATAAAAATGTTTGGCTTTTGGGCAGCTTTACATTTTCCTAAATTATTTCTAAATGAAAGGCTACTTGTTAGATATTCTATTCTATTTCCCTTTAACTATATTAAAATTATCAGATTAAAGTGTTTTGTTAACATTCTTCTAAATTTATTTGAAGCTCAGTTTCTTGATCAAAACTTTACAAAAATGTTAAAAACACATTTACTCTTCCTCAAGGTTGTAGTGCCGTTATTCCTTTCAACATTCCTTTTATTTTCCTTTCAGGTATGATGAAGAATGTCAGGGTACCAACATAGTTCTATGAACTACCTAATTCTATTTGAAAGGTATAAATTTAATTGGCAGAAAACTTGTATTTTAAAAGAAAATTTAAAATGTTTGAAAATTGTCCAAGAGTGCATAAAATATTGTTTGAAAGTTAAAATTTAGAAATAAAGACCTATTCTTGAAAGTTGATCTATTTATAAGAAATAAAAAGAATAACAGACATTATTTATGAGTAAGACATGGTAGATTAACAATAGCTGGTAGTGTGTGCTTGGGAGAGCAGGACCTGAGAAGTAAACATACTCATGATTTTAGGTTACAATTTAAAAACTAGAGCTATTGAAAGGGTGAAAATATTGTCAGTCTGTACATACATTATCTACAAAGGTATGTGGTCTAAAGACCATAATAGTCATGGAATTATGGAAAAGCACAATTGTTGCTGAGAGTTTAATCAAAGGAAACTATGGCTGAAGAAAGATTGTTGTAGGCAATATAATAAAAAAATTTGAGAGAAAAAAAAAACTAAACAGATATGTACATACACTTGAAATACCCATGAATTATGATGAGACAAATAGTTTGAAAGAGTTGATGCAGG
Source organism: Urocitellus parryii (assembly GCF_045843805.1). NCBI lineage: Eukaryota > Metazoa > Chordata > Mammalia > Rodentia > Sciuridae > Urocitellus > Urocitellus parryii. The sequence continues at coordinate 1,196,551 of NW_027553327.1, forward strand.
TCATAGAGACCTCAATAAATAAGGAAGAGGAGCTGTGGGAACACTAAAATGACAGAACCAAGGAAGGGCAAGAGTGATAAAGATAAGGCATAAACGTCAAAGGAAGTTAGTGATCCTGAGGAAAAGGGGAAATAAGTTCTTTGAAAATAAATGTAGGTTTCAGAGGCATTGAAGAGAGACACAATTTCAGAGATGAAACAGAAACACTACTGTTAGAAATTTATAAAATACCATCTGTTCCCTTAGCCAATAATCAGAGTTAGGGCCTAAATATGGAGATAGATTCCCATTCTGAGTTTACCAAGGGTTATTGTGAGAACTCTAGTCATTTTATATACACCTCACACACTACTGGGCAAGACATTGTCAATAACTAAAGTATAATTACCCATATGAAATGCTAACATCAATCATTTGAATTATAAAAATGGTAATATAATATGTATCAACTTCATTCAACATAGACATATGCATCACAATGGACACTCCATTATGAGGAATAATAGCAATAAAGGTGGAAGAACCAACAACATTACAATACACACAAAGCTTGGATGTATTTTAGTGAACCAGATAAAATACAATGAAATATGGTATTAACATAATTAAAATTGTCATGCGATTTTGTAGTTCTATTATTTGAGTAAAATGTTAGTTTCATTACATTGTTGGAACTTTAAACCATTATATTTGAAAAGTAGTCAAAACCACAATTATAAGTTAAAATGTATGATTTTATATATGTTGAATTAATATTTAAAAAATAATTGCTAAATACCATACCACCAAATAGTAGTTGCTTTATTCTTGACAGAATGAACCTCTAAAACTTTACTTTTAACTCATTTAATTAGAATAAAGCAGGCAAAGAAACAACAACAACAAAAACCACTATTGAAATTAATTTTACTTAGAAAATCCTGGTGAGAACCACATGAACATGCCACCATATAACTTCTTCCAACTAACAAGAATGGCTTTGAACCTGGTACCAGGGTGCACACATGTAATTTCAATGACGTGGGAGGCTGAGGTGAAGGATTGCAATTTCAAAGCCAGCCTCACTCACTTCATGAGGCCCAAAGCAACTTAGCAAGATCCTGTCTCAAAATTTATAAATAAATATATTAATTAAAAGGTCTGGGGATGTATCTTGGGGTTAAAGTGCCTGTGGTTTCAATCAACAGTATCCCCACCCCAAAAGTAGGCTTGATAATCAAGATAATCATGGATATTTGATGCCCTTTATCGAGCTGAGATTATGAAGGAAACTAGTGAACTAAAATCCAAAAGGTGACAAGTCTGTCTTGGGAAGGGTGAATTCCAGTGTTTATATTATTGATAAAGCAGCAGGAAGAAGTTGTTTAAAATTCTAAAGGAGCCTCATACATGAGAGAGCCACCTTTCAAATAGGACTCCACCAACCCTACAAAAAAATACTCCATTGAAGAGGAGGAGCAATGAAAATCTCTCCATCTGAAGAACATATTCTACTGTGAACTACAGCAAGAGTAGGAGACCTAGCTAAAAGATGTCCACACACTCCCTTTCCCTGTGACTGAGACAATGACTGCCTACCACTGCAGGCAGGGCAGCAGAATTGAGAGAAGTCAACTCTGAGTTACAAGCCTGCTGGGCTTGGTATAGTGTGCAGCCAGATGGGAAGAACTCAAGTGCACCAGATACTCCCAGTGTGTGAGTAGGGGCCATCTCATTTGTATGGGGGTGGAGAGCAGAGGTTAAATACTGGAGAAGAATAACTCTGACAGAGTCCTCATAGGTAATTGCATTTAAAATAATGATATTTTATTTCAATTAAAAGCCTAAGTTTAATGCAAAATCAGATTGGACATTAGGTGATAACACTGGGAAAATAAAAAAGACATCTGAGAATCAGAGTGCTTAAACATGCAAGAGGCTCCATAAGACAGCTTTGTTTATAAGCTTACAAAGCACATCTATCTCCACACTTTTCAATTTTTTGCTATTATAAACAATGATCCTCTCATTTAGTTATGTCAATCAGCCTGTCAAATTATGTAAAGAACCACAGAATCAATTTTACTGTTAGAAAGATTGACTAATTGACTTTATAGTTTCTTTATATTTTCAACTTTGTAGCTATTCTTAGTAGGTAAATATAATTATCACATAATTAGGTTATACAGCATAACTTTATATCACAACACAATGTTATTCATGATGGCTAAAGAACACTTAAGAATAGTATAAGCATAATTTCTTCCTGAAATGAATATAATATTTACATAGTCCAAGTTCACATAACATCTGTCAAATCAAAATCAATTTACAACAATAACTAAAACATTTCCAATTTGAATATTGGCAATTCCAATTAGCAGATGTGTGAAACTGAGTAAGTTTCTTAAACTTAGTAGAATTTCTCAAAATAAAGCAACAGTCTAATTATAATGCAACACAGATAGAAATCTGGTTCCAGTTCAGGAAAAACATTTTTGCCTAGATTTGATCAATCATGTTTCAAAATCTTAAGACAACACTCATTCCCAAAATAATTTGCTATGAATATGTAACATAAAACATCTAATATTAAGACATCCAAAATTAATACAATAGAAGTTTGGCAGTCTTCCTTATCAAGAATTGAAAGTAAAGCATATATAATTTTCCCCATAGAAATGTGAATATCTCAGACCACTTAGTTAATGGTCAAGAAGAGAAGGCATACTTTGTATTCTGTGAAGAACAATGGAAGGAGAGGATACTGATATGCCATTGACTCTCCAAATTGACCTACTATCCTAATTTTCTTGCAGGATAGAGCCCTAATCTTTGTGAAGAAGCAGCAGGTTCTCTTCATTACAGGGGAAAAGAGTAGATGCTTGTGGCATTCAGCAATTGGAATTCCTGTTCCTCTCAGGAGAGTAATAAAGTTCGCAATCAGAATGAAAAGGGGCCTGATATTCAACTGGGTATACTCCTATGAGTGTTGATGGGACATGAAACTATTGTCATTTTCTTATTGAAAGTCAATGGAGCCAGGCCCCGTGGCACACACCTGTCATCCCAGCTTCTCAGGAGGCTGAGGCATGAAAATCATAAGTTCAAAGCCAGCCTCAGCAATGATAAGGCAATAAGCAACTCAGTGAGACCCTGTCTCTAAATAAAATACAAAATAGGGCTGGGATGTGGCTCAGTGGTTGAGTGAGCCTGAGTTCAATCCTCAGTACTGCCTCCTGCCCCCACTCCCACCAAAAAAAGTCAATGGAACCCAGGTGCAGTGGATCATAACTATAATCCCAGCAAGTTTGTAGGCTAAGACAGGAGGATCAAAAGTTTGAGGGCAGTCGCAAGTTTGAAGGCAACTTAATGACACCCTGTCTCAAAATATAAAATAAAAAGGACTGAGAATGTAGCTCAATGGTAAAAAAAAAAAAAGAATAAAAAACAACCTTAAATTCAATTCTCAGCACCAAGAAAAAAAAAACAAAGAAGAAGAGGAAATGCAAGAGCATGGATGGTCTAGCCCATGGTGACGCAGGTGCCTTTCTCAGACTCAGCATCACCCAGAAATTTTAAGTGAGAGGCCCACCATGGAGTGATTTGTGCCTTTCTTTTCTAAACGTTCATCTGAGATTAGATAGCTCCAGAAAACAAGAGTGGAAGAAGTAGTGCTGTCTATCTTCAAGGAAGTGCTAACCAGAGTGTCACTATAAACATTCAGAAACCTGGAAATTTCCCATGAAAGCAATGGAACTCCAGTTGTATATACTGACAACGACAGATTACACAAATGTTTCTAGGTTAAAGAAATGAGAATTGTTCCATGTCTTACTGGTATAAAGTTGTCAGGAAACTGGAATATGAATGGATATTCAGTAAACAAGCTTTATACATTGGTTACCTAGAATCTGTTACAACCAAAACAGATAAAACCTGGTGTGGCATTAAGATTACTAAATACTCACACATACTTTTCTCTTTCTCAACACCTTATTGATTCTTGTTGAGGGCCATAGCTGACTGTGGCAGATTCTATAGTAGGGGATATATATACTTAAGAGACATAAATCAGGAGACTTGAGATGGCAGAATAAAGGATGGTTTGCATTTCCAACTCCTCCAAGGCTCAGGAATCAAGCAGTGAGAATAGTACTTCTCAGGTAAGTGGGTGAAAGAAGAAATTCACCTAAATTTAATATTGGACAAAGTCTCTTAGAGACTCAGAAATTCAGATGTATTGAACAATGAACAAGTTAGAGTACATTAGATACAAGTCAAATGAGGTAGCAGCAGAGACTCTGGTTCTCCACAGTGTGAAGAGATCACACAAAGAGAGAGAAGCACAATGGGCATATTAGGCACAAACACAAAAATTCCTATAGGACAGAAAAAGGTCCTAAAATTAGCTGCTTCAAAGTTTGTACAACACAGTCATGTTTGAAAAGTGCTCTGTATTTCTCAACTGGCAAGCAGAGAGCTGAGGAGGGCTCACTGAAGTTTGTTTTTATGGGATCCTGGAATATCATAGCAAATATTGCCATACTGTACCAGGAAGCACCTACTGCATGGTCTAATTTATACCTAGCAGAACACGAGTTAAACAGGCACAGAAAGATCATACTTTGCAGAGGACTCAGGCAGAAAAATAGGAGAGTATAATTCCCTTTGTCTCTGAGTCTGGTGGCTCATGTGAGCATTTGAAGAATGTCAGGAAACTGAACAGGTGAACATGCATATTCTCAGGGACTAAGCCTCAGAAGGCTGTATTCATTGGCAGTGGAGTGTGTTAGACATGTGGAGGGTTGGCTGCCATGCTCCACAAAGAGAATTTTTGAGAGAATCCTGTGATCCAGACTTCCAGAAAAGAGTAGCATCTTCCAAGCCTTAGGGTGTGTTAGTCTTATCTCTTCCAAGCAGTTACAACTCAACAGTCAAAATATTTAGTGGCTAAAGTATTTAGTGCTGCATTAAATAGGAATGGTGAGAGTGGACATATTGTTTTGTGTCTTTGAATACAAAACACATCTTTGTGTCTTTGAATACAAAAATCCCAGGAACAGATGAAGTATCATCTCAATCCCCAAAGATCTTTAAAGAACTAATACCAAAGCTATTCAAATTATCCCATGAAATAGAAAGGGATTAATTGCTTCAAATTTCAAATTTCATTTTATGAAGCCAGTATCACCCTCATATAAAAACCAGATAAGGAGACATCAAGAAAAGAAAACAGACCAAGATACCTGATGAACTTATATGCAAAATTCAATAGTGAAATATGGAAACATCATATATTATGAAAAATTCTACATCTTGACCAAGTGTGTTTTATCACAGAGTTGTAAGAATGGTTTAAATTATGCAAGCCAATGAAGTTAATTCACCATATAAATAGAATCAAAGAAAAAAGTCATTTAGTTATCTCCATAGATGCAGAGAAAGCCTTCAACAACATTCAGCACTCATTTATGAAAAGAACACTGAAGAAACTCAAAATAGAAAAATTTAGCTCGACATAATAAAAGCTATATATGACAAAACCAAAGTCAAAATCTTATATATGACAAAACCAAAGTCAAAATCCTTTAAAATCTGGAACAAAACAATATGTCTATTCTCACCATTCCTATTACAATGCAGCACTAAATATTTTAGCCAGAGTAACTGGGCAAGGGAAGAAATAGAGGTAGGGGGATAAACAACTAGTAATTCAAACTATCACTGTTTGCCTATGATGTGACGCTATACATAGAAGATCCAAAAAGATTCCATCAGAAGGCTGCTAGTGTTAATAAACAAATTTACCAATGTAATGGATTACAAGATCATCACAAAACATCTATCATTCTTATATACTCCTATAATGAATCTACTGAGAAAGAAATCAGGAAAACAATCCCATTCATAAGAGCCTCAAAAAATAAACAAAGAAATAAGCAAAACTGGAATAAATCTAACCAATGAAGAAAAAGACATCTACTATAAAAACTATAAAACATTGAAGAAAGAAATCGAAGAGGATACTAGAAGATGGAAAGATCTCCCATATTCATGGATAGGAAGAATTAATATTGTTTAAATGGCCATAGTATCAAAAACAATATATGGGGCTGGGGATGTGGCTCAAGGGGTAGCATGCTCACCTAGCATGCATGAGGCACTGGGTTCGATTCTCAGCACCACAAAAATAAAATAAAGATATTGTGTCCACCTAAAACTAAAAAATACATAAAAAACAATATACAGATTTATTGCAATTACCATCACAATACCAATGATGTTCTTCACAGAATTAGAAAAAAAAGCCCCAAAATTTATTTGAAAAAAATAAAAGACCCAGAAGAAACAAAACAATTCTAGCCCTCCCTCCCCCCAAAAATGATAGAGGCATCATGGTACCTCACTTTAAATTATATCGCTGCACTATAGTAGCAAAAACTTCACAGAACTCACATAAAAATAGAACACATAGTCAAATGATGCAGAATTGAAGACACAGAAACAAACCCTCACAGATACAGTCATCTGATCTTTGACAAAAGTGCCAAAAAACATACTTTGAAGAAAAGATAGCCTTTTGAAAAAATCATGGGAGGAAAACCCAGCCATATGTAGAAGAATGAGACTGGATCTGATCCGTATTACTCACTCTGCATGAAAGTCATCATTAATTTTTCATTAATCAAAGATCTAAGAACTAGAAACTATGGAACTCCTATGAGATAACATATGGTCAAAACTCCAATAAAAAGGAATAGGCAATGGCTTTCTTAATCGGACCACTTAAGTTTAGGAAGTATTATCAAGAATTAATAAATGAGATAAAAGCAAATTAAGATTTATTTGTTTGTTTACTTATTGGTACCAGAGATTAAACCCAGAGGTACATATCCACTGGGTCACATCCCCATTTTTTAAAATATATTTTATTTTGAGACATGGTCTTGCTACATTGTGTAGGGCCTCACCAAATAGCTGAGCCTGGCTTTGAACTCGCAATCCTCCTGCCTCAGCCTCTTAAGCAGTTAAGATTGTAGGAATGGGCCACTTTGGCCAAATTACGAACCTTATGCAGAACAAAAGAAACAATTAAGAATGTGGAGAGATAACCCACTGAATGGGAGAAGATTTTTGCTAATTACTCTTGTGACAGAGGATTACTCTCCAGACTATAAAAAGAACTCAAAAACATTAATATCAAAACACATGTTGCACGTGCATGCATGCACACACACATAAAACCAATTAATAATTGGCCAAGTGCATCAAACAGGCACTTCTTAAAAGTAGGAATACAAATGACAAACATATATGTGAAAAAAAAAAATCCACATCCTTAGCCATTAGAGAGGTACAAATCAAAACTACACTGAGATTTTATCTCACTCCAATTAGAAAGACATTCATCAAGAATAGAAGCAACAACAACAAAAATAATGCTGGCAAAGACTTGGAGAAAAAGGAACACTTTTGTATTTTGGTTGGATTGCAAATTAGTACTTACACTATAGAAATAAGTATGAAGATTCAGAACAGAAATGGAGCCACCATATGACCCAGCTATACCACTCCTTAGTCTTTATCCAAAATAACTGACAGCATACTATAGGGATACTGCATAATCATATTCATAGCAGTACAATTCACTATAGCCATAATTTGCAGCCAGCCTATATTCTGTCAATGGATAAATGATTAAAGAAAATGTGGTATATATACACACTGGAATTTTATTCAATCATAAAATGAATGAAATTATATCATTTGTCAGAAAATGGATGGAACTTGAGAACATTATGTTAAGTGAAATAAATCAAATTCAGAAAACATGTTTTCTCTCATATGTGGAAGCTAGGAAGGAAAAAGGAAAAGAAAGGTTGGGGACTATCTCATGAAAATCAAAGACAGATCAATAAGCTAGAAAGTTACTAAAGAAAGGGGAGTATTGGTGGAAGAAATGGATAGGGAAATGGGAAACACTGAGGAATGATATCAACCAAATTTTACTGTTATATAGTATGCATGTATGAATATGTAATTAATGGTGATTCTATTATGTATAACTATATGTTACCAATAAAGGAGACAAAGAATTAAAAAAAATTAAAGAAGAGACATAAATACATCAGTACAAAGAGTTCACATGAGTAGGGAAATAACGTCACAAATTTTGAAATTAGAATGTGGATAGAAAGCAATTCATTTAGAACCTGAAGAAAGCTAAAGCATATAGTAGGATAATTGAGTATCAACACAATTTATCTAATTTCATATAATGTCTCAATTTCTTTGTCCCAGTTACATCTTAAATGTCTACTAATAGCATATTTATAAGGTCAAGATTAGCATACACTATATAAACTTGCCATCAATTCCCAATTCAGTTCTATTTTTTTATTATCATTGTTATTTTATTGCTTTAAGTCATTACATTAGTTGGGGGACATAGCTCAGTGGTGGGGAAGTTGTCTTGCATTAATTTGTTCATTGGTTTAAACACCAGTACTCTTCACCCCCACACACAAAGATATTTTATTTTGATTTTTGAATAATATATTTCTTTTATATAAATTAGATATTCTATATTCTCAGTAAGAACTAATATCACCTCCCAAAATGCCATGATTACTGTTCATTTTTAGCCTTGTTGTTAATTATGTGTCCTTCAAATTTGTCAGTAGATTCTAATTTTATATGCACCAGGCAGCTTCTCTTGCTTGTGCCATTAATCTTTCTCTTTTTCCCTCACTCCTCATTTTCCTTCACCTTGTGCTCTTTCACCCCCTCTTTTTTATGCAATAAAAGAAATTTTCTTTGTCCTATGGAGCAAAGCTAAAATCCTAAGTTCTAACGTTTTAAATAATTTTTCTACATCTATTCATGTGAGGCTAAGAAAGAAAGGATGAAATACTAATTTTATTATGTCATATGTCCTACTATTTAGTCAATCTACTTCTTAGATTATATGTCCTATCAAATTTGTCATTGTTATGTCCTACAATACTCATAATTTCCTAAAGATACCATCATGTCTTATTTTTTATGCTTTCATATATATATATATATATATATATATATATATATATATATATATATAAAGTGTGTGTGTGTGTGTGTGTGTATATATATATATATATATATATATATATATATATATATATATAATGTCTTACAAAATATAATTGTATTGCCAAATTCAATTCTTATTTTGGACTCCAGGTTAATTTCTCTACAATGTCTTCAACAATCAAATAGTATAAATCTCTATGAATCCATAATATTTATTTGTGCTTATAATATGCATTTTTCTTATTCTATGTTGATTATAGTTATTCCTACTTTATTATTTTTATTCAGAACAGGCATAATTCCTGTATCATTTTTTATCCCCTGCTATCACTGCCATAATACTTCATACATAGTAGAAACCAAATGATTGGTCTCTTGAATTTAACATTGAATTACATAACCACACTCTTTAGTTTCTACTTCTTTCCTTTTTTCCTTATGCAATATGCATTATTAGTAATAATTACTATTATTACAAGTGAAATAAAAGCCTCAAGAGTGGTTATAAAATTAAATTACATGCAGATGGTGATTATTTTAATAATTCTGACAGTCAATTTTCCAGTAAAATAATTGTCTTCCCTGGGTTCTTCAGTAAACTGGAGAATGTAATATATATAATAATAATAATAGTGATAATAATATATTTTAATAAGATTCAGAAACAACATTCAAGTGTGGAAATAGTGGTTTGGGTTCACTTTTTAAAATTAAAGAGTGCTTTTATGTGATCAGGAATACTGTATAGAATTTTTTTAAATTATCAATCACAAACTTTTCAAATTATTGCTTTTTTAAGACTTGCTACATCAGATTCTGCTAAAGATTTTTCATATGTCTTTAATATGGGTATAAAGATTTATTCGAAAGACGTTTCCTACTGATTGGCTCTGAAGAAAATTTAACAATGCTTCAAAGATGAATTATCATTTGTAAAATAAAAAATGTATAACCTTCTCATTTGCAAATAATTTTTATAAAAATTAGATTTAGAAAAATCATAGAGCTCATTCAATTCCACTTGTTTCCCTTACCAACTAAGAAACTGAAGAAAAGGTAGGTCATATGATTGCAGAATTCTCTTAGGAAGTTAAAAGATTTTGGTTTCTCTTTGAAATTGTTTAAATATTCCTGATATCAATAGTCTAGTTAGGGTGTACATGAAGAGAAATAAATACTTTGGTAATAATAGTAGGGTATGGTCAGCACTCTAAGAAGGCATGGTACACTGTTGTTCATGTTTTAATGAAAATAATAGCTGAGGAAAATTGTAGGATACATCACAAAGAATCTCACCTCATTTGTGGTCATTGCTGCTGTTGTTTCTTAGGGTAGCCACTACAGGTGACATGGGTTTTTAATTTGAAAGCAGAATAAGGCTAGTCCTTGTATTTGTCCAATAAAGAATGTTAATGCTAATTTCTCAATTTGTACAAAAAATATGTATCAATTTAAGATAAAATAAATGGCCTACACATTTTTAAATGTCATAAAATGTGTAACATAAAAATAAGATGTTTTGTGAAAAAAATAGAGTTATAATTGAAAAAAAATTGGAATTTCAATTGGGTTTAAATACAAATTCTGCTAATATGATTTCTGGCCATAGATGCAGTGTGCTTCTGATATGATTATTGGCCCAGATGTTGCACTTTGCCCAAAAATATTTAAAGTATTTCCTTTTTAAACTTAAGCAAAAAAACTATTTATTCATTATAAAGAAAAATCTATCACAATATTCTACAAACTTTGTCATTTTGATAAGTAGTGAAATACAATGATTTAGTGTAAGAATGAACTCAAAATTCTTAATGACTTGACTACTTTTTTTATAACTAGGTACAGAAGAGCAAGCATCTCTATTTCCTGTATATGCCTAGGACAGTATTTCTTTTGATCAAAAAAAGAAATACTAATGCTTCCCATGAAAACGTCAAATCAGGAGTTCACTGGTATAAATAATTTTACCTATGGTCTACTAAACATTTTTGGATTATATGACTGCAAATCACTGAAATCTCCTCTATTAAAAATGGCATTTTAAAACATGATAGGGGTATTTCCAAGGCATCATGAAATATCCTATTCTGGTCTTTAAAATTAAAATGAGCTATCTCTGAACTATATCTCAGGAAAACAACAATTACTTCCAAGAACTTTATTTTGTGACTTTTGGCAACATTTTCTATTACTTTTCAATTTTTAAAGAGTGTTTTTAACTAGCTTTATGATAATTTAAATAACAGAAGCAAAATTTGAGCAAAAGCTGATGGAAATCGAAATAATAAGGAAAATTTAGGAGGATCAGGGCAGATTAATATGATAAGATAGTATTTTACAAGTATTAATTATGTAAACTCTAAAAGCCAGTTATTTGCCATTTTTGGAGAATTTATGGATAAATATGAGTTTTGAAAAACTACAAAGAAAAATTCCTCATAAGAATGAATTCATAACTAAGGTGACACTTGTGAAAATCTTTTTCCTAAAACTGACCCGTGTCTGAATTGTCACTGATATAAAATGGGCATTGATGTTTCATTCCAAAGAATGTTTCTTATGGCAATGGTTCTAGAAAAAAAATTATATTTGTGTCCAAACACAATATTAGTACTAATAACACAGGAATTTGATGTAAAACAAACAACAACAACAACAAAAAATAGGAACATAATCATCTACTTTCCTTAAGAATGTTATAAAGTATTCATGGTTCCCATTTGATGTATTTAACAATAACAAAGCAACTTAAAGATAATATTAAGGGAATTCCATAGGGCAGAATAGAGGAAGGCTACATTCCTAGTTGTTATGTAGCTCGGGATTAAAGCAACACGACTAATACCTCTCAGTGAGGTAGGTGACAGAGGTATTTCACTAAAATTCAATTTTGGACATTGAGAGTGCCTTAGGGACTCATAAATTTAGGTACAATAAGCAAAAAAGAAAGAGCTAAGCCTGTTGTGGCTGTCACAGCAGTAACAGTGCTGGTTCATCACAAAGGGAATGAGAACACAAAGAGCAACACAGATTTAGTACAGGAAAACCTGAGATCAGTTAAGGAGCCTAAATTTACCTGTTCCAAAGGATGCACGGTGCACTGGTGCTTGAAAAGTACAATGTTTCTCTACTGGCCACAGAGAGCTGAGGCATCTTGGATCCATCTTGAGGTCGCCTTGCTTTCCTCTACCATGTAGCCGGGAGATCATAGCAAACGCTTGCAAATGTCCTGACAAGTTCCTACCATGTGATCTATAGTGTAACTAAGAATCAATATGTGAAACAGGTACAGAGAGGACTTGACTCAGGAACATTCAGGTCTGAAAAACTAAGGGGAGCCCTACTCAATTCTTTTTTGAGTAGAAAAATCTATTCAGATCCAAGGTCAGTGGCTCATCTGACCTTGGATCAGAATAGAACCAGCACTAAGCCTGGGAAGGCTATTTCTGGGCAGCAGAGTGTGTGGAGGATTGGCTCCCCTGAACCACCACTTAAATTTTGGGGATACTCATGAAATACAGACTCCTTTCATAGATGGGAAAGTGCCAGGCCCTAGAGACATAATGATCTAATCTCTCCAGAGCAGATAGCTTTCCAAAAAAAAAAAAAAAACCTGTAGCCTGATTAGACCTAAGATGTACTAGCCAGAACTCCGCTAAAAAAAAACTCTACAGCATCTCCATCCTGGGAATGGATGGATCTGGTCTGTGAATACAAAATTCAAACTGACAGTATTTTCCACTTCATTCTACATCATACTCATGCAAAGGAAAGCTGAAACTTATTTCAAACAACTTGAACCTTAGGCCATTTCATTTGGCAGCTTGGAGAGCAATGTATAAAGATATATAGTAAACACATAATAAATGTTAACCATGATTTATTATTTCTAGCAGTAATTGAAAACAAGGAAAGAAATGGGGAGGAAATATTTACTTAATTTCAGGGAATATGTTGACTGAGTAAGATTAGAAGGGTCTTACTAAAGAAAGCTAAATTCTTATTTTCACTTTCTTTGATTACAGTAATCAATTACCGTATATTTAATGGCTTCAAACAATACATATTTATTATCTTACTGTTCTGGAAGCAAGAAATACAAAATCAATTTTATTAGAATGGAGGCAAAGTGCTACTAGGGATTAGTCCTCCTGCAGTCTGCAGGGGATACTCTGCACCATGCTGTTGCCAGCTCTGGAGGTTATTGGCATTTTCTGAATGGGTGCCACATTATCCGATTGCCTTCAGGATTGACACCCTAAATGTGTTTTCTCACTTATATATGCATAAATTTATGCAAGTGTGAGTGTAATGTGTGTGTAATATGTCTGACATTTGTGTGTATAAGCATTTTAAGTGTATTTTCTAATTTTTTAATTAATATTATGTATGAAATATTTCTGTAATTTTAGTGTAAATATTTACAGTTAATATTTTTATAGTTTATTATACTAATTACAATTATCCCTGAATATCAGAATATAATGACAATTACTTTCAGAAGTTACTCTATAGTTTGTAATTTAAAAATAAAATTAAGTTGGTAACAAACTTTCTCCAATTCTAACTGATGTGTAAGGTGTTTTTTCAGAACTTGATGTCCTACAAGGAAACTTTAATTATGAACTCTATTAAGAGTAATATATTTGAAGGCACAAAACTCAAGAATTCTAGTAGTCTTAAAATATTATATTTTACTTACTATTATTATTAAATATGTTAATATTAAAAAAAATTCAATTTTTTCTCACATTTTGTTTCTCAGATATATTTGGCTTCTTAAAGAAGATCAGGAAAAAAATGGTTCTCTATAATCCTGAGATAATATTTGGTTTATCATCTCTATTTTAGTCTATTTTTCTAATGAACATTGAAAAAAATTTACCAAATAAGTCAAATGTCAAATTAGCTATGAATTATATTAAATTTCAGTATTTCATACAAAGCACTACTATTTCAGAGGACACTGTTTCTTGAACCGCAACTGAGAATCTGGTTACTTTTTTTTCCTGCTTTTGGCTTCTTTGAGATTTCTGAATATCAAGAATACAAATCCAGTATGGATATTTATCTTCATTGCAGAATATAATAATTTGAACAACATCCTTATTATCTATGATGTTGATTCTTTTTTCTGGAAAAATCTTAATTAGCTAAGCTATTACTATAAGACATAGAGAAGTGTGATTTCTTTATTATAGATTCTTCATACCCATTAATTCACTTAGAGAGATTTGACAATGAAATAGTGGTGAATATGGAAGGAGATTATATATGTTGTAAACTAGACTATAATGACTGCTAGTTATGTAAACACGGAGAAAGTACTTAAAATCAGTTTCATAATCTTTAAAATGTGAATAAAAATAAATGCTTAAATAATTGCAAAAACAATTAAAACATAATAACCACAAAATTATCAACCACATTGATTGAGAAATATCTAGGCTCAATTTAAAACTTCCTGCATTAGTCTTTATTGAATCTTTTGGGCTCTTTGGTGTCCTTAGATGTTATTTAATATAAGCAGAAAAATTAAGTAGAAAATGCTTATTATGTTCAATAAATTTAAACCTATTTAAGGAGTAACACTATTATGTGCAAATAACTTATTCAGTCCTCAGATTTATCGACATTAAGTAAGGATGGCCATTATTGTATGGTAGTGAAGATTAGCATTGATGTATTAACAATGTTATAAAAGTGGAAATTAAAATTTTGATTTTGTGTAAAATAGTGATTAATGAATTATGCAGTTAGGCATCTAATCAGTGCACTATTCCTGTACTGATTGTAGCAGCTGCAGTAATTATAACAAATGTGTAGATATTGTACATTCATACATGTATGCAAATGCACATGTGTTTGTGCTCTGAAATGCCAGCCACTTATCTGAACACTTTCCATATAGAAACTGTAGTAAATTATTTCATCTTAATAACCTCCTAGGAGGTAGATGTTCTTATTACTCCAATATTACAGATGTAAAATTAAGTCATTAAGACTAGTGTTAAGTACTGGATGGTGGAATTGAGATGAAAACATGAAGTGGTGTAAAAACGCAAATGGGTTTTCTAAATAGTATAATATTTGATAAATATTATAGAAGATATGATAGAAGATTTTTTTTCTGGACTCTTCTAATGTAACTATCATTTCCCAATTCCTGGGAAATTCAACATAAGAAGTCAATGTATGGAAAGCAAGTCAGAGTGAATTGCCTACATTTTATTGTTTTGAAATATTTTTCAAATCCTATCTTGGTTTCTGGCAAAAATATGTGAAGGACACGTATTGCTTCAGATACATCCTGAAAATCCCGTGTATCTCTGATCTTAAACACACAACAGAAACAGATAAAGAGGAATAGGAAGAACATAGGCATGTTAAGCACATTCTTTTATGTAGTTCCTCTTCAATATCTCTAAGACAATGTTTTGACATGACAGGACTCTGATGAGAAAACACAAGAGATAAGACAGCAAGGAATACATAGCGGAATCAGTGTTGAAATTGACTTGTGTAGACAACAGGAAAAGAAGACATCTTATTTGGTTCTTGATCAACTGACAGCTGACACCCTGCTTTTGAAACCTAGTCCTTGCTGAATAGGCTACAAAACTTCCTACTAAGTATTATTAAGATTGACTTCTCCATTTCTAACTGATATGTAAGGTGTTTTTTCAGAACTTGATGTCCTGTGAGGAACCTTTAATTATGAACTAATGATTTAGTTCCACTCACCTCAAACACAAACTAAAATCAAGAGTGAGGGTTGCTGACCATGAAATTGCTATATAGGACTAAAAGAGTAAAAATCAAGAAAGACAAAGTTGCACATGTTAATCAAGACCCAAGATATCATCACAATTCTGGAGATAAGATCTTACCTGACATATATCAACAGAGATTAAATTGTATTCTCAGCTCTTACATTCTTTTTTTTTAAGAAAGAGTGAGAGAGAGTGAGAAAGAGGGAGAGAGAGAGAGAACTTTAATATTTATTTTTCAGTATTTGGCGGACACAGCATCTTTGTCTGTATGTGGTGCTGAGGATCGAACCCGGGCCGCACGCATGCCAGGCGAGCGCGCTACCACTTGAGCCACATCCCCAGCTCAGCTCTTACATTCTTGCATGGGAGAATTTCAAGCAAGACAAAATATTTCATAGAAGTAAAGCAAAATTTATTAGAAAGAGGGAAATACATTTTATGGGGAGAGAGTGGGTGCTCCCAGAGAGGACAGTAACAATTCTCTTGTTTGTGTCTTAGCTTTTATTGAGGTAGGAAAGAGATTGGTAGAAGATCCCACCCACATTTCACCACTCAGTTCTGGATTTGAAGACATTATCCTCAGCTCTGGATTGGTAGACTTACCTAATAACCTAAAGGCAACTCTTATTCCTCTTGGCCCATGCTGACAAGTCCTCTTTGAACTTGTTTTACAGAATTTATGTTCAGAGGACTCTGGACTTAATCATTCTTCTTTCCTACATCTGAGAGTCTCTGGTCTCTGTTGTTTATGCAGGTCTTTCTTTCTTTTTTTCTTTTTAATATTTTTTGGATTTTGGTGGACCTTTATTTTATTCATTTATCTATATGCAGTGCTGAGAATTGAACCCAGTACCTCGCACACGCTAGGCAAACACTTTACCACTGAGCCATAACCCCAGCCCAGGGTCTTTTGTAAGATGTTTCAACAATTAGATCCTTTTCAGCAAACATTTTCTTGCAGAGTGCTCTTGACTACTTGAATGTATCCATTGTCCTATTATAAGATAGATAGTTTAAAAGACTGAGATCAGGCAAGGGTCCTGAAATAGATATCTTGTCTGACCTTGTAGCACCACTGAATCAGGGATGTGGATTAACTGATTTGTTCAACACTAAGAATTTCCCTAAACTGCTGACCCACTGTTACTGTCGAACTGCTACCTAAAAATCAGACCTATCAATTCCTCAAAATTTTTAAGAATCTACCTCACTGGCTAGTTGGAAAGACAGATTTAAGCTTGCCTCCTGTGCCCTTGTTAGACAACTTTCAATAAAACTCTTTCTTTTTGCAAAAACATGTACCATTCTACTGACTTCTAGGTATGCGCAGGAAGCCCTTGCTTTGTTCCATGTCTACACTCTTCTAGGTGGGTGGAAAATTATTGACTCTTCCTAATGGACTATCTCACTCACTATAAAATTAGATAGTTTTTTGTTTATTCAGCCCTAGGAACTGATAAATGATTCCTTAATATCACCCAATTTACGTACTTTTTCTGTAAAGCAGAATATACAAAAAAGAAAAAAAAAAAGAAAAGAAAATGATTGTCCCTCATCCAAAACATATCATTTTGTACTAAAGTAGAGAAACTGACCAGAAAATTTGAGGTCAAGAGTTCCCAGAAGATAGAAAATGTGTCATTTAGTTTTGTGCCCTGGAGTTCTACAGAGTTCCACAATTATTATTTGTTGAGAAAATGCAGTAGTGTAATCCAATATTCTTTTTTTTAAAATTTTGTACTGTTAGTGCAAACAATTCTATTTGCTGTCTTCTTGATTTAAGCCAAGAAAATAATTTACATAAACATGAGAGCAATTTGAAATATGTCTATAAGCAAATAATTTGGTGGTGTAGTAATGTAATAATATTCTAAAAAACCTGAAATTCCATTGCAAATTGTGTTGTATTTTAATCATGTTTATGTATTTAATAATTGATATGTTTTTAAGATGGTTTAGCCTGCTTTCTCTGAGACACACTGTAGAAATGATGCTTTTGAAGGGTCTAGATTCAATATCTGTTGATGTCAAAAACTAAAAATATTGTGTTCATACTAAAATAAGACTTAGTACCATATCATTCCAAATACTTTTTATTTATTCATCATAGTAGATGAGTAAATTAGTAAATTAGCCAATAAAGTCCTTAATTTTCAAGAATGTAGTAAGTTATATTGCATACTTGTATATTTTTGAAACTAAAATAGATCCTAGGTTTATGATAATATCACCAGTCCAGATTACTTTAGTCTAACCGAACAATGGCTGTCACATAGCATATAATGCATGTTAGAAGAAACTGGGATATGTTCAAGAAAGTTCACTGTTTGGGACATGTTATTGCATTTCTAGAATTTTAAGATTTCCAAACTAAATTTCAAACTTGTGATTAAAGTTTCTGGTTTATAAATTATATAAAGTATCTGTTTTAAAAATGAAAATTAGATTTTATTTCAGTAATATCATTTACATGTCTTGTATGATAAGTCTGGTTTTGGTCAGCTGAGACTCACAAGCCTAAAGTCAAAAAACTTAATTTTATACTACTACTGTACCATTTAATTGCTGTAAGATTTTTCTCAATTTCATTTCTAATTATTAATTTGTACAATTTACATTTCAATATCTATGGTAGCTTTCTTATTATATTATTTGTGACTTACACAAGGTTTTATGAGATGAAATGACTGTTTATGAAACTGTCAATTGTTAAGGAAATCCTATTTATAGTGATGTTACTAATAACAATAATTGTAAAGTTTTCATTAATATATTTAATAAACATATTTTGATTTATAATGAATATGTGCCATAAATCAGTGAAAAAAATATATGTCTATTATGTAGTTCTAATAGCTGAAGATCAATTTAGCTATTAAGGTATAATTCTGTCACTCTGCTTTTAATATTTTTTCTGATTCATATTACTATCAATACCAAAATAGATACACTTTTCATAATAATATTTCTGTGGACACTAAAAGCCAACCAAATAATGAAACAAACAAAACCATGATGTTTAGTCCATGGCAAAAATTCAAAGCATTTGATTAAAGTATACAAAATTGTGGTATAGGTTATTGATATAGGTCTGTAATATTTAAAATAATATGGCCATTTATTGTGATATAAGTTTTCCCCTGTCCAAATTCACAGAAATGGCAAGAAAATAACAGCATGCTTGTGAAAGTTTTTAAAAATTAGTAAGTATGATTTCAAGAAATGTGTTTTCATTGCCATTGTGCTTATTTTAGAAACTAAGAAAATGTTTTACAAAAATGATATATTACAATTTACTTCAGGAGTTGTGCCTAGAATCTCTTGTTCTTGCAAATATCTAAAGCTTCTTTTTAATTATAGCCTGATTACACATATAATAATTTTTGCTATAATTTTATTTGCACATGTTATGAGTTCTAAGTTAATTTATCAACTTGTTGTGGATGCAGGGATGTAATGACACAATTTATATACTCAATTATATTTACTGAGTGGGGAGTCCATTAAAAGACTAACATACCCTGATTTCAGCTCCATTGCAACTGTTTCCCCCTTTCCTTGAACTTTCTTCTTGAAACATCCACTATGTCATTGTCATACTATCCATCTCCTCTCAAATATCTCATTACCAGGAATGTCTTTTTGATAACACTGTCTTAATAGTACTCTAAAACTAAAAATTCATGTAGTTTGTTTTATCAATATTACCTATATAATGTATATTAAATTCTTACTCTTTCCTTACAACTAAATATGTTACATGAAAATAGGGTCTTTGGTTTTGATTCACTATGTTGTCACCATCATCTCAAATAGAAGTTGACACAGAACTTACATTCAATATCCATATTGAAAAAGTGAATGTATTAGACAAATGATTAAAAATTATAATAAATGTGAACACATGAGATAATATGCGAAATAAGGGAAATATTTCCTGAATAAGTAACTTAGGAAGGATAAATTATTTTTCCAATATTTTTAGTTAGTTATTTGCAAAGCAAAGAGTAGGATATATATGTGTAAACTTTCTTGACTCTACTATTATATGGTTTTACCTTCAAATCTACCTTATTTAATTTCAAATTTTTGATAGCTTGTGGCATTATAATTGACATACTTTGTACTAAATTTGTGTAAGTTGAATACTTATTGATAAAATATATGATATAAATTTTGGCATAAAGAAAGCAACTTCAAGGCACATCAAAAATAAATTACTTCACAGAAGTGATAAATATAAAATTCTTAACATTAGTGCCAAATACAAATATATAATGTCACAAAGATGTGAATGAGAGTAGGCTTTTAGCCAGACACTGAGTAAATTTTAGAAGACAATTCAGTGAAATTTGTAAAGTACTTTAAGAAAAATGCTGTCAACTTAAATCTGTGCATAAATTCTTTTTTTTAGACAAATAAAAGTTATAGAATGTATTCCTAGCAGACATGCACCACAAAAAGTGCTAAATTCCTTCAGGAAAATATAATTTATTTTTTCTTAAAGGTAATAGATCATTTTGTTTTGTTTTAAAATTATTTGAGACAACTTTGGATCTTCTGAGAAGTTGAAGCTAAATATCTGCCTAGGTCCCAACTCCAGTGTATTTTCCAAAAACAAAATAAAAAAGAAAATTACACAGATACCATGTCCTTAACATAACCAATAAATGGCCAAGCATTAGATTAGTTGTGAGTTAAAAAAAATACAGTGCACAATTTCTCATGCCAGGTTCTAATCTCCATTCCACTGCATACAGGTATTCATAGGTTCAAGTTTGTTCTAGAACATCTGCCCAAATACCTAAGTCTATAATAATTCTGAAAACACTAAAAAGGTGGCCTCATTGATTGTACCACAGGAGATCTTAAAACCATACACAGTCTGAAGTGGTAAGTTAGGGTTTGAATATGATGTGTCTCCATTCCTGTGTTAATGCAGAGATGTTCAGAAGTGAACTGATTAGATCATGTAATCTATAACCTGATCAATGGTTGATCCATTTGCCACATTAAGGGTTTGAGCGGTTGGACTGGGTGGTGACTGTAGGCAGGTATGGTATGGCTGTAGGAGGTGGGTCACTGAAAGCGTGCTCTTAGGGATTATGTATCTTGTCCCTCTTTCCCTTTCTCTCTCTGATTCTCATCTACAATGAAGTTAGAAATTTTTGGGTTTTTTTTTCAGCCATCCTCTTCTACCATGATTCTTCATGTTGGTCCCAGAGCAATGGAGTCAGTAGACCATGGACTGAGATCTCTGAAACCATGAGCTAAAATAAACTTTCCCTTCTCTAAGTTGTTCTTGTCAGATGTTCTTGTCACAGGGATGAAAAGCTGACTACCATGGGTACTTGTTAAAATGAATCATTCAGAGTTAAAATAAAAAAGTCAGAAATAGAGGGAAAAGTGCCATTTGACAAGCAGTTAGCGTCGTTGAAGAGGAAAAACAATACAAAGGAGACTTTTGAAGTCCTATAAAATACTGTGTTCAGTGATAAGGAAAATGGATATCATTGTCTTTTTAGTGATCTTATTGAAAATGCTAGTAGGGTTTCCCATTAGGTTTAGAACTAAACTGTAGTCTTCTGTTCCTTTTCCACTACATTGTTGGCAGAAAAGAGCTGTCAATAGGCTTAAGATGGATCTATAGACATGGCTGGAAGCCAACTACAAAGCCTTCCGTAATTCTAACATTGCTAATTATCAGACAGTGGGCTACAGGAAAAAGAGAAACATAAAGAAAGAAAAGTCAAGCCACACACATATACATCTTATGAATTAACATGCAAACTTAGTTAACTAAATAGTAGCAAGAATCTGGAAATATATTAGGTGAATAATGAATTATAAGAAATGTAGTTTTTCCAAAATAGGCAAGATAATTTGAATCAAGCAGTTAATTTTTATATAAACAAACTAATTTGTTTTAAAAAGCAATCTATTAATCTTTGTATCTTATATCATAGTCTCCAGGCATTTAAAAAATATTGGACAGAATTTATCATAGCAGTCATGAAGAAAAACAGAGGAAACCTATTCAAACGAGTAAATGAAGAGAAATTCCTGAGGCATTTAAAATACATCTATGAAAATTTGCAGCTAGTATTATTCCTGATATTGAAAGACTATACCATTCTGCTACCCAAATTAAGTGAAAGTCATGGATATCCATTTTCCTCCAATTACTTCAACATTTGTTGAAAGTCATAGCTAGAATAAAAAGACAGGAATATGAAAGAAAGAACATGCATGTCAAGTTTGCCAATTTCTATGCAGATGTTTCCTGAGATTTTATTTGGACTTCCTATCATGCAAAAATATGATATTCCCTTTTGATTAAATCTTTTAAATTTTTTCATTAATATTTTTCATATGGAAGTACAATGGATTTAGAATACCTGAAACAACTCGAATAAAACAAACAAATTTTGAAAATGCACAAATTCGATTTCAGATTTTACTTCAAGAATAAAAGGTACAGTGTGATACTAGCATATGAATGGACATTTACATAATGAAACAGAAATCATACTAAAAATATTATATCCATATACTCAAATGATTTTCAAGCAATGTTCCAAGATAATTCAGTCTTTTAAAAAAAATGGTGCTGGACAATCAGAAACCCATACCTCAATATAAAATAACCCTTTATTCTTACTTCATATTACATTAAAAATATCTAGACCTGGTTGATAAGTCTAAATGTAAAAAATAAACCAATAAATTTATGGAAGTAAATATCAGAGAAAATATTTTCCTTCAGGTTAGGCAAAATTTTCTGACCTTTAAATTAAACACATAAAATAGTGATAAGTTGGTTTTCATCAAAATTTTGAAAAGTTTATGCAATAAATGTCATTATTAAGAAATGTATTGGAAATACAATATAAACAACACATGTGACAGTGCCCTTATATCCATAATGCACAAAGGATATCTAGATTTCAATAGTAAAGAAACAAAATAAAAAAACAAAAACAACAACAAAAAACACCTTTGTCTCAAGAATTAAAATCAAGAATCAATAAATGGGATGGACTAGAACTAAAAACTTTCTTCTCAGCAAAAGAAACAATCTGTGAGGTCAATAGAGAGCTTACTTCTTGGGAACAAATCTTTACCCCTCACTCATCAGATAGAGCACTTATTTCTGGGGTATATAAAGAACTCAAAAAGCTAAGCACCAAAACAACAACAACAAAAATAACCCAATCAATAAATGGGCCAAGGACCTGAACAGACACTTCTCAGAAGATGATATACAATCAATCAACAAATATATGAAAACATGTTCATCATTGTTAGCAATTAGAGAAATGCAAATCAAAACTACTCAAAGATTTCATCTCACTCCAGTCAGAATGGCAGCTATTATGAAGACAAACAACGATAAGTGCTGGCAAGGTTGTAGGGGAAAAGGTTCACTCATACATTGCGGGTGGGACTGTAAATTGGTGCAGCCAATATGGAAAGCAGTATGGAGATTCCTTGGAAATCTGAGAATGGAACCACCATTTGACCCAGCTATCCCTCTCTTCCATCTATACCCAAAGGACTTAAAAACAACATACTACAGGGTCACAGCCACATCAATGTTTATGGCAGCACAATTCACATTAGCTAATTGTGGAGTCAACTTAGATGCCCTTCAGTGGGTGAATGGATAAAAAAATGTGGCATATATACACAATGGAATTTTGCTCACCCATATAAGAGAATAAAATCATGGCATTTGCAGGTAAATGGGTGGCGTTGGAGAGGGTAATGCTAAGTGAAGTTAGCCAATCCCCAAAAAACAAATGCCAAATGTTTTCTCTGACACAAGGAGGCTGATTCATAGTGGGGTAGGGAAGGGGATTATGGGAGGAATAGATGAACTCTATATAGGGCAGAGGGCTGGGAGGGAAAGGAAGGGGGTAGGGGGTTAGCAAGGATGGTGGAATGTGATAGACATCATTATCCAAAGTACATGTATGAAGACACAAATTGTTGTGAATGTACTTTGTATACAACCAGAGATATGAAAAATTGTACTCTAAATGTGTAATAAGAATTGTAATGCATTGTGCTATCATATATAAATTTTTAAAAATAAAAAAATAAATACTCTTTATAAATATACAGAATCATTAACTTTTGCAAATTGTGTGGCATATAATAGCATTAAGAAATAACATGAATAACTCCCAGAGACCTTTGACCTTCTTCTAGTCATGATCCACGAAAGGGTAATTTTTATCCTGACTTCTAACAAGTGTGTATTAATTTACTAACTTTTAAGCTTTGTATGAATAGAATCATACTATTTCTGTCCGTTCTTTTTTGTTCAACATTTGTTTGTGAGATTCATCCATGCTGTTGGACAAATGTCAGTTCTTTTATTTTTTCATTGAATTACAGTGGTAATCAAACTGCTACTTACTTATCCATTCTACATTTTATAGGCATTTGGAAAGTTTTCCCTTTAGGCTTTTACAAATAGGGTTGCTGTGAACATTCTCCTGCATGTTTTTTAGTGAACAGTCTTGCATTCCCATTGGGTATGTACCTACAAGTAAAATAGCCAAACTATAGGACAAGCATCCTTAGCTTCAGAAAGACTTCCAGTTTTCCAAAGCAATTGTAACAGGTATTACTTTTGAAATAAAATTAACTTAAGGAAAAAAAAAACTACAATAGAGAATTAAATCTATGACTTGCTTTTCTTACTAGAAAATTTTTAAGTAGATGCTAGGCTTCTCAGCATAAGATGCTGGATATCAACAGTCATCAAAAAAATGAAATAACAGGGACTAAGACTGTGGCTCAGTGGTAGAGCATTTGTCTAGCATACATGAGGCACTGTGTTCAATCCTCAGCATCACATAAAAATAAAATAAAGGTATTGTGTCCACCAACAACTCAAAATATATATATTAAAAAATGAAATAACAGAATATACCTTTTGCCCTGAGTAATTTTTTCTAATATGAAGAAAACTAAACAACATTAGCAATACCAAGTTATGGAGAATATATAAAATAACTGTGCCCTATGAATAGCAATAAGAAATGCAAAGAAGAAACCACTTTTGAAAATATTGGGTGGTCTTTCATATTATTAACCAATAATTACCATATGACTCAACAATCTCACTTTAGGTATTTACTCAAGAAAAATGAAAACCTTAAGTCTACATAAAGACAAATACAAAAAGGTTGATAGCAGCTTTATTAATAATTTATGAAAACTAGAAACAACAGAAATGCCTCTCAATAGAACCCTATTAACAAACTCTAATAAATTCATACAACTGAATACTATTTACTAATAACAAATCTACTTATGCATACAATAGTGAGGATCAAACTGAAAATACAATGTCAATAGAAGTTCAACGCAAAAAGTAAATCTCTGGGTTATTCCATTTATATTAGAGGGTTGCCATGAATTTGGAAAAGGGACAAAATTAACTATAACATGGAATGAAGGATTTGGGGGCATGATGGTCCTATGCCTTGCCTTGATTGTGGTACTATGTACAGGATTCCACATATTTGTTAAAAACCATCAGATGTT
Organism: Urocitellus parryii; assembly: GCF_045843805.1. Lineage (NCBI taxonomy): Eukaryota > Metazoa > Chordata > Mammalia > Rodentia > Sciuridae > Urocitellus > Urocitellus parryii. The sequence continues at coordinate 1,221,939 of NW_027553327.1, forward strand.
CAGCTAAAATCAACAAATTTTACTTATAAAAATTGTTTTGTTATTAATCTGACTAATGAAATATTAAAAAATTGGAAGAAGACAAGCTGTGGAAACATCAAAATAAACAGGGATAGACTATTATTATTAGATAATGTGGATTTCAGAACAAAGACTACAACCAGTAACCAAGAGGGCAATTTTATAATGATAAAACAGTCAATTTATCAAGATTTCAAAAAGAAAATCATGAAAAATCATAAATATGTATATAATACTAGAATTGTCAAAAAATAAATATATAAAGATAAAGCAAAAACTCACCTGAAAGGCTAATCCACAGTTACACCTTTGGAAAGCAATTCTCTATCTCAACTATGGATAAGTAACTGTTTATTGGAAAAACTAATAGATAATCAGTAAGCATATACAAGATGTAAATAGTTGTATCAATCAACTTAACTTAATTGACATTCTACTTAACAAGAGGAGAATACACATTATTTTCAAGTGGCTGTAAACATTCATCAAGAAAAAAAGAGATTTTATAATCTTTTCCAATTACTTGGGAAAGTTTTTGTAGGTATCTTATAGTTAATGATTCTAATATAATTCAATTTTGTCATAAGCTATAGACCTGTTATATTTAAAAATTCAGTGACAGTTATTTTGTGTCCCATCAATTGTTCTATTTGGAAAAGATTTTCAGTGTACTTTTAAAATGATTTTTTAAAAAATATTTGTATTGAAAGAAGCTCCAATCCTCTCTGTTTCTCTGGTTTTTCTAATGGTTTTATCTAATTCTAAGTGCCTTATTAAAATCTTCAACTGTGAATGTGGTTTTGGTCTAATAGTCTCTTAATTTTGTCATTTTTCTCTCTTTATTGAGTGTTACCTTAACTGGATATAGACTTTTCTAGGTTGACATTTCTTCGGCCTCCATCCTCCCCCACACAAGATTGTTGATCTCTAAGGATTTTCTGACAAGAAGTAAGCTGATATTTACCTCACTGCTTTTAGATGCAAATTGTTCTTTTTATCTACTTGTTTTTAAGATTTGCCTCTTTATCTTGTGTTTTCAATTATTTGTTTATGATATGCCTACATATGGATTATTTTATATTAATCCTGCTTATAATTCCCTTGCATTTTTGATTTGTAAGTGGATAGTTTTCAGAAAGCTTAGTAAATTCTATAATTTTCAAATGATTTCTGCCTCACTTTGTATATCTCCTTTTCAAATGACAAATAAAATTTGAACTTCTTCATTTGATCCCATTGGCCACTGAAATACTTTTTATTTTTAAATAAATTTTGTCTTCCTGTTCCTTAGATAATTCTATTGTTTTATCTCCATGTACACCAACCTTTTCTTCTGCCATCTATGATCTGCTATTATGCTGAAGAATACGATGTTTTATTTCATATATTTCATGTTAATTCCTAGAATGAGTCCTTCTTATAGTTTCCTTTTCCATTCATAAATTATTCATTTCTTCACCTACTACTTCAATTTTTTTTCCTATAGACTTTATTAAGGTTTATCATTATGGATGATATAAATTGTGGAACATTCAATTAGGTATTCTTCCTTTAAATAGTGTTAATTTTTATTCTAGACCAGTAACTATTCAATCCAAACCCCAAAATTTATCTAACCTCTGTGGGCTGTTACTGAAATCTTTATTCTTTTCTTTCAAACTTCAAGGGGTTGTATTTTTGTTGGGATATTTAAAGTTTCCTCCATGTAGGTAGAGTTCAGTGATCAGATGAGGATTTAGGCACTGTAATATAATGCAGGTTTGGGAGCAAGCTTGTGTTGCTATTATACAGGGAGGCCTGGATTTTCTTCTCAGGTGAAAAGACTCTTAAAGGGAAATCTGTCTCAGTACAGTTCCATTCCCTCTAACATCCATTCCCTTTGAATTCCTGACTTCTGCAGTGACTTGAAAAGTCTCCTTTAACCTATGTAGTTTTATTTTTACATTTGGCAGAGTATACAGTATATTGGTTATCTGTGGGAGATTCAATCAGGCAAGCTATCCTACCCTGATTGAATTGAATCCATGCTATAGCACCCTTGAGTAATCAACTTAAAATGTTCTAAATTTCTGAAAGTGCAAGTTAAATAATGATGAGACAGAGTTTGCCTAGTTGAATGCTTTATAAAGAGATAGTACCTTGGAGCATGCTGCTATTTGTCACTAAGTGGGTTTTTTATAGGATTTTTATAGCTTTGGCTCTGTCCTGATGTTACTAACTTCCACTAAGCATCTGCACAGGTCTAAAAATTTCTTCAGAAAAAAATAAATAACTTGTATACTTTGGCAGAAACAGAAAGCTAAAATTGCTGTATTATGTTGTCTTCACAGTGAATTTATGGAAATGTAACAATAGGAGAATTTTCTATTTTGTGTAATTTGATGAGACAGTAAATAGTTAATTTATACTTATCAGGATTCAATATTCAGCCTTCCAAATTGTTGAGAGCCACAGCCAAAGGGGCCCCAGAAAACTTCCAGCTGCCAGCAAACTCTCACAGTGGCCCCAGCAACATCTAGCTGATTGGCTCCTCTGTGGTGATGTTCATTGGGCTGTTTCCCTGCCCTTCAGACTGCCAGCTGATGATTGGCTCACAGCGGCCCCAGCAACATCTAGCTGATTGGCTCCTCTGCGGTGATATTCATTGGGCTGTTTCCCTGCCCTTCAGACTACGGAACTGCTCATTGGGGGACTTCTTTGGCTCCGCCCACGCGACCCAGCCAATCGGCCTCAAGAGCAGGAGGATTGTGGGAGGTGGTGTGGTTTGTGTGGAGAGAGGCTTCTGGAAGCCGGTGGTGGCAGTTGGGCTCTGAGGGTTTTTCCTGAGGAGCTGTTTTGTTTGGCGTTTGTAGTTTTAAAAATAAAGTTTGTTTCTTTTGATAAGTGGCTCCTGAATTGTGCCCAGTCAGACTGCGGCACCAAATGAAGGTCATGAATGGTGCACAGGAGTAATTTGATATCTAGTATTTGGGTACAATCCAGAAATAAATAAAACAGTGTAACTGGATATAATTTGGTCAACAGATACACTAGAAGATTATTTTAAGATGGTTAATTGCAAAGCAATTAAATAAAATATGCAAGTAGAAATATATGTCCATTGGGTACAAAGTGAAATATTTTCATGTACATTATGTTTTGTAAATTTATATATATATATATATATATATATATATATATATGAATGAAATCTAACATCATTTGAGGTCAGCTACTTATTCCATGTTCTACAGTTTGTGAGTAGTATAACTGAATTTAGAAACATCTAATTTTCAAGGTTATATCTATTATGTCCTCTTTTTCTTCTTCTCTTTTTCTTTGTTTTTTTGTTTTGTTTTGTTTTCTCATTCTTTCTTTCCTTCCTTCCTTCCCTGTCCCCGCCCCCACCAAGTGCAGGGAATTGGACTCAGGGGCTCATGAATGTGCATGCCAAGCAAGCACACTGGCACTGAGCTACACCCCCAGACTGTTTTACACAGTTCATGTTCTTTAATATGAGCATCTCCTGTAAGGAGAGGCATGTAATATTTGTGTACAACAAATTGTCTTAAGTTTAAGATGCCAAAAGATTAAAGCAGAATATTACAGCACATAGTTCATGTTATGTCCTGCCAATGGACAATATGGGAATCTGAGTGGATGGAAGCCAAGTTTTGAAAATATTTTAATTTCTATATGGGTTCAGAATTATACTCATTAATTTAATGATTTCAGAATTTTATTATATTTTTCTTAGTTTTCAACCATCCCCTCATATTTTGCAGAAACCTGATATCATTAACTCAGAGCTTTATTTTATTTTTACAAATATCTTTTCAATCCTTTGATAAGTTCAAATATCCTGCTCCTATATGAAGACCTCATTAGATTGTTCATGCATACTGAGCACCACTGTTTTTCATAGTGTTAAATAATGATATTTGAGGAGCATGCTACATATTTATTATGCTAAACATAGAGCTATTATTATGTTTACAATCTATGACTCACTAAGATCACAATATCATGTATGTGGGAGATAACGGGTTGTTCTTCAGTACATTAAAACTCTAATTGCTATACCATCATCTCCTAGTTTTATTTATGAAATATTTTGTAGTAGTTTTATTTTGTAAAATAGCCCTAAAAATTCAGGAGTTCTGTGTCTATCATTGAACTTTATTTTTTTCCTTATTTTTAATGTTAAATACATCAAAATATATCCTGTTAGGTTATTCATTTTCCAGGAATCTTACTGTGATATAATTTATAACTGGATTTTAAACTACTATTGTAGAATAATAGATTTTACTTCCCTTGAAACATGTTCTAAGGAACAAAATCAATAATGCTACTACAATCCATTAAATTGATATTGGGTTTCTTTTCTGATATTTCAGCCAGTATGTCCCATAATTTTATTACTTCACCATGTTCTTACAGGTTTATGCAATTGTCTGCCAAAACTGCAGCATTAGGAAATTTTTTTGTACCTGGCACCAGGCAGGATATCTCAAGTTCCTGAGCTTATTTCATTTGTGACTTTTGAAAACTAGCAGCTAAGTCATGCCTATTCACCCTGAGACTCCAAGGAATTGCACAGATAAAGAACTAAAAGAAAAAGTTAAAAAGAGTCAAAAGCAAGCAGGACTAGAAGCAGATCCAAACAGCTTAGAAACAGCAGAAAGCACAGCTTCAAAGGAGGATATGTGGGATCTCATGGTACACAGAGATATCAAAAGAAAACAAAGGATAACATTTTGATATTCCCCTAACCTTCAAAATAAAGCCTACAGAGATACTGGAAAAAGTGTTCTAAGCACTATCTACCTCTGAGACAAAACTTGTTGTAAAGATGTAGATTGAGGTAAACAACAACTTCTGTCAGAGTGCTATATATACATTCTCTCTTGTGGAAATAGTCCTTCATATATACAATGGCAGATTCCTTTGTTTTCAGTGAAGGAAGCCATGATTTGGAGGAGATTGTAGGTAGAATTTTCAGATTAGAAAGCACACATTATTTGCTCATCTTATGTAACAATGTACTTATTGTTATAAGTCATGTTTAATGTATGTTTAAAACTCTCAGTTTATAAATAATGTATGAAATTTTATTTCATGAAAATGGTTAAAATCATTAGTAGTTACTCTCTTTAATGTTGACTGAGATTTCTTGAAATAAGTTTTGAGATATTCAAGTCAATTTTCATAACAAATTTCCTTATTTGATAGCCACATCCCCATATTTTATAGAGAGACAAGAGCTCATTAAATTGCTTAGAACCTCACTAAATTATTGAGGCTAGACAATCCTCCTGTCTCAGTCTCCTGAGCTGCTGGCACCTGGCGCCTTACTTGATAAATTCTAAACTCAGTATAAGATATTGTTGTTTACATTTGGAGATATAAGGCAGCATGCAGGAATTTATGAAAAATTGATATTTTTAACCTGAATTGATAATCTAAATATGTTTATAGCTTATAAATATGATTTAAAGTATTATAAAAATTTATTCATATAAGTTTAGGCTACCTAGGGATTGGATAGTCTGAGTACAACAAAATCCATTGGCAATGCTATTATTGATCAGGAATGAAATGGAATGATTGCTTATCTCTGCAGAAAGATGCAGACTTGGTTGTGAATTAAATTACTTCTTTCAAGTGGAATCTTGCTTGTCCTATAAATGTAGTGCTCTAAATACTATTGATGTCATGGGTCATTCACTATAAAATATGATATATTTAACATGTTGAAGTTTCATCTTGATGCATGGATTACTTTACTGGAAAAGTATACTAAAGACAATATTTTGGGAATATATGTAAATTACAGGAAGCTTTCTGAAATAAATCAATTAATGGCAAGATCAAAACACTTAGTATTTTTCAATCTTAAAAGGATTTTTTTCAAACAACTTGAGGCCCTCAAGTTATTAACAGAGGTGCTTGTCTTAGGTGATTACATACATTCTTCCTTCAGCATAAAAAACATTCAAGGGCAATTAAGAGTGAATGGAATACACCTGTATTTTGTCAACAAAACATCTGAAACACTGCTACTCATTAAGATGAATCAATTTCTTACCAGAAATAACCAAAAAGTAGACAAAGTATAAGAAAGAATTTTTTAAAAATATTATATTGGTATATTATAATTAGCATAATAGTGAGATTCATTGTTATATGCACACCATATGGTTTTTAAAACATCAAAGATTAGACTGGATATGAAACATTGGATAGTACTTCAAGAAATGAAAGATAACCATCCTTGAGAAATGAAAAACAGAGATTAAAATTATATGCTTGAGAGAGTTTCTACCATTTGTTATTGGAGGGGGAACACCCCATGGAGACTGGGGCACATGATAGCTTTAGAAGTAGAGCTGAAGGAATATGAAAACCAAGAGAGCTAGAATAAGAAGGATAAGGTGTCTCTGAGAAAAAAAAAGAACTGCATGAGAAAAAACAAAGAAAGAAAGAAACCTGAGAGATCTGAAAATGGCTGTCCTTGAGGATGCAGCTAAATATTAATCAGGACATACTTTGGGGAAATTACTTAAGACAGGGGCAATAAAGAGAACAATCTCTGGAGTAATAAAGAGAACAATCTCTGGTGCCACACAGGGCTTGTTACTCTTGAGCATACAGGAAACTTCATGAGACACAAGGAACTAAATGGATTACTTGGAAGGGTCTAGTAACAGTAACAGCACTGAGGATGATTACCCAGAAACTAAGCTGTAGTCTCATCCAATGAATCTTAAAAGTAATACATGAAAGAGCCATTTTCCAAATAACTATACTGGGCAAATCTCAAGTATTGTGATAGGAATACAAAAACTGTCTAACAACCAACAAAGTATTGGTAATACCTGACATCCAAACAAAAATGACAGGCACACAAAATAGCAAAATGGAAGACATGATAATTTTAAAAAAAATCAGTCAAAACAGATCCAGTAAGACAGAGATATTAGAATAAGAACACAATTACAATAAAACAGCTATTTTAGCTGTGTATAAGAGGTTAAGAAATATAAGCAAAGACAACAGAGATATTAAAACACACACACACACACACTGCTCTGCTAGAGACAAAAATTACAAATGAATACAATAAAACCATGTTGGACATTGAATAAGATTAACAGTTTTTTAGATATTGGAGGAGGAAAATATTACTGAAGTATAAAACAAAAACAAAGAAATTAACCATAATTTAAAATAAATCAGCCAACCTCCCCTAACAGAATGTTATAGACAATCCTTTAAGTTGAAGATAAATGATATCAGGTCAAAACTGTAGATTTACATGAAATAAGATAGAACTATAATACTAGTAATTATACTTGTAAATATTTATCTTTCTTATTAATTAAATATTATTGAAATATAATTGCTTAAATAGAGATGATAACAATGCAGTGTAGGGTTTACATATATATTATAAATAAATCACATGACTGGTAGAACAAATAATAGGAAGGGAGGAAGTAAGTGAAGTTTTCAACACTTAAAAGTAGGCATAAAGAGTTATAGATGTATTCTAAAGCTACCACTGGCATGACAAAATGCAAAGTTGTATTGACCTAGATTGCCTTAAGGTTAGGATCAGCTTAATTGAATTTTCTGATTGTAAGCCCTTGACCTCACCTTTCATAGAAAACTAGAAATAATACATTATTTTTCTGCACTTTTAAGATATAAATCTCTCAGGGAAACTTTAAACACTGGTCTTAATAAAAGTTAGGTCTGCTGCTTAAAAGACACTATGAATGAATAAAATATTTTTAAAATATTACAAATAAGAAAAAGCAATAATGCAAACTGAGAGAAAATATTTATGAGCCATATATAAAGGATATATATTCATATGATATGTAAATAATCATCAAAAATCAATAATAAGAAAATAAACAACTCAATTTCAAATGAGAAAAGTTGAAGAGCTATTTCCCCAAAGACTATTTATAGATGCAAATAAGACAATGCTAGTAAATTTATCACATCCTAGATGTATATAATAGAAAAGTGTTATACTGAAAACTCAGGCAATCTGAATACAGCATATGCTTTATTAAAATGCACATACTTGAATTAAAACTCAATTTATTTCAATTTATGGCATTCTTTTATAAAGGTCTATTCTTTTTTTTTTTTTTTTGCATCTCTCATTATTTTGGCAGCCATGCTGGGCAGAATAAGGGCATGCCAAAATTGATCATGCCCTAATCTTTGGACCTTTGAATATTTTTCTTTACTTGGCTAAATTTCCTTGGTATTTGTAAATAGCAACAAGAATTGGAAAATCGTGAGACCATCCTGGAGACCATTCATTATAATCATGTGGGCTCTGACCTGAAAAGCACACTGTTTTGTTTTTTTTGTACTGGGGATTGAACTGAGGGGTAAATAATGACTAAGCCACATCCCCAGCCTCCCCCATCCCCCCCTCTTTTTTTTTTTTTTTTTTTTTTTTTTTTTTTTTTTTTTAGACAGGGACTCACTAAGTTTCTTCAGGCCTCCCTAAATTTCTGAGGCTGGCTTTCAACTTATGATCATCCTGCCTCAGCTTTCCTAGCCACTGGGATTATAGGTGTGCACCTCTATGCCCACAAGACACATTTTTTTTCTAGGAATCAAGAAAGAATTTTGGTGGAAGAGGAAATAAGAGAGATCCAAGCCTAGGGATCTCTAAGATTGATGCAGTGATTACAGTTGCTCTGAAAAGTAAAATCTCAACTGCAAAGGCTAAGGTGAGTCCTCTAGAAGCTAAGAGCAGCCTCAGTTGGCAGTCACCAAGGAAACAGAGGCCTCAGCAGCTGCATTCTGAGGACACCTACATTAGCCTGCTCAAAGGTTCTTTCTGGAAATTTTCAATAAGAGCCCATCTGACTGACATTCGGATTTCAGCCTTGTGAAAATGGAGCAAAGAAACCCATGAACCAACCTGGACCACTGAAGTTAGAGAACTGTAAAATAATGCATTGGTTTTATTTGAAGGCAAAAAATAATTAGGTAATTTGTTATGGTGGTTATAGAGAACTCTAATATATTTTCTGTTATGTATTAAGGAAACAAACAAGAAAGCAAGCATACAAACAAACAAGTAACTCACCAAGATGTTTTCCAAAGTATTGGAAGAATTTTGCATTCCTTCTGGCAATATATAAGAATTTTAATTGCTCTGAATTCTCATGAGCTCTGAATATTTTCTGTATCATTTTTTTAAAATTTACCTCTTTAAAATTGATATCTAATTTTAAATTTAATTATTCATTTCAGATTACAAATTCTGTTAAACACCTTTTCGTGTATTTATTTGACTTTTGGGGGGGCAGGGGGAATTCTCTGAGTCTTTTGTCAATAGTCTTTCTGGGTCATATTGTAATTAATCATCTTCATTATTCACAAATTTTGTATTGACAAAATTGCACACTTTGTAAAACTTATTTGTTATTTCCAAATAGATACTGAAGGTCATGTACATACACAAATATGTTCAGAGTTGAAAATTTTGAGTCTTCTATTGTGTGTATTCCCAGTTGAGGCAGAACAAGGCAGTAAAGATCTGCTTTACTGTTTAAGCTTTAAGAAGTTTCCTTTTGACAGTCTAGTGCAAGTGTTTTAACAGTTTTTTTTAGCTTTTTGTTGGTGATTTCACTGTCTAAAATGGCCTGCAAATGTAGTACTTAAGAGATTGCTTGGTATTCCTGAGTGTGACGAGTTTGTGATGTGCCTTTGCAGAGAAAACAGGTGTGCTAGAGAAGCTTTGATCAGGCATTAGTTTAAATGCTGTTGGCCACTAATTCAATGTTAATATTTCAACAAAATATATTCAAGAAAGTCTCTTTTATTCAGTTCTGATGACACACACCTCTAGTCCCAGCATTGAGACCAAGGCAGGAAGACCGTGAACTCATAAGTGAGACAAGTCTAATCAATGTTATAAAAGAGTGTTTCGATAAAATAAATAAATTAAACATAGGATGTACTGAATATTCTCTCTCACATTTGAGGGCACAAAAAAAGAAAAAGTCAACCTGAATATAGAATAGTGATTAATATAGCTTGGGAGAAGTGAGGGGAGGAGGGTGAATAAAAGAAAGTTGGGTTTCAGCAGGGCACTCTGTGTGCAGTGTGCATGTGTGGAAATATCACACCGAGCCCTATTACTTTACATGTTAATAAAAAACAAAAAAATATAAATATGTTGTCTTTTAACAGAACATACACACAACCAAGTTATATATTGATTGGGTAATGAAAATGGATTAACCGGAGACCTGCAGAACCTAAATTTCCCCTAGGAACAATATTGAGTTTAGTGTTTGTGGCAACTTTAAAAAACAAAGGTAACTGCATTTCCAGAGTCTGCTGTACTTACTCCGAGCATTCTTCACAACTTCTAGATAGGAATCTTTTGTGTGAGATGGGTTTTGCAAAAATTCTCCCTACTCATGACTTGCGTTTTAATTCTCTTAAAATGTTCTTTATAGAATAATGCATTATAATATTGATAAAGCCTAATACATCATTTGCTGTATTTTGCTTATGCAGCTCCATTCTGTGTTGTATCCACAAATTTTGGCTTAATGGGAGTTTGAAAAGATTTTCTCCTAGGTTTTGCATTAAGTTTTATAATTTTATATCATACAGTTAGGTTTATGATCTGTTTTTAGTTAATTTTATATACATTGTGAAGAATAGGTTGATGTCTCTTATATTGCATATGGATGTCTCTTTGTTCCAAGAATATTTTTTAAAAGATTTCATTTTTCTACTGATTTGTCAAAAATCAGATAACATATTTGTGCAGATCAATTTCTGAATTTTCCATTCTCTTTCATTCATCTATATATCTCCTCTTCACTCATGATCACACTTTAACTTTATAATAAATCTTGAGATCAGGAATTATGAATCCCCCAAATTTTTAGTTTTCAAATTATTGACTTGAAATATTATTTCCAATCATACTACTTAATTTACATTTTAGATTGTTTAATGTATTATGTAAATAGTGTAGTTAATTCTTTATTATATTATTTATTATTATAACTTCTATTTTTTGTTCCATTTTTATCCTACTTCTCTTGCTCTTTAATTATTTGTATATTTTTACAGATTTATATTTCAAAATATCACAACTTTCTTCCAATATGTTTTAAATGATGCTTTAGGGCTTGCTTTAGGAATCCTAAGAGTCATTTTAAAAAATTTACATAACCAACATACAGTCAATATTTTGCAACTTTAAGTAAAATATATAAAATTCATAGTCAAACCTATTTCTTTACTTCACCCATCATTATAATATAGTATTCATATCTATGGCAATTACATAATTAAAAGTAGTAACTAAAATATTATATTTCAATATATTTACATATTTTTCCGAACTTCACAGGTGAAAAATAATCTACTTTATTCAGTACTTTTATGTTCACACCTTTTTCATTCATTCTTTGCACTCCAAGGAGCCCTCTGCTACCTTTTTTCCATCATTCTGATGAATTTCTTTTAGCATTTCTTTTAAAGTATTGCTACTGTCTTTAAGTGCTCTGAGAAGACTTCTAGTTCATTTGAGAATGCTTTGTTTTTCCTCCTATATTACTGAAAGATATTTAACTATAGTTAGGATTCAGTATAGGCAATTCTTTTCTTTCAGCACTTGAAAGATATTACTCTAATCTTATCTCAATGATTTTTAATAAGCAATCTGATATCATTCAAAATTCAAATCTTTTTCTCAGTTGTAATTTGTTATATTTCTCTGGATGCTAACAAGTTTTTTTTCAGATATTTGATTATGATATTACTTGCTTTAGATTTCTTTAAGCTGATTGGGGTTTGCTGTGCTCCTGAATCTGTGCACTTATATTTTTAACCAAATGTGTGGAGATTTCACTGATTTTTCTTCAATTGCTTTTTTTTTTCTGCAGCAATATCACCTTCTTCTTCTTAACTACTAAAACATTAATTGTAGATATTTATATTGTTCCAAAGACATATTTGTATGAACACAGGCTCATTTTTTTGAGAGGGTACCAGGAATTGAATTCAGGGGCACCCAACCACTGAGCCACATCTCTAGCCCTATTTTGTATTTTATTTAGAGAAAGGGTCTCACTGAGTTGCTTAGCGCCTCACTTTTGCTGAGGGTGGCTGAGATAGGAGGATCACGAGTTCAAAGCCCAGCCTCATTTTAAAAATGTTTTTCAAGTATTTGCAATTATAATTCTAGTACTAGAACTATTCTGAGGCTAATATCCCTTGATTTTTAGTTAAGAATCATTCAGTTTCTTTTTTTCCTGTATGCATTTAAATAATTGATATGTCTTCTTGTAATTTTGAATATTATGTTATGTAATTCTGGGTCCTACTGGGATATTTTCAAAATAATTGACTTTTGTTGTTTCTTCTGTTGTTTTAGCAGGCAACAATCTTTTTAGGGTGAAATCTGTTGTCTGTAAGTTTTCTGTGGTTGTTAGTACTGAGGTCTGTTTAGTTTACTGTGGTACTCTGAGAGAGAGAGAGAGAGAGAGAGAGAGAGAGAGAGAGAGAGAGAGAGAGAACAATTGTTGATTCATTGACAATGACTGGTTGTTCCTGCATTCCTGAAGTTTTTACACACTGAAGCTTTTATCTACCCTCAGAATTGTGTTAGTTGGTTTGTGTGTTTTAGTATAAGTCTATTAATTTCAGTATGTTGTAAAATAAGATTTAGTATGCTCACTCCCTCTAGTTCAGGACCAGAAATTGAATCATATTTTATTATATGTATAGTAATTTACTAGGTCTAAATAGAAGGACATGACAGGTGGTCCATAGAGAGGATCTTCAATACTAGGTTAAGCAACTGCTTAGTTTCCCTAGGATTCAGAGGTATCAGTGTTCAAACCAGAAATGTCCTAGGAAAACAGGAATAAATTAGTCGTCTTATGTCCTCAATTATATACAATAAGATGACATCCACTCTGTTTATTCAATAATCCTTAGAGAAGACAAGGTCAGCCAAACATAAATTATAGCTACTGAATTACAATTTCACCAGGAATTCACAATATTAATGAATGGGCTGATGAAAAGATCACATTTACTTTGGTAATGGAGAAGTGCAAGTAGCTGGGCTCATTTCCCCTATTCTAAATTGAGGGCACTGTTTGGTTTAATTTTGAAATTCTCAAAGCCAGAGTCCATAGCAATAAAAGGCACACAGACATGTCAAGCATTTTAACCACAGTGGTTAAAATGATGCCTCCACTGTTCCTGTCAGAGCTTATCCTAAGGAGTTCAGTGTTTTTTTCTCTTTTTCATGTGAACTCTCTCACAATGCCATTGCCCAATCATGGCAAGGCTGTGTTGCTGGCCCACATTAATGTTCCTGCTCTTCTGGATAGAGAGGGAGATGAAAGAAAAAGGAAACTTCAACACCCCCACCCATCTCGAGACCTGTAGTTTTCTTGTCTACCAAATGAAGGGAGCCATCACCCAATTGATTTTCTTCCATTGTTCACCATTTTCAAGTATAATTGATATAAATGTAAAGTCTAAGAATAATAGATCTGTTAGCTCAAAATAACCAAACAAAAATCAACACAAATCATCAATTACAGGAGTCACATAATATAGCAGACACTTTTCCTCTGAACAGATAATGAACACTTTCACTCAGCCATGACCTTCAAAGTGAAAACTTTGTACCAACCCATAAAAATGAGATTTGAGGAGAAGGTGAAAAAGAGATCAGTAATGTCCTGTTACTTTTGAACCTTTGTGGGGTCTGCCTACTTTAGAATGCAAAAATAACACCAATACCAAAAACAACCCTCAATTTGATAAGAGAGTGATATATCTCCTGAAAAGGAATTTTGTTACCAAAACTCTAAAGGGCACACCTTGGAAGTTTAATAGTTAGACATAAAGAAATCAGTGAGTCCAATTTGTAAGTGCCATCAGTATACTGTGATGACTCATAGAAATAGGATATTCTTACAACTTGAGAGATAAGAGACAGTTTACTGCCCTCTATCATCTTTGTTTCTTATCAGGTACATTTCAAACTGCAAATATTTCTGTTTTAAGACCCTTTATACAATGGGATTGTTATTCTAATTAGTAAAGATGCAGGAACAGATGCCAAGAAAATCTCTCTCTCAGAAATAATATTTCCTTACTCATTGCAGAATAGAAGAGTATTCTCTCATCTTGTTCTTTTTTAGTTGTTGTTTCACATCCTGAATATTATTTCTATTTTGACTGCAATAATATGAATCACTGGGTGGTCTCAGTCATGCCAGAAACTGTCAAATAATTCTGCTAATATCCAATGAAAGTCCTGACATAAAGATTTATATCAATGCAGTATAAAATAAGTGGTTATTGTTTTTAATATTTTTAATATTTGAATTCAGAAAATAAGAAAATAATAACAATAATACTTCAAAGTGTTTAAAATGGCCAAAGGGATTCTTTCAAAACTACAAAAATACTTTCTTCTAGATCCCTATTCTTTTGCCATTACAGTCTCCTAGTTATTGCATATCAGCATCAAAATAAATCTAAAGTGAGTTTTTATATTTTATTATTTACCTTTTGCCTAATCACTAATATTTCATAAGAGTTGTTTTTTGTTTTATTACTGCATTGTAGATTGAGTAACATTTTGGATGAACAGGAATACTCATTATTACCCTGGGAAATGTAATCCATAATAGCTACTTTCCACAGAACTTTTAGGAGAAAACATTTCCAATGTAGAACTATGTGATATGCAGTAGGCATTAACAGGAAAAAAAGTAAAACTTACTGAGACACATCTGTGAAAAAACTTTTCACCTAATAACAACCAGAAAATAGTTGTCATCATCAAAGTGCAGTGGATGCCATCATTCCATCTTGTCTAAGTATTTATTTATTTTACAAACACAGAAGACAGAGATTTCTTAAACTTTCAATCAGGAATAAGAAATCTGTGATTTTTTTTTTTGGTAATTCTCCTAATTGAAAATGCGTAAAATGATGAACCTGCTTTCTTAGCTTCATGCATATGCAATGCAAACTCTGTAGGAGAATCACATTATCTCCTAACCTTTTTCTCCTCATTAGGAAAATTTATAGCTTGTGGCCAAGTCTATACCGTAGTCTGGTTTGTAATCTCTTCATTAAAGTGTCTTAATATTCTCTTGTGCCTTCTTTATTTTTCTGCCAAATTTTCTTCCCTGGGATTGAAATGGAATGTAGTTGCTTAAAGACATCTAGTTTTCTATGTCAGCTTTATCAATTTACCAGCTTTGTGATCTTGAGTGGAATATTTAGTCCCCTTGTCTTCAACAGGTAATATCCCTTTCTTAGATTTCTAAGGTCTAGGCTAACAGAAGAATTGATACAAATCTCTACCTTTGTTTTCTGGCCATGAACTTCTTTTGCCACACCTCCAGGATTTATCTACTTATTTTCAAAATATTTTCTGAAATAAATTGGTTACTTCTTTGTGTGTTGCCCTGTGTGTTTTGCTTAGCTCCACAACTCTTTGTATCTCTACGTTGTAAAGCATTTCTTTCTCAGACACTTGAGAGAGATGAAGGAAATGTTTTACATCATCTGTATGGAAATCAATAATTCATAATGTACTTTTATACTGAAAAAAAATTTTCTCCTTTAGAATTAGTAATACACAGGCAAAAATACATTGGAAACACTATTGATATAAACTCCTTTTTTAAATTATCAGAATAGAAGCTGATTATTTTCAAAATCTCATTCTTCTAGAGTTTCCATATTGGGTTGTTGGGCTTTCACCTGTTTTGAAATAGAATCTTGATACAGAAAAAAGAAATATGGTTTTTGAGAGAATCCACAATCAGTAGGAACATAGAAAAATAAGGATACATATTTTTACTATTACACACGAATACTTTTTTAGACATTTTCTTTTTATTAATGCATTACAAATATACATAACAGTGGGATTCATTATACCATATTCATACATGCAGATGAGATAATTTGATCAATCTTATTCTTCAGTAGTTTTTCTATTTCTCTTCCTGATTCCCTTACTTTATTATACTGATGTCCCTTCCATGAAGATAATGATGATAATGATCATGATTTTAATTGCAGCATTATTACTATATGTAAAAGCAGGATTCATTGTGGTAAATTTATACATGGACATAGCGTAATTTGCCAGATTTCATTCACCAGTACTTCCTTATATTTTCCCCTCTTCCTTCCCTGTAGATCCTCTTCCTCTACTCTATTAGCTTATTTTATTGAGATCTCTTTTTTTATTCCTTTTTTTGTCCCTCTTTAGCTTCCACATATGAGAAAAAATAATGGAATTTTTTTTTTTTATACCAGAGATTGAATTTAGGAGCACTTGACCACTGAACCACATCCCCAGCCCTGTTTTGTATGTTATTTAGAGACAGGGTCTCACTGACTTGCTTAGCACCTCACTTTTTTTGAGACTGGCTTTGAACTCTTGATCCTCCTGTCTCAGCCTCCCAAGCTGATGAGATTACAGGCTTTTAGAGTATCAATCAAAAAAATTTAATGTCAAATGAAAATTTAAGAAGGAAGTATTTCGTTCCTTCCCACAGAATAGAGAGATCATAGTGAGTAGTATTTGTAAGAAGAAATGAGTAGTTGGTAGAATATAGGAATATATGAATTTGCAGATTTCGCAAGATCCCATTCAGCCCTTCTCCAGAAATTTTGGAGCTGTGTGGATGCTGAGTCAACATTCACAATTACCAGCTGCTAGTAAAATCACATCAATCAGCATGATGGAGGAACTTTATCCTTTGGTTACTCTACTTAGAAACACCTCTGCCCCAATAAATCACTCCATTACATGTGAATAATTTCTAGCACACCCATATTTAGTTCTTTCCACAAGTATAAAAGATAAACATGTTTTAGGAACTGGTAAAAGTGGTGAGTTTAGAATGACCAGAAAACTTTTTTTTTATTTATTTACCTACTTTTAATTAATTAATTAATTAAAATTTTTGTGGTACTAGGAATTGAACTCAAGGGTACTCTAAACTGCATTACATCTCCAATCATTTTGCTTTTTCTATTTTTTTTTTGAGAAAGAGTCTCCATAAGTTATTAAGGTTGACTTCAAACATGGGAACCTCCTGCTTTGGCCCCTTGAGTAGCTGGGAATGCATGTATGCACCACTGCGCCCACTTGAAAAAGAGGAAACTTTTATCTAACCCAGGAGAAATTAAGAAAATACAGCCAGAATACCCCAAATGAGTAGTGAGAACAGAGTGACAACCATCCCCTTTACACCTCTAAGGCTCTTCACAGAAGATCTCAACCTCATCTCTAAGCATTATCATCTTAGATGGCATTCATTCAGAAAACACTTTAGTAGAGAAACTCAGAGAAAAGACCTTGCTCTTTCACATTTCCATAGCTTCAATAATATTTGTGTAAGAGATAGCCCACATGCTGCATTTTCTCTTAATATTTAAGGATTACCTTTTCCTTATTTTTGCACTAATTGCAGTTTAAATATTCTGCTAAAGTACCCATTTCAAAGTACAGTAGGGTTGTTGTTGTTGTTGTTGTTGTTAATGTGTGTATCTCTTCCCTAGAATGTCTACTCAGTTCCAGAATTAAACATGACGTATTCTCTCATATTCAAATTCACACCAAGCACAGGAACAATAGCCATGCCAAGTATAATGATGATTGCTCAGTAGGATAGCCTAAGACATACGTTTTATTTCATTATCATGACACAACAGTCTTGTCTGAGTCTTTGGCATTTTGGATTTCTCTTCTAAAATCTGCAGTAACTGAGGAAGTCTGATATCTCATTTGCCTTGCGTGCGCGCATGCGCGCGGGTACACACACACACACACACACACACACACACACAGACACAAACACTAAATTTGTGAACTTGATTTTATTCCCAGTAAATTTCCATTTCTTTATGTTTCCTTTACTTAAATACCGTTTTGATTCTGAAATTCATTATTTTTCTCAATTACAGAGTGTAAGTTCACTAAAAAAAAATTGACACTTCAACTAAACATCAGATTAAAATTTGAGATTAATCAGAGTAGCTAGCATATAGGACTGCTCAGTAAATATTGAATATAAAAATAAGTGAATGATTTGTTTAACCTAACGTTTGAATTTGTAATAGCTTGAGTTAGAATAAAAGTCTACATATTCTGGACTAAAAGGTTTTCTAGTAGATTATAAAGTGATATTAATAAATAGATTACTTGGAATTATAGCATGAAATTTCTAGAAAATGCATTCACAAACATCAGTATCTTCTATAGGCCATCTAGTTCTAGACTCCCCAAATTATTTTGGTAAAAAGAAATAGGAGAACATTTTTGGGGGTGTACTTTTGTCTCTCTCTCTCTCTCTCTCTCTCTCTCATTAAATTGCATTCTAAAAGGAAGTACTTATGAGAAAAAAATCATTTGTGAGCATTCTTTAAAACATAAAATGCTTAACTAGAAATCCAGAAATATAAATTATATTTAATTTCTCAAAGTCAAGGTCAATGAAGAAGTTTCTATGTGCTATTTTTTGAATAGTTTGGACCAGGTTTCCATATGGTATTATATATCAAATGTCAACCTTATTTTTAAATACAAAATCTTAAAACTTTTTTTTACTAAAATAAGAGATATCAAACAAACCATTATGAACAAATTCTCCAAAGAGGGTAGAGATTCAATGAAATTACATAAAGGGAAGAATCTGATTGATCGTTTAAATGTTTAATTATACCTTAAGTGAATTTGAACCGCCAGAATTAGCTGGTAGTATCTCTGATTGCCCTGATTTATTCTTAATGCTTTGAAATTGATGTGTAGGTCTTTCGTGTTCTTGAAAGATTTCTTCAAACTTTGCATTTGTCCACTAGAAACATAAATTCAATGATCAGGATTATAGTATCCTGGCTGTGTTGGTAGTTACATACATACTAATTTCACAGATCTAAACACACACAGAGTGCATGAAATAGCACTAAATAATAATAAAAATTCTATGGATTATATGAATGTCAATTTCCTGGTTTTGCTATTGTAGTATTATATGTAATATATTTATGTATGTATCTCTATATATTATATAACATGTTCTATTATACATAATGACTATTACAATCATTGCCAAAAAGTAGAAAAATCAGGATGAAAAATCAAAATTTTCTGAGTGATGGAAATTTTCCGTATTTTAACTTGAGTTTTGTACATAAAATCTCATTAAGTTTTTTGCATTCAAAGCTCTGCCTTTGGATATTAATCTGCTGGGCCAATGTTAGCACTAATAAAATCTGCTTCCTGCTGAACAAAAATTTCATTAAGCACTACATTTAAAACCATATATTCCATTAGTTGCAAATAATACCTTAATCATAAAAATTAACCTTGAACAAGACAATTGAGTTGTAAAATGTGGATATTTCATTAATGGTTCTCATTCTTCCCTGAACATAATAATCACTTTCTTATTTTTAAAAGAATACTGGTGTATACTATAGTCTCACTTCAAAAGTTCTTATGAAAAGTTCCTGTGAGAAGTCCCTGATACTGGTATTTTATAAAAAAAAATTTATGGTGACTTTAATGGGTAGACAGTATTGAGAGTCATGAATGAGTTGACCTCCAAGGTGTCTTCCAGCAATTCATTTTAAGAGAATTGAGAATAAATGGCCTAAAATTTGAATTCATAATATTAAAATGTTACATTTCAATAGCTTGAGTATTATTATCATTTCCCAATAATCTTACAGAAAATGTTTTCTAATTATGAGAAAATTGGTATGATTTTAATACATTTTATTTTTTAATTAGCTTTATCTTTTAATGTGTTTTAATGCTTGCAAATAGCACAACTCATGAAACAATAACCACTATTTTAAAAAAGAGAAGTAAATTGAAATATCAATTCTAAAATATTGGATTAGGAAAAAAATCTAAAATTTTAGTACCTAAATTGTTGGCATGACAGTGTTAAAAACAGACTCTCAGGAGTTATAGGTGTTTAAACAGTGGTAGAGTGCTTCTCCATCATGCACAGAACCTTAGGTTCAGTTCTCCCTGTCATGCACAAACAAAAACAGAAAGAAAATCTCATATTTTCTTAATTAAAATATAAAATGACATTCTATTTAAAATATAAAATATATAATTAAATACATTAAATATAAAATATATGGAATTTGATTTGTTAAAACCTTATGAGATAACAATATATACCATTCCTTGAAGTATAAATAATATATCTGAATATAAACATAAATAGACCATCTTCTCATTTTAAAAAATATATAATGTTTCTGAACCAATACAAATCAACGAATGCCCAAGATTAATCTCTATGGTATTTTTATATTAATAAATTAGATATTTATGCCCTGTCAGTAAGAGATGATTCAATTCACTGTTATATCCACAAAATAGTCATATATATATATATATATATATATATATATATATAGAGAGAGAGAGAGAGAGAGAGAGAGTAAATTCTTTATGTACAACTAATATTCTAAATACATATTTTACATATATCAGTAAGTATATATCCATATTCACATCCAAATCCAGAGCAATATCTACATCTCTATATCTTTATATAACTACACTAAAATTGATAAAGTTTAGTAGTCATAGTCCCACCTAACCTATAAATCTTAGTTTCACTAAAGGAAACCAGGGTTATTTGAAGAAATAATTGATTCTAAGTCACTAGCACATATATTTTGGTAGAACAGAAAGAAAAGAATATAAATATCTGAAATAAATATCGACAAGATAATTTGAAGGTATTTCCACTAGATAAATTTAAGATTATTTGAAACAAAAATGAAAAAAACTTTGACAATTTAATATGTTGAGTAAATAACAAATGCAGTAGTTTTTAATTTCTTAAAACCATCTAAGTACTATCATTATTGGTGGCTATTAAAATAATTCGTTGTTTGGAAAGTTGTAACAGAACAGAATAAATTACAGATTAATTCTAACAGCAACTGTAGCACTCTTTAGCTGGTGAAAGAAATCACTGTGTGTATGTTTTGTGTTTCTATCAAAAGAAAATAAATTTTTATTGAGCAACATTTCAAAGTAGTATCATCATGCACCTGAGTTTTTAATGATTATTTTGTTCAAGTCATTGTTGAGTCATAGCATGCCGATTTCTTCTGACAATTCAACATCAGTGACCATGACCTATTGGGAAAATATTTCCATGTTAAATATGTATTACACACCAATTTCTTGAAAGCTTTTTTCTTAGCAGAGCCATTTTCCAAGAAATGATAATATGTTATTGATCTTCATTGTATTACAATGCTTAACTTTGTTTTCACATTCATGAGTATTACTGAGTTTACTGATGCAACATTTAAAAATAAATTTGTGTACTAAGTGGTCAATGGTAATACAGCTTCAGGAAGATGAAAAATTACTTAATTTGGGGAATTCAAAATAAATGCTAAAGGCATTACTTCCAACCATTTTTTTAACAATTTTCTTAAAACTTGAGCAAAGTTTTATGCTAAGAAAATACTACATTTTCAAAGAGAAGACCACTGTCTTTTGGAGAAATAACAAATTTCAGCAATTTCCACTTCTTCAATTACCACATTCAATGTGAACATGTACCCATAGAAATACCTTGAATACATTAAAGTGAAAAGTCTCTGAAAAATATACAGAAAATAATCAAATGTAAAGAAACCAAGTAAACTATGTTACTAATATAAAAACAGATACAAAGATGGATGGTACTGAATATAGAGCCCAGGAACAAATCCACACATTTCCAGTCAACAATTTTTAAAAAAAAAAAAAAAAGATGCAAAGAACCCACAATGGAGAACAGAAAGTTTCTTGAATAAATGCTACTGAGAAAAGTAGATGTCCACATGCCAAAGAATGAAGTTCAACCTTCATATCATATATGAAAATCTACTCAAAATGCATTCAAGACTTAAATGTAAGAACTGAAACTGTTAAACTATTGGAAAAAGTTCTATGCTGTTGGCGTAAGCAAGTTTTGGGTGGCTACGACCTCAAATCCATGGGCAACAAGAGCAAAAGCAAGAAAAATGAGCTTACATCCAACTACTACACTGTCAAGTTTCTACATTGTCAAGGAGATTATCATAGGAGCAAAGAGACAACCTATGGAATGAGAGAACCTATTTATACCCACAAATTTCATAGAGGTATATAGAAAATATTTAGAAAACTCAAAGTTAATAGTAAGAAATCTCGATTAGAAAATGGAGAAAATATCTAAATAGGCATGTCTAAAACAAGATGTATAAATGTCCATTAGGTATATGAAAAAAAATGTTTAACAACAATATTTATCAGGAGAATGAAAAGTATAAGCACAATGAGATGGTGCCCTTATATTTACTATAATGATCATCATCAAAAGTGACTGCCTTGTTGGACAATAAGACAGTCATAGTCCACCAAGCTCATTATTCATAATTAAATAGTAAAATATATGTGTTGGTAGAGAAAATAAATCCCTTGTATACTTCTAGTGGGGATATAAATTAGTATTGCCATATGTAAAATGGCATGAAGTTTCCTTAAGAAATAAAAAAATACATAAATATAAAGAAAGAAAATAGAACTACTATATGTTCTAGCAATGCCACTAACTGGGTATATAGACATGAAATAGACATGAAATCATTATTTTGAAGAGCAGTCTTCAGTTTTGTGTTCCCTGATGTTGCCCAAAGGATACAAAATTTTCTTTAGATAAGAATAAGAATTTCAAGAGCTCTAATGTACATCATTGTGACAAGAGTTAACAAAATATTGGGACTAAGCAATGACCACATAAAGACTGGACTTCGCTGGCCCATGCATGTCACTCTTCTTCCTCTCTACTACCCCTGACAAACGTGATATGGGTAAGGTAAATTCGATGACTAGAAATTGAAGAAGACAGAATTGCAAGAGAAAAATTCTCTGCCTTCTGCTTGAACAAGAGAATCAAGTAGGTAGGTGGATCATAATGAGCTGTGTGGCACCAACGTACTCTGTACATTCCATAAGCATTGCCCTCTTATTTTACTTCTTTTAGCTGTTTGACTTTGTAGGATGCAGAGACTGGATCAAGCCGAAAGGAGAGTGCTGCCCACTTTTACATCAAACAATTGAACAATACTGATAAGGAATGCCTCACCTGCCTCTCCTGTCTGCCAGTGGCTGGCAGGTAGGGAAAAGAACTTGCCTGTTGGTAAAGGAAGAAGCAGGGTGGGAAGACAATGAAATCTAGAGTAAGATCCAAGTTGGTGCAAGGCGTTCGTAGCCCAGAATATACAGTTTCATCAGGGTGCCATTTTTTCTTTGTTGTTGTTCAAATGATTTTAATTATTGGAATGCATGATTTTTAAATGTGCAAATAAATCTTAGAACCTGAAAAAAGAAATCATTAAAGTTCTAAGCATATGAGGGTAATATATATGTTAGAAAGCCTGGTTTAGTCATTTCACTGTGTAAATATGTGCAAAATTATGTTATACATGGTAAATATATACTGTTTTTACTTGTTAATCAAAAGAGATTTTTTTAAAAAAATCAAGAAATTAGAAATAAATTGGAACACTTTAACAAGAACAAAAAAGGGTAAAGCTATACTATTCTGAAATGTAGCGAGTATGCTTGTTAATGAATGGCAAGTAAAAGTACTACTAAAAAATTAAATTATGAATAAATAAAAAAGAATAAAT
Source organism: Urocitellus parryii (assembly GCF_045843805.1). NCBI lineage: Eukaryota > Metazoa > Chordata > Mammalia > Rodentia > Sciuridae > Urocitellus > Urocitellus parryii. The sequence goes on from NW_027553327.1 coordinate 1,245,711, forward strand.
ATAAATTGAACAGTAGAATTTTTTAAATAAAATGATAATTATAATAGTTATGTCTTGAGGAAATATCTCAAAGACAACAGGTCTCCTCAAAAAGAGGAGAGATTTGACACAGAAACAGACAAGCACACAGTCAGCACACCATGTGGACATGAAAGCAGAGATAAGGTTGTTTCATCTGTAAGCCAAGGAACACCAAAGATTGCCAGAAAACCACCAGGAGCTGAAGGAAAGGACTGCAGAATGTTTCCTCACAGTGCAGATGCTTCTAGACACAGATCTAAGATGTCGTGAGCCACCAATTCAGAGACACAGTTATCAATGACTGGCCACAGTACTAGATTTTTCTACTCTCTGGATATGAAATTAAAATTACAACTGTTGTACATAATTGTACTTTTAGGAAGCAGCACATTCAATTTGTATTAGCTGTTATATTAATTTATTCTGATATTCTGATGTCCTGCTTTTTGTTTTTGTTTTTTTTTATAAATCATTATCAGGCTTACTCTGGTCTTGGTTTCTGCATAGTTTTTTTTTTTTTTTTTGCATCTGCTATGGTTTCCCCTCATAGCATACCTAACACATAGGATTTCTTACTTTCTTCACCATTTCTCAGTAATTCCTCAATAAGTTTTGATTAAACTTAATTCCACATACTTATTGCTACTTTTGAAATTGATATTCTGGATTTTCTGATTTTCCATAAATTTACACAGTATTATTGATTTCTCTCTGAGTCATTCTCAATGTTCTATATACTCAACAATTCCAAAGCAATATATATAATAAAGCAATGATAAATATTATGATAATATGAAATAAAAAATTTAAAAGAATAGTGGTTTTAGGTAAATAGGCTTTGAAAACATCCACCAGTAATAGGTAGTTAAAGGATATTCTTGATTAAGTATGTATAAGAGTTCTCCATTCTATAAACAGCTTTACAAATATTTGATTAGTTTCCAGACCTTACTTTATACATGTTTCACAATTTGAGAGTTATTATTCAGTTGTCATAAATTTTCCCATTAAGATTTTCCAATATACCTAATGTACAGTTAATATATGAAACGCACAAAATCTGAGTGTTGATTCAGTCTTCTTGGCATAATTCAATATCTTCTTTATCAATATCTACCAATTGTGTAAGTTTTATTTTATTTTTTATAAAAATTCTTATGGCTTATAGCAGAGCCAAAAAATAAAATCTTGTCTTTCCAAATAGTGTTTCCAATATGATACAGTCATAGTTCACCAAGCCCATTATTCATATTTAAAGCTTCACCATAAGATAAATGCTGGAAAATATATGTGGAAATATACTTAATTTTTTAAAACAGGTTTTAGTTTGTTCAAATGATGGAGGTAAGCCCTTCTAAGAGGATATTTGTTATGTTGGTCAACGTCAGGATTAACATTTGAACTGAAGTCACTTAAATGTCCTTGAATGTCAAGCATGCTTCAAATATTACATCTTTATAGGATAAAAAGCATTAATTCTTCAGTAAAATTATGTTATTTGGATCTTCAGCATTTCAGTCTATGAGTGTCAAATTACAGCTCTTCTAAGATACGGTAAGCCATTTTATATCAACTTTAAATCTCACCATAGATAGTACCATGCTCAATATCCAATAGGTAGATTCAGTCCTGTAGTTTTATAGTAGTAAATGTATCCTGTAGTGGTTGAATAGGTATTTTTTGTGTGGTATGTAGATGTGAGGGACGTGCCAAATCTTAAGGTATATGTTGTTAAAACTTCCACACTATCCAATTACAAGCTCTTTACCAATTCCTGTATAATCTGCTCCTTCTGCTATGTCCTGTACCATGTTATGATTCCATCATGTTTGCAGCTGAATTAAATGTTTCCAATAATTGCCCCAGGATGCTAAGTTTGTTTGTCAACATTTCTGTGTCAGAAGAGTTTATAGCCCTATTCATGGTTTCTATCTAGCATTATATTATTTATCAAGTACCATTTAGTTTGACCATGACTCTATTTTATTCTTTCACAAAAAAAATTCCACAATAGAAAAACTCATTATATACAAGTTAAATTTAATAAAATCATTAGTAGAAATAATATTGAGGAATAGGATAATTTAATTATCATGGGGGGGTCATATCAGGGAAACTGGACAGATTTACATATAGTGGGTGAATTTTAGAAATATTCTATTTCAGGTCTTTGGAAGAAAACAGTCCATCATTTGGGCCAGAATTTTTTTTTTTTATCATCTGGAGCTTTGTCTCATGTTTTCTTCTATAAAAAAGTTTTTATTCATGACTATATTATTTATATATATATGAAAAATTTGTAAGTTATAGATAGATGTCTGTGGAAATTATGATAGTGTAATAATATATATATATATATATATATATATATATATATATATATATATGATAAGATATATCTATTTTATTCCAAAAGCACAGGGAAGAAAACAAAAAATAAAAAACTGAAATTAATGAAAATTTTAAAAGCTTCTGTACAGCAAAGGGAATAATCAATAAATGAATAAGGCAACCTATAGGCTAAAAGAAAATATTTATAACCACAAATCTGACAAAGGGTTGATATCTAAAATATATAAATATATCTTCCAATTTAATAGCAAAACCACAGAAGCCCCAATTAAGCCTATTAAAAAATAGCAAAATATCTGAATAAACACTTCTTAAATAACATATTAACTGCCCAACATATTATATGAAAAGCTGGCCAATATCATTAGTCATCAAGTATTAGGAAAGTTAAAATAAAAATCACAATAAGCTATCTCCTCACATCTGGTTAAATGACCATTATTTTTAAAAGAAAGAAATATAAATGTTGGGATGTAGAGAAAAGTAAATCCTGGTGCACTATTTATGGGATTGTAAATTAGTAGTGTCACCATATAAAACACCGAGAAATTGTGAAAGTTCTCCAAAGAGTAAAAAAAAAAAAAAAATCAGATAACTTAGAAGTCACACTTTTAAATATATATCCAATGGAAATTAGCATCTCCAAAAGACACCTATATCCTCATGTCTATTTATGACAGCCAAGATATGCCACAATGTTTTGCTTAGAATGGAGTGCATTTAATAATTCAGGTACCTTGCCTAATGGAAGCTATAAAGACACTGTTGCATAGCACAGATTATGGTAGCTCTTAGTTTATATCCATCAACAGATAATGGATAAATAAAACATGATATAGGCATACAATGTAATATTATTCCACCTTTGGAAAGAAAAAAGAATCAGACTGGGATCCCACTGTGGTTCAGCAGAGGTGTGCTTGCTTGACCAAGGTGAGGCATTGGGTTCATCCACTGTACTGCAAAAAAAGAAAAAAAAATTTCTGTAATTTGCAACAGCATGAATCGATCTGAAGGATATTTTGCTATGTAAAATAAGCCAGTCTCAGAAAGGCACACTGTAAAATCTCACATATTTATGGACTCTAAAATGGTCAAATTCATAGAAGTAAAAGAAGATTGGTTATTGTCAGGGACTGAGAAGAGGAGTGAAGAAATCATGGTCAAATGTCAGAGAAAAGTCAAAGGGAGGGCAAAGAGAGATAAATAAATTATCAGTTATTTAAGGCAAATTGATTCTAGAGTTGTTTTATAGCATAATATCTATAGATAGGAATATTGTACTCTGATTTAAAATCTGCTAACAAGGTATAGCTTATAAGTGTTCTTACCTCCCCAAATAACTATAAATTAATAAAGGAGACAGGAGGAAAACTTTATAAGTTATAGATGTCTGTGGACTTGATGGTAGTATAAGGTATACTTTCATTCCAAAAATTCATTTTACATAAAGGCCTACCAATATTCCTTGTTGAATTGTCTTTCAATATCTCATCTTTATTATAACCTATTTTTTTCTAGCCCTAACATGACAGATCCCATTCCTTATATTGGAGCAAAAGAGAGAATATTTCTTGAAATATGGCCAGGCTATAAAATACAACAATGGGAATTATGTCTTTTATTAAAACTAGTTTTGATAAACTAGTATCACTTGTAAGCCTCACCAACATAGATCTGTTTCTTATAAGGCAGTGTACTTCTTAAACATTGGATGAGATTGCCACTCTTTCCTGTTTATCTTGTGTTTAGAAGGTATCCATTTAATAATTCAAGTACTTTGCATAATAAAAGCTATGAAAACACTATCCAGAATGCAGAATTAGATGGTCTTTGTATAGCATGTTCCTTCATGACTGGTTAACATGCATGCCAGAATAAGAGAAAAGCAGGTTCCTCTACTAACATATTTACATGGGAATGTCAGAGGAGAAAAGTCAAATAGAAGATTGTCCAAATTACCAATGTTAGGAATAAGAGAGATGACATGACTACAAATTCTAGAATAGACAAAAAGGTAAGGAAAAATGCAAGTTAGATAAAAAGTACAGCTGATTTACAGAACAGAAACTTTCTAAGTCCACTAAAAAAAAGTTGTAACCAGAATGTTCTGTGTGTTTGAAGTTATAAACTTTTCTGAAAATGTCTAAGGACTAATGACCTCATTTACAAATTCAATCAAATAGTTAAGAAAAAATAGGATAATAATACAAAATCTAAATATATTCTTCTAGAGTGTGAAAGGATGGAAATACTCCCACTTTCTATTACTTCTTATTCTGATACCAAAAACAAAGACCTGGCAAAGGCAAAAATAAAAGATATGAAATATTTTAACAATTAGACAACAATGCATATATAATTACAGTATTTCATGGTAAAGTGAGATTAATCTTAGGAAATCAAAGTTGGTTTAACATAAGAAAATCAATTTAATGAGTACATTAACATACTAAATATGAAATTATATGATCATTTCAATGATATATTTGACAACATCAAACTTCTCTTTCTGGCCCAAATCTTTAAAACACACACACACAAAAGCAAGGAATAGCATGAAAATTGATAAACCTCATAAAGAATATAAAAACTATATCTGGTAATTATTTGAAAATATTTCATCTAAAACCATGAACATAATTAGTATTTTCAGTCCCTTCACTGTGTTCAACACTGAAACAGAGGTTCTAGTTACTACATTAAGGAAAGAAAAATAAAGGTGAAATTAAACTACATGCATACAATTGTAAATGAACTGTCAAATATGCTTTTTGTTATTTTTTTAAAGAAAACATTATTTACTCATATAAATATGTTTACTTATGCTTTTTGTTCCTTCATATAGATTTCTATTCCTGTAGTACTTGTCAAAGAAATACTTCCACATCTCTTATAGTGTCTTTGTCTGTATGTCAGAAGTCTTTATTCTGATATTTTTTGACTGACATTTTCAATGAACATAATATTCTAGTTTGATAATACTTTTTCTTTTAATGTTTCAAAAGTTTACTATTATAATTAGCTTTCTGAAATTCTTCAATTATGTATTAGGTTATAATTAACCCAACATCATCTCAATTTTAAATTTTATTATATTTATGTTTCATATATGTGTATAACCATATGTATATGTGAGTCTTTGTTCTTTGTGGTATATGAATTCTACAGGATTACTACTAAACATTAGATTATATAATTAAAAGCATAAAATAATTATTTTGTTAATAATGACAAATTTGTATGATCTTCCACATAAATGCATATGATTCAAGGATATTGGAAAGCTAACATAAAAAGAACAAAATGTTGCTTTTACATCTCAAGAATCACTTGATAGTCAAAGGATACTTTTACAGAATAGTATTATGGCTTTATTAGAAATAAAAAATTCATTGTTCAATTATATTAAGCAGGGAAATGAATTAACTTCAAAGTATTTTAAAGTTAAAATAATTTAAAATATAAATCAGAAGAAACTGATAGAAAATTTCAATTTTCCTAGTAAGTATTCTTTCTTTTTTCCATATTCATTATAAATGAAAATCCTTTTGATCTTTTTGCTTCATTTCATTTCATTCACCTGAGGCAAAGTTTTAGTATCTTTGGAGATAAAATTTACTCCTCTACTATACATGATTCACTTTAAAAGCAACCCACCAATTAGATGTGTTAAGGTTTACTGAATATTTATTGAAACCCCCCTCCCCCATTATATACCAAATGCAAAATATCTTAGTTTGGCTTGCTAAAATAAGATATCATAAAATGAATGGTTTAAGGAACAAATATTTCTTTCTATTTTAGAAACTGGTATTGCAAGATCAAGGGAAGGCTCTCTTTCTGGGAGACAGACTGCCCCTTCTATTTGGATCCTCCTGTAGTATAGAGAGAGCACTGTGCTCTTCTTCTCTTCACATAAAGGCAATCATCCTGAGGGCTCAACTCTTATGATTTTATCAGATTAAGATTAGATAATTTTCTCCCCAAATCCTTGGCCTCAAATATAATCACAATAGGGATTTAAGCTTTAACATATGGTGTGGAGGGGCAGTCCACATGGCACCTTATTCAGAAATGAGAAGACAAAAGGAAAACAGTTTGAGTTAAACTAATTCATAATCCCATCATATCCACAATGTGAAAATTTACTGGATATTTCTGAAAAGAAAAATAATGTAATAATTCTAGGTGTGGTGTCCCATGCCCAGTGGCTACGAAAGCTGAGATGGTAAGTTCAAAGCCAGCTTCAGTAACTTAGTGATGCCCTAAACAATGGAAACCCTGTCTCTAAATAAAATACAAACAAGGGCTGTGGATGTGGCTCTGTAGTTAAGTGCTCCTGGTTTCAATCCTCAGTATCAAGAAAAAAAAAGTGTGCTTTTTAGGTCAGGGTCCATGTGTTCTAACAGACCTACTTGTATGTACCATCAGGACACATATGTCCTGACTTGATAAAGTTGCAAAGGTAGGGGAGAGAGATTATTGGGAATATATGTGAAACAATTGGAAGCAATATGAAATATTGGAAATAACATTAAAACAATTATTGAGGGCTGGGGATGTGGCTCAAGTGGTAGAGCCCTCACCTGGCATGTGTGCCGGCCAGGTTTGATCCTCAGCACCACACACAACAGCACCACATACAAAGATGTTGTGTCTGCCAAAATAGAATAAATATCAAAATTCTCTCTCTCTCTCTCTCTCTCTCTCTCTCTCTCTCTCTCTCTCTCCTTAAAAAAAAACAATTATGGAAGATCTCATTCATTGACTTGAGATAATCTCACAACTTGAAATGAAGGGTTAAAAGATAATTTTGTAAGGATGTAAAATAAGTAAAGTTCATTTCATAACTTTAGGCAATTAATTGAAATTCTGACAGGTGAATCTTAATATTCTAGGATTTTAATTTCCTCTTAAATTTGAGAATGAAGGTGACCTATATAAATGAGAGTTTGCTGTGTCAAAAGACAAAGTAACAACAATTTAGCTTAACAATTTTAATTGGCTTTAATTTTGATACTAGAGTCAGGTAGCACTTACTGTATAGAACAGGTTGAGCAGAAGAGGTTGGTTTCATAGAGAAAGGCTGAAGACAATAGAAACAAAAGTGAAAAGTGAATCTGTTGTTTCAAAGTTGCTTTTGTCATAAGGCAGTTAACAATAAGAAAATAACTGATTTGCAAACATCAGGTCATTTCAGCTTAGTTTTTTCATTAGGATTAAAATGGATGTCAACTGAAACTGAACTAAACTGAGAATCTCTCTAATTCTGATTTCTCAAATGATCAAACAGCTTAATATCAACTTGGTGATGTGAAACTTTAACATAAGTGACTCCATTTTTATATTTAGTCCAGTCTTTAACAGTGTAGTGCAAGAGTTTAATTGAAACAATGGCTTCCTTAACTTTTAACAATTGAAATGATTTAGTGAAATTATTTAATTATGGGGTATTCCAAAGTGTATACATTGCTTACCCAATATATCTTGTTCAACGCTGCTTAAAAAGTGAATTGAACTAAGCACAATTTCAGCAGATTCCAATACTCCACTATTGAAAAAAAAATCCCTTCCCCATCCCCCCCCCAAAAAAAAATCACTTGCAGTGGATGGGAACAAGTCAGCACATATATGTACAGCAGACTCAAAACCATGATGAGAATACAGTCATCCAAAAAGAACATCAGTGGAAGTTTGGCATCCTGTTTCCACCACATAGCAAAATAAATAAAACTGAAAAAGGGAAACATTTTGCTGGCAAGGAGGTCATCTCATCAAGATTTATCTCATATGGATATTTCATATGGATAAGCAAATTTGTCTCACAGGGAATTATCTCATACAGATAAGAAAGCAAATGCAAAATCCTTGTTACACTAGACTCAGTGGGATGCCTGGATTTTACTATCACTTTTTGTTTGGCAAATATAAGACTCATCAACATACTCAGTAGGACACTGTGATTCATTCTGGGGTAAAGCTGATGGGTCCACTTGGTCCTTGCCATAGCAGAAAAAATAAGAACTGTGCTTCCCTAAATAAAAGGAGTAAGCTGTAAATTTTTTCTACTGAGATAAGTAGGAAAGACATGATAGTTATAGCACATTTTTTATATTTTACCTCAGTAGAGTTTTTTTATAGATGCTAAAATAATATTATCATTACCTAGGCTTTTAAAACAAACTTAGTAGAGCAACATAAATGATTGAGTTGCCAAAATTCAGAGATATTTCAAATTCAGTGATGGTGAAAACTAGTTGATAGGAAGACACCCACATCCCACCCTGGAAGCATACACACACGTTTTTTGAAGGATCAATGTGGGGAAGAACTGAACTGAATAGAAAGGGTGTTTTGTTTGTTTGTTTGTTTGTTTTCTTTTTTGCCAAATGGTATTCTACAGCAGGTCTCAGCCCAGTAACTACTTTAAACTTTGTAGGCATATCAGGTAAACACAAAGACACATTAAAAGGACATTCCACAAGATAGTGATATTGCTGAAGAATCACTCTCTTCCATATCTTGGTCTCAGACACTTCCCTGAGCAATACAGAAAATCTAAAATGTGTGCAAAGGTCAAGAAGAGTCTGACAAAACACTATTAATTTCTTCCCTTGGCATTATAGATGTAATAAAAATATTGAGCCAACATTTCCTTAATGAGGTCTGCAATAAAACTGAGGAAACAATTATAATTCTTTTAGCAATAATGTGAAATAATAATTAGAAAAAAAATTGTTAAAATCTGACAAAATGCTTACATTCCAGGATGGCAGTTCAGCAGCATTTTATTTTAAAATAATAGCATGGATGATGATGATGATAATGATGAAGAAGAAAATGAAGATAGACAATTAGATGGAAGAAGAGATAGATAGTAGATAATATAGATACACTCATCTATGGACTAAGAATCTTCCTCTTGGATAAAAAAATATTATTAGATCTCAATTTATTCTGTGAAATGAAGGGAGACTGGATCAGACATAAGATAATTTCCAATTGAAGATGATAAGATTTACTTATTAAATTCAAAGATTGTAAAAATATTAATAATTCAAGTGATTGTAAGGGAATCTTTCAAAGAAATTAATTACCTTGGGGATGTGAGTAAGAATCTGCTGAAGCTGAACATTATTCTGTACAATTATATTGGCTAATAATAATAAAACCAGCATCGCTAGTATGGATTTCTGTTTTATTTTTTAAAAAGCTGAATGTATGAGGAGGAATAAGCCCAACCTAATCAGAGTTACATTCTAAAAACAAGAAAAGAAATGCATTATTACTTTATTTATGCATTATTATGCGATTATTAAAATCACATCTTCTCAAAGATATGTAATTGGTAATTGTTTTAGGGAATGACATTGAGTCATAATTTTATAGCATTGTCATTGTGATAATAAATGATTGTGGTAGCATAAATCTAAGATACATTCATATTCTCCAGTTATATTTCTACATCACTTGTTATTTGTTTACTTTTTAAATTTATACAGAGATGTCTCAAAGAGCTAACAGAAACTAATGTAAAAATCAGTCAAAAATGTTTTCAGATATCTAGATATATGCTTTCTATATATTATTGAAAAGATACTGCTATTTCTGGATATGGTACCCTACCATCAAAGGTATTCTGTCATATTATTTAGCACTGAATTTATATATTGTGCTAAAAAGAAATAAAATTTTTAGGTAGTGCAGGGAAACATACCATTGAAATATATGACCAAACTGACAAATTAATCTTCCCTGAAAAGTGGTACTTCTAAATAGAGAATCTCCCAGGAGTTGTATGAGTGCCTAGCACTATTTCTTCACAACATTAGCTGCAGAGAAGCATGTTTCAGGGGATGTGTGTGCCCCACTCCATTATGGCACAGCTGTAGCTAGAGAGACTCTCCTGTACCTAATGTATGTGGCACTGACCCATGCATGCAACAGTGTTGCCATATGCTTCTTTGAGAAATAGGTACTCAAGGAAACTACCCAGGTAAAGATTTGGGAATGAGGGTGACTTAGAAACTGATTCTTTTCCCTTAATCATTAGGGGAAAGTCTATTGGTTCACTAAGAAAACATTATTACTGAATAGAAATTCTATTTTATCATCTTAGCATTAATTTCTAGTGCTTAATACACTATAAGGTGGTGGTGTAGATGATGTCATGATTTTAATGTCCAGATATATTCATTTCTAGTAATTTTCACAACAGTGACAAATCTGTATATCTTGATGGATTATAAGAGGTATTATCTCACCATGAATGGGAAGCTTAAAATCTCTTGTCAATGGCAATCATTTCTAAATGATTGTTGTCAAATTTAATAATGGTTTGCTTAATTTTTAAACAATATTGTTGTTATTGAATTCAAGAAATGAATTTGATATTTTTTAAAAAGTAGCATAATAATATCAGTGTTCAATAAAATATGTACTATCATGAATCTTGGAGTCAAGAGAAATGTGTTCATTTTTGTCTTTACTAATTTAGCTGTAACTTCTGGGGGAGATTATTAACTTTAATACTTTCCCATTGGTAAAAGGAAAAGTGTATCTATACCAGAGAATTTCTGCAATGATCCACTTAATTTTCAAACAAAAATTTGAAAAAGTAGGGATATAGTAGGCAATATTGTAAACTCTTATAATGATATCAATAATAATTTTTATTTAATGTTTTATATATTTATTTTTTAGCTTTAGGTGGACACAATAACTTTATTTTTAATTTTTGTTTGGTGCTGAGGATCAAACCCAGTGCCTCATGAATGCTAGGTGAGCACTCTACACAGAGCCAGAACCCCAGCACAAAAATATTCTTTTTTTTAAATCACAACTAGTTTATCACTTTCAGATATTCTAATTTTGCAACATTAGATGAACTGATTTTTCATTGCATTAAGAACATCAAAAATATTTCTGAAACCATATTCTTTTACTTGGAATCCAAAATGTTCAAAGAGATGTTCTAACATAAAACATTTCAACACATTGAAAATCCAGCTTCTCTTGATTTCAAATATTTTTATGGAGTTATTCCTTTATATTATAATTTATATTAGAATGAATGATCTGATTAGACCCAGTGTTACCGATACTAAGTTTAAATACTTTTTTTAAAGATTTTATTATTTGACTATAGTTTTTGTTGATGTACTTTATAATGTTTATCAAAGTTTATTCTGGTCCTACTTTTTTATCTATTTCATGAATTTTGATCAGAAATAGAAGTTGTATTTTGTCAGATATTTATTGAAAGGATCATTGTTTCTTATGTAGTCTGCTAATATAATCATTACATTGATTTTTCTAATATTAAATCAACTTTGACTCCTTTTTATAAGTCCCACTTTGGTATGAAATATTATAACTTTATATATCTTATAGTTCAGCTGCTAAATTTTATTAAAGATTTTGAATTTATGGTCTTGAGAGGTATTTGTATTTTTTTCTTTGTAATGATTTAATTTTTGATGTCAGAGTACCAAATAGAATGAGGCAGCACTCTTTACACATGTCTGGAAGAATATTTTTTAGAATTTGTATTATGACTTGTATTTTTTTTTTTTAACTAATTGTGAAACCTACCAGTGAATTAGTCAGACGTTAGTGTTTTTGACAGGCCTATAATTGCAAATCTCAAGGCTATTCTGGTCATCAGTTTTAAGTGAAACTTGTGTTTTCCAAAGAAGTTGCTCATTTTATCTAAGTTATTGAATGTGTAAAATAAGTCATCGTGTAGCATCTCCATGTTATCATTTTACAATATGTATGCCACTGTCAACACTGTGCTTATTCTGGAATCTTGCTCCATGTTTCACAACAGGACATCTTCCTCTCTACCCACTTCACACTGCTGTTGATTCTCCAAATCGTGAGGGAAAACATGGATCTCCAGACAATGACAGTGACCAGTTAATTCACACTATATTAGTGGAATGAATTTCCTCTTAGTGAACATAAGTAGAAAACTCAAAGCACTTTAATGTTGCCATCAATATATTAGGGATCACTGAGTTTTATAAATATTAGGAAGGATTCAGGAGAATTGTTTTCCTTGGATGACCATTTTGATGAGGTTTGAAACTAAAAGCACTTTGAGGCTTAACTTGTAAGTATTAGAGTGACATTTTTTTCCTGGTATCAATTCCAGGTTTAGATAAAAATTTTGGAAAAACACTACATGCATGTGTGTGTGAATGTACATTTGTGTCTATGACCTAAATATAGTTCATTTTGGATCTTCATGAAAATTTAAATGAATTTTCTCTTGCCCATTTATGATGAGGTTTTTTAAAGAAGACAAATCCATTTTGTAATTGAAATACTGATGATCCTGTAATGTATCTGATTTATTATAATTTTAAATATTTGAACATTAAAAATAATAAACTAATAGGAAAATATGCATTAGATGCATATGCATATAGATGAAATTTATATTGATGTAATGAATAAGGAAAAAGTAAATCATCAAAAACTATTTGTTTCACTTTTTTCTGCTTTATCAATAGCAGAGATCTTTTTTTCTCACTAATTTGGTGGGTCTACATTCTGAGAAAGGGTATTAACTGTTCTTGAAGTAAATGTAAACATAAGGGGGTATTTTGAGAAGTCTCTGCCTGTCTTGGCTATATCAGCTTGATACATAACATCATCTCCGGGGCTGGAGATGTGGCTCAGCGGTAGCGCGCTCGCCTGGCATGCGTGCGGCCCGGATTCGATCCTCAGCACCACATACCAACGAAGATGTTGTGTCCGCCGAGAACTAAAAAATAAATATTAAAAATTCTCTCTCTCTCTCTCTCTCTCTCTCTCTCTCTCTCTCTCTCTCTCTCTCTCCTCTCTCACTCTCTCTTTAAAAAAAAAAAAAAAAAAAACATCATCTCCTGCATTTCCACATGTCTTTCTCTTAGGGTATAACAGTGGTTATCAATAGGTAACACTATTCTTCAGACTTTAGTTGATAAACATAATATACTGCATTTAAAATCTCCAAATGTTTAGTAATATAGGCAGTGAGATCACATAGACTGATTCTAGTGCTTCTTGGCTCTTAGAGGATTATTTTGACCATATTTCATTCAGTAAAGATCAACTGCTGTTATTGCTATTGCTGTTCATATTCTTGCTGTGATATTTCTCTGATTTTTGCCCCTAACAATAATATTGCCTTAGCTAATATCCAAGTTTACAGTATATAAATGTATTGTACAATTAGAGCTCACAAAACCCCATCTTCCTAAATACAGGCAAGCAAATCTGAAAACCTTTAATTTTAGCTTTAGCCCCAAAGAAGCTGTACTAAGTGGCATGTCCCTTCAGAGTCACTGAACTAAAGGTATCATTTATCAATTACATCTCTTTTTTTTTTGCTCATATTCCTAAGAAAAGACAACCAGAGTAAAAAAAGAGATCAATTGATTGAACTCTTTCTAAAAGGATGAAAGCTCTAAGGTGAGATCAACCTTTTGTTGAATTAGAATAGAAATCCTTTCTCATCCTTTCCATTCATAAATATTACTTTTTATTTTCATTATTATACTTCTCCCTTTGGTGAGAAGATTGCTAGTGGTTATTAATCATTTTTTAGAAAACCATAGAATAATGGCCGAAGATGTTAGCATGAATCTATATTCCCAGATTCAAGTGTTTGGCAAGATTGTGACACTGTTCTCCTAACTGAATTTCTTAGAAATTATCCAGTTGCATTGTTAGAATTTGAGTTCTCAACAATTGCACCATGTATAATCCTGTAAAACAACAACAACAACAACAACAACACTAGTTTTAGGGCAGTTTACAAACGATTTGAGCAAAATGCACAAAAATGTCCCATATGTTCCCTGGACCTACACACAGCCTCTCTTATTTTAACATCCCCACTGAGTACTTTAACTGCAGCAAAAGCTCTGTGTTTTCTGCTTGTTCATCACTTCTTCCCCCACTAACTCATGAATAAAATTATTGCTCTTTATTGTTTATACAGATTTGACTTTTCCATAAAGATATCATATAATTGGAACCATGTAGTGACTATCCTTCTCAGATCAGCATCTTTCACTTAGACATATGCATTTAAGTTTCCTTAATGTTTTTAATGTTTTTTTTTTCTTTCTTTCACTGCACACAAACACACACATACACACACACACACACACACACGGAGTGTGTAGGGGGTGTCCCAATACCATACTATTTTGATTACTGTAGCTTTATTGCAAGTCCTGAAATTGGGCAGTATTAGTCTTTCAGTTTTGCTCTTTTTAAATATTGTGTTGACAGTTCTGGATCTTTGATCTTCAATATAAAATTTAGAGTTACATTATCAATATCCACAAAATGATGAGATCGTGATTGAGATTTCATAGAGCCTATACTTCAAAATGAGAAGAGCAGACATGTTGACAATACTGAATCTATCTTATATATATAATATTTCTTCATTTAGTTTTTATTTCATAGTTTTCCAGAAAAATAGAATTTATATATTCTACTTATCTGTGTGTATATATACATACACACACACACATTCGTACAAATATTCTAGAGGGTTTAACAAATTAGCATATATGATGGGAGGTTAAATGGTCATATGATGGGAGGTTAAATGGTCTTATGATGGCCCTGTACACCTAGAGATCTGGGAAAATCAGTAGCTTCTCAGGCCAGAGAACTGAATTCCTCAAAATGAGATGAACCAATGATACAGCTCCATAGGAGACTGAGGTTTTGGAACACCCCTGAAGAGTCATGGATGCAAGTTTAAAAAGGCTGAAGAATCTGGATTCTGACATCCATGGGTGACACTAGCAGCAGAAAATACCAGAAAAATAAGGGTCCAACATGTCTGTGCGCAAGCTTTCCCCATTTTGTTCCATCTGGGCCTCCATCTATTAAATGCTGCTGCCCACTTTCAGGATGCATCTTTCCCATCCAATTCACTAAATCTCATTCCAATCTTCTCTGGAAAAACACTCACAGATACACCTGGTGTGTCCTTTACCAATTTTGTAAGTGTCTTTCAATGTAGACAAATCAATGACAATCAAAATTAGCTAGCAATCACATTTTTAAAAAATTTATCAATCTTGTCCAGTGTAAATATTTTGTATTATCATATTAATAGCAGAAAATGACAGATGAACTTAGTTCTCCTTCATAAATATCCTTAGAATCCCTTTCCATTTATTTGTGTTTCATATTTTAAAGTCCCTTCAGGCTTAGTTATTGAAAATATTGCAAAGTATATTTCAGTGAAGACAATCAATGAAGAAGAACCCCAGTTATTTCTCAGTTGGCCATTGTGACAAAACTCAGATAGATTTGACCCTGTATCCACTGTCAAAAATATTATTGAACTTTTAAAATTTGATTCATAGAATTAAACTCTTACAATACCTTATGAAATAGTGTAACATGCCATAAGTATAGCCCATGGTAGACAGGGCCAGCTGACATATTTGAAAGTCATTCTAAAAAAGTTTAAGAGTTTGCAAAGAGAATAAAATATCAACTTTTATTTCTATAATACAATATACTTTAATTTTAGCTTTAGCCCCAAAGAAGCTGTACTAAGTGGCATGTCCCTTGTGTAGCATCTCCTTGTTATCTTTTTAAAAATGTTAACATTATTGTTTATATATATATATATATATATATATATATATATATATATATATTCCAATATAATTCTGTTTCTAAAGAGGCTGTATGTGAGAAAAGATAGGACTCTTATCTGTCCTATATATATATATTTAAATCTCAGGAACTCTTTTTATATTTTTTTAAATCTCAGGAATTTTTTTTCTGTAAAATAAAAGTTGTTAGCTTTATGAGTTGTACAAACTTTTAGAAACTTTTTTGCTTTCCATTCCTATATTTCCTCCCCAAACATTAGGAGGATCAATAGAACAAGATAAAGCAATTAACATACAAAAAGAATGCAGTAATTAAAAAGCTAATGAAGAAATTATATTTATCTAAAATACTACTTGATGTTGCCAGGGGAAAAATATATATGTTGTGTCCACAGTTCTGAAAGAATGAAATGGGATGCTGAGTTGTTGGTAATTATGATTAATCCTTGATATAACTTTGTAGTTTAAAGGTAAACAGCTATCATTCTTAACTTTATTATACAGTTACTAGACAAATCACTAAAATACACACAGTAACTCCTAGTGATATTCATGAATTTATTAGAATGTTTTTCTAAAACACATTTTAATCATAGCAAATTTTCTTCCTGTAGTATACAATTATTCAGCCAAGTGACACTAGAAAATAACATGTCCCTGGGTTGCGCAACCCCAAGAGACACTTGAGTATATTTTCAATTTCAAAAGGGCATACAAAAACTACAGTCAGAAACAAATATCAATGTTGATTTTCTAATGTTCTGATTTTAAACACATCTATTACTTTTTTATGATGATCTGAGTCTCAGTAGGCCAAGTTATCTAACATCACTTATTTTGCCTTTCAATATCTGAGCAATAATTCAAAGTTTAAATAGCAAAGAAAGGAAAATTCTATATATTTTTTCCTAAGGCAGAAAGTCATCATCTGATTATTTATTATCATCTCTCTGCTTCTCCTAGCTAAATATTATATTTTATCTTTGCAGAACACCAAAAGGTGGTGAGAAGGTAAACCAATTAAGTAAATATCTGAGAAGTTGAGTAAAAACAAAGCAGTACTCTTATGAGAAACAATCTAACAGAAGAAGACAACCCATACCTAGCATTTACCAGCCTTTAATTCAGTAACAAAAGACAGAGTAGGTATGGTGGGCTCACTCTTCCCCTGGATGAAATGAACTCCAGTGAATAATATTAGCAATGAGGATCTATGAGTAAAATTTCACTATAAGTAAATGCAGTAAACAAAGGGGAAAATTCTCATCTCTCCTCCCCACAGAGACATGATAACAAGGGTCATTAGCTGCAAGGATCCACAAGTAGCCTCTTGCCGGGAACCTCTTTGGCTAATGAAGCCTCCTCCCGGAGAGATACTATGTAGCCATTGGAATGCCAAGAAAGGTGAGATCATGGCCCATGAAACACCTCTTCTTATGAAACCAGAGACCCTTCTACTCCAACTAAAAGATATCCTAAGACTCAGGGTAGACTCAGGTAGGAGAATTCAAATCACAGCAGATGCTTACCAGACAAGTTTAGCTCTATAAAGGCTCTAAAAATTAAGATATCATCAGAACCACAGTCCACAAAGCAGTAATGTAAAATTGTGTGCTAAACCTAAGAATATGACTTCCTAGTAGAATAATGAAGTTAAATAAGACTTAGAGTCTCCTAACATCACATCTAATAAAGAACTGTTGCCCAATGCTTTTAAAGTAACTCTTAAAATTCAACAAGAAAAAATAAATAACTGAACAAAAGATCTAAACTGATACCTCACAAAAGATGATTATATATACATATATATATTATATATATACACAGAGATACAGATATATGTATATATATGATATCTATCTATACATAGATATATAAACATGTGAAAAATGTTTCATGCTACATCATTAGAGAGCTAAACATTTTTAAAAATACAAAGCCAGCTCTACATCCCCAGTAGAAAGAATAAAATGTAAAATACTGGCAACACTGATATGGCAAAGTTGTGGAACAACAGGAATTCTCATTCATTGTTGGTAGGATTACAAAAATGAACTGCTACTTTGGAAGAGTTTGCAGTTCATAACAAAACTAAGTGTCCTCTTATCATATGATCCAACACTGATAGTCCTTGGTATTTAGCCAACAAATTTGAAAAGTTATGTGCACAAAAAAATGCATATGAATATTCATGAAAGTCTTATTTATAGTTGCAATGGATAAAATTCATAAAATTCAATGATAAAAAGAAATGGGTCATCAGCCATGGAGAAACATGTTGGAACCTTAAATACATATTGTGAAGTAAAGGAAACTAACTTGAGAAAGACAAAGTATATCATTCCACTCTAAAATATTCTGGAAAAGGCAAAATAATGTAGAAAATAAAAAAATCAGTGGTTTGTGAGGCACAAAAGAAGAAAGAGGATATGGAACTTGGGGTATTGTTAGGGTAGAGAAACTATTCTGTATGTATTTGTCAAAACCCATAGAATGGACAGCACAAAGGTAACCATAATGTAATCTTTGCACACTATTTGGTTAGTAACAATGTATCAGTATTGATGTTTCATATCATATTTAATATGAGTAGAATTTTTTTCTTATTACTATTAAACCTATCAATTTAGTGCTTTGGAGGCTATTCTATTTTTAGTAAACCTTTAGCTTGGTCATAATACTAAAAACGGTCTGTGTTTATTCAACCAAAGTTGTTAATATGGATTCTTTTCACAGAATTAGTTATTCTTATTCATTTTTTTCTGATCAGAAAAAAATACACTGAGAAGGGTAGTTTGCATGTTTTCATTGCTATAAGTTTTCCATGGGTTGTACAGGGAGCTAGAGGCAACCTGAGACAAAAATAACCTTAGATATTTAATCTATTATTTTCTTTTCATGTATGTTATAACAACATATTAGTTAGGAAAATGACCTGCTTATTAACAGGAATTAATTATTATTAAAAATTATACCAGTCCCATTGTCCATAGGTAAGAATGAACATAATAATAACTTGTTTTACTTTGTGTAATCTAGCATCCAGTGTATATCCTAGAAGACCCAAAATAATTGACTTGGTCTCATTTTATGAAAGAACAGCCAGCTTTTGCTTGTATTCTTTGTGTGTTTGAGTCACAAATCATCATATATGCTTCCAGAGGATTTGATTTTTCTTGAATTCATTCTGTGAATATTTATTTAGCTCCTTATAGGCACTGTATAAGACATTAATATATAGTAGAAGCACAATTATAGATGGTTACTTTCTGATAATAGAAACTAGAATTTAAAATATATAACCAAACAAATATACATGTACAAAATGAAATTGTTATAAAAAGGTATAAGATTACAAGAATGGCTATTAAGTAATAGACACCTGAGTTGTCATCAAGGCACCTACTAAATTCAATTTCAAAAATAAGGTTTATAAAAATTCCCTCATTTCCTCTCCAATTGTCTGAATATCTATGAAAAGACTTCCTACAAAAGAGTTATAAATAAAACATGTTAACTTTAATGCTGTCTCAATTATTCTCAAGATCACATAAGGAAGAAAAAATGGAATGCTTAACAAAAAAGAAGTTAAATTGTTAGTGTCTTTAATTACTACAGTTAAGTTATAGTGAAGGAAAGAATTAAAGTTGCTTAGTGGCCTCCATATCATTAAGAAAACTGGGTTGTTACTTATTCATTCAAGAAGAAAAATTACTTACCCTCCATAGTATCTGGTGATTATAACAAATGGGGCATTATCCAAAAGAGTCTCCAGTATCTCCAGTGTCTTCAGTCTGGGCTTTCTCTCTGTAGCACAACCCCAGATATGCCCAGATGTGCTAAGCATACTTTCAGTGAGGACTAATGCTCAAATATGCCATTAAGGCAGTGCTACCTTGAAAAAATAACTCATGACCCAACCTCTCTTTTTAAATTTCTTTTCTGCTGAATAATAAGCTGTTTTACTAGGTCAGTGAGAAACTACATAAACTGCATCACAATAAAATATCATTATTAAATGGAGCATATATTATTCCTACTTAACAAATGAGAAAAGAGCTAGAAGGTGTCTAATATGTGACATATTTTTGGTGATCCTTCTGTCTTGATATCAATTATATGTTGCCATGATAACTATGCTCAGGTCCACATGCAGAAGATATGATACAATTTTGAATTTTTAAGCACCTTTATGTATTTATGAAATCTTTACACAGCACGTACTATGTGTCAAGGTGAGACAACAGAGGAAACTATGGCATACAGTTAAATGGCATAACCACAGTCACAAAGTCAGTGCAGGGCAGATTTGGGATCTTAATCCAGACTGGGCTCTGTATTCAATAATTGGCTTTCTCAATAACAGCTTTGAATTCTGAATTCACTATTCAGAGGCTATAATTGAAACAGATGGAATGTAACAATTAAAATGGATGAAAAATAAGGCTAAAACAATTTTTATAACACTTATGACTTTAGATTCCCAATATTAAGCACATTTGCTGTAATGTATCACAATGCCAAATGGTTCCTTTTGGAGAATTTATTTTCAATATAAATATTTAACATAACTAGCCTATATATTCTTTTTAGAATTTAATATTCTAATCATTTATGTCAAACTTAGTTCAATTTACTAGAATGTTTGATTTACGACAATGAGTTTTCTAAGTATGATAGAAAATAGAGATACCTGTAAAAACTCAGACATTGTCTAAACATTGGACATTTTATCATCAAAACCAACCACAATAATGATTTGCACTCACTAGTAGAATGAAAATGAAAGCAAAGTCTTAAGCAGCTTCATTAATCATGTTTAATACAATTAATAACTGGCTTATCATTTTTAACCTAGAAGAAATACAGGGGAAATATTAAAGTAAGTACAGGAACATTTCCTCTGGGGAGAATTATGTAGTATAAATTAAAAATTACCTAACATAATTTATTTCTTTTAGCATGAGGATATCTCTCAATTCTTAATGATCAAACATTTGGTTTAATGAATTTTATACAACCAACACTAGAGATAAAAACATATTTAAATGCTCGATGAAATGTATTCACAAATATCACTTGGTTTCTTCAAATTTGGTTTGTCCACATCTGAATTTGATTCCTAAACAATACAATTGTTATTCATATTCTCCCCTCCCTATCACCCACATAATCCTGAACTTCTAAGATGTATTCAGTAATAAACAGCAGACATCTAATAATCAGTCCAAATTTCTCTCTGTTCTCCATTCACCCTCATTTGACTTTTTATCAAGTCTTACAGAATTTTCTTTCTGAGTATTACTTTTAAACCAATTTATTTTAGTCAGTTTTTTTTTTTTTTTTTTTTTTGCTGCTGTGAAACTGTATCACAATTGTAGAGGAGGAAGAGTTTATTTGAGAGCTCACAGTTTCAGAGGTCTTAGTCCAAAAAAGTTCTGCTCCATTCCTCAGGGCTTTAGGTGAGGCTGAACATCATGGCAGAAGAGTTTGGTGGAAGCAAGCAGATCACACCATGATGATCAAGAAGCAGAGAGAGAGGCTTTCCGCTTTCCAGATACAAAATATATACCCCTCAGCCACATTTCCAATGAACAACCTCCTCTAGTCATACCCACCTGCCTCCAGTTACTACTCAATTAATCCCATCAGAGACTAATTCACTGATTAGTTTAATGCTAGAACCCAATCATTTCTCCTTTGAGCCTTCTTGAATTGTCTTACAGGTGAGCTTTTGATGGACACCAAATCTAAACCATCCTATCCCTATTTCTTTCATTTCTTAGTTCATCTCTCTATTGATGTGTCACCTGGACTTTTAGGATCTCCCTTTATCCAGCTTTGTCACTGTTGAGATGATCTTCTAAATTGGAATCAGACTCATCTTTTTTAAATAAAATGAGTGTGTTACTCATTTCCTTGTTTAGAAATCCTTAGTTGTTCCCCACTCATTGAAGGAAGTGCTTAATCTTCTTAGTCTTTCATAAGGGCCCTTGATGAAGTAATCCAGATGAATTAATTCAGCATCTGCCCTCTATGCTCTGTGCTTTATACTGTAGTTTCCAACACATCCTATTTTATTTTATAGGTCAACGATTTATTCCTATGCTTTTTCATTTGAAAAAAACTCTTCATTTGGTTAACTCCCCTCAATTTTTTACATTACTGGTCAGCTGTTATTTTCAACAGAAAATCTTTGCTGAGCTATAATGACTAGAATATTTATTATTTTCAGTTCTCTTTAAGCATCTTTTACATATGCACAGCATAAAACTTATTGTAAATTAATGACATTAAATTATCTTAAAACTGTTAAATAATTCTGTCTTAACTATTTCATTGGATACTCCTCTGGGGCCAAATAACATTCCCTTAGAAAGATCAGACTTAGAATATTTCATGAATGTAACTAATGTTCAATATACTTTGGTTGAACTTTAATATAATTATGTACTTCTATTTGCATGTATAAAAGCACACTTGTTTAGTCTTAGTAATTTAACACTAAACCAATTTTTAAGGAAGAGTATCATATCATTGATACATAAAGTTTATGATTTTTCATTTGTATTAATATGTGTTTTAGAAAAAAGAATTAAACAATAATGAGTAGCATATGATAGAATTATAAAATGTCTAACTTTAATGGACATTTTTAAACATCAAGTTAAGAAATTAAGTACATACCTATATATATATATATATATATATATATATATATATATAGAAAGAGAGAGAGAGAGAGAGAGAGAGAGAGAGAGAGAGAGAGAGAGAAACATGTTTTCAGAAAGAGTTTATTTTTAGCAACAAGGAAAATAAAATGTCAAAGTTATCTTGTGAGAAGAAAAATGAATAAGTTTTATTACTTCTAAAATATGAAACTCTGGAAAAGAGTCATGTTGAGGTAATTTGTATTGACTATAAAATTTTTAAGTAGATATCCAACCTCACAGCTTTAATGTTTAAGAGCTTATATGTTCTTTTTTTAAGAGTAATTCTTCCTCCCTGGGGATAGGAAATTGAACGTTTTACAACTATATCTGTCTCTATTAAAAATAAAAATGAAATTAAAACACATTTAATTTTTCTCTTGTTCTGAAGAAAAAAAACTACAAGCATGAAGGTCACTTGCAAGCCAAATGTTTACAAGAATGACCCATCTAACCACTGAGGATTCTGTCTTGATATAAATGAGCACCTTAAACCATAAATTGGTGCTTTTCAGAGAGGTACTGAAAAATAAACTGTTATAAAATTGTCAGCAGCTGCCAACCAGAGAACTGATTCTGTAATTTAGTGAGAAACTAAAAAGATCAAAATCACATTTCTGCCTTTTAACAGGCCTTTGGCTGTTGCACAGAACCTGCTAATAGCATTGGGAGAAGGAAAGGAGGCAGTAGAGGTCATAGGCCCACTTCACACTGCTGGGAAAATGGATGTGCCTATTCTTACACAGTGCTGAGTCCTAGCAACAAAAGACTAAAAAACTACCGGCCTTGCTCTCAGAGAATTCATTACACAAATTCCAACAGAAAATCTTGGTATGCAAAGAACAATTACTATAACCATTAGTAATCACATGTGTTTTGTTTACCTCTTTATTTACTGGCACAAAATTATACACAATCTTTGGCTTACCCTGGGGACTGGATTCAGAAGAATTAGACACTCTTCATGATTTTACACATTTTCCTTCTTTAGGCTACTTGGTGAATACCTCCTGTGAATCTATTCCTTACGATAGAATAATTATTATGTATAATTTTGTACATCTCTGTATATTCCAATATCCTAATACACCAAACTTGACTCCAGATTTTTACTATTCTACTCTTAGCACTTAACAGTTATGCAAGAAAGTGGTTTTTTTGCTTCATTTTAATTTTTTTATTTTTGGTCTTATAAAAGACCAGACTCCTTATTCAGTTAGAATAGCATAGAAACATTGACGGTACGAAATGAACACTAATTAATTGAATTTTTTTAAAGAGCTGGGATTATATGTGGAATACACAAAAATATACACTGTCCTTTTGAGGAGCTAGATATTTAACAATATTTAGTGGTCTTTCCAAAGAAGATCTCAGTAAATAATCATGGTAACAAGACTTAGTAGGTTACACACACACACACACACACACACACACACACACACACACAAAGAGTTTAGAGAATGATAGATCTCTTGTAGTCATAATTTCAAAGTATAGCCCAAAGTCTGTGCCATGGATATCCTGAAAATAGTGCTGATTCTTATTTTACTTTAATTATTATTGTTTATCATTTTAAGTTGACAGCTTATCTCTCCCAGGTATACTTAATATTCAACATGTCCCCTTCCTGAAAATTCGCTTTCTTTAATGTGCTTTAATTTAAAGACTCCTGGGAATTCCTAATACTGAACACACAATGTGGGACTGTGTTCCCAAATGTAGTCATTAAATTTTCTTTTCCCTAATAATTGAAATCTCTTCAGAAATAAATAAATATTTTAGGAGCATAAAGCCTATCTAACTTATAAGAGCCAAAGTTTTATGGAAATATTGCCCCAAAAGGTGTGATTTTAATTTAAAAATAAAAATTTTATCTCAATATTGAAATTATATTTCACATATTTTATTTGCAAGTTTACACTTTACTATTTTAAATTTTACTAGTTTTGTATATCTACTCACATTATTTCTCATTGATGAGTTTCAAAAAGTTAATCATACATCAATCTTTTATCAATTAATTATTATTTTAAAAGAGGACTTATAAGTTAAAAATACCACACCATTTCCTTTTTAAAGGAAAAACAACTTGTTAAACAATCTTTCTTTAAATTTTTGCTTTTTTATGTGTAAGTTTGTTTAAAACATGGTAGAGTAAGTACTATTTTCTTAATTGCAATCACATATACCATTGCTAAGACAGTCAAGAGAAAGTTTGTTGACTGGTGAATAGAGTCAGAATATTAAAATGAGTTGATTTACAAATAGATGTAATAACAGATTTACAAAAAATGAGTACAATTTTTAGATCTATTGTTATAGTTTAGATATGAAGTGTACTTTAAAATATTTCTATTTTGATGCAGGATTATTCAAAAGTGAAATGATCTGATCAAGCAGTTTTAACCTAATTACTGGGTTAATCCATTTAATCCATTTGAAGGATTAATATTTTGAAAGGAATGTTGAACTATGGGATAACTATAGCCAGGTGGGGAGTGAATGGAGGAAGTTGGTCACTGAGGGATATGCCCTTGGAGATTATATCTTGGCCTCATTTCTCCGTTTTTTTTTTTTTTTTTTTTTTTTTTTTTACTCTGCTTCCTAGCTGCAATGTGCTGAGCAGATTTCCTCTGCCATACCCCGGTGCCATGATGCTTCCCATCACCTAGGACCCAGAACAAAGAATCGGTGGACCATGGACTGAACCTCTGAAACTGTGAACCAAAACAACCTTTTTCATCAGCTAGATTATTCTTGTCAAGTATTATAGTCAGTGATGAAAAGCTAACCAACCTGTTTCATAATAATAGGATGAAATGTGGTGGTGGGGGGGGCGGGTGGAGAAAGAAAAGGAAAAGCTCAAATACTATTTAATTCTCACATAACCAGAACAAAACTCTGCATATCTACACACATATCCAACTTGTTGTTTATCAAAAATTCTCAGTTACAAAAGAAAACATTATCCATTGAACATAGAATGGGACTTCTTACTCTTTTTTTTTCCTCCTTTAATTTATAGATAGTTTTTTCTTCTTCTTTTTCGTAATATGCTTTATTTGTTTCTGTCCCTTTCTACCACAAATCTTGGCTAGACTGAATCTCAGCCAGTACTTCTTCCCTTAATTCAGAGGCCCCATTTTGTCATCTTCTTTGGAAATTTAGCGTTCATGTTATTCTACAAAAGCTTTGTTGTTCCTTGTCTAACAATTCCCAGTCCTGTGAACCATTTAGCTTATTTGTTCGTTGTCACTTGAAACATCACCACCTCTGAACAGGATGCATAAAAAAGCAACTCCTTTTACTGCCACATAACTGTTCCTCACACTATCAGGCACATTTCCATACATCTTACTTAACTTTACCAATGAGGTAAAGATAAGTGACAATGTAGTTGTGTACTTGGGAGCAGAAGGAAAAAAAAGTGGAATTAATATAATACTCTGAATACAAAGGGTAAAATATTACTTATATACAGACTGCAAAGATGTGCTCTCCAATCTAAACTTAATTCTCTGTACTCAACTCACTCATCCAAAGAACCTCTTTGAAAACTCTAAGATACTTTTGCTCTCCCCTTTGATGAAATGTATTCCACTGTCACCAATAGATATTGTTCTGAGTACACAATTTGTCCTTTATTCAATTCCTTTTCATCCAAACAAACAATATGACACATAAATCCTCCATAATACCTTTAATAAGAAGAAGGCTCTGCGGAACATGCAAGTGTGGGTTTAGCTATAATTGGAAAGATTTTTGCATTGTCTCTTAATGAAAGAGAAAATGAAGCTCTTCACCAATTTAAGTCATTATGAGATTATAGAAATTTTATCAAATTTTCTTCAACTCAAAATTTAATTATTAATTAAAATACACACACACACACACATACACACACACACACACACACACACACACACACTATTCCCAAACACAAACACATATTCTCAGATTTATAATGCTATTTGAAATTATA
Organism: Urocitellus parryii; assembly: GCF_045843805.1. Taxonomy (NCBI): domain Eukaryota; kingdom Metazoa; phylum Chordata; class Mammalia; order Rodentia; family Sciuridae; genus Urocitellus; species Urocitellus parryii. The sequence continues at coordinate 1,272,428 of NW_027553327.1, forward strand.
TTGTAGGGTCTTTTAACTACACTCATACTGCCAGCTGCATGTGTGGTTGACAGAGGTCATAATTTATGCCATTCATTTTGCAGCACAGTAGCAGCCTGCACAATTGTCTGCACATTAATAAGAAATATTGGAAATGGGGTCACTTACGAGGCCAATTTGTGTTTAGCACAGACTGCAAGTAAACACCAACATCTTCATTTTTCATCTTAATTTTAGATCAAATCCTTAACTTCATTTCTAGTCAATTTGGCATGACATGGGGCCACGTGATTGAGTTCTTGTCAGTAAAACATGAGTGGAAATGGTGTACGCTGCTTCTTCCAATCTGACCTTTAAAACATCTCACATCATCCTCCAAGGAGTCCCCACCCTTGCATCATGACAGATGTAGAGGCTTCTAGAAGAGAGTTGTCAATCTCTTAGCTTCTGGTCTCCTATCTCAGAGACTTGCAAAATAAGGCAACAGAACTGAGTAGTATTTAAGCTTAGATTTTGGGGATGGTATAAATGCCATATCTGTTCTCATTTTTTCCCATACAAATTAAGCACAATTAATTCCTTAAAACAAAATGCATTTTTTTAAACAAAAGCAAAAGAAAGCCCTATTTCCTATTGATATAGCCTATTCTCTATTTCTCTGTCTGACTTAAAGTACTTTACTTTCTGAAGTACCTACAGTCCTAGAGGTTCAACCCAAATACTTTCTTTTTATGGACATAGGCTTCTTTAAACATCCTGTTTTGGGGTGTTCTGCTTTGTTTTGTCATGGTTGTTGTTGTTTAATTCATGCTGTGTTTTTGATTTTCCTTGAATCGCTCTTAAGTTGCAAAGACAGGATAAATTCATTTACTTTAGTGAAAAAAAAATCACTTTAGACTATCACACTGCTTTATGAATAGCATTTAGAAATTCTGGAACTGATGATGAAAATGGACTTTAGAGAAAGAGATGGTTTCATATTGAAGACCTTGAGTATACTAGATGTGCCTGGAATGACAGGAAGTAAACCAAGAGAAAAATAGGATCAGAACACTACCTTAAAGAACAAGGAGAGAAATGAATTACAGTAGATGGGATAGAAAGAGAAAATGGGAGGGGGGGAAGGGGGATAGTAGAGGATCAGAAAGGTAGCAGAATACAACAGTTACTAGTATGGCATTATGTAAAAATGTGGATGTGTAACCGATGTGATTCTGCAATCTGTATTTGGGGTAAAAATGCGAGTTCATAACTCACTTGAAACTAATGTTTGAAATATGATATGTCAAGAGCTTTGTAAGGTTTTTGAACAACCAATAAAAAAAAAGAACAAGTGCAAGCCCAAGTAGCTGGATTGAAGACTATGTATTCATTAATTATTAGTCTTGACTAATTTTAATTCTATAACAGTTGTATTTAATGAGCTATTAAACCAATGAATACATATCAATTATAATCTGATGAAAACTCAGTGACTCTCTGTATAATGACCCCCAGAAACACATTTTAAATGTTGTGATATCAAAAATGTTGATTTCCTTAATCTCAGTATGTAAAATGCCTTACAGATATTTATTCTCCTTTTTAGTATTTATATACTTAAATATATCACTTAAATTTATCCACTTAAATATATCACTTAAGTGGATAAATTTACTTCAGAATATTTTGATCATAATCATCTGCAACTTTTTTAGACATTTGTAGATGTTAAGCTTAAAACCCATTTCCATGTACATATAGCTAGATAAGATAAATCTGAGCAAATTCCTACAATTTGTTTATTTGGTTATTTCATTCTTCTGCTGCATCACATTTTTCTTTCATTTCATTATCGCTCAGCTCAACACAAAATGCTGTTTGCTGGCCTGGCTGGTGAGATGAGCTTGGTTCAAAGGAGTTGGCTGTATCAATATCTAAGAAAACGGTGAAGAAACCACACAGCACACAAACATGAGTTTTTTTAACAACAAGGGAAGGACAGAGCTGTGACCCCAAGGGTCAGCTCCATGCTGGGCAGCATTGGAAAGAGCAAGAGAGCAAGCTTACCCGAAACCCCCCTGTTTATTGGGGAGAAGACATTCGATAGAATATTCCACCCAAATAAGGCATAAGGCAAGGGGTAGGATTTTAAAGGGTGGAGTCTTGCTTGGTGATGTCTTGGATCACTGAACTATTCAGGTAATAATAAAAATGACTGTAATGACAGTGGAAGTGTACAAGATTGATTCACATCTTGGTAAGTCATACCCATCTCAGGTGCTGTGTGGGATCACAGGCAGAGTAAGAGGAAAGGCACATTTGCGTTGCACAACCCAATCAATGTGCAATGCCAGACCAGTCCCCTCAAACATTCAAATGCACATAGCTCACACACACAGCCCATGGATGGCTTGCAACAATTGTATCCAACAATCAGTAGATTTAGGTGTATATTTTATTCATTGCTTCCTGACAAATATTTCACCATGTTCACTGATTTTTCAATAGCAAAAGAAAACTACAGCAAACCTTATTTTAACTTTACTCTTCTTAACACTTTCCAAACTAATTTTTTATCACTAATCTCCAAAACAGTATTGAGTTAGAAAGCAGGTGTGATTACCTAATGATAGGTATAGTGTTTTCTGATCCATATATGTCTCAGGGAGATATTTGGGATTTCTTCACAAATCTTGTTACTCAGAAGTTAAGGTTTTTGTAAAATGGTGAAAAAAGAATTCAATTGGGTTTTCACATTTAGTGCTATTAAGAGAATATATTTGAACATTTCTCACTGTCATTACAGTCATTTTTACTTATTAACTAAATAGTTCAGTCATCCAAAATGTATTTTGAAAAGCTAACAAAAACTTGATTAGTTTCTAATGTGATTTAATTTAATTTAATATAAACATTCTGATTTTTCATAAGTATTCAATTATATGGCATAAAATGTTTATGGCATAATGGAAATTTATATCTTGAAGTAATCCAGGCTTTGTGTTCTAGGTAAAATTATGTTCATCCCTAGGAATGTAGGTAGCATTGATATTGAGAAAAGCCATTCCTTCATTCAATTGTTCTACTAGGGCTTGCTTGTGCTTCTTGTTTCATGTTTGAAGTCAGATTAGAATAAAATCAGAGTCAGTGGGTTCTCTCAAGTATATTTAAGAATGGTCATAAGTATAATAGCAGTGCTTTTATACAAAAAAGAAAGTGGCATCCTTTTCAAATCATTAAGATAAAATTGAAATAATTATCATTTCATTAAGAACTCATTTTCCTAGATTTCATTTATTTGACCATTTTTCTATTTTGGATCAAAGCACTATGTAAAGCATAAGGAAAACGTATATGCTTTTTCAACCAAAATAGTGTGCTATTATTTATTTATATTATGCACTAGCTGTGGTAACAAAATGCCTGAATCCTAATGAGATTCAGTATTATGATTTAATCCTAATATACTTTCTTTTCAATTTTATTATCATAATAAATTAGGTATATTTTGATTCACAAAATGAGTAACATAATTAGAACAATATTTTATAACAAATAGTCAATCATATTTAGAAGATACAATGACGTAAAAGAGTGTTCAGAATAGTATCTATAGCTCTGATATTTAAGTAACTTAACTAAGCAATAATTTATGTCATGTCATCAGCAAAATCATGTCATCAGCAAATAGTATTAGTTTGAGTTCTTCACCTATTTGTATGCCTTTAATTTCTTTCTTCTAATTGCTCTGGCTAGAGTTTCAAGGATAATGTTGATTAGAAGGGGTGAAAGAGGACATCCTTGTCTTGTTCCAATTTTTAGAGGTAATACTTTCAATTATTTTTTTCCATTTAGAATGATGCTGGTCTTGGATTTAGCATATATAATTTTTTTTGATGTTGAGGTATGTTCCTACTATCTCTAGGTTTTCCAGTGTTTTAAACATTAAATTATTCTATTTTTGTCATTTTTTGCATCTATTGAGATGATCATATGATTCTTGTTTAAGTCTATTAATATGACAAATTTCATTATGCCACAAAGAAAAAACCAAACAGAGATAATATCCTGCATTCTATCAGTTCACAATGGAATGAAATTAGAAATCAACAATAAAATAAAAAATAGAAGCTACTCTAACAAATGGAGAATAGATAATATATTATTGAATGATGAATAGACAGTATAAGAATCAAGAATGAAATAAAACAATTCTTAGAGGTAAATAAGAACACTGATAAAACATATCAAAATCTTGGCACTCTATGAAGACAGTACTAAGAGGAAAGTTTATTGCATTGAGCACATTCATTGAAAGAACAAAAAGTCAAGAAATAAATGACCTAAGATTACATCTCAAAATTCTAGAAAAATAAAACAAATCAACACCAAAAGCAGTAGAAGACAGAAAATAATTAAAATCAGAGATGAAATCAATGAAATTGAAACAAAAGTAATAATTGAAAAAATTGACAAATCAAAAGTTGGTTCTTTGAAAAAATAAATACATAAACACTTAGTCATGCTAAAAAAGAGAAAAAAGAGAGAAAACTCAAATTACTAAAATACTAGATGAAGAAGGAAATATCACCACAGACATGTCTGAAATACAGAAGATAATTAGAAACTATTTTGAAAATTTATACTCCAGTAAAATAGAAAATATCAAAGACATCAACAAATTTCCAGAGACATATGACCTACCCAAACTGAATGAGGAGGTCATATATGATTTAAACAGATCAATTACAAGTAATGAAATAGAAAATGCCATCAAAATCCTACTAACCAAGAAAAGCCCAGGACCAGATGTACTTATAGCTGAGTTCCACAAGACTTTCAAAGAAGAATTAATACCAATACTCCTCAAAGTATTCCATGAAATAGAAAAGGATGGAACCCTTCCAAACTGATTCTATGAAGCTAATATCACCCTGACACCAAAACCAGACAAAAACACATCAGGGACATAAAATTTCAGACAAATATCCCTGATGGACACAGATGTAAAAATCCTCAATAAAATTCTGGCAAAATTGCATTCAAAAACATATTTTAAAAATAGTGTACCATGTTCAAGTGGGGTTCATCTCAGGGGTACAGGTTTGGTTCAATAAATGGAAACAAATATTTTTTAAAAAATCTTATTTTTATGAGAACTTTAAAATGTGTTATTTTAAAAAAAAAAAAAGATAATACATACTTGAAGATGTAGGTATTTAGAGAGATGCTTGTATCATTGAAGGAGGTGAAGGTGTAGAATGTTCCTTGATGATTTAAGAGACTGACATGTGTTGCTCCAAAGGCTCAGCCTGAGTGAGAACTTATTAACAGAACTGTCCAAAATAATGGACTTCCCGGAGCTAAACATATGCTGCATGGCCAATCAGTCAAGGATTTCTGAAATAGACTGAAGAAGATATAAATTGAACTTGAGGTAGACTAAAGATAGAGTTTGAACTTGCCCACATTTTTATCCTATTACTCAGTAGAAACCTAGTAGGTTTCTACCTTCCTTAAAGTCTTGAGAATTTTGAAAAAAGAGTACATTCTTCAAATAACAGAACATGACAAGTTGAATAAAGAAAATGTATGTGAAAATGTAGTCTAAACTCTTCAATAAAAGAGCATTCTCAGGCTTTTATATTAATCATAAAAAAATCTTGTTAGCATTCATTTTGTTGTAGACACTGTGTGAAGAAATTTCCATTTGTTTTGCAAGTTCTCTCTCTCAACTAATTAAATACAGTGTTCCCGTTTACAGATGAGGAAAGGCAGGCTAAGACTGATACAGTCAGCCTGACTTGAGTTATACATGTAGTGTATTCAGAATAGAGTAGACTCAAAGCCAGTGTGCATAATTAAAGTAAAGACTTTACATTCTTAACCATCTCTTCTCATTAGGGAAGATAAAAGAGGAACAAGTCACTAACTGAGGGCAAATGTTGCCCTTTTTATCTGGTTGATAAAATCCTCTTGAACTTTAAATGACCACATTCTGCTTTCTTCAGAGGACCCTAAGCTGTAAAGTCACTGGAAATTTCTATTTCAAATTTAGATTCAGTTGTATAATTATGTAGTATGTATACAGAGTACTGCAGCACTCCAGTGTGATTCCGAAGAAGTTTATGACTGAGTGCTACCATTATACAAAATACAAACCATCCTGATCTTTGGTGAAGTTTGTGAAAATGCTGGTACTGTGCTACTTTTACCAAAGCAAATCTTATTTTCAAAATCATGAATGAAGAATAATTCTATGGGGAAAAAAGTCAGCCTGTAGAATGAACTTTATTATGAAGTGACATTAATGAGGCATTCTTTTAATAACCTCATAGTTATGTCATTTTGAAGATAACTGATTTAATGGTGCTCTTCTGAGTGATCTTTAAGTACTATGACAAAATGTCAGAAGAAAATAATCAAGCATTTTAGACATAAATTAAGGATATATAGAATTGTATGAAATAATATGAAAATGATAAAATACACATTTAAGCTAGAATTGGGGAAGCTTAAAATAAATTCAAGTAGGCAAAATGTTGTCCATTTTCACTTGAATAGTTTTCTAATAATCTTTAGAGGTCAAAATATATATTTGGCTTATTAAAACAAGAGAGATTAAAAGAAATGGTGGATAATCCTCTTGAACTCACAGAAATGATAGGACCCAAATTCCTAATTAATACATATATGACCTTTTTGATATGTGAATTATGTGTATTCACCCTATCATTTAAGAACATTCAATTCTGCCCCAGAAAACAAGTAAAGCAAATAGCATGAATGAAACTTATAGCATCCATTAGGACATTGTCAGAAACTTGCATGACCTGCTAAAGACACACACAATCAGTGGAATGTATGTGTGTTGGACATAGATAAAAAGGACAGGACAAAAGGGAGTATTACTTGTAGGCATGGAAGGACCAGGTGTAATTCTGAAATATTAGGAAGACACAAATTGTGCCACTTCCAAATTGGCCTTCATGTCATTCTTACGTGGGCCAACCATCTCAGTGCATGCACATTCTGCCTAAAAACACAGAAAGGGGGCTGAGGTTGTAGCTCAGTGGTAGAACACTTGCCTTGCCTCACATGTGCAAGGCCTGGTTTCAATCCTCAGCATCACATAAAAATAAATAAAATAAAGGTATCGTGTCTATCTACAACTAAAAATATATATTAAAAAAAAACAAAAAACACAGTGTCTCAGCAGATCACTGGTAAGCCACAGCTACTACAGGCACACATGCCCAAGTCTCTACAGATGTCACCTACAGACACTGTCAATCTGCTGAGCCCCTTCTTTAACATAACCTCTGGTCCTGGTGACAACACAGTTGGCAAGAAATGGTGACGCAGCAGGACCCGTGAAGATCCCCCAGCCCAGGCTTCGAGTATGTGTTCCTTCCACCCCAGAGGCATCCAATGCAAAGTGCTAACTGACCCAAGATCTGTCCTCTGTTTCTTTTCTTTTTAAATTTTTTTTTAGTTGTAAATGAACACAATACCTTTATTTTATTTATATATATTTATGTGGTGCTTAGTATGGAACCCAGTGCCTCACACATGCTAGGCAAGAACTCTACCACTGAGCCACAGCCCTAGCCCTCTCTGTTTCTTGCTACATGTTTTGAATTTTCTTAGTAAACTATGGTTGAAGCATCTGAACTTAGTCTGCAGCCTCTCTTATTGGGTGGTGGCAGGGAGAGCCTACCTGGCCCTGTCCTTGGAAGCTATCAGTGCATCAAGCTACTTTCCCACATAACACTCCAGCCCTACCTTTTGCCCCTGGCCCCCCCTTGGGCCACTCCCAGTCTCAGATCAACAGATTCCAACCCTACTGAGCCCTGGGCCCAGGTGCTGCTCCATCTAAAAAGCCCTTCCCTTCTTCACCTACAACCTGACTTCCCCCTGAAACTCAGCTATCATTTCCCCCTGGGAAGTCCTTCCTGACCTCCCCTCATCAAAATAGCCTCCAGCCACTCCCTGTGTCTGCCTTCCACAGCTCCAAGCACCTGTCCCTTTGCTTGGCTCTCTGCCCTCCCACACCAGGAGCTCCTTAAGGACAGGGATGTCATCTCTGAATACATCTATGTCATTTCTATATGACATAGACCTCCAGCCCAGGCACACCATCTGATATATAGGAGGTATTCAATAAATCTTGAACTAATGGATGAGGCCTTGGCTGGACACATGACCCAAGGGAATATGTTGAAACAAAAGTTGTGTGTAAGTGGGCTGGGGTCATGGCTCAGTGGTAGAGTGTTCGCCTAGCATGCATGAGGCACTGGGTTCAATACTTAGCACCACATAAAAATAAAATGAAGATATTGGGTCTACCTAAAATTTTAAAAAATATATTAAAAATAAAAAGGTTTGTATAAGTACCCTGTGTCATCAATTCTTACAAAAGGGGACTGCTAACATAATTGAGAATGGAGCTGAATCTGCCATCATCTTTGGTATTTATTACTGCACCTGGCAAAATAACTAGATTTGTTAATGAACAAATAAGTGAAAATATGAATATGTGAATGCTACATTTTTAAAGCTGAATTCTTTTGCTGGAGGTCTATAGAAGGACTGCAAATCAAAACCATTTGAGATATGCAGAATTTAAAAAGATATCATCATAAATGTGAGAGAAGTAAGATCCCATCAGATTCAAAAGTTTTTCTTAGTTATATTTCTTAGGTATATTCTGCCTATTTTCTATTTAATATCTTAGGACCCTGTGAAAGTCAAATGAGTTCAGAATTGTGTGAAATATACATGCATAGGTTCATAAGAGCCCCCCAAAAGGCAAAATCCCATTGAGCAATCAACCTGAATAGGAGCTGCAGGCTTGATGAGAAGACAGTGAGCTACGAGATCAACCCTTCTTCAAGGTATTAAGCCCAGCTTATAAAAGGAAGCTCCACACCACAGCTAGGGTTGCCAAAAGAAAGGCTGTAGGTATCTCTAGCACCTTCGTGCAAGACCCACCAAACTCTCCAGCCATAAGTAAAACAAGTGAACTGAAAAGCGGCAGTCTGCCTCAGTGCACAGACGTCTTTCACCCCAGAAAGTTAAGAGTCAGGTAACCAACTCAGAAAGTAGGTGAAGGGAGATGATAACTGGGCAGAGATGCTAACTACGTCCCAATACCTAGTCTTCCCTTCACCCTGTCTGGTGGTAACAGACCTGTGTGTGTGTCCCTGAGGGAATGCATTTGCTATCCTCCCCTGCAGCTAAGTGCCCAAGGGCACCCTATGACTAAGTTCTAGGCAATCTGGTGGGAACAGAAGTGGCATGAGAAATTTCTGGATAACAATTTCAAAGAGGAAGTTGGTTGTCTTCCACTTTCTCTCTTCCCCTATTCTGCAGGCTACCTCCTGGATGAAGATGACACTGGTGGAGTAGCAGGAGAGGGCAGGAGCCAGCCTCCACCTCAAGAAGCTGTCTATCAATCACCAGGACAGCAGAGCAACAAGGCAAAGGAAACCCAGCCCTTGGATCAACATTCAAAGCAGAACCACTCCAAGAGAGAAATTAACTTCTAGTTTGCTTGAGCCACTGTAGTTTTGGATTTCTTTGTTATAGCACCTTAGCCTGAACCCCACATAATATGGTAACTTTGTTTCTTAAGATATTGCATGTCACTTTACCCCATAAGTAATTAAAAATTAAAAAATTAAAATATAGCAGTTAGGGGCTGGGGGGCGTAGCTCAATGGTACAGCATGTGCTCAGCATGCTCAAGGCCCTAGGTTCAATCCCCAGCACCAAAATCAAAAACAAAACAAAACAAAAAAATAACAGCAGTTATATATATTTTTGTGTTAAGAAGAATCTGTCCACATTTGATATTATATGTAATTATAATATTTTGGAAATCCTAGCTTTGGTTTTAAATTAAAATCTAGTAAGATTGATAAGTAATATTAAAATATATCATATTATTTTTCTAATATATTAAAATATATTAGAAAAACTTACCATATGTATACACTTAATAACACATAAGAGTTACATAAAGTGTTCAGAAAGGTGGTGTTTACTCATACAGTAAACTTACATATCTAAAAAGAAGCTGAGGGAAGGGAAGGTGAAGCCAGGGGAGGGAGCAGGTAGGTGGATTCTATGCAGGACCCACACAGGTACATATTCCAGCTTCTATATTAAGGGATGGGTTCAAGGGAATTTATATTACTTCAAATTCATGAGTGGATGAGGACCAAGCATAAACCAAGTAGGAGGTCACATTCTTCACAGGATTATAATCAAGCAAATTCTCTGCAGTAGAGTTTAAAAATACTTCAAAACACTTGAGTCTGTAAAGAGAATAAATATTATTCAAAAATCCCTTTAAAAGTGATGACAAGGGCTGGGGCTGTAGCTCAGTGGTAGAGTGCCTGCCTTGCATGTGGGCGAAGGCAGAAAGACAAGAGTGACTCATCAGACACAGGGGAAGCAGACCAGTACCCAGAGCTTCTGCAGCAAGAGGGTCCCAGCTGGAAGTGTGTCTGGGACGGTGACTCTGGCCATCGAGAGGAAACCCAAGGAGAGGAAGACATCTTCACAGCGTAAAGAGAAGACACTGAAGATGACAGTGAACTCAGGAGCAGCTGCAATGAAGGTGCAAAGCCGTGATCTCTGGGGAGTGACATCAGTGGAACTTGGAACTCAGTGAATGTTAGGAGCAGGTAAGAGGAAGAGTACATTCGGGTGTTAATTGGGGACATTTTTTTTAAACAGAACATAAAAAAGTTTGTACATGTGACTGAGTTTGACATATTTTCAGAATCCTCAGCGTGGGATGTCTACAGATGTTTTGTCTCCATGTCTTCTATTCTGTTCCATAGGTCTTCGGGCCTGTTTTGGTGCCAATACCATGCTGTTTTCATTACTATTGCTCTGTTTTGTACAATTTAATGTTTAGTTTTGTGATGCCTCCTGCTTCGTGTTTTCTCGCCAAGGATTGCTTTGGCTATTCTGGGCTTTTTATTTTTCCAGATGAATTTCATGACTGCTTTTTCTGTTTCTGTATAGAACATCATTCAAATTTGATGGGCATTGCATTGAATCTGTAAATTGCTTTTGGTAGTACAGCCATTTTGACAATATTAATTTTGCCTATCTAAGAACATGGGAGGTCTTTCCATCTTCTAAGGTCTTCTTCGCTTTCTTTCTTTAGAGTTCTGTAGTTTTCACTGTAGAAACTCAGCCATTCAGGCTGTCTGCAGGAGTGAGAAGATGTAGGGAGAAATCAACTGGCCAAGAAGAGAGCACAGAGTAATGCTGTCCCAAACGAAAAGAATGTAAGCCACAAAAAAAGTCATACACATGGTTTGAAATTTTCTAATAGTCACATTAAAAAAATAAGAATAAAGAGGTGAAAGAAATTACACCAATACATTAGATACAATCCAAAATATCCAAAAAGAGAGCAAGTCACCTACAAAAGCTAGGGAAGATCACTCATAAAAAAAAAAAAAAAAAAAAAAAAAAAACTTGGTTAGGATTAAGACACGTATAGAACTAAATGACACATGACACACAAGGAAAAAAGAACATAGTACTCACTGTTTCAGAAGATGGTCTCTGTAAACTGTCACCTTGTACCCAAATGCTCTCTGTCACAAATGCTATGTGTTCTGCTTCAAGTATAAATGGAGAGACAAGAAACAGGGCCCATTTGTTCAAGTCATCAATGGACTGCACAGAGGGAGAGAAACATAGAGGATTCAGTGTCACTTCAAACCACAACTGCCACTTATCTCAGCATGCCTGACATACCCACCCCTCTGCAATTCCAGGTAAGATCTTCCTAAGGTTATCTGATGCTCTTCTGCAGACCTTAACCCTGTGCTTCTTGTTTAACCGTGACTGTTCAAACAGCCCCAAAGCCCTCTGAGACTCTTGACAGCTTTAAAGTCTCTGGATATTTGTTTTCACACAACTAATTCTGACCACCATTGCTTACAGATTAGCACATAGTTTTCCAAATCACATTTGAGGCACATTTAAGAATGAGGAGGTCTGGAAGAGCCTGCCTGGCTACTGCAATCTTAAGACCTGGTCCTTCTTTCCCAGAGGCACCAGGCCTGGCAGCACAAGGCAGGTGTCCTTTGTGCTTGCATTACTCATACTGAAGTAAACTGTTCTTTCCCCTGAGACCTAGGAAGTGCATAATCTTTCTGAAACTCACAAAACAGTCAAACCCAGAGCTGAGGGTATAGCTCAGTGGTACAGCACTTGCCTAACAAGCATGAGGCCCTGAGTTTGAAGCCCAGCATTGCAAAAAAATAAAATAAAACAAATACAGAGATAAGATAGGATATTTCTGGGAAAGACCCTTACCATATGCAAAAAAGCCATCAAACATATTTTAGAGAAAATGTAAATTCAAGAGTGATTTTAATTTAGCTTTTTTTTTAAAAAAATTATCTTTTTAGTTGTAGATGGACACGATCTTTATTTATTATTTTTATGTGATGCTAAGGTCTAAACCCAGTGCCTCATGCATGTAAGGCAAGTGCTCTACCACTGAGCTACATTCCCCGCCCTAATTTAGCTTTTTTAAAAGGAGATTATAGTCAAGATTGGTCAGCAGATCAGATATGGTCCCACTGGGCCCTCCTTATCAGTGGTTCTACATCCTGGACTCAAACCAAAAAAAAAAAAAAAAGAAAGAAAAAGAAAAATAATTAAATCTGTACTAAACAAGAAAAGACTTTCTTTGGTCATTATTAGCTAAACAATGCAGTTTAGGTAATAACAATAATATAGTAACAACCACTTACACTATATTAGGTATTATATATATTGATCTGGGGGCTGAAGAAGTACTCAGGGGTAGAGTACTTGCCTAGCATGCATAAGGTCCTGGGTTCAATCCCCAATACCACCAAAAAAATAAATAAATCAATTAAAAGATTTGAATATAAGGAAGATTTTTTGCCAGGCCCCAGCAGGGACAGCCTCCTGCCGCACTCAGGTCCCCCAGAGGCCGCCCACCGCGCAGGGCGCAGCGGGAAGGCCGGGGTTTTCGGCCCGAGCGCCCCGCCCGCCAGGCTCAGCGGGGGCTCCCGCGCAGCCCAAGGCGCTTCCGGCCCCACGCGCTTCCGGCCCCTCGTGCTTCCCGCCGCCCCCCGCCCCGCCGCCCCGCCGCCCCACGCCCGCTCATCTGACTCTCGCCGACGCAGAAGACGCGGCTGCCGCGGATCAGGCACACGCGCGCCGCCAGGCACACGCGCGCCGCCCCGCTGCAGAAGGTGAAGGAGCTGCGCGAGGCGCTCAGCCGCTGCACCGTGGTGCGCAGGAGCGCGGCCGGCCGGCGTCCCCAGCGCGCCCACAGGTACAGGTAGCACAGCGTGATGAGCATGGCCGGCGCCCGCGGCCCGGGAGGCTCGCCCGCCGTGCTCTGCCGCGCCGGCCGGCAGGAAGAGCGCGCCGCAGACAGGCTGCGCGGGCAGGGGAGCGCGGCACCGGCAAGGGACACCGCGCCGGGCGAGCGAGGCCGCGGAGGCCTCTGGGGCGGGTACCTGAGTGCAGTGATGCAGGGAGAAGCCCCCACGTGGGAGGTGTGCAGGGGTCTGGGAGGTCAGGACCCGGAGGGTGTTGGGGTAAAGACACTGCAGCCGACCAAACAATTGAAAACACCCACATCACAGACCCAGTACCTAAGAAGTCCCCCTTGTTTCTCCTTCCAGTCACTACCCAAGTCCTTCCCCTGTATTACTATTGTTCTGACTTCCAGAGGTTAGTTTTGCCTGTCTTTGTGCAATTATAAATGAAATTGCATACTATGTGCTCTTCTGTGTTTGGCTTTCAGCATTCTTTTTGAGATCCATATTGTTGCATGTAGTTGTAAAGTGTTCATCTATTGTATGAATATACCATGTTTTATCCATTCTATTGTCGATGGGCATTTTGGTAGTTTCTAGTATTTGGCTTTTACAGATAGTGTTGTAAATGTATGTATACATTTTTGTTAAAGTGTATAATCGAGGACTTGAATTGCTGGGACAGAAGGTATGCTTGTATTTAGCCTTAATGCATAGTTTTCTATGTGGTTTTATCACTTTATGGTCTTACTGGCAACATGTGAATTTCAGTTCCATGTCCTCACCAGCACTTATCATTTTGCATCTTTCATTTTAGATATTTTGGTGGGAGTATATAGCACTGTAATTTTAATTTGCATTTCTATAATTCAAGTAAGGATATTAAAGTTGAGTATTTTTCCATATGCTTATTGACTATTTGGATATTCTCATGGTCTTTTGCTCGATTTTTATTTTTCCTAGGTTGAAAGTCTTATTCATTTGTGGGAGTTTTTTTGTATTGTTTTGTATTCTGGATGAGTCCTTGGTCAGACTTGTGTTGCAGATGTCTTCTCACTACGTTTTCATTCTTGATGTTTTCACTGAGAAGTTATTAATTTTAATATAGTAGGTTCTATTAATTATTTCCTTTATGGTAAGTGCTTTTTGTTTGTAGTCTTTGCTTACTCCAAAGCCACCAAGGTGTACTCTGTTTCTTCTACAATTTTAACTTTGATAATTAGATCTGCAAGCCTTCTGAAGTTGATTTTTGTATTTCATGTGAGGTAGGGTTCAAAATTCATATGAATGTCCAATTGACCCAACACCATTTCTTAAAAAAAGTATTATTTTCTCCAAGCACTGCAGTGTCACTTTGTCATAAATCAGGTGATTGTGTCAAATCCATTCCTGGTTTCTCTCTTGTTTTCTGTTGGTTAAGTTGTCTTACATACTTTTTAATTTTTTTTTCTTTTTTGTATATAGCCTTTTACTAGGAATTGATATCTGGTGGTATGATACCTAGTTTTGGTCTTCTTTATAATCTCTTTTTAAGAATAATGAATTAATATGTGTGAATACAAGATGATAAACCAGTCAATTTTAAACCAGATAAATAGGGAAGTAGTAAAAAGAGAAAGCAGGCAAATCAATGAGTTAGACACCCTGAGAAGATAGTAGGAAATAGTTTAGCCAGTAAGAGTTGGATGCCCTCACAAGTGGATTTAGGAGTTTGACAGTTCTGAATGATGCTAAGTTTTGCCAAAGGGGTGTGATGGTAGATGACTGAGTTGAGGTATGGGAGGTTGTTGAAGGTAAGCCAGGCAACTGAGAGACTGAGCATGCATATACTGATGTTTACATTTTCTAACTTAGCATCTACCTCAAAACAGCTAGAAAAGAAAGAATTATTATCTTCATTTTACAGTTGAGAAGGTGGGTTCAGGGATATTAATGACTTCTTTAAGGCCCCAGGAGAATTAGCAGTTGAATTGGACTTAACTTAGGCCTTCTGTCCAGGAATGCATGCTCTGTTCCTATAGCTTAGCTAACAAAACCCGGGAGTTAAAATTTTGGCTACAGAAGTCTTATTATTGAAAGGCAAAATTATTGCACGCAAATATACAAATTTTTAGTTATGCATAGGTAAGATGTTGATATGATATATGCAGGAAATACTCTAGAAATGCTGAAAATACTTATTCCTGGGTTGTTGTGATTGTGACTCTGGGTGACTTTTCCCCTTTGTTTTACTTTTCTGTATTTTCCAAATTTCCTATAATGGACGTATATTTTGTGGATTTTAAAAAAATATTATTATTTGACTAAGTGATATACATGGAAAATTCAGAACATAAAAATGGATAGCAATATACAGTACTTTTACAAAACTAAAAGAATGGAGATGTTTAAATATTTTATTTTTTTCTTTTTCTGTTTAGAAATGCACTTGGTGATGGAAAGAGAGCCATTATTCTGAAGAGCACTTGGCCAAAGGTAGGTTTCTTTTGTATTTTTACATTGAGCCAGTAATACTATATATTTTTGTGAAAATTAATATATGGGATGTGTATTTATATGTAAAAGTGCTGGATGAAATTATCAAGAATAGGAAAGGGGATGCTTCAGTTCCACTACCACTATGGGGATTTGGCAGTAGCTGTGAGAGGCTGAGAATGTGTGTGTGCCAGCATGAGGTGTCCTGGAGAGCATAGAGGGACTGTAGCAATTGAGAGGTAATATCTGCAAGTGATAGGTGTGCCTAAATGTGAGAAATGAAACTTTAAAATTTTTAAGGAACTATAGGAAAGCATTTATCCTTTCTTTTTTTGGTGCCAGGAATGGAACCCAGGGCTTCCTCATGCTAGTATATGCTCTACCACTGAGCTGCACCCCAGCCTTTGGATTTCTTAAGTAACACACAATGTATAAATCGGCGTGAAATAAACCACATTGATATAATTTTCTACATCATACTTAAAAACTTATATACATAAAAGATATGAATGAAATAAGCAGGAGGAAATCATTTGTTCATCAATAATTTATATAACTAATAGGATTTATATATAATTGATAGGATTGTATTGCGAATATGCAGAGAACTCCTAGAATAAATAAAAACCCAGTAGAAAAAGGGCCAGTGAAACAAATAATTTCATACAAGAAACCCTGATTGGCTAGTAGAAATAAGAAACTTGAAAATCTGTTTCCTAGTAATTAGACTTGTGGGGGATTGGTACAAAGATAGAAAAATGAAACCAACAGAGAAAAATAGAGGGCCTCTAAGAGAAAGACCCACCTATAGATGAGTAAATAAAGCAATGCAATAGTGTTGGGATCCTTCACATTGGCAAAAATTAAAGAGACTGAGGGTCCAGACTATTGGTACTGAGTGTGTAGTAACAGGAACCCTCTATAAACTGATGGAGGTGTGAATTGCTTACAACCAACTTGGAGAGCACCCTGATGTGCATACCTCATAATTACTTGATTTTACACTAACAAGTACTCCATTTCACATGTGTCAAACTAGAAAATTTCTTACATAATATTTAGTGTCAGTCGTTGTGGCCTTGTTTTAATTGCATCAAGTGTCAAATACTTAAATGTCCATTGATAAAGCAGTGGATGAGTTGGTATTTTTACTTGATCAAAGTTATTACTCTGATCTGTTTAATCTGTTCCCATCTTGAACACCCTTCATTCTTCAAACCTTATTACTGCTACTCTCTCTGAATTGGCCCCTGGGCTCCTCACTGTTGCTCCCATCAGGCCAGGCCCATTTCATTCTGTTTTTGCTCTTTCCTCTGCCTCAGACACTTTTGCCCTAGAACATAGCTAGCTCCCTTATTTCCTTTCATTCTTTATAGAACATCCTTTTCTCAATGAAACCTTCCCTGGCCATCTTATTAAAATGCAAACCCTGCTCCTTTGAGACATTTCCTATCTTCTTTCCCTTTTTTCCTCTTAGCATTTGGCATATTATTGAAAATATTGTTACACTATTCAATATTGTTACATTATTTATTTATATTGTTTATTGTGACTTCCAGTGTAATGTGGGCTTTACAGGGAAAGGCTTTTTCATCTGTTTGGTTTGCTCTTAAATCTGGACTGTCTGACAAGTTGCCTGGTTCATAGCAGGCACTCAGGAGTAGTATTTGTTGACTTAGTAAATGAGTAGTTGAATATTAGATTGTAGTTGACTGGCATATCAATATTTATGGATTTGAAAAACAACATGAAATGAAAAAATAAATAAAAGCCCAATACCCATGATAGTGTTTGCATTTGGACAGTCAGGGAGGGAAAGGAGATTTAAGAGATTTCAAAGCAGCCATATTGATATCATTGCCTTTCTCTTATTAAAAGAGAATTTGGCCAGGCACAGTGGTACAAGCCTGTAATCCCAGCAGCTCAGGAGGCTGAGATAGGAAGATCGTGAGTTCTAAGCCAACCTCAGCAAAAGTGAGGTGCTAGGCAACTCAGTGAGACCCTGTTTCTAAATAAAATACAAAATAGGGCTGGGATGTGGCTCAGTGATTGAGTGTCCCTGAGTTCACTCCCCAGTACCAACAACAACAACAAAAAGGGAATCTGAGCAAATATAACAAAATGTTATAATGTTATAAATGTTATAAAAACAAAATTCTGGGTTTTCACTACATTATTCTCTGTATTTTTCCAATTTGTAAAAATATTCAAAAAGTTTTTCAAAGTAAAGATTCAAATAAGACACACAAAGGCACATTTCATACTGTATTCCTGATTTTACATAATTAAAAAAATTACAGTGAATAGGGCCTTAGAGAATTACACTCATTCATACTTCCATTATTGCTTTGCAGATAGACTTCATTAAATTCTTTGCAGGACTTAATTTTATTTTGTTTAGTGTTGTTAAAATTATATTTTTTATTTATATTCTAATTTGCTATGATAAAAAAGAGAAAGTACAGAAGGTTGTGAAGTAAAAGGGAAGACTCAGCCTGGGAACCTTTTAAAGATGTTCTTACCCTCCCCTAAAGTTACAATTTAGGCAGCCTAGGAGTGTATCTAGTGGTCTGGAGATGGTGAAGTTTTCCAGGTGGACTTCTACATCTAAGTTTTTGAGTAATTTTTTAAATGTCTAATTTTATGCATCAAGAAATTGAGTTCAACAGATGTGAAGTGACTTTTCAAGGTGTCATTGCAAGTGAAGGATGAAACTGGATGGCACTTGCATTAGAGGGTGATAAATTTGTTGGTATTTCCATTATGAGTCATTCTTTTGCTTGAAACAGTATCCTTGCTGATGACTACACCTTGCATTTTGTGGGTACTCTATAAATATTTGTAGAACAAATGAATTGATAATGTTCTGAATACTGAAACCCAGTCTATGATACTGGTTTTCCAGAGATACCTCTTGCAAATTTTAATCTATTATCAAATTTAGGGAAGAATATTAAGGCTTTCTGAATTATTTTGAAGACTTTCATAGAGTGTTCCTGGTTTGGTTTCTCAGACAAAATATTTACTAATTTTTAAGTTGGGATGTTTTATGATATGTCATATGATTGCAAAAAATTTGCATAGATTAAAAACATACAACCACTAGTTAAGTACTCACAAAATTCGGTAACTATATATGTAAGCTATTTTTCCTTTTTATTTTACCAGATAGAAATATTCATTGAAGAATATTTTTACTTCAGAAGCATAGAGCATGCATCTAGGCTTGGTGGCACACACTTATGATCTCAGAGACTCAGGAGGCTGAAGCAGGAGGATCACAAGTTTGAGGTCAGCCTCAGCAACTTAGTGTGAGCCCCTGAGCAAATTAGCAAGACTGAATCTCAAAATTAAAAATAAAAAGGGCTGGGAATGTGGTTCAGTAGTTAAACCCCTCTGAGGCCCCTAGTGCCAAAAAAAAAAAAAAAAAAAAAGGAGAGCGTGCAAGGTGCGTTCTTTACTTTTCTAAGAATGTTTTGTTTCAGAATTATGAGCCCAAGTCTGTGGGGTCACAGCTCTAAGATATAAGCCTGTAGAGGCAGGTACTTTCCATTTCTGCATGAGGATGGGCCATTTTTGGTTCCTTTGGTTCAGATAGGGGAGACTACTAGAGGGTCACCTGTCTCTAGACTTACTTTCAGGCTTGAGAGAGGATAAGTTATTGTGCTTTAAAAAATGAGAAATTTTATGGTATAGTCAATAGAGATATGTTAATGTTTCTGTGCGTATTGTGTTTTGCTGTAGTTTACAAGATACAAAAAAATAGACTCACTAAAGTCCTCAAGAGACGGAGTTCTGAAGGGTATGTTAGATTCTTGTTTGTGAACGATAGAAACCTGACTCAGGTCCTTGGTGTAGGTAATAGAGAGAATCTGTAGGCTGTTGTACCTGAGAAGTCTAGGGGTTGGCTTCAGTGGTGGCTGGGCAAGAGCTGTGTGTGTCCTTCTGTTTCTCAGCTGTGTTTCCCTGTTTTGTCAGTTTCATATTTCGTTCTTTTTTCTCTTTTCTGTTTGATTTTACAAAGTTTTTTTTTCTGTATCTTCAAGTTCATGGATATTTTCATCTATAATGCTTCATTTGCCTTTCTTAACATTCAGGTATTTTTCATCTTAAATACTTTAATTTTTATCTCTAGAAATTAAATTTGGGTCTTATATTTCATGTCTCTACTTGCTTCTACAACGGATGGAATGTGATTATAGCAACTGTTGTAATATCCTGAATTCCATCATCTGTGTCATTTATGGGCTTCCAGTTGATTGATTTTTCTCACTATAGAACACATTTCCTTTCTTTGCATACCTGGTCATTTTTTATTGGAATTCAACATTGTGAATGTTACTTTGTTTAGTGCTGCATATCTTTGGTTTTCTCTGATTACCTTTGAGCTTTGTTTTGGAATACAGTGAAATAACATACAAGTAGGTTAGTTTTTAATAATCTTGTTTTAAGCTCTATTATGTGGGGCCATAGTGTCATTAACCTAAGGCTAACTTTTTCCTTCACTACTGAGGCAAAACTTTCTGAGGACTTAATGCTCCCTGAATTCTGACATTTTCCACTCAGGTTTGTGGGTGTAGCAGCACTGTATGAGTCCAACTCTTGTACTGTTAGCCTTTCTTATAGCTCTTTCCCTGATAGAGAGCTCTTCCCACAGACATGTGCTGACAGTGCTCAGCTGAAGACCCATTGAGGACTCTTTGAAGTTCTCTCGGCATCTCTCCCCTCTATGCTTCATGAACTCAAGCTTGCCTTAATCCTGCCTCCCACCTCTCTCTCCTTAGCTGAGAGAGACTGCCAGTCTTTGAGTAGTGACTTTTTCCTGGGCTGAGGGTTTGTCTCAGTAAGATGGAGCAGTCTTAAGTCTTACTTTGTGTGTTTCTCTTCTCTCAAGGATCACTCAAGTTTTCTTGCCCAGTGTCCAGTGTTTTATAAGCCAGGTAATCATATCTTTTTTTGTTTTTAAAATTCATTTTAGGCAGGATGGTAAATCTGGTCTCTGTTACTCCATCTTGGCCAGAAGAGGAAGTTTGAGCATAGGTTCTTGTGGCTTCATTTAAAAAAAGACTTTTACCCACATGATTTTATTCTCTTTTATGGCTGAGTAAAATTCTGTTGTGTATATATGCCACATTTTTGTTATCCATTCATCCACTGAAGGGCATCTAGGTTGGCTCCACAGTTTAGCTATTGTGAATTGTGCTGCTATAATTCTAAGTGAAGTTAGCCAATCCCCAAAAAACTAATGCTGAATGTTTTCTGTGATATAAGAAGGCTGACTCATAGTGGGGTAGGGAAGGGGAACATGGGGGTATAGATGAATTCTAGATATGGCTGAGGGGTGGGAGGGCAAGGGAGGGGGCAGGGGATTAGCAAGGATGGTGGAATGTGATAGATATCATTATCTAAAGTACATGTATGAAGACACAAATTGGTGTCAACATACTTTATATGCAACCAGATATATGAATAATTGTGCTATATATGTGTAATAAGAATTGTAATGCATTCCACTGTCATTTATTATTTTTTTAAATCACTCAATAAAAAAAAGAAATATTCCCTGTCGCTATTGAGATAATATACACAGGATAAAGTTTTAATCATTGGGAATAAGTTATGGTCCTTCAATATGAGGGATGAACTGACAATTTCCCTCTCCAATTATCTTCTAAATTAAGTGATTTTTATCAGAAAGTGACTGCATACCATATATACACCAATGCACAAGCAGAAGCATGTCATACATGAAAAAAACAAGAAAGAATAGAACAAGTATAGGCCTTTGCTTGGCTGTGTATGGACATTCCACTCTAGATGTGCCCTGATCGTCTCTAAACTTTACAGTTTTATATATATAGAAAGTAAAGCATATTCACATTAAAAAAATCTTTGACTTTGTAGTAGGAGCCCCCAACCAATATCCGTCATAGCTATTAATTCTAATGAGAAGAAACCCCTGTCAGTATCTATATAATAAGCCTAAGGCTCAGGCTCATTTCAGTTGGGTCATGTGTCCCAGCGTGGATCAGTTACAGTGACCTGGGAAGTGGTATGTTTCCACTGACCAGTCAGAGCCGCTATCCCTTGTTGGGATGGCACACTAAAACTGATAGTACTGCCATGCCATATCTATGAGGAGTGGTAAATGTTTACCCCTAGGTGAGGGGATGCTAGACCAACAGATAGTAGGGAATGTCCATATATGATAGAGAATGAGAGTGTCAAAGAAGAACAAAAATTTTATGGTAATTGGGTTCAAGAAACTGAGATACTTTAATCTGAGCTTCATTAAGCTTCAGCACAGGGGGCTGGATAAACCTCTTTCTCAACCAACAGAAGTTACATGGGGTCCAGGGAAAAAGATCCAATAGGTGGTGAGAATAGTAGGGGAAAAGAAGAAAGTATTCACTATAAGTTTAGCAGGTATGTTTTATGATCTAACATTATTTCTATTCTGTGTTTTATTTATTTGTTTTATAAAGAGAGAGTGAGAGAGGAGAGAGAGAGAGAATTTTTAATATTTATTTTTTAGTTCTCGGCGGACACAACATCTTTGTTGGTATGTGGTGCTGAGGGTCGAACCCGGGCCGCACGCATGCCAGGCGAGCGCGCTACCGATTGAGCCACATTCCCAGCCCTTATTTTTTAAATGTAGTAATCTGAACTTCAAAGTTGACAAATATCTAGTGGTAGGATTTTCCACCTTTTAGTATATATGAGAGATCTCTTTGTCCTCTTATACTGCAGGTGTCAGGAAACAGGACTTCTACCCTCTAAGGGGAAGCAGAGTTTAATGAAATGCATAGTCTTTAGAATAAAATCATCAGAATTCGCAAGGCCCACAAGAACACAGTACTGACTCTGAATACACGTGCCAGTGATTCTTTTAGCAAAAAACTACTCCTTTTTAAAAGGTTCACTTATTTTTTATTTTTCCACTTAAAGGGTTCACTTATTTTGATTTTTCTCCCGGGTTCCCATCTAATCAGAATGTTCTTTGTAAAATGTGTAGTAAGTAGGAAGGAGATCTGGACTAGGTATCATAAAATCATTGTTCTTTAGTTTGTTTCTAACTGTGACTTGAGGCCAGGTTCTGGCCTGTTTTTTTTTTTTTTTTTTTTTTTTTTTCCTGGTAGATTGTCTCTCTAGAGGAGACATGGTACCTAAAATGGAAGTTTGATTTGTGAATAACTGGGAGCCGGGTTAGTTAAATTCGCTTTCTAGACTAAGATATTAGATATAATGGATTTTCCAAATATTGGAGTCAGTAAGGATTTGGGTTCTATAGCAAAAAACAAAGACAAAAAGCCAAAACCTTACCATTTGAATTGAGAATAAAGTCAGTGATTTTTGGACCTTTTCTTAAAGCTAGGAACTACACTTACAGATAAAATAAAAGCTGATTGAAGGGGAGAGATGGAGAGAAGAGTTAGCCTGACTACACCTGTTATTTGAGCCTGTGTTCTTGGAGGTGCTGGGAATGCTGCCCAAACTGGTTGCTCCTTCCAGCTCCAAAATCTTGATTTCCAAAGTGTAGGGCATGTCATGACTTAGTGAATATTATTGCCTTAAATTATTTTTTAAAAATTTGTTTCTTATACTGAATTACTTTTATTCACAAAATACTATTTAGTACTTTATTAGTAAAATATAACAGAAGTTGAATACTTCGCTGGGTACCAAAATCTCTTAAGCAAAAATATTTATCTCTAGTTAATTTTTAAAACTCACTTGCCTATTCATAACATTCTACTAATTCATTAGTTTTATTTCTTGAGGTGTTAACATTTTTATTTATTTTTCATGATAGGGGCCTGATCTAACATTTTAATTAATTCATTTTCAAACAATATTTTTCCTTACCTATTATTTAATTTAAGCATATTTTTGAGAAAGAAAATAAATTTATCTTTTTGGAACAGGGTCATTATCGTTATTGTGCTGCTCTTTCTATGCTGGGGGAATATGACTGGGCCCTGGAAGCAAACATAAAAGCTCAAAAACTCTGTAAAAATCACCCTGAGGGATGTAAAGTTACAAAAACAAATAGAAGACTGACAAGGTATTTCACCTAAGATTATTTGGATACAGTTGAATTCCCTTTAAAGTTTCAAAGGTGGGTTTCTTGGATTAACAGAGGATCATAAATCAGTTCTCAGATGATTTGTGCTTATTTTGTTATGTTATCTTCAAGTTACTTATGTTTTCTATATCTTTCTGTGTAGAGTTAGTAATGTGTTCCATTAGGTTATTATACATGATTTGTATTTTTTATTTGAAACAGCCAGTAACCAAATTATTATTTATTCTTCTATAGAAAAATATTCTTTTCAGAAATTTTGAATAAAATAAATGCTTTTGAAAGGAAATTGTGTAAAACTTTTCATCATTTAAGTTATTTCTAAAAGAAAAGGCCCTTCAATAGAGTTGCTTAATTTGTTTGCACCAAGTTTGCAAATAATTCTATAGCATGTTGAACATCTATAATCAGAAATTGGCTGTGCAGGCTAGGACTTGTAAATTTTCATTCTTCAACCTTGTTTCTGTACTTAGTCATTTTTCTTTCTCAGTGCTTGAAAAAATTTCTTTACACTTTGAGTATCTAGGTCTTCCTTTTTTTTCTTCTTTGGATATTCAGTGTCTATGGAGCTGAGCTGAGCAGTTTTGTAACTAGCGGATGTTGTCATCCAGCTGTTAACAAGATTCTTAGATTGTGAGCTCCTTGAAGACAGGTACCGTCTCTGATTCAAATCAATGTATTGCTGTCATCTTATCAGTAATCACATGCAGTGGGATGTCACACATGGTGTACAACAGTTTGTTGACACCATTCTTAAATTACTGACATCTAGGATTGTAAAATTGTTTTGATTTATTTTTCAACTTTCTAAAGTTGTTTGATGTTCTTAACTCAGCTTAAAGGAAATTCGAAAATGTTTTGAAGTCTGTGTTGCCAATCCATTGATTACTGTGTGTGTGTGTGTGTGTGTGTGATTGACTTTTATAGGTTGAACACCAAATAAGAATCCAATTAAAGCTTTTTATGAAAGCAGGTGAGTTAATATCAGATCAGTAGCTACTACTTGGAATGACTTTGCCCTGTGAACTTAAGAATCACTTGTGTTTGTCATTTTAAAAACTTAATCGCAACTATAGTAAATTTAGGGAAGGAAGAATAAGAGGGTTCTTTTTTTTTTTGGTGTGTGTGTTTGCACACAAAATATCAGGTGATCTGTGAGTTGTCAGATTTATTTTATTGAATGACTTGGATGATTAGTAGCCTAATTTAGTGAGAAAAGAGGAGTGGAATGTTAATTTGAAGTTATTGTGCTTGATGGGGAGCAGTTGGTCACGGGGTCCTGGCAGTAGAGGGCTGATACACAGCCTTTGCCTCATGCCCTTCCTCTCTGTCCTGGAAACGTTGCCCCAGCCTCTTGATACTTTTCAAAGAGTACAAATCGATTTAGGAATGCTTATAAGAAAATAAATAGACAGCATTCTACATTTGCTTATTTGGCAATTTAAATAGATTAAGCCTTTCTCCCTTGATAAGCACACAGGATAGTGAAGCTGTTAATATGTGAAACATGAAGATTTATTTACTTTAATATTAGAACCCAGAATACTAGCCTTGAACTGGTTTTAAATACTACTTATGTATAAAGACTTATCTGAGAGGTAGAGGATCTTTTCAAAACAGTGGTACCTTGCTTTCAAGGAAGAAAGTCTATAATTGCTGCAACCTGTTTCTTTGAAGGATAACTTTTAAAAATGCTTATTAATTAGTAGGAATAAAGGGGTCATTCCTTTTATCCCATTTTAGGGCCTATATACCTAGGAATTTATCAGCTCCTGCTTTTAGTACTTCACTTAACTTTGTGGAGACGGAAAGAGATCTCAAAAAAACTAACTACAAGATGGCAAACGGTGGTAATCAGAATCTAAAGGTAAGCTCAGTTAAAAACTTACAATTATTTCAGCTATTAATAGTAACATGTTGGTGATAGTGGAAACCAACTATTTTGGTGGTAAAAAGTCTTACTTGTTGAGATCAAGAAAATTATTCTTTTTTTAGATTTTGTTTTGTTTTGTTTTTGGTACCAGGGAATGAACCCAAGGGTGCTTAACCACTGAACCACATCTGCAGTGCAATTATTCCTCATATAACTACAACCAATTATACCTCATACAACTACATAAAAATAATATATTTAAAAAGTCACAGAATTTCTTCTGAAATCACACTTACATATCTTTTTTTTTTTTTTTTTTAACCAGGGATTGAACCTAGAGATGCTTACCCACTGAGTTAAGCACATCCCCAGCCTTTTTATTTTTTTTTATTTTTATTTTGGGCCTTTCTAAGTTGCTGAGGCTGGCTTTGAACTTGGAATCCTCCTGTCTTTGCCTCCTGAGTCGCTGGGATTATAGGAATGTACTGTCAAGCCTGACTATATTTACAGATATTAAAATTATTTTTTTCTATATGTAATTTTGCCATTTAGTCCATTTTTATACCCTCCTTTTAGGTCACCCAGCCAGTCTCAGGAATGAGTGACAATGGGGTCTGTTGGCCAAGTCACTTCTACCCCTCCCTGTGTTTTGGATTTGTCTTTTTCTCCCTTTTCTGATTTGTAATCTGTTTGTGACCTGGCACTGTAGCAGCTCACCAGCCAACTTATGCTAAGCTGGGGTGCCTAGGAGGCACTCCTTCCCCACCTCTGCCAAGGTGTATCTACAGCTTCTGTTGCCCTTTCATGGCTGTGCTCAGCAGCAATCTTGGTCTGATGGTTTTTTTCAGAGCACTACACTAAGGCTTCTAGCCTGCCTCTGAGGTCAGGTGACCCAGATAAATGTGTCTGAGTTTTCCTCTACCTGTAATATATCTCCAACACTCAGCAGCTATCACTAAGTCACATTATATTTCTCTTCAAGATTTGAGGAAAGAAAAGATTATGATGTTTTGTCATTGGGTGGGTGATGGGCATTGAAAGGAACTTTCTTAATATACCATTAAGTCCTTTTGTTGGTAATATTGAAAATCTCCAAGAGGCTGTATTAATTTAGGGAGAAGAGCACAGGAATAATGTGGTAATATTCAGTTTAGTCATTGTTGAATAGCTGCCACATGAGACATCATTCTAGGCATCAGAGAACCGTCATTCAAGAATTTGTCATTTGTCTTGATCTCTGGTCACTAGTTATCATTTTGTATGCTTGCTTATACTTTTAGACTTAGTAACTAGATGCATATTTTAGGCACTTGAGTGAATTCTATCATATTCTACTACAAATTCTATTACATGGCCAGTGAATTCTTATTTTTTTAACAGTACATTATAATTATACATCATAGTGGAATCCATTGTTACATTCTCATACATGCATATAACAATTTGGTACATTTTATTCCCCAGTACTTCCTCTCCCTTCACCCTGGTCCCTCTCCACTACTCTGCTGGTCTCTCTTCTATTTTCATGAGACCGGTCCTCTTTTTTTCTTTATTTTTTCTCTAGCTCCCAAGTGTGAGAGAACATATGACCCATGACTTTCTCAGTCTGGCTTCTTTCACTTAACATGATGTGCTCAGGTTCCATACATTTTCCTGCAAATGGCATAATTTTGTTCTTCTTTATAGTTGAGTATAACTCCATTGTGTGTATGTATCACATTTTCTTGATCAGTTCATCCATTGATGACCACCTAGACTGGTTCCATAGTTTTGACTATTATGAACTATGCTGCTACAAACATGGATACGCATGATCACTATAGTATGTTGACTTTAGTTCTTTTGGATAAATGCTGAGGATTGGTATAACTGAAATGGCTATATTATTTTTACAGTCTCACTAGTTTTATTTTCATGGGCAGGTGGTAGATGAGGCTTTGAAGGTAGATGATTGTGACTGTCATCCTGAATTTTTACCACCACCAAGTGAGTATTTTTCTTATATAAATTGTTGCTGATTTGTCGTAGTATTACCTAAATTTATGCCCTAAAATTTGTATAAGCCTCATTTATATTTGCTCTTGTTCTCATTTTAATTTATAATGCTTCTGTATAAGTCAGCTTTCCATCACTATAATGAAATATTTGGCAAACGCTAGCTATGACATAAAGAGAATTATATTTTGGCTCATAGTTCTGGAGATGTGAAGATATGGTATTGGCTCAGTGCTGGTAAGGCAGTGGATTGCAATGGCAGGGAAAATGTGGTGGAGCAAACTGCTCATATCCTGAGCCAGGAAGCAGAGAGAGAAGACAAGACCAGGCTCCCACATTCCTCTTCAAAGGCATTTCTCCAGCGATTTAACGAACTTCCTTCAAGATTCTACAGCACTTCTTAATATTTCCACCCTAGCGATTAAGCCTTTGCACGTGGACTTTTGGGGAACACTCAGCATAAACATAGCAGTTTTTATTGTTAAGAAAACATTGAGTATTTGAAATCAATGCTCAGTCTTTTCATTTAATTTTGGAACTTCAATAAGAAGAATGGAAAGGAACACTTAAGCACATAGCATTTCTTATCTGTCCTTAATCACTTTTAGGCCACCTTTTTTCTTGTTATTGAAAGTTTTCATTATTATCTCCCTTTCCTTAATCTCAGGAGCCTTTCTTTCTTTTTTTTTTTTTTTTACATTTTTCCCCCTAATCAATCTCCCTCTGAAATTTTTAATACCATACGTACTGCTTGTCTGTTTACATACAATATGTTCATCTGTGCTTTATATATAAAAAGAACTAGGCTTTTTCGTTTCCCAACAGCTTAATTTTTTCACTGTATTTGGGGTAATACTCAACTCCTGTTGAGAATGGACGTCTGTTGTCAGGTGTGGTGGTGCACACCTGTAATTTCAGCATCTTGGAAGGCTGAGGAAGGAGGATTGCAAGTTCAAAGCCAGCCTAAGCAATTTAGCAAGGCAATCAACTTGGTGAGATGATGTCTCTAAATTTAAAAAAAAACTTTAAAAGGGTTGGGGATATGGCTCACTGGTTAAGTACCCCTGAGTTCAGTCCCTGACACCAAAAAAAAAAAAAAAAAAGAATGGATACTTTAGTCCTTTGGAACTACTGTAGCAAAAATACTATAAACTGGGTAGCTTTAAACAACAAACATTCAATTCTCATATTTCTGTAGGCTGGGAAATCCAATATTGTGGTGCCAGCAGTTTTGATATCTGGTGAGGCCTCTTCCTGGTTAATGGATGACCTTTTTTTGGATAATGGGAATTGAACCCAGGGACTTACTATTGAGCAAGATCCCCAGCCTTTTTTTATTTTTTTATTTTGAGAAAGGGTCTTGCTAAGTTGCTGAGGCTGACATTGAACTTAGGATCCTCCTGCTTTAGTCTCCAGAGTTGCTAGGATTACAGGGTGTACTACTGTGCCCAACAGTAGATGGCTAACTTTTTGCTGTGTCCTCATATAATAGAAGGATGGGGGCATCTCCTGGGGCCTCTTCTTATAAGGGCACTAATTCCTGTACGAGGTCTTTACTTTATGACCTAATCACCTCTTCAAAGTTCTACCTCCTAAAACCATTGGGGATTAGATTTCCAATATAACAAATCTTGGGGCAACACATTCAGCCCATAAGAATGCTTTAGGCTAATTCCTGTTTAGTTTTACTTTTGAGGAAAATCTTTCTCACGTGGATTACATGCTTCTCTGTTTTTTAAAACAAGAGTTTAAGGAAATAGACTTTTTTTTAATGATTCTAAAGGTTGTTATACCCAATAGTTGTTTATCTCAAGCTTTCATATAGAGTACCTTTCAGGGTTATTGAAGTGGATTGTTGTGGCCTCCAGTTAGTGATACCCTGTTGCTCTCTTTACTTTCTCTCGTTTGTTTTCTTTTGAATGGCTTTGTTTCTATCCATTTTTATCTTTTACTACCTACATTCTGTCTTCTCTGGGGTCTAATTCCACATGTTGAACCCCTGAACATTTGCAGTTGGTTAGCAATTAGTGTGCTTACAGTGAGTGGGAACTTAGGTGTTTGTCTTACCTATTGTGATTCCAACACCATGTGAAACATCTTTGAGGATTAAGCTTTTTTTTTTTTTTTTTAGAAAGGTAGTTTTTAATTCGTTAATATTTCTTAGGCCATTATTAGCAGACAACACATTTAAATAACTTATTTAAATACTATCTACTCATCAGTATCCACGTTCAGTAAAAGAACTTGAAATCCTAGGATTAGGGTTAAATAGTTTTGCCCAACCTCACAAAGCAGAAATCACGCTAAGACTCCTGTACCTTTTGTTTCTGAGGCTACTGAAGCCAGCTTGGGCTCCACCCTTCTTATTTCATTGACCTTGATCGGCTCTGTGCTGTCCCCACAAACCTAGCACAAATTCTCTGTCCTTCCGCCATGCTCACTCTTCCATGTAGCTTTGAATGTGTCACTCCCCTGCTACACAGAGGCTTGATTCCTGCCAGTGTGATAAAGGCTAGCCTGATGACTCATGGGTATCTGAAGCAAAGGGTTTGCGAACACTCACACCAGCCTGCCTTTGCAGTCATTTTCTAGCCTTCTATCTTGCTAGAGCTCTTAAGATTGTACAGGTTTACTTAGTATTTATAAATGAACTCTACTCTTGGGTTCAAACCAGTCTGTCCAAATCATTCATCTTAAGACCAAAGAAAGGCTGCATCCTCACTAACCCTTTCTCCAACCACTCTGCCTTAGATGGGTGATTTCTTCCTTCTGTAGTTAGGAGAGAAGTTACTGGCTGTGGAATTAATGTGTCAATAATGGCATAGTCTTGTCTTTTCTTCATTACTAAAACAATGTGTCCTTTCTTTCCATCTGATTGTAAAATGACTGAGAATAGGAGCCCTTGCCTATATCTCTCTGTATCTGCTGCAAATCTAAATAACTATTATCATCATTATAATTTATCTTTGTAATAATTTTACATCATACATAGAATACCATCATCAGTGCCTGCCTTCCTTTCTGGCTTACCTGTTTGTAATTATGCTCTCATATAGTATTGCTTCTTTGTCTTTCTTAATTCAATTTATATATGTTTTTATTGTTTTGCTCTCAGGCTTGTGGATTTTTATGTATGGATCTCAGGAACAAATGCTTTTGTATTCACAGGTCAGCCTCCAAAACATAAAGGAAAACAAAAATCCCGAAACAATGAATCAGAGAAATTCAGGTATTTTTTTTCCCTCTAATTTTATAGGGACATTTTATTGAAATTACATTGGATTTAGAGAGTAATTTGGGGAAATCAGTGTCTTAGTAATATTTCTATTTAGGAACTCACATGTGACTGTCCATTTACTCCGTATTTTTCTTTATATAAACAGGACTGTTTTATTTTAAGATGATTTAAAACATGCTTTTCTCTTTAAGTTCTAGTTCACAGTTGACTTTACCAGTTGATTTGAAAAACATCTTGGAGAAACAGTTTTCTAAATCTTCCAGAGCTGCACACCAGGTAATGGAAATAGCTTTTCCAGTAGAAATAGCAAAGCTCTGGTCATGAATTAATATATGCTTACTAAGAAACCGGACTATCATTAATTTAAATACTAATTCAAAAATTGTTACACAGGGATTTAACCAGTGGTTAGAACTGTAGAATTTCTTGTCAAAGATTTAATAGTAATACTAACTTTAAATATTTTTCAAAGATTTGGATAATTTAAAAAGATTTAAGCATATGCAGTTTCATTATGCCTACTTTAACAATAAACTTGGTAAATTCTTTCTATGTTATTTAGTGATGAAAATTTATATCAGGGAATAGGATAATTGCTTCAAAATTTATGGGTCATTTAAAATTCAATTAATTATTTAGGTCTATATAACATCTTACAAAGGACTGAAACAGATTTCTAATTATTTGAATAAAAGCAGTTTTAGAATTTGTTAACAGTTGGAGATTTTTTAATTATATGTTTTTTATATTTTTACTGACTCTAAAAACCCTGAAGGACTTTTGAAAAAGCCTGTGAAGGTAAAAAGATTATTTATTATAGTTGTTTGTGAACCCATTGTTTATTCAATACGTTTTTATTGGGCCCCTCCCAGATGTTGCAGACAGAGGGAGTCTGCATTGACAGTGTCCAACCTGCTCTGATGAAACTTACATTACAGATATCGTATGTTAAGTTATGTTATGGGAAATAATTTCCAAGGCTATGTGGATCTGTTCCTAGAATAAGAAAGGAGATTAAAACAGCATATTTGGGCTGGGGTGGAAGCTCAATGGAAGAGTGCTTGCCTAGCATGTGTGAGGCACTAGGTTCAATTCTCAGCACCACATATAAATAAATAAAATAAAGATCCATTGACAACTAAAAATAATTTTAAAAAATATTTTTTAAAAAGGTGAATAACTATTGATTGACAGGACAGCACTTCATGGTCTGTAATCTCAAATTCACATCTTAAAACAAATGTGGCTCTCATGTGTGTTTTAAATACTATAGTGGATAACCAGGTTAATATGAGAATTGTTCTTTTCCATCATATTTTGGGGGAAAGTTGTCCTATATTTTGGTTCATTGGCTAGAAACCATCAGGAATCTTTTGTTAATCTGTGACTAAACTCTACAGTTTACTTTTTGAGTCTTTATTGTTAGGAACAGTGAGGAGTATATTGTTTAATTTAGTATTTTCTGTTCTCTGAATGGTGTACACATGTATGGCAAGGATGACAAGACTTTATCTTAATGTCTTACCTCTGTCATCTTTGTGGAACTTTTGTAACTTAAGGCTATTGCCATGTAACTAAAATCTGAATTCACATTATAATGTTTGTGTACATATGTTTTCAACTTGCAAAGAGTTTATCACTTTATTTGAGTATATTATGTCAATTTTGTTTTTATTTTTTTATGTTTTTCCTTTTATTTAATATTGTACTCTGTCAATAATTTTTTTCTGGTTATATTTAAATACATGTGAAGTAGGAGTAGTTAACGATTGAAATATGTATTTCTTGCTTAAAATTAATGTTTGTTTCAGCACAGGATGACAGTTGTTAAAATCTGATTGTTTGGGTACATAGGTCCTGTGTTCTTATGTGTCTAATTGTTGTAGTCCCAGACAATTTACTCATTTAGTGATGTTTGGTATTCTTCTTACATTGTTAAAACTCCAAAATATTATTGGTATAGACTGAAAAATAAGCAAAGCTTTGCACTGTATAGAATAAAATGAATCAAACTTTCCTCTCATGGGCAGTGGCAGAGGAATGAAGATAATGAGGCAGTGCTGTGCTGAGAAAGGAATATGATGAATAAAGCATAGTTTGAGTATTTATTTAAATACTTACTATCATTTATAAAGTGTTAATGTGAATTTAACATCATAAGTTTTAAACTAAAAAGCTGTAGATTTGCACTAGTGAAATAAAATTTCTTTTTCTTTTTTTTTCTTTTTGCAGGATTTTGCTAATATAATGAAAATGCTAAGAAGCTTAATTCAAGATGGTTACACAGCCTTATTGGAGCAGCATTGCTGAAGTGCTGTGCAGGCCTTTACAGAGTTGCTAAATGGTTTAGATCCTCAAAAAATAAAGGTAAAATTGCCAAATCATAGCTTGTTTATCAATACCAGTGCACCTCAGATGAATTTAGAAAAAATCAAGGCTTTAACTCGAATTTATATACCTTATACCTTGGCTGGGAGCAGGTGAATCTCCTCCAGGTTGTGGGGCACAGGTGATGATCCCAATTCAGAGTTTGTGATTACATTCAATGTATGATCCATGCTTATGTTCTCTTTTTGACCATTGTTTGGGTTATCAGAACCTTCTGGCCTTTCCTTTTATGAAAAGGAGTCTTTTAATAAAGCAAGAATTTGGACTCACTTTTAGGTTGCATTTTTTTTTTATCCAGCAAGAAGGAATTAACTAGATAAATGAGTAGCTTAAGCAAGATTGTGAAAGAGCAGATATCTTACTTAATCTGTTACTAACACATGCAAAAGCACATGATTTTAATTAAAAATTATTCTAATTTATTATGAACTATGCCTTAAACAACTGACACATGGATTCTGTGTTTTATTTTTTTAAAAAAATATATATTTTTTTTAGTTGTAGTTGGACACAATACCTTTATTTTATTTATTTATTTTATGCGGTGCTGAGGATGGAACCCAGGGCCTCGCTCATGCTAGGTGAGCACTCTACCACTGAGCCACAACCCCAGCACTGATTTTGTGTTTTAAATACTTGATATGCATATAACAGTTTTGTATTTGCAAAATATATTTTCTAATTCTATTTGATCATTAATTCAATCATACTGATGAATGATGTTATTACACTTGTTTAGTGATGTTATTACACTGTTGTGGCTAGAAGGTTAATGTGATGTAAACTGGCAGATTTATGTTTAGATTTTTAACTAAAGCCTTTTTATTGACAGCAATTGAACCTGGCCATGATTAACTATGTATTAGTAGTATATGGACTTGCCATTTCTCTGCTTGGAATAGGACAGCCTGAGGTAAGATTGTAACACAGAGAAGAAACAATTAAAATAGGATATTGGTTTTGTAAGATATATAAAAACTGTTTTTCCATTTTGGCTCATTTCCTTCTGTGTACTTTCTTGAAAGGCTGAAATAGCTAAATTTAAATAGTTTGTGCTTTTTTTTTCTTTTTTTTTAAAGATAACTTTGTATTCCTATTAGAAAAAAAGTAATGCTTGCAGTACTGGGATTCTACATCTTACTTACATAAAAAATAAAGAGTCTAATGTATCATGGTAGGCAAATTGCAAAAACATAAAGTTGAAGGAAAAGAGCAGGTTGGAGAACACAAACATTGTGATAACACTAGTGTATAATTTCATATAGAACAATACTAAATATTGTTTATGGATATCTCTGCATTTTGTAAAACTGAAAAAAAAATCATGGACTACCCGTTTATCATATTTAAGATAATGACAACATTTATTGACTGTGAGTTATTTATGGTTGCCAGGAACAAGGGTGATAACTCACTGCCTTGTCTCAAAATAGAGCAGGACATTTTTTTAAGTTATAAAAAGAATCTAATAGTAAAAGACGTGGTTCTGGTTTGATAAATATAAGCAGTATAGAGCAGTGAAGTCCTGTAAAAGGAAAGCAGGTTCCTTGTCTTAGAAGGAGAACACAACAGAAACAGAGAACAGATAAAGATGCGGTGAACACTTATTGAATGCTTACTGTGTGCTAAGCATTGTGTGACGTGCACTTTTTCCAGTTGTTTCAGAAGAAGAATAACAAAAAATTGAGATAGACGTTGTCTTTACCTCCATCTTAAGAAATTTTCCAAACATCAGATTCATGACTCTAATCCGAGCACTCTTTAACTTCCAACTACATGCTCTTAGTTACTATAATAAAGTGGTTTTCATTTAAAAAATGGGTAGTTCCTTGAAGACACGTTGTGAGTGAGCAGTAGCGAGGGAAGCCAGGAGACATAGTCCAAGGAGTGGATGAGGGAAGGGTCCCAGTATGGACTGAGCCTCATCATAAGTACTTGGCTTTCTTCTGTTTTGGGTACTAAATGCCAAAGCCATTTGGCTTGGAGATATATATATATATATATATATATATATATATATGTACACCAAGGTTAAATATAAATATAACAGGTGTGGTTTTGCTTAGTTTTTGTCATAGTTTTCATCTCGGATATTTTCAAGCTAAAGTTTCCAAGTTACAGAATAGGCAATCTAGAGATAACTAACCAAATCTAAAAGGGCAAAATGAAAATGAAGTCTCATGATGTGGATCCCAATTGGTTCAGAATTCCTAAGAGATAGTAGTTAGGGAGGTGGAGAGTTGCAAGTAGCAAATGAAAGCCAGGTAACACTATCTAAGATTCTGGTTCCTGTAGCCATAGGAAGCAGGCTGAGTATATCCCCTAGGGGGAGCAAGAGGACAGG
Organism: Urocitellus parryii; assembly: GCF_045843805.1. Classification (NCBI taxonomy): domain Eukaryota; kingdom Metazoa; phylum Chordata; class Mammalia; order Rodentia; family Sciuridae; genus Urocitellus; species Urocitellus parryii. The sequence continues at coordinate 1,308,121 of NW_027553327.1, forward strand.
ATGGGGAGTGCCGCAGGACTATCCAGGGAGATTGAAATTGAGAAAGGGCTTTTGGGTCTGGTGATCAGGGTGGTTATGGTTTTGCCAAAGTGGGTCCCATAAAGCACTGTAGTAGCAACGCGGCTTGGCAAGGATAGGTGGCTTCTCATGGTGAGATAAGGTATTCAGTGGCACCTTCTCTTTATAAGAGTTTGGCAGTGGGAGAGGTAAGAAGGTAGCCAACAGGGTCTCTGACTTCTCTCGGGACTGCTGGAAGTGCCTGTAAAAATTGCTGGTGAGAAGTGCTATAGAAGATGCTGGGAATCATTTTATCTGCCCCCACTCCTCAAAAAAATTGGAGGCCAAAAAATTTTTTTGGTATTGTAAATAATTGTCAAAGTCAACATCTCTGATCATCATTTATCACCTCTCTGCTTATTCCTCATCCAAATCCAAAACAGCCTGGCAGGTGTCATTTGTGATGGAAGAGAAGAAAGTCCATCAGGGAAAGAATTACCTGGTGTCATTTAGACACTTAGCAAGTCACACATCCTCATCTGTGTTTTCATGAGAACTAACTGGATCTCTCATTTTCTTCATTCAAGTTGAGTGACATACTGAAATTTGGCTTGGATAAACTGCTGTCTTCTGAGGGGAGCATCCTGGAGGACGTAGACCTGGAGTCCATCCTGGGAGAGACAGAGAACAGCCAGTGGGCCTCTGATGCCCTGCCTGCAGCTGGAGGAGGGATCAGAGAGCGGGAGGAAGGAAGTGAGTTGGGGTTAGGTGAGCCAGTGACTCCATCACCTCAAGCTAGGGTGTGAGTGAGATGCGTCCCCACGGGTAGTCCTGTGTCCTGCTCAGGGACCTCTCTTTCCTACCCAGCCCTATAATCATCTGATGACATTCTTAAGGCTTCCTGGTCCAAGAACTGCCAGAGTAATCCTTGTTCCCTTGAAGCTGGACTTTGAATCCAAGTGATGATATTAATGTTTATGGTCCTGTCAGTCTCAAGGATTAAATTTGAACCTTTTCTCCCTTGATGCAGACTTCTTCTCTGGAGTTTATTTGGTAAACCTGCTATCTTTATGATGGTGCTTTGCACAGTGATTCCTCTTCTCAATAGTAGAATGTTTTTTAAATTGCAACTGATATTTATGGACATTTATTGTGTTCATCAACAGTACTGACTATGTCATGTGCTTTAGGTCGTTTAAGACCCATGAGGTGGGGGGCTGGGGTGGTGGCTCAGCGGTAGAGCACTCACCTCACACGTGCAAGGGCCTGGGTTCAATCCTCAGCACCACATAAAAACAGAAGTAAAAATAAAGGCATTGTGTCCAACTTCAACTAAAAAAATACATATTAAAAAAAAAGACCCATGAGGTGTAGGAGATCATTTTGTCTTCCTTTTTCTTTTTTCCCAAATTTGGTCGGTCTCTCTCTCTCTCTCTCTCTCTCTCTCTCTCTCTGTATGTGTGTGTATATGTGTGTGTGTGTGTGTGTGTGTGTGTGTGTGTGTGTATATATATATATATAATTTTTTTTTTTTTTAGTTGTAGATAGACAGCATGCCCTTATTTTATTTTTTTAATGTGGTGGCTAAGGATTGAGCCCAGTGCCTCACACATGCTGAGCAAGCACTCTGCCACTGAACTACAGCCCTAGCCCCACTATTTATCTTTTGGTCCGTTTTCTGTTCTGAAATATTTGAATTTCAGACTTGAAAGGGGTTTTGTTTTGTTTTGTTTTTTCTCATGATTATTTTTAAAATGACTGTTCTCCTGTATCAGCAATAGGGAGTCAATATGGGCTGGTGTGAGAGGGTTTTACTGACCTTTTTTAGAATGTTTTATTCATATATGACGGCAGAATGCATTGTAATTCTTATTATACATATAGAGCACAATTTTTCATATCTCTGATTGTATACACAGTATATTCACACCCAGTTCCTGTATTCATACCTGTACTTTGGATAATAATTATCACATTCCACCATCATTAATAACCTCATGCCTCCTCCCTTCCCCTCCAACCCCTCTGCCCTATCTAGAGCTTGTTGTTCCTCCCATCTCCCACTCTCTATCCCACTATGAATCAGACTCCTTATATCAAAGAAAACATTCAGCATTTGGTTTTTTGGGATTGGCTAACTTAGCATTATCTTTTCTAATTCCATCCAATTACCTGCAAATGCCATGATTTTATTTTCTTTTATTGCTGCTAGAAACTTCTATTGCAATTTGACATTGCCACATTCCTGAACAAGATATTGATCACCCAGGCACCTCTTTCTATGACCGACATGCACAGTATTGTGACTCTTTCTTTTTTCTCATGATGTGCATTCTGATTATATTTTAAAATATAATTTTATTCTTGTTTAATATAATAATTAAATATTTGAGCTTCTATCATGTATGTCTGTATTTCATTTTTCTGGGAAGTCATTTTTACTGTATTTACAAATGTATAAATCTACGGGTTAGAGGTTTTAGAGTGACTACAGATGATGATAAGGTATTGTGTATTTCAATAAAAGTTATAAGAAAGGGGTTTGAATGTTTTCACTATGAAAAAATGATAAATGTTTGAGGAGATATATTTAGCTTGATTTTGAATATCATACATGTACACATGTATTGAAACATCACATTACCCCATACATATGTACAATTTTTATGTTTTATGAATCTGTTAAAAAATAAAGACAAAAAGAAAAAATTTCTTTTGCATGAATTCTTTGAGAAGCACTAGGAAAGCTTGGGCCTGTGACTCATAGGGCTTAGTTTTTTTCTTTTTTTTCTTTTTTCTTTTTTTTTAAATTACTGGAGATAATTAAGAGTTGAATAGAGCTGGCCCTGGGCACAGCTCTGTCCTTGAGCCAAAGCCCCAGCTGAGTGGTGCTTTGAAGGATCATCAGGGCCTTCTAAGAAAGCCTATGGACTATGCTGATGGGAGGTCAATGAATTGAGAGAGTTCTAGGGCATAATCTCATTATTTTGTTCTGAAGGACTCCTGGTTATTCTACTGGCTTTAATATCCTCATTTCAAGCACAATTATTACCCTCTGTACTCCATGCTACCTTGTAATTCCACACAAACTTTTTAGTCTACATAACTGTGCCCAGTAACATTAAGATTTTATTTCAAACAACCTCATCTATAAGAAAACTTATATAAAAATGGGTGAGGGGCAGAGAGTAAGATATTGTTGTCCATGGCTTTAGTTCCTTTTGAGAAAAGATAGTCATGCATTTTAAGCCATGCCCTCTAAGTCATAGAATAAAAAGAACTCAAAGGCAAGAAGCTGCTGGAGACCCACTGAATGTTCCTGTCTCAAGCCATGTTGTCATTTGCATTGGAGATAGATCTGAACATCAAAAGGCCAAGTCCACTCTCCTGATATCTCCTGGCTCCAGAGAACTTAGTGCTCAGAACATCACTCTCTGTCCAATAAAATGCTCCTTACTTTGCAGAGATTGCACAGCCTTATCCTCCAGTAAACTCTCCAAGATTACCCAAAGCCAGGGATTTCCCTGTCTGGTGCCAATTTATCTTTTCCCATAAATCAATAGTAGGTTAGCGCTACAGTTTTCTTCACCTAAGCCCCTCAATCCCTTCCCCGAGGATGGGAGAAAATATCTTCTTTGACGGAAATATGGCAAATCCTAAATGAGACTTTGATGCCATCTTTTTTTGCTTCAGCTAAGATCCTTTTCAGGAGGGGCAAAAGGTGGTGGAGAAGTGCAGAGGTCCATTCCCTGCCTGACCACTCTTTTCGATGGGGATGAGCAAACTTGTTGAACTCCTGGTACCTCGGCTTCCTTACATGCATTTTGTTTTATTTTATTTTTATTGTTGGTAGTTCAAAACATTACACAGTTCTTAATATATCATATTTCACAGTTTGATTCAAGTGGGTTATGAACTCCCATTTTTACCCCGTATACAGATTGCTGTATCACATCAGTTACACTTCCATTGATTTACATATTGCCATTCTAGTGTCTGATGTATTCTGCTGTCTATCCTATTCTCTACTATCCCCCTCCCCCCCCTCCCCTCTTCTCTCTCTACCCCCTCTACTGTAAATCATTTCTTCCAATTGTATTATTCTTCTCTTACCCCTCCTTTCCTCTTATATGTAATTTTGTATAACCCTGAGGATCAACTTCCATTTACATGCGATTTCCCTTCTCTCTCCCTTTCCCTCCCACCTCTCATCCCTGTTTAATATTAATCTTCTTCTCTAGATCTTCGTCCCTACCCTGTCCTTAGTTACTCCCCTTATATCAATGAAGTCATTTGGCATTTGTTTTTTAAGGATTGGCTAGCTTCACTTAGCATAATCTGCTCTAATGCCATCCATTTCCCTCCAAATTCTATGATTTTGTCATTTCTTAATGCAGAGTAATACTCCATTGTGTATAAATGCCACATTTTTTTATCCATTCATCTATTGAAGGGCATCTAGGTTGGTTCCACAATCTTGCTATCGTGAATTGTGCTGCTATGAACATTGATGTAGCAGTGTCCCTATAACATGCTCTTATTAGGTCTTTAGGGAATAGACTGAGAAGGGGAATAGCTGGGTCAAATGGTGGTTCCATTCCCAACTTTCCAAGAAATCTCCATACTGCTTTCCAAATTGGCTGCACCAATTTGCAGTCCCACCAACAGTGAACAAGTGTACCCTTTTCCCCACATCCTCTCCAGCACTTGTTGTTGTTGGACTTCCTAATGGCTGCCAATCTTACTGGAGTGAGATGGTATCTTAGGGTGGTTTTGATTTGCATTTCTCTGACTGCTAGCGATGGTGAGCATTTTTTCATGTACTTATTGATTGATTGTATGTCCTCCTCTGAGAAGTGTCTGTTCAGGTCCTTGGCCCATTTGTTGATTGGGTTATTTGTTATCTTATTATCTAATTTTTTGAGTTCTTTGTATACTCTGGATATTAGGGCTCTATCTGAAGTGTGAGGAGTAAAGATTTGTTCCCACGATGTAGGCTCCCTGTTTACCTCTCTTATTGTTTCTTTTGCTGAGAAAAAAATTTTTAGTTTGAGTAAGTCCCATTTGTTGATTCTAGATGTTAACTCTTGTGCTATGGGTGTCCTATTGAGGAATTTGGAGCCCGACCCCTCAGTATGTAGATCATAGCCAACTTTTTCTTCTATCAGACGCCACGTCTCTGATTTAATATCAAGCTCCTTGATCCATTTTGAGTTAACTTTTGTGCATGGTGAGAGAAAGGGATTCAATTTCATTTTGTTGCATATGGATTTCCAGTTTTCCCAGCACCATTTGTTGAAGATGCTATCCTTCCTCCATTGCATGCTTTTAGCCCTTTTATCAAATATAAGATAGTTGTAATTTTGTGGATTGGTTTCTGTGTCCTCTATTCTGTACCATTGGTCCACCCGCCTGTTTGGGTACCAGTACCGTGCTGTTTTTGTTACTATTGCTCTATAGTATAGTTTGAAGTCTGGTATCACTATACCGCCTGATTCACACTTCCTGCTTAACATTGTTTTTGCTACTCTGGGTCTTTTATTTTTCCATATGAATTTCATGATTGTTTTATCTATTTCTACAAGAAATGCTGTTGGGATTTTGATTGGCATTGCATTGAACTTATAGAGAACTTTTGGTAATATTGCCATTTTGATGATGTTAGTTCTGCCTATCCATGAACAGGGTATATTATTCCATCTTCTAAGGTCTTCTTATATATCTCTCTTTAGGGTTCTGTAGTTTTCCTTGAATAAGTCTTTCACCTCTTTTGTTAGGTTAATTCCCAAGTATTTTATTTTTTGGGGGGGATATTGTGAATCTTACCTGCATTTTAGTAAAAATAAATTATAAAGGGATTACATGTTGGGTGCATAACAAATATCAGCTTCTATAATTGTTTACTTATTTAAAAGGATATAAGCTATTCCCAAAAGGCTTTTTTGATGTACATGATTTGGGCAGAAGCACATAGCAAATTTTTCCTTTCTCAAAAGAACCAACACTCCCAAATTTTAGTCTTGGGTCGAAACTACATTAGGACATCATTACTATATTAAAAGGGGGCCAAGAAAGAAATGAAAAAGAGAGTCAAGAATAAGAAATGGAGAATCAGGACAGGAAAAATAATGGTTACGAGAAGGACAGGAATGGAAATAGTGCTTGTAGTGAACCAGAGTATCACTTGACTTTGGAACTAAGTATCATAAAATTGAAAACAACAATAATAGAACTTAAAAAAAAAGTCTCAAGGGAAAGAGAAATGGGCAAATCTCAAGTGAACGGAGAGCACCAGGGAATCCGAGCAGGAGGAAGGCAGAGCTGGACTGGCGCTGTGGGCCATGGTTCGAGCTCCTCAAATTGCATCGCTCTCTTTAACAAGGGAACTGTTATCCAATCTGCATTTCCTAAATGAGAAGCAGCTACCAGCTCTGAATGGCTCAGATTCGATTAAGTCACCTGGCACACTTCCTGTCAATGCTCAGGCTGGCTACATCTTTCAACCATTATCACCACTGGTCATCAGGGAGTTAGGGGTGGCTGAGCTGGCTAAAACAGGCCAACAGCAGAGGAAAGCTTTTCCCAGCCCCATAGAGACATACAAGTGTGACTGCATGGTGCCTGATTCCTTCTGTAGCAGTGATCTGAGCAGGGCCAGGAACACACCTTCCTGGCTTCCATGGCTACTCTACCCATTTCTCTTGACTTTGCCAGGCTTTGGGTCATAAAAGAGATTGACCTTCAGCAATCTGAGTTCACTGTGGTCATCAGAAAGTCCTCAGAGGAGCAAGCCAGAGGTGGGGGCTCTGTTTATGTCAGGGGCAATCTGCATTCTGGAATTACAGGTAGAAAACAAGTGCTTATGGTGACCATGATTGGCTATTGGTGGATTCTTGACCTCTCCAGTGTTTCTTTCCCTGGTTTTTATTGCAAAGCCCCCCCCCCAGCTCCCCAACACACACCACCTCCAGTTCTTTGGTCTTTGTTTGCATACTCACTCTTCTCCAATTTCAGCTCTGTGAATGGGTGGGCAGAGCACATGGTCCTGGGCTCAGCCAATCAGAGCTTCTTACTTTTGTGTCCCATAACTTTGCAGGAGCCAATGGAAAGGGGGTTGTTTGTAAGATGCTGGAACAAAGCCAGTCAACTGGAACTAGAGGGTGTGAGGCTTGGAGGTATGGAGACCATCTTGCCAAGAAGGGGAGAGCCTTGTGCAAAGGGAGCCAGAGCATAGAAAGCTAGGGTGTGGGGAAAAAGAGAGCGAGCGAGAGAGAGAGAGAGAGAGAGAGAGAGAGAGAGAAAGTGGGGTGTGTGTTGACTGTATTTGACTTCTTATGAATCATGCTTGTGGTCTGATTCACTCCTGGGCTTTTCAGACCCATAAGTCAATTGTCTTTTCTCAAAGTCAAATTGGGTTTGTTCTTTTCTAAACCTTTGTGACTGAAAGACACCTAACCATGCACAGCAGTGCCCCCTCGTCCATGGGTGATCTCTTCCAAGACCCCAGTGGAGGACTGAAACCATGGATAGTACTGAGCCCTGTAGTGACTGGTTTCCTCCTATATATACATACTTATGATAGTTTAATTTATAAGTTAGGCACAGTAATAGATGAACAACAATTAACAATAAGAACATTTTTACCAATATATTGTGATGAACATTACGTGAGTGTGTTTGTTCTCTCTCAGAATATCTCATTGTACATGTTTAGCTTTTTCTCCTTGTCAACACTGGGTAACTAAAGTCCTGGGAGGCAAAACCATGGGTGAGGAAGGAGAGCATAGTGGGAGGAGGATCAGCATGGCAAGACATTTCAGATGAAATATGGAGCCGCACAAAGAACAAGCTGCTTTCACAGTTTTCTTATCAGATATGGACATAAAGTCCTCTCAAAAGGTGTGTGCATTGAGATGAGGACCTTGGAACACAGGAGAAACCCCAGGCTTCTCACCATCCCTCTGTGTCTCTTCTTACTTTGATTCTCCCAAGTTACCCCCTGACAATGCTAGAGGCTAAGTTGGTAAATTCCATGAGATAGGACAAAAATTATGACGCCCATGTGACAGATGGGGAAACCGAGGCAAACAGGGAATTAACCTGCCTGAGGTGGCTCCATCAGTGAAGGGGTTACAGTGCATTTCCCAGCCATGTGGAGAAGGAAAAGCATATTCCTATCCTGTGGACCTTCTTGGGCTCACAGTCCTCCCCTCTCTTTGGCAATAGGAAAGTGGCTCTCACACACACTGGTAGCTGGAGGGAATACCCACATGGTCTTCAGCCAGGCCCTGGTCTCCAGTGCCAGCATCCTCCATATAGCCCAGTGGTCAAGCCAACCAGTCCAGCTTTCCAATCCTAGCTCTTCATTGTGTCGCCTTCATAAAGTAACTTCATCTCTCAGTCTCAGTTTTCTCTTCTGTAAAATGTTGACAGTATTAATATCTACCTCTTAGGGCTGTTAGCAACACCACAGGAACAGTGAAAGGTGCTAAGTACATCTGTTAATCAGGTCCACAGAGCAAAGCCCTACCTTCCTAATGTAATTAGTCTTAGCTGTGCAGCTCAGCTCCTGGCGGGCACCTTAGGAGGTGAATTGATTGAACCCAGAGGCAGAGGTATTTTCCCCTCTGGAGTTGCCTGCACTTTCCCACATTCCAGCCCATGGCCACAAGGTGGCAGCCTATCCATTACAGAGGAAGCCTCTACTTCCAGAGGAGGGAGACTAAAATGTTTTTTTATGGCATCTATAGATGACTTATTTTTCATTTTCCTTTTTAGGTGGTGGTAGGGTGATGGGCTAAAAATTCTCACAGGCTCATGATTCCATTTCTGTAAGTTTACTGTCTGTACACATTTTGCTAAAGCTGATTATACAAGCCAACTGAACTTCAAGGTGACTTTTGAGGTCCTCCAGGGAGTGCAGAGGCTACTCTCGCTCCTGCATCCCCTCCACCCCACCCCCTGCAGGTCTTCTGTCAGTCAGACCCTACTAGAAAGCCCACTGGGTTTAGCAATCCCTTTTCAGCACATATGCTTCAGTGTCTAGGAGGTCCACCTAAGGTGACCATTTTTTTTCTGGGACTCTCCAGGTTTTAAGATGTGAAGCCCTGTGTCCTAGGCAAATAGCATGGTCAGCCAGTGGACCAACCATCTCTGCGGCACTCCTGTAACTCAACAGGCATGACTGTCCTTGCTTTCTCGATCTGGCACATAATTAGCCAAAGTCCCTAGAATTCTATAATTTCATATTTGGAAGGGACCACAGACCACACTCAAGATTCTCCAGAACGGGCTTCCCAGGCCACGTGCTGGGCTGGCAGAGAAAGACCCAGAATCGTGGGTCTCATCTTCAGCATTTTCCAAGGACTCCCCATCCACTTGGAGCCACAGGGTATAGAAGGAGAGGTTTATCTAGCATTCTGGACATTACCTCAAAACAGTTTCAGGAACATAGCATCCCAGGGCAGGACAGGGGATAAGAAGGTCTTGTATAGCGTACTTCCAAAAAACTACTAGGGACACAATTAATATGCTTCACATCTTGCACATGTTATATATGAGGTTAAGGTGGGATTTAAAAAAATCCTTGATGAAAAACCTTCACAGGTGTCCTTTTGGCAAGCTGGAAGAGGATCGGCTGGGATGTTCCCCCAGGGCCAGCAGGGCTAGAACTGAGCCCCGGAGTCTTCCTGGAGTTTGCCTCTGAGAAAACAATGCAGCAGCTTTCCCCAGGAATCTCCTTGGCAAGCTCCACGTCTCGGCCTTGCCAGCTGTTCACCCTCACTGTTCGCTTCAGAAAGCAAAATTTTCTGGATTTATTTTCATTAACAAATCTTGCTCTCAATGCTATTGGACATTTACATCTCCCCAGCACTGCAAGGATTTGCCACAGAGACATGCCAGTGCTTCATTAGAGAGCTCAGCTGAGGGCTGCAGGCTTTGCAAAACAGAGTAGAGAGAAGGCATCTTCCACAATGCAGGAAAGGCAGGCAGATCCATTCATGACTGAATATGCTACCGAGACATCTTTAAGAAGTGATCTTTTTTGTTTGTTTTTAGTTAAAAATTCTCATAAAACAACATTCTCATTGGTAACAAAAGCCTTCAAAATTTGAGTTTTCACAACAAACTCCACAAGTGCTCCACATCTAGTATCTGCATGAGGAAGGAGCAAAACCAAGTTATTCTATGAGAGCGGACCAAGTGCAAAAGCAGGAGTGGCCACCTGAAAGGAATCTTCTAGAAACACAGTAGCAAGTCTCTAGCAAGAGATTGATTTTACTACCTCCTCAGGGATATAAGAAGAACCCAACCAAGGAAAGGGTGTGGGGCGGCAGGTGACCTCTCTGCATCTAATGCAATTATGAAAGTTCCATGACTGAGCTGGTTGCAGCCTGAAAGAGTGAGGCAAATTCGAGTTGTACCACCACTCACAGGACTGTTCAATTACAGGTTGAGTGTCCCTAATCCCCCAACCCCAAATGCAAAATTTCCACAACTGAAAACTTTTTGAGCACTGACATGACATTACAAGTGGAAGATTCCACACCTGAGCTCATGTCATAGGTTGCTGTCAAAATGCAAGTGCTCTAAATATACTGTATAAAATCACCTTCAGCCTTTGTGTGTAAGACAGACCTGACACATAAATGACCTTTGGGTTCAGAGATGAGTCCTGCCCTCAAAATATCTCCTACATATGCAAATGATCCAAAAATCTAAACAATCCAAATCTGAAACACTTTTGGTCCCAAGAGTTTGTATAAGGGATATTCAGCCTGCAGTGCAAAATGGTATGGGCAAAAGATCCAGAAAGGTCAGCAACAGCCATTGTTCCTATACTACAGTAAAATCAGAGAAGCAGAGAGAATGAGCTAAGATGCAAAGATAATCAGCAAGAGATGTGGACTCTTATCGCAAGGACGCCAGAAGCCAGAAGGGACCTTGAACAAGTCTTCTCCCGCCTCAGGTTCAAGTTTCTTTTTTCTTATACAGTGATGGGGCCTGGTTGAATGTCCTCTGAGGTCCCTTTTATCTCTAACAGTTCTGTGAAAAAATATGTAGCTGACATGTTATAGTCCAGAGGTTAAGCTGAGTAGTCAGGAAAGCCCAGGTCCGAACCATAAAAATTCCAAGGCCACCTCTCCCCCATTTAATGGAAGTTCAGAATAGTGCTCTGTTCTTAGACCCAGCCTGCAGATTCTGAGCTCCTTTCCATGAAAATGGGAGTGGGAAGGGGCTGGCTAGTGAGCTGTCCACAGTCTGAGTTGGGGTATCTTTTTAGGGGCTGTCAGAAGTCCACCTGGGGCCCTTGGCAGTTGCATCTCAGTCCCAATCTCCCTCCCGCAGACAACAAAGGGATAGGGCAGGGCAGGAAACTCCAGCTCCAGCTCCATAGGTTTTTTGGAGTCTTTGGTTTAATGCTAGACACTTTCGATTTGTTTCAAATGACCTGACTCCTGCGAAATCCTTTGTATTCCATGTTCCTTTCAAAGGAGGTCCTCATCCTTTGCCTTCCTCCACCCGCAGCCTTCAAGGCAGATCTCTGCTGAATGTGAGGAGAGCCAAAACTTTACAAACAAATGTCCCTGCTCCAGCTGAGAGTCTCAACAGCATCACACCAAAAAGATAGCCAAGCGGACCCAGGTCAGGGATCTGGGACTGTCAACGTAGGGTGGGTCCACACTGATGCCCATCCACTGACTGCTGATCCAGTCTAGGTGAACACACTCTGAAGAGGGCCTAGAGAAAAACAAAACCCACCTGCACATGTTTTCCTTGGAGAATGCCGCAGGAGTACTGTCATTAAAAATGGTGTCTGCTGTTACCTGGCTGTTTGCTAAGCACTTATTTGGATTATCTCCTTTCATTTGTCACCGTTGCCTTTGAGACGAAATTATCATTGTCTTTATTCTGTGCAAGGGGAAGTGCAGGGTGGAGAGGTGAAGGAATTTGTCCCACAACACAGTTAGTAACTGGCACAGCCAAGATGTACTCTTACTAGACTCCTTTCCAATAAGAGTATCTACTCAACTAACACTTTCGTGAGTGGTTACTGTGTGCCGAGGCCGGAGCTAGGGGTTCAGAAAGACTGCTGTTAGTCTGGATCTGCAATGTCCCCCAAAGGCTCACATGCCGAAATCCTGGTCCCCAGAACAGTTATGTTCAGTGGTGGGGCCTCTTGGGAAGTGATTGGCTCACGAGGGTGCTGAACTCTTAGGTGGATTAATGGACATTAATGGGCAGTTGGAGGAAGTGGGTCATGGGGATGTGCCCTGGAAGGGTACTTCTTGTCCCTGAACCCTTCCTTGCTCTCTCTCTCTGCTTCCTGACCACCATGGGGTGAGCAGCTTTCCTCTACCACACCCTTCCATGATGATGCTCTTTCTCACATCAGCCCCAGAAACCATGAAGCCAGCTGACCATGGACTGAAACCTTTGAAACTTTGAATGAAAGTTTCTGTAAGTTGATTTCTGTCTGGTATTTTGTGATAGCAATGAAAAGCTGAGTAACACAACTATCTTCTCTTGTCCCTCCGACCCCTTATGAACAGATTCTATTCATATTCCCACTTCAGAGTTAAGGACACAGAAGCTCTGAGGACTCAAACAAAAGGGAAGGACCAGGGTTTGTTTGACTCATTCAGAGGCCCATGGCCTCACCAGCATGTGTGAAGTCCCACATGTGCACTGCACTGCTCTGAGCCCCTGGGGAGCCACAGCTGGAACACCGCCACCTTGGCCACTTGCTTCAATCTTCCTTTCCTAGCAGCAAAGCTGAAGCCAGGCCTGGGGAAGTGCTGACCAGAAGAACACAGTGCTCTGTGATCTGTCAGGAGGAACCAGGAAGAGGCCTGCTCTTCTCACAGGGCTTGCAGAGGACTCCTCTGGAATTGTCTGGGATGCCCCAGGGAACTACAGCAGAAAGTGCCACCGTTGCTTGTTCTTACTCTGCATATTCCCCATTGATTGCTGAGTTTACAATTCCCATCCCTCTCTGACCTGGAGTCTGGGAGTAGGGTGGGGGTGACACCCTACAGATCTTTAGGGCCTGAGAGGCCCCCTGGCTAACAGGCACTCATTTTTTTTTAAGCAAAGCAAACAGTAATATAAAAGAGCCCATGTAAGAACTCAGTGTGTAAGGAGGCACTGCCTCAGGCAAATTTTTGTAATTTTCCTGAAAACATGCATTTTTACCCTTTCACCCAGAGTCATCCCCTTTGCCATTGGACCTGCCTCTGCCCCACCCCCTTTCCTGGGCCACTGTTCCCCGGTTGAGAAGTTGTTCAAGAGAATGCCCCCCCTCACATGCTATTCTGACACTTCGTTGGGTGGGTGAAAGCTTCTCCTGTCTCCTTGTGCTCCCGCCAATGAGTCTGTGGGTTACTGGCACACAGGCAAGGCGACATTATGGATCAGGAGTGGGGGATTTTGTGACAGATGCAAAGACCCTCAAGTACATCCAAAGGGGGAAAATAATTATGAGGACTCGGAATCCTGTGGAATTCTCCTGAGTTTATTTTCACTTAATGCAAGGGCTAATTAGCTGGATTGGTAAATGTGTTTTTGTTTTTTTTCCTGTAAATATAATTACAGACTGACTCCTGTGGATAGTCTCTAAATCAGCCAGTGGCTTTCAAACTCTTTTTGAAAGCTATGGAGACTTCTTTCAAGTGGAGTAGTATGCACAGCCACCACAAAGAGCAGAAAGCAAGAGCAAGTGACACTGAGAGGGAAGCAGGGTGCCCCCTCACTGGCTCCTGTTTCCCTGCTGCACCCAGTTCCCGTGTCCCCTGCCCAGCCCCTAGTGTGTTCTGTGGAACCTTGGGATTCTAAGGGACTTGGTTTAGAAAAAGCTGCTCTTGGTGAATTAGTACTAGGAACATATTTTCTACTGGACACAGATGGGGCACTGCAGTCTCACAGGTTCCTAGTGGCAGGAACATGTCCGTTTCCAGGGGTGGGGACTGGAAGATGTCGGGGGTATTAGCCAAGGCCCTTTATATGCAGCACAATGACTCTGGAGTTAGGCATGAGCTTCAATGCGCTTTCTATTGAGAGGGTGACACAGTGCAGGACTGACCCTGAAGCTCTCCAGGAAGGCCAGCTTTGGGGCTGAGTAGGTGGGTGTTGCGGAGCTTGGGTCAGCTCTTTCATTCTCTGGATGAAAACAGTTCTTGTGTGCTCATTCTCAGCCTAGGTCTGTCAGAGATTTATCTTGCTTCTCCAAAGTGAAAATTCACATTTCCTCTCCATCTCCTATGGGAGTGAGGAAACCCGAGATATCAGCCAAGTACAGAGTGGCCAGGTTCTCGGGAAGACATTGACAGCTGACGTGTCAGAGCTGGGACCAGGGTTCTTCCCAGGCTCCTGAGGTCAGGAGGGGAGCCCCAAACAGCCACCCTATGATCACAGGCCCTGTGCAGGGCGCCCATCTCTGAGGATCTCAGCCTGGCTTTGCAAAGCCTCTCCAATGTTGCAAACCCACTCCACAGACATGAAGACAAAGGCTGGCCCGTGAAGTCCCCACTGGCCAGACTCTCCCCTCTGGCTCTGTGTGCTCCCATTCCTACTTGGGAAGTGCCTTGGTCTTTGGAGATTTTTGGAAGACTTTCCATCTTATGTGACCACAGCTGTTTCTACTGCCTCATTAGGATTTATGGAAGATTTTGTTTTCCCATACTTTCTAAGAAGCCACCTTAAAAATTCCTAACTAAATGATGAAAGGAAGAAAATAACAACAAAAAAAGAGTGATGACTGGCACAGAAATCTACCACCTTGCTCCAGGGCAGGGGTCACTTTCTTTCCTGAGTAAAGGACAGGCCACAGGAGCCAATTATCCTCCTTTTCCCCAATTCTGGCCAAGACCTTGAAATCCCTTGATGTTATGACATTGTAAAACCAACACAACACATAAAGAGAGTAGAGAATGTAAGTAGCCAGCAGCAGCTGACCAATGGCTTCTAGAGTCAGCTGGGATTCTTGGATACCAACGTAGGCCATGTAGGGTGCATATGAGAGAATGGGATCCAGGGTTCTAGTGATGAATCGCTCCTAACTGTGTGGCTGGGGGGAAAACAGTGGAAAGGCCCCTACCAGGATACCTACAGACACCCTTGTCCCAGAGGCACTGGGGTGTGAAGGGTGGGTGGCTTCATGGAAGTCTCAGGAACCCCATGGATTGTGAGACTCATGACCCAGAAGAACAAATAGGGTAAATGGGGCTCTCGCAGTGCTGGCACCCTATGAGTGCAATAGCTCATAGACCCTCTCTGAGGGCTTTCTAGGATATCCTGAGATTCAAAGGCATCCTTGAGATTCCTACAGAAAAAGAACCCCATGTCTTACATGGTCCTACCTTTAATGTTCTATACTTTTCCACCTGGAACTTGTTTATAACCCAATAAGCATAAAAGGCACCCTCCCAGGATTCAATTTTCTGTACATCTCAATCTCCTCCCACTTCAAGCAACTTATGTAATTAAATGCCCACAAAGGCCACCTCACCTGCCATGGCCCCTCCATGCCCCTGGTCAAATGGATCAACTAACCATGGTTAGAAAATACTTGAAAAAGAATCGCACATGTATATGAACTTTCCCCTTTGTCACTATTTCCTTAAGAAAAACCTAGAGTAACATCTATTTACTGGACATTTACATTGCATTAGGTATTTTAAATCATCTAGAGATGATTAAATTATACAGGAGAATGCTGATAGGTCCTATACAGATACCATGCCATTTTATAGAAGGGACTTATATCTGTGGGTTTTTTAAAAATATTTTTTTAATTGTTGATGGACCTTTATTTTATTTGCTTATTTATATGTGGTGCTGGGAATCTGACTCAGTGTCTCACATATTGAGGCAAGTGCTCTACCATTGAGCTACAACTCCAGCCCCTATATATGGGTTTTGAGGAGTCCTGAAACCAATTCCCAGTGGATAACAGAGGATGGCTACAATAATACCTAACACAATTTAAGCCCCACTATATGTCAGGCTTTCTAATTTCCATTTCTAGTAGTCACTCCTCAGCCAACATTTTACTTTCCAAAGTTATTTATACTCATTGTTTGAAAATATTAAATGGAAAATTCCAGAAATAAACAATTTAAACAAGTTTAAAATTTCATGCTTCTATGACTAGTAAGATGAAGTCACATGCCATCCTGCTCTGTCCCACCAGATGTGAATCATCCTTTCATCTAGTGTATCCACACTGTGTATACTACCCGCCCATGGGTAACTTGGTGACTTTCTTGGTTATCAGATTTACTGTCACAGTGTCAGAGTGCTGTGTTTAAGTAGCCCTATGTACTAACTAATGTTGCACCACAATGCCTCACTTATCTCACTTCCTCTTATTTTCCAGGCATTGTGCCATCTTCCGTCAGTTCAAGAAAAAAGGTAAATACAGTACAATATGATTTGGACAGAGACATAGATCACATTAATGTAACTTTTATTAGAATCTATTGTTATAATTATTTTATTGGTGTAGTTGTTTATCTCTTACTGTGCCTGATTTGTAATATCTTGATTTTAATTTTTTTTAATGATTCTGGGGATTGAACCCAGAGCCACAGCCCTCTGCCTCATTTATTAATTCAACTTTATCATAGGTATGTACATGTAGGAAAAAAAATAGTTCAGTACCATCTGCAACTCCAGGCATCTTTCCACCCATCTTGGAACATCTTTGGCAGAGAAGGGGAGACCACCGTGTTTACTTAATGCTTATAACAAGCCGATGAAGTTAGGAGCTATTATTGTCCTCACTTTCACATGAGGAAACTAAGACATAGAGGAATCTGGTGTCTTGGTAGGGGACAGAGGCAAGATTCAAACCACGAGATCTTAGCTAGGAATCCTTTTACCCACGTCACCCCACCACAGCACATACCGTATCTTCTGGGTCTTCACAGCGCACCAGGCCATGGACACAGAGACTCCTACACTCACAGCAGAAACATGCTCACAAAGGGCAGGCTACAAAGGGGGTGTGTGTGTGCATGTCTGTGTGTGTGTGTGTGTGTGTGTGTGTGTGTGTATGTATGTGTATGTGTGTGTATGAAAGCGAGAGAGAGGGAGAGAGGGAGGGAACAGAGAAAAATCAGCCACTTAGATCATCTAACAAAACAGACACTCTAGAAATCACTGGGATTCTGCCATTACATTAATTACATGATTTTAATGCACATTTACATTTCCTATCTATTTCTAATTATAATACCTTATCCATGGATTGCACAAGTGAATACTAAACCTAGTTTGTCTTCCCTAGGTACTCCATGATTAAGTGATGAAAGAAAATGATTTGTACTGTGGTAGTTGATAGTGGGGGAAAAATTTGGCTAATCTACTGTCAGAAAATTGAGAGTCATCACTGTCAAGAAGGCTGCTCTCCTGAGAGGATACACATTTGCAAAATAAATGATTCTCATTAGTCAGATGAAAGTGGTCCCAGTGGCATGGCAACTTCTGGTCTCCAGCGGTGGCTTTCCTTACTCCCTTCCCCCACCCCTTCTGTGGTATAATTGCTCAGCTGGCAAACTAGCCCCAAGCTGGCACCTCACCTCTGCCCAGAGCCCAGCTCCAAGGCAGCAAGACCCACAGCTCACTGGCGTCTACGCCTCTGCTCTCACACAGGCTTGAGAATCATGGCGGTTCCCAGAGAAAGTTGCCATTAAAGTCAATTTCTGCAACACTGGTACTTTTTCTGGCTCTTCTGAATTGACCTTGAGTTACTCCATCACCCTCTTGTCTCCAAGACTTAGCTAATGACCATCAACAGAAATTCAACACTGACAGCATCAATGTGCACAGCAACAGGTTCAGCAGGACTCCACAAAGCCCGCAGAGTCCCAATGTGGCTGGTGGAGCTGGGTAGTGGAAGATGTGATTGGGGGATACTCCACCCTGGAAGGGAGGTCTTTGCATTTTTGAAGGGAGGGAGGACAAACATGGAGGCAGCAGGTCTTCCAGCACAGCGCTTCCAGAGCCCGACCTGCGTTCCTCTCCTGAGAGACTCATGATTTACCTGGGCAGAAGTCAACAGGGGGACACTTGAGCTACAAATATCCTTTCCCATTTCACACCAGGGTGACATAAAATGGTCCCATTTCAGTGGATGGGAGAAGGGAAGAGAGACAAGTAGAGCTCAGATTTCATTTTAAATGGACATCAGTAAAATACCCAAAGCTATGCAACAGAAATGATCTTTGAATCCTAGTGACCTAAGGCTTGCCTAGATGTTTGGGGTCTTGGCTACAATATTGAACCCCATCACTATCCACTGTTTAGCTGTTTCTCCCAAATGCAGAGGTCTGAAACCATAAGGAGCTTAGTCCATTCTGACGCTAGGAACTCTTATATTGTAGGAATTTTCCAGATAAATGTTACAACAGCAGATTTCTTAATGGCCTGTCATATGTACAGGTCCCTCTGGAGTGGCCTGATGCCCTTCCATCCTGTCTCCAGGTGGGGTGTGGGGATGAGGATCCTGATGGTGAGGGGCCCCGCTGCAGTGTTCTCATGGCATCCACTTCATGCAGAAGGCGACTCTGGCCTGTTCCCTGAAGGAAGCGATGTGCAGGAGACTCTGGCTGGGTCAATAGGGCAACACAGCCACACAGAACCTGGCGTGGGTCCTTTGGGGGTTGCTGTGTGATAACTAACAGTATACTCATCCACTCTAGGTTTCAGATGAAGGTGAGTCAAGAAGATGGGGAACAGACCTTAATGGTGCTTCCTCCCAAGATTTTGGACGAGGTCCCTGAGGGTATGTGAGGCTATGTAGAGGAAGCAGAGAACGTGAGTCACTGCCTTGAGGCAGTGTTAAACCCCCAGAGTGTGGACAGAGGGTGCAGATTTTCAGAGTGGCTGTCCACCTGGGAGCAGCTGACCCTGGGCTGCACAGGCTCAATTGCTGCTTTTGAGCTGGATGTCCTCCCCACAGCTCCTGGCTTCAAGTAGGGAGGAGTGAGTGAAGAGGTGGGGAAGACAGCCAGAGGGTCCCTTATGATTTTTCCTCTTGGGGCCTGGATGTCCCCACCCCTTTATCACAGTAGTGGTAAAGCATTTCCCATCACTTATAAAATATAGTGCTCAATTAATCAGTGAGCAATAAATGCTGTGATCACTAAATTATAAGATACTTCTAAATTGTTCAATAGAGAAAAAGAAATGGTGATACTGAGTGCTTCCAAACAGGTAGGAAAAGCAACAGCTTAATGGTATTAGATGTCAGAGCATGAGATCAGTAATAGGACAGACCCAGAGTTTATAGGCCAGGCATGCCCCAACTTGCTACAGAGTGGCCAGAAATGACCTGACCACAGTCATCAAAAGAAGACACACATGTGCCAGCTGTAATGACAGGAGCATGCAGCAAGCATCTGGGAAATACTGATGGGCAGCTGTTCAGCAATCAGGTCCTGAGAAACTGCTCTTAAAGTGGTTCCTTATTTCATCCAAGATGCTTCTTTATTGGAGTATTTAGTTCTAAAACCACTCCTGAATCACTTTTCCTGCCCATCTGTCATTCAAGTTGTTTCAGAAAACTTTTCAGTGAGTGCCAGACTGAGGTGCCCAGGAAGAGGTTTATTACATTGTCATCTGTTAGGAATAACAGAGGGATATGAAGAACCCCAATTAGTTGAAAAAGCAACTTTTCTTCAAGAATGTAGAAATTTTCACATTTGAAAATACTTCCACATTCATCTAAATGCTTTGCTAGTTTCTGCATGAATGTCTAATGGGAGGGAAATGGAAAACCCCCTCAGATGGCCCTCTCATAAGGAACCTCTGTCCGATCACCTCTGCTGTCTGCCTGTTGAACCTTATCCCTTTTCCCTTAACCAGAGAGGATATAAAGTTCTCAGACCACCCCCACTTATTAATCTGTATTCACCTCCCCTAGTAGGTTATTTAAAATTTTATTTTTGCTTGAAATATAAAGAGAAGTCCCCATCTTTCAAGCGTGGACTTAATAAGATTTGTATAAAAACATGAAATAACTATAAGAGGCACCGTACACACAGTTCTTGTCTCAGCTTTCTTTTTTCCTTATATGTTTACAATGGGGCACTTCAACTTGCTTTAAGGGTGGGAATGAGAAAGTGGAATAGACCAGACACAGGCCAATTCTGTGTTTCTGTCGGCATCTCATGACAGGCCAGAGATAAACCTCATAAACTGTGAAAAATGAACAATTCTTGGTTTTATTAACCTAAGCTGGGACAAAGACCAAGGAGTTAATATCTCTGGAACCCAGGAATTTATCTCACTTATTTTTCAATGATTAATTCCAAGCTTATCTTATTTTGTCAACAAGTTCAACAAACCCAAAGGGAAGTTACAGCTTCGGGGGGGGGGGGGCTAGAGCTGCTTTCTAGCCTGGGATAACTGGTGTCAAATGACCTAGTGATTAACCAAAAGTCCCTGCTTCTCCATTTCTTCCCCTGACATGCAGAATTGTAAGACTGGAGACTTAAGTTAGAAGTGTAAATGGTAAAATTTTGACTGGTGGTGGTTGGAGGGGGTGCTCAGGAACGGGAAGAAATAGGAAACTCAGAGTGTGGAGGTAATTCCTTGGTAAAGCAATGAGGCAGAAAGGAACATGGAATCCAGGGAATTAGGGAGACTATTGAAAAGAATGGCTTGCAAGAGACGAGTTGCAGAGTTAGGAAACACTTAGGGTAATATCAAGTGGAAGGATGGGCTTGAAAACCCAGGTATGGTGTGGTGGTCACAGGTAATTGCTGTGTGTTCTAGAGAAGAAAAGGCACCTTATCTGAGCCAGCATTAGAAATATGAGAGTGTGCAGTCAGCTGGTGGAAGAGACTAGAATCAAGTGGTTGGGTTTATAATCAGGACCAGAGGTTGATGAGGCTAGGTTCTTCCGTGCTTTTCCTCCTGGATCCAGTGGCTCTCTAGCTGCTCTTTCTCATCATTTGCAGATTCTGCCATAGATGTGGAGAACTTGTATGACTATCTGTTCTATCCTTACCCATAAATAACTTGGCTCTTAGGTTTCCTTACGTGTCTGTGTCAACTCTGCCTCTATCTGAAGTATCTGTGATTAGAAGCTTGACTTTTTAGTTATGTGTGTTCCAGCCACATGAAAACAAGTGCAGGACTAGGAAATAAGACATCTGCCTGAGTCTCACTTAAAGGCCCCTCAGACCACCAGGGGGGCAGGTGTGCATTGGGGAAGATGGCCCTGTTCCCAGGCTCTTCAGCTCCCAGCAGTCAAAGACCCCATTGTATACCCACTAAAATCTGCAGACCCCTTTTCCAGAAAGTTAGTCTGTGCCTGTCACACACCACTTTGCATGTCATTTCAAGTTGTCAAAGTCCCTCAGTTTAAAACCCTCCTGACTGATATGAAGTTTATGGAAGATAAACCTTAGCAAATCTCTCTGAATCTCCCTGTGGCTTTATAGAAGTCCTGATGGGAGCCTGTAATGCCCTCAGGGGGAGTCTGACCCACTCAGCTTCTGGAATGTTCTGTGGTGAAAGCCATTCCTAATGACTCCCAGACACCCTCGCTATTTTTGAAGGTTCTGCCCAAGTGGCCTTCAGAAAATTTTCTCTGTAGTGTGCAAGGACCCCAGCGGGTAAGGTGGGAATAGACAGGCTCAGGGCAGACTTGGAACAGGGAGCTGTCTGGACCCCTCTGCTGTTTCTACCCGCTGCTGAAAAAAGAGTTTGGTCTCCCCACAGCCTGTGACTGCTCTGTCAAATCAATTCAAGACACTATAAAGATATAAGGGCTGAACAGCACCATTACGGGACTTTTTTTTTTTAATTTTAAGGCTCCTTGCCAGATATAACAAGAATAAATATGAAATGGCCTCATATTCCAAGCATGAACTAATGTTGGGGTTGCGGCTGATAAGTAAAGAACAGCTAAACAGGCTTTGACACAGTGACCCTGGAGAGGGCTGCGTTCTCACTGGAAGTGGGGGTGTGCTTCTGCTAAGACATCATATTTTAAAAGGAAACAGACTGTATCACAAGTCTAAATGCAAGAACTTGCTTCTTGTCCATCAGCAGCCTGCCTCTCTGTTTTTTCTTGATCCATCAGGGCATTCTCCTACCAAGCAGAGACCACCACAAATGGGTTGAATCTGGGGAATACTCCAGAACATGAAATGGCTGCATGATGGTAGATTTGGTGATAACAGAATATAGTACTTTCAGGACACCCCTCAGTTCCATTAGCTTCATCTCCACTGACAGCTCACACCTGATTCCAGCTCACTTCATGGTACAGCTTGTGGGCAGACCCCCCTTCAAGGGAAAGAACTGACCTTATGATCCCCTTGTCTCACACAAGGTGGGAAGAATTTCAAGGGACAGAAAAGAATCTGCAAAGAGGTCAAAGTTATCTTTCAAGAATTGACTTCAAGCAGTGATAAGACTTTGGAATTAATTTCTGTCTTTGTAGAGGGTGAGAAAGGTCTTGACTTAAACAGGCAATGGAGAGTTAAAGTGGAGAAAAATATACTTTGCTGAGGAAGTGGTATGGTATATGTAAAAATGAAAGGAGGCTTGTAACTGAATTTTTCTTAAACACCCGATTTGGAATTTCTACCATCAGTTTACCTAAGGGAAAAAGAACAAAATGCAATATAAAGTGTTTATTAAAGACCCAATGAGGCATAGATTTTATTGAGGCACAAGCAGAAAGAATATTTGCCAGGAAAGCAGAATATAATTCTACCAGCAAATTCAGCCTATAAGCTAAACTTCTGAAAATTATCACAGGATCAAACCCTTATAACAATGTTCTCATTTGCATATCCAAATGAGGACTTTTCTTATAACTCTTGAGAGAGAAGGATTTTTATTAAGTATTATTTTATACTCTCTGTAATGCATTCCCAGTTCAATCCATACCTGGGCACCCAGAAATGAATCCCTGCTTGTATCTCTAGTAAATCAAGCCACAGTTATTTGACTACTCAGAAATTTCAGCTCATTGTATCCAGTTAAGGCTTCCATAAAGGAGAGAGGTAAGATAGACATATGACCTTGAACAAATGGCATTTATACTGAGTGCTCAATATTGTTTAAAAGGTGACTACATTATAGTGAAATAAATGTATTAACACTAGTAAAAGTAAAATGAGTTAAATGAAAATTTTTAAGAAAAAAGGATATAGGCTGATGAGACCTTTGAATAAACAAATAAGACAGAGGAGATGAGTTTACATTCTTGTGACTGCAAGAATAAGAATAATCAAGAGCTCTGTTCAAATCCAACCAACAAAAGAGACTCTAGGACATCCCAGCAAGATGGAACCCTGTCCCACTCACAGTCTCCTGGGCAATGGAACCTCCTTTATATGCTAATTGTATCATTATAAGACATGTTGAATGCAAATGAAATAAACAGAAACTCACAGAGAAGTCTCTGGGTTAGCCAGCTCCTCTCTGGAGACAGATCAGGAGAGGAAAGTGGGAGGGTGACATGGAGGATGAGATCATGGTATAAAGTACTGGGCTTGAGGGCTCAGACATTCCTCAAGTCCTGCAGATGAAACTGTCATACTGTGCTCTAAATATGGTAATTGTCAGGCCTTCTCTTACTAAATCAATATACTTATATAAGTATACATCTTCAGACCCAGAGAGCACAATTTCAGGGCTCTATCTCACATAAATATTTGTACATAAACAAAAATGACATATAGACAAGGATTGGCAATGTAATATCACTTATAATAATCAAAATTTTAGTAACCTAAATACCCAGCAGTAAGGACATATTAAATAAAGTATGGTGTCGCTATACTAGAAGTAAAGGGCAATGGCTAGAACAGAGCCTTCAGAACTAGGCTGCTTGGGTTCAGAGCTCAGACCCACTGCTTACCAGCTATGTTATATTGTCCAATGTCTTAACTTTTCATTGACTTGGTTTCCCCCAAAGCTAAAAAGAAGATGATAAAAATTTTCTTCTTTTGTATGGATAATAAAATAAAGTAAGGCACCATTCTTAAAGAGACAGAACATTGTTTGACCTATAGCATGTACATAACTCCTATTAGCACAATTACTATTTTGAACAGCTATGGTTCCTTCCATTGAAAACTCTCTAAAACATATTGTGAGACAAAAAATGATGGAACAATATGTTAAGGATGATCTTAATTTTTTTAAATGCATACAAATGTGCATCTGCAAGTACTAAATGCATAGAGGAGAGTGTGTTAGGACTGGCCAACAATAGACACCCCTCCCTAGAAAAGGAGTGGGAGTGGAGGTCGGAAGATCAGGAAGACCTTCCCTTTCTTCCTCTCTATAGTTGTATATTTGGGGAGCCATTTTATAAACACATATTTAACTATTGCTTATGCACTTTAAAATATATATACTTTTGAAAATACCATAAAATGACACAAATAAGTAAAGAATAAACAGGAACAGTGGAAACAAAAATGTTTGAACAAGTGAGTGCTTGCATTGTTTCAATAATCTAGTTTTCAGGGAAAAAAAGGAAGCAGAGGTTTTCAGTCTATGGTCAAGGTCTAACACAAGGACAAGATACAGATGAGTCAAGTGAGGTGCCTAGGACAGAAAACTTAGAGAGGAACTCACATTTAGGGAAATGACTTTCAGGACTTTTAGACCTCACACTAGTCTAACATTACATTGAAAATATGCCTAAAGTCAAAGGACCAGCTTCTTAGAGAAGTCTGGTATAAAACCAGTATCTGAAATGTATAATGGTAGATTTCTTTCTCTCTCCACACACACAAAAATAACCACTGAGTTTAAGTCTAACATATCTCATATACAATCTACTAAAATGCAAACTGAATGAAAGTTCTACCCTCTTCATAGCTTTTCTGTTTTCCTTTGGGAATGTCATCCTGAAAAAAGAAAGGAGATTGTTTGGAGTGTATGGAGAGAGTCTTTTTAAATGCCTGAGTGTTGACCTTTGGACTCTCAAATGGTTCAACAGGGAATTTACTCTCTTCCTTTGACCAGAGTGATTTCAGCATAATCATTTGTAAAATTAGCTTCACAGGTTAGAAATGTGCAATATGAGACTGGCTTAGAGTAAGATGAAATGATCTAAACCATATGCTCTGTGTCTGAAATGCCCCAGAATGGCCCTATCATTTGCTTATGGAACTCACCTATTCTGACTGGTCAGTATCTATGCCTTGCTGTTTATAAATAATTTTGAATATCATCCCTGGGAAAATGTAAGACTGGGCTCAACAAATAGTTTTATGTTCAACCAATCTAGCTGAGTTCATACCTATAGATATATAACTGGGTGGCATCTAGGTAACCACTAGAGGGTAAAAGTTCATGAATATGATACACCAAACTGAATCATCTCCCCAAACTCCATGCACTTTTCAAATTAGGCTTTCATTCCCCAATGGAATTGATCACAAATTAGAAACCACATGAAGCAACTTAAAAGGGGGATCAAAATTTAGTAAATGGGGCAAGGAAGTAATTGGGGTTTTACCGTATAAAACAAAAATTTTTTAAATAAAATTACTCACCTTTTAATAATTTACAAATTTGTTGTAATTATCTTCTGATTACTAGGACAAATGTTGAATCAACTTTTGATTGTACTGGAATAAAATTTTGTAATAAACTTTATGGGAGCTAATACAATAATACCCTTTGTTTCATGACTGAGTTTCTAAGCACTTTTTAAAATAAAAATAATGCATTTAACAAATATTTCCCCCAAGGCCATCTCTTAATTATTTGATGGCCAAATCTTTCCTTTTTGAAGTGCTACTGTTTTTCTCTGGTTTGTTTTGTTTTCATTTGATAACTGGACTCACAGTGCATGTGAGTAGGAACCAAGCAGTTCTCCAAAGATGGCTTTCATTGATGACATTAAATCTTGTTGCAGTAAGGCAGCCCCCAAGATTCCTGCCCCCTGGTATATATAACTATATAATCCCCTCTCCTGGAGTGAAGGAGGAGACTGATTATGATGAGACAGTGACTCCTATAATTAATTATGTCTTATTATACAAGACTGGAAAGAGAACCTCAGGTTGGCCTGGTAGAAGTAAGCAGTCAAGTACCTATGGAAAGGGACATGGCAAAGCCTCAGAGCACCCTCTAGGAGCTAAGAGCTGTCCTAGCTAACAGCAAGAAAATGGAAACTTATGTCTTATAGCCATAGGAACTAAATCCTACCAACAACTAGTGAGTGTGAAAGAAGACCCCTATCTCAGAGGAGATCACAGTCCTTCTTAACATTGTAATTTCACATTCAAGAGACTCTGAGCAAAAGATCCAGCTATCCCATACCAAGACTCCTGCCCCACAGAAACTGAGATGGTTTATATGTGATGTTTTAAGCTTCTAAGTTTGGTAAAGTCTTACAGTAAGAGAAAACCAATACACTTAAAATTTCTCAAGTATTTATATTGTTTGAATGTTTAGAGAATCTCTAAATTTAAAAGTAAAATGGCAGAGTTATTAGCAGGTTATATTAGGACAGTTTCCATAGTCAAGAGGAATGGGTTCTGAGGAGGGGTTTTGAATGGTCAGCTCATTGCTGAATATTTTAGTTCTATGATGACTTTTGCTTCCCTAAGCTTCCCCAAGCAACCCTGTAACTCTAAGGCAAAGGACACTTGGAAACAAGGACTCTTTCCTCACATTTAAGACAAAATCCCTAGTCTAAAAAGTGTTTGCTCCAGTCCTCTTCCTGCTCCCCTTTTCCCTTCTTCACAGGTGTCGATCCCAAAGGAACCCACTAATAAACATCCAGTGTAAGAGACTCATTCCAAGAGTCCTCAAAATGAGATCCCAGGAAACCCAACCAAAACTAAACTTTTACAACAATGTCATCTGTCTTTTGTTCCAAAAGATCCACAACACATTTGTGAACAGTGTTAATAAATGGTGTATATCTTAAAGTAGACACCGGTTTTATTGTATTATATTTTCAAAATTTTCATAGCTTTTTGTTTCAAAATAAAAAGAGTCTGTATAGTGCTTTTGGTAGTACGGTCATTTTGATAATATTAATTCCACTTATCCAAGAGCAAAGTAGATCTTTCCATCTTCTAAAGTCTTTTTGGATTTCCCTCTTTAGGGTTCTGTATTTTTCATTGTAAAGATCTTTAACCTCGTTTGTTAAGTTGATTCCCAAGTATCTTTTTTTTTTTTTGAGGTTATTGTGAATGGGGTAGTTTTCCTCATTTCCTTCTCAGAGATTTTGTCAGTGATATACAGAAATTTCTTTGATTTATGGGTGTTGATTTTATATCCTGCTACTTTGCTGAATTCATTTACTAGTTCTAGAAGTTTTCTGATGAAGTTTTTTGGGTCTTTTAGGTATAGAATCATATTGTCAGCAAAGAGTGGTAATTTAAGTTTTTCTTTTCCTATAAATATCCCTTTAATTTCTTTCATCTGTCTAATTTTTCTGGCCACCTATAGCACAAGAATTAAAACCAAGAATCAATAAATAGGATGGAATCAAACTAGAAAGTTTCTTCTCAGCAAAAGAAACAATCTTTGTGAACAGAGAACCTACATCCTGGGAGCAAATTTTTACCCCTCACTCATCAGATATAACAGTAATCTCTAGGGCATATATAGAACTCAAAAAGCCAAGCACCCACAAAAACAAATAATCCAATCAATAAATGTGTCAAGGACCTGAACAGACACTTCTCAGAAGGGGATATACAATCAATCAACAAATATATTAAGAAATGCTCATCATCTCTAGCAATTAGAGAAATGCAAATAAATATCACACTAAGATAACATATCACTCTAGTCAGAATGGCAGCTATTATGAAGACAAACAACAATAAGTGTTGTTGAGGATATGGGGGAAAAGGCACACTCATACATTGCTGGTGGGACTGCAAATTGGTGCAGCCGATATGAAAAGCAGTATGGAGATTCCTTGGAAATCTGGGAATGGAACTACCTTTTGAACTAGCTATTCCACTCCTTAGTCTATATCCAAAGGACTTTAAAACAGCATATTACAGGGACATAGCCACATCAATGTTTATAGCAGCACAATTCACAATAGCTAAACTGTGGAGCCAACCTAGATGCCCTTCAGTGGATGAATGGATTAAAAAAATGTGGCATATATACACTTTGGAATTTTTACACAGCAATAAAAGAGAATAAAATCATGGCATTTTCAGGTAAATGGATGGCATTGGAGAAGATAATGCCAAGTGAAGCTAGCCAATTTCAAAAAAACAAATGCTGAATGTTTTCTCTGATATAAGGAGGCTGACTCATAGTGGGGTTGGGAGGGGGAGCATGGGAGGAATAGATGAATTCTAGATAGGGAAGAGGGGTGAGAGGGAAAAGAAGGGTGCAGGAGATTAGCAAGAATGGTGGAATGTGATAGACATCATGTATAAAGTACATGTATGAAGACACAAATT
Organism: Urocitellus parryii; assembly: GCF_045843805.1. Taxonomy (NCBI): domain Eukaryota; kingdom Metazoa; phylum Chordata; class Mammalia; order Rodentia; family Sciuridae; genus Urocitellus; species Urocitellus parryii. Next base: position 1,336,548 of record NW_027553327.1, read on the forward strand.
GGGTGTCAACCTATTTTATATACAAATAGAGATATGAACAATTGTGGTATAGATGTGTAATAAGAATTGTAATGCAAAAAAAAAAAAAACAAAAAAACAAAGTACATGTATAAAGTCATGAATTGGCCTGAACATACTTTATATACAAAGATATGAAAAATTGTACTCTATATGTGCAATAAGAATTGTAATGCATTCTGCTGTCATGTATTTTACAAAAAATAAAATCAATTAAAAAACAAAACAAAAAAAAAAAGAAAAAGAAAAGTAGGCAAAGAAGAAATAAACATGAATAACAAAGAAGCCCAAAACAATACCCTCTTCTCAAAACTATCCAAGAATCCCTAAACAATATCTACTTCTCAACACAAGTAGTGGAATTTAGAAGACAGTGGAACTGTATCTGGAAAATAGGGAATGAAAATTATTGATTTATAATTTAATGCCCAACAAAAATTTTAGAAGTAGTCAAAAATAAAGATATTTTATTTTTTATTTTTTTAAAGAGAGAGGAGGGAGAGAGAGAGAGAGAGAGAGAGAGAGAGAGAGAGAGAGAGAGAGAGAATTTGAATCTTTATTTTTTAGTTTTCGGTGGAGACAACATCTTTGTTTGTATCTGGTGCTGAGGATTGAACCCAGGCTGCACGCATGCCAGGTGAGAGCGCTACCGCTTGAGGCACATCCCCAGCCCTAAAGATACTTTTATATAAATAAGTGTTAAAAACATTTGTTAGAAGCAGGCTCACGGTAAAGGTATAAATAAGTTACTCAAGTGGAAGGAAGCTAATTGCAGGCTGAAGCAGAGATACAGAAGTAATACATAACAATGGGAGTTCAGCGAAAATGTCTATGGATACATCTATATCTCTTAACTTCATAAAACAATAATGATAATTAATTATTGGTCTCCATATCCAAACTTAGAATCCCTCCCCTGCTCTCAAATCTTTTTCTCTTTTATACCTTTTTTCTATGTTATGGATTTTTACTATTACATTTCCCTTATTAGTTATATATTCTTACTCACACATAGTGGGGAAGAGCTCTATCACTGAGCCACATCCCCAGCACTAATATTCACCTTGAATTTGAATCTAACATAAATGTTTGCTTTTGTGAATTCTTAAGAAAGTCAAGGATGTTACTTCTGTGCTATTATAATCACATACACATCCCTTTAGAGATATTTGCCAATTTTCTTCCACTTTCCATTATTGATTTTTATGGCCTTTCAATATTTGTAATATTCTGATACTCATCCTTTATCTGTAATATATTGCAAATTTCTCTCAAATATCTATGTATATTTTCTCCCATATATCTATGCATCTGGGAAAACAATACCATAATCAAGATATAGAATATATACTCATCATACACAGCAGTTTTTTTCTTGTCCCTATGTAACCCCTCCCTCCCCTTCTCTGCACCCCCACTGCTTTCAATTATGTACATTACTGATTTTCTGGAGTTTTAGATGAAAGAAATCATATAATGTGAGCTCATTTTTTGCTTGTTTTTTTTTTTCTCAGTGTATTTGTTTTGGGATTTATTCATGCTGTTCCTTGATTCTTTCTACTACTACTGAGTAGGCTACCCTTGTGTGGACATACTAAAATTTGTTTATCCATTCAAATATTGTTGGACAACAGAGTCACTAAAATATATTTTTCAACTTGAGCTTTTTAAACTTGAACTATCCTAGTTAGTCTATAGTATCTCCCTACAATTAGTGATCCTGAGCTACGTTTTGTGGGCTTATTAACCAAAGTTTTCTGTATCTATGCTCATTTGAATTGTGTTATTTTCATTTTCTTATTATTGAACCATAAGAATTCTTTGTATATTCTTGATACAAGTCCTTTGCCATATAGATGTGTAGAGAATATTTTTTCAAGTTTATAACTTATCTTTCAAAGAAAGAAGTTTTTTCTTTTCTTTTCTTTCTTTTTCTTTTTTCTTTCTTTTTTTTTTTGTACATCTCAGCAGCAACATATACTCCGAGAGTTAGTTGAGTAAATCCCAGAATCTGAGCTCAATTGTTTATGCTATTATTGGAACAAGATAAATTACTCTTCAGTGTTTCTACCAGTGAAATATTTATACATCTCCATGATGTTAAATAAAATATTGTCTAGAACAGCACAAAGAACCCTTAGTTAACTGTCATAAAGTTGTTGACTTTATAATGCAAGCCTATCAGAAGTAATGAAGTTGTCATGCTGAAAATCTGCAACTTATTTAAAGTTCAGATATTATGGGCTATAATTAAACTGAGTTCATCCTCCAAAAATCCATTTCAGAGACAATCATAAAGCTAAGACACTCCTAACCTGCTACACACAACTTGAGGCTGCTACTGACCCTTTCAGCTATGTGAGGTCTGTGGAAAAGTATTTCGTTCTTCACCAGGGCCCTACAAATTTTCATCTGCAATGTCACTGACTTCATACCTGCTTCATATAACTGTTAAAGAATTTCTTCCAAAAGTCAGTCTAAAGTGTTTGCTCTCTAGCCTCAGTTGCAATAATACCCCACAGGAAAAGAATCAGAAAAGAGTGTGAACAAGTGAAAGGAGGGAACATTGTCTTCCCAGGGAATGGCTTCTGTAAGACAGAACAATTCGACACTAGGGAACTCTTAAAAGCTCCCCAAGGAGAAACATCCACTTAAGTAGAAGATACAAATCCATTTTTATGCAACAACATTGAGATATGCAGGATAATAATTGAAAGTGTAATATTAACTGGTGTGTTCAAAGAGGAGGCTTCTAGTCATCCTTTGCTGGAAGTCACTGCTCACAAGATAGGCATCTATGCTCAAAAAAATGCAAACAGTGACAAAAGAATCAATTTCACTTTAAAATCCAAGGGCTAAGGAATAAAATGAGTATTGCCTTCTCCAGTTTCACTTCCTCTCCCTCTCTGTACTCTGATAATTTTCTGAGCTAATATTCTCAATTAAAGCTCCCTTTACTCAATTTTCAATAAAGATCCAAGATAACTAAACACAATGAATGATTCCAGGTTAAATCTTAGATTAGGAAAAAAATTGAAAAGGAGACTGCTGGAAAAACTGAAAAATCTTTAATATGCATGTATATTGGTGTCTTTTTTCATTGTGTTGCTATAACAAAATACCTGATGCTGGGTAATGAGAGAAGAGGTGGCCAGATGTGGAGGGGCATCCTTGTAGCTCCAGTTACTCCAGAGACTAAGACAGGAGGATTACTTGAACTCAAGAGTTTGAGGCCAGAGTGGCAAAAATAGTAAGAGCCCATATCAAAAAGAAAAAAAGGACTGGGAGTGGTGACATATGCCTGTAATCCCAGTGACTTGGAAGGCTCTGGCAGGAGGATCACAAGTTGAAAACTAGCCTTAGCAACTTTGAGAGGCTCTTAGCAACTTAGAAATATCCTGTATCAGAATAAAAAATAAAAACACCTGGAGATGTGGCTCAGTGGTTAAGTACCTCTGGGTTCAATTCCCCATACCCCCCCCCAAAAAAAATGGTTTATTTGACTCACAATTCTAGTGGCTGGAAGTCACCTGATACAAGTCTCTGGTGAGGGCCTCTGCCTGCATTATAACATGTTGAGGAAGCAGGCATGAAAAATAAGACCAACATGAGGTGGCCTCACTTTAACAATCCACGCTAATGGTAACTAATCAATTCCATCAATCCCTCCAAGAATGGTGTCCCCTTGTCCCAAAACACTTCCTAAAGTCCCCATCACCTTTTAACACTGTTACACTGTGTACCAGGCTTCCAACATGAGTTTTGGTGGGTACAAACAATATTTAAACCATAGCTATTAGTAATGACATTGTGTTAATATTAAATTTCCAAATTTGAGAAAGCAGAAGAATGCCTTGTTCTTGTGGGGAGAAGTTGTGTGAGTGTGTGGAGAGAGAGAGAGAGAGAGAGAGAGAGAGAGAGAGAGAGAGAGAGAGAGAGAGAGAGAGATATTAAGTAAATGAGGCTGCAAGTTAGCCATTACTATATCTAGATAAAGGATTACATATATTTATTATTATTATTACAACTTTTCTGAAAATTGAGCTTTTCAAAGTTGGACACTTTTGTAGATAGGCAAAAATAGAATCAGAAAAAAAAGACAACAATGATATTCTGGTCAGGGAGTCAGAAAGGAGGCTAGTGTTAACTGTGAAAGGAGAGTGATGATGAGATAGGAGAGGGGAATTCCGCCCCCCCCCACACACACACACTGCCCACCTAGATCTGGGGAGGCAAGTAGCATTGCATGAAGGGATAGGTGAGAAGGGCTGCATGGATTTGTGGGGCCAAGAGAATCCAAACTGGCCAGCCACATCACCCAAGGCACAGCAGGGCAATGAGCTGTGCATCATTTCCTTGGCTGTAGAGAGATGTAAGAGTTTCTGGCAGCTAACTCACCTCCCTAATGCCACGATGCTACCTGCTACTCAGGAAGAATGGAGAGAAGGGATGCTCAGCCTGCTGAGTTTAAATCAGGAAAGACTGAGTTTATCCACAAGGGACTAACTTTATGTTTAGTTCTACTCAAGAGAATGAGGGTTGAATATTGATGTGAGGTTTAGTACTTAAGAAAAATGTGAAGTTTTACATTTCTTGTATACCTGTGTTTCTGTAGCCACAACAATATGTGCTAACAAGCAAATATAGCTTGAATGTTAGCAATTTATTCTGCCTTGGGCATTGGTCATTTAATCTGTATTTTGTCCCAAGGATCCCCTGTGATCAGGATTAGTAGACTAAGACAAGAAGGGAGGAGATGAATTCATGTATATGAATACCGAACATGAAGACTCAGCGTTTTGTCTTACAGCCATAAAATTCCCCTTGGGAAGTGCTTCTCTGGTAAAATCACAAACAATCTTAAAGCAACCAGTACAGTAGAGCATGGAAAGGTTTCATAACATTAAAATCTAATCTTGATGATTACATAGTTGTTTCTTTAAGTCAGACAAGGCACCTTATATATATAGTTGCAGAATTTTAGAAGATTTTACAGTTACAATCATCAACTTGTGTTTTAAATGTCAGCCTTCAAAAAAAAACAATAAATATTCCTTGTAGTTTGTGTTGTTAAGCTAGATTTTTACTTGGCAACACTCAAGGTGAGGATTCTTGCAACATTAAGATAACGATCTCTTCTCTATAGATATTTAGTACCTCAGGGATTCAAAGATCAAGTTGCTTAGAGACCCCATGGAATTTGCGGGAAAAGCAAACTCTAATCTTGACATCTGTAATTAACGTTTTATTTGACTCTGAAAATTTAGTTTGCTAGCAGGTTAGCTTAGCTGTTCTTCCAAGCTGAATAATGATTTTGTTACACCACATCCCAAATGACTGAGGGTGGGGTGGGGTGCTCTGGGGCTCTCTAGGGACTCTTCTCTCTTGGGCACAAAGTCAAGCTCTTGCTCTTATTATTAACGGTTGCCTAAATTTCCTTTCAATTCCTCTCCCTGTGGGTTTCCTAAGCTAAGCTAACACTTCCCTGATTTCTGATGCCCTTTACAGTGGTGTCACAGCCCAAAGTATATGTATGCATAGATGACAGGCTCAACCAAAAGCTGTGAAAATATCTGTATAATATATTTTTCCATGAAATGTAAAAATATTATCATTATAACACAGTTAAAATTGTATCTTTACCTCAGTAACCCAGACCATTGATCACTCAGGCAAAAGCAAGTTAGGTACACCTGACCTAGATATGCATATATAAATATGAATTTTATTGTGACTAAGACACATGCAGTTCTTGTCACCTAGCATCTTCACTATGCATGTATGTTGTAACTCTGTGGACTGAGGTGCAAAGTGCTTGGCTGACGAACTAATAAATACCATTATTAGAGAGAACCCATCTTCTTATTTCTTATCACCTTTAAGAGATAATTTACTGATTTGACTAAGTGGTTGAGTTGTTAGAGTATTTTAGCCACTTTTCATACATTCAACAAATATTTCTTGAACTCCTTCTCTGTGGCCTGGCCTGCCATCTTCATTGAGGATGCCACAGTGACATGCTAGTCGGGGGATAGAAGCAATGAACAGGGAATGACATTAATAAAATAACAGTCAGATGGTGATATGAGCCAAGAAGGAACAAACATGGAGCAATTGGTCATAGACTGGCTGGTACTACACCAGACCAAGGGGCCAGGGGACATTCCAAAGGAGGTCATTTCTCAGCTGAGACTTGAAACATAGGGGTTTAGGTTACAGCATCATGCTCTTATTTTTTGGGGTCATCTTATGACTTGGTCATGAGAAAAAGATCTTCTTAACACATATTTAAATAAAGTTATTGAATATACATCTTGTGGATGTGGTTGTACAGTACACACTTAGTCTACTTCCTTTTAAAATCTTCACTCTCAATATGCTCAGCTTCTATCTACTTCCTTGTTAAGCTTCACCCTCAAGTGCTGTCATATCACTGGAATTCATTTTAGAAATGTAAGTGGCAAATCTAGACCCATTAGCTATAATTGATATAAAAATCCACAAAAGATATTCCAGTGGGAACAGAACTGGTCTTGTAGACAAAAATAATTAATTCATTGCTCCACCAGCTGCCCTAGACACACACATCTCTACTTCTATCACTGACCATAATCATCCAACAAAATGAATCTGTAAGTGCTTATGATGAAGAGCAGTTACCAACACATACAGGCAAGCATTCTTACATTCATATCTTCTGTGAATTCATCAGCCAGCAGTTCCCATGCACAGGGTAAGGAGCAGACATATTTCTTTCCAGGCAGTTTATCTATTGAGATGCTGTAGGATGCTGTTCATCTATAATTTTGGACTTCATATACCATAAGTCATATTGCTTATGACTTGTAGTCAACAGAGAGCCTTCTGAAGGTGTCCCCAAGCAAAGTTATAAGAGAAAAAAACTAGGCATATAGCCTTATACCAATCAATTATTCTACTTAAAATCAATTTTTATATGTAAAAAGAAGATATTAAACCAGACAAATTCTAAGTTCTAATTTTAAAGAAATAATATCTGAAGATTTTGAGTACTGTATCCATTGAGAATATGCTTGGTGGTAATCAATGAAAAAGTTAATAGTAGCCTAAACAAATATGTTGGGTTTTCCCACATAATAAAAAGCCTGGAGGTAGACTTCAACAGGTTTTGGTTGAGCAATACCACAATGTTCAGGCCGGACTATCTCGTGGTCTTTCCCCATCTTGTAGCCTCCAGTTCACAAACTGGCTCCAATAATTGTAAAAATCACATCCTCATAAATGTACTCAATAACTGGAATACTGGGGGAGAAGGGAACAATGCCAATCTATGGTTCTATATAGAAAACAAAGTGCTTTACAGAAGCTCCTGCAGCAGCCAGAACCTCTGGTTTTATGTGTCACCTAGGCAACTATAAACCCAAGGGTGGCTGCAGAGCTGGGTATCTTGTATCTCCACCCTGAAGAGTGGAGATCCCTCTCTCTTCATTCTGTCTACTACAATTATTTCATTTCTGTCTCCTTAATTATAACTCCTTCTCTGTTCATTTCTGTCTCCTTAATTATAACTCCCAGGATATCACACCAAAATATAGGCATGGAACCAATACTAAATGATGGAAGAATTTAAATTTGTGAAGGCATTGGCTATAGGAAACATGAGTTGGGAAAACTAAAACCAAGGGAGTCAAATGGGAAGTCCTCAATGTTGTCAAAACAAACCAAGTCTAATGGTTGAATGGTTTTTGAAAAAGGGTTTTTTTTTCTAATTTTTGGAAATACAGGTTGAATAAGAATCTTTTTAAAAATTTTCCTATTTGCTATAATTAGTTATACATAACAGTAGAATGCATTTATGCACTTTGATATATCATACATAGATGGGATATAATTTCTCATTTTTCTGAGTATACATTTGACAGAATCATATTGGTCATGTAGTTACATATATACATACAGTAATAATGTCTGTTTCATTCTACTGTCTTTTCTATCCCCACATCCATTCCCCTTCCCTTCCATCACTTCTTCTATCTAACCTAAGGTAATGTTATTCTTCCCTAGTGCCCCCTACCTTATTGTGAATTAGTATCTGCATATTAGAGAAAACATTCAGCTTTTGGGTTTGTGGGATTGGCTTATTTCATTTAGCATGATATTCTCCAATACCAACCATTTACTGTCAAATGCCATAATTTTACTCTTCTTTAAAGCTGAATAATATTTCATTGAGTATATATACCACATTTTCTTTATCCATTCATCTATTGAGGAATACCTAGGTTGGTTCCATAGTCCAGCTTTTGTGAATTGAGCTGCTATAAACATTGATGTGGCTGCATCACAGTATGCTGATTTTAAGACCAAACTTAATACCAAAAAAAAAAACCCCAAATAACCCAATCAATAAATGGGCTAAGGAACTGAACAGACACTTCACAGAAGAAGAAATATAATTGATCAGCAAATATATGAAAACTATTCATTGTCTCTAGCAATTAGAGATATAAAAATCAAAACTACTATAAGATTGGGAATGGAACCACCATTTGACCCAGCTATCCCACTCCTTGGTTTATACCCAATAAGACTTTTAATTGTAAAGATTCATAAAGAAAGCAAAAGTGACCCCCAAATAAACCCTGATATAATAATTTGCTCTATAAAACCTTTCTTTCCAATCATTCTATACGTTTTCCTTCTTCCTCTGCTCCATTATGATAGGTCCTTCTGAAATCTGCTTTCTTCTATTGAATTTACCCTTACCCTGTCTGCACAGTTGCTGTGTTAGATTATTATGACGTGTTGGTGGTAAGAGCAAAGATTAAAGCCAAGCTGTCAGATGTCAATCTCAATACAACTCTTACCTGCTGATATCTCAAGCAAGTCACTCAACCTCCTTAGGGCTCAATTTCTTCATCTTTCAAATGAGATAATACCATCTATCAGAGGACTGTTGCAAAAATTAAGTGAGTTAATCCTTATAAGACACTTAGTACAGTAACAGCCAAATAACAGTGTTCAATTAATGTCAGCTATTTTCATTATATGGATATATGTCAAGCAGTTTTATTAATACTGAATTGATAAATATTAAATTTTTTAAAAATATTTGACTTTTATAAATAGTCCATCCATTAATATACTTGAAGGTATACAGTTGTCTAATAATTTCCTAAGGATACAGTTCCTGGACCAAAAAACATCCACATTTTAAATTCTGAGACTTATTTCTGAGTTTCTCATCAGAAAACTTGTTCCAGGCCATGTATGGAGTGCTGGTTTTTGTGTACAAGAACACCTGTTTTCCCACACCGTTTCTAACACAAAATATTAATTTTCTAAACTTAGAGGAAAAAAATTCCATCTTTAAATTTGTATTTCTTTGATTAGTAAAAAGAATTAAAAATTTAAATATTTTTAACCATTTATATATTTTTTGAAATGCAAAACTACACTGAGATTCCATCTCACTTCAGTCAGAATGACAATTATCAAGAATATAAGCAAAAAATAAGTATTGATTGGGATGTGGGGATACTTTGCTGGTGGGACTACAAATTGGTGCAACCACTCTGGAAAGCAGTACGGAGATTCCTCAGAAAACTTGGAATGGAACCACATTCGACTGAGTTATCTCACTCTTCAGTATATATCCAGAGTACTTTAAATCAGCACACTATTGTAATGCAACCATATCAATGTTTATAGAAGCTCAATTTACAATAGCTAAACTATGGAACCAACCTAGGTGCCCTTCAACAGATGAATAGATAAATAAAATGTGGTATGTATACACAATGAAGTATTACTTAGCCATAAAAAAGAAAGACTTCATGATATTTGCTAGTAAATGGATGGATCTGGAGACTATCGTGCTAAGTGAAATAAGCCAATCCACAAAAAAATCAAAGGGCAAATGTTTTCACTGATATGTAGAAGCTAACCCACAATAAGGAGTAGTGTGAGAGGAAGAAGAGAAGTCCAGTAGATTAGACAAAGGAGACTGGAGGAAAGGGAGCAGGATAGGAAAAGGAAAGAGAGTGGAATGAATATGACATCATTTTCCCATGTACATATATGAAAACAACACAGTGAATCCCACCATCATATACATCCATAAAATAGGATCTTAACTAGAATAAGATATATTCCATGCTTGTATAATTATATCAAAATGGATTCTGCTGTCATATATAACTAAAAAGAACCAATAAAATTCATATTTTAATGATTATTTTGATTATTTCCCCCAGAAATTAACTGATTTTTTGTTATAGGTGTTAATTGTCCGATATGATGTTTAAAGAAAAAATTCCAATGACAAGTGAGTTTGCCCATTTCCAAGCATTTTCTTTTGCATTCTCAGTGACTGTTACCAAATTCTTCTCAGTTTGAAAGAAATGTATAGTAAAGGCAAATTTTCTACATTTGTGAGACACATCCCTTTAGTAAAACCTATAAAAATGGAAAAAGTGAAAAGATATCAGGGGCAGGAAGAAAACTGTTTTTAATGAGAATTGAATTATCTGCTTTATTTATTTTATTTGAATAGGTTTTGATTTGATTTACCATTATTTTGATCTTTCCCAAATTGCTAAAATGAGCCTCAACTTGTTTGCTAAGTATTCTTGGAGTCCTTATTTGGAGGGAATATAAGTCACATAGAGTACCTTTTTCAAAAAGCTTCCATTTACCTTAACATCACTTGGAGTTTAATTATATACATACCCAATTTTGGAGCTTAACTTTCACACTAAGAATGAGAGTCTCCAAAGATATAGGCCAGACAGCTACATATTTTAAAGACCTTTCCCAGGAGATTCTTACAAATACCAATGTTGGAAGGCTTCTAGTGGCAAAAGAATTTAGGAAAATGCCAGTTTAATAACATCTATTTCTTAAAAAATAATGAAAATCATTACTAAGTACCTATGTGCCAGTAACTATTCAGGAAATTAAACACTGAACTAAAAAAAAAGTCCATGTTCTAATAGAGCTTACTTTATAATGAAGAAAGTCAAACAACAGACAAGTAAATGTATATTATTACCCACAGTGGTAAGTGCTATTACAAAGAATAAAGCAAAGAAAAAGGAAGGAGATGTGCGGTAGGTTCTTCTTTATATTCTTTATATATTGATCAAGAATCAAACTTTCATTGGTCTCTTCTGTAGACAATAAAGTTACTCTAATATCAAACTTAGTGACATTCCAATTTCTCAATTCACTTGAGTTAGGGGCTGTTCTCTATCACAACATGTGCTTGCTTCCTTATGTCCTCACCTACTGATGAGGTAGTCCTGCAGACTACTGGCCATATGGAGTATTAGAAAAAGATGGATTCAAAGGCGAAAGGGCCAGCCACCTCCATAACAAGATCATTAGCAAATTAAGTGTGGTAGACAGGATAGACAATAGTAAAGCAGTGGCAAAATATGAACCAAGGCAACAATGATAGTCCATCCAAGCCTAATAAATGTTTGCCGGAATCTTCAAGAAATGTACAGGTCATGGCACTTGGAGGCATCCAGCACAGTGGGTAGCACCAGCAGTTGCTGAGGCTCTGCCGGAAAGATGAGCTTACTGAGCATTCTCACTCATGCTTGGAGTAAAGAGAGGTCTAGGGGTGTGATCTAGAGGGATAAATTGAAAGGTTTGAAAGACCTTGAAACAAATCACTGGGCAAGAAGTTTTAAGACTCTAATCCTGAAAATTCAGCCAGAAACCCATACCAACAGATCCGCCTCTGTCAGAAATAGCTGGAAACAGTCATAAACATATTCATTGGCAGTTAGAGTTGTCTGTATAGCCCAGAGAATTCAGATTAGAGATTCTTAACTGGTATCCATGCATTTACTGGTCCACGACCCCCTGAAGTAAGCATACCTTCTATGTATGTGTTTGCAGAGGGCAGGGGAGCAAAGAGCACTGTGCATTTTTTCTAAGATGTTCCATATATTTCACTAAAGTGAACTATAACCCAATAAAGCTCAGGACCAAGAAGCAGCATCTTATAGAGCTTAAGATGGAATATATAATTCCACCTCAGAAGGCTTCTAGTTAGGATGACTGTCACTGGCTTTTTCCACATGGACCCTACAACACTGACATGCTCCCTGAGAGTTGTAAAATGCCTCATGCCTTATGAGTTAAGTCCTTTGCACAGGGTGGTAAAAGCTTCATGTTCATTATTGAAGACTTGCTTTAGGCACTTTAAGAAAACATATCACTGTGCTAGTTCTCTATCAATTGATAACAAACCACTCCAAACATTGTGGAGGTGTTTACTTACAATTCTGTAAAGTCAGCACTAAGGGCTGGGTTCCGCTCAATGATTCTTCTGCCTAGAAATCACAAAACCTGAGTTTAGAATCTCCCAACATCACTTTTGTCACATCTATTAGACATACCAGGCTAGAAGGCCAGCCTAGGTTGAAGGGGGTTCAAAAATAGACTTCATCCCCTGATGAAAGGAGCGAAAATAAGATTGCCAAGAGGCTCCACACTGAAGCATCATTGTGAACATCTTTCAAACAATAGCACACTTGCATACTGAAAAATGGTATATCATCTGTGATGTGATTGCAAACATCCCCCAAAAAAGTTTAGTGCGAAAATTGTTAAAACAAAAATCTCAAAAAATTATTGTTGAAGTCTGACTGTGAACACATTGGGATTACTCACATTAGTCTCTTTACTTTCATGTGTGTTTATGAATTTTTAAATAAAAAGGATAAAATAAGCTATTAAAACACACCCTCTCAATTAGTCCTTACAATATTTTTCTCCTCTCATTTTACATATGGGGATATTGAGATAGGGGCAGCCGAGTAACTAGTCTTTCTAAGGTCACTCATATAATAAGAGTAGCTAATAATGAATGAAGCACCAGCACCTTTCCAAACACATTGAATATCACATCCTATATAATCCTCACAACAGCCACAGATGGTATTATTATATCCATTTCTTAGATAAGAAAACCTTTCTAAGTTCACAGAATAAACAGTGAAAGTATGATTTAGATCCAAGAAATGTGGCTCCAAAGCCCTTATTCTGTAAAGAAGTTAAGCTGAGATTAAAATCAAGCTTTGTATGATTCCCATTCTACAGTGCCAGCTTGGGACCTCTAAAGCTAGGTGCTCCCTCCATCATATCCTTCAGTCCAAGACCTCTCTATGTTTCCTCTCCCAAATCTGTTCATTGCAAGACTGGATGGATTTACTTGTCAGTAGTATTCTCCTAAATATCCCAATCCCCCACACTCAATCAGAAATTTAACTAAATTGTTCCACATAATGCCCTTGTTTTCTTCCTATAAATAATGTAATGTGTCTATTATTACTTTCCATACTGTGAGGTCTGATAAAAGGTTCACTCATTTTCCAACACACATAGTGTTCTAAACCAAAATCATTTGAAATTTATTTTAAAGACTTTCCAAAGAAGCCAAATCTTATGGTAAAATTCCTTTTTGAAATTTTCCTTTCTAATACTCATAACTATCAATGTATAAATGTATTTATTTTAGGGTGAGAATTGTAAGGTTTCAGAGGCATCATTGTAAAGTGAGAAGCAAGAATAACCATGAATGAAGCTTCTTTCCAGGGCGACCTGAAAACAACTGAATGGAGCAGCCTGGGAATTTGTCCATTCTCTTCCTTCAAAGTGGAGGTGCCACTTCTGAGTACCCTCCTATGAGTCAGAGCATCAGTCACCCCAGGCTGAAGGCACTGCTCATTATTCTCAACCCTGAGAAAGCCAAAAAGCCAGAGGGAGGGATTCACTCCTGTATCATGTGAACTGTCACTAGGCTCTGCCTGAAGGGCTTCTTCCAATCAGCAGAAGTGTTCTAGCCTAACTGCAGTACTGGTGTGTAAATGTAGATTAGGGCTAGCGGGGTATGTGTGTGTGTGTGTGTGTGTGTGTGTGTGTGTGTGTGTGTGTGTGAGAGAGAGAGAGAGAGAGAGAGAGAGAGAGAGAGAGAGAGAGAGATGGATGGGGTCCTGAAATCTAGAAACATGCCAAAAGTTTACAAATGAAGCACTCCTTCTAAGAATTAACTGCTGATATCGACCCCCCCACACACTCAAAAAAAAAAAAAAAACCTGCCATGATGTTTTATTGAAATTTAGTATATTTCTCCAGGGTAACAGAATATCTGGACTTGTGTCTCTTCCATTATTGAGAAGAAACAAGTAAAACGGTGCCTTCCTCACAGAAGCAAAATATAAGATTTGCTTATCAAGAGCATTCTCTCAAGCAGCCCAGATTTTCAGGGAAGATATCAGAGAACTGAAGATATTGATTCATTGATTGACTTCAAGCTATCAGTGGTTTTTGATGCTTTGCCTTCTTAAGAAATAAAATTAAGGAGCATGAGAAAGTGGTGTCAACTAATTACAAAATTTAGTACAGACATATGTAAAATATATGGGCTATGTAGGTTTGAGTATATAAGCATATGTATTTGGGTGTGTATGTTTGTATGTGTGGAAGGAAGGAAGGGGAGGGAGGGAGGGAGGGAGGGAGGGAGAGAGAGAGAGAGAGAGAGAGAGAGAGAGAGAGAGAGAGAGAAAGAAAAGACAGAAGAGAGACAAGACAGAGAGGCAAACTCTTTACAGACATACTCCTTAATCACCCAGGTCTCAAATTCAGTCTAAAAACACATCAAACAGTCAAATATTTAATAAAAACACAGTTGGAACTTGACCTCAAATATGTGTAGGTGCATTATACATATCAGGTTTCCCAGAATCAGAAGTCATAAAAACACATTATTTATTAAGAAGTGTTTTCTCTCGCCCTCCAAGTAAACTCTTCCCCGGGCAACCATGCAGCTGTTGCCTTCTGGACACAGGTTGGGCGTGGGTACTAACTTTTATGCCTTTTTGTTCCCTAGAACCAGACAAAAGTACTCTAAATTTTGAATTCTCTTTAGCTTTCAGAATTTCAGAGAAAATAAAAATCCATACCAGAATATAGGGAAAGTTGATTAGCCAGATATTGTGAGGAGGTCATCCTTGAGAGATTTGAGGGACTTTAACCTTAAAGACACTGCCACTCAGCCTGGGATGCACTCTTGGTCACAGCTCTCAGCACATGCCCCTGGCAGTCACAGCCACCAGACATTCTTCTTTTACTGTGGGAAAGTGTCAAATCTTTTCTCTGTGTGTTTGCATATTTGGGTCACAGGAAGTGGTCTTCACATCTCACTCACAGGAATGAATGAAGTGTGAAAAGGTTTTAATATCACATAAATGTTTCATGTCTTTATCAGATTGGATTTGCTTTTGTTTCTTGCATATAACTGCTTAAAAATTTTAACAATTATAAAAGTAATATTAAAACATGTACACAAGATAATAAGAGAGAAGAGTGGGAGAAGCCATCTAAAGTCATGAAAAGACAACTAACTACTGATAGCTTTTTTGTTTGGAAGTCCCTTTTCTTAAAATATGAATTACAAATTTTTCATTATTGAGGTCATCTTCAAGTTTTTAAGAAAAGAGCCTACAAAATTATTTATAATTTTATCACAAATAATTCGGAAACTTATAAAATAGTTGTGACGATGTTATAATTTTGTTATAAATAATGCTTCCTGAAATAAATAGTAAACAACAATGAAAACTGATAAATAAACCTAAAATTGTATCTATTATATAATTGAAGGCCACTAAGGGTAATGGAAATAATATCAGCCTTGATTAAATTCAAAAGAGATGAGTTTGTGTGCCAGCTTTGACACCAACCCATAGTGTGATCAAGAACAAATTACTTTACTTATGATAAGTTCAGTTTTATTTGTAAATTATGGGGCCAGCTATTGTCCATGAAGTCCCTTCTAGTGCTAAAGTTGTCTGATACTAAGTCGAGAAGATCCAAAAGTTGAGTTCTACTTCTCTATATTTTGCCTACACTTGCAGCCACATTCAAATTGCTAATTCCATTTTCCATTTATAGATGAGCTTATCCAAATGATCAAAATTAATTCTTCATCAATGAAAATACAGCCAAAGAAGAAAATCAACTTAAGAGTTATTCTGTTGGTCACAAATTCATTCATGCCTTAAACAAACTAATTGAAATATGACAGAAATGACAGAACTTTATAGCTACAATATAGCTGAGTTCTTTCCCCCAAGCAAATATCAGATTATCTAGAGAAGGATTGAGAATTCCATTTGAATAAAAGAAAATCACAGAATCAGGTTGGAGGACAATGGAGCCATACCATAATCAAATCTTTCTGGCAAATTCAAATGCATACAGGAACAATGCATGGAAGTAATATAATTGTCTCCTTATATCTGACTCACCTTACTGAATAATAATAAAATGAAAAGAGGCAGTGGTGAACTGGAAAAAGTACAGCAAGACAAACACAAAGATCAGAATGAATTACTGAGATGAGGAATGTGGGTACAGGATAAAGAAACATTTTGATTTTCCAAAACAAGCTGACAATCCAAATGTGTGTGTGTGTGTGTGTGTGTGTGTGTGTGTGTGCGTGTGCGTGCATGTATTCCATACATATTCCATTTCTAATTTTGGCTAATTTTTCCTACACTGTATGTGGCAATGTTGGGCTACTGATTTGTACACAAATTTACATGGAAACCCAACTTGCTCCACTTTCTGTAACATGTATTGCCCAGAGATAGTACTGAAAAATTCCAGAAAAACTGGAAGAACAAGACAATCGGGAAAAACAAGGATTAATCCTGGAATGTGCTAAAACAATGTCAACATTTAGACCCAAGAAGATAGATTTTTAGAAGCATTTTCTCCAAATTGTTTTGAGTTTGTTCATCTAGGAATAAAATAGCTGATAATGATTGTTTTATTCATAAGTAAATAGAGATGCAGCTTTTTGCTTTTCAGTGTTGGCATCTTAAAAGATAAATTAACCCATTTTATGTGGACTTAAAGATCTATTCTCCACTTGATCTTAGCCAAAAGGCTGAGAATCTATGGGGGTCTATTCTCAATATATATGATTATCTTGAATTCAGGTGTGACAATTAACCCAAAGCCTCTTTTTTTCCAGCCACATGAGAAAGGAGGAGCATGGTGAAGAAACAGTCATTCCACCACTTTGCTAATATGTGTTACAATACCTGCCCCTTCTCTTGTTCCTATAAAAACATCTGTGCAAAGTGGGCCCAGCTGATCTGCAAGTGTGTTGCATGATTTGGGCCAGCTTCAGCCCTTCCCATGGCCCCTTTGTTTTGTCTTCTTGCTGCCAATAGACATTTCTCTTTTAAACATCCAATGCTTACTGAAAAAAATCACTGTTATCAGGTTAAAAGTTAATGTGCTTCACCTGTTTCACCTCCTTCCATTAGTTAACTTGGACTAGCACTGAGAGATTTGACACTTCACCTGTTTGCCCATCTTCTACTTGGAGGAAATTATAAGGGGATGCTCAAGAGTTGTTCATCAAAATGTCAGGCACCAATTTGATAAAATAACTACAACTTCTGCTTTCTGGAAATTGTTGTGAAATCTCACTCCTTTTCCCTTTGTGGATACTGCTGTTGCCCAAGAAATACACCAACCATGACTTTTAGTCCTTCTTGGGATGAAGGGGAGGAAGGAAATATCAGGAATGAGCTAGAGGTGAACAGTCCTTTGAGTTTCAGGCCAAAAGGCATCCAGACTGCTTAAGAAGCCTCCTGAGATTAAGGTTCTTCCAAGACTGTCAGGGACTTTGAAAGTTTCCATTAGTTAGGACTCCCTAGGCTAGGAGAACAGTTCCAGCTGGGAATAATCTTAACTCCAGCCAGGGCAGAAGGTATCTGATATTCAGGTAGATTAAGGAATTATAATGTGAAAAAAGAATAAGGAAAAACAAGTCTTAAACCATAGAAAAGACTCAAAATGACAAAAAAGAAAAAGAAAAAATAAAAGAAATCCCAGCACTACTGCAGCTAGGATTCCTGAAAGCAAATCCTAGGCTCCAGATTCAGGTATTCACCTCTTCTGTATCCTATCTCCTTGCATAGCCATACCCCTCCTCTTCTGCGCTTTTCACAACACCCCTAGCAAAAGGAAAATCTTCTTGGCTCACTGGGGGATTTTAAGCAGTCTTTAATTCTTAATATGCTGATGCCTTTTTTTGGGGGGGGGGTGGCTGGGAGTTACTGGGAATTGAACCCAATGCTTCATGCATTCTAAACACATACTCTGACATACATATCCAATCCCTGCATGTTTATCTTCCACTGATGCAGCTAGAACGGGTCAGAGCTAAAGTAAAAATCCCAGATTCTGAGGACTAATGGGATGGTGCTCTCTCCAATCCAAATTTGGCTGCTGTCTTTCCCAAGGATAAGCCATGTTCTTCTACCAATGAGTGTTTCCAAGCATGCATAAGGCACTGGTTTTGATTCTCAGCACAGCATATAAATAAATAAAACAAAGGTCCATCAACAACTAAAAAAATAAAAATTAGAAATTAAAAAAATACAAGGTTCCAGTTCAATTTGAATTTCAGATAAACAGTAAATAATTTTTATTATTCATTGCAAACATTGCCTGGGCATACTTTTAAAAAAGTTTCATTTATCTGAAATCAAATTTAACTGGATATCCTGTATTTTATCAGGCAACACTACTATTGCACCTAAATTTGTGAAAATGTTTGAACTTTAAGGCCTAATGAAGAAGAAAATTCATTCCACAAAGCTATTGAATAGGAATTTTAACAATGCATAAAGCTCTTAACAACCAGGAAAAAAAAAGGCTAAGGGACTCACTTGATCCCACCTCTTTATATGATCAGCTGGTCCAGTGATTCTCCACCATGGCTGAATATTAAAGTCACTCAGGGAACACCTAAATATTTCTGATACTTACATTCTGCCTGATGCCACATGATACCAATAAGCAGTGAAGTTGAGAACCATTAAACACAGTAAATGACATTTGATAATAAACGACCATGTGACTGGTTTATGTATTCATAATACCATGCTTTCTCTCCTTATTTTAGAGTGTACTCCTATCTATAAAAAGTTACTATAACAGCATGCTGTTTCACCAACAGCAGCCTCATCCATCTCATTTTTACCACAACTCTTGAATACATTAAGAGTCCACATCAAGTGATTGACCTATATCATCTAGTTTATGCAAGTTTACTCTATGGTATGCACACAACCACAAAAATCATGTAAAGATGCAATTCTCAGAACGTGGCCCTATTGTTAAGCAATCCATGACTAGATAATAAAAATGCTGGTGATTACACCAATTCAATTCAGAAGCCATACTTCATTTCTGTATAGATTGCTTCCCCTTAGGGAAAGATAGTGACACCAACCTCCAGACTAACACACAAGAAAGCAAAACATAATCTAGGCTTAAATGTAGTTATAAGGAACTCTGACCTTTGCTAAATGCACACTGACCCCTGGAACTGTTTGTCCTCTAACATTTAAAAAGTTATTCAACCCCAAGAGATTATTCAGCCCTTATCTAACACACAATGAAAGAGCATTACTTTAGTGCCAAAACTGCAAAGATCTGAATTTCCAAGGAAGCATGCTTTGTGGGAGGATGTGGGCTTTGGCCCAGCTGCTTGGGTAATCTGAAAGCCAGAGGAAGATATGACTGTAAGAGAAGACACCTGATGAGTTCCAGGACTTCATTTCAGAAAAGTATTTCACCAGACTGACCAATTTATCAAAGTGGCCAAGTGCTGCCAGCATCATGTAGCATGTTATGGGCAAGTTGATGGGATGCATTTGTGATAAAGCCACAGTTCTGGCAGTCTGCCAGGTGGTGGACCATTAAGTACAACCATTAGTACAAAGAAAGGAGACAGCTATTTTAGAACTGCCTGAAGTCTCATCACCCTGGTAGGAAGAAACAAAGATTTGAGGTGCTGGGGATATAGCTCAGTTGGTATAGAGTGCTTGCCTTGCATGCACAAGGTGCTGGGTCAATCCCCAGCACCACAAGAAAAAAAAAAGAAAGAAAGAAACAAAACAAAGATTTGACTGTATGGGCTATCTCAAGCCCACAAAGCACTTTCTCCTTTTCTCATATTTTGAGAATACTTTGGAAACATTAAATTATATTTTAGAAAACAACTAACATTTCTCTAGCATTTCTCAAGACTGTGCTTTTGGGCCTTTTTAGTTGCTCATTTCATAGCTAAGGGATTTTAAGGATTAGTGAAATCATACACTCAAATATTTTCTATGTGTGAAAATGAATAGGTCATGTACCACATTGTTTTTACCAGGATATAAATAAACCTGCCCAGGACCTGAGGAAATATTAGAAAAGTACAAGTTGTAAAACTTTAAATTCATCAAGCATAGTTCTCCTTTGAAGAGAACTTAATATATAAAGCTCTGTATTAGACACAATGAACATTTACTTCTGCCAAGGTTTCTTTGCTTTGTAGTCATCTCCAAAACAGCTATTTTGCATTCTAAATTCACTATTTCATTTTAAATGCTTGATAGGGATCTAGCACTTGACTAGCATCTGCAAAGCAAAGCCCAAGCTTGTTCCCTAGCACTGGAAAAAAAAAGAACAAAATGTTTGAATTGGAATCATAACATTAAGGGGTGAATTCTCAGTGAGGAAATATTGGTTCAAATGAAGAACACCTATAATGTCATAGGTAGATAAAGCAATTGAAATTGCAGAAGATATCAAATAATCTGAACACTTATTTAGTATACACTCCCAGGGAGATTTTTTTCATGAAAACTGATTTAACAAATTTTCAGCATTTTCCACTAAGGATAAATAATCATAATTCTTTTACAAGTTACTTTAATCTCTCAGGAGATACAAAGGTTTACAGATTCATTATTTATATCAATAAATTGCATTTAATATTAGTGCTTTGAATATGTATTTTTTATTCACTCATCAGACTCAATCACTGGGATGTCCTGGACAATGTGGCACTTGCTGGGAGAAACTGTAGTGGGGTGAGCATCCTCCAAGAGCTTCCAGTTTAGTGGAGGAGGCAGACATAAACTACTCAAATTATCATAAGTGTTTTGAAAGATAAGCACAGAGTGCTATGAATTCTATGTAGAAGACAAGCCCTAGGCTAGGAATTCAGAAAAGGGTCCCAACAGAAAAGACATTTGAGTCAAGACAATGCTCTCAAAAATAACAACTAATATTTGCTGACACTATGCTAAGTACTTTAAGAGTGTTTGCTCATTTAAGCTTCACACATACTAAATCAGGTACACTGATTATCCTATTTTGTACATAGGGAAATGGAGGCTCTGAAAGGCCAACTAGTTGGTTAAAGAAAACCACGGCTAGGAAGTAACAGAGCCTGCAGTAGGAACACAGATCCTGACTCTTGAATGTGTGTTATATGCATATGACTTAAACATTAGTCATAGATCTCTTCAGAGGAAAGAATGAAAAAAGTGAATTAAGTAGAGAAAGAGTATTCCAGATGAGGGGTAACTATGATTTTGAAGAACTTCAAGGGCTGGGGATGTGGCTCAAACGGTAGTGGCAGCGCGCTCACCTGGCATGCGTGCGGCCCGGATCTGATGCTCAGCACCACATACAAAGATGTTGTGTCCGCCAAAAACTAAAAAATAAATATTAAAAAATTCTCTCTCTCTTTCTCACTCTCACTATCACTCTGACTTTAAAAAAAAAGAACTTCAAGTCTCAGGATTTAAAAAAAATATGTGCATTTGGCTAATCTAACTGAAACCACCTCTTCCAACAGAATTTAATTTCTGTGCCAGGAATATGTTTTGTTCAGAAAAAATATTTGCAAAGACTGTCACCTAGTGGCAACAAGCAGGAGACCAGGAAATTGAATTGTCACAATTCCCACTGTGATAATTAGATATCAAAATGAATAATTGTTCCAGGCAGGCAAATTTGATTGTTTAATAGTAACAGCGGTAATGAAACCCAGTCTCTTTGGGAGCTACAGTGTGTAGGACCATCTTCAACTCTTTAACAAGCTCTATTTTGCTCTTCATAGAATAAGTCCTCACTCAAAGCAAGTGTGTGCTATCCCAATATGGTCAGCATTTGTTGGTTAACTTCTCAGCATCAATTTCTCTCACTCTTGCCAAAAGCACTGCATTTGTTCTTTGAGTGATTCATCTTTCCTTTCATTTTCAGCCATACTGGTTCCTTACAATTTATTCTACCATTCAGCTCTGGGATACCCATCACCTTGATTCCGTGATTGTTTAAAAGATGAGTATGTGAATGAATCCAAGCCAATGAGGTTTGTCACTGGGACTGCAGAAAAGTGGATTTTTTATTAATACCCTGTGTTATGGACTGATTTGTACCCCCAAATTCATATGCCAAAGCCCTAATTTCCAATGTGAGTTGATAGGGTCTTTAAGGTTAAATAAGGTGATAAGCGTGGGACCCTAAAATACAACTAATGTCCTGTAAGAAGAAGAGACACCAGATATGTCTCTCTGTCTCTATCTGTGTACACACATAGGAAAGGTCACAGGGAGAAGGAAGCTGTAGTACCTAAAGCAACTATTAAATAAGTTTGTGTCAAAATAAACACAGCTTGTCAATGCAATACAACACCTCCTTCTACACCACTTCTGCTAACTAAATGGTCTAAAGCAGTCACAATGAAGGAAAGATAATAAGCGAGCTACATCTGTCTATCTACATTTTGAACAGCTATAATATTAGGAGTTATGATGGGAAGTAGGCCGGATTTTTTTGTTGCTGTTTCCCAGTATCTAGAGTCACCTTCTATGCTGGGTAATCACTATTGTGGAGGAAATGGCCTCTCGTTATATAAACTGAAAATTACAGATAAAAGGTTATGTTTTTATCTGTCTGGTCTTTGGCATTTAAGGAATGGTATCTGGACCTTATTGGGGTATAGGAATCTGCATCTTGAACTATAACAGAAGCAGAGACTCTTTAGAATTCTAGTGGTGGTACTGGTAGCACTCTCATTAGACCATTCCTAGACAAATTGCAACTAATTTAAAAATCATAACTGACTTTAACAACTCTAAAATTGGGCAGCCTGCACAAACACAAGTTCAAAGACCTCCTTCCAGCAACATGATCAGATAGTTATTTATGGATAGTAAAAAAAAAATAGAGCATATTGATAGCTTAATGGGTTATAGCTCAGCACCTTGACTGATTTGAATCAGGTAGCTACTTAGGATAGACTAAAACTCAATCATAGAAATTGACTGAAGGCCAGCTATTCATTAAACATTTAGCAAGAGTGCTTTCATACTGGTTTGGTTTACTGAACCCTGTACAGGAGTCTACTCCAAATTTATGTCCTCCTACAAATTTTATCTAAAAATTTTTATATGAGTAGCTTCTATGATAATGCTGTTCCCTCTTCCTGAATTCATTCCTCCTTAGCTCTGCCATCCCTCAAGACTTTTCTTAAAATGTCACCTACACTGCGAAGTTTTAAATGACCAAACAAAACATATCTGTCCATATAATATTTACTGTAAGGCTTATACCACGCAAGTGGCATTCATATACAGCCCTATAGTTACTTTTATATTTCTCAATACTCCAGTATGTTGTAAGCATCTCCCAGAAAGTAGTTATCATATCTCTGAATTCCTTCTGCTATGACTACCTCATGGTGGCCACTCAATCCTTTACTTAAATGATGAATGATGATACTGAGTTTACTTTCTCCTGTAAAAGGAGGAGGTAAAAAAAAAAAAAAAGTTAAGAAAGACCTTTGGATTAGTTATTTCATTTCATTACTGGTCCAGGCTAGAATAGTGTCTTCCTGACTTCTGAGTTGAGGAATCTTTGTTAAATGACAGGGGAAATGGTATTTATTTCATTTATCAAAGAACACAGGGTTGATTAAAAATGAATGAGCATTTGGTTCATTCAGGTCCCAGATGCATCTGTTATCTTTGTTGCTTATCTTAAAACTGAGATTAGTCTTTTGTAATCTGGTCTACTCAGTCAGAATAAAAGTATCTAAAAGAAAGTGAAAAGAGGAAAAATCAAGGAGAGTGCGGCACCCCAAAACATAAAACAAAAATTCAATGAAAGCAATCAACTCTTGACAAATTTCAGCAGAAGGAAGAACTAATTATTGACTACTTGATGTTGCAAGTTACAAATCACTGGTGGATTTGAGGTGTAGCTCAGTGGTAGAGCACATGCTTAGCACATACAAGGCAAGTAGTCCAATTCCCAGTACACACACACACACACAAAAAAAAAATCACTGGTGATCTTGAGGTGTCATTTCACTATATTGGCTGGAATTGAACCCCAGCTAAAGTTGGAGCAGGCAGGGATAAAATGTAAGAAAATGAAGTTAGTAATTGTAAACATTTTTTTTCAGGTGTTTTGTTACAAAGAGAAGCAAACAAAAGGGGTTGTACCTGATTGGAGTCAGGGAAATCGTTGTTGTTGTTGTTGTTGTTTTGCAATGGCAGTTATTACAAAATTTTATCTATTATTATTATTATTATTATTATTACTATGATCACTTTGCAATGGCAGTTATTACAACATTTTTTTCTGTGGAGAGGGACCGTCCAACAGAAATGAAAAAAAGCTGATGATGGAAGGGAGGGGAGCCAAAAACCAAGTCCTAAAATAGGCAAGAAAAGGTGACCCCATAACGGTTACTAGGACTCAGCAGTGTTCGGTAAATGTTGGACGCCATTTTTTATGAATGCTTACATTTTTAAATAACGTATAGACACTAGGTTAACAAAATAAGATCATTTAAACACGCATGCTCTCAAGAGCCTGGATTCTGGAATCGGACTGCATTAGTTCACACTGAGATTCTGTCACTTAAGACAGCCATTTTTTCTTCCTGGGGCTTGGCTTTCCTCTGAAGGTGACAGGTATCCTGTGCACCTTATTGGGCTGTTTTCTGTGTGCAACTTGGCGCCAAGGCGCTACAAGGTGGGACACAAAGCCACACGGTAACCATGGACCCACGTCGCCACCCAGACTCTGGGTCCTAGAGCCACAAGAGATTCTGTGGGAAGGTCCTCCGAGGGCACGCGCGCAGTCCGTTGGTGGGTGGACAACGCTGACAACGGCCCCTAAGGTCAGTCCCACCCATCCCCGCCAACCGATACTGTCCCTCCAGAAGGCCCTGTCATAAAACCACAAGCCCCACAAACCTAGCAATTTTAAGCAGACACCTAGACAAAAGCCTGGAAAACCACCTGAGGTAAAACTGACACGCCAAGAGGCCAGGTCCGCGCCTGCGCCAGCCCAGGGCTCGCCACACGCACCTGCGCAGTCGTTGCGGGGGGGGGGGGGGCTTCTGCCGAACGCTCCTCGGCGTTGGCTTTTCTCGCGCTGTTTCGTGAGAAGTGAGAGTTCTCTCGGGAACTGTTTTCAAAAAGCCCTGGCGCTTAGAGGACTACTAGGTAAATGAATGGGAGGGCAACTCTCTGGCATGCTGAGGTTAACATCACGGATCTGGACGTCCGGACCTCTCAGCTCTTGCCAGCAGCTGGGGGAAGGAGTGAGGACGACAGAGGTAAAGACTACTGAGAGTGGAGAGGAGCGGTAGGCGGCCGGGAGCAGGGCTTGAGGAACCCTGGGGCCTGGGTCTTGGCGGAGGCTTTGGCCGGAATGCCTTCGATCCCGGAACCCTAAATTCTTATAAGCTGGCTTCCAGTCGGGCCCCAGTCTTTGGTTGGACGTTCTCGCTTCTCTGGGGAACTCTGGATAAATATGGAAGGCCAGGCGGCTGCTCGGGGCCTCAGACTGATGGCCCCTGGAGGTGCGTTGTCCAGTACGATGGCCCCCTAGCCACTGTGGCAACCCGAATTAAATGTAAATTATACACTGGATTTTAAAGGTAGTATCCCACAAGAGCTGTATCTCTGACAATTATTGTGATTACGAGTTGAAATGGTATTTTGGAGGCGTTGGGTCAAGTAAAACGTCAAGATGAATTTTGTCCTTTGTTTACTTTTTTAAAACGTTGCTCGAAACTTTCAAATCATGCGTGTCTCCCTGCCCTATTTGTATTCCATCCATTATCATGTTTAATGTTCTCAATAAGCCTGTAAGATGGTCATTACCCTCCTTGTATTGAAGATGATGAAACAAGGCGTTAAGTTACTTGTCCGAATTCGTGCCACCAGTAAGTAATGGAGGTGGAAGGGCCTAGGCAGCTTTGACTTCTAGAGCTTAGTGTGTTCCAATGTTTTTTGTATGCTGTTTTGGGGGGGGCGGGTGGAGCGGTGTACCGGAGATAGAACTCTGGGGCCCTCAACCCCTGAGCCACATCCTCAGCCCTGTTTTGTATTTTATTTAGAGATAGGATCTCACTGAGTTGCTTAGGGTCTCGCCGTTGCTAAGGCTGGCTTTGAACTTGGGATCCTCCTGACTCAGCCTCCCCAGTCACTGGGATTATAGGCGTGAGCCACTGCGCATGGCTTGTATGCTGTTTTGAGAGGCCAGACAGAAATGTGAGCACCAGGCTTTGGAAATGGACTCTGGTCCCCATCTCATTTAGCTCCTGAGTGACTGATAACCCTGAGCAAGTTACTTAACCTTTCTGTGCCACATTAAGATTGCATGTTTAAAATGTAAGTTCTTCTACCCTATGAGATCTTTGAGAACATTGCTAAGAAAATGTGCATAGAGTACCAAGCAAAATGCATGGCACATATTAGTTTTAGTTCTTCCATGGCTAAAGGATAGGTTAACTCTTTGCAGGTTGATAGATTAATTATTTTTTAACTCATTAGAGCTCAGCTGAAAAGTCACGTAATGAGGGAACAGTTCCCTCTTGTTATAGGCTTAGATACCACCTTAGTTACAGCTCTCCCTTTTGCACTTATCACACTTGTAACGTTATAGTTTAGTTATTTGATTTGATGCCTTTCTACTAATGCACTGTAAAATTCAAGAAGACAAAATATTTTCTAGTGTTTGGATCATTATTTTATCCTCAACACTAAGCGCATTGTCTGACATGTAATAAAATTCCAGCAAATTTTTTGAATGAATGAGAACTAATGTTTTGGCTTCCTTGTGTATTCCTTAATAGGAGGCCTTGAGGTTAACCTCATTTTTATTTTGATAGATGGAGATAATAATAATGGCTTAACATGGGCTCATGAAGAGCATTAAATGAGATGATGTATTTGAAGCACTTCTTTTAGCAGGTGGTAAATCCCCAACAAATATAAGTTATTGTTAATAAAGCAACAGTTAGCTGGCTAGCTTCACTGTATATACGTTTTGAAAAGGTCTTGCATTTTAAAGTAGTCTGCACTGGTTAGTTTATGGTATCTATTTTACCCTATTATAAAACCCTATATCTCCTACCTACTGATTCTTAGTTAAGAACTTTGTTTTCTAATTCAGTGATAAGTGAGGCATTTAAAAGGTCACACTAGGGTTGGGGATGTAGCTCAGTGGTATAGCACTTGCCTAGCATGGGCCAGACAGGCCCTGGGTTCAATCCCCAATACCCTGCTACCAAAACATAAATGAACAAAAAACCAACTAGGTTTACTTCAATATACACCCTACTATATCTCCCTAGTTAATCAGCATCTATATTGTATGCTTTGTTTTCATTTTAGAGAAGATATCCATGCTACATTCTCAGTACATTAGACCTCATCCTCTAGTCAAGGACATCACTCTGGCAGTTCTCCAGTATCTCCTATGTCATCTTCTCTCCTGAATTTATCCTAGGGTATACACACATATTGTTTTGTATCTTTAAAATAGTAAGTAAATTTGTTTCTACTTCCATTCCAGCTACTATTCTATTTGCTTTTTGAAGCAAAACTGTATTTTCTGTCACTTTTTCATCTCCTACCATTCTCTATTATACTCATTTCAAGTGGGCTTTTACCCCATCTTCATACCAAAATTCTCTTGGGGTCACCAGTGACCTCCATAAATTCAAAATCCAGTGGCCAATTTGACTTAGCAGCAGCGTTTGGTATGATCTCTCCTACCTCCTTAATACACTTTGTTTATTGGCTTCTAAGACAGCACATGCTCTTAATTTCCTCCTTACCTCACTGTTAACTCCTGAATATACTTTACATCTTTTTCCTCACCTTCTAGTATGGTTCAGTCCTTCATCCTCTTCTCTTTGTTATGTTCATCCTCTTTTGATACTCAATCTGAAGGACTTGTGCTGATATCTTCCAAATTTATATCTCTAGCCTACACCCCTCTCCTACACATATATTCATTCAGCTGCCTGCTTGACATCTTTCATGCAAAACTTGAAATCCTGGTCCCCCTGGCCCCCAAAAAACTTTACATCAATATCTCAAATGAGGGCAACTCCATTCTGCTAGTTGCTCAGGGCAGAGCCTTGAAGGTATTTTTACTTTTTAAAGGCATTTTTTTTTGCTATATTCCATATATAAGAAAATCATGTTGGCTTTACCTTTAAAAGATAGGCAGAATCTGGGCATTTCTCACCTACTATGCCACCACCTAGCATGAGGCATTATCTCAGATGGTCTCTCTGCTTTTTTCCATCCTAACTATTCAACACAGCAGTGAAATGATTCTTTTAAATTTTACCAAATTGTCTACTTCAGACATGCTAGAAGCCAAACTCTATAATGGACTGATCTGCTGGCTCCTTTATTATCTGTGACCTAAATTCTAGTTCATATCTTGGACTCTTTTTCCATATTAGGGTTTCCCATCTGCCTGGAACATTCTTCCACACAATGATGCATACCTATTTCCCATCTTTTGCCTCCTATTTACACCACCTATCTCTTTTGAGCTTTTTTTTTCCTTCTAATTCTATTTTCTAATGTATTTAATTATTACGCTGTTACTTATTATTTTCCCCTCTTAGAATGTAAGTTTAATGAATGAGTAACTTTGCCAGTTTTATGCCATAATGATCTGAAGTGCCCAGAATGAAGCCTAGCTAATGGGGCATTCAGTAAATGTTTGTTAAATGCATGATTCTATAAACTTAAGACATAGGGAATCATCTGATGCTCTATGAAAGCAAAGTCCAGTTTCAGTTTGGCTTAAAGGGACTAGGGCCAAAGAGGAAGGGACAATAAATGAGGTTAAGTTAAAGTACAGTTATCCTATGTATAAAGTTGTAAGGCTTAGCCTGGAAATTGCTCTGAACATAGTTTCTATTTTACATACTCTGTTAAGAGTAATTAGAAAAATACTGTGAATCTGTTTCCAATGAAACAAATACATTCAGCAAAGTCGTACTACTATAAAAAATAAGACAGGGTATTCTTTACTATATCTTGTGAGTCTGATTTAAAACTGTCTTTTTTACTCTTAAGCAGCAGTCATGCATGCATACCATAAAGTTTCTTGGTTTCTGTCATTGCTCTCTTTTTACTTTGATTATTTTGACAGTAACACAATTATGAGACTAATTCTACCTTAGTAATTATGGACATTTAATATATAACAATTGAATAGTTTCCTAATGTTGAGTTTCTTAGGAGCACAATTGAGTGTATCTTTTTTTTTCTGTTCTTTTTGGTTTGGTCTCAACTCAAGTAAAAAAATTATCAGAACAATTTTTGCTCTTAGAACAAGAATGCAAATTTGACTCCTTACAAGTCAGGAATAAAATCTTAATATTATGTTTTTGTATGATAGTAGCACTGGTGATACATGGTTCCTTTATTATTGGTTTTATTGTAGGGTTTTTTTGTTTGTTTAAGCTCAAAAAATTGTATTTCTTCTATTTATAATAGTCTAAAAACAGGAAAAGAACATGGAGGCAGATATTGCAGATCTTCGAAGCAAGCTCAAAGAGGTTGAAAAAGAGCGACTAAAAGCTGCACAGTATGGTTTACAACTATTGGAGAGCCAAAGTGAATTGCAAAATCAATTAGATAAATGTCGTAATGAAATGATGACCATGACTGAGGTAAGACTGTGGATTCCTCTGTTTATGAGGTTGTGCTTAGCTATTGAAGGTTTATTTTGTCTAGCAGTAATTATTTTATTTTCTGAAGATCTAATTTCCTATCTATGCCATTTTCATTAAAGGTGAATAAGTTAATGAATTCCTGATATTCTTTCCAAAGCAGTGTGTTCTGAGTTTCAATTATGTTTACTCTTTCTACCACAATTTGCCTACCATATTTATCACTAAGTTTTGTTTGTTCACACTCTACATAGGTGACCTCAATTATTTTGGAGCTTTGAATATCATCTAAATGCCCCCATAGTAGTTTAGCAACCTAAACTATTTAATTAACAATTAATTAAGAGTTCAAGGGAGGAGCAATAGTCCTCCCTTGAACTCTTAATTAATGTATTCAATTGCCCACTTAAGAGTATCTCAAACTTGATATAAACAAACAGAATATTTAATTCCCTGTCTACTAATCAAACATTCTCTGTCTTTAGCTTATTTATTTAGTAAATTGAATGACATTCAGTTGCTTGACCCAAAAATCTAGAAGTCTCACATTTAGTCCACAAATTCTTAGGGACATGATTTATAAAACATCTATCTTAGGCCACTGTCTTCTTTCTCCCAGCCTTCTAACCAGATTGCCTGCCCCATCATTGCCATTCAGATCATTCTTTCTCAACATAGAATCATTCTTTCTCATTGGAAAGCACAAGAGATCATGTCATCTCCTTTCTCAATCTGCATTAGGCTTTCAATTGTATTTACAAAAGACAGTCTGAGGGTTTATACATCCCTATGTAATTTGACTTCTGCTGGACTTTTGCAAACATAGGAAACTGCTTTTCCTTGTTCAGGCTATCCTAGTCTTGCCTTATGGGTTTATATGAGCTCTTTCCTCCTGCTTAGTTGTTCCTCACCCACTCTTCATAGATGGAATCCTCAATCTTCAGATTTCAGTTAAATGTCACTCATAGAGACCAGCCCTAACTAAAGTTGGCATCACTCACTCTTTTGTGGGGGGAGTTCAGGTGGTATAGTTACCAGTGATTGCACTCAGGGGCACTTAAGCCACACCCCTAACCCTGTTTTGTATTTTATTTAGAGACAGGGTCTCACTGAGTTGCTTGGCACCTTGCCTTTGCTGAGGCTGGCTTTGAACTTGTGATCCTCCTGCCCCCCTCCTGAGCCGCCAGGATTACAGGTGTGCACCACTGCACCTGGTAGCATCACTCACTCTTAATTCTTTGCAGTACTTATTATCTCCAGGATTGCAAGGTCCTTAAGAATTTTGTCTTGTTCGCTGCTATATTCTCTAGTGCTTTGCACACAAATATTTATTGAAAAAATGAATAAATCAGTTTAATTTAGTAAATCCTCAGTGGTATAAACTAAAATTGAAAATTATAAATATAGCAGGTAAAAGTTACTAATGACAGCTCTTGTTTTTCCATATGGTACTGTTCTTGACCACGAGCTCAATACCTAATTGTAAAGCAAAGCAAAGAATTAAAAATCTAATAGTAGAAAATAAAACCATGTTATATATAATTATTTGGAGAAATAACTTATCAAAAGTGGAAGTACTTTTGGAGAAATAATGTTACTTGTTTTAGGTCTTTTTTGTAGTTTCATTTTATCTTATACTTTAAAGCTTCATGAAGGAGTTTGAACTAATACTTCTCTGTCAATGCCTTCTACAGGGTAGTGAAGCAATTACCATTTCTCTATCATGGACTTTACCATACACTAGGCCCCCTCCTTATTTCTAGTTTCACTTTTGTTAGTGTGAATTACCTCTGGACAACTGTAGTCTAAAAATATTACATAGAAAGTGCCATAACTAAATAATAAATTTTAAATTGCATGCCATTCTGAATAGTGTGAGGAAATTCGGTGCCATCCTACTTTATCCCACCTGCTCCACCTCACTTCCTCTCCTCACCTAGGCATAGTACAATGAGATATTTTGAGAGAGATCATATTCACATACTTTTATTACAGCATATTATTATAATCGTTATTAGTTATGTTACCAATCTCTAACTTGCCTAATTTAAAATTAAAACTCATCAAGATATGTGTGTACATATGTATATATGGAGTTTGGTTCAACTTGTGGTTTCAGCTATCCACCCAGGGTCTTGGAACATCCCATGCATATAAAATGCAAATGATATCTGATCGTGTGTGGAGCTCAGACACCTGAATGATCTGACTAGTTAAACAGTTATTCATTTTATGATGTTCTCTGCATCAGAACGTAGTATGTAAGCATGTGTCCTAATACTTTAAAAACCAATATAGACATTACTTCCTTCAGGAAGTGTATTCTGAGCTAGCACTTACCAGTTACTGTGACTTAATGTAATTGCTGAATTGTGTGTTTATTGTTCCTTTAGACATTGATCCTCCTTGAAGTCAGGCATCATTTTTTATATTTATCTGAGTTTCTCTGTTACCTGGCATATTTGCTGGGTTCTTAGTAAGTATGTGTGGAATAGATGGAAGGTTGAATGCCTAAGACCTTGTTTCTGGTCTTTTGTTACCAAAAGTCCCTTTACTTTTTCATGTTTTCTCTCAGATGGACTCCAGATTTGAAGGTTGTGCTATCAAACTGTAGGAAATAATAAGTAGCTTATTTTCCTAATCGTCAAACAAATGCCTAGTTTTGGGTCAGCATAAAATAAGACATGCTGCTGTGACAGTTGATAATGCAGCCAAAATCAGGGACATTTTAACGTAGCCTGATGGTACTCATCATACAAAGTTTTATTCAGATTTTGGAATCCAGAGAATGCCTCCCCAGTTACATTTTGCATTGTGGGTTACTAGGGCATCAGAGCCCCAGATTGGAAAGTGGTAACCTTGCATCTTTTCTAGAGTTGATGCCTGTACTAACTTCAGCCTGAGTGTTTTTGACATTACTGTACTTTCAGAATATACCTTAGGGATTCACTAAAACTGATGAGCTACAAAGTTATTCCAGATTTAACATGTGGTTGTACCTCAGAAAGCAGCAAATGTATGAAACAGGAATAAGCCAGTTGAAGGTGAGAACTGATTATATGTAATAGCTTTAAGTGATTTTTTATGTAATTGAATTGTAATTGAATCTATTTTCAGAATTATGAACAAGAAAAATATACTCTTCAGAGAGAAGTTGAGCTCAAGAGTCGCATGTTAGAAAGTTTGAGCTGTGAATGTGAAGCTATTAAGCAACAACAAAAAATGCAGCTAGAACAATTAGAAGAGCAGCTAAACAGAAGCCATGGACAGAAAGTGAATGAACAAAAACAAGGTTTGAATATATGTATGTTTTCAGAGCAAAAATACCCCATGTTGATGCACCCATCTGTTAATGTAAGGTGATAAAGATTTTTCTCAAGTACCACTGTGAAAATAGCATAGATCAGTTTTCTGTCATTTTAATGTTGAGAGTAGAAACACTGAGAAACAAAAACTTATAAAATGACTTATAAAAGTGAGACTTGTATCAATATAGCCTTCTAATTACATATAATTTTCCAATTTTGATAACAGCAATTTTCTTATGATCCATTTATTTAGTAACTACTGAGGCATCCTTGGTCATAGTCAAGCAGTCTCCTTTCAGAAAGAGTGGTCCCTTAGCCTTTACTGCAGCTAGTGGTGTGCTTTGTAATTCTGTAGAACAAATCAGTAGTTCCTTATAAATTACTATATATTAGTATTGATACCTTATAATTTATTTTTTGAGGAAAAACATGATCCAGTTCTCAAAATATATTTTTAAGGGAAATCCTATTTTTATCTCCATATTACTGATGAGAAAACCAATATTTAGGTAGATCAAGCAAATTGGACAAGATGAGAGCTAGAAATTGTCAGTTGTGAATTGAAGCAAGTCTTCCTCACACCAAATTCTGTGTCACTGAGTGTGTACATAATCTGATGACACATTACATACTAGCTCCACTTCATACATAAACACGAAATAGACAACAGCTGTTCATGAATGCCCATTCCTTTCTAGCACCCCCACCAATCCAGCCTTCAGATTGCTACTTAGGAATCCAGAACTTCACCATGGCTCCTCTTCGTGTGGAATCCAGACTTTTACAAACCCTTTCTTTCAAAACTTGCTTGACTTTTTATTGTCTTCTCAGAAGTCTCTTTCAATTTTTAGATTTTTTTTATGTAACATCTTCTAAGATTTTTTCCATGTCTGTACTAGCTATAGTGCTGCCTTAATTCTTTATTGATTTTAGCTCTAAGTGTTTTTCTATTTTTAGTAATGAAATCCCTTATTTGAGTTGGTTTATTTTTTCCTAATAGATGGTAAAACAAACAAATAATGCTTTTGTGAAATACATAGTCATCCTGCACATTACTGACAAATAGTCTAGCTTGTCTGGAACTAATCTGGTTTTAGACAGTAACGACTGGTAATGATGCATTTTCATTTCTCCTAGTGGGTTTTTTTTTTTTCATGTAGCTTTCATTACATAAACAAATGTAGCAGTATAGGGGATATTTTTTCAGGGCCTGAAGTAAGGACCAACTGTAAAGATGGCTTAGGTGGTAGAGCAAAGAGTATATCAATACAAAATTTTCAGTCTTACTGATGTTCTTAAATCACTTTTGCCAAAAGTTTGGCTTTTTTTCCCCAGTATCTTCTCTTACTTCTCATGTTGAATTCATCAGCCTGTTGTGGGGATTTGGCCAACAGAACCTTGATGTAGGCTACTGTGGCTCTAGTCCCCACCATCCCCTCTCCCCTAGACTGTTGTGGTAGCTTTCCAATCAGGCTTCTGCTTCTGCATGGCTGGTCACAGCATCATTTACACAGCTACACAGTGCTTCTGGTAGCTTTAATGCATCCCAACTACTTGGATGGCTAGAATGGACTGTTTATAAAACAAGGTGGGTCACTATTGGAGTGTCTTGGAAGCTCTACTAGTCTCTTGTACAAGTTTGGATCATTCAGTGATATTTTACAGAAAGAAAATACCTTTTGATTTATAAAATTGTGATTTTTTTTTTATACTTTAGATAGAAAAACTGAAAGGAGAGTTAGATGAAGCTAGGCTTAGTGAAAAGCAGCTAAAGCACAAAGTAGACCACCAGAAGGAACTCCTGTCTCATAAATCGGAGGAAATACGGATGATGTCTGAGCGAGTCCACGAAAGCATGTCTTCAGAGATGCTGGCTCTTCAGGTTGAGCTGACTGAAATGGAAAATGTGAAGGTAATTTTTATGGCATGTGTTTTCTTAGATTTTTAATTTTTTCTTTTGCATATATTTTATGTGTTTTTATAATAATTCTAATGAGCTAGTGTGGAGGAAGAAATGTTTTTTTGACCTACTTTGATCTAACTGTCCAAAAAATGTTTTATGTAGTTTAGGAGAATTACTTTATTTAAAAAAATAGTATTAGGTGACCTGATTAAATAAGGCAGACAGTACCTTTAGATTAATGAAAGCTCTGAAAGGACATAGACATTTTCTGATCCTAGTTTGTGTCATAATATAAAATGTTAGTACAGTGGAAGTTGAAATTTGTGTGAACATACATTTTTTATTTCAGACTATGAGTCATTAAAAATTAAAGCCCTGAATTCAGTCATAAAGAGCAGTCTCTAGAGCCTTTTGTTTGGTTCCCTGCTGAAAAATTAAGTAATTTTTAAAATTTTAATAGGTATCTGACAACTTTGACAGGTTTTTGTAGTTTTAATTTAAATGTGAACCACTACAGATAAGTTAGCTGAGCAGCTGCTAAATGAAAGCATTTTCAAGAGAATTTTGTCTTTCGATTTCTGTTGAATAGAATGCTCTTAAGGAAGAAGTGAATGAACTACAGTACAGACAGGAACAACTAGAACGTCTTAGTACTAACTTAATGCGCCAGGTAGACCGACTTAAAGAAGAAAAAGAAGAGCGGGAGAAAGAAATAGTTTCATACTATAATGCCTTAGAGGTATTATGATTACAGTAGTATTGTTTCCAGTTTTTAAATTGTTTTCATGCTAATTTAATCTCTATTAGCTAAATTGTTTTCTTTTGAATTTAGAAAGCTCGTGTAGCAAAACAAGATCTGCAGGTGCAATTGGGCCAGGCCCTCCAGCAAGCCTTGGATCCCAATAGTAAGGGCAACTCTTTGTTTGCAGAGGTACTTACAAGTATTCTAATAATTGAATTGGGTAAACTATTATTTCATTTAGTACAAGAACAATTAAACATATCAATGTTTTCCAGGTAGAAGATCGAAGAGTGGCAATGGAATGCCAGCTTATTGGTATGAAAGTCAAGTATCAGTCACTAAAGAAGCAAAATGCATTTAATAGAGAACAGATGCAAAGAATGAAGGTGTGGAATTACCGCTCTTAAATGTTTGTTAAATCTACTTCATATTAGCATTATATAGATAAATATATCACAAAATCCATCTTTTCCTTCAAGGGGTATACTTTTATTTTTTTTTTTTCTAGAACTGCATGATTTTTTAAAAAATTAGAAATTCCAGGCAGATCATAAGATACTTTTATGTTTTCAAAAAGTTAATCTTGGAAAAACATTAATGTGTTTAACAACTACTAATTGTTTATTTTAATGATCATTCACTAACCTTGCCAGGGAGGTGTAAATCTTTATAGAATAGGGAAAAGGAATTTAAAAGTGTTTGTTTCTCACTTATTCTGAGTCTTTCTGGGTTCCCGCATCAAATGAGACTAGCTTTTGCCATTTCTCACTTCTCATGAAGGCTTATTTTAGATGGAAATTTGAACTATTTAGGGTTCGCTTTTCTTGCAGCTCCTCAAAGCATGTTATTAACCCCTTTAATTTTAAGGGTTTTGTTGGTTGTTGCTGCACACAAATAAGAAGTAACAGAAAACCTTATGGCAATTAGAAAGATTCCAAGATTATAGCAGTCCTTAGAATTCCAATGTATGGTCTGTTCTGCCTGATGTTCCTAAGGTGGTGTTTGGAAGAAAGTTTAGATTTTTTTTTCAAGATGTCAGTTTTACCAGAGAAATGGGAAAGGTCACTGATTGAACTTGGAATTAGATGGACTGGATTGAAGCATAGTTGTCATTTGCTAGTTGTGTTACCTGGGACATATATTCTGAGAGCATCTAAAAGGCATATCTCATTTACAAAGTAGAGGTGATAGACCTTGCCTCTCAGAACTGTCTGGGAGTTAAAGTGTAGAAAAATACTCATATGGTACTTCCCATTCTTATCATTGTGAATATCATGTTTGTGACTGAGCTGCTTAACAGTTTCCCCTACTTAAGTAAAGCTAATGGAGAATTTTGAGAAATCGCTTTAACAGGAGTTGGTATATAGGTGGTGAATAGCAGGCCACATTTGTCCAGGCTTACTTACCAGTTAAATGACACCCTCTGGACCACAGTCATGCTGTTCAATTTTGTATCACAAACTAGGTAAAACTATATTAAAGACTTCAGATATCATTAAAAAGTAGAAGTACTCCAAAGTTATGTCTACAACAAAACTAATTGATGTATATTTTCCAATTATTAGATTAGAAATAACTAATTAGTTTTCAAAACAAGTTCTAAATAGTATTAGTACAAAATACAAATTGTTCCAGAAATATGCTTATCAGAATATCTCAATTTTGTTGTGGTGGGGGGATTCTAGTTACAGATTGCTACATTGCTACAGATGAAAGGATCTCAAACTGAATTTGAGCAGCAGGAACGGTTGTTTTCCATGTTAGAGCAGAAGAACGGTGAAATAAAACATCTTTTTAGGTGAAATTAGAAATCTGGAGAAATTTAAGGTATGTATAATATCTTGAAAAGATATGGCTGGATTTTTATTTGAATATCTTAAATTTTCAGTTTAAATAGGTTTCTCATCGTATAATTAACTTTCAATTTCAGTACATATTGACCCAATCTTTAAATTATTTTTTTCTTGTCTCTGCTTTTCAGTATTATTGACCATGCTTCTTTTACTAAAGCAAAGACAAACCAATCTATTCTATTTTTGTTGTTATTATCTGGTTATTGTTTGTAAGTACCTATATCTTTAGTGTACAACTCAGTGAGTTTTAACATATATATATATATATATATATGTTTATACACACACACACATATTTATATCTGTATATGTATATTCTTACAATTACTATCAGATTACATAAAACATTCCTAGCACTCC
Organism: Urocitellus parryii; assembly: GCF_045843805.1. Classification (NCBI taxonomy): domain Eukaryota; kingdom Metazoa; phylum Chordata; class Mammalia; order Rodentia; family Sciuridae; genus Urocitellus; species Urocitellus parryii. Next base: position 1,374,598 of record NW_027553327.1, read on the forward strand.
AGAAAAGCCCCATTGAAATGAAGTGCTCCTACCTCCTAACTTTGTGTCAACATTATGTGAACATTCTGTTGAACTTCATATAAATTGAATCATGTAATATATATACCCTTGTTTCTGTCTTCTGCTCAGTGTTATGTCAGTGAGATTTCTTGCCTGAATGTCATCCGTAATTATTTTTTAGTGCTATCTATTCCATTATTTTTAGAGCTTTGTCAATTCAACATTGTATATCCACTGAAATTTATGGATGTCTTTAATAAATTCTAATAAATTTATTTTATTTTGTAATTAGTGCAACCTTCCAGGAAAGTGAAAGTACTCCTACATGCCTTTGACTCAGAGCTCCCTATTTCTTATTTGTACGTTTGATTTATAACTTTTTCTGTTTTTATATGTTTTTTCTTAAACTTTGAGAGTGAGTTCCAAACCAGATGTCCTTTTACCCCTAAGCACCATGATGTTATTCGAGATATAAGCAAATGGTCAAAATTACAAATTAACATTGATATGCATTGAACCATGCTATTAACCAAGATATTTTTTACATTTTGCCAGTTATCATTGATACCCTGTTATGGTTTAGATATGAGATGTCCTTCAAAAGCTCTTGTGTTAGTGCAAGAATTTTTAGAGGAGAAATGTTTGGATTATGAGAGCTTTAACCTGATCCGTGGATTGATCCACTTATGTGGATTAACTGAGTAGTAACATTAGGCAGGTAGAGTGTGACTAGGGGAGTTAAGTTACTGGAGGGGTGATTGGAATTTTGTCCCTGGTGAGCAGAGAGCTCTCTCTCTCTGCTTCCTGATTACCATTTTCTAAGCTACTTTCCTCCCCCACACCATTTCACTATGATATTCTACCTCACCTTGGGCCCAGAGCAATAGAGTTGGCCATCTGTGGATTGAGACCTGAAACCATGAACCCCAAGTAAACTTCTCCTTACATTGTTCTTGTTAGATCTTTTGGTCATAGAGACAAAAAAAAAGCTGATGAAAACATACCCTAAGCAAATTTTAAAAGAAAAAAAAATCTAGTGTTTTCAATTCTAGGGCCTAATCCAAGGTTGCATGTTTTACCATGAAGTCTCTTCAGTCTTCCTTAATCTGGAACAGTTTCTCTTTCTTTATTTTGACATTTTTGAAGAAAAAATTGTTTATATGACTTTATCTCTGTTTCTTCTAAAAACTATTAAAAGTATTATAATTTTAGCTAAATTTGCAGTGTGTCACTTGGCAGGTATATGTAGTCTATCCCTGGGGCTTTGTGCTATACTTTGAAATTTGTGACCTTAAATTAGGAGGATTTTTAAATGTGCAATCTCTGAAATTCTTTGCAAGTTTTTAAACATCTGCTTTTTTTTCCAGTAAAGAAAATATTCAAAGAGTGAATCAGAATATTTAAAGCCTGGATACCAAAAATAACCTCAAGAATCTCCTCTCTTTTTCCTATTTTTCCATTGTATAGCTTTGTCATACCATAATTCAACCCAAAAAGCATTTGCTTCTCTCATTCTAAAAGCCAGGAGAGTGAAATCCTAAGACAGGTATAGTTGGAGTCAGAGATATGAGTGTGAGTTAGATCTGGATTCACAATCTAGCTCTTGATTTACTTGCCGGTAGTACCTTGAGCCACTTTTCTTACCTGAGGAAGGACTGGTGGTTCTTGTACCTACTGCACTCAGGTAAGTGGGTGGATCTTTGAAGAGTATTTGTCAAAGGATGAGAGATTAACATGTGGCTGCTGCCACTGTTAATAAGCATACAGTAACCTAATTTGTTATGTAAGTAATAAGAATTTTTGCTTTCTTTAGAATTTATATGAAAGTATGGATTCAAAACCTTCAGGCAACTCTGGTGCTCTGGAAGATAACACCTATTATACAGATTTACTTCAGCTAAAGCTTGAGAACTTAAAGTAGGTGTCTGGGTTGGCAGATGGAAGATAAAGACTTTTTATTTATTTTAATAGATGGTATTCATATAATAACAAATTTTTAAGTTCAAATTGCCAAAAGAAATTTCCACAGTAAAGAAAGTCAATAACATGTCTTTGTGTAATACATGAGTTTTATGCAAGACTTAATAATTACTAATTACTGAAGAATACTTTCAGTAAATAATTTGTGTTTAGCTTTTTAGATTGGTAAGTAAAAAGGACTTTCATATAGAAAATATTCTTATAATCCAAATTTTTCAAGAATAAGTATCTCATAACTTAAAGGGAATTTATGCATGAATCACCTTGGAATAATAGTTCTAATAGTTTTTAAGTAGAGTATTCAGAATTTTCTGTAAAAGATTGTATTATGTGAAAACAGGGACGGTTTCCTTTACAATTTGGCTGCCTATTATTTCTTCCTTTTATCTAATTTCTCTGGCTAGGACTTCAAGTTCTGTGTTGAGTCATAACAGTGAATGCTGGTGGCATCCTTGTCTTGTTCCAGATCCTAAAGGAAATACTTTGATTTTGACCCTGTTGAGTATGATGTCTGTGGGTTTATCATCTATGGCCTTTAATATACTGAGATGTGTTCCTTCTATGCCTAATTTATTCAGAGTTTTTATCAAAAAAGGATGTTAAGTTTTGTCAATTTTTTTTTTCTATTGAAATGATCGTATGGTGTTTGCCCTTTTGTCTGTAATGTGATATATCAGCTTGTTGATTTGTGTTTTAAGCCATTCTTAGATCCTAGGGTTAATTCCATTTGATCGTGGTATTTAATTATTTTGATATGCTGTTGCCTTCTGCTCTCCAGAAATTTTTTTTCAGGTTTTCCAATTTGTTTGTATTTACTAGTTCTTAAAATTCTTTGTTTCTGTGGGGTCAGTTTATGTTTCCTTTTTCACCTCTGATTTTTAAAAATTTACTTGAGTTTTTTTTTGTTGTTGTTGTTGTTGTTGTTGTTTTTGTCTGGCTAAAGATTTATTCATTTTGTTTATCTTTTCAAAAACCAATTCTTCATTTATCTTTTATTTTCTTTTTTTTCCTCTATTTTGGTTATTTGTGCTCTGATCCTTACCATTTCTTCCTTCTACTAATTTTGGTCTTATTTTTTTCTTATTTTTTTCTAGTTTATTGAGATGAGACATTGAGATCTTCCTTCTTTTTAAAAAAAAAATTAAATTGTTTTTGAACCTTTATTTTGTTTATATGCAGGGCTGAGGATTGAACCCAGTGCATCTCACGTGGTAGGCAAACACTCCACCACTAAGCTGTTCTCTTCCTTCTTTTTTTGAAGTAGGAGTTTATTGCTATAAACTTCCTTCTTAGAACTGCTTTTGCTGAAAGCATAAAGTTTTGGCATATTTGGTATATTTTCATTTTTACTTGTGAAAAGAAATATTTAAATTTATCTTTTAATTTCCTCACTGACTTATTGGTTGCTTCTAAGTATGTTTAATTTTTACATCTTTGTACAGTTTCTGATGTTCTCTTTTGTGGCCTGACATGATACCCTTGAGAACATTTCATGTGCAGTTGAGAGGAATGTGCTGCAGCTGGTGCATGGAAAGGTCTGTAACTTCTGTTAGCTCCATTTGGTCTAGAGTACAGTTTAAATCTGATGTTTCTCTGCTGGTTTTCTGGCTAGATGCTCTTCCATTGCTAGAAGTGGGCTGTTAAAGTACCTTATCACTGCAAAAAAATTGCTGCCTATCGTTCTACATTTAATAATGCTTGCTTTATGTATTTAGACATATTTACAATTGTTGTATACTCTTTTTTTTTGTTTGTTCTGTAATGGCCTTGTCTCCTCAGTTTTTGACTTGAAGCATATTTTATTTAAGTATAACCACTCCTACTCTCTTTTGGTTTCCATTTGAATGTAATATCTTTTTCCATTTGTTCACTCTCTGTCTATATTCCTTACAAGTGAGTGTCTTGTAGGCAGCAGAGTCAGATTTGGGTACTGTCATGTAATTACTTGTTTTCTGGTTGTTTTGTACATCTTTGTTCTTATCTTCCTGTCTTCCTTTGTTAAGTGATTTTTTTCCTATCAGCATGTTTTGATCCCATGGTTTTTATTTTCAGTGTATCTATTTAAGGTTTTTGCTCTGTGATTACCACGAGGCTTTCACAGAACATCTTATAATTACAACAGGTTATTTTGAGCTGCAACAACTTAATTTCAAAAGCAAAAAAGAAAAAAGCCTTCTACTCTTCAACTCCATTTCTCTCCCATATTTTGCGTTTTTGATGTTAAAATTTACATCTTTTATATTACATATCCCTTAGCAGATTACTGTATTTGTATTAGTATTGTCCTTTAGGCTTCTTACTAAGGATATAAATGGTTTACATCCCCTAGTTCCCGTGTTATTTTGGATTTATCTGAATGCTCACTTTTACCTGTGGGTTTTTATACCTTCAGATGTTTTCATATTAGACATTCTCATCTTTTTTTTTCTCTTTGCATTTGAAGAACTCCCTTCAGCCTTTCTTATAAGATAGGTCTGTTGCCATGAGTGCATTCAGGTTTTGTCTGGGAAGGTCTGTCTTCCCTTTACTTCTGAAGAAGCTTTGGTGGATACATTATTCTTGGTTGGCAGATGTTTTTCCTTCAGCAGTTTGGATATCATCTCATTCCCTTATGCCCTTTGGGTTTTTGCTGAGAAGTCCACCAGTCATATTGGAATTCCCTTCTGTGTCACTTGCTTCTTTCTTTCTTCTTGCTGCTTTCAAGTCCTCTTTGTCTTTGACCTTTGAGAGTTATTTGGGTTGAATCTGATTGGCAACCTTTGATTATCCTGTAATTGGGTGTTTGTATCTTAGATTTGGAAAGTTTTCTGTTATATTTTTGAATAAACTTAATTCTAACCTTTTGTCATTCTCTAGATCCTCTTGGACACCAATGACATAGATTTGCTGTTTTAATGGTGTCCCAGAGATCTCATGAATTTTCTTCATTCCTTCTCATTCTTTTTTCTCCTCTGTTTTCAAATAGCCTGTTATCAAGCTCACTAATTCTTTCCTCTTCTTGATCAGTTCTACTATTAATGCCCACCAGTGGCTTTTTTATTTCATTTATTTATCAGCTCCAGAATTTGATTTTTAAAAATTATTTCAATCTGTTAAATGTCTCCTTATAAGATTTTCTTAATTGTTCCTCTGTTTTCTTGAAGTTTCTTGAGTTTTTTTTTTTTTTAAACCAGATATTTTAAATTCTTTGTCTGCCTGCCAAATCATGCATATGAATGTCTTGGGTTTATCTTTGGCAATATGTTTTGTTCATTTGATAAGGACATCTTTCCTTGGCTCTTCTTAGTCCTTGTAACATATATCTGTGTCTCTGCATTGATGAATTAGGTATCTCTTCCTTTTTTTTTTTTTTTTGCAGTCTGGACTTGTTTGTGACTATTCTACTCCAGTAGGCTTGTTTAGACATTTTTAGCAGACTGCCTATGGTATTCCATTTCAGCATTAGAGGGCACCCTGAGCTCAGGTTAGATGCAGGTTTTTTGACAACTCTGCTGCTGGTGCAGTTTCCAACCTGGATGGACCCATGGGAGATTCATGGAGTACACTCAAGGCATGTGGGAGAGCCAGTCAGGCTCTTGAGTCCAGAGGATCTATGAACCCCACCTCCAGCAGTAAACATTTCTAAACATTCTGTCTGCTAGCATGTCTCCTCTGGCAGGGATGGAGGGCCAGTGCCAAGTTCTGTGTGCTAGTTCGAGCCCTACTTCTCCTTCCTTCTAGCTGGTCTCAGGAGCATCCCACGGAGTATTCTCAGTGCTTGCTGTGAGCCCATGCAGTGAGACTCACACAGAGGGACTCTGGTGGTGAGGAAGTCAAATATCTATTTCTTGCTTACTTTTTTCAGTGTACACACTGAGTTCTGGGGGCTTTCTGCAGGTGGTACCATGAAAGCTTGGGGACAAGGAGTTGCAGTAACAGGGAACCTTTCCCCTTGTGGGCTTCACAGTCTAACGTACCTGTTCTGGTTTTCTGAGTTCTTGTGAATGTATTTTTGTGGCATATAGTTATTTAGCTTGGTCGTTCTGAAGGGGATTTATCACTGGAGATTTCTACCCGACCTCTTCTCTTACTCTAGCCTTTTTTTTTTTTTAAGAGAGAGTGAGAGAGGAGAGAGAGAGAATTTTTAATATTTATTTTTTAGTTCTCGGTGGACACAACATCCCTGTTGGTATGTGGTGCTGAGGATCGAACCCGGGCCGCACGCATGCCAGGCGAGCGCGCTACCACTTGAGCCACATCCCCAGCCCCTTACTCTAGCTTTTAAGGAAAAATGTTTGGACAGTTATTAGAGCAAGTCACATCACCGAGAAAAAATAGCCCAATACACCCTCTGCCTCTTGTATACTACAAAAAATGAACTTTACTATGTATAAATTTTAAAATAAAAGGCCAAAAGAAAAGAAGTCCATAAATGTGATGGTCCTAACTCCCTCCCCTCCCCCAAAAGGTATTGTCAACATGTTTTAGGTTAAGGATTCTCAACGGGTTTCTGCCCCCACCCTGTTGACAGGCTGAACTCTGTTCATTGTGGTCAATAGTGTGGAAAATGTCAACAATGAGAAGTTTTTTATATTGTTTTAAAAGACTTCTCTTTCTTTTGTCCTTTTTCTCTTCCCTGATCCTAGTAAGCTCCTGTGAGTAAAAATTACCCATTAGGAATTTCAGGGGTAGTGTGCTGAACTGAACACAGCAAAGGGACAGGAGGATGGTTAGTAAATCCAGATGATCTGGGTTTCAAAGGAGCAGCAAGGGATATCCAATATTTAGAGTTTGACTTGTTCTTTTCATTTAATCCTTGTAACAGACAAAGCAAAGTAAGTATTTTTAATCCGCATTTTGCAGATTTAGAAACCTTAAAATGTAGGATGATTAAATACTTTCCTAAGGTCATCCAGCTGCTAAGTGCCAGACTTTATCCTAAACTCCCTGTTTGCCACTGCATCTTTATCTCCATGGCACCAAGGTCTCCCTTAGGAACCGTCTCCCCTTAGAATTTTTTATCAAAATACCACAAGAGAACATTTTATTCATTCCTAGAATTCCTGTATTGAATTCCCAAGGAAAAATTTATGGTCAAAATAACCTATAAAAGCTTTAATTAATGCAGTCTATGAAAAAGAAAGAAAAAGAAATAGATTTAAGTGAGGTGATGAGTGGATTTTGAAAGAATAGAAAAAAGGAAAAGACTTTATGTATAACTGCTCTCCCTTGGTCTGTCTTTTGATCATTGACTGGATTTTTCTAATGGTTTTCATTCTCAGAGAAAATCGAAGTTCCTATACTCAAAAAGAGGCGGGAGGTGCTACCTCTGGATGTGACCCCAGCTGAAGACGAATGTGCCAGCGGTGCTGCCGGGGAAGGAACTTCTAGATTCCCACCTCACAAGGAGACACAGTCCTGTCCTAACCCTTCAGAAGGTGACTTGCAGTTAGAAAAGTCAGTGTCTGCAAACACTCCCACTGCCCCTCTCTCTCCTCACAAAAATCTGCCCGTGGATGTGCAGCCAAAGAAGGAGAAGAAATGTGTGAAGCTTGCTCAAGCCTTAAGTGAAAGAAGTGAGAACACGCCCGGCTCTCTCAGGTCAGTGTCCTCTTTTCAAGGCAGCCAGCAGCCCTCCCTTTCTCTCCCTTCTCACTGCATGAACTATGCTCTTTGTCTCTTTATCTGTCTTCTCAATATTGCATGCAGTCTAATGCCCCAGTTTCATCTGCCCGCCTTCAACTTCTCTAAAACTTTGAGAAAGACAAAAATGATTGCAAGGGGAAAGGACTCCTGAAGAAGGGAGTCATTAGAAAGCTACACATCTCTCTTGTTGGTTTGAATAAATGTGCTATTACTTTTCTCCTGGTAAAGGAGTAGCCATGAAGGAACAATCAACTTACCTCCTCAAAGGTTTTCCAGTAGTCTGAAGACAGTTTAATTAAGAAAATGTAGGTGAAGTTTTCTATGGCTTTTGATGATGTTTATACCAGTCCTTCAGACATTACTTTTAATTATTTTGACATTTTAAAATATCCAAGGTAATTTGTTTCCATTTTTTCTAAAACATCAAAGCCTCCAATTTCTGCATAATTGAATTTGTGACTTAAAAGAGAAAGTGTCAGATATGTGTATCTGAAGGACCAGTTGAAGGGCCTTGTCCTTTAAAAGGAATAGAAGTGAGAAGGTAAGAGCAAGTGAACAGAGGGAAGAGGATATAACTGGCTGCAGCTGGAGTTCTGGGCATGCACAGCAGGATCTGGGTAGGATAAACAGAAGTGAGTGAGGGAAATGGAGGGGAAATCAAGATGAAGGTTGTGTAATGCAATGGCAGGTATATTAAAAATAAATACTTTTAGACATGTAAAATTCAAACTTGTTTCTGTGAAAGTAGCTAGCTTGGGTTGTCTCCAATAAAATGAGGTTTTTAAGGTGCTACTAGGGCTACTTTGTTCTTAGAAAGAAGGGAACAGAGTCAGGCATTTTCTGTGTGCATTTGATCTAAAAAGTAAAACAGTCCATCGTATGTAAAAGAACTTCCTTGTATGTTTTATCTGATTTTTCTTTAAATTTTCAGTGCTACTAAATGTACTCAACAATGATAAAACTCTAGCTGCTGTTGTTATTGTAAGGAAGACTAATTAATTATTTCATTTTTGAGTTTTTGGTATAATGTTGTAAGTCACATAAAATAAGAGCTTGATATTCTTGAGGAAATAACAAATGGATGCTATCTGACAGTACCCATAGCGCTAACTGTTCTGAGGCGAGTTCCGTAGGCCGTGCATGTGTGTGTGTTGCTCACTGTGGGAGTGTGCATATGACCAGTGCGGGTTTGCGTGGCTCACAGTGTGTGGCCTGTATGGTCTTCCAGAGGTGGATTTCCAGAACCGATCAGTGCATATCTTGCCAGCTATGTTGCCTTCATTTCTTCTTCTGCCCTTTTGTGCTTGAAAAAAATATTGCTTCAATGTATCTAATTAAATTGTTTGACTCAAATTGCATATTGGAAACTATTTGCCTTGCTAGTTAAACAAAAACATATAAAATACCACAAAACACTTGATTTTTTTTTTGCGTGTGTGTGCGTCCATCTGCTCACTGCAGACATTTCCAACCTTGTGTCTTGCATGCTTAACTTAGATACACAATCTGAAGATGATTTTATAACAAAAGTGGCTTTTATTGGAAACTTCACTGTTGCAAAGTGTTCCCAGGCCTATTTTATTATCTCCCCACTGTTTATATTTTTCTTTAACTATTCTCCTAGTTGAAACTCAGTTTGAGTGTGTTTTCATTGTCTGAGACAGACATCTGTGCAGCCAGGATCCCATGGTGTTTTCATCTTGTGCATGGGCCTTTTGTGTATCATGTTATCTTTAAAATACTGCTCCAGCATTTCAATTTTTGTGTTATGTGTACTTATCATGATAGATATCTCATCAGATTTAATTCTTTAATCTAGGCCTTAACAGGCCTTTTTTATCAACCTTAACATATTTACTAGACATTTAAAAATTAAGTCTATTGATAAGAATAATTCCTTTCAAGAGTCATTTAGTATTTTAATGGTACTGGAGTCAACTAATTTTTTTCTTATTAAAAAAAAATAGCACTATTCCTCCTTAGAGGCTCAATATATTACGGGTTTGTTTCTCTATTTTTTTCCGTAACTACATTTGAATTCAGAGTGGATGCTTTAATGCCTGTAGGTTAGCCCCTGAGTCAATGCTTCAAACAGATGTCAATGAAGGGAAAGAACCTGCAAGCAATTTGGAAAAAGAACCTTGTAAGAAATCACACCCTATTGTATACATGTCCTCCAAATCCACTGTCCTCAGCAGTAAGGACTTCTCTCTGATCAGAGGGAGGTACTACTTGCCCTGAGGTTACTGAGGAGTTTAGTTACCAGCCAGAGTGGTGCCAGAGTTCGAAATACTCAAGTCTCCTCATTGTATCAAGAGCCGGCATTTCCATGCTTCTCAACCAGGCTTTCAATTTTGATTGTGATTCTAAGGAGAGTTTCTTAAGTGATGACCCTTCATGGATCTTCTGTGATTCACACTGAATGAACTGTTAACGGAAGGAAGACTATACTTAATTTAAATCTACATGTAGTGTAGTGTCTGGATTTTTTTCAAGTGAAGTGAATATTTTCACCTACCTTCAGAGCCATATATTCAGAGAATGAACTAATGTACTGTTATATTTTCGTATGTAATCTTTTTATGAACTTAGTTTTTCATTATATTGTAAAAATAGGAAATTTGATTTGAAAATATATATTGTTATAGATTTTGTCAGTGTTTAAAGCACCTATATGTATCTTTATTTATATTCACTTTATGACTGAAGCATATGAGACAAATAATTTTTAAATATAAAATAAAATTGCAACAATTTCTCCACTTTGTGTTTTCTTATTCTGTGTGGATAACAGGATATTATCAAAAAAGAATAAAGGTGTAGTCAAAAAAAGAAACTTCAGGGATTCTCACCTCCTTGATACCTATGATCTTACATATAAATATATGTATTTTATATATAACTTTATATTTTGTGAATATATACCTATATATTAAAAAGATTTAATGCTAAACTTTCTAAGTGAATATAGATTGGTTCATAGCAATTTCGTGTATATTTTCTATAGGTGGGTGAATTAGGGTTCTTCCATGTACATATACCTACATATTTTCACATTCATTCATATTCACAAGCATTTCTGAATCCAGTGTGCTGAATTAGAAATGTTTCATTTAGTAAATTAAGTCTGAATAGAAATCTAGGAGCAACACCACAAAGGGTTTGGGAAATGTTTTTTACAAAGAGACTTGCACAAATATTTAAAGAAATTAAGCAGCCAATTGAAGGTTGAAGAACTGGGCCAACAAGGTAATCTTATACATTGAGGCTCTGCCTTAATCCCTAGAAACTGAGGCAATTCTGTTGATCTTGAGTCTTCTAGGAATATATTGAAAAATCACTGCTGTAGATGATGGGAAACAAATAATGGATATAAGCAAAATAGTGCCCTCACTCAATTTATTTTAGTAAAAGCTTTGCGAAGTCATAATGGAAAATGGATTTAGAAAAAGCTAAGAATGGAGGCCAGAAATGGCAAGGTTTGTCATTGGATAGTACAGTTAAATACACAATCAGACTGAGGCGGTAGGTCAGTAATATAAAATGAGAGTTGGATTCAAGATACAGTTTAAAAGGAGCAGAATGGTCAGTAAGTGTTGAAAATGAGATGTGGGACATAGATATTAGTGGATAAATAGTGGTGGTAATAGAATGTAGGAGTTGAGGGATTCAGTTCTGGTGGACACTTTTACTCAAGTACATGCAGGGAGCTGGGCAAAATGGCACACACCTATAATCCCAGCTGCTCAGGAAGCTAAGGCAGCAGGATTATAAGACACCATCTCAAAAATTAAAGGAGCTTGGGATGTACCTCAGTGGTAGAGCACCCATAGTGTGTATGGTTTGCAAAAGTAAGTTTTTTTTTATTGAAACTTAATTTTGAAAGGAAAATGTGAACTAACATATATATAGCCTTGTTCTAACAGGCACATTTCTCCCTCATCATTACTCCAAAAAGTAGCCTTGGTTTATTCACTATTAGACAGAACCTGGAGTACAGATGGCAAAACTATTTTGCCTCCTTGAGAAAGGTGTTAGTAGGAGGAAGCTAATGTTTGATTTGCTAGATAGTTTATGTTCTGCTTCTCTTAGCATAATAATAAGATTGTAGCATTCTAGGATATCTGAACCCAAATCTCAACTTCTCAGCATAAAGTTAGATTTGGGCAACTTTGTCTCTGGGAACAGTTGCTTTGGGTATTGCTTTTTTTTTTTAATAGTTGTAAGTAGACGCATTACATTTATTTTATTTGTTTATGTGGTGCTGAGGATCAAACCCAGCACCTCCTCACGTGCTAGGCAAGCATTCTACCACTGAACTATAACCACAGCTCCTGTGTATTGCTTATTTAATATTTTATTTTTTTATAATTATTTATAATATGTAGATCCATAATCTACAAAATAAAATATATTTATAAGAAAGGTTGCTTTTATCCTTGTGTATGACTTACTTTTTCTCCCCTAACTTGTATGTAGACAATATAGGTAGACTTTTCACCTCCTTTCTTAGATTAAAAATAGAATACTGAGAGATGTCAGAGAAAAATGGTGTATAGGGAGCTTCAATGGACCACCTGTTCCTCTACAAAATTAGCCAATTAACTAAGGAATTGTAGAAAGCATAATGTGACTGTAGGAACTCTGTAGATTGATCAAGAGTGTATAGCAGTGAGGGAACAGTCAAGGAAAAAATCAGCCTGAGTGTCGGCATTGAAGGAGATCTCTAATGATCACTACCAAATATAAGTAGCAATTACACAGCACACGCTTAAACCACCAGTGGGGTCAAATAATCACAAAGAAAATACTTTTAAAGATGAATTTTAAATACTTAAGATGAATGAAAGTGAAAATGTAATAGAACTTAGAAGGAAATGCAGCAAAGTCAGAAGGACTCAGCAGGAAATTTATGGCTGTAAATTCCTGTGTTTAAAAAGGATCTCAGGCCAATAACTCAACTTTAAGGAATTAGAAAAAAGAAGATTGAATCCAAAGCTAGGATGAAAGAAAAAATCAGAGAGACAATACAAAAATAATAAGATGTATGGAAACAAAATGTTCATTCTTTGAAAAAAAAATCAATAAAATTGGCAGACTCAATTAGACAAACCAAGGGAAAAGAAGAAAAGACTCTAATTGATGAAATTAGAAATGAAGTTGGGACAATACTAACCATTTTATAGACATAAAAATCATAAAAGAATACTGTAAACAGTTATTAATTAGATATACCAATGAAGTTGTCAAATTCCTAGAAAAACTACCAAAATCTAAGAAGAAACAAAATTTTAATATGGCATAACAAAAAAGAGATTGTAACAGTCAATAGTTTAAATAATAATTTTAAAAATAAATAATATTTTTTAAAAAAAACTTTCAGAATAAGATTCTGGGACCTACTGGCTTCACCAGCAAACTCAAATGTTTTCCAAACATTGCCAAAAAAGTAGAAGATCATTTCCTAACTCATTCTTTTAGGAGAGTATTAGCCTTATACCAAAACCAAACAAAAACTTTAGAAGAAAACTATAGACCAATATCAATGATGACTGTGGCTGCAGAACTCTGTAAGGTAAAGGAATAGATACCATGGCTGTCAGGGCTTGCATCTGAATTGTCCCCCAAAGGCTCATGGGTTGAAGACTGTCCCCAGTGCAGATGTGGGTCTTTGGGGAAGTAATTGGATCGGGAGAATTCTGACCTTCTATATGGGTTAATCCATAAATCCATAGCTGAATGGGTTATTGGACAGTGGTGGGGCCTATTTGGAGGGAGTGGGTCCTTGGCAGTGTGCCCTTGAGGGCTGTATCTTGTCCAGGGCCTCTTCCTCCTTCTGTGTTTCCCAGCTGCCATGAGGTGAGCAGCTTTGCTGTGTCATACCTTTCTGCCATGATACCCTACCTCACCACAGGCCCAGAACAATGTAGCAAGCTGACCATGGACTAAAACCTCTGAAACTGAGCCAAAGTGACTCTCTTCCCCCAAGTTCTATTTTGTCAGAGCAATGAAAATCTGACTAACACAATGATCAAGTAGGATTTGTTCCAGGAATTCAGATTGGATTAAAGTGAAAATCAATGTAATATAAATAGAAAGCTACCCCATGTTCAGGAATTGAAAAGCTCAATATTGTTAAAATGGCAGTACTCACTGTCTTAGTCAGTTTGGGCTACTGAATCCTAGGTGGTTCAAGCAACATTTTTCACACTTCTGAATGCTTGGAAGTTCAAGACAAAGGTGCTAATAGATGCAGTGTCATGAAGGCCCACTTTCTGGTGTGCAGAGCAATCATTGTATATTCTCATATGGTGAAGAACAGAGAAAGTAAGTGCATGTCTCCTTATAAGGTCACTAGTCCCATTCATGAGGACTCTACCCTCATGACCTGATTACCTCTTGAAGCACCCCCCCAACCCCATACCATGGCAGTAGGGGTTAGCATTTCAACATAGGACTGGGGAGAGGGCACATTCGATCCATAAGATGACCCAAATGATCTGCAGAATCAATGCAATTCCTATCAAAATCCCAATGGCCATTTTTTTGCAGAAAAGCTAATTCTAAAATTTAAGTGGAATTGAAAGGCATCCCAATAGCTAAATTCAACTTTAAAAAGAAGAAAGTTGGAGGTCTTTCACAAATTTCCATTTCAAAACTCACTGTAGAATTGCAGGAAACAAGACAGATACATGCTGCAATGTGGATGAACCTTGAGAACTGGCACAAAAGACATTTGTTTTATAATTCCATTTGTGTGACATATCTAGATAGGCTCATCCATAGAGAGAACAGCTTCCTGGTTGGCAGAGACAGAGAGGAGAAGGGAAAAGGGAAAAACTGCTTGATGGACACAATTTCAATTTGAAATGAAGAAAATGTTTTAACTAGATGGTGGTGATGGTTTCACAACGTTGAATGTACTTAATTCCACTGAACTGGACACCTTAAAACAGTTAAAATGATGACTTTTATGCTATGTCACAGAAAAATTCCTAAAATCTTGTAGAAAGCAGCTTTCAGAATGTGTAGTATGCAAAAAGAAAGGTTTCAAATTAACAGTTTAAACTTTGAGGAAAGTAAAAGAAAATCTAGCAATTAAACCTTTAATTTTTTTTTGAGAAAGAAAGTACATTAATAAGAAGAAATCAATGAAATAGTGTATAAGTATGTAGTAGAGAATCCACAAAGCCAAAAATTGATTATCTAAAAAGATTATAAAAATGATAAACTCCAAATCAGATTTATGAAGTCAAAAAGAAAATACAAGTCAATAATATCAGGAATAAAGAAAATACATTACAGAATTTACTGATTTTTAAAAGATAACAGGTGGATGATCGGGTCACACCAACAAATCTGACAATCAGGATAAACTGATTAAATTTCTTGAAAAACACTATT
Source organism: Urocitellus parryii (assembly GCF_045843805.1). Taxonomy (NCBI): domain Eukaryota; kingdom Metazoa; phylum Chordata; class Mammalia; order Rodentia; family Sciuridae; genus Urocitellus; species Urocitellus parryii. The sequence continues at coordinate 1,389,607 of NW_027553327.1, forward strand.
TTTAAAAAAACATAAGAAATAAAATTTGAATTACCTGATATTAAATTGACATTTTAACTAAATGCTTTTCCATAAAGAAAACTATAGGCCCAAAACTTGAATGCATTCTTCTAATCATTTTAAAAACAACACCAACCTTAAAATTATTATTATTTTTTTGTATGTTTGTTATTGGTAGTTACGAGGGGTGCTGAACCACTGAACTACAGCCTTTTTATTTTTTATTTTGAGACAGGGTCTCACTAAGTTGCTAAAGCTAGCCTTGAGTTTGCAATCCTCTGGTTTCAGACTACTAAGTCACTGGAATTACAAGTGTGCACCACCATACCTGGCTTAGAATAGTTTTTGCTTTATATATAACTAATGCAAAAAGGCAAGAAAAAGAAAATTAAAATATACAGCTTTGAAAGGAAAAAGTAAAACGTTTTATAGGTGACATCATTGGGTAGAAAATCACAAATAATCAACAGAAAAATACATGCTGACAGGGCACCATGGGACACACCTGTAATCCCAGTGAACCAGGAGGCTGAGGTAGGAGGTTCAAGCCCATCCTTACCAATTTATTGAGAACCTGTCTCAAAGTATAAAATAAATAAATAAAAATTAAAAGGCTGAGGATATAGTTCAGTGGTAGAATGCTACTGGGTTCAACTCCCAGTACCCCCAAACAAAATCTGCTGAATCTAATAAGCAATTATACCAAGTTTATAGGTTACTTCTGCTTTTGTAATGGCCCTTTAGATACAACACCAAAGGCACAAGCCATGAAAGAAACAAAAATTTTAATTAAAAATGGGTAAAAGATCTAAATAGACACAAAACTACAGATGATAAATAATAAATAAACATATGAGAAGATGCTCAACATTTGTATCATTAGAGAATTGCAAATTAAAACAACAATGAGATCCCATTAAACTACTATTAGAATGGTTAAAACCCAATACACTGAAAACAACAAATGCTGGTGACAATTGGGAACAACAGGAACTCTTATCCATTGCTGACAGAAGTACACAGTGACAAGCTATGTTGGAAGGCAGTTTTCTTACAAAGGTAAATATAGCATTACTACACAATCCAGCAGTTGCTCTCCTTTCTTGGCATTTACCCAACTGAATTAAAAAAACAACAACAACAACAAATGTTCACAAAAATGTTTATAGTACACATACACCTACATTCAGTGCATCTACTCAGAAGTGTTCACAGTAAATTTATAATCGTCCAAACTTGGAAGCAACAAAGATGTCCTTCAGAAGATGAATGGATAAACAAATGGATATGCCCATACCATCCAGTCTTATTCAGTGGTAAAAAGAAATGTTATCAAGCTACAAAAAGACATGGAGGAACCTTTGACCTAAGGTTTCCTAAGGGAAGGAAGCCAATCTGAAACTGCTACACAGTGTAATTCCAAATGCAAGACATTGTGGAGAAGGCAAAACTACAAAGACAGAAATCAGGGGTTGCCAGGAGTGAGGGGAGAGGGTAGGAAGTGGGATGGTGATGTGTGGAGCACAGGGAGTTTTTAGGGCAGTGGAACTACTCTGTATGATACTGTGTGGGTGGACTCATGTCTGTCATTTGTTAAAACTCATGGAACTGCACAACATGAAGCTGAGTCCCTAAGGTCAACTGTGGACTCCATGATAATGTATCAGTATGGATTCATTAATTCTAACATGTTCTAACATGCTCCATGTAGCAATTACACAGCACACACGAATTACGAAGAAAATACTTTTAAAGATGAATGTTAAATACTTCAGATGAATGAAAGTGAAAATGTAATAGAACTTAGGAGGAGGTGTAGCAAAGTCAGAAGGACTCAGCAGGAAATTTATGGCTATAAATTAAAAAGGATCTCAGGCCAATAACTCAACTTTAAGGAATTAGAAAAAAAGAAGATTGAACTCAAAGCTAGAAGGAGGAAAGAAAAAATCAGACAATACAAAAATAATAATAATAACCATTTTATAGACATATAAAGGTCATAAGAGAATACTGTAAACAATCATTAATTAATTAGATATATCAGTGAAGTTGGTGGAGGGCACCATTTTATAGGGAAAACTGCTTGTGGGCAAGAACATGTACAGGGGAACTCTATTTTCGGCTCAATTTTCTATAAATTCAAAACTGCTACAAAAAAAGCAAACTAGTTTAAAAAAAAAGAAACAGTTTCCACCCAATTAAAAAAGAGGGGCTTTCTTTTAGATTAGAAATACCCCTCAAAAGCAGATAAATCTTATTTACTCATGAGAACTGTGTACAGTGTTTCCACTTACCCAACAAGTAGAGCTATTTTTTAAATTATTTTTTATTTATATATGACAGCGAATGCATTACAATTCTTACTACCACATATAGAGCACAATCTTTCATATATCCAGATGTATACAAAGTAGATTCACGCCAATTCGTGTCTTCATACATGTACTTTGGTTAATAATCATCATCACACTCCACCATCATTTCTAACCTCATGCCCCCTCCCTTCCCCTCCCACCCCTCTGCCCTATCTTGAGTTTGTCTATTCCTCTCATGCTCCCTTTCCTTACCCCACTATGAGTCAGCCTCCTTATATCAGAGAAAACATTCAGCATTTGTTTTTTGGGGATTGGCTAACTTCCCTTAGTACTATCTTCTTATTTTATTCTCTTTTATTGCTGATACACACACACACACACACACACACACACACACACACACACGCTTAAACTGTGGAACCAACCTAGATGATGTGGCATATATGCACAATAGAATATTACTCAGCAATGAAAGAGAATAAAATAGGAAGATTATATATATATATATATATATATATATATATATATATATATATATCCAAGGATTTCTATATAAAGCCTTGGTATTTTCTTACTTTAAAAGGAAAAGGGGCTGAGGTTGTGGCTCAGTGGTAGAGCACTTGGCTAGCATGTGTGAGGCACTGGATTCAATTCTCAGTGCTACATGTAAATAAATGAATAAAATAAAGGTCCATCAACATCTAAAAAATACATTTTTTAAAAAAAGTGAAAGGAAAAGAAAAGTGGTAGAACACTCACCCAGTATGTGAAAGGCCCTGGGTTTGATCTCCAGCACTGTAAAAAATAAAAATGGTTATCCTTTAGTTATAAAGGCTATAAGAAAATCATTTTATATATGTTACAACTAAGGGAATTTTGTAACCATAAACCTTCCTTGAGGGATTTCCTAGAATGTAATCATCTTTTGCAAAAGGATTGAAAAATTGAAAAATAACTACACGTTATGGATAACGGGAGTCAGAAGGTGCAAAGGAGGAAGGCTAAAACAAACTCTGTGGTGTTGAATTGGAATTGAGTTTTATGAACTCCTGGATATGTCTACTGAGAGGTCCTGGCAGCAGTATCACCTGAGTACTGGTGAGTACCCTTGACACCCAGATCTTGATTTCTTAATATCATTCTCCAACAAAAAGGAATCAGAATTTTTTGAAAATTAGTGGACTCCAGGAGTATGGCTGGGAATGAATGAGATGAGCCTTGAGCATCTTATGCCAAAAAGTAAGAAAGTGCTCAGAGAATAGTGGGGCACATCGAAATGAACGTATCACCTTGAAGTGGCTCCCATTGGCAAAATCTGAGGACATTTTGAACATGTAAGTTGACAATAGTAAAGGATCGTAACATTGAGTAAAATAAGAAACCACAAGCCCATATAATTATAAAAAAATTAAAATACTAATTTATAAATGAAGAAAACCTTTTGCTCACAGTAGAATTGCATTGCATGAGCTCAGAAGAGATAATAGATTTCAAAAATCTCTGGTACATATACTAGGTTATTTAGACAAGAATCACCAATAAATGCTATAATTAGTGGGATAAAAGTATAATAAGTTATAGGATATTTACTTAGCCTCAGAATATTTACTGAGTAGCATCTTTCCTGGCTTGTATACTTCAAAATGCAGAGCATGAATGATAAGTAAAGGTGAGAAACCTGATTCTGATTAGAGACCTATATCTGATGAATGCAATTTGTGATAGGAATAGTGGAACAACTGGCAAATTTGTACCTTGATTAGCTGATAGTATTATGGGAAAGTTCATTCCCTGATTTTGATTCTTATACTGCCTTGTTTTTAAGAAATGTATAATGAAATATTTAGGAGTGAATATTACTTATTCTCATGTCTGCACTTTATTCACAAGTGGTCCAGGAAAAAGAAAGTAGTTTTATATATTGAAAGAGACATGAAAGCAACTATATTGAAATGTTAACATTTGGGAAAGGTACTTAAAGAATCTACAGGCTCCATTGTTCTTTTAACTTTCCTGTAAGTCTGACACTATGTTAAAATTAGAAGCTTTTCAGTGTTACTATTTGCATATGCTTTGTAGAAAGTCTAAAATACTTCGTAGATAATCTATTAAAATTAATGATGAAATTTATTAAAGTTGCCTATCAAATGCAGGTTGAATTTTTAAAAATCAGCTATAGCAGCTCTAAACACATGGAGAAATTTTTATTCAGTTTTATTAATTCTTTTTAGTTATGCATTACATTAGGATCTGTTTTTATGTAACTAAAAAAGTCTGAAATATAATTTGCTTGAAGTCAGTCCCTAGTATTTCCCCTTTTTCCTTCCATCCTCCCTTCTCCCATTCCCTTCCGTCTTCTCTACTGATCTTTCTGCAATTCACTTGTATTTTTTCTTTTCAATTAGTGCCTTATGAATATATGTAATGGTGAGAGTCACTGAGGTATATTCATATATGTACCTAGGAAAGTTGTTCATTCCACTGTTCTTCACTTATCCCATCCCTCCTGCTTCTTCCTAAATCCCCTTCCTGATCTTTCTCCTACTTTGATGAAATCCTTCCCCTTTTCTTTTCTATTTTTTTCCCTTATTTTTGACTAACTTTTGCATATCAGAGAAAATATTCAGCCTTTGACTTTCTGGGTCTGGCTTATTTCACTTAGTACATTAATCTCAAATTCCATCTATTTACTGGCAAAGGCCACAATTCCATTCTTCTTTATGGCTGAGTAATACTCTCATATGTATATAAACCACATTTTCTTTATCCATTCATCTGTTGATGGGCATCTAGGTTGGTTCCATAGCTTGGCTACTGTGAATTGTGCTGCTATAAACACAGATGTGGCTGCATCTCTATAGCATGCAGATTTTAGATCTTTTGGATATACTGAGGAGTGAGATAGCTGGGTTATATATTGGTTCCATTCCTAGTATTTTGAGGGATCTCCATTCTGCTTTCCAGAGTGGTTGTACTAATTTGTAGTTTCACCAACAATATTGGCGTATACCTTTCCTCCTACATCCTCACCAACAGTTCTTATTTGTATTTTTTATAATTGCAATTCTGACTGGAGTGAGATGAAATTTCAATGTAGTTTTAATTTGCATTTCTCTGATTGATAGAGATGTTAAACATTTTTCATATATTTGTGGGCCATTTTTATTTTTTATATTTCTTCTTTCGAGAAGAGTCTGTTTAGTTCTTTTGCCAATTTATTGATTGGGCTATTTTTTTGGTGTGTGTGTGTGTATGTGTGTTGAGATTTTACATTTCTTTTTTCTTACTGGATATTAATCCTCTGTCCAGGGAATGGCTGGCAAGATCTTCTCTTATTTTGTAGACTCTCTCTTCACATTCTTCATTGTTTCCTTTGCTGTGGAGAAGCTTTTTAATTTGATGCCATCCCGCTTTTTAATTTGTGATTTTATTTATTACACTTTAGGAGTCTTGTTAAGGAAATCAATGCCTGTGCCAATATGTTAGAGTGTTGGGCCTACATTTTTTTCCTAGCAATTGCACATATTCTGGTCTAATTCCTAAGTCTGTGATCAGCTTGATTTGTCTTTTGTGTGGTGTGAGAAATAGGGGTAAATTTTCATTTCTCTGCACATGGAATGTCTTGTTATACCAGCACCATTGGTTTTTTTCTCTTTAGCACCATTGGTTTTAAAAGGCTATATTTTAACCAATATATATGTTTTTGGCACCTTTATGTAGTATGAGATAACTGTATAACCAGGCATGGTGGTGCATGCCTATAATCCCAGCATCTTGGGAGGTTGAGGCAGGAGGATCACAAGTTCAAAGCCAGTCTCAGCAATTTAGTGAAGCTGTAAACAACCTAGCAAGACCCTGTCTCAAAATAAAAAATAAAAAGGCTGGGATTTGCTTAGTAGTTAAAGACCCTTGGGTTCAATCCCTGATACAAAAATGAAAAATAAAAAATGACCGCTTGTATGTGGGTTTGTGTCTGTGACTTCTAGTCCATTGGTCTTTGGGTCTATTTTAGTGTCAATGCCATGCTATTTTTTTTTCTATAACTCTGTAATATAATTTGAGATCTGCTATTAAGATGCCTCCAGCATTGCTCTTCTTTTTTCAGGATTGCTTTGGTTATTCTAGGTCTCTTATTTTTCCAAATAAATTTTAGGACTGTTTTTTTCTATTTCCATGAAGAAAGTCATTGGGATTTTAACAGGAATTGCATTGAATTTGTATAGCACTTTTGGTAGTGTAGCAATTTTGACAATATTAATTCTGCTTATCCAATAATACAGGTGGTCTTTCCTTCTTCTATGGTCTTCTTCAATGCCTTCAGTATTCTATAGTTTTCATTATAGAGGTCCTTCACCTCCTTCATTAGATTAATTCACAAGCAATTTATTGTATTTTTGAGCTTATTGTGAATGGGATAATTTCCCGAATTTCTTTTTCAGCAGATTCATTATCACTAATGGATTATATAGGAAAGTGGTTGACTTATGTATGTTAATCTTGTATCTTGCTACTTTACTGTATCTTTTTTTTAATTCTAGAAGTCTTCTGATGGAGTTTTTTGGGTCTTCTAAATATAAGATCATGTTATCAGCAAACTGATAATTTGGCCTCTTCTTTTACTATATGTATCCCTTTATTTTCCTTCTCTTGCCTAATTGTTCTGTCTGTGTTTCAAGGACTATATTGAATAGGGTGATGAGAGTGGGCATTGTTGTCTGGCTCCTCATTTTAGAGGGAAATGCTTTCAGTTTTTCTGTGTTCAGTAAGATGTTGGCCTTGGGTTTGCTGCAAATAACCAAGAAGAAAAATGTTTGATCATATAATTGTAAATATACCATATGCCTAGAGATAAAGCCAACAGAAAAAAGTATAAGACTTCTCTATTAAGAACTTCAAACATCCCAGGGATAAAGAAGATCTACTTGGTGGTATATATTAAACTAAAAATATCACTTATCTCCAAATTGTTCTAAAGATTCAATACAATAAATTCCAGTAAATTCCCAGTAAATCCCCCCTCACACTGGAACACAACAAGTTGATTCTAAAATTTATATGGAAATTCAACAAGCCAAGAATAGGCAAGAAAATCTTGAAGAATAAAGGAGGAGGGCTTATACAAACATACAAAGAACATTAGTGTATAAAGAAAGAAATTGAGAAGACCTTAGAAGATGGAAAGATCTCCCATGCTCTTGGATAGGCAGCATTAATATTGTCAAAATAGCCATACTACCAAAACTGTCATACAGATTTAATGCATTTCCTGTTAAAATCCCAATGACATTCTAGAAAAAGCAATCATAAAATTCATTTAGAGAAATGAGACCCAGAATAGCTAAAGCAATCCTTATCAAGTAGAGTAAAGCAGGAGATATCACAACATCAGAACTTGAAGTTTACTACAGAGCCATAGTAACAAAAACAACATGGTATTGACACCAAAACAGACATGTAGACCAATGGTACAGAAGAGATATAAAAAACCCCACATAAATACAGTTATCTCATGTTAGACAAAGGCACCAAAACATTCATTGGAAAAAAGACAGCCTCTTCACCAAATGATGCTGGAAAAACTTGAAATCCATATGTAGCAAAATGAAATTAAATCCTTATCTCTCACCCTGCAAGAAACTCAAAGTGGATCAAAGATTTAAGCACTAGAACAGAGACCCTGTGTCTAAAAGAAGAAAAAGGAGGCCCTCACCATTTGGCTTAGGAACTGACTTCCTTAATAAGACTCCTAAAGTGCAAGAAGTAAAATCAAGAATCAATAAATGAGATGGATCCAAACTAAAAAGCTTCTCAGCAAGGAAACAATAAATAATGTGGAGAGAAAGCCTACAGATTGGGAGAAAATCTTTACCACATGCACCTCAGATAGAGCATCAATCTCCAGGATATATGAAGAACTCAAAAACTTAACACTAAAAAAATAACCCAATAAATATATGGCTTAAGCAACTGAAAAGATAATTCATAGAAGAAATACAATTGATCAACAAATACATGAAAAAATGTTGAACACCTCTAGCAATTAGAGAAATACAAATCAGAAGTATCCTAAGATTTCATCTCACTTTAGTGAGAATAGCGATTATCAAAGATAAAGCAAAAAAATAAATGTTGGCAAGGATGTAGGGGAAAAGGCACACTATTACATTGCTGGTGGGACTGCAAATCGGTACAACCACTATGGAAAGCAGTTTGGAGATTCCTCAGATAATTTGGAATGGAACCAACTTTGACTCAGCTATCCCACTCTTTGGTTTATACCCAAAGGACTTAAAATCAGCATACTACAGAGATGCAGCCATATCAATGTGTATAGCAGCTCAGTTCGAAATTGCCAAACTATGGAACCAACCTAGATGCCCTTCAACAGATGAATGGGTAAAGAAAATATGGTATATACACACTAATGGAATATTACTATGTCTTAAAGAAGAATGAAATTATGACATTTGTGGTAAATAGATGGAGCTGGAGAATATCATGCTAGGTGAAATAAGCCAATCCCAGAAAACCAAAGGCCAAATGTTTTCTCTGATATGTGGGTGCTAATTCACAATAAGGGGGTAGGGTCTAGGGATGAGTTGAGGTACTTAGGGTTAGAGAGAGGGGAGTGATGGGAAAGAAGGGAATATGGGAACAGGAAGGACAGTAGAATGAATTGGACATATATGTCCATATATGATTACATGACTAGTGAGATTCTATGTTGTGTACAACCGGAAGAATGAGAAGTTGTACTCCATTTATGTATGATGTGTCAAAATGCATTTTACTGTCATGTATAACATTAGAACAGTAACAAAAAGAACCTTAGTGTAAATAGTAATTGATTCAGTGTGGTTTAAGAGCAAACAGAGACTCAGTCATAAAGAAGAATGTGATTCTGCCATTATTTGCCGGTAAAAGAATGGAACTGGAGACTGTCATGCTAAGTGCAATAAGCCAATCCCCAAAACCCAAAGGCCAGATGTTCTCTCTGATATGTGGATGGTAACACATAATAAGGGAGGGAGAGGGAAGAATAGAAGTTCATTGGATTAGACAAAGGGAAAGGAAGGTAGTGAGAATAGAAAGATAGTAGAATGAATCAGACAGAAGTTTCCTATGTTTGTGTATGAATGCATGATCAGTGCAACTCCATATCATGTACAACCACAGGAATCCTAATTAGAATAAGTTTTACTCCATGTATGTATAATATGCCAAAATACACTCTACTGTCATTTATATCTAAAAAGACCAAATTATATATGTGTGTATATATACACATATACATAATATATGCATAATATATATGCCCAGTATATATATACATACATATATACATATCTATATATGCATACAGAGAAATAAACCAAAGAAAGAATAGATAACCTGTAAACAGAGTCAAGCATGCACATGCTCTCCTATTTCATAATAGACCACATAGTGCCAGAGGGACATGATAGTCTTTTTGAAAAATTGTGCTGGGGAAATTTGGGTAGTGCATGGAGAAGACCCTTGATCCCCTCTCCACTTAACACAGTTATATGGGTGTTACAAAGGCAAATGTAAGGCTCAGTCAGTTTACTTGAGAGCTTAGGCTGAAATCTAGACTCTCTGGCCCCACATGGACTGTTGCTTTTAGTAATGTTGATACTTCCTGTGAGCCTTGAGGGAAACAAAGAAAAAAGAGAACAAAGAAAAGGCAGTAAAGAAAATATAAAAGAGGCACACACACACAAAAACAATTACAAAGAAAATAAGGATAGTGAAATTTAAAACCTAAACAGGTGATTCCACTTAACTGAACAGGTGGCTCTTTGAAACCCTGCTTTTTTCCTATCTGGTTAGAATAATGCTTTACCATGAATCATCTGTTCTTCGCATTTCCTCTAGATCTGTTCTTAAACTCATTCTTTGTCTTTCTCTGAAAAATAACTTTATAAGGAAAAGAAAGTTGGCATACCTGTTTTGACTACAAAATGGTTACAACGTTGAGAAATACAGAATCAACTTATGTTTAAATAGTATATTATTTATACTTGCAAATAATGTGTCCCACAAGGGTTCAGCAAGATACTCTTTTTTTTTTTTTTTTTTTTTTTTTAAAGAGAGAGTGAAGGGAGAGAGAGAGAGAGAGAGAGAGAGAGAGAGAAAATTTTTTTAATATTTATTTTTTTTTTAGTTCTCGGCGGACACAACATCTTTGTTGGTATGTGGTGCTGAGGATCGAACCTGGGTCGCACGCATGCCAGGCCAGCGCGCTACCGCTTGAGCCACATCCCCAGCCCCAGCAAGATACTCTTAATGAGTCTAATTGGCAACCTGGAAAAAAAAATCATAAAAACAAGGAAAAAGTATGACTGTATATTTTTTAAGATTAACAATTAAACCATTAAATTTAGAGTACTTCATCCCAAAAGGCATCAGAATGATAAAGAATATCATATTGAGTGTGTTATTTTACAAAGCAGGCAACAACTCTTGAACAATGTGCTTATCCCACCGTCAAGGACTTTGTGGATATCTTGTACCATAAAACACTTTTCCACCTCACCTTTTAGCACTTTTCTACCTCACCTAAGCAGCACCGTGAGTGGTGACTTCAGGTGGCACTGCTGAATATCTATGTGGCCTTCTCTTATTTCATGGTTCTCTTTGCTCTTTGAATGCCGACTGGACACAGGAGCAGGGCAAGGACAAGGGTGGGCGTGAAAATTGCTAAGCCTAGTTCCATAGTGGAGCCCCAGCAAGTATCCATTCCTGGAAATCCAGTCTCACTTCTGCCCTCTCATCAATTATGCAACCCACTTAAAACTCCATAATGCTTCCTTTCCTACATAAATTGGTTCAAGTAGATCCTGTTCTCTTTATCTGAACTGTCAGCACTGTGATCCTTTTAGAACAAAACCACTTTAAGTCAATAGAATTCAGATACTAACCTCTACCTGGACATGGAAAAAAAAAGAGTCCTTGGAGCAAAGATAATTCCCCTGTGGCGCTAACTGACTTAATTGTTTGTGTTGCTATTTGTTCAGTGGAAGTGGGCTCTCACAGAGGCCTCCCACTTCTGTTCTGGAAGCTTCTGGCCCTTGACTTACCACTTTTTCATTGTCTATCACAAAAGCCCTCAAGTTTTTCCTTATCTTAGATTCTACTCTCCATAATTAGCCCTTCCCTTCATGCCTGAATACTCTTCTGAATTTCCCTGGGAAGACCCCAATCCAAACTTAAACCCAGCTCTTCTCATGCTCTAGTTTGAGTTTAACTGTCCCCCAGAGGCCCATGGTTACAGGCTGGATCCCCAGCTTGACACAATTGGGAGGCAGTGAAAAGAGGCAGGTCTGCTAGGAGGTCTTCTGGTCACTTGGGTGTGCCCTTGAAGGGGACAGTGGGAGCCCAGCCCCTTCCTCTTCTCTCTCACTGACTCGCAGCCCTGACGGGAGCAGCTACTCTCGAGCATGCTCAGCTGGCCATGATATGCATCCTCAGGACAGGTCCAAAGACAATGGGGCCACTCCATTATGGACTGAGACCTCTGAAACTGTAATTATAAATGGGTCTTCCCAGGTATTGGTTACAGAGACAGGAACTTGACTAACACAATCTTCTAAAGTCTCCTGGACCCTCTTCCTAGATGACTGCAATCAGAATTGGGGTGTAGGGGCACTGAAACTGAGATTCCAATGTACACCCAGAGTGGAGACTCCCTGGTCTAATCCATGTCTGCACTGAAGTGATTAAATGTGGCACAAGAAAACCATTTGATCATCTTGAGTCCTTCATGTGAATCTTATGACCAATAAGCAGATGGCTTCCATGTCTTCAGGATGACCTTCGTTTCTCTTTCACTCTTCCTAGTCTCAGCTGATGACCTTCGTATTTTATTGAAAATATAATAATTTGCTTCATATTATGTGAAAAACACTAGTGTTCTAAATATATTTTTCAATTGGTCTGAACTCTGGAGTAGGTGCCACAAGATTGTTTGATCTTCAAGAAGTAAAAACTGAGTACCAGAAACGTTACTTTCTCTGACCAAACTCACAAAGCTTGTACTTGAAGGAATTTACATTTGAACCTGGAATCCATCTCTCACCCACCTCACACTCCTTTTCTGGAGTGCTGAAACAAGGAGAAAAAAAACACCTTTGTCTGATCTCACATTGACTGACCAATCTGTCTCAGCATCAATGTCTTCTTTCCCCACCTTTAATACTCTCTGTGCATCCAATCCACCTCCTCTAATCCAAGAACTGTTAGCAATAGTGATCTCATCCACTTTGAGTGGAATACTGCCATCATACTGCGTGGATCATGAAATCAGGATGAAAGAACACTCCGATGTGGCTGTTCCACACTGCAGTGCTAGCATGAACAGGATTCCAAAAAGAGCATAAATGAAAATTAAAGAGAGTACTGGGAGACACATATGAGGGAAATTTGAAGGAGACAAGAGAAAGTATGAAGTAATGAGGATATTTGATTCAGGTAGGGGGAGGAGAGGAGAGAAAATAAAAAGGGAGAGACAAAAGATAGAAAAAAAATGAAGGTGAGGGAGTGAAAGGAAGGAAAGAGAAAAAATTAAGGTAGAAAAGAAAGAGGGAAGTAGAGAAGTAGAGAACAAAAGAAGGTGGGAAGGTAATACAGAAGGAAAGGGAAAAAACGAGAGGGGGAAGAAGAAGAAATTAAGAATAGGTGGAAGGAAGAAAGGAAAGAATGGAGGATAAAGAAAAGTAGAGATATAGGAGGAATGACAAGGGAGGGAGAGAAAACAGGAGAAAGGAAGACAGAAAAAAAAGGAAGAGACATGAAGAGAAAAGGAAAGAGAGAGAGAAAGGAACAGAAAACATACTAAGAAAGAGAGGAGGAAGAATGGAGGAAGGTGTTAAAAGAAGGAGGAAGAGAGGGTGGAAGGGTGGAGAGGATGTGCTATGGGTAGGGTGAAAGGAGGGTGGAAGGGTGAGGGAGGAGGGAAGGGGAGGATAAGGCAGGGTGCAAAGGGGGAGGAGAGGAGTAAAAAAAGGGTGAGGGGAGGAGGGAAAGGAAGGGTGAAGGGAGAGTGGAAGAGTGGAGGGGATGCATGATGGGATGGGTGAGGAGAGGGTGGAAGGGTGGAGGGAAGGAGGGATGGGAAGGGTGAGGGAGGGTGGAAGGGTGGAGGGGAGGAGGAATGGGAAGGGTGAGGGAGGGTGGAAAGGTGGAGGCGAGGAGGGATGGGAAGGGTGAGGGAGGGTGGAAGGGTGGAGGAGAGGAGGGAAGGGAAGGGTGAGGGAGGGTGGAAGGGTGGAAGGGAGGAGGGAAAGGAAAGGTGAGGAAAGGTGGAAGGGTGGAGGGGAGGAGGGAAGGGAAGTGTGAGGGAGGGGAGGTGGGGGGGGGGTGGGAGGGTAGATCAAGGGAAGGGGGAAGGAGGGATGGAAGGGTGGAGGGCAGGGGAGGAAGGGATGGAGGAGGAGGGTGGAAGGGTGGAGGGAGGAGGAATGGGAAGGGGAGGGAGGTGGAAGGGTGAAGTGGAGGAAGGGGAAGGAGGGGGAGGGGGAAGGGATGGAGGGGAAGGAATGGTGAGGGCATGTGGAAGGGTGGAGGGGAGGGGGATGGAAGGGTGAGGGAAGGTGGAAGGGGTGGAGGAGGGGATGGGAAGGTGAGGGAGGGTGGATCAGTGGAGGGGAGGAGGGATGGGAAGGGTGAGGGAGGGTGGTAGGTGGAGGGAGGAGGGATGGGAAATATGAATGAGGGTACAAAGTGTGGAGGGAAGGAGGGAAGGGAATGGTGAGGGAATGTGAAAGGGTGAAGGGGAGGAGGGATGGGAAGGGTGAAGGAGGGTGGAAGGGTGGAGGGGAGGAGGGGACAGGAAGGGTGAGGGAGGATGGAAGGGTGGATGGGAGGAGGGAAGATAAGGGTGAGGTAGGGTGGATGGGTGGTGGGGAAGGAGGGATGGGAAGGGTGAGGGAGTTTTGAAGTGTTATGGAGAGGAGGTATGGGAAGGGTGAGGGAGGGTGGAAGGGTGGAGGGGATGCATGATCAGAAGGGTGAGGGGAGGGTTGAGGGGAGGTGGAATGGGAAGGGTGAGGGAGGGTGGAATGGTGGAGGGGAGGAGGGATGGGAAGGGTGAGGGAGGGTGGAGGGGTGGGAGGGGTGGAGGGCAGGAGGGATGGAAAGGGTGAGGAGGGTGGAAGGGTGAGGGAGGGTGGAAGAGTGGAGAGGAGGAGGGAAGGGAAGGGTGAGGGAGGGTGGAAGGGTGGAGGGGAAGAGGGATGGGAAGGGTGAGGGAGGTGGAAGGTGGAGGGGAAGAGGATGGGAAGGGTGAGGGAGGGTGGAAGGGTGAGGGAGGGTGGAGGGGTGGAGGGAAGAGGGATGGGGAAGGGTGAGGGAGGTGGAAGGGTGGAGGGGAAGAGGGATGGGAAGGGTGAGGGAGGGTGGAAGGGTGAGGGAGGGTGGAGGGGTGGAGGGAGGAAGGATAGGAAGGGTGAGGGAGGGTGGAGGGGGTGGAGGGGCAGGAGGGATGGAAAGGGTGAGGGAGGGAGGAAAGGGTGAGGGAAGGGTGGAAGGGGAGGAGGAGGGAAGGGAAGGGTGAGGAGGTGGAGGGTGGAGGGGAAGAGGGATGGGAAGGGTGAGGGAGGGTGGAAGGGTGGAGGGGAAGAGGGATGGGAAGGGTGAGGATGGTGGAAGGGTGGAGGGGGATACATGATCAGAAGGGTGAGGGGAGGGTTGAGGGGGAGGTGGAATGGGAAGGGTGAGGAGGGTGGAATGGTGGAGGGGAGGAGGGAGGATGGAAGGGTGAGGGAGGGTGGAAGGGTGGAGGGAAGAGAAATGGGAAGGGTGAGGGAGGGTGGAAGGGTGAAGGGGAAGAGGGAAGATAAGGGTGAAGGAGGGTGGAAGGGTGAAGGGGAGGGAGGGAAGGGAAGGGTGAGGGGGGGTGGAAGGGTGGAGGGGAGGAGGAAGGAAAGGGTGAGGGTAGGGTGGAAAGTTTGATTGGAGGAGGAAAGATAAGGGTGAAGGAGGGTGTAAGGGTACTGGGGAGGCGGATGGGAAGGGTGAGGGAGGGTGGAAGGGTGGAGGGGAGGAGGGATGGGAAGGGTGAGGGAGGGTGGAAGGGGTGGGAGGGAGGAGGGCATGGGAAGGGTGAGGGAGGGTGGAGGGGTGGAGGGGAGGAAGGATGGGAAGGGTGAGGGAGGGTGGAGGGGTGGAGGGCAGGAGGGATGGAAAGGGTGAGGAGGGTGGAAGGGTGAGGGAGGGTGGAAGAGTGGAGTGGAGGAGGGGAAGGGAAGGGTGAGGGAGGGTGGAAGGGTGGAGGGGAAGAGGGATGGGAATGGTGAGGGAGGGTGGAAGGGTGGAAGGGATGCATGATCAGAAGGGTGAGGGGAGGGTTGAGGGGAGGTGGAATGGGAAGGGTGAGGAGGGTGGAAGGTGGTAGGGTGGAGGGAAGGAGGGAAGGGAAGGGGAGGGAGGGTGGAAGGATGGACCTGAGGCGGGAAGGGAAGGGTGAAGGAGTGTGGAAGGATGGATGGGAGGTGGTATGAGAACAGTGAGGTATGGTGTAAGGGTGAGGGGAGAGGGATGTGTTGGGTGTGGGAGGTGGAATGGTGGATTGGAGGTGGGATGGTAAGGTGAGAGAGGGTGGAAGGTGGAGGGGAGGTGGGATGGGAAGGGGTGAGGGGAGGGTGGAAGGGTGGTAGGGTGGAGGGGAGGAGGGAAGGGAAGGGGGGAATGTGGAAGGGTGGAGGAGAGGAGGGATGGGAAGGGTGAAGGAGGGTGGAAGGGTGGAAGGGTGGAGGGAGGAGGGACAGATAGGGTGAGAGAGGGTGGAAGTGTGGATGGGAGGAGGGACTGTAAGGGTGAGGGAGTGTGTAAGGGTGGTGGGAGGAGGGATGGGAAGGGTGGAGGGAGGTGGAACGGTGGAAGGGGAGGAGGGATGGTAAGTGTGAGGAGGGTGGAAGGTGCACGGGAGGAAGGGATGGAAAGGGTGAGGGAGGGTAGAAGGTGGAGGGGAGGAGTGTGGGAAATGTGAGGGGGGTGCAAGGGTGAAGGGGAGGAGGGAAGGGAAGGGTGAGGTAATGTGGAAGGGTGGAGGGAGGAGGGATGGGAAGGGTGAAGGAGGGTGGAAGGGTGAAGGGGGGAGGGACAGAAGGGTGAGGGAGGGTGGAAGGGTGGATGGGATTTGGGAAGATAAGGGTGAGGGAGGGTGTAAGGGTGGTGGGGGAGGAGGGATGGGAAGGGTGAGGGAGGGTGGAACGGTGGAGGGGAACAGGGATGGGAGGGTGAGGGAGGGTGGAAGGGTGGAGGGGAGGAGGGATGGGAAGGGTGAGGAGGGTTGGAGGGTGGATGGGAGGAGGGATGGGAAGGGTGAGGGAGGGTGGAATGGTGGAGGGTGTAGGGATGGGAAGGGTGATGGAGGGTGGAAGGGTGGAGAGGAGGAGGGATAGGAAGGGTCTTGGAGGGTGTAAGGGTGGTGGGGAGGAGGGATGGGAAAGGTCTGGGAGGTGTAAGAGTGGAGGGAGGAGGGATGGGAAGCATGAAGGTGGATGGAAGGTGGAGGCGAGAAGGGATGGGAAGAGCAGATAGAGGGTGAAGGTGGAGGGGAGTAGGGAAGGGAAGGGTGAGGGAGTGTGAAAGGTTGGAGTGGATGCTTGATGGAAGTGTGAGGGGAGGGTGGAAGGGTGGAGGGAATGAGGGAAGGTAAGGTGAGGGAGGGTGGAGAGGAGGAAGGAAGGGAATGGTGAGGGAAGTTGGCAGGTGGATGGCAGGAGGGATGGGGAAGGCTGTAGGAGTGTGGATGGTGGAGGGGAGGAGAGATGGAAGGGTGAGGTGGGTGGAAAGTTGCAGGGGAGGAGGGAAGGCAAGGTTGATGGAGGGTGGAAGGTTGGAGGGGACTTCTGATGTGAAGGGTGGAGAGGTTTGAAGGGTGTAGTTGAGGAGGTAAGAGAAGGGTGAGGGGAGGGTAGGAGGAAAAGCATGGAGGAAAACAGGTGCAAGGTTTGGGGGGCGGGAAGCGGAGTTGGAAATATTGGAAAAGTTTGGTACATCCTGAATATACCAACTCCGTTCCATTTGGGACCTTTGCATTTGTGGTTTGTCTCAGTGAGCTCTGATTTCCCAGGCATCCCTTGTTAATATTACTTTCTTAGAAAGCCCTTCCCTCCACTCCCCACCCCTGCTCCCCTAGGCTGCTCTGTCTATCATTTCTTTGCTGATTCTCTAGAAAACCTGACTGTACACTTTTTGATTTTGTGCCTTTCCTGCTAAGGGATCAGATCCACAGTAGCCTGAACCTTGTTGTTCTCTGAGATGTATCCTCAGTACCTAAATGGCTCCTAACAGGAGGGGCTTTCAATAACTGTGGAACCCAGTAGCCTTCACCCCCTAGCGATGGATGGAAGTCCAGTAAGTCAACAATTACAGCACGGTTTGTTGATGTGCTTTGGACTGCCTAGGGAAGGGACAGATGTGTCCACATTGCTGAAGGCCTAGTGCCGAACACAAGACCTTAGGAGGCCTCACTGTGTCCTATGTAGCCGCACAGTTGCTCTGGTCTTTATTTCTCCAAGTCAACGATTGTTGCCGAGGCAGCCAGGTCTTGCTTGGCTCTCTCCAGGGACAAGTGTCTTGTATATTTTGGAAATGAGAGGGCTTGACTGGGTTGGTTGGTATCACCCAAATCCCTTCCTTAGGCCTGACCAGAAATGGTGACCTCCAGTACACCCACTAGTGGTCACAGCTCAGTGCCCTCCAATAGGGCCTCTGCAGGCAACTGAAGTGATGAGGCAAACTGGGTCTGTTTTTATCATGGCTACTCTAAGATAAAAGCTTTCAACCCAGCTGGACATCTATGACTGGTTTTCAGATCTGGACTCAGATACTCCTTTTCCCAGGTTTCCTGAAATAGAAGTCCTCTTCTCCTCCCTTTTTACCTACTTTGGGTGGTACACAGCTCAAGCAGATTTAATTTTTTTTTTTGTCTTAAGAAAGCAATTGTGGAAATCTAATGGTCAATGGCAGTGGAGACTTGCCTCAATTGGGGAGAAGAAGGAGTGCTAGGACCGTGTACATGCTCCAGCTAAGAATGGGTTCTGACATTTTACCCCCGATTCTGCTTGTGGTAAAGCAGTGTGCATTTATTTAGGGACCAGGAATCTAGGCATTTAGGGGAAATACCCTGATTGTTAACTGTTGGAAATTCTTTTTTTTTTAAATTGAACACCACGAGAAATAAATGTGCCCATTAAACAAATAGGTCATGCTGCAGATTTGGCCTTGAGATAGCTAGTGCCAGGCCTCTGTCCAATATACTGTCTCTAGATGAGGAATCAGTAAGTGCTGATCAGACACAGACAGGAACAAGGCTGATGTCACCATGCACACAATATGAGTGTTGCCTGCCACTGTGCAGAAAGAGCCCATGGAACTTTCAGATAGCACAGGTAGTTAAAGGAGAAGGCAGCGACTCAGGAGCTGAATGGCCCCATTTTGTGAACTTTCTTCCAGGAATGTCCACAGAAGTGAACTGGGCTTTGCCTAAAATGGACAAGAGTGTTCACAATGTTAACTGATACCTAAAATCACTCCAAGCAGCTGTTCTGCAGGCTCTCCACCTACTTCTGCCAGAGGATGAGTTACTATCATAACTCAGATAGTAACCACCATGCTTACCATCTGTACGTTCACTTATTACTTATACTCAATTAGTCACTGAGCTATCTATCTGGATTTAGAGGATTTGGAATCAAACATCCCAGCATTAGGATGTGGGCATTTTGGGGGCCATAATTCAGCCTTCCATGGGAAGGCAGTAGTTAATGGCAGAGCTGTCTCTGAACAGCACTCCTGGGTTTTTTTTTAGTACTTTCTGTGTCTTAGAGGGAACAGGGTGAGGGGTCAAAGTGGGTGGAGAGGGCTGGGGATGTGGCTCAAGCGGTAGCGCGCTCGCCTGGCATGCGTGCGACCCGGGTTCGATCCTCAGCACCACATACCAACAATGATGTTGTGTCCGCCGAGAACTAAAAAATAAATATCCCTCTAATATCCTCTACTCCTGACATTTAAAAAAAAAAAAAAAAAAAAAAAAAAAAAAAAAAAAAACAAAGTGGGTGGAGAGTGTACCCCCTATTTTCCTCTGACTTATTATATGCTTGGTTCATTATAACCCATAAAGGAGAACAAGTTATCTTTGCTGAAATAATTAAGAGAAGGATAGATGATGTATATACACATATATTTTAAAGTTAGGGTTATTTTAGAGCAGAACACTGTCAACATAACCTTTTTCTTTGTATCTGTCAAGTAAGAGAAAATTTGGCCTGTTAGATATGACAACTTGAGCTGATTTAATGCTCTCAGATGGAATCAAAGCAGCACTGAAGATGAGTATTTTTTATAATAGCATGAGGAGGGTGATATTATTTCTACTTAACATGGAGAAACAGACAAGGAGAGGTGTGCAAGGGGGGAGGAGAGGAGTAAAAAGAGGATGAGGGGAGGAGGGATGTTTCAAAAAAGAATATATAGGGCTGAGGATGTAACTCAGAGGTAGCCTGCCCATGAGTTCATTCGCCAATAACACACACACACACACACACACACACACACACACACACACACACACCATTAAACCAGTGCTGAAACATTAAAGTTTAAGAAGGGAAAAAAAACCCAATTCACATATAATCTTACCTGCCTGACAAACTTCTGTTCCAAATACATTCTCTTCCAAATGTTGTTCATAGCACCTGTATTTTATGAAACTATAAACTTAATGTATATTTAATTTTCTGTTCTAATATTTTCAGGTCATATAATTTTACAACTATTTTTTTCTTTTTTGCTAAGTTACCTTTTAAATACTTGTTATTTTGATGTAAAAAGCAGAGCAATGACATTGATAAATTTTTAAAATCAATATTGAGTAATTTTCACAAACAAAGTAATTTTCTATTTGATAGTTATATTTCATAATACATACATCTTTAAACTGAATTGATAAGTTATTCTAACATACTTTTGGTTAGGAAGTTAATAAGCTAACTTTTTTATCAGTATTTGTTTTATGTACTTTTCTGTATCAATACTATATTTCACATAACAATATGTTATTATTCAAACAATGTGGAACCACACAGCATGAACAGTGAGGTCCCCCTGTAATACTGCTTCCAGAAAAAAACATTGTCTCATGAGGGCTGAACTCCTTAAGAATTCTGTAGTCTGCTGCCACATAGTGGTAAAGAAAGTAGCATAATAATTCTAGCATAATAATAAACATTTGCCTTGCTACCCATAATGGGCACTGCACTATGTACATAGTGGTAAAGAAAGCAGCACTGTGCCCTATTATTCTAGCATAATAATAAACATTTGCCTTGCTACCCATAGTGGGCACTGCACTATGTACATAGTGGTAAAGAAAGCAGCACTGTGCCCTATTATTCTAGCATAATAATAAACATTTGCCTTGCTACCCATAATGGGCACTGCACTATGTACATAGTGGTAAAGAAAGCAGCACTGTGCCCTATTATTCTAGCATAATAATAAACATTTGCCTTGCTACCCATAGTGGGCACTGCACTATGTACATAGTGGTAAAGAAAGCAGCACTGTGCCCTATTATTCTAGCATAATAATAAACATTTGCCTTGCTACCCATAATGGGCACTGCACTATGTACATAGTGGTAAAGAAAGCAGCACTGTGCCCTATTATTCTAGCATAATAATAAACATTTGCCTTGCTACCCATAGTGGGCACTGCACTATGTACTGGGGATCTGAAGATGGTTTCTGTCTTGGAAAATTTCCTAAGTTAGTAGACAAAACAAAATTAACTAATATGTACTAACAAAGTTCCGTGACAAAAATCTAAGTTTGCTGGAGGAAGAGGGACTTCTTATCAAGCTTTATTGAGGAGGTAACGTTTGAAAGGGATTCTCAAGTGTGAGGAGGTTTCTCAGGGGGAAATAAAACAGACCTCCTGCTAGATAGCATAGCATGGAGACTGATATAAGGGAAAGAAAGAGAGGAGTGTTACATAGACAATGCCCAGGCCCCCTTTTTTTTGTGGTGCTGAGTCAAACCCAGGGCCTTGAGGCAAGCACTCCACCAACTGCATTATATCCCCAGCTTCCTAGTGGCTGCCTTTCGAAGTGGGGGAAAGTATAATCTTGGAATTTAGAGAGTTTGAAAACCATCTAAAATGTTCATTACTCATAATCAACCTAGTTTTATGTTTAAATTGTGTGCTACCTTTGGTGAAAGTGTATGCCATTAAAGACAAATAACTTTACATGAAAACATGAGCATTGATATTTCCTTAGGAGACACTGGAGAAATTCAAACAATTCTTTAATAAATTATTCTTTGGTTATGATCCCTTTGTTAGCACATTTTAAGCACCAAGAAAGTCTGCAGATGTTTTATAGTACCATGAGCCTCCTAAATGACCCTACAATGATGATTTTTGTGTAGACCCTTCTACACTGAATATGGATTTTTTTTTTCTGGAAGCAAGTGCTCTACCGCTGAGCCACAACCCCAGCTCATGTTGTTGTATTTTAAGCCAGATAAATATATAGATAAATAATAGAAGTACTTTGATTTCTTTCACTGATGTGGAAACATTTATATTAAAAAATAAAAATGACAAGGTATCACTTCTGTGGCCATAAAAGTCACTGAAGCTTCTATTTTGCTAACTCTTGCTCTTTTGGGGGAAGGCCAGCCACCATGTTATAAGGTTGCTCAAGCAGCCCGGGGAAAGGTCCATGGCAGGGAGGAGCTAAGACCTCCTACCAGCGACTAGCATAAAGGATTGTGTCTTTTTTTTGTGGTCCTGGGGACTGAACTAAGGGCTTTGTGTATGCAAGACAAGCACTCTACCAACTGACCTATATCCCCAGCCCAGGAGTATGTCACTTTTAAAGTAGATCCTTCTACCCCATCCAAGCCTTTAGGTGATGCCAGTGTGAACCAACATATCCCTCCCACTCCCTACTAGGGATTGAACCTAGAAGCATTTTACCACTGACTTATATCCCTGGCCCTTTTTAATTTTTTAAAGATTTTTAAAATTTGGGGCTGGGGATGTGGCTCAAGTGATAACATGCTCGCCTGGCATGCGCGGGGCTCTGGGTTCAATCCTCAGCACCACATAAAAAAAAAATAAAATAAAAATGCTGTGTCCACCTAAAAAATAAATATTAAAAATTCTCTATTTTTTTTTTTTAATTTCGGAGGCAGGGTCTTGGTTGGACTCAGATGTCCATACTGACCTCAAATTTGTGATTCTCTGCCTCAACCTCCCAAGTCATCGGGATTATAAATGTGCACCACTACAACCCATGTAAGCCAAAATCTTGACTAATAACTTAGGCGTTAATCTCTGTGACAGCACTAAGGTTGCTCTGAATTTGACAAGAAACTGAGAGGTAATAAATGTTGTTGTATTTTATTTATTTTTATTTTTTTAATTACTTTTTAGTTGTAGTTGGACACAATCTCTTTTATTTATTTATTTTTATATGGTGATGAGGATAGAACCCAGGGCCTAACACATGCTAGGCAAGTGCTCTACCACTGAGCCACAACCCCAGTCCATGTTGATTTTACAAGTACTTTGATTTCTTTCACTGATGTGGAAACATTTATAATAACAAATAACAAATAAGAAAATATCATATTAATGAATAACAAAATGTTTATATTCATATCACTAGTATGCTTTTGGAGTTCATTTTAAACATAGAACTATAAATAAGGCTTTTTATGAGAATTACTTATATAAATTACCATTTATTAATGACAGATTACTATAAATTATAATTTTAAGAAATATAAAGTTGACTATGAAACGGGAGAGTTTATTACACTTTATGTATGGAAAACAACATTTCAAGAGAACCTTATTTTTGTTCAGTTGTATTGCTTCTGAAGTTTTGGCTAGTATGGAGATCTTAATGAACAGGCAACAATTATATACGCAATTAAAGTCTTTTGTGGTCCTAAAAGTCTAGATTTTAATTATTCAAATGTCCTCATAATTATAAAAAAATTTCAAAGTTATATCTGAAGACTGGGGATGTAGCTAGTGGCAAAGTTCTTGCCTACCATGTGGAAATCCCTGGGCTCAATCCCACGACTACAAAAAAAAAAATAAGATAAAATGAAATAAAATTATGAACAAATTAAAAATAAAAGAATGTCAAAATGAAAATTAGCTAGCTCAAAAGGAAATTAGGTACCTCAAAATGACAGTTCTTCTCCTGCAGGAAAATGGACGTTGGAGATTTGATTTTGATAATTATTCCACCTGTCAATCTCCAGCATCTGGTAAGACACTGGGATGCAGGAACACACCTGCTACATAGTATTTTATGCAGATTCTGAGGATTCCCTTTGAGTATAAGGAAGGCAGCAAAGAGTCTCTGCCACTGACATGTTCCCCATCTGGTTGGCCAGTAGGACTGAAGAAATAATGGCCCAGTGGAGGAGTTAAGCCTGCAGACTCCAGAGACTGCCCAGAGTCACAATCTGCTAGCTCCTGTTTTCAACACAGCCAGTCTTGTGGTTCTAATAGTCTTTCTCCACCAGCCTCCCTTGCTAGGCCAATGCACACTCACCATTTCCTGGTTCTCAGAAGTAGGGCTACTTGGGATCCTCAATTTCTGAAAAGCAGAACAACATGTGACTCTGAAGTGTGAGACTACAGATGGCAAAAATGGAGGACTCAGGATATAAGAAGTGAAAAGCCCACCCTCC
Source organism: Urocitellus parryii (assembly GCF_045843805.1). Lineage (NCBI taxonomy): Eukaryota > Metazoa > Chordata > Mammalia > Rodentia > Sciuridae > Urocitellus > Urocitellus parryii. The sequence continues at coordinate 1,413,668 of NW_027553327.1, forward strand.
CTGATGACACACGATTGGACAATTCCCACAAAATGCTCTTGATTGGAAAAGGCTTCAGATCATGAACATTGAATCTGAGAGAAGTGAACAATTTTTTGAGTGACAGAGAATATTATCCAATCCAGGCATGAATAAAGGCTAGAATCTCAGGTCTTTGAGTGCTGTTTTTTTTTTTGTTGTTGTTTGTTTTTTTCAATCTGAGAAATGTACCTCACCCAGAGTCTCAGGCTGCTGTGATTTTAAGGCAAGGTTGTTTCCCATAAGTGGGAACTAACCCAACCAACAGAACATTTTCATTTAAACTTACATATAAAGTAATTTGAGTTTATGGGTTATATATGCTTGTATATTATTCAGGATTTAATATAAAATAATGACAATAATTATCAAATTTTATATATTTATTTTTTGATCTCTGTTCTTTTTAGGTGACAGGTTGAACTTTGAACTGGGAAGAAAACCCCTAAAGAAAAAGTGCCCAATAAAAACAACACAAAAGGGGTTGGGATTGTGGCTGAGCAGCAGAGTGCTCACCTCACATGTGCAAGATCCTGGGTTCAAATCTCAGTACTACATAAAAATAAATAAGTGAAATAAAGGTATTGTGTCCAGCTACAGCTAAAAATAACATAAAAAACATAAGGTAAAAGTGAGAAACCAGCCTCTACCTCAGAGCAAAGACTGTCCAAAGAAGGGGGCATGACTCTTATCCTTAGAAAGACACACCAGAGCACTCCTAGGCTCATACCCACCCTGCTGAGTTGTTTATCTACAAATAACAGGAAAGATCTGCTGTGCCTGGTGTCCCTGACTCAGTCAGGCTAGGTGGGGATCCATAGCAACCCCATAGCATCCACCAATCAGCATGAGACAGGGAAAATTCCTGGGATTCCAAATGACACTTCCAGGAGTAGTTTATGGTGGTTGATAACATTTTGGGAAACCATATAGTGCAGAATATACTCCCCTCATGGCCTAAGCCAATCTGTTCAAATGAATCCCCATCTTGTACTAACCAATCATCCTTACCCAACTTGTTTCCACCAGTGAATGTGCTAATCATGTTTTAGAGTTGTTTATGATTTTCCCAAGGTGTGTGATGATTTGCTAAGAGATGCTATAATGTATGTGGGGTACCTACCTTCCACAAAGAGTTATAAAACTGCTGAAAACCCTGGGCTCAGGTCCTCTAAGCCACCAGTTGCTGTGTGTGTGGAGAACTGACCTAGCTTGCAATAAAAACCTCTTTGGTTCTTACATTGATCTTGGTCTCTGGTGGTCTTTTGGGGGTCCTGCATTTGAGCATAACATTCTCTCCTGAGGGCTGGGGATGTGGCTCAAGCGGTAGCGTGCTCACCTGGCATGCGTGCGGCCCGGGTTCAATCCTCAGTACCACATACCAACAAAGATGTTGTGTCCGCCGAGAACTAAAAAATAAATATTAAAAATTCTCTCTCTCTCTCCTCTCTCACTCTCTCTTAATAAAAAAAAGGTGTGTTTCCGAATTTGTGAATAAAGTTGAGCATTTTTCAGTGTGTTTAAGAATCATCTGTATTTAAAAAAAAAAAAAAAAAACAATCCCTCCTGAAACCCATGGGAAAAGAATTCAGCACTCCAGTTCTCTAGGACTGTAGGTTTATAGCACAAAAAGTTACAAAAGCGGGGTGACTTGAGAACTTACACGAACAACAGGATTTTCACAAGCATAATACAAAGACACGCAGTAGGTTAATGGTTTTAATGGTTAAGCACTTAGGGAGCAAATTTAGATCACAACATCAGAATTTATTATGCACCACTAAAGTTTCAGAGTGAGTTGTTATTTGGTCAGGGAAATCCAGAATTTATGAGTCATCACTAAAGTTTCAGGGAGAGTTGTTATGTCATCAGGGAAAACCAGACATGGGTGAGTTCAAGGCACTGGTAGGGATTTCAAGCAAGTTTACAAATCACAGTAATTTATAATGAAGCAGAAATTAACTTTTCATGCCTTTATGATGAGATGGCTCCAAATCTTTTTTTTTTTTTTTTAATATTTATTTTTTAGTTCTCGGCGGACACAACATCTTTGTTGGTATGTGGTGCTGAGGATCGAACCCGGGCCCCACGCATGCCAGGCGAGCGCGCTACCGATTGAGCCACATCCCCAGCCCGAGATGGCTCCAAATCTTAAAAGGAAATTAGGATGAATTTTTTACTTGCTATGGCCATAGCTTTTAAAATATGTGTATGAGAATTAAATTATTAATATTAATTACTACTAATTTTTTAAAAGACTGAATAAAATAGGAAATTAGATATTTGTTACTAAATGCATAAAAATTTTGATTAATATATTGATAATATAAACATGGAAAATTTTGACAATGATAAAAAGACATTTAATATAAGGGATTAAATATTATAAGTCCCTCATGTACAGTGTGTCAGTCCTTCAATAATTTTTTTCATTTTTTTAGGTCACTTTGAATTACACTTCTGCAAATGTTTGTTAGGTATACAAATTTAAGATTTTGTATTTTGTAAAGTAGAAAAATGGCAGATTTGAGCTCCTGTCAGGATTTTAAAACTTATAAGCCATGTAGGGCATCTTAGCACTTTTTTTTTTTCATATTTGCACACAGTCCAATTCTAGAGAAGAATGAGTTGGAGACATAGTCTACTCTTCTGAGCAAAATAGAAATTGCCATAGAATATTTCTAAAGCTTTTAACTTTTCTAACATTTCAGAATTTTTGGTGATTTAAAAAAATATTTATTTTAAGAAATGAATTGTTTGAAATTAATTATTTATTAATGTTTCCTGCATTATTTTTCACTTTCATTGATTTTTTTAGAAGAACTAACAGAACAGAATTCAAAAGTTTTCCATGTAAATTTAAAAGTATGTTTCTAATAATCAAGATAGAAAGCAGAAGCAAAACATCATCTAGTTTGGTGGTTCTGCCTCAAACTAGATAGTTACTTATTTCTGCTATTATTCACTAGGTTCCTAAGGTTGCAGAAATCACCAACCAACACAGAGAAAAGTCTTTTTAGTTTGTTTCTCACAACCAATTCAAGCTAAAATACATTAGTATCACACTAGTTTCATACCAATGTGTGTTTCTAAATAATAAAAATATGTATACATAAACATATAAATAAATATAAAATAAAATATAATATTAGATAGATTTTTTTCCTGGATAATCATTTTGTACATATTTCCCTTTAGACACAGTTCTGGGAACAAAGTGTCACAAATAAGACATAAATCCTACATTGGTACACAGAGTAATTAAAGCACATACTAAGAACTTGGTATAAAACTTGCCATAGAGACATAAATAACTAGAGAACATTATAGATAATTATACCTAAGTGCTAAGCAGCAAATTCATAGTCTGTAAGTATATGAAGAGACAAGTTATCATAGCAAATTTTATAACTCAGTTGCTGCTAATATAGAGAGATAGAGATATTTATTAAGAGATGGTTTTATGCAGATTTTTGGTTTAAAAGGGAAAGATCAGATAATGTAGGTGATTTAAACATGAGCAATAATATTTTTCTGCATTCAGTACCTTTTTTGCAGATATATGAATTATAATTAATTCTAACCAGTAAAATGCAGAAATAGTGTAAAAATTACTCACTAGGAGTAAAATTACTTAAAAACAGAACCAAAACTTCCATTCATGTCCAAATGTTTATTCCTGACAAAAAGACTGCTTTTTTGAACCATTTCTGTAGATAAGATTTTTGTAATAAGTATTTTGGTGATGTTTTCACATATCATTTAATATATTTATGCTTCACATTTTCTCTTTTGTCCTATTTTACTCCCTATATACTGAAAGAAAAAATTTCTAAATCCTAAACTCCCTTGATATTTGAGATATCTTTTAATTTTTAAGCTTATATCCTTTCTATAATGAATACTGTGCTTTCAGTAAAAGAATGACTATTTGTATGCACCTGGCTCATTTACAGGAGTTTTGTTGTGTTCTTTGGTTTTATTTACAGTGAAGTTTAAAAAAAAAAAGGTTAATGTTAAACCAAAACACAAAGAAAAGACCACCAACTCAAATTTTAAATCAAATTACATTAAGATTGTATTGTGTGCTCAAAAGCTGGCCAGGACTGTCTCTTACAAGATTCTATGCTAGAGATCATCCCCCTGATCTTCAGAAAAAGGTTTTACAGCACAAAAAGTTACAAAGGAGGTGGGTGTCTAAGGTACGTACAGGTAGCAAGATTTTGACAATCATAGTACAAAGGCAAATAGCAGGTTAAGGATCTACATGGCTAACATTTCAAGGTAGAAAATAAATTTAGCTCCAGACATTAGAATTTATGAGCTGCCACTGAGATTTAGAGAGAATTGTTATTTGGTCAGTGGGAGCCAGAATTTATGAGGCACCAGTAAGGTTTTAGAGAGGGTTGTTATCTGGTAAGGGGTAGCCAGGCATAGGTGAATTCAAAACACAGGTAGAAATTGCAAGCAAGTTTTAAACATCAAAATATTGTCAGGCCAAAGAGAAATTTTAGTTTTCTTACACAAAACAGAAATAAACTTTTTACCTCTAAAAGCTCTATGAGAAGATTTTATTTTATTTTTTAATTTTCTCCTATCTAATGGCTTCTGGCATTCCTTTGTTTGTAACCATACATGCTTCTCTTCTGTTTTTATGGGGCTTCCAAAACAAAAAATATAGATAAGCCCTGTTGTGCCCCTCCCCTGACTCAGGCAATGGCAAGGACCTACTGAGGTGGATGGCGCAAGGCATCCATCCTCTGGAGGAGCGCAGTATGTTTCTGGGAATGGGCTGATTTGTTTTTGTATTCCTTTAATTAGTATAGTTGCAACTTCTCATATGACCATTAAGTATGAAGGAAAAAACATCACTTTCCCAATTAATGCAACTACTTCTAAAGAATGGATCTGTTTGCTCTAAATGCAATGATTCAGCTGTGGAGGGTAAATTGTTAATGTCTAAAAAAAAACTCCCTGTATTCATGTCAAGGAAGTTTTTGAGAAATTAAATTAAAATCTAGAGAAGAAAAATTAATGTTAAGAAGACAGATTAGTGCTTAGTACTGGGCAACTTGTTCTTGTTCCTGTGCACAATGGTTTGTGCTCTTACTTTTGTTTGATTAAAAGTAATAACAAGTCGACCACTTGCCATAACCATGGCACCGGTTCTAGTCAGTAAGTCAAGAAAGAATAGTCAAGGTATAGGCCAATATTTTGGGACATTTCTAATTATTATTAAAAGTTAATTAAGCAGAAACAGCTCAAAACAAAACTCGAGCTGAAAGTACAAATGCTTGCTTATGCATAAGGCAAGATACATTCTTCTATTCTAATTGTAGCTACATAATATTTTGTTTCTTTGAATAATGATTCCTGTTTTGTAACCACAAAGTACTGTGAGCCTGTCAAAATGAAAATTATATATGATCAACTTCACAAGTAAAGATTGCGATCAACACCTTCACTTTGGTGTCTGTGTTGTTTCTCCACCCCCCCTTTCGCGGACTCCTCATCATCGTCTCCTGAGACCCCCTGTTGGAGCAGGCCTCTGACATCTGGCGCCCCCCAAACAGGGATGATTGGTAATTCATAAGTCTGATGCATTCATTTCATTGAGAAGTTTTCAGGTGAGGATAGGATTCTTACCTAGGGTACTGCAGACCCCTTAGTGAGGTGCTAAGTAAGAGAAGGATAAGTAATCAGAGAAATTATTTTGAGAAGTCATGGGCCATAAAGAGTCTAAAGAAAGAGGACTCTTTATTGATATAGCTAAGCGTATACTCCAAAAACGGGGCATTTCAGTTTCTTCTAAGCAGTTAAACATTTTTTTTTCATTTTATTCAAGAATGCTCTCCTTGGTTCCCTGAGGAAGGAACCTTATATTTAGAAACATGGAAAAAACTAGGTAAAGAGATGAAGGTTTATTATGATCATCATGGGCCAGAAAAGATTCCTGTCGATGCTTTTGCATTATGGAATGTTTTTTAAAGATGCTTTGGATCCGACCCATGAGGCAGTTTGTGACTGAGTCTGAACAAACCCCCTTAATTGGGGCTGCTACTACATCTAGATTTTATAAAACTACATCCCCTCAACAGTCTCAATCTGATGATGAACAAGGGGATGAAGAGGAGGACGAACAACTTTCTCCTCAAGATCAGGAGGACTTAGAGGAGGCTACAGCTCGATATCATATCTCTGATTGGCCACCCAATTTGTTAGTTTCTGTGTCTCCAGAGCCTCTTTAGTGCTTTAAATAAAACTATGGAAACTATGGGAGCCTTACAACTGGGTCTCCCATCTCCTACTGCTATACCTAAAGATCATAACATAGTGGTGATAGACTTATAAGATTGCTTCTTTACAGTTCCTTTATCCAAACAGGATTGTAAAGGTTTTGCTTTTAGTCTGCCTTCCCCAAATTTACAAAGACCTTATCAAAGATATCAATGGAAAATTTTGCCTCAGGGAATGAAAAATAGCCCCACATTATGTCAAAAGTTTGTTGATGCAGCCTTAGTCTCCACAAGAAATAAGTTTCCATCTGGATATATAATTCATTAAATGGATGATATTTTATTAGCTCATGCTGATTATTTGATACTGCAACAAATACTTAATTTTATGATTACAAGTTTACAAGACTGGGGATTAAAAATTACTCCTGATAAAATTCAAACTCAGGCTCCTTTTTCTTACCTAGGAAGATTAATTAATTCCAACAATATAACTTCTCAAAAAAATACAGATTAGGGTTGATTCTTTACGTACTTTAAATGATTTTCAAAAACTTCTTGGGGATATTAATTGGATTAGGCCTTACTTAAAATTAACCACTGCTGACCTTAAACGTTTATTTGAAATTTTACAGGGAGATTCAAATCCAAATTCACCTAGACAATTATATCCTGAGGGAAAGAAGGCTTTATTTAAGGTGGAGAAGGCTATTTCAGATCATTATTTACAACAAATAGACTATAATAAGCCCTGGATGTTAAAAATCTTACAGACTTCACGCACTCCTACTGGATGTCTATGGCAGGATGATCCTTTAGAATGGATTCATTTGCCTTCTACTCCAAAAAAAAATTAATATTTCATATCCCACCCAGGTGTCATCATTAATTTGTAAAGGTAGACTTCCGAAGTAAAGAGCTCTTTGGACAAGATCCATCCTCCATTATTATTCCATATAAAAAGGAACAATTATATTTCTTATTAAATGTTAATGATGAATGGCCTATAGCATTACAGGGATTCTATGGAGAAAATTTTTTTCCCATTTGCCTAACCACTCATTACTACATTTTATGATTAAGGTAAATACTATTTTTCCTAAAAACTTTTCTCATGTGCCCCTTGATCAGGCTTCTCTAATTTTTACAGATGGATCCTCTAATGGAATAGCTGTTACTGTTATAGATGACCAAGAGCCAATAGTCCAACAAACAACTGAAACCTCTGCTCAAAGGACGGAATTTATTGCTATTATAACTGCTTTTGAAAAGGTTAGACGGCCTTTTAATCTTTCTTTTTAAAGAGAGAGTGAGAGAGGAGAGAGAGAGAGAGAGAGAGAGAAAGAGAGAGAGAATTTTTAATATATATTTTTTAGTTCTCAGCAGACACAACATTTTTGTTGGTATGTGGTGCTGAGGATAGAACCCGGGCGGCACGCATGCCAGGCGAGCGCGCTACCACTTGAGCCACATCCCCAGCCCCCCCTTTTAATCTTTGTACTGATTCCCAATATATGGTTAATCTCTTTCCAGCCATAGAAACATCTAATTTGTCCTTTCATTCATCAATTGTTAATAAATTACAAAAGTTACAAAAATTAATATTACAGAGATCTTATAAATATTTTATTGGACATATTAGAGGACATTCTAACTTACCTGGACCTTTAGTGGCAGGAAATGCTAAAGCTGATTTATTAAATAGGACTGTTTATAACGTTATTGAACAAGCTACTAAAGATCATCTATTACATCCTCAAAATTCTGCTGCTCTTAGAGCACAGTTTCATATAATAGGGGTAGGAATGTGGCTCAGTGATAGAGTGCCCCTGACTTCAATCCCTGGTCTCCCACCCCCCAAAAATGGGGCTGAGTAAATAGCTCAGCTTGTAGAGTGCTTGCCTTCTAAGCATGAGGCCCTCGGGGGGTCAATCCCCAGTACAGAGAGAGAGAGAGAGAGAGAGAGAGAGAGAGAGATTAAAATTGCATGTAATTTAAATTCAAGTTAGTCCCACTTTTATTTTTTCCTGCCACACCAGAAGAAAATAGTTTCCTGAAATGTTTGGAATGTTTCTGTGAGTTATTTATTTTTTTTATTTACTTATTTTTATGTGGTGCTGAGATTGAACCCAGGACCCTGCACATGCTAGGTGGGTGCTTTATCACTGAGCCACAACCCCAGATTGTCTTACCATAAATAAATAAACAAACAAGCAAATTAATAAATACATAAACCCTTAATTGATGACCCATTACAGTTTTTAAAAATTCTTAATTGGGACACATAAACCTCATTTAGGAGAGATTCATTCTTTTTATTTTTTTATTTTTTATTTTTTTTAAAGAGAGAGTGAGAGAGGAGAGAGAGAGAGAGAGAGAGAGAGAGAGAGAGAGAGAGAGAATTTTTAATATTTATTTTTTTTAGTTCTCGGCGGACACAACATCTTTGTTGGTATGTGGTGCTGAGGATAGAACCCGGGTCACACGCATGCCAGGTGAGCGCGCTACCGCTTGAGCCACATCCCCAGCCCCATTCTTTTTAATGTCACCTAATTTTATTCTGCTTTCTTCTCATAAGAAAATCTCAGAATGATAAATTAAAATCTTTTAAAAATGCTCTCCAGTTCTTGAAGAAAAACATTGTAAATGATGCATACCTTTGAAATAAAACATGGGAAAATAATGATCAATAATGCTGAAAGTTTGAGATGAACCAAAATTTCTCAGTTTGCCAATTGAATCTGGGTGCTTGTCTCATAAATTTTGAACAAAAAAAATCTATTTAAGCAAGAAGAAATAGAACATCCACCATGTGGTATGAGGAAAGATACCAGAAAAAAAAAAAAACTCATTTTTCTGTACCATCTTAGAAGTTTACAGATAGTTTTGGGCAGAACATGGAGCATAATGCATTTAGAATAGGCTGTAGAAAAGGAATCCTGACTACCATATGGGTTCACTTTCATTCTTTCGGTGAACCATCCTTTTTTCTTCAAATTCAATCAGGAATCGCCCCTGGGACAAAGGACTACGTTGAAGGCTTCAACGCCTTTTACATTTGAAATACGCCTTAATGGTGCTCATTAACATCTTTCAGTTAGCCACCAGGTGTGTTTGAGTGAGGCCCATTATCCACATTACATGGTCATTATACTATCTATTCTATTTTATACTTATTCCCTGTGAAAAGAGAACCCTCGATTTGCATATGTGGACAGAGAGCTAGAAAACTAGGGGTTTCTTCTGAGACCTATGGAGAGCTACACTGAAGTTCTGGATTTCAGATTTTTGTTTTGGATTTGAGATACTGCTTTTGCTACATTTAAAAATCTCAGGACTCATGAAGAGAATGAGTTAAAAGCCAGCATCATCAAATTTGTGAGGCCCTAAGAAATTCAAAGGGACCCTGTCTCTAAATAAAAATATTTAAAAAGGGGTGGGAATGTGAATCATTGGATGAACACCTCTGGGTTGAATTTCTGGTCCAAAAAAAAAAAAACAACAAATAATAATAATAAACAAACAAACAAACAAATCCTCATGAGTAACAAGCCATAAAATTAACAGCTTCTCTCATGCATGAATACAATAAATGGATTTGGAGTTCTCTCTTGATAATTATCTCAGTCTTCACCATGCAATCTGGAGACATGCTGGACTCATGGCACATGGAATCCCACAAAGGGCTTTAGAAAGAAGCTGAAAACACCATACAATTATGGAACAAAATGCCCAGGTTTTCAACTGCTGATCTCAGCCTCACTAGACTAGTCAGAGGGAGGTGAAGGCTAAGCTACCACAGACAGACCCTCTTGCCACAAGACTCTGGAGAGAAACAGGAGGAGTCCCTAGCCCATGACTGCCAGTTTCCACCATTGCCACTCCTGTCAGCTTTAAGCCACCTTCCTAAGCAGTCTCAATATAACAAGGCACACTTACCATTTCCTGGCTCTCAAGGTTCTCAGTGTTCTCCCTGTGGTTTGTTTTCAGATTCTGCACAGCACAGACACCTGGGCTCCGGATCCAGGACAGAAGCCTACAAAAAGATTGAAAAAATGGAGGGTTCCAGACACCAAGGGAACAGAAGATTGTGGAAGTCCTCCCCCTCATCATTGGCTGCCTGATGATTGGACAGTTCTCAACTAAGTGTCTGATTGGTCAAGGCTTCAGGCACTGCCTCCAACCTGAGCCAAGTGGGCACAGAATCAAAGTCTAAATGACAGGGTGCTCCATTGTCATTTTTAAACGACTACAGATCAGGGCTGAGAATATAGCTTAGTCAGTAGAGTGCTTGTTTTGCTAATATAAGGCCATGGATTCAATCCCCTGCACTACACGCACACACTCTCCCTCCCCCCCCAAAAAAAAAGATTAAGTAAAGGACTTTGGGGACTACGGTTATGGATCAGTGGTAGAGAACTTCCCTAGCATGCATGAGGTACTGGGTTGAATACAAAGCACCGCATTAAAAAGCCACCCAAGAGGGGGATGTGGCTCAAGCAGTAGCACACTCGCTGGCATGTGGGCGGCCCAGGTTCGATCCTCAGCACCACATACAAACAAAGAAGTTGTGTCCGCCAAAAACTAAAAATAAATATTAAAAAGCCAACAAACAAACTACTAATGATACTGTGTCCATCTACAACAAAAAGTATTCAAGAAAAAAAAGACTGTGTATTGGACTTGTGCACCCTCACTGCAGAACTCATAAACACTTTTTATAAATAATATATACATATGTGTCTTCAGACAATGTATAAATTTCTCCTGTGATGTCTTTTCAAGTAACTTATATTACAGGTATGCTTCACAACCTGAAATCCTCTTCACTTCTCTTCTTCTTCTTCTTCTTCTTCTTCTTATTATTATTATTATTATTATTATTATTATTATTATTAGCCTGTTAATTGCATTAAATGCCTCTGTATGGGGTTCTTTTAAGGCAAAGTTTTCTTCCAATAATAGGACCTAGCCCAGAGAGAAATGTATTGACACTTATAACTGTTTATAAAGTTAAAGCAATTTGTGAATAAATATGTATATATTTTTATGTAAATGATTTCACAATTACTTTAATATATATATTTTTTAAATTTTTCTATTCTTTGTCTCATAAAAAAAAAGTTTGAACTTTAAACTCTTTAGCAATGTTCTTATATCCCTTCCCCAAAAAAAGTGACTCACAAATTATTGAGACTCATAAATTTTTGATCTTTTATTTTAACTAGTGAAGTCTAAAGATTTTCTTTTTATTTTCACCTTTAAATGAAGCACACTTTTATAGCTTTCTTGTTGTTTAATTGACCTTTAATATTATGCAATTTTTACCCCCATTCTGATCACTTTGGACTATTGATGTTTTCATGGAGGGGATCTCAAAGTGGTCATGCACAAGGTAGGAAATGGATATAGTATGATAAGATTGGTGATTGCTGAGTATGTAGATTTTGCTATACAAAATAAGTATTGGTGGATGATATGGGGGTAGGGAGAAAAAGAGCAATGAAAAAAGAAGAAAAACTTGAACAGTAGAGGGGTTCACATGCTACAAGTCTACAATGATAGCGTGAATATAGAGGGTAGTGCTCTTGGAAGCAGCAATAAAATTTGAGGGAAAGAAAAAGGTAATTTTTTGCACAGTTCCCAAGTGAGAGAGCCAGGTGAATGGGTTCTGTGTTCAACTCTTCCCACCTAGGAGTGGAATTTATAGTTCATACGGTATGTCTCAGTAAGTAGTAAAATACCATTTCTATGTACCTTTACAGTTTTTCATGGCTACAAGCTGACTGACAATTCCAGTCACATTACATCTTTGCACTTATTAGCTATTAATTAATTAATTAATTCATTACATTATTTATTTGTTTTTTATTAATTCAGCTTTTCTTTAGTTGTCATTGTTTTTACATTACTGGTGATGTAAAAAAGCTAAAATCTAAAAGCTGTGTCAAAACTCCTCTTTTTTCTTATATACACTTTAATAAAGGATTTCTCTCTCACTTTTATATTTTGGAGAGTAGAATAACTTCCCAAGCAGTAGTTAATAACCTAGATGAGTTTTCCAACTAGCTCACTATTACTTTTAAATTATTTACATCCTTGACACTATCAGTGTCACTGATTGCTTTTTTTTTAATTTTTGCAAGATCTCTCTCTCTCTCTCTCTCTCTCTCTCTCTCTCTCTCTCTCTCATATGACAAATTGAAATCAGATATGCTTTTTTACTAAGAAACACTCTCAGCCTTTAATAAAATATTCTACAAAGAAAAAGGGTTTTGCTGATTTTCTTAGAGCCTAACTAAGTTCCTGAGGCTGGCTGACTTTAATCTAATGTTATAGAAGTATGCATTATATATATATATATATATATATATATGAGAGAGAGAGAGAGGGAGAGGGTAGTGTTCATTTGACTCTTTCTCTTTGGGACTGTGCCAGAGTTACCTTCTTCTTTCACTTCTACCTTATTTCTGGCTCCAAAGAAACTACCCTTTTCCCTCATACTATCATTGATCCACCATTAGACTTTTTAAATATGAACTCTTGAGCTGGTCATTCTTTCCCTCTTTTCTTCACAGCACTTTTTTCTCTACCTGTACCTATTCCACCATTACTTATTCATGAATACTCACTACTACATACTCAGTATCCACCAATGTCACATCCTGATCCATCCCTGTTCTGCTTTTTCCATGGATCACTTTGAGATCCCTTCCACCCAGATTTCAATAGTTCAGAGTAAGGTCAGGTAATGGTGTTATATATGAAGGTTTTTAAATGTCATTTACATAAGCCTATTAAAATTGGGATGTATTTTGTCTTAGGTTGAAAAAGAAAATTTACATACTGCACTGTCATACTCAATTGTTTAAAATTCATTAATCTCAATAATTTGGAAGAAGTAATTCTATAAAAGGAGAATAAAGAAAAGAACATAATACATAAAATTGACAATTGATGGAGTAAAAATTGCTGTTATTTCATCATGAAAACTGTATATATATATATATATATATATATATATATATATATATATATATATAATGAAATACTCCTCACCAAGCAGCTTAGACCTGTAGAAATTATTGTATGTGTGTACAATGACAGCGTACAAGTATGTGATAGCATAAGACTAGAGCTATACTTGTCAATACAGTAGAAATCTGTGGCCTAGGAGGAAAGACGAGGTGATTCAGAAAAATAAAAATAATAAAGTGAGAAAAAAATGGTTTCTGGAGCCCAGAAAGATTTTTGGTTTAATTAGAGTACAAAATACCACATAAGTATTATACTGAAGTTACATCTGTTAAATACATCACATGTATAATGGATTTCAAGAAAAATATGTGGAACTTATCACAAACTAAATCAAAATTTACAAAAGCACATAAAATAGCATGTGTGTAAATAAAACTAATCATTATAAAGAAAACTATTTTAACTCAATTTAATATATAATATTTTCCTATCAAAATTTTAGCATGTTTTTCTTTAAATACAAGAAAAAAGCTGGACCTGTTGGTGCACAATTGTAATCCCAGTACCGTGGGAGGTGTATTGTGAGCTCAAAGCCAGCATCAGCAAAAGTGAGGCCCTAAGTAACTCAGTGAGATACCGTGTCTAAATATCATACAAAATATGTTTGGGGATGTGGCTCAATTCCCCTGAGTTTAATTCCAAGTACCAAATAAAAGAAAAAAAAAAGAAAGGACCAAAAAACTTATCTTAGAAATAAAATATATGTAAAATACCCCAAAACCTTTAATTAAAAAAAACAAATAATATAGTTATTGTTATGAGACACATTTAATGTATATTATAAAACTATATTGCAACAATACAGACCAATATATCATAATATAAATCAAATCTGAAATCATATGTAGATCAATAGTATTGTTAAGAGCAATAGAAAGGCATATGTAAAACCGACCATATGAAAAATAACATTAGAAGTGAATGAATGAATCTATCCAACCTAAAGTTAGAATTGGGACACAGAGGCAAAGTTCACTGTTAGAGTGTGTGTGCAGAATGTACAAGAAAGTCAGTTCCAAACTTAGCAACACTATAAAAAAGCAAATATTAAGAGGGAATGATGTTGAAAATAAAGCAGAATATTAAATGAGACACTCTCCCTCCATCTATAGATAAATTTAAGGAAAAAACTACTGTGAGTATCTCTGGCAAAATCATAAATGAGTAGAGAGATTTAGATACACTGGATATTATTCCGGTCTTAAGAAATGTACCATATTTGGGACAAAATTCCCAATTACCATCATCACCTCTAGTGAACAGAAATGTGAGAGAGGGGCTGAGGATGTAGCTCAGTTTTTAGAGTGCTTGGCTTGTATGCACAAGGCCCTGGGTTCAATCTCTAGCACCACAAAAAAAAATTTTAAAAAAGGAAATATGAAAGAAATGATACAAAAAATGGTGATATCTGGGAGCCATAAAATTTTTCACAAGTGCTTCATCAGCTGTGATCAAGACACAAAAATACCCAAATATCAAAGCTGTCAATTTATCTCAAAAAAAAATCTGCCAGCATATTTTCCCAATTGCTATTGCTGACAGATGAAGTTCACTCTAGCTTGTATTATAGGTGAAATAGGGAGGAATCCAGTAAACTACTCTTAGCTTGAGTGAGATTTTAGCACTTCCTGAATCCTGCCCCAACCCTGATACAGTAGTAATAAGGCCAGAACTACCAATTCCTCCTATTACTTCCCACCTATCAGAATGGCTAATATCCAAAAAGCCAAAGATAATTGTTGATAAAAATATGGAGAAAATGAAATCCTTATATTCTTTCACTGGGAATGTAACTTAGTACAACTATAATGCTAAACTCTGTTGAGGTTCCTCAAGAGCCTGAAAATACAAGTATCTCATGATATTGCAATCCCACTTCTGGATATTTACTCAGGAGATTTGAAATTCATTTGTTGAAGAAATGAAGGGATGTTTGTGCTCTGGCACTCTTTGAGACATTATTCACAATAGGCAAGTTAGGAAACCAACCTAAGCATCTTTCAACGGAGGAATGGATGTGTGTGGCACATGTATACAAATGGAGTACTGTTCAGATTTAAAAATGAAGAAAATTATGTCATTCTCAACCACATGGATGAACCTAAAGAGCATTATGTTAAGTGAAATAAACCAAGTATCAAAAGACAAATACCACATTTTCCCATTTGTATGTGGAATCCAATAAAATTGGAATCAGAGGGACAGTGATAGAACTGTAATTATACAAGATGGGAGGTAGAGAACTGAGAAGAGAGTCCCAGTTAGATAGGCAGAAGTGTATGTGTGTCTATTAGACAACTAAATGAAGTCTTCTTTAGTTTGGCATTTAAATAGGTTGAAGCCAATTAGTTATTTGATGAGTTTTTTAGATATTTAATGAGTTTGATAATTCAGTTTCCTGAAGTATGAAATTGATCACCAATCCTAGAGTACATGAAAAGATGTTACATGGATTAAAAGATTTCAAGATTTACCTAAGACTGTACAAGAAAGAGCTAGGTAGTGTCAAAAGAGTAATGGAGTACAGGACACGCCTCCCTCAGACATGGCAGATTGGCATTTAGAACAACCTCAGAAGCAGGGAATTCTCTCTGAGATCACCTGACCACTTTCCCTTCTCCCCTGAAGCAGATGGTCAAACCTAGGAAAGACTTTTAGCTTCTCCCTCCAATGCCATAAGATCCCCAGTTGAGAGCTGTCCACATGTACCCAGAGAGGAGCCCAAGACAGAGTTTCCAAGAACCTGAAACAACAGACTGCTATGTTTCCTCAAGGTCATTACTATTAGGTCACACTCTTTTGTGTTTGGTGGTGTTTCCCTGACTACCCATTGTTCACTCTACCTAGCATAAAAAAACTCAGCTTTATCCTTATCTTTGGGTCTTTATTTCCTTATGAAGGCCCCCTGTGTCACATAAAACTTATATTAAAAAGATTTTTACGTTATTCTCTTGTTAATATTTTGACATAAAGTTCTCATGCATGAACCTCAGATGAGAAGGAAGATATTTCTTTTCCTTTATAAGTGAATACATAAACAAAGCAATTCACCATAGAAAGTACCTCATTAAAAATATGTAAAAAAGTTAATCCTTTCTAATCAAGAATATGCAAATAATATCAGATATTATCTTTGAATTCTGAAATTGGCACTTATTAAAAAGTTCTAAGATAAGCCAGGTGTGGTGGTGCACATCTGTTATTTCAGCACCTTAGGAGGTGAATGGAAGCAGTAGGATCCCAAGTTTAGGGCCAGCTTGGACAACTTAGGAAGATCCTGTTTCAAAATTTAAAAAATAAATAAATAAAAAGGGCTGAGGATGTAGCTCAGTGGCAATGCACTCCTGAGTTCAATCTGCAGTAATGCAAGAAAAAAATTCCAAATTACTATAATATTGCTGAATCTTTAAAGAAATGTCATATACTGCTAAGAGTTATAAATTCTGTGTCATGGCTTAGATATTAGTATCCCCTCAAAAAACTAATGTGCAAGAAAACTTATACAGTGCAAGAAAACTTAGATGGGAAAGAATTATCAGAACCTTAACCTAATTAGTGCATTAATCCCCTGATTAATCCCCTATGGTTATGGGAGAAGGGTCCCTGGGGAAGTGTCCATGGTGAGAGGAACAGTCTTTCTCTGCTTCCTGATGCCATGGTCCCAGTTGCTTTCCTCCACTGCACACTTCTGCCATGGTGTTCTGTCTCATTTCAGGCCTCAAGTAGGGAGTCAGCTATCTATGGTCTAAGACTTCTGAAACTGCAAGTCCTAAATTAACTTTTCCTCTTCTAAAATTGTTCTTGTCAGGTCTTTTGGTAATAGGAGCAAAAAAGCTGACTGACTAAAACATTTTGTCTGGTATGTATTTTGACAATATGTACCAAAAGTTGTGAAAAACCATCCAATTATTTAATTCAGATGGTATAACTTCTAGGAATTTAGTTGTAAGGGAATGGTATATTTAAAAATATGCCTTACAGCTTTACAAACTAAACTGTTAACAATAGGGGATTCGGGGAGCAGCTGTTTATGCTGATTTAATTTACTTTCTTTGAAATCATACTTTGAAGACATATTAGTATACAAAGAGTGTGGAAAATGTCCCTTGAAAAAACTAAAGGCAAAATTCATTTTCAAGTATATGATGTATCGTAGAACAAATCGCAAAATCATTAGAAATGAATTCTTAATATATGTAAGCATGAAATTCTGTGTAGCCTTTAAAAATGGCTTTATAAGAGAGGGGTTTCCCAGGAGTGCTCTAGTGATTCCACATGGATACACAGAGGATTCTCTGGAGGATGGCAAGTGAGCTGGCTTAGGACCTTCTGCTTTTCCCCTGGTTCAAAGACTTAAGATTCATTCTCTGTTAAGTTTCTATAACTTATCAGCTTAATATTGATTTCTACTTAGTTTTAAATGTTCTTGGAAAACAGTGGAAAGTGTTCATAAAATGTCAGGAAAAAAAATTTTCTTGAAAGAATTTAACTGGGTGTTAAAAGATAGAAAAGATTATTGGTGTCCTATCTAGCCAATCCTTCTAAGTTATACCCACTGTTCATGGTCTCTGAAATTATAGAAAACTGATGATGTTGCAAATGATTTTTGAACATAGAAAAATGAGTCAATTGGGTTCTCACAGAATGCAACTGATTATTGCTTATTAATTAGGACACCTTGCATCTATCTGAAAATTCATTTCATTATTTCTTATTTATTTATATAATATCTGATTCTTGGAATTGTCTTTTTCTTTTGTTTTGGTGGTGCTGCTGATCAAATCCATGGTTTCATTTATGCTAGGAAACCACATCCCCAGTCTTTTTTCTTGGTGTGGGGGCGCTGCAGGGGATTGAACCTAGGTCCTTGCACATGCCAGATAAATGCTTTACCACTGAGCTACATCTCCAGCCTCCGTAGACATTTTTATCTTTTATTTTCAGACAGAGTCTTGTTTAGTTATCCAGACTAACAATCTTGCAATCCTCTTGCCTCAGCCATTTTAGTATCTGAGATTACATGTGCAAATTTTCTTTTAACTTGCCTATATCACATCCCTAGTTCTTCACTAATTATTAAGAAAAATAAGAGTTTTGATGTGTTCATTATACATATGTATAAGAGTCATGATTTAATCTTTTTAAAAAAATTTACTCTTTAACATATGTATGTATGATTTCTCAGTAAAATTTATCTTGAATATAGATTTACTTGGCTAGCACAAATGCAAAAAAAAAAAAATATTTAGCAAATTTCCAAACTGTTCAGAAAACAAGTTAATTCTCTGACAGTTAACTTCTGTTTTTAGCATGTCTCCTTGACTGGCTTCATGCCAAATATGTGCAAATGTTCTCTCCCTAAATTTTCCAAAACTCAACCAACAGGGTTGGAGTGTAGTAAAATGTTATTGAAGAGTTGGGGGAAACAATGGAATTAAAATATGAAAAGTGGACAAATCTTACTGCTAAATATGGTATATATTTTTTTAATGTGGGATCCATCGAGAATGATGCTTCCAAAGAGTGTCATCATTTGTCATCAACTGTTTGTCCTCTCAATTGTGTCCTGTTTCAACATCAAGAAACTCTCCCAACTTCCAGTGATCTAGGAGGAGAAAATGCTGCCTTCATAGTAATCTTGACAAAAAAAAATCCAGTTTGTGTCCCTAAGGAACAGGTTACTTAACATTTCAGTCAGAAATATCTGTGTTTGGATTCCTCTATCCCTTAGATATTAGAAAGGGGCCAACCATACACCTCATGTCCAATCTCTCCCAGAATCAGGGGTACAATACTACCTAATGTGATTTAATGTGTCCAGCTAATTTTAATGTGTCCTTAAACACCATGGTATGTTTCCATCCTAGAAAGAAACATGTTTACTGTGTCGTCAGCTTTAATCTCTGTGACCAAAATATCTGACACTAACACCTTGGAGGAGGAAAGGTTCATTTTGGCTCACTGTTTCAGAGGCTTCAGCCTGTTCTTGTGCATTTCATTGTTCTGGGCCTAAGTTAAGGCAAAGCCTCATGGCAGAGGGGTGTGGCAGAGGAAAGTTGCTCTGCCCTGGATAGTTGGAAGCAGAGAGGGGAAGGAGCCGGGAACAAGATATAGTCCTGAAGGGCATGACCTTGGTGGCCTGCTTCATTCAACAAAGTCCCACTTCCTTCAAATTCTTAATCCATTGATGAGGTCAGAGCCTTTGTGATCCAATGACTTTCCCAAAACTTCACCTCTAAACATTACTACATTGAGAACCACTCCTTGAGTCTTTGGGGACACTTTATATCCAAATCATAACATATACCTTTGCATTTCTAATTTGTTATTTTTTATTATTAAATATAGAAAAATGGTTTTATCACTATATCTTATCCTGTCCAGAACTCCTCCAGGTCTCTGACTGGCAGTAGACAGTCTCTGATTTCTTTGGCCACTATTCATTGTTAACATTTTATGAGCTTCCTACATGTTTGTTTTTCATCTTTTATAATGTTTAATCTCCATATTACACATTCAACAGAAAGAAATTTTGACAGCAAAAGAAATAGCAGCTTCTCAATGTTACATATATTTTTCATATTTTCCCCAAGCCAATGATAATAGTGATAATAACAATAACAGCAACTACTACTACAATTACAATAATGATTGCAGGGGCAACAAAGAACTTACTAAAATAAAAGACAAAAAGCACATCTAAATGAAAGGGTTTGGGTGATTCTGGCAAGGTTTCCAGTTCAACAAAATATAATACTTAGTGAAAATTGTTTGGTTTTTATTATTGTCTTTATTATAGCAATCCTATTATCAACAAAATACAAGACTTGGCTACCAAATCTGATAGGCATCATGATTGAACAATTGTATGTTTTACTTTCACATGAAGATAAAACCCAAATCTCTTTAATAGTAGATTTTCCAGTCAATGTTTTTTTCCAAATATATTTGTCTGGGTTCTTGATAGAGTCCTGTGGGACTAGTAGGGTGTTGGTTCTTTCTCTGTTTACCAGAGCTAATGTGATTTAATGTCTCCAGCTAATTTTTGTTTTGTTTGTTTGTTTGTTTGCACATCTTGGAGGGTGAGTGCTTTTTTCCCTTACCAAAATTCATGTTGAGCATTGGTTCCCCACGAAGCTGTGTTTAGTGCTGTTGGGGCCTGCAAGATTGTCTTTACCAGCAAATAATGCTTCTGTCTGCAGAGTGAGTCCTCCCCGACTAACTTATTGCTAGAGCGGGTTGTTACAAAGCGAACTCGGCATTTACTGACCCTCTTCCTCACATACATACTCCATCCTTCTGCATATGTCCACTTTAGTTTTCTGTTTTTCATCATAAGTTGACACAGCTTGAGGCCCTCAACAGAAGCTGAGTAGATGTGGCAAACTGATCTCAGACTTTCCCTCTCCACAACTGAGCTAACTAAAATTTTTATTTATATACTATCCAGTCTCAGGTATTCTGTTATAGCAACAGAAAATGGACTCAGTCAGGGGGCTATTAGTAGAAAAGGGTGATTATCTGATTTACCAAAATACAGATGAACTCCTTTCTCCAGGAGTATATAAAAGTTAAGAGGCGGGATCCAAAGGAATGAATATCCAACAACCAATGAGAAACAACTTGATTTATAAAGAACTAGGAAGACATATATCTTTGTCTAAGAGGTCCTTCCCCTGGGACACCCCGGACAACAAAAGCAATATGCTGGTCTAGTTTCACAAAAGGTGTGCTGCACACTTCGCTGTGAATCAGTTATATAGGTAGCTCATGATTTTGATTTCTCAGACCTCACCAGGCCAGACACAGTGGTGTGGCTGGAACCCCAGGCTAGTGAGTTTCTAACAACAATAAACTTCATCTGGTTTAACTCAGTGAGTGAAGAAAATTATATTCAAGTGAGTCATGACATTTAAAATGGACAGAAAGCCCAGGCTTACTCTAGTTATATATAAGGGCCAACTTTAAATACGTGCTATTGGTCAGGGGAAAGGAGCAGGGTAAGGATTTTGGTTTGGGGTAGGCTTCATGAAAAGAACCTTGAGCTTGATCTTAAAGACTAAATTGGATGTCAGAAGCAGCAAGGGAGAAGAACATGTTGTTCTGGGAGTTGGGAAGAAACAAGTTGGTGAATTTTTCTTAAAGGGACCACTAGTACATATTTAGGTTTTACAGGCAATACTGTCTCTGTCCCAGCTAAATTGTTCTGTGGCTCAAAAACAGCCTAGACAATACATGCATATATGAGTAGATGTGGGTCTGGCTCTGCTCCAATAAAATTTGTTTACATAAACCAGTTGTCAGTTTGCTAGTTGTAGTTTGCTGGGTATTTTAAAAAACTTAGATGATCATCATTTCCCTTTATTTAAAAAAAAACTCATAGGGAATGGAATTTGAAAGTCATAGAGAAACTGGTCTGAGAAGTGGAGTCTGTGACTTCCTTAGGTGCTAAGTTCTCTGCCTCCCATCTGAGAATGGAACCCAGAACCTGGCTGGTGCAGAACGTCAGCTTGCACTGTTGGATTACTGAGTACTCAATATGTGTTGGAGCTTTATATGTGTCCTTTTCATTACGGCTCCACCCACTGCATAGTGAGAAATTGAGTCATATTGACTTGCACTTGAGTGTGTAGCTCATAAGAAACAGAAGGTTCCAGGGCTGGGGTTATAGTTCAGTTGGTAGAGTCCTTGCCTCATATGCACAAGGCCATGGGTTCGATCCCCAGCACCACAAAAGAAAAAAAAAAATAAGGAGATTTCAGCTCAGAGTCTTTTAATCTAAGCAGATCTTTAAATGTCTTTCCTCCAGCTCTCCATTAAGCTGGGCTTTATTGATCATCTTTAAGTACTGAAATTAGATGTCATAAAAATATTTCTAGACTAATAAGATACAATGACAAATTCTTGATCTTAATTCCAAATGTTAAAATCATCCACCATCTAAACATCTCCAGAACACTGGCTAAGGCAGCTTGAACATGAGTTACTGAATTAGAGACAATAGCAACTGCAGCATTCTCAGTGAGTAAAGAATCTGAGTTAATCCTTTTTCATCCTCTTCAGTGAGACTTGCTATGACAACAGTGAAAAAGAAACAAACAAGCAAAAAATAATAAAAAAAACCCCAAACCCCCAAACTTCAAAATTATGATGTGGTTTAAAAGGCAGCTTTTATTTTGTGGTTCCATTAACATTCTACCATACATTTTTAAAGTGGCCCTAACTATTCACAAATGACCTTGTAACATCATTAAAACCCAGTGATTTTCTGTTTTGGAGGTATTGCCTCTAGTGCTGAAGTCGAAAATCTAACAGGATATTTGCCAGTGTTCCTAGAAAAAAAGCTTAAGTACAGAATTCTATCTATTTTAGGCCTTTAAAATATTATTTTCTTTTTCATTTTCCCTCCAATTGAAAATGCCTGGGCAAGATAGCAGACCAAGAAAATGCCAAAACTCCTTGTTTTTCATGCTCCAAGTCTAGTGATAGGAAATGTGATCCATCCTAGTTTTCCCATTAGACTGAACAAGGGAAGGAGAATACACTTGAGGACTCAGCAAGATGATGTTGGTGTAAAACCCAGAAGGAAAGTGTCAAGAGTACAATAGAGTGGGGCCTGGTTCTTGAAGGACTCCTTTTAAAAGCCTTACTTTCCATCACATTGGCTACTTTGGTAATTCCAGGAGCCACGTCAAGTATTCCTGTATCTCACGTAAAGTTCTGTGGACAGAAAACATACCCAAAGGAGATGGACTTGGACACCCTCTATGCTTGTTTCTTGCCCTAATTTGATCTTTGTCAGTTTTCTTGATGTTGCCTTCCTCTCCCCTTTTTCTAAAAATAATAATTTTTAGTTCTTTACATAATCTGGAAATTTCTAGTTCTTTATGTTGAAAACTGTATTCTCCTCATTTGTGGGTTGACTTTCCCTAAATGTTAGTGTCTTTTTTATAAATAGTGTTTTGTTGTGTTAAAAAAAAAAATCTCTCTTCATGCCAAGATTATGATATTCACCTGTATTACTTCCAAAATTTCATAGATTTATATTTTTAATTTAAATCTTTAATC
This sequence comes from Urocitellus parryii, assembly GCF_045843805.1. Classification (NCBI taxonomy): domain Eukaryota; kingdom Metazoa; phylum Chordata; class Mammalia; order Rodentia; family Sciuridae; genus Urocitellus; species Urocitellus parryii. Next base: position 1,437,028 of record NW_027553327.1, read on the forward strand.
CATTTAAGATTGATTTTTTTTTATTTGATGAAAGGCAATGATCTGATGTTTTTCCCCACTAAGAAGAACAGTTTATTAAAAAGTTCCCTTTCCCCAGTAACCTGCAATCACAGTTTTTCTTATGCAAAATTTATATGAGTGGAGCTGTGCCAATTCAAAACTTTTAATTAACGTTAGATTTATAATACGTTATGTTTTGATTTTCTGGAGGGCAAATATTTTCACCTTGTTCTTCACACTTAGCATTTTTTTGTTGTTTATTCAGCCTTAATTCTTCCATAAAAATTTAAAAGTCATTTTCAGAAATAACATTTTAGAAGTCTGATTATAGTTTTAATTACATTGAAGGTTTAGTTATATTTGAAAAGAATTGAGAAATTTGCAATATTGATTAATCTGATCCACATCCATGTTAAATATTACTGTTTAGTCAACTTTTTGTTAAAAGTATTTAATAAGTTTATGAATCTCTGAATAATATTTATTGACATTATCCTTATGAATTATGTTTTAAGTACTTTCTTTTTATAAATTTTATCTTTGATATTTCCTAATGTATTAAAATATAGTTGAAATTTCACACTAAATGTTCCTCAAAAAACTTGCCTAGATTTTGTTAAGAATACAATTATTTTTCTAAGGATTCCTTTGTTGTACTTTGTAAATAGTCACATAACCTGCAAATAATAATTTTGTTTTTATTTTCTGTCTTTAAAAATCTTTCTGAGATATCTTCAAAAACTATTTTTTTTTACTTTCTATACCAGTTCCTGAGAGAAGCATATTAAATATTCAAAATGATGGTTGTTTTGTCAAACTTCTCTTTTGCTTCTCTTTTTACTTAAAGTTTCTGCTTTAAGAATTTGGTGTTATATTATTGGGTACATAAAAGGCTAAAATGATAATATCTTATTATAAATTAAGTATTTTACCTGACACTCTTTATTTCTAGTAAGATTTTTTTCCTTATGATCTATGTAGAATTATTTCAAAAGTTCTTTTGGTTGGTTATATTTTTAAGTATTTTCTTATTCTACCTGAAACATAAAAATATAGAATAGGTAAAGATATATTACTTATGTATGATTCTTATAGTTTTCTTGATTTTTATTTACTTTTTGCTTTTTAAATCCAGTTTGAAATATTTCAGTGGAAGAACAAAGAAAATTAAAATGATTGTGATTGCTCAATTAAATTTATTTCTACCATTCATGTGATATTTCTATATTTGTCCTAATTTTCTATGCTCATTTTACTTTTTCCTTATTAGTCTTCTTTTGGATAGATTGCTTGCTACAATTAACTTGATCCTTCTTACTTTTCCTTTCCTTATTAGTTTGGAATTTTAATAATTTGCTTTTATTCCCTCCAGCGTTACATTGTAAAATTTACCATGTGTACTTTAAAAAGCCTAATGTCAATAACTTTACCTAGTCCTGAACATCATAAGAACCTTATGATTTTGACTTTTATTACTCTTTCCTATCTCACATGCTAGGGTTATCTCTATTTTAATTGTTTTTAAGTAATTTAAATTAAGTATTATTATTAGATCTTACATGGTTTTATAGATTCAAAGTTTATTTACCCACAAGTTTATCCACTTATTTGGTCATCATTCCCTCACTTATTTCAGGTCTTCTCTCTGGAGTCACACTTATTTTCCTGCAGTCATTCTTCAAGATACCTTTAGTAAGATTCTCTTGGTGGCTAATTGACTCCATTTGTCTTAAAATGGTTTTATTACACTTTTAGTATTGGAAGGTAGCTTCACTGCTGTTATGGTTTAGATATTAGGTGTCCCCCAAAAGCTCATGTGTGTGACAGTGTAAGAAAGTTTAGAGGTGAAATGATTGGATTTTGAGAGTTTTAACTCATTCAGTGTATTAATCCCCTAATAGGGATTAACTGGGTGGTAACTCTAGGTAGGTGGTGTGTGGCCAGAGAAGGTGGGTCATTGAGGTATACCTTTGGGGTATGTATTTTGTCCTTGGTTACAGGAGAAGGCTCTCTCTGCTTCTGGATGCTATATCCTGAACTGCTCTCCTCTACCACATCAACTGCTGTGACATTCTGCCTCACCTTGGGCCCAGAGCAATGGAGCCAGTCATCTATGCATCTGTGTCCTGAAACCTCTGAAACCATGAGGCCCAAATAAACCCTTATGTTGTTCTTTCTTTATTTATTTTTAAGTTATGGGTGAACACAATGCCTTTATTTATTTTTATGTGGTGCTGAGGATGGAACCCAGTGCCTCACATGTGCCAGGCAAATACTCCACCACTGAGCCACAACCCCAGCCCCTCTATGTTGTTCTTGTCAAGTCTTTTGGTCACAGCAGCAAAAATGCTGACTAAAACAACCACTTGATTGATTTTATTTCTCTCAATCACTTGAGATTATTACAAGATCCTTTGGCTTTAATAGTTGTGGAGGAGTCAGATGTCAGTGTAAATCTCATTTCTTTGTAGGATATTTGCCTTTTTTTTTAACTTCTGGGAGCTCTTAACATCCCTTCTTTTTCTTTGGTGTTTTGCAACTCACTCTGATGTATCTAGGTATGGACTTATTTTCACTGCATTGGTTTTTTTGAATCTGGCAATTTCTGGTTCTATGCACGCATATACTTTCAGTTGCTTTAGTTTGTTTAGAGTAGATATTATTATTTAATTTGTTAATTTTTTTATTATCTGTATTTTCTAAAATTCATCTCTTCAGTCTCTTGTTTCTGTACTTCTTTGCATGTTTTGTAGTATTTTTATTACATGTACATGGGTTGTGAGAGATTACCTAAGGAAATTGTTTGAAACCTGTTATAGATTGAATATAAAGTGTACCCTGCAGACTCATGTGTTGAAGGTTTAGTCCCCTGTGCAGCCATGTTCAGAGATGGAGCTTTAGGGAAGTGATTGGATCATGAAGCTCTGACCTCATTGGTGTATTAATCCATTAACAGCTGAATAGACTATTGATAGGCAATAGAAAATATAAGAGGTAGGGCCTGCTTGGTGAAATGCCTGGAAAAGTGTTTCTTGACCCTGGCTCCATTCTCTCTCTCTCTCTCTCTCTCTCTCTCTCTCTCTCTCTCTCTCTCTCCCCACCCTCTCACCCCCACCCCTCCCTTCCTGGCACCATGAGATGAATAGCTTTCCTTTACTTCACCATTCTGCCACAATGTTCTGTCTCACCCACAGGCCCAGAAACAATGGAACCAGGTTACTGTGAACTGAAACCATGAACCAAAATAAATCTTTCTTCTTCTGTGTTGTATTTCTCAGGTATTTGCCACAGTGATGAAAAGCTGGTGCTGAAACTTAAATTTTTCTTGAGGAGATTGTATTTATTTTACTGTATTTTTTGAGAGCACTTTTAGGACCAACTTAAAAGAAGTTCCCAATTTGGAGCATGGGAGATGTGCTTGTGAATTCTGGCCACAATGTACTGCGAGGCACAGTTTATGGTGTTTAATGATTAGGATATTTTGGTTTTGCTTCTACTGAGAAAAGACAGGCATACTTCTTTGCTATGTATTTCTGTTCTTACTATTTATTTTGGGTTTCCCTTAAACTCTGTTCATGTCACTATACATTTATCTGTGTAACATCAAGTAATTTGTTTTACTTGATGGTCATATGTTTTACTTATAAGTGGTCTCATTTGACAGACTTCAAATATTCCTAATGAGGCTGGCAGTGGCTTGCATTTCCTGGTATTCTGTTCTTTGCCTCACCCACAGCACTTATAGGTTTTCTATCAGTGCTCTCTGTCTTGTGGTTCAGGCATATTTCTGAGAGCAAGTTGACAAAGCCCACATACCCTCTAGCTTCTCCCCTACCCTGGCCATCCTCTCTGTCATTAGACCTGCCAAGGTAGAGAAAGGGCAATGGGTGTTGGGTGGGAGGTAATAATAGGAGAAAACTAGTCACTTGTGAGTTTTAACCCATCAGACCATATTTGTAATTTAATCTTAATGTTCCTTCCCATTTCCCCCAACCACTCACACCTCTAGCTCCAGGAATTACTCTCATCTAGATCTCAATGTAAGTCTATTTTCATGTCTGTAATTCAGTCAGAGGAATGCACGCTGCTTTAAAATACTAGCACAGTCCTTGCTTTTGTTTCCCGTGATGTCCTTTAATTTTGGTGTTGTGATTATCTGTGCTGTAACTAGAAGGGATATTTATACAATTTATGTTCTCTCCTTGTCTCCTTCCTATTTTTATATAAGATGTATAATACTTAATAACAATCATCTTTACTTTTAATAATTTCTTAGAAATATGAACTTGGACTGGGATTGTGGCTCAGTGGCAGAGCGCTTGTCTGGCATGCATGAGGCACTGGGTTCAGTCGTCAGCACCAAATTAAAAAAATAAATCAATACAATAAACATTTATTATTAAAAAAAGAAAGAAATACGAATTAGCTATGTTAAGTGTTTGGGTAGCAAGATTTTCAGGAACTATAGTTTTTCTCATTCCTAGAATCAGAGGTTCCCACTAAGTTTTTCTCAAAGAATGTTCAGTCTCTCCAAGGAGAGTGTTGAAACCCCAAAATATGGCTTTGAAAAACACTTTGTCTTATGTTTATAAGGAACTTACCAATTGGCAGATAATAGAGATATTACTCTAGAAAACACCAACTTGGATTATTTAACCCAACAATTCTGGTAGTTTTTCCCTATGACTTGGCAATTCGTCAGGCTTGGAGAAGCCCTGAGTAAATCCAGATCTGTAGAAGATCTGTTGTGTTTCTGAGGTTCCCATTAGAAACAGGGATGTCCTGAAACCAGATGGGAACTCCAAGAATGCAGAACTGTCGAACAGCAATCATGGTGGACAAGGAAGCAGAGACTGGATTCCAGCTGGGTCTTTTTTAGTTCTCTATGTTTATGATCTCACAGAAAAAAAAGTTAAAGTCAATTTACTTTCATTTTTTTTTTTCATTTTGAACAGATTTGTTTCAGAGCAAATAAAATAATAAGACTAAAAGCACTTTGGAAAGGGAAAACATTCCAGAAACAGGAAAAAGAACAAAAGCCCTTTTAGAAATGCAAATGAAGTCCCTTGAGACTATTTAAACCAGTGCAGGTGCCCCAGGAATCCAGCTAACACTGGGGTGACTGGGAACTCTGCCAGGCCCACAGAGCCAAACCAGTAGCACCAAGTGCTACAAATTTCACTCCCCTTTTTGTTTGTTCTTCCCTGTAAACTGGGGGTGCTAGACTGAAGAAGCTTAAGAGTTAATTACTGAAAATAGTAAAAAATAAAGTAATGACTATTCTTTATTCCCACAAACAGAAGAGTTTCATTCTAATGTCCTTTGTTTTTCGTTCCTCCAGGGATCCTCCAACATGATCTTCTAATAAGCAGCATGGAACAAGAACATTTCCAGGGCATTTTTCTGTCTGTCCTCTGATGTTTTAATAGCCACTCAGAGCCTCTAGATTCCAGTTATAAAGGAGTTCTAGCAAAACCTGCTGTTTGCACTGCAAAAATATCCAACCTGCCAAGAGCCTTGTTTTTATCTAGTTGTGGTGTGCACAGATAGAGAAAGGCAGAAGGAACATGGTGCTGAGGAAGAGCCTGTCCTTCCAATGATGAGGAAACTGCCAATAACTCACAGAGGTGGTGTCTTAAGAAGTTGAAAAGGTCACTCTGATGGCTGTGACAATAGCAGGCATTTGTTTCATACAGGAGTTACGTTCAGTGTATAAATCATTCTGACCTGAGGTACTTCTAGAACAAAATTACCCACAGTTGCTTCCTATCCTGATGGCATCTATATTTATACCTTTTTCTTCAGTTAAAATTCCTGTGTAATTTTAATATATTATTTTCAAAACTAGAATTTTTTTTCTCAATATTTTGATGTGACCTGTAAACTATAAGGCAAAGTTGAGTATTATGAACCAGATTTTCAGTGTAGGAAAATTGAATTCTTCTGGGAGTAACATAGAAATAAAAACTTTTCAAAATTGTTGCAACAGTTTTTTTTTTTTTTAATTGGTTCTTTTGACATCATTATAAAAGTATGTGATGTAATTTGCTGTAATTCAGTCTCCAGTACTTCCCATTGCCCTCTCCTTCCCTCTCACCCCCTATTCCTTTCCCTCTACTTTATTGCTTATTGCTGTTTCTGCTTTTTTTTTTTTTTTTTTTTAGTTAATGTCTTGTGGATGTACATGATGGTGAGATTCACTGTGGTATATTCATATATGAACATAGGAAAGGAAAATTAAGTCAGATTCATCCCACTGTTCTTCCCTTATCCTGCCCCTTCTTCCTGTTTTCTGTACCCTTCATATAGTTCACCTATCTTTTTTCTATTTCAGTGGAATTTCCACTCCTTTTCCCTTTCTCTCTTTTTCCCTCCCTTATTTTGGGTTAGCTTCCTCATATCAGAGAAAACATTCAAACTTTTACTTTCTGAGTCTGACTTATTTCACTTAGCATGATAGTTTCCAGTTCTATTCATTTACCAGCAAATGCCATAATTTCATTCTTTATGGCTGAGTAATACACAATTGTATATTACTCAAGTATATTTGATTAATGCTTGATTGTATATATGTATTACATTTTCTTTACCCATTCATCTAAAGTATTAAATATTATTTCAATTATGAGTTGTTTAAACTAATAAACTTAAGTGCAGATTTCGTACTTTGAAAGTCCTAAAAATCATTATTTCTTATATAAAGTCAGGGTGAAAAAACAACAATATTTTTAGCATATGATGGCATATAAAAAGGTTTTTTATTAATTTAGAAAAGTTTATGATTTTTTACCAAAGAGATATTTTAAATAAACATGTGTAAGGTAAAATTTATTTATATTAATTATGAAAAGTGGAATTTAAAAAAAGAGTTATCTCTTACTATTCATTTTATTTGACATGAGTCTCTGAATTGTTTTTAATACTTCATGCCTAAAATGTATCACAAAGAATACTTAACAAGAATCTACCATGATAGTGTACAAAAAAAAAGGTAACTCCAAACAGGATTCTCCTTTCTATCAGTTGCAAGCTATTGCCTAAATGTCTTCTTTTAGGAAGAACCTTATTGGATAGTATCTTCAAATGTTGTAAGAGTGTAATATTTTGCAACAGATCTCAAAAGTCCCTCCCCGAACCAAAACCCCTCAGATTTACGTCTCTTATCTATCTGAAGTTTCCTACCTTTGCATAACATGCTGAATATAACTAATAGCTGGACAATTACATTTCAACATCACTGAGAGAGTGATTTTTAACTGTTGTGATGTTAAAAGTCACAATTCATTGATATATAATAAAATTTACAAAATAAAGAAAAGCAATGTTTTGTTTCCTAAATCATTTGTGTACTTCTTCCCATTTTTAATCCTCTCATTGTATGCCTGCTAAGCTGTTTCTTAGACTCTTACTGTGAAAATATCCTTTAGGATAGAAGTCTAACCAGGTGCCATGTTCTTGAGCATTTTCTGACATATTCAAAAATACCTCTTGTCTTTGAGCTTGTTTCATGAGGATTATTATTTCAGTGCTCATTTTTATATTTGCTTCTTAATTTGTTTTTGATAGGTAATTCACACATATTTTTCACTAGGCCATCTATGAAAATAATGTAATTTCTGGTATATTTATGTTTTTTTCACATGATGTGTTTGATGTTCTTTAATAAGTATAAACTATCAGAAAATTTCCCAAAACTAAAGAATGAAATAGAAAGTCAAGTACAGGAGGCTTATAGGACCTCAAATATACAAAATTACAACAGACCCACACCAAGGCACATTATTGTGGAAATCCCTAACATACAGAATAAGGATAGATTTTAAAGGCTGCTAGAGAAAAACAGCAAGTAACATTGAGAGGGAAACTAAGCCAGATCTCAGCTGATTCCTCAACCCAGACTCAAAGCGAGGAGGTTCTGAAATAATGTATACCAAGCTCTGAAAGAAAATGGATGCCAGCTGAGAATACTATACCCAGCAAAATTAAGCCTCAGAATGAACGATGAAATAAAAATCTTCCTTGATAAAGAAAAGTTGAAAGAATTCACATCTAGAAAGCTTGCAGTACAAAACATTCTCAATAAAATATTTCATGAAAAATAACAGTAAAAGCCAACCAAGGGAGGAACTACACTAGAAAAATAGTCAATCGAAGAAGAAACTAATTCAAAGTAAAAACAAAAACTAAATCAAAATGACAGGGAATAAAAACAATTTCTCAATAATAACATTGAATGTAAGTGGCCTAAACTCATCAATTAAAATACATAGAATGGCAAATTGTATTAAAAAAGAAGACCCAATAATATGCTGTCTTCAAGAGACTCACCTCATAGGCAAAGACACCCACAGAGTGAAGGTAAAAGCATAGTCAAAAAACATCATTCACATGGATCTCACAAAGAAGCAGGGGTTTCTATCCTCATATCAGATAAAATCGACTTCAAGCCAAAGTTAATCAGAAGGGACAAAGAAAGCCACTTCACAGTGCTTAAGGGAACTATATCAACAACTCATAATGATCATAAACATTTATGCCCCCCAAAATGGCGCATCTATGCATATCAAACAAACCCTTCTCAATTTCAAGAATTAAATAGACCAAAACACAATAATACTGGGTAACATTAACATGACTATGTCACTAGTGGATAGATCCTTCAAACACAAACTAAATAAAGAAGCTATAGAACTAAAATATACAACTGATAGTTTAGACTTAACACAAATATATAGAATATATTATCCATCAATGACTGAATACACTTTCATCTCAGTAGCACAAAGATTCTTCTCTAATATAGACCATGTTATGTAAGACATCACATATGTTGGCATACAATTGTAATATTACCTTAGTATATTTTTAGCATCTGTAGGGTTGTTTTGATAGCTTCCTTTTCATTGATATTAATTTTTGTGTCCTTGCTTTTTTATTGATTAGACTTATTTGGTTTTTATCAAATTTTAGCTGTAATATTTCTTTTCTATTTCATATATTTTTCTCCTACTCTTATTTTTTCTTCTTATTAACTTATTTGAAAATAATTTGTTATTTTAGCTTCTTTCTGATACAAGTATTTTAAGTTATAAATGTTTATCCCAGAGATTTTGATGTTTTAAGCTTTTATTATTACTTAGTTCAAAGTACTTTTTATTTACTTTTCTTGTGCTTTCTTCTTTGACCTGTGCAATATTTATCAGTGTGTCACTTAATTTTGAAGTACTTGAGATGTGTGGGTGGGCTTCTATGTACCTTAAGGTGATTGATTTCTAATCTAATAAACCATGAAGGAAACACAGTTTGCCTGATTTCAAATTTGAAAACAAAGCAATGGAAATGCTTTTAATACTCAATGCAGTGGTTACATATGTCTCAAATGTCAAAACTGATCAAATTGCATATTTCAGTTTATGAATTTTATTTTACTTTAATTTTACCTCAATAAAGCTATGAAAAAAATGAGTATTAAGAAGTGTTCCAAAGACTTAATTTAAAATTTTTTATTCATGTTTATATTTCACAGCTTCCTCCAAAGCATAATATGACCAGGTTGAAACTGAATTAAGTATTATAATATTCAGTCCTAATAAGTTAATTTTATTATTGCCATTATATTTGTTTCTATTGTGTTCTCAAATTCTCAGCCTTTTGTAAGTAGTTTCTGTTGCAAAGTTTAACATATGTACTGTGTATGTGTATGTAGATACATATATACTTGAGAAAAAATGAAATGTTAACCATTTAAATTCCCATATTTTCACCTAAATCAGCATGAAGCAACTTTATATATATATATGTTAGGGAAAAAATAGGATGAAAAAATCCATTCAAGTGTTTTATCAGGGTCATTATTTTTCTGTTGACAATAAGGAATTATTTATTTTGTTCTTCTTCATCTTTCTTCTCCAAAGGACTTATTCAGTTTACTCTGTCCTTAGCAAAACTTGTACATGCAACTTGAAATAAATCTGTTGGACAATAAATACCAGGAGGAGGAAATGTGGACTACTGATTACAAACTACCAGCCAAACCTAAGTCTAACAGACCGAATTGTTTCTGTTGTTTACTCCAAGTTGATTTGTGGAAATGGGCCAAATAGAAATGAAATATTTATTGGTGATCAAAATAAAACATTTATCTGAAAAATGGAGGAAAATGGAAGGCTCTCAGAAGCATTGTATTAGTGTGACAAGTGACTGCACTATGAGACCAAGTCATGCTGCCCCATGCTGTGATCAGTAAGCTGAGTTCTTTACCATCTGTTCTTTGGAGATCCTGAGTTCAAATCTCAATGGGAGACGAATCAGGATGCCTGGGGAAAAGGAAAGGTAATCTGTAAACTTTGCCTTATTTATGCTTAGGCAATAAAAATTCTTCCATACATTGCTTTACAAGCAAGATAGCATACCCCTACTTAGCTAATATTGAGCAAGTCAACCATTATTATAAATGGAGATCAATTTCAACTTATCCTGTATATTTCAATTTTCACTTATGATGTTTGGGACATACTGTACACACACAAAGGAAATATCACTGATTATAATAAGTTTAGTTTTTATAAATTAAAATTTTTTGTACTAAGTTTTAGTTTGTGTAACCATCAATGCTTTGGGGATTTTAAAACATTGTTCAAGTTGGTTGATCACATTTAAAACTCCATCAAATATAATCCTACATTTTTCCCTAATGCCTGGCAATGGAGTAAATTAAGAATTCACAATAAGGTTGAAGTCACTTTAGTATTTAAATATAGTTTCAGATGTAATTTGAAGTCACTTAAGAGATGTTGGCACTTGGTGCTATCTAGACTGGACTACACTTCAGCTGAAGGTAAGGCTCCCAGTGAGTATTACAAGTACTCAAGAAGAGGGGTCATGCATCTCTATATGTACATCAAGTTCTTTGCATCATATCTATTTTTATTTCATATCATTTCTCCTGGTTTTGGGAATGGAGAGCAGAAAGAATTATGTCTCAAAAAACTCTTCAATAACAAAAGCATTTACAGAAATTATAGATGACATTTTCTTTCCCAAAACAAATAACATCAAAATACAAAATACTGCTTCTGGTTTCCTTTCCTTTCACTGTCAACATCTACCGGCCTGTAACTCAATCTCTTTCTCCTACCTCCATGCTACAAGTATGATTTCATAATAAATTAAATGATCGTGTCCAGACAACCAAGCTGGATCTTTCAAAGAGAATGTTTATTGTCTGTACAAATGAATACATAATTCAATTCCTTACTTAAGAGTCCTAAAGGAAGAATCTGATTCTCCACTTTCCTGGACTGCAGTCAAAACAACCTTGATGGCTCATTGGTATGTAAAATCTTCCTTCTGGTTGCCTATGCTAAGGACAAACATCCAAAGCTCCTCATCACCTGGCCTTATTCTCTCTGCTGAGCTTATTTCTCACTACTTTCATAGACTAGGCTCCTGCCAACCTCTTTTGGTTTAACAAGTCATGCCTCTTCTTTCTTTTGTGATTTTGCTCAAATTTGTTCTTTCTAGAGTATTCTTGGGAACTTTCTGTTAATTGACATTCTAACAGCTGTTCAAGATCTAAGCCAAATACCACTTCACTAATGAAGACTTAACCAGATGCAACTTGTGAGAAATGATGTCTCCCTTCTCAGTATTTTGTAACTATATTTTAGCATTATTGCAAGGATTTTAAACCTTACAATAACCAATTATATTAAGGCAGGGATTTTATTGATTTCATTTTTACTAACTTGTCTATTCCTTTATAGATAGGAAAGACTCAATAATTATTTAACTGAATTTGCTAAAGTAAACAGGTAAGAATCTAGTGCTATAAGTAGATAGAGCAGTTATCCAAAAATTATTATCAAATACCTGCACACCACTTTGTGAAGCAAAATAGATGTGATTACTGCTTTCATAAATCACTGCTCAGATTTATGGGGTTTATGGGATTTTTCTTTATATGTAGAATACAATGTTTAGATTACACTACCTCAGGTTTTTTCCAACTTAAAAGACTCATAAGCAGGACATACTTTCTAATATTAAATACCTATATTAAGGTTAAATATCTGTACTATGTATTATATATAATACATATATGTGTTTTTTCTCATAGGTACTGTAATCTAATTTTTTCTCATAGATACTGTATAATAAAAACATGACAGATCTGAAATTGGATTCTTTTGGTAGCAAAATAATTGTCACTTGCTGGTGAGTATGGTAGTCAAAATTATTATCAGTCATTTGATCCATCTTATTTAGAATTTGGATGAAAATATTGTCCTTCCCTTAAGGAATTAAGAATTTAATGGTGTAAAATCATTAAATTTGAAATTATCCGTGTTTTTGTCAGTTGTCTATAATCTTTGTATATTTTAGCTTCACCATCATATTCAAGTTCCCCTTTATCTAATATGTGTAGTAGTCACCCTTATCTATGATTTCAGTTACTTGTAGTTAACAGTGATCTTGAAATATGAAATGGAAAATTCCAGAAATAAACAATTTCATGCCATTCTGAGCAGCATGGTGGAATCTCATGTCATACTGCTGCATCCTGTCTAGCATGTGAGCCATTCCCTTCCCAGCATTTTCATGCGGTATATGCTACTGTCCCGTTAGCCACTTCACTGCCCTCTTGATTATCAGGTTGACTATCCCAGAATCTCAGTGTTTGTGTTCAAGAAATTCTTGAACACAATGCTTGGGCTTAATTATAGCCCCGAAGAGTGAGAGTAGTGATACTGGCAATTTGGGTATGTCAAAGAGAAGTTCTAAAATGTTACCTTTAAGTGAAAAGGTGAAAGTTCTTGACTTAATAAGAAAAGGGGGACATTTTCAATGCTGATGCTATTGTTAGGGAACAGACAGATGAGGACTGTGGGAACATGAGGTTAAGAGAATAATTCTATAAAAAGGGCCCACGGTGCTGACCCCCACATGTTTTCTTTTCCAAGAAGAAATTCACCTGCAGCCCTGGTCTAAGTGGACAGGACATGTCACATTCCTTAGCAAACTGACTGTTAACTACGGGAGAAATGCAGGCCCAAGATAATGTCGATGGGAGAAACTCAGGAGACTTTTGTGACCATATTCTGAAACTCTGGGAGATAAGGCAAGTTCTTCCTAACCAAAAAATCTGTAAGAATGTATGGTTAAGAATCCAATTAGAGGGCTGGGGCTGTAGCTCAGTGGTAGAGCACTCACCTAGCATGTGTGAGGCACTGGGGTCAATGCTCAGCACCACCTAAAAATAAATAAATAAAATAAAGGTACTTTGTCCATCTATAACTAAAAATATTTTTAAAAAAGAATTCAATTAGAACCAGTCAGTATGGGCCAAGGTGACCTAGAGTTGCCATGACAGTGGGGACTTGAAAATCTGATGTCACCTTTCTCTCAGTCAAGAGATGGACTTGGGGTAGGAATCTCTGGAAACTTCTCTAGGATCCCCAATAAAACTGAAGTGCAAGAGAGGCACACTATCCCTCTCCTTTCTAAGAGGACCCATTTCCTCCCTTGAGAGCATCCCTTTCTCTTTTCCTATCCCTTCAATAAACTCATTCCTGTTACTCTAAGTGACATATCTGAAAACTTTCTGACTTGGTCACAAGAATTGGGGTTTGAAGAGGGGGTACTCATGCCGCCTCAGTTTCTCAGAAGACCCAAGCTCTGTAACACTGTTAAGAGCTATAATAAGAAAAAAATTGGGAAAAATCATAGTAGATAGTGGGTTTGGTACTATCTGTAGTGTTAGACAAATACTGGGGGACTTAGGATATATGCCCACAGATAAGCAGGAGGCTACTGTATTTGATAAAGAGCATTGGGAATGTTTCCAAGAAAAAATAAAGTAATATGTGGAATCTGTTTAACTTTGTTTTTAAATCACTTATTTGCAATAGAAATTATACATGGCACCAATTTTTAAAAATTTTCCTCAACACTCTTATAAAAACAGTATCTACTACCAAGAAATATGGTTTAAAAATATCTCTATAGCTATGAGATTTTCATTAGGCAATTAATCTGATTGTGTAAGATAATAACATCTTATCATTTTAAATCTTTTGAAGTACTTTAAAATGAAAAGGAGGTCTTTGCACACTGTTGGTGGGGATGTAAACTAGTGTAGTCATTATGAAAAATAGTATGGAGATTTCCCCCCCGACATTAGAAATAGAGCCACAATAAGGTCCAACAATCTCACTACTGGGTATATATCTGAAAAATGAAATCAGTATATCAAAAATACATCTGCACTCCCATGTTTATTGCAGTACTATTCATAATATCCAAGAAATGGAAACAACTCAAGTAGTGAATGGATGAAGACAATGTGGTATACCTACACCATGGAATACAACTTAGCCATAAAAATTGAAATTGTTTCATTTGTGATGATACAGATAAACTTGGAGGACATTCTGTTAAAAGAAATAAGTCAGGCTCTAAAAGACACATGCTGCACGATCTCACTTATATGTAGATATGAGTTGATCTCATAGAAGTTGAAAATAAAATGGTGTTTGCCAGAGACTGGGGAGAGTTGGGAAGAGGAAGGGATAGGGAGAGGTTGATTGGTGGTACTAAGTTGTAGTTAGGAGTAAGTTCTTGTATTACTTACTGCACAGTAGGGCAACCATAGATAGCCATAATGTAATATGTATTTCAAAAAGTAGAAGAAAAGATTTTGAATGATTTTATTAAAAAAGGAATGATAAATATTTGAGGAGATAAATATGTTTAATCTGATTTAAACATTCTACAACATATAAATGCATTGAAAAAAATCACATGCTACAACATTAAATTAACAATTTTGTATTTTTATATATCTGTTAAATAGATTTAATTTTAAAAAAGTGAAAAGACAGTGCATTTCCAGCTATGTTCTAACACGGATTATCTCCATTGCTTAAAAACTTCTAGATGACTTCAACATATTAAAAATGAAGAAAAAAATTGTTCTGAGCTCTGTATTCTTTGAGCTAAGAAAAGGGAATAATGCAGATCCAGAAATGTGACATCCCTAATTATTTGATCCTGTTTGGGGGGATGTTTTTGGGGAGAGCATTTGTTTTTTGATTAAACAATCTGGACCTTGCAGGTTCTCTATGGAAATGAAGTAAAGAAGAAAAGCCAAGAAGGCAATGGGGAAGAATTTCTTAAGATCAAAATAAGATCAAGATTAATAATTATATGGTTAGCATTTAAGTATAACCCTTCTTCTATTCTGAGAAAATGATCAGTCTGAGTGAAGGAGGTGCGTCTGTTTATACAGATGTGGAAGTGCTGTCCCAGCTCATTATCCCATCATGATTCATTTAAATCATACTCTCAAAGGGGAGTGATGTGTTGTATTTGTGAACAGGTGGCAGCTTCATCTACTCAGAGAGCAATTACATAGAACAGTATGAGAACAGTCAGGGTGCCAATTCTGGCAGAAAGAGAGGGAGAGAACAAATATGTCCCATGTTACAAAAGCAATGATGATTCAATTCTTCAACAGGACTATTCTTTAAAATAGTATCCAGTGAAATAACTCCCTGCCTAGGTGTATGTCATGTGAAATCCACCTGGATCCCTAATAGGGTAGGGTAGTGATTCTGTTAGTGCATGTAGTAGGAACAAAACTTACCTCCATTATATTCCTGTTTTTTTTTTTTTTTTGCTCTGGGGTATGCTGCTGAGACTCATTTCAAAGAGTGGTGACCCTTAATTGACAAGATTAGACATTAAAATTTGGAAAGCCCTGAGAGATCAGCTCACAACCTGGTTTCATTGTACCCTTCTTCTTTTGATGCACAAAACATTGTTTACCAAAGCCACTGTTTATAGGTAAAGGTATCTGTTCAGTAGAGATTTGCTTATTGAATTATCACCTGGAAGAGTCCAGAAAATGTCCATAGAGAAAGGAGAGACAAGTTTGGTGAATTCCAAATAGGACATTGTGATCAGAAAACGTCTAAAAACTAGGAGCCAGGGACAATTTGAACGAAGAGGACTTTGCATGAAGCTGCCTACAGGTGGAGATAGAAGTCAAACGCTTTCCTGGAATCAGCAATGATTGGATCTGCTGACAATTTAAAAAAAATAGCTTTCTCTAGTCCTTCTCATAAAACCCATTTATACTATAGTTTGTAAATTTTGGTAGGATTTATTTCATAATCTAAGAACATTTCCTACAAGCCCAAGATGAGATGAAGAGAAGGTATTATTAGTCCTTAAGCCTGGAAATGATTTGGATGATGGTAAACAGAATAAAGATATTTAAATATTTCAGCCTTAACTTTTATTTTTTGATTTCTGACACAAAGCTTACTCCCAGGAAGTGAACATATTAGCAATGATCAAAATGCTGTACTTGCTGTGAACATTGAGGAAACAACAAAACTCTTTCATTTTGAAAAAAAATATATTTTTTTCAATAGTTATTTGGGATTCAAATTTTTTCTATTCAGTATGTTGATTTTATATAATCAGCACCATCAGATTTGACAAGCTTAGAGGATATTTAAAATTCATCAGGAATAATTTTGGTTGAATTAATACTGACTTCACTATGATGCTCTCTGAGATTTGAGAAAAAGACAAATATCTAATGAAATTTCCTTATGAAATGAGAGATGTAATTTCAGAAGTAACAGACACTTGGTAGAAATATTTTAATTTTTTTTTTTGTGTGTGTATAACACCAGAGCAGGGAACTTATACTATGGAATATGTTTTTTCAGTAAAATGAACTGAAAAAAAAAGTACTTATCAAAAAAAAAGTACTTTATCAAAGTACTTTAAATTTTGTAAACTGCTAAATTTTCTTTTCCTTTTATGTGGTAATGTGCATAGTGGGTATGGAAATGAGGTGAGAACCTTATAGTTACAACTATTCCTTTCTTAGTTTATCTGGTTCACCTGTCTTAATGTCTCAAGATATGTAGTCAATATCTTTATAGAGCTAGACTTAGGTTTTCTAGTTGGATTCTGTGATAAACACTAATACTTAGCTGCAATATTTTTTTCTTTGGATAAATTCAAAGATTGGTAATGGGCATATTAATAAATTAAAGCATTCCTTTGGCTTTCATATATATTCAGCACTGGATGGACAATATTTTGTATATTTTGTAGGTTAATTCTTTTTATCTTTTCAAATATATGTTATAAATATGCAAATGACACTTTTCTATCATTCCCTAAATGAATATGATTTCTTTTTCTTTTTCTTTTTTTAAAAATATTTATTCATTTATTTTTTAGTTTTCAGAGGACACAACATCTTTGTTTGTATGTGGTGCTGAGGATCAAACCTGGGCCGCATGCATGCCAGGTGAGCACGCTACCACTTGAGCCACATCCCCAGCCCCTCTTTTTTTTTGTATTGTAATTGCTTTTCCCTGTAAGAATTAATTGCATGGAGAACTCATGAAAGCCTTTCTTATTCATTATACAAAAATGGTTTTCATAAATACACAAGTGACAGCATTTTATTTGAGTAATAAATACTAATTTCTACATAGGAGCACAAAAATTTTCCTCAAAAATTTGAGGACTCTCAGAAATCAAGAACCTAGAATTTAATAAGCAATTAACTAAACATCAATGTCTGCAAATTCAATAACTATATCTATCTAGTAAGTATATACTTCAAAAAATTACATTCTAGATGGCAACCAGGGTCTTTCAGCATACCTTGACTTCACAAAGATATACAGCATATATATTCTCACTTTCCTAGTTAGTCTCATCTGTAAGTTGCCTTTCAAATATACCAGGTTAAATGAACTTCTTAATCAGTTTTTGTCTCATAATTATTTATATTTGCATACATGGAAAAGCATAGGTTCCCAATGTCTTCATTTCCACGATGTATTCATAACCTTCTTTCCAACATTCCACTTTACTTTTTAATAGCAGTGAAAACAACTAGGATAACTAGTATTATAATATGAATATATGCATGTATATGAGTATAGACAAACACACAGAGACACACACATAGTTTATAAAATTTTTGGGTAAATATTTCTTGTCCATTTTAAGTAGACATCTAAAACTTTCATGAAAATTAAAGTCTGACTTAACAAATCACTGTTCTTCACACTAGAGATCCATCAAATAATAAAACACACTTTTAGTTCATTTAAATGAGGCAATCGCTGTGGTGAGTCTGGAGACAATTTACTACCATGGAAGGCAGCCAGCTGATTGTGCCAGAGCATTCTGTCTCCATAGTCATTGGAAATCTCTTACATGGCGATATGAGAATCTTTGGTGAGAGTCATCACTGCGTAACCTCAAGAAAAGGCTAGCAGTGATTGGTCACATTTAGAATCTATCAAGCTGTTTACAAATTAATCTACTAATATATCTTCCATGAGTATAATTGGGAAGGAAGTCAGGCAGGCTAATGGATGTCTCCAGGATTTCCCTGTTCCCCTGAATTTGGCATCTGCCTCCATATCTATTTTTCTTCAGTTGTATTGTTACCTGCTGAAGATTTCTTTTTAAATATATTTTTTAAATCCTCGATTTAAAAATAGTACATTGTTTGACTTATATCTAATTCCCATTTTATCCACTTATGTATGTCAAGATAAAACAAAATTATACAGCACTATATAAGATCTTTTATATTTTAACAGTCTCAACCTGGGATGCATTTCTATTCTTCTTTCTGTAGCTTGAGATGATTACAATTTTTCATTTCGGGCTTTCACTTTTCTAGAGCCAAATGACTGTGTTTTTTCATAAATGGTTCATGAAATGATCATCCAATTTTATGATCACATTAATCAGAGTAATTTATACTTCTGGAATCCAGAACACGTGTAATGATAAGTACTGTGTGTTATGTTGTTCAATCATCAGAACAACACCCTTGACATAAGTTCCATTTTAAAGAGGAGAAAATCAAGGCACAGTGAATGATCTGCCCCACGTGTTCAGTGGCTCTCCAGTTCTCCTATTCGTTGGCTGATGGATGCCAAAGCTTTCTTTTTAAACAATGATTCTCAACCCCTGCAGTTGTCTGGAGCTCTTTGCTGGCTCCTCTCTAAGGTTTTCCTGCACTGATTTTCCCTGATACGATTCTGTAGTTATACCTGGTTCTTTCCCAATCCTCTTTCCAGTCTAGTTATGAGTTCTTTTTCACCTCACCAATCCCTAGGGATTATGTGGGAGTAAACAGTAAGTCTGGGAGTACACAGGGCCCTGTTGACAGGTGTGTTATTAGATGGCCAGATAACTGGAAGCTGGGAAATTAGTCCTAATGCTTCTGACAGGGGAGGACAGGAAATTGTACTCCCTCAGTCCTGTTGATTGTAACTGCCTGGAGTTCTTGCTGGGACACAAGGCAGAAACAATAATTGTTGATATTTGATTTGCCTTGGTGGCAAACTGGAGTTGTATTCCATTGAAAATGTTTGTTATATATGAATATAACAGATTGTTTGATGAAAGGTTGGAATAGGGTTAAGGGAGGGAAAGTTCACTTTGTTGTCTTTCCCTTCCTCCAAACCTGGTGTGAAATTCCACTTGGCATGCTTTCTAAAATTCATCCTGAGTAGTACACACAATGATACAGAGTGTATACAGGAAGCAAAATTCAACAGAGTACCTTTGGCTGCCACCCATGCTTACATAGAAGAGGAAATGGGCCATTATCCCACTCTCTACTTGCTGAACTTTGGCTACCATCACTGTGAGAACAATACTTATCATCATCTCACTTCATTCAAACTACCGTATTGTTTTCAAGGCACAGTATGAGACAACAGGAATAAGACCCAAGCAAAACAAAAACCTTACCTACCACAGTCAGGCAGCTCTTAAGTCTAAGAGAAAAATAACTTTACTAAATCAGGTGTGCTTGATCATTGGTAGCATTTGGAGAAAAAGTGATTAATGATATGGGAGTGATAAACCTCCAAGATTTACTCCCTTAAGGGTCTATAAAATTCCTTAAATCATAAAATTTTTAAGTGAAAAAGGACACTAGAATTTGTCTAATTCATAGACAATTTTTTGAGTCTATGAACATTCGGAATACAGATATACAGAAATTCATTACCAAGGGTATTAAATCCATAGCCTGGCATTCAATAGTAAAGGTCACAACCAAGACCTGGACCAAGGTCTCTGTATGCTATAACATCTTTCTCATATTTTACATGCCTAAATATTGCTCTTCATGTTCGGTAATAGGGAATGTGAGTAGTTACGCATTTGATCATTGTTAGTTTTTGCTTATTCACATTTACTGTAACCCATTTATAAATTTTTCTACCACACAATTTTAGTCCTGTGCCAAACTTCTCCATGATGGAGTGCAAATCGTGCCACCTCCAACTTCGTTCATACCAACATTATTTCATTATAATTCAAATACTATCATTATATTCCCTCAACAGTAGTAAAGAGGGATTATTTCCATATGGAGGAAATGGGGGAAGCTCTCAGGGAGAGTTTTTTTTCTTTTTTTAACTCAGAATTCAAGAGGAGAGGAAGATTTCTAGAAGGAGTAAGAGGAGAAATATGAACATAATGTTTTATGTGCTCAGGTGTAGGACAATGCCTGACCCACGTGGGTGTTAAGTGGTAAAAGGCAGAGTTATAAAAACCTACTCCACTAGAAGAAGAAAGAGGGAAGAAAGATGGAGAGAATTAAATGTGTGTGGGGGATATGTAGGAGAAAGAGGGGAGGAGACAGAGAGAGGAGGAGAGGAGGAGGGGGAAGAGGAACTGAGAGAGAGAGAGAGAGAGAGAGAGAGAGAGAAAGAGAGAGAGAGAGAGAGAAGACAAGAGAAAAGAAAAATCTGGAATACATCAGAGAGACAAAGCAGGCATTTCCACAATTAGTGAAAGAATCACCCTTAGTGAGAAAATAGTTTGGTTTGTGAGTACATCTGTGCATTATGAAATATTTTAGTGGGTCATTTAACAGTGAGATTATAGTCAAATTGACGCTAGGTTCTAGAAGGATCTGGTATAACAGTGTGTTAAAAAGCATATATAACTACACTGTCTTTAAAAGTATAAGCCAAAAAGAAAAACCCTTTCAGAGAAATTCAATTGAATTCATATGATAAAGCCAGTAGCAGAAATGAGCAATGACAAAAAAAATACTAATACTGCAAGGCCAATTAAGTTTTGCTTATAAATCTAATAACATTCTAAAATGCCAGAATAATAGTATGATAAAATTAGTATCATTAAAGTCCCCATTTAACCAAAGACACAAAATTACTTTAAATAGCAAAATTAGTTCATATCTAGGGTTAGCATGCAGAAAACCTCAGTCCTGTGCTGATGGCTTGTTCTGTTGAACATTGGGTGAAGGGCAATCATACAATGTGACGTGACGGAGACGCTTTTGGAAATCAATCACAATGAATTCTCCAAGAAGCTCTTTGAATTTAAAACAGGGTGACCCTGTATAAAACTAAGACTTAACATTCTAAGTCTTAGTTTATTTAATCAGCAAAATGGAGATTAAAATGTTTAAAGATCTCTTTTTTGTGATATTTAATAAAATAAGTTCTGGAAAATATCTAGCTCAGTGCTTGGTGCACATATTATGTGCTCAGGTATAAACTGTCTTTTTTTCTCCTGACTTCATGTAAGAACGGATATTCATTTGTTGTTTTTTTAAACTGACAAAAAAAAAAAATTAAAAACCTCAGGAATCTGGGTTACCTAGTCAAATTGGGCTGGAGAAATAACTTTAATTTTTTTAATATTTATTTATATATTTATTTTTATTTATTTATTTATTTTATGTGGTGTTGAGGATCAAACTCAGTGACTCATGGGTGCCGGGCAAGCACTTTACCACTGAGCTACAACCCCAGCCAGGTAACTTCAATTTTTAAGGATATTTGTCTTTAATATTTAAAAAAAAATGCAAAACATTCAAATAGTATACACCATGCCTCCTATCAAATGCCTGTATATCTATTCCTTTAGGATTATTTTTATCGATGTTACAATAAGTAGTCAGAGTCTAGTAGGTTATGGGTTAGTGTAAGAGATTCAATATTTCAAATGGCAAAACGGAATATGAGTCTTATATATATGCGAACACGTGCCACATAAAAATCTTCCACTGTCATCCACCACAATGCCTTGACATTACTATCACCCCAAATAAGACACAATGAGAGGAGAAGAGGAAAAAAATCTGTGAATACATATCTCGAATTGGAAATTCTGAGGAGCTTACAAACTTGGGTGTGGCAGAAGAAATCCCAAAAGTAGGGGACAGGGTAAACATTCCACAAACATGGAACTTTGCTGGCCTAATGACTTCTTGACTATCTGCCTCTGACATTTGTGCTCTAGAAATATAGCTTTGTGCTTTAGCTTCCTTTGCAGTGAGACCATGAAAGCTTGGTCTCAGTCTATGTGAACAGGAGGACATGGTTTCATAGTTTCCAATACGAACAGGAGGCAGCAGAGCTGAATCCTCTCTCTGTAGGTAACTGTGGCCATTGGGGTATGAATGTCTCCCTGGGTGGATTGTAAAGCCTTTGGCTCACCCTCCAGTTTTAATGGCATTTCTTGCATCTTCCCTGGAAAATTGGTGTTTGTTTTTGAAATACATTAAGGTCAACCGGGACACGGTGCTGGAGGGAGCTCTGTCACGTGGGGTGAGTCAGGGTCTGAAGGAAAAAACACAAACTGGGCTGCTACCCCATATATCTTTCCCACTTGAGTGTAGCAACTTGATTCTGAGCATCGCACCAAATCCTCTCCCCACAACAACATGCCTTTATATTTTAGGGTCTGCTGGCTGCACCTTGTCAGTCACATGTCATTTGGAAGCCAATGACAGAAGCACAGGCGCCCACCACAGATGTTGGTCCCACACCTGCACTCCATTGCTCCAGGCCCAGTTCCCTGCTGGCTCCTACTCAGTGGCATCTCTGTTCTTCACCATGGTTATTAATTCCACTCAGTCAAAAAGGGCACTCACTGGTTCAGTCATGATGGGCAACAGGAGATCTAAAGGTTCTCCAGGGATTTCTGGTCATGGCATTCTCAAAAACTTCATGGTATTGGCCTTGCCATATTTCAACAATGAAGAAGTTGGCACTGTGGGTTTTGATTCATTCAGGAGCCATTAAGTGTTGAGGAATCTCCTTTCAGTAAAAGCTCTGGAGATCACATGCAGGCAAGGCTTTTCAAGGAGTGGCGAAAGGTCACAGGAATCCAGGCCCATTGGGGTGTAAAATATGAGGTTCATGTGAGTTTTGGCTCTCAACTATAGCTGAAAAGGCTTTAACAGCAAAATCATGTGAAATCCTGGCTGAGATTCCCAGTGCTGTGGAGAAAGCCACCCTTGGCCTAGATCTCGGTTTCCATCATTATAGGCAATAATCAACCAGTGGAGAGAGTCCATCTGAAATCCTTATTCCCAATATTTAAGAATGTCTGTTTCCCATCATAACTCAGTATATGCTTAATTTTTCTCAGTCCCACAAATAGAGAGCACAGGGGAAAGGAAAAAGAATAGAAATAGAAACATGTAGTAAATATGAATTCTGTCATTTAAAAAGAACATTGTGTTTTGGTTCTTCCCAACTCATTTTTTGTAACATTGCAACAAATAAAACTATAGTGGTGGAACTTGAAATTCAATCTGAGGAGCTTAAGTTCTTGTAAGCTATATAAAGCCAAAAGTTGGTATAAAAATCCAATATTCCCAGCTCCACTTGATAGCTGAGGAAAGCTTATAAAGGAGAAGCAATGACAAAGCATTGTAGATAGGTGGGCGGTTAATTGAGGAAGAGCAGCGGAAGCTTCCTCCAAGGACCCAGTTGCTTCCCTATGCCACAGTAGAAGAGGATTCTACATTTACTCTGAGATTTCCAGAAATAGGGGCTTCCTACTCAACCCTCATTCAGATGAGAAGTAATCGATTAAACTTTTGGTTTTGTCCACAAAGTTAGAGACAGCAATGTATACTCATGTAATTAATCTTTCACTGACCAAGCAGTGTAAAACATAAGACTTGTATGGACATTTGAAGATATTTGAAGAAATATCTGGATAAGTGCAGAATGAAGAGATTCAGTAAGGTGGGGAGGGGTGAGAAAAAACAAGATGGAAATAGCAAAGCAAGATGTTGGTGGAAGCAGCAGTATTGAAATTCACAAAAGAAACCTTTTAAAAACACAGCAACAAATTTTCAAAGCAATATGATTATAGTCCAGAAGGCTATCTTAGACAATAATAACAAAAACAAAAGCAACCAATTTTAGTGGAAACATTTTATAGTTTGGAGAAAAGACACTGTGATATAAATAAAGACTGGAAACAATTAGTGTATTTGAGGACAAATTTCAGAGAACTACTACAGAGATTAAAAATAAGAAAGATACCATCCCTTTTATTGATTCTTGATTTTAATTCTTGCACTATAGGAGTCTTATTAAGGAAGTTGGGGCCTAACCCCACATGATGGAGATTAGGGCCTACTTTTTCTTCTATTATTAGATGCAGGTTTCTGGTTTTATTCCTAGATCCTTGATCCATTTTGAGTTGAATTTGTGCATGGGGAGAGAGAGCAGTTTAATCTCATTTTGTTGCATAAGGATTTCCAGTTTTTCCAGCACCATTTGTTGAAGAATTCATCTTTCCTCCAATGCATGTTTTTGGCATCTTTGTCTAATATAAGATAAATGAATTTTGTGGGTTAGTCTCTGCATCCTCTATTTTGTAAAATTGGTCTACCAGTTTGGTGCCAATACCATGCTATTTTGTTAGTATTGCTCTGTAGTATAGTTTAAGTTCTGGTATAGCGATGTCACCTGCTTCACTCTTCCTGCTAAGGATTGCTTTAGCTATTCTGGGTCTCTTATTTTTCCAGATGAGTTTCATGACAGCTTTTCCTATTTCTATGAAGAATGTCATTGGGATTTTGATTGGGATTGCATTAAATATGTATAGTGCTTTGGTAGTATGATCATTTTGATAATATTAATTCTGCCTATCCAAGAGCAAGGTAGATCTTTCCATCTTCTAAGCAGATAGAGCATTAATCTCTAGGTATATAAAGAAATCAAAAAGCTAAGCACCAAAAACAAAGCAAAACAAAAATCAAACACAAACCAAATCAATAAATGGGCCAAGGACCTGAAGAGACACTTCTCAGAAGATGATATACAATTAATCAACAAATACATGAAAAAATTTTCATCATCACTAGAATTAGAAAAATGCAAATCATAACCATTATAAGATTTCTCAGGGAACAGAATGCATGTTAGAATTGAGTTCAATTCTCTTCAGTTATGTCTACAGCAGGCATCTGTCCTGACTCCATAACACCATTATGCTGAAACAGCTTCTCTGGCTTCTGTTCTTCCTGGTTTCAGAATGTTAAAAGACCTCTTTTTTTTCAATGTTGTCTCCATAATATTATTTATTTATTAATTTCTTATCTCCTTATTACTCATTTATTATTTCCATTGTCTCATCAATTCTGCTTTTGGACTTCCTTCCATGTGTCCAGTCAGAGGAACGTTCTAGACAAAAAAAAAATTAAAAGGAGAATCAATAAGTTTTCTTGCAAAAAGTTTGCATGGGAGCCTCCAGAAGCATTGGCTCAAGAAAAGGCATAATGAGTTTTTGTTGTTGTTGTTGTTGTTGCTGTTTTTTAATGTCATAAGGCTGAGTCTGGGGCTCAGTGGTAGAATGTTCACCTGGAAATCATGAAACACTGGGTTTGGTCTTCAGCACCATATAAAAATAAAGGTATTATGTCCACCTACAACTAAAAAGTACATATAAAAATATTACCACAGTATGGCCACTTATAAACTTATAGAATGAGCTTTTAAAATTATTCTTCCTATTGTTCTAGTGACACTACTTGTAAGAATTTATTTATTGATTATAAAATATGTATGCTGACAATAATATATATAATTAATATAATAATATAATAAATTAATATACATAAAACATATATACCAACAATAATAGTATCAACCATAGAATAACTAAGTTTTATTAGCAACTTACCACATGCCAACAACTATGAAATTATTTTCATATGTATCCTAATTTTATTAACATAAAAAGTATATGATAAAATACTATTACTTTCAAAATTTTACAAATAGCAGAAGTGACTCACTTTTCACTCAATTGTTTTATTATAAATGTTGATAACAATACTCTAAGGAAATAATTTAAGAATCTGCATACTTAACATTAAATGAGACAGAGAAAGAATATTTATGTACAGTGTCTGAGAGGTAGGAATTAAATGTGAAATAAATGATTAAATATTTACTTTTGTGTATATGCAGAAGCAGATAACTTGTTTGCTTGATCGATATACTATATTCTATTAATTATATTCTGAGTATACTTCATTAATGCTTAATGCAATATAATTCGACTGACTAAAGCATTATACCAATGAATGTGCCTACATAAAAGAATACTATGTTACAGGCAAAATGATTAGCTATGGTTTTTCTTCAATGATAGTATTATAAATTGTTTTCATCTTTTCTGTGTAAACCAGATTCTTTATGAGCCACATATATATTTTATTAAGTTTAAATAAGAATCAAATATTATGAGTACATGTTTAATTATATATATATATATATATATATATATATATATATATATATATAGTCTATGGAAGTGATATTTGGCATCTACACTGAAATCAAAATCAAAGTGACAAACTGAGAAAATCCTATTAGATCAGTAAGATACCAGGAAGAAATCTTAGCATAAACATGCTTATAAATTTTTCTCTGGCCAGAATATTTGAAATCAGGAGCTCAGTGCAACTAAGTCACATAATACAAACCTTCTATTTACATAGTAAATAGGCAACAGGTCTCACTGCAACATTTCTTGCAAAGCATGTGTACCCTCCATGACAAATGATGGTGATGACCCCTAAAGGTACTGGGTAATGTTTCTGATTTTGTATTCCAAGACAAACTGCACATCAGAATTATTGGGCTGAACATGGTCATGCTAGAATATTTATTCAAAAGAAATTTGGCAATTTTAAGGTAATGTTCCCAAGTCTTGTAAAAATAGGTACCTGCTAGAACACAGCTTTATATTTTAAAAATAATATCTAAGATATTTCTGGGGTGTTGCAATGTCTCCAGATGGGTATCATGTTCAGAATCATCAATGAGAGGGAGCCTGTGGTAGAAGACAAAAAAGAATAGAAGCAATGGCAGGGGGTGGTCTTGTGAGAATTTAAAAATCACAGCATATTTTTGATAAGCCTAAACATGAAGACAAATTTTGGACCCCAAGATAACTGAGCATAAGAAAATAATAATTACTTAGAGTTACTAAATGGAAAAAAAAAAAACTCAAGAAAGACACATAACATTCCCTTCTTTGGTATCAAAATTTCAGTGTCTAGGGAAAAAAATCTCTAGTTCTTAAACTATGAAGAAAATAATTCCACTATTAGTATCTGCCAGGGCAGGTATTTTCATATATTCACCCTTGTCTCTTTTCATTGGAATTTTTTCATTTATTTACAGTGCATCTCCCATAGATATACATAAAATTTGGCTAGGAAGTTCAACCAAAACACTGACAGATAATGATTCAGCTTATTGATTTTCTCTCTCCTACCACAGCCTGTAGTTCACCATCATAGACTTTTCATATGAAACTCATAGATGGCTTCTTCATTTATTTATCAGTCTCTATAATGACAAGAAATCTACAGGTTTCTTCCCTAAATCATCTCTGCCTCAAAGTAGTACCAGAATGTAGGAGGTGGTTTTTACTGGGTGGTTGCTGCTATTG
Organism: Urocitellus parryii; assembly: GCF_045843805.1. Taxonomy (NCBI): domain Eukaryota; kingdom Metazoa; phylum Chordata; class Mammalia; order Rodentia; family Sciuridae; genus Urocitellus; species Urocitellus parryii. Next base: position 1,464,844 of record NW_027553327.1, read on the forward strand.
CTGCTACTCTAAGATGATATAACCATGTATCAGAGGTGATTTTGATACAACCCTGTTATTGAAATATTTGATCTTTGAATTTATATTTATGAAACATTATCTCCAACCCCTTTTTTCCCTACAGCCATTTTTCCCCTAGTATACCAGTTTCTTTTTTAGAACACACCCTGGCACATGGTGGCTCCTTTATTAGAAATGCTGTTTCCTGCTGTGGCTTTGTGACCACATCCTTTTGTACATGAAAGGATGCTGCATCCTTAAATACATCTTCCTTAATTGTCCCATGTAAAGTAGCATCTTATTTTTTTACCCACTTCTTCCCCTTGTTTACATCTTTTATAGGACATTTTAGACTATTTAATCATATGTACTCATTCTTGTTGACCAATAAGTTTATAAAATTGTGTATTTGACTGCAATTAATGACCCAGGTAGGCAGAAATTTTGTCTGTTGCTGTGGCCCGCACAGTGTTTATTCACTTTTCTGAATGGGGCAGCAAGAAGATTGGAAATACAAAAACAAACAAACAAACAACAACAAAAACAACAACAATAAAAAAAAACAAACACAAAATATATAGAAAGCAGGACCTGGTGGATCAACTATACTCCTGATAGGAGAGAGACTGACCAGAGCAGGCTCTGCACATTTATTATATACATTTAAACATCAAAAGGATTTATTGTGAGAAAGCTTCTTCAAGATAAACAAAAATGAAGTTTGTGAGTGAAACAGACCAATTAAAGCATATCAGCCTGTCCCATATCTCTTCTACCTCTAGGCAGCTGGCATTTGAACTCTAGGCTATTGAAGTAATAATTTCCCTGAAAGCCATATAATTTTTTTCTTAACATGGGCCACCTCAAATGGGCATTTTTCTTGGCACCTTTACACCAGAAACTCCCAAGGGAGGTGTCACCACGGTCCAGGACAGTTCAAAGCCATAATTTGTTCATTGCTCCAGACATCTCCTCCTTTTTTATTTTTTTACTGCAAGTGATGGGCTATTATTTTAAGTTCCCAGATGTCTTGTCTGAAGATACAGAAACCTATTATCATAACAGAAAAGAGAATTAGTAGCATATATATGATTCCAAAAATGTATCAGGTGGAATGTTTTAACATATTTCTAGAATCAAAGCCATTCAGCATATTTCCAGGCTCAAAGCCATTTAAAAGCAAGTGTCACATGATCCATGAGGTTGTTCCTGATTTCCTGGATATCCCAGATGTGATGATGTAACTGCATAGCATCTAGACTGTCATTATTTCTCTGCCAAATGCCCATTAAATGATTCTTACCCTTTGTCCAATCCCACTGGAAAGCATTATATTTGGCTTCTGTAATACAAACAAATTTGTACCCAGCATGGCATCAAAGTCTGTTTAAATTTGAGTGCTGCAAGTTTATTTCCTATAGTTATTACAGTAGCTTCCAAAGCATTTAATATAGTCATAATCTCAATCTTTTCATCAATATTTACCTGACTGTGTAGGGATTTGGAAGTATTTTGTGCTAAATTATTAAGAAAATTAGCATTTTGAATATCTTGGGACAAGGATACAGGAGATGTCACAATAGATACCAAAATAGATATCAAAGTGACTATTCCAAATACAGTAAGACCAATAGCATGCCAGGGTCTACTTAGCTGGCTATGCATCTGTTGCAGGACTTGAACTCCAGCATCAAAATATCATGGCTCTGAAATATTAGCTGAGAGTCAAACAAAGGAGGGTTGGTATAACACAAGTACTCACTTTCTTCTCTTATACCTTGTGATACAATTGGTCAGACTACATCCTTGACAAGTTATTTGATATCTTTCTCCTATTGTTTTTACTTATAACTTTCCAGAAATTTAAACATATAGAGGTTGGGCACAGTCCTGAAGGTCATAGCAAGAAGCCACTTTACAAGCTATCTCCTATCTATAAAGTCATGGATGGGGCCATCTGTATAATTGATCAAATATAAGGCAGCTATTAAATGTCAAAGATCTTTTTGCATGCCACCTTCATTGAAAATCAGGACATTACCAGCAAATCCTCCAGGAGTCATGGAATCGTGATGTAGCTATCTCTTATCAATTCTGGGAGACCAACCCAAAATAAATCCACTACTACCAGGAACTTTATGCTGCACTGGCAAGACATCTGCACATTCTATCCATTTAGGAAAGATACCAAATTCTATTGTATAATGATTAGGGAAGTAAGGTATTGGTGGATGCTCCATTGGAAACACTGGCTTTTCATTGGGAAGTCCCATTTTTCTAATTGTCTGGACAGATGATTTTAAGTCCCAGGGGCCAATATTATTGACTTCCCTGGCTCCTCCATATGCTATCTTTTTCTATGACGCTACTTTTAAACAGCCAGCAGGTTGATCATGTGACCAACATTAAGTGAATTCCAACTATATCTAGTATAATTAAATCCAATGAACACATGCCATGTGTTTATCCATTAAGTCATTAAGTGTTTATCCTCCCATCATATGAGTATCATTAGTGAATACTGGAATGAATTCTCCAATCCACACAGCTGGGTATACTAAAGGTGGATCTGGGAAGTAAGTCCAGGGAATTTCTCCAAGAACTCTACTTACCTGACAGCTCAATAAAGCCAGCATAGCCACAAACATAGTGGTTGAAGACTTAGTACCGCAGTGTCATTTGACTATCTGCTCAGCCTAAGGTGTCATGTTTTTCAGTTATTGGAACTGTGGCTCTAAATCTTCCATAGTAATGGTGAACATCATTTGCACATACCCAGATAGGACAAGCTGTATCTTCTGGAAAATCACAAGAACTGCTTCTGTCCCATATTATTAAGGAATCTGGTCCATTCCTTTGTCCTGTTTGTAAGTTTCTCTGCCCGACTAAGCCTGACAGGTCTGCTGCGGTAGGAGTCATTGTGTCACTCAGTAACAATACAGCATTTAACATCACAATTAAAAAATTTAAAACAAATAGAGGATGATTCAAACATTTTTGTGGAGTTCTATCTCCCAATTTTTGTTTTTGTAAAATTATTGAAAGCAATAACTGGTATAAGATGGAACACTGTTAGTTTTAAACTATAGAAGACAGCTCAGCACTATAAATTATTTAAATAGTGAGAAATGACTTAATGAGTTCTTTTACTTGGCTAGGAAAATTAGCAAAAGTCGCCTGAATCTGAACTCCCAGAAACTCTGTTTGCAGTGAGGACACAGAAACAAAAAAAAAATCTCAGACCATTTTTATTAATCAACTTATGAAAACACACCCAATGTTTAAATATATTTCTTTATGGAATTTAAGACATTAAATGTGCTTGATTTTATATTTAGCAGCTGATGTTTAGCACTTTAACTTTGTAAATTAATTAGATGTCTCCTTTAACAAGTACATTTATGAAGATTAATACCATTTATGTTAAATATAATTTAATTATTTTAACTATAAAAACCAAGATATCAAAAAAATGCAGTTAATAATATTAACCATCTCTTTCCTGTTGATGAAAAATGTTAGAAGCAATGGATATTACATTTTAAATACTTTATAAAAACCAACACCTTATTAATTGTCTGACGACCTGGAAAAACTCATGAGTTAGCAATGTTAAAGTTTCCTTTATTTTTATCTGTTTACCCAATTTAAACTGAATTTCTTTTTAAATCACTTAAGTTTAAATATATTTTTAATTTTAATTTTAATCTATAAGCACCCATTTATCTATATTGCAATTTTTGGTAACACATACATAATATATCAACCCAGACAAAATCACAAGTGCATACATACACAAAACATAGAATTTATACCTTTTTATAAGTGGAGCTCCACAGCTAGAAAGAAATGTTATAGACTTTTATTAAAGCCTCTGTTAAGTTTAACCTGTTATAAATTAAAATAGAGCCAATTAGACATTTACATTGTGAATTAATTATAGAGCAGGTCTGTGAAGATGGAAATGCCATATGTAATATCTAACAATTAAGAGGAAACTCAAAAAAAGTTTTTAGATTGCTGGCTTTTATCCTGATGATTATCAGAACTACTCCCCAAAACACCATCCCTAGAAAAACTGGCCTTTGAACAAAAACAGAATATAAATTTTCCATAGCTGGATAAAATAAAACTGATTAGAAAAATACATGAATTTAGGTACATAAGATCAAAAGTGAATTCACCATGAAATCATAAGCTCAAAATGTTTTTTGTTTGTTTTTAATTAAAGGAAATCCTATCTACTCCAGTAAAAGGGCACACAGAACCCTTTATCAACTCAAAGTTTACTTTTATCTTAGATTAGCATCAGTTTAGATATTCAAAAGAATCTAGGAGCCTGCAAAATACTCAGAAAAAGTTTTTAAGAAAAGGAAAACTCATCCATTTAGAACCTTTCCAAGGTTCTTTCCTGGTACTATGGTATTAGAGAGAGACTTGTTAACAAAACAGGATGGTAAGACAGCCAGTTCCTTTAGCCAGCCAAGTCAGAAACAGCTTGAATTTTAAAAGAGACACCTTTTTCCTGTTGTTTTAAATCTTGCAGGATTCTCTAAAACCATGCTGCAATAGTTTATATTTTTTTCTGGAAACTCTATCCTGAGGTTTTAACCAAGGAGATAAATTGTCCATTTATATTTGCCTGTAATTTGCACTCATGTATAACTCAATGCTTACTACATTGGTAGCATGGACGCATCTCTGTTTTCTTCATTGTTCATCTCTGTTTTGATCAAGTATTCATTGAGCCTCTACAATGTCCCAAGTTTTTTTCTAAGAACTGGGACACATTAACCTTCATCAGGACAGAGTTCTTATGGATCTTATAGCATTTTGTCTGTATACTCCATAATAGGTCACTAATATACACATCTTGTTAAATATACAAAAGAATATTAGTTTTCATTTATTTTCTTAAATGGAGCAGATATAGATACATTAATTAAGACAACACAATAAAGCATTGTAGATTATTCTGGGGTGATTCTGGAACTCTATAAAGGGTTGGCATACCCTCTGGCAAAATACTTTATGTTTTCAGATAATTATTTCACAGAGAATATTGCAGTACTCTTGATAATTAACAAGTTTTTTTCAATAGAAATTTAAATTGTGGTCTGGCAAGAACTACATATTCTTATTGACTATCAGAACCTGTTTCTTTTGAAATGATGTATTCCTGGGGGAAGAATTTGAATATTGAATGATTTTTAATTGATTTTTTAAAAGAAAATTCTTCTATTGGGAAGAATTTACATATTTAATGCATTGCATGGTGCATTAGTTTCCTTTGCTGTGTAACAATTCGCCACAGATTTAGGAGCTTGAAACAACACACATTTAGTATCTCACATGTTCTATCATTTAACTGTTTGAGTGGTCCTCATAAAGTCTTCTGCTTGGGTCTCCAAGGCTGAAATTAATATGTTGGCCGCACCTGGAGTCATATCTGTGGACAGGTCCTCTCCCAACCTAAGGTGGTTATGGGCAGAATTCAGTTTTCAGCAGCTGAAAGACTGAACTCCTGTTCCTTTTTGTTACATATTGGTCAGAATATTTTCTCAGCTCCTAAGTCTGGCCATGAACACAGGACTTCACAACATGGCTTTTTCTTCTTTAAGAATCAGCAGGAGAGTTTTATTTTCATTTTGCTACATATGGATGTCCAGTTTTGTTGCACCATTTGTTGACTAGGCTTTCTTTTCTCCAGTGAATGTTTTTGGCACCTTTGTTTAGAATGACATAACCATATTTATGTGGGTTTGTCTCTGTGTCCTCTATTCTGTACTATTTTGGTGCAAATACCATGCCATTTTTATTATTACATCTCTGTAGTATAGTTTAAGGACTCATATTGTAATGCCTCCTGCTTCACTTTTCTTGCTAAGGATTGCTTTAGCTATTCTGGGTCTCTTATTTTTACAAATAAATTTCATGATTGCTTTTTCTATTATTTTAAAGATGTTATTGGAATTTTAATAGAAATTGTATTAAATCTGTATAATGCTTTTGATAGTATGGCCATTTTCACAATATTAATTCTGCCTGTCCAGGAGTATGAGAGATCTTTCCATCTTCTGATGTTTTCTTCAACTTCTTTCTTTAGTGTTCTGTAGTTTTCATTATAGAGGTCTTTCACCTCTTTTGTTAGATTGATTCCCAGGTATTTTACTTATTTATCTATCTATTTATTTACTTTTTGAGGCTATTGTGAATAGAGTAGTTTTCCTAATTTCTCTTTTAGTGGATTCATTGCTGATGTATAGGAATGCAAGTGATTTGTGGGTATTGATTTTATATCCTGTTACTTTGCTAAATTTATTTATTATTCTAGAAGTTTTCTGGTGCAATTTTTTGGATCTTCTAGCTACACAATGATATCATCAGCAAATAGTGATAGTTCGAGTTCTTCTTTACCTATTTGTATCACTTTAATTTCTTTCTTTTTTCTAATTGTTCTGGCTAGAGTTTAAAGGATGATGTTGAAAGAGAACATTTTTTTTGTTCCAGTTTTAGCAGGAATGCTTTCAATTTTTCTCCATTTAGAATGATGCTGGGCTTGGGTTCAGCATATATAGCTTTTACAATGTTGAGGTATGTTCCTACTATCCCTAGTTATTCTAGTGTTTTGAACACAATGTTGTGCTATATTTCATCAAATAATTTTTCTGCATCTATTGAAATGATCATATGATTCTTTTTTTAAGTCTATTAATATGATGTATTATGTTTATTAATTTCCATATGTTGAACTAACCCTGAATCCCTGGGATGAATCCCACTTAATTATGGTGCAATATCTTTTAAATATATTTTTGTATTCGATTTGCCAGATTTTTATTGAAAAATTTTGCATCTATGTTCATCAGAGATATTAATCTGAAATTTTGTTTGCTTGATGTGCCTTTGTCTTGTTTTGATATCAGGGTGATATTAGCCACATAGAATGAGTTTGGAAGGGTTCACTCCCTTTCTATTTCATGGAATACTTTGAGGAGTATTGCTGTTAATTCTTCTTTGAAAGTCTTGTAGAATTTGGCTGAGAATCCATCTGGTCCTAGTCATTTCTTGGATGGTAGACTTTTGATGGCATTTTATATTTCATTACTTGAAATTGATCTATTTAAATCATGTATGAGCTCCTCATTGAGTTTGGTAAGTCATATGTCTCTAGAAATTTGTCAATGTCTTCAATATTTTCTATCTCTCACCCTGCACAAAAATCAACTAAGAATGGATCAAAGACATAGGCACTAGAACAGAGACCCTGCACCTAATAGAAGAAAAAAATAGGCCCTAATCTTCACCACATTGGCCTAGAATCTGACTTCCTTAACAAAACTCCTAAAACACAAGAAGTAAAACTAAGAATCAATAAATGGGATGGATTCAAATTAAAAAGCATTTTCTCAGCAAAGGAAACAATTAATAAAGTGAGAAGAGAGCCTATAAATTGGGAGAAAATTTTCACCACATGCACCTCTGAAAAAGCATTAATCTCTAGGATCTATAAAGAACTCAAAAAACTTAACATCAAAAAACAATTAACCCAATCAATAAATGGGCTATGGAACTGAACAGGCACTTCACAGAAGAAGAAGTACAATTAATCAAAAATATATGAAAAAGTGGTCAACGTCTCTAACAATTACATATATGAAAATCAAAACTACTCTAAGATTTCATCTCACTCATGTCAGAATGGCAATCATCAAGAATATAGGCAACAATAAATACTGCCGAAGATGTAGTGAAAAATGTAAACTCATACATCGCTGGTGGGACTGCAAATTGGTGCAACCACTATGGAAAGCAGTATGGAGATTCCTCAGAAATTGGGAATGGAACCACCATTTGACCCAGCTAACCCTCTCCTTGTTTTATACCCAAAGGATTTAAAATCAGCATACTATAGTGTCACAACCATATGAATGTTTATAACAGCACCATTCACAATAGCTAGAATATGGAACCAATCTAATTATTCCTCAATAAATGAATGGATAAAGAAAATGTGGTAAATATACTCAATATATATAAATATACTCAATATAGCTGAGTAATATTATTACTCAGCTTTAAAGAAGAGTAAAATTATGGTATATGCCAGTAAATGGTTGGAGTTGGAGAATATCATGCTAAGTGAAATAAGCCAATCCCACTAAACTAAAGGACAAATGTTTTCTCTAATATGCAGATACTAATTCACAATAAGGTGGGGGGGGGCACTAGGAAAGAACAACATTACCTTACATTAGGAAGAGGGAAGTGATGGGAGGGAAGGGAAGAGGATGTCGGGATAGGAAAGAGTAGAATGAAACAGTCATTATTACTGTATGTGTATATGTGACTGCATGACCAATGATTCTGAAACATGTATACTCAGAAAAAAAAGAAATTGTAGCCCATCTATGTATGATATATCAAAGTGCATAAATGCATTCTACTGTCATTCATAACTAATTAAAACAACTAAATTTTTTTAAAAAATCAGTAGGAGACTCTAGCATATACTGAATTCCTCTTCAGAGAGGAAATTGGAACCTCCTATAAAGTGCATGCCTTAATTGGCATTAAATAAAGTGCCCTAAAAAGCATGGAGTAACATGACATTGGCATCCTAGAAGTGAGAGGAAGGGAGACAAGAATGGTTAGATTGGCTTTGAGTGAGAAAGATAAAATACATTATTTTCATTTCTACTTGATCCTAGAAGTGGTAAACCTTGGTGGCTGATTTCCACAATATATTAATGCATAGTGCATTTATTATCTCTGGGGCAAAAAGCAGTACTTGCCTTCTTAGGTCAGGCCTACAGAGGCTCATGTTTCTTTTGATAAATACAAAGCCAACTGTTTAGGGGGTGATTAATTATATTTACTGAATCCCTCACTTATGCCACATAACCTAACATAGATCAGCAAGTGGATTTCTATTCATTTTTGCAAATACTCAAGGACAAGGGATTATATAGGACATGTAGCCAAGAGACCAGGATCCTGGGGTCACCATAGAATTCTCTGTGTCACAAATGGGTTGTTTAAATTCTAAATATTCATGTAAAATTATTTCATTTTTCTGTAGGATTGTTTTCCTAAATAATAAGGCATGAGTTAATCCCTTTTTAACATGAGTTCCATCATTATAAAAACTTTTCCTATACCACACTTCTTTTTGCCCAAATAAAGAGAAGTCATCGCTTTGACGTAGTCTTGCTTCCATACCATGATGGCCAATTATGTTTGATATCCCACTTATCTCCCAATCTGGAAAAAAATCCTAAGTTCTGGAAGTCTAATCTAACAGATTACATTACCTCTAAACTCATGCATTTTCTGAACTGAGCATGAGGAATGAATGTGTGTTATTTTGTAAATTGAGAATTCAGAATATAAAATTGGAGAATGCAAGTAACAAGATATACAGACTTGAATGATTATTTTCCTGTATGAGTAATTATGTTAAAAAGCATCAATAAATGTACCCTCAAAGTTTAAGGTTTTGGAAAAAGAAGAATCATGCCTAAATTATTCTAATAGGAAAGAAGTATTAATATATAAATTAATTTGTTTTCTGTTGTAAATGTTTAAATTCTTTAAAAAAGGAATATTTTTCCTCCTTGTTTCCTCACTGAAGAATTAAATATCTAAAATATAAACTTACATAAATAAAACATGAATGCCTAGAAGAATGCAAGAATGATATTGGTTGACCTTGAATTTGATTGAGGTATCCATAGGCTGGACTTTGTATTGAGAGTGCTTTTTGCTTATTGATTCTTCATTTGTGATTCTTCATTTGTGCAGATCTATGCTTCATAATGCAAGGCCTTAAACATACTTCATATTGGCCCCCTGAATAAAGCATACATCCCCTTACCCAGTTCAACGTCCATCCTTACCACACACTCATCACTGTAACCACCAAATATATCTATACATTTCTAGTCACCATAGAAATCAATGTCAAGAAATATGAAAGCAGTGATTCATAATAGGTGTTATGTCTAGATAATCTAAACCAACACATTTTAACAAATGTGCAAAAATGTCTTCAAGTCTATTCATGCATATTATATGTAGCTGAGATACAGCTGTTCGCATAACTACTTTCTCAAATAATCATAACCAGAAATTAATTATGCTCATTTAATTTCTTTATCTATTAATCACTGATGAACATTTGCATCCAGTAAAAGTATCTGTTACAAAACAATAAATAAAAATAGAAACAACTCTACTAAAATCAATGCAGATGGCATTTTCTCTCAGTAGATAGAATCTTCATAGTAGTCTAAATTATTAGCTCTCAATGAGTGTCCTGTACATGATGTTGATGCCCTAATGGTAGAATTGTTTCTCAAGCTTTTATCACCTTTCTGTAGTATTGTTTTCACATTTAATTTGAGTTTTCAATTTTTTCTTTGGAAGATATATTCTTATCTTTATTGTTTTGTACTTTAATATATCTTGGAGTCTTGTTCTTTCTGTCTGGGTAAAATCATGTTTTTCAAAAATGTTATATAATATGCTACCATTTCACTTCAAATATTAAATTTGAAATGTATATTACTAACTCATGCTTACAGGAATGCAAATAGGTGTTTGTTGGAACTACTCCATTTGTCAGATTCTCTTTTTCCCTATATATTCTATTTTACTGCAAAATTTTATTAAAGTTCGCTTATTCTCTGCTTAGTTTTTGTCTTTCCTTTGTTAGCATATATTTTAAACTTTAATTATTTTAAGACTTTTTTTTTCTAAAATTACCTTGTATTTTGTGGACACAAAACTACACTGTATGATATTTTCATGGGGGATATGGGACATAACATATTTGTCAAAACCCATAAAATTATACAAGAAAATAAATGAGTCCTAATAGAAAATATAATTTTAAGTTCTAACTAACATATTTGTCCTTCAAATGTAGTAAATATACTTCACTTATGCAAGATGTTAAAAATAGGGGAAACAGTACAAGGTATTGAAGGAGGGTATATGAGTATTTTATGTAATTTATTTTCAATTTGTCTGTAAACTTAGACTTTCCTAAAAAATAAAGTGTTTAAAAAAATTCCAAGTATTTCTTTATTAAGCTTGTCTGGAGTTTTTTTTTTTTTTAGAAAAAAATTCATTGCTTAAATTGATAAAATAGTATATATATTTGTGTTATAAAACATGATGTTTCAAAATATGCACATATTACATAATGGCTTACTTGAGTTGATTAACATATTATTTCCTTATATATTTGTCAGTTTTTTGTGTCTTGAAACCATGTAAGCTCTACTGTTAGCAATGTTCAAGTATACAATCTGTTGTTTTTAATCAGAGTTAGTGTTTTATACAATAGCTTTCTGGAGCTTATTCCTCCTAACTGAAATTTCATAACCATTGTATAGAAATTGATCACATGAATATGAGAATCAATGTATAAGAAAAGCAGAAGTTCAAAGGACAGAAAAAATGAATTATTTCATAAATCATCATAGATTTTTAGTGCTTATCTATGCAAATAGGAAGTTTATGCCTTTCTTATATCAAATTTCACATAAAATCCAAATCAATTACATAATTAAATATGAAATATAAACCATAAAACTGTAAATGAAATTACAGAGACTACTTGTATAAGAGGATATTATTAAAGTCTAGTATTTAAATATATTTGTATAAATATAAATTTTTCAGAAAAAAACCCAAACAGAACAGGAAATTATATAAGAAATAAAGATGACAAAGCATTAACACCTACTATATGCTAAACATTTTAAATAATTGAAAAGAAGCACATATAAAGAATTGTGCCATACATACCAACTATCCAATCATAAAAGATCAAATTGGAGTGTCTATATATTTTTAAGTTTGAAATTCTATCCAACACACTATTAGAAAAAGAAATTTAAACCAAAGTAAAATAAAATACTCTGAAGTGAATGTGTTTTGTGGTTTATGAAAAGCAATCTCTTAAATTCTATTAACATGGGAAAAGGCACATATCTTTAACCTAGCAATTTAATTCTTGGTCTCTATCTCATTGAAATAAAAATGTAAGCACATAAGTGCATAGATAAAGGCATATTTATTGTAACACTGTTCATAGTAGAGAACCAACAGGAAACCCAGTGAATGTGCATCGTTAGGTAAGTGAATATATAAACCGTGGTGCCTCCTCATCATGGATAATAATGCAACATTAAGGAAATGAATTACATTAATGTAGTAGAGTGAATTTTTTTCGACATATTACTGAACAAGAAAAGCATGATGTCTAAAACTGTATTAAAAGCATTTTAATGAAAACATTTAAAAGTCTACACTAAAGCTTCAGACTAGATGAATACTCAAATTCAGGGACATTTTTCTCAGCCTTTTGAATAGGATTGGTGTTTACCTAACTGACCACTCTTAGGAATTACCCAACCTAATATTCTGCACACTTGTATGGCACAAAGTTTACAAGGGTACTTACTTGTCAAAAACAATCCAAATTTAAATTCTGTAAATTTCTAGGTCTTCTCAATGCTTTTCAATTGCATCACAATATAATTTATGATTTAAAATAGTAGCCCATCAAAATATTATTCTTAATGATCAATTAGCCCAAAGCACAATTATAGCATATTAAAAGAAATTTGTTTACATCATTTGAACCCTCATTCATTAATTTCTCCTTTGCTGTTGTAAGACTAAAGTTCAATATTTTTCCTACTTATGAGATTGTTTTTAATAATTACAATTTCATAAAAACTGAAAACAAGGTAAATTCTGGCACTTCTTTGCTTGAATAATATTTTAATCATTTCAACTTAATTTAACAAAAATGAGCAAAATATAAATCACTCCAGAAAAATTTTGATCTCACTGTAGGGCATAAAATATGATGATATGCAAATGCTTACTTATTTCTAATGTATGATGAGTACGAATCAGAAAGATTGAATTGTGGGAATTTCAAATACTCTCTTTTTTGGTATCTATTCAGCTAAAAAAAGAAGAAAAGAAACAAGTGTCACTTCACTAGCAACACAAATCCAAACACATGCACATGTGCATACACACCCATACACAATAAAATTGCTTCCAGTGGCTTCCAATAAAATCACTCTGCCTTCCACACTTGGGACTGTTATGAGTCAGTCATTCTACAGTAAAATTAAAAGAGATTATAACATTTAATTTTCAATTGGAAAATGTGTATGACCAATACACAAAAATCTTTGATGAGTTTTCTAACTACTCCTGCAATATTCAATTCATTGTTAGAACACTGATTATAAGAACTTTTAATTGTAAAGCTTATGTGGAGAAGAGTTATCATGAGAAAGGAGACTGAAAACACATTAGGAAGGGCCAAATTATTGAAGAAGTATAGCTGTTGGTGATCTATAACATTTGCTTTCACATTACTGAAAAATTAGTTCTCTCATTGCATCCAGAAGAAAACACCAAGGAGTCAGAAATTACATAAAGATACATTTGGGCTCAAAATAATAATAATAATAGAAAAAAAAAACTCTATCAAAATTTCATCTCAACCTTGAACAACTCTGTAAGGGAATTGAAGAGATAAGTTTTCTCAAAAAATCTCTCAGGTCCCTAGTGATTCTGAGAGGCTGATTCTGTTGCTTTGGAAGAAAGAATATTTAATTTTGAAGTGAAAGTAAGATTTTCAGCTTGAAGCTCAACCTGCACTTACCCCAAAGTTAAACCAAATTTTAGCATAATTATTGTAATATTGATCTATTTGTAAAAGCAAAAATATCTCAATTGACTCAGTGTTTCACCAATACCTCACATTTTTTAAAAAAAGGTAATTAAAAATGGGTGATTAGTATATTTCAGATAGTGCTTTTATATACATTTCTACAAAGAAATATAAAAGGAAAATCTTAAACAGTCTTCTATAATTCATTTTATTACATTGATAAAGCTTTTGTAAGAAATCTTTCAAAGAAAATATACAATGTTTAACTTGTATTTGGTATTTAAAATTTTTCCTTGGACATGAGATTAACTAAGCTTCCCACATGACATAGAAAGATAATTACAAATATAGAAATCTAGGTACTAGAATTGTTTGAATTTAAAAAAAGCATTCCAGTTAAATATTAATGATGAAAGAAGACATGTATATTTATTGGTATTTTACACATAATCACAAATGTTAATAGGTATTAATACATAATATTTGCCATAAATGTGAAATTTCCCAGTATAACAGATACATATATCCTAAACATATTTAGGAACTATTATACCTCCAGTAACAAATGTTATCTGAAATATTTTTATAAGTCTGATCTTCCTTGATGAAAATATAACACAATGACTTAAAATATCCTAATCTAAATGTGTTATGTATCTCAGTTAACCTACGCATCTTCTGAAAAATATTATTTCTTTATCTTAATGTAGATTAACAATATTATGCTCATTTGGCCTTTTTGGATTATTTTCTAATAATTTTCAAAAACCCTTTGAAATTACATAAATTCAGAAACATCCCTTTGATTAGCAGGCACTGAATCTTCATATACTGTCCAGATACTTTTTTGAAGCCTAAGAAATAGGGTCAAGAACAAATATCCACAGCTTCTGGGAATAAAGGGAGGGTTCAGCAAAATTTTAGAACAAGAATGGGAAGGAGGGGTCTTCAGGGCCTCAACCTAATTTCATCTGACCACAGGCAATTAGTCTACAAACTAATATTGCTCTGACCTCAGGGCTCTAGCCAGCAAAAATGTAGCTAGAGATCTTTTATGTTTTCCTTATTCAGAGTGGTTACGCTGACTTGGAAATAACTGCTTCGAAGAGTCAGAAGGTATTTATGTCATTTGGGGAGGGGAGGGGCTGGAGATATTTAGATTGCTGATTTCATTTTGCAATTATTTATTTTATATTTTCATCACATTCAGGCAAAGAGTACTCTGATTCTAAAAGTAATTCATTTTCACTATAGAAATTTCAGAATTTTGATTTAATCCATACAACTATAATGTAAGTCACTATCGGACTTATGAGAGAAAAGGACAGAAAATAGGAGAAGAAGTGGGAACAAGAGGGGAAATCAGAGGAGAAGGGAGTTGAAGGAAGGGAAATATTTTAAAAGATGATATCAGAATTCCTCGCAGGTAAGAACATTCTTTCCTTAATAGCATATTTTAGTGTGTAACAAATCAGGACAGGGATGAGTAAAAATCACCAAAAAAAAAAAAAAGAACCCTCAGCAAATGTTAATTTAAATTCAGTCCTTAATATGTGTCAAACATTTCTTAGCATAATAAAGTCTTAAGAGAAGCAGAAAAAAATTCATTGAGATAGAATCACCCTGTCTCCAAGTGAGGGTATGAAGAGACCTCTGTTTGGGACTTTCAAGCTCTTGATTTCATCTCCCAAAAGAATTTAAGGACAAATCAGGTTTCTGCAAAGACAGCAAGTGCTTTGTTACAAAGCAAAAAGTTAAGGTTCACACTCAGCAAAGGGTGTGATCAATATCAAGAGTGAAACTCGTTAACAGGAATTAAATTGGGGTTTTTATTAGAGTACATATTTAGATGGAATATGTGTGATCCAAGTGCCTGGACTTCTCCCAGGATTGGAAAGACTGGGCAGATCATGTTTCCCATTAGTGGTTGGTCTAATCTGGTCTGTAGGTTTCAGCTTACCTTAGCATTTGTGTCTATGAGTGGTCAACTAGGTGGTGGGGCCACAAGGTGTAATCCAGAAAAGTGTTAACCCTTAGCCTCATGAGATCATGGGTCTCTTTCTGTTGTGGTTTTGCTCCTGTTTTGTTATATTCCAGAGAATATGTAGGGAAAGTTGCAATGTAACTCACAGGCTACTTAGGGCATCCTTTCATTTTGGCCCTTTTCTGTCCATTAGGCTCCTTCATTTGGCTCATGCATTGCTTATCAGTGTTTGTTCTCTATTTTAAAAGGGATATTTTTTCTTTAGGGAGTCAACAGTCTCTTGTATCCCTTCATTTCTATCTCAGCCCATGAACATGGTAGAAGGCAAGCTTTCCAAAGGAAAATTCCCTGGAGGAGATAATGCCAATGAATTTTATGAATTTGGAGATCCAACAATTCACATATAGATTTGGCTATTTTGCATAGCCATGTAAGCATGTCCCTCCTCCACACAAGTTAAACAAAGCTACCTCATTGTTGAAATTTAGTCATTTCAACTTAAAGAATTTTGAACAATGTCTAAAGAGTGAATTTTGTCATTCCAAAGGTATCAAGAAAATTAAGTGTGCCCTCCTTAGACTATTTGAGTTTATTGAGTAGGATGCTGGGTTTTTCATTATACAAGCACTTCTTAAAGCAAACTTCTTAATTATAAGTAGTACAGGGAGTTGGTGGATTAATTGAAGAAAAATATAGAGAGTGATATCTATATTATGACAGGGCCTTTGATCATATATATCTCCCCCAAAGGAGCAAAATAAAACAAAACACAAAAACACCAAACATTTACTCAGAAAAAATATAAATTGCAGAAATATAATTCCATAATAATAGGAACAGAATTGTATATGTTAGTAAGGAGCTTGTTAGATCCTCAATGTAGGGTTTTGTCTTTGAAAACTCCAGATTATCCCTTCTCAACTAAATGAAGACATTGAGGTTCATATTATGCTAAATTATTCAAACACATCAAATTACATATTGTATGTTTTCACTTAGTGAAATGTCCAGAAGAGAGAAAATAGATCAATGATTGCCTGTGGTTGAGAGTGATAATGGGGATGAACTGTCATTAGCCTGATGGATCAGATTCCATGATGGAAATGCTTTAAAACTGGATTACACTGATAATTACTCAATTTAGAAAATGCATTAAAAAATTATTAACTATAAACAAATTGGTGGACTTATAAGCAATTTGAACCTCAATGATATTGTTTAAAAGTACTTTTTACTTTTAAGTTAGATTTTTCCTCTTTTTTTATTAATTAACATATCATCATAGAGGTTCAAATTCATTCTGCTACATATGGATTTCCAGTTTTCCCAGAACCAATTGTTGAAGAGACTATCTTTTCTTCAATGCATGTTTATGGTGGTTTTGTCTAATATGAGATAACTGTATTTATCTGGGTTTGTCTCTGTGTATTCTGTTCTGTTCCATATGTCTTCATGGTTTTGGTGTCAATACCAAGCTGTCTATGTTACCACAGCTTTGTAATTTAATTTAAGGTCTGGTATTGTGACGTTTCCTGCTTTACTTTTCTCACTAAGGATTGCTTTAGCTATTCTGGGTCTCTTGTTTATTCAAGTAAATTTTATAACTGCTTTTTTTATTTCTATGATGAATATCATTTGGATTTTAATAGGAATTGCATTAAATCTATATAGCATTTTTGGTAGTATGGCTATTTTGTCAGAATGAAATTGAACCTCTATCTCTCACCCTGCACAAAAATCAACTCAAAGTGAATCATGGATTTAAGCATTAGGCCAAAATCTTCTTTAAAGCAAACAATCAAGAATGTGAAGAGAGAGCCTACAGAATGGGATAAAATCTTTGATATCTCATCTCAGATAGTGTATTAATCTCCAGGATATATAAAGAACTCAACTAACTCATCACCAAAAAAAGAAATAATCCAAACAATAAATGGACAAAGTAACTGAACAGGCACTTTACAAAAAAGGAAAGAAAAATGGTCATCAAATATATATATGAAAAAATGTTCAACATCTCTAGCAATTAGAGAAATGCAAATTAAAACTATACTGAGATTTCATCTTGCTCCAGTGCAAATGACAATTATCAAGAATACAAATAACAATAAATGTTGACGAGGATTCACTCCCACATTTTTGGTGGGACTGCAAATTGGTGCAACCACTGTGGAAAGCAGCATAGAGATTCCTCAGAAAACTTGGAATGAAACCATCACTTGGCCCAGTTATCCCACTCCTTGTTCTATACTCAAAGGACTTAAAATCATCATACTACAGTGACATAACTACACCAATATTTATAACAGTTCAATTCATAATAGGTAAGAATGGAACCACCCTAGGTGCCCTGAAAGAGATGAATGGATAAAGAAAATGTGGTATATATACACAATGAAATCATAAAGAAGAATGAAATTACGGCATGTGCCAGTAAATGAATGGAACTAGAGATTATCATGCTAAGTGAAAGAAAACCAGTTCCAAAAAACTAAAGGCCAAATATTACCTCAGATATGCAGATGCTAATACACAATAAGGGCAGGGGAAGAACAGAAGTTCATTGAATTAGACAAAGGGAATAAGGGGAAGGGAGAGGGAATGAGAATAGGAAAGACATTAGAATGAATCAGACATAACTTTCCTATGTTCATATATGAATACCAGACTAATGTAACTCCACATCCTGTTCAACCACAAGAATGGGATCCTAACTAGAATAAGTTATACTCCATGTATGTATAATATGTCAAAATACACTCTGTCATGTATATATAAAAAGATAAATTTTTAAAAAGAAAAAATTCAAAAGGAAAAGTTATATCATGATAGGAATTTTTATGAACAGATGGTTGTAATAAATAATAAAAAGTCACTTATAGTATTCAACATGCAAACTTAACCACCATTAAAATGGCAATATCTATTTCCATTCTAATCTGTACAATAGTGATGTTTCCTCAACAATGTACATATACTGACATAGAACCTGCCATAAGATTATTCCACTTGTATTTCATACCTATTATATCCTAAACATTTTCACTTCTCATGATATGTCCTTTTAAAATGATTTCAAATTGTTGCATAACATTCAGTCAAATAGATATAATTAAACATACCCTTTCTTTAAAATACGACATTTATAAAATTTTCAATGTTGTGATTTTATAATAAATAACATTGTATTTATTTACTGCATATTTGTCACTAATTATTTCTTTACGTTGATTTCCTCAAATAGAAATCATTCCTTTTATAGCAAAAGGCTGAACCAATGCTGTGTCTATACTTCATTCCTAGGATGCCATATATTCTAGATGACTTAGCTCCAAGATGGAGGAGGAACTTCTGGCCCACCAGCAACAGGCTGAACTGTGTTCTCCTGAAGTCATATGTTGAAGGAGGAGTAGCCCTCAAACTATATTTGGAGATTGGGTCTTTAAAGAGACTGTTAAGTTAACAAGAGGCAGTGAGGTAAAGCCTCAGTGACTGGAGTCCTTAGAAGAAGAGGAGATGAGGACACAAGACAGGTACTAAGGGGGCATGTAAAGTCACAGGCAGAAGACATTCATCTAGGAACCAAAGAGAGAAGCCCGGCATGAAAACAATGCCATTGCCATATTGATCTTGGGCTTTAAACCTACAAAATTGTGAAAAAATAAATTTCTCTTGTGTAAGCCACCCAGTCTGTGCCGTTGTTATGGTTTAGAGATGCAGCATGTCCCAAAAGCTCATACGAAAGAAAATGCAAGAAAGTATAGAAGTGAAATGATTGAATTATGGGAGCTTTAACCCAATCAGTGTGTCAATCCCCTGATAGGGATCAACTGAGTGATGACCATAGGCAGGTAGTTTAGCTGGAGGAGGTGCATGCTTCATGGTATAAATTCTGTGAGCTGAGCTTAATCTCTTTATGCTTCCTGGGGCCATATTTCTAGCTGCTTTCCTCTGCTACACTCTTCCTCCATGAAGTGAGAACTAGCTTCACTTCTAGGCCCAAAGAATGGAGCTGACCTTCTGGTGACTGAGAAGACTGAGACCTCTGAAACCATAAGCCCTCAGATAACCTTTTTCTCCTTTAATTGTTCTTGTCTGGTGTTTTGATCACACAGTGAGAAAGTTGATTAAAACAGCTACCTTGTGGCTAGCACCCATTGAAAATTAAACACCATGTAGACTCTAAAGTGAGATAAGAATATATTTTTCATTCTATTAAGCTTCTGAGATGTGTGTTTGTTTTAACAATTGGCATTTCTACCATCAATACAGAGTGGCATTTTATGACAAATGAAGCTAAACATCCTTTTATATTGTTAATTTGTAATTTTTATTCTGAACAACACATGTCAATAACCTCAGGTCATTCGTGAGGTGTTTTGGTTTTATTAGATTTGTTTATTATTGGTATATTTCTGTCATTTATTTTACTTTCTGTAGAAATATGCATCATAAAACATATTTATATACATATTATTCCTGGTGGTTTGTTTTACTAAGCATAAATTTAAATTGAAGATTCAAAAATTTAACTATAATAGTTTTCCAATTTTTCCTTCATTGTTTCTTTCATGGTTGTTACTGATAAACATCCTTCCATACCATGAAACCAAGTAAATGTATACATCTATTTACTTTAAAATTTTTTTTGTATCATTCTTATATTTCTCCTTGAACATACTTTATTATGTAAGATACTGTATTCTATTCTCTCTTTTATTTTTTATTGAACTCTATTATTTTTCTGGATACATTATTTGACAAGCTGCTTCAGAAGAAGTTAGATATTGTATCCTATTCTCTCTTTATTTTATTTTTTTATTGTACTCTATTATTTTTCTCAATATATCACTTGACAAGCTTCCTCAGAAGAATTTATGGAAAATTTCATTGAAATGCTAAATATATATGACTTTCTGTTTTTGAATGTTTTATTCTGACATAATAACTATGTGTTTTTGTTAAAACAATTGCTTTACTTATTATAAATTTATATTTGTTCATAATTTTCACTTTTAATTTTTGCATAAGTTAAATTTAAACTATTTATTGAGTTATGTACTATAATTCCAAATTAAGAAGAACAATTTTGTCAAGTAGAAGCATCCCTTTGGGATGTTGATTTTAATTGCTTTTCTAGGTCAGCCAGCCGCTCAAAGAACTATTTTGTTTTTCCATCAAGAATATGCTCTTTCAATTTTCATTTCACTCTTTCTTATTCATCTATAAATGAGTTCTGCAGTTCTTCTTCCAATGGAATCTGCTTAGAATTTCTTGTTTGGCTTTAAATTTAGGTACCTTTTTAGATGATATTTTAGATGGTGTTTTGTTTAGTATTTTAGAAACAGCTTTTTCTTAAATGTATTTGAATTTAGTTGTTGTATTTCTTCTATATGGGACTATCTCACTAAAGTTTCTGCATTCATTTAAAAGTTCAAAAAATGCTTATTAAATGCCTACTTTCTTAAACAGATAATCATACTGTAAAAAATCAATGATAATTATGTTGGCATGAAGTTGTTTGTAATAGTCTTATAAATTCACCTTCTTTATATGTGCTTTCCCCCCCTAGTTTTATTGACATATACATGACAAATAAAATTATTTATATTTAATACAAAGTGGTGTTTTGATATACACATACCTTGTAAAATGAATACAAACTAATTAAATATTCATCACCTCACATCTGTGTGTGCATATCTTACAGACATATAAATGTGTTATATCAACTCTATTAGAAAATTTACATATTCAGTATAATATTATTAAAAACAGAGAAGATTCAGATAAAATCAGAAGGAAGAAACATTCTAATAGATGACTCAGATAAAATGGACTATAATGAATAATATAATCCCCCAAACTACATGATTTAGAGAAATGAAGAGGTTTCTAGAAACTTAAAGCTTACCATAACTGAATTGAGAAGAAATACAAATGGGGAGCAGCAATAAGTGAAAACTTGGCTAAGTCAGAAAGCTCAAAGCTCCTATCCAAGAAAAATCACAACTCAATGGCCTCCAGGTGAATTCACCAACCATTACAGGAAGATGAAGACCAATCCTTAAACTCTTCCAAATTTAGGAGTTGAAGGACTACTTTCAAACTCCATTTATGAGGCCAGCATCACCTTTATACCAAAGTAATAAAAGAGAGAAGAAAAGAAAACTTCCAGCTAATATCCATGATGGACATAAACACAAAAATCATAAATAAAGCTCAAGTAAACCAAACTAAAGAGCACATTAAAATTAGAATACAGTACAACCAAGTGAGATATATCCATAGAATGAAAGGAAGTTTCAACATGTATAAATAATTCAATGATACACCATATTAATGAATGAAAACACACATGCATAATCATCTTAATGGACACAGGCAAAACATATGATAGATCTCAACACCTACTCATGTTAAAATTGGCAACAAAACATGGATAGAATGAATACCACCTGTGAAAAGCCTGCAGCTAGCTAAGGTTGCAATTAATAGAGGAAACATTTGCCTGAAAAATGTAGTATAAGAAAAGGATGCCCATTCTCACATTTTTATTCCACATGTACTGGGAGTCCTGGTCAGAGAATCTAGAGAAGGTTAAAAGAAGTAAGTCACCAAAAATCGTAAAGAAATAAAATTATTCCAGTTTGAAGTTGACAGGATGGTACATATAGAAAACCCTACAGACTCAACAACAATACACTTGTAGGACTATTAAATAAATTTTTACAAATTGCAGGATAGAAAAAATAAACATATAAAAATGTTTGTTTTTGTGCACTAACAACAAACTAAGTCTTTTAAAAAAATATTAATGAAGCAACCCTATTCACAATATAATCAAAAAGAAGAAAATACTTAATAATGTATTTAAACAAAGACACAATATATTTGTATATTAATACTAATAAAGCATTAATGAAGATAAAGAAAGAAGACACAGATAAATGGAAAGATGTCCTATTTTGGGGTTGGAAAAATTAATATTGTTGCAATCTCTCTAGTACTCAGTGTGATCCACAGACTCAGTAAAGTCCCTATCAAAATTTCAATGGCATTTTGTTATGAAAATAGAAAAACAAACTCAAAATTTTTGTGGAACTCCAAAACACCCTGATAAATCGAAGCAATCTTAAACTGGAAGAGCAAAGCTAAGGGCAGCAAACTACTTGATTTCAAAATAAATTACAAACTTACAGGAATTGGAATAGTATTGTATTGGAATAGCAACAGACACATAGACCAAAGGAACAGAATGGAGAGCACAACAATAAATCAGTGACTCTTTATCCAACTGATCTTTGACAAGTTGCCAAGAATACAGAAGAGAAAGGACAGTATCTTCAATAAATGGTGCTGGAAAAACTGGATATCCACATGCAGGTGAATGAAATCAAAACCTAATCTCTCACCCCATACAAAAATGAATTTAAATAGTTTAAATGCTTTTACATAAGTCTCGAGACTGTAAAACTACTAGAAGAAAACACAAGGAAAATGCTTATTGACATTGGTCCTAGCAATGATTGTTTTGTATTGACATGAAAATTCCAGAAAACAAAAAGAAACATAGACAAATGATATTGCATAGAAATAAAATGCTTCTGCTCACCAGAAATAAAATGCTTCTGCTACACTTCTAATGAATGATCTGAAAGTGAAAATAAGAAAATTACTTCATTTGCAATAGCATCAAAGATGATAAAAATTAAGTAATAAATATAAAAAGGGAAGCAAATAACAACTGGAAAAGTACAAAATGTTTCTGAGAAAAATTAAATCTTGCTGATTTGTCAAAACTGAAAACTGATTCAAAAATTCATATGAAATAGGTGAAAACAATTCTAGAAAAGAATAAATTAGAAGTTTGAACACTTCCCTGTTTAAGAACTTGCTGCAAGCAATGATATTCAATACAGTGGTGGTGCTGAACAAAAATAGACTTATCAATTCTATGACAAAGGTAACAAGACTATGCAATAAGAAAACATTTGCAAATCATTTATATTATAAAAGACTTAAATCTAGAATATGCAAAGAACACTTTCAATTCAATAATGAGAAGAACCTAATTAAAAATGGGCAAAGACCATGAATAAACACTTTGCCCAACCTATGCAAATAGCCAAAAAGCACATGAAAAGTTGTGTGATATTATTAATCATCAGGGACATGAATCTCAAAACCACAATAAGATACTACTTCACACCCACAAGAGGGCTAGAGTTGAAATGCCACACATCAAATGTTGGTGACAACGTGGAGAAATTGAATGCCCTACATACACTTCTTGTGAGAATATGAAATAGTTCAGTCATTATGAAAACATTATGGCAGCTTTTCAAATTATTAAACATCTTCATAGGATTAAACAGTGAGTTACAATATGACCCATCAATTCCTCACCTCTGTATATACCCAAGAAAAATATAACATGTTTATAAGAAACTTATACCCAAGTATGTATAATAACATTATTCATAATAGCTAAAAGGTAGAAACAATACAAATATTCATTAACAGAGGATGGATGAAAAAAATGTTAAGATATCCATTCAATGAAACATTATACAGGAATGAATTACCCAAATATGTTACAACAGGAGATGAAAACAATCCTAGGAAAAAGAAGCCATTCACAATAAATCATTTATATACTGTATAATTCTATTCATATGAAATTCCAAAATTGGGAACTCTGTAGAGACAAAAAGTAGACCAGTGGCTGATCACGGTTATGGGTGGAGGAAGTCCTGGAGGGATCAGGAAATGACAGCTTTCATTTTGGATGGTTGCACATAATTCTGGATAAATGAAAAGTCTCTGAATTGTGTATTACAAATGGAGAATTGTCTAGTATGCAGCTTACTATCTTATAATTTTTTTTATTTTAAATGATAATATAAACTGTGTAATTTTTGCTTTCTTTAAAGCAAGAAAAATGGAGGACAACCAGAAGTGTATCATAGTTTAAAGAAATAAGTGTCAAGTACTTTGGGCACCTGGGAGTTAAAGAACAAAGAGTGATAGAGTCCTACCAGGTTGGTGAATTTGTTGTTGAGAACAAGTATCAATAGTTGCTATGTTGAAGCAGGAAGTCATCATTCCAGCAAAAACAAAGTATATTGTTGATCCAAATTAGAAGTAGAATAGGAAAAAACAAAACTATTTGTATGCAAAGGGGATGAAAAGGATAGACAATGGGGGTTGGAATAATTATAAATTATTTAATTTTAAAATGCTGAAGAGAGTGATAATCTTACATTTTGAGGTTTCTACTGAAAAATGTTAATAAACATATATTTGGAATGATTCAAATGAGTCATTTATTTAGTTTTAATTACTAACTGCTTGTTGTTTTTTTAAATGCAAACTAAATGAGTTTGATTGCTAATTAGGTACAATGATACTGAGTGCTTGCCTTAGGTAATGTGATTTCATTTTCAACAGAGGTAGGAATCTCATTAAAAATGTGTCTAAGAGGAAAAACTAATTTTAACTGATGGCATCAGACCTCCATTCCATCCATATGAATTTCAGAGAAAGAGATCTGTGCTCACATATATAGACTCACAAAATCTAAATATAAAGCAGCGAGGCATTTACTTGGTTTATGTTGGTTTCTATTTACCACGCTTCTATTTTAGCTACTCATGGTATTGTAGAATGATTAGTCATCTAAATACTGAAAAGTACTATGGTGAAAGATACATTTTAAAAATGACATAGAAGAGAGATGGCCTTTGTTAATGGTGTCTGGTCACTACAGATGCATGAACATCCTGTGATTTTTTAAAAAATTTTCTATCATCAAGGAATATAGCAATAGATAAAAGAGAACCATTTATTAAAGTGCAGGGAACTTACTGGTATGCTGTATTTTTCTGTTGTCCACTGTTGTCAAGGTAACAACATCTTCTGAGCAAAATGGGGCTGGGCAGTTGTAGCTACCCACTGTTTCTATGCCTCTGGAAGGACACAATGCTACTAAATTGGAAGCAATATATATGGGTTTAAATTTAAGAAATTCAGAAGACAATCCTATCGCAAGTTTTACAGTAGGTTTAGTAAAAAATATGGACATAATAGGAAAAATAGAATTTAAATATGTTAATAGTAAACTAAGGTGGGGAAGGGATCAGAAATATACTATATTAAAATGAAATTTTATTTTATTTTAATATGGTATTAATATAAAATATTTGTGTTATCCATTGCTATACATTTTCTGTAATCTTCATCACTTGGCAAACAATAATGACCTATTTGATCATAGAAAGAAAACTGATGGAATGCAATGTGTCTTGACTTTGAAGAGTATCTTCTATAGCTGTATTCCACGACTGACCCTATGCTTCAGAAAGTTACAATGCCACTCTATAAACTATGAGGGAAATTTGTTTCAACTACTTTGTTGGAAAAATATATGTAACTTTGATCTGTATATTACTTTGGGAATATGCTATTATTTTCTCAATTTTCAGTAGTAATCTAATTTCTGTTACATTCAGCTCAGTGGGTTTTGAGTAACAGAAAGTATATATTTCAGCTCACATATTTATTTTTATTGCTTATGAGATATTTATATCTTACCATATTGAAAGCACTTGCTAGTCTCAAATATATTTTCATTTGCCTCATGCTCAAATAAGTGAGCCATAAAATTGGGTCAGAAAGGGATAACTTTGAGTAGTTTCTAGTCTATGGATTACGTATATGACGGTAGAGTAACTGCAACCCTGATTAAATTCAACTCTTCATCTACTACAGATCACTTGTGCAGCTGAATGTGGCTTGAGATGAACACAAGATGATACAGATTAGTCCTGCTTTAAATTCATGACCATAGATACTGGTTGAGCACAAGATTGCACTGCCTGCAATCTTGCTATATTTCTTTTTCTAGACAATTATTCCACACCAACCCTTCTGTTCTTTGTAACTTCATCTGCCCCGAGTGCTCAAACTGTTCTAACTACACTTTCCTGCTTACATTTCTTTAATATATAATTTTATTTTAAATGACCTCTCTTGAGTTTTCCTTCTCCTTAGAACATCCTTTCACTATTTTTTTCACATGATTAACTACCACATGATGTCTTCCAGTCCAATGAAATGTTACTTTCTCAGTGAAGTGTTCTCTGGAGCCTCTATTTAAAATGCTGTTGGCCAACGTTCCGTACACACATGCACACCTCTACCTGACACTCCTACAATCCCTTACTCTACTCTTTCATCCTACTATACAATTTGTGATCTATCCTCTCCTGAGTTTTTGGCCAATCCCTTCAATGGACTTGATGCTCTAAAGAACAAGAGTTTTTGTCTGTCTTATTGATGCTCTTGATGGTTGGGTATTTCCTAAGCTCTAAGAGGTTACTCGACAAATGTTTATTGAATAAATAATTCAATGAATGGTTAATATCTGCCTTTATTTTTTCCCGGGTTTCTATCCCTCTAAAATATTAAGTGAACCATTCTTTAGACTAACACCAAATATTTTCTCCTGTCTTTCAGAACAGATCACATCTCATTTTATCATCACCTTGATTTGGGGTCTGTTAGTATTATTGTGTGAATGTTTTGCTTTTAGTTTTTGGTTAAAATTCTGTGCTATTTATGGCACAACACTTTAAAGTAATTCATTGTTACAGTAATCAACTGAACTCTAAATGTTTTGACACTTTATAAATACATTATTAGCATATTCTGGAAGATTGGTGTTGTTAAATATGACTGAAAGTTTTGCTTAAGTGGATAGTATGTCCCTTATCAAATGCAGTTCTGAGCAGATATTAGACACTTCTGTGTACATTTACTTGTTATACTATGAAACCTATATTCAGCAAATTTCAAAATATTTGGTTTTGTCATAATCATTACAAATTTTTTTGTCTGATTTACTCCTTTTAATTTTGAAAAAAAAATACAGAATTTACCTAGACTACATACATAATCAATGCAATTATTTTCAGATTATGGCACATTGAATTTGATGAGTGATTTTTTTTTTCTCTAATAAATATTTCTGGTAAGAAGCTTGAAAATTTGACCTAGAGTTAGGGAAAGGGAGTGCATAAAAACATGGTTACCTCAGAGTAAAAAAAATGTGGCTCATTTGAGGAAACAAAGTGGGCAGAACTGAGCTGAAGTAACTGTGATGGGGATTGTCAACTAGAAGACACACCCACCATGAAGTGTATAGCCCAAATTTAGAAATTATGTGGTGAAAAATTATTACGTACCTCATCAGAGAACATTTAGTAGTATTATGGAACCTCAATAAATCTAGAAAATAAAATGAAAGACAATTATATCCATTCAATACCTGAAAATACAGGGGAAGTGGATTTAAGAACTGCTTGTGCTCTATGTTGAACAGACCAGTTCACTGTCAGGACAAAGGAGTGACCCGGATGTAACATTTTTCTTAGAGCCGCGTTTATGTTCTTGATGTGACCTTCACTACACACATGTCTGAACATTAAAATCTAGTTTTTTCTATCTTGTCATCTTTGAAATGCTAGTAATAATAGTTCTATAAGAATTAAATGGCAACGTGCATTCATTTTCTTACACAAATCTTGGCAGAGCAATTTCCAAATAAATGCATACTACAATTAAATGTCCTACCCTGAATGTGTCTGGCTCGAAATTCTTACAATAAATGTCAAATCAAAACCTGAGTATTTATTCTCTTTGGCGTATGGTTCACTCATAATCAACAACATAAAGCAAAACTGGTTAGGCAACAGATATTTTAGATATAGAATGACGATTTTGTCAAAATTTGAATAAAGTGGTTTATTTCAATCATTATGGAAAAATAGAAATTTCTATTTCTGGTCCTGTATAAAATTTGATGAAATGCTTTACAGACCACATATAGTAGCAACCTTCCATAATCTGTCTTTTCCTCATTCTCTAAATTGAATTTTAGCATTTTTATGCCTTTGATTTTTCACCACTGGCTACTTGCATAATAAATGAAAAAAATTGAAATATTTTATTTTCAAATAAGTAAGATTCTTTGGTAGCACATTAAAGATAATTCAAGGAAATAATAGAGCTGAAAAAGTTAGCAATAATGATTAGATTAAATCAGTATTACATGTTGCTGGATGCATACTCAGTTGACACAGTTTTCATTTAAATATTTGCTTTTATGTTCTCTTTGGTGGGGGAAATTTTTTAATGTTTAAAACAATACATGTGAAAAAATTGAGCTAATGTTTCTGCAAATGTTCAGTCACTTTTAGATGTGAGTTCTTCCAATTGTTTGTGGTCTGGGATAAATTTTCCTTTATTTAACACAGCATGGTTCACATTCTATATAGCAATTAAATATTCAGGAGTATTTAAACTCAGTTAGAGCAGAACTAATTTTTACGTATGGGCGAGTTTGACAATACAATGGTGAAGGATGTGAGGCTCATACTAGCTGAATAGAATCAAGATTCCATGCTCATGATCTAAATTGATTCAGAATTACCTAAGGATGTATTTACCAGAAAAAGAAAAATCTGATTTTTTTGATAAATACCCCATTTATGTTCATGTTACTCAAATTCTTTTCCCTGTGTTTCCATCCACATACACTCAGTAACTTCTCCCTGAATCTAGTGATACACAATAAAATAAAAATGGATTCTGTCTTACAATCAATAATAAAAATTATAGAATTGATAACTTTATTTTGTTTTGGCCACTAGAAAACTCATCATTAACTAAAAACTGTATAGTGTTATTTATATGTATTTATTCCTTTCCATTAGCATGTTTCTTAGTTTTTGTTTTAATTCCAATGTTTCCAAGTGACTTTTCATTGCATACTATAATGCAACTTGATCTTGTTTTATAACTTACGTATAACTAAAAATTATATATTACTATATATATAGTCTATTACATTCAAGAAGACTTATCTCTATTTTTTCAGACTGCTTGTCAAAGTTAATTCAAATGTTTCAGTAACAACCTGCATAAGGTGTAAACAAACAAAAGGTCAAATCCATTGTCCCTGTAGTTTTCCACATAGATAGAATGAAAAATAGATAAATATTCCATTTTTGTTGTATTGTTTTATTTCCTACCAGCAACAAGAATCATGTTTTCTATCAGGACTTTAATGCACATACACACACCACCATACACACATGTAAATATGGACACACATGCACATAAAACAAGATTGATCGTGCATAGGTAGGATGGCAGGCAAAATATTGACCATTAAAGATTCATGTGCCCTAATCATCAGAACATTAGGTTGCTTGGCCAAGGCAAATAGTTTGCAGATGGGAATACATTCACTAATGAACTGATCTTAAAATAATGGGGTTATCTTGGATTGTCCAAGTGGATCTAATGTCATCATAAGGATTCTTAAAAACTGGAAGAGGGAGGCAGAAGAGTCAGAGTGAGAGGAGCAATGATGAAGAACCTAACTGGAAATGACTCTCTTCACAGTACTGCATATAGAGCTCACCAGACTGCAGACAAAGCAGGCAGAGTATGAGATAATATCCAATAGCAGCAGCCTTTTGTGGCCACAGGAATAATCTAAAGTAATAAATCTATATCAGAATTGCTAGTAAGCCTTAATCAATCCAGATTTCTAGCCTCAACTCCAGAGATTCAAATTTAGTAGATGATGATGAGCCTATACATGGTTTTGAGTTTTGCTTTCTTTTTCAATTTTTCATGTGACTTTGATGCAGCCAAGTTTGGGAACTATTGAACTAGAGCCCTGGTGATTCCTAAAGGATGCTTGGAGTGAAGGCTTGAGTGGTGTGAATAATGGGCACATCCAAATTACCTGGAAATTGGTTTTGTTCTGTTGGTTTGTGATTTTCAAATTTCATGTGATGCTTCACCTATACTTAGTTAGATCCTTGTGTAGCATTTTGAAATTGCTTTGGAAATTTGCTAAAGTTTTGAAGATTTGGTAACAAAATAAAGATCCCCAGGGGAGTTTTACTGTCCCTTCTTACTTTTACAACCAGTGAACTCAAGATTTGGTAGAAGTAAGGACAGAATCCCCTGGTTAAATAAATTATACCCAGATTTTTTTTTAAAAAAACAAGCATTAGACATTAGAATAGAAATAGAAATAGACATATAGTATGAGGAACTTAGAGAGGGTCTAAGAAGAGAGCCGAACATGGAAAGCTGAAGAAAAGCCAAATTCAGTGTTCTGGGAAATATAATATTCATGATAGGAATCATGATGCATGTTGGGAGGCCTGTGTGACTCCTCTTGAAATGCAGCAAGATCTGAAATACTCTCTCTGTCCCCTATCATTATACAGTTGCAAAGGGCTGGCTTAATCCATGGAATAGCAGTCCATGGAAGACTGATCCTAGGTTTTTAATAGAGAAAGTAATCAGGGACTCCTCCAAGTAGAGTGATTCTTTTAAGTCTTGTCTTGATGTGAGATCAGGAGTGCATTTAGGTCTGGTTTAATTCATTAGACTTTTTGTTGTAAAGGGGATTATGATAACTTAAGTAAAGATCTTAAATCATACCTCATTCCGCAGTGCTTTAGAAAGAAAACCTAGGTGATATGATTTGTTAATAAAATTTTACTTGAGCTGGGATTGCAGTGTAAAGCCCTTTATGAGAATAACTTCTTACCACCTCAGGAAAGATGTTGTAAGCTGTCACTGTTATTTCTAATTCTCAGTTATTTAACAAGAAGATAGGTGTAGTTTAAAATGTGAGGAAGAATACTGTCAGACATTGTCTGAACTGATTTTGGAAGTATTACTTTCTTCTAGTAGGAAATTTTGAACTGAATTTATGCAATTGCTTGACTGTCATTCTGCCCTAAGATACTTTATTAGGTCACAGAGACCATATTTTTAAAATTTATTTTTAAAGAAAATTTTTTCATAATACATTTACTCTATTGTTTCATTTTTATGTGGTGCAGAGGATCGAACCCAGGGTCTCACACATGCTAGGTAAGTGCTCTACTACTGAGCTACAGCCCCAGCTCACATAGACCACATTTATATGGTGTGGTCCATTATGGAACAGTTAAGATAAGAGATCCAACAACCAGTTGCTTGCAAAAGAAAAAGGCATATTTCTTGTTTATGAAACTATCCACTGTAACTCCTTGGTAGCGTTACTCCATGTCAACTTCAGTTTGGAACCAAAGCATTTTCAGCAACATCTTACCATAA
Source organism: Urocitellus parryii (assembly GCF_045843805.1). Taxonomy (NCBI): domain Eukaryota; kingdom Metazoa; phylum Chordata; class Mammalia; order Rodentia; family Sciuridae; genus Urocitellus; species Urocitellus parryii. The sequence goes on from NW_027553327.1 coordinate 1,496,733, forward strand.
TATCATCAGTCATCACATTATTGTAGAAGTAGCAAGGATTTGGAAAACAAAAATTATGTACAAACAAACCTACAAATATATAGACACAAAGACACAAAAATGTGGTACATATGCCTATGTGTGTATGTGAGTAATAAAAAAGTCACTTTAAGAATCTAACAAAATGATAATTGCAGGTTTTATAACGAGGCAAACAGAAGTGAAATGTGTCTTAAATCAGTGATTTGCTAGATGTAGCTTGCAATGGTTTATGAGAACCAATTGTTTATATCTCTTCCTAACTCCATTTGTGCATTGACAGCTTGAAACCAGTTAAATGGAAACATTTAGACCAGAGAAATCAGCCAGCATTGCACATCAGGTAGCCTTGTGTTCCCTCTCCAGTACACCACTGATTAAAATGTAGCAAAATTACAGCTACCTTGTAGTCCTACAAAGAGGCCCAGGGTTATGATTTTTCTTAAAGCTGTGGATGATCCTCAAGTAGAAGTCATCCACTCCAGCTTTCAGATGCCACATAGAGACAGAATGCAAAAAACCATAATTCTTCAGTACAAAGATCTAGTGGCACCACTGGGTTAGCTGGGGGCTCCAATAAAATAACTGTATTTACTTTCTTAACTCCTTGAAAACAATGTTTATGCAAGGAACCTCAGTGGACTCATATTTTAAAATATTTATTCTTGATTCATGGGACTCCTTTTATAAAGCACTTACTTAAATTCTGCAATGAAGTTAATGATCCTTTTAAATCCAAAGTAGAGACTGTACATAAATTTCCTCAGTACAATATTTTTGTAATGGTTTATTTTTAAAAAATGCCAACGCTATCTGCCTCAGAATACATTTCTTAGGTAAAGCTTATTCATACAGTTTGACAGCATGGAATAATAAATATTTTTAACAACTGCTTTGGAATTTATTTCAAATACATTTACATTTCTGCTTGTATATACATGTAGACTTGTCCTCATACGTGGCTTCAGTAGCAGAAAGAAAATATATTAAAAAGCTAAATTTTAAATTATTAAAATTCTATATAATTTAAATTACAAAATTTCATTAAATATTTCCTCACCAAAACCCTCCTGAGAGATAACAACCTTAAGAGCTTGGATGTTTCTTCAACTTTTGTTTCTTAATGCAAAATCATGTGAATATTGATATGCATATATATAACATTTATGTAAACAAATATTCATATAAATATTTAGAAAAGGCAAAAATTCTGTGCACATTTACTGAAATATTTTAAGAGTAACAATATTCATCTTTCATAAATTTTTAATACATAAATAATATTTAACTTCATAAACATTAATTTATTGATATATTTGTCATATAGTTTATTGATTCAATGTTCCATTATCATAAATAGAGCTGTAGAGAAACTATATGTTATGTATATACATGTACAATGTTTAAGGATATATGTATATTTACATGCTTTTATTAATCATTTTTAGGAAAAATTCTTGAAATTCGACTTTATGCTAAACTAAAATACAGGCTGAATTAATTCAAGCAGTTAATTTTCCAAATTATATGTATCAGCTTTTCACACATAATTAAAAGGGTTCATGAGAAAAGTTGTGTAAGTTCAAATTCACTGATTAACATCAAACTCTTATGTCTTAAATGCATAAATCTTATCTACCAAGTGAATTTTTTTGTAAAATCATTAAAAATTTTGACAATAAAAATACATATTTCTAGAGGTAAAAGAAAGCTACTGTTTTATTCCCTGATGGTACATGGGTACTCACTTCTCAAAGCATTCCTCTTGTTGTTTTATTTCCAAATCTTTTTGTGAAGTAAGAGAATGCACTCTAGGCTAGGTAACCAGCACAGAATATGCTCTGAGTCATAAATATTGAAGGCTGTCTCAGAAATATTGAAGGCTGTTTTGTGTATAGGACTGCCTAAAAGCATTATACATAACCTAGTAATCATAGATGTCTTCATTTTAATGACAGATTAAACAATCATTTTAGGAACTAGGTTCACAGAATCAATCATTGCAACTTTTTTTTTTTCAAAGTACATTTTAAATATAGACAAAAGCATACTATGTGTCTAGTTCTTCTATGGTTATCTTAGATTGAAAATGGGTTCTAAAAATAGAAATAATAAGCTATTTTAACTAATGTAATTTAAATTAAAGTAGTATAATTAAGTCTATTCAAATCAGAAAGAAATAATGTTGTATTTGTTTACAAAAAATCTGATTTTTAATATAGAAAATCTAAAAAACAGTAGAATAAATTTGACATAACTTTTCTATGTTCATATATAAATACACCACCAGTGAAACTCCACATGATGTACAATCACTACAATGAGATCCTAATTAGAATATATTATACTCCATGTATGTAAAATATATCAAAATACACTCAATTGTCATGTGTATCTAAAAAGAAGGAATTTAAAACTTTTTTTTAAAAAAAGAAAATCTTAAAGACTTTATGCACAAATGAAAACTAAAATAACTCGTTAAGTGAAGTCATCAAATCTCAGGTACAAAATCAGCATACAAAAATCAATAGTGTTTTTATACACTAAAAGTACACATACCTCAAAAGGAAAGCTACAAAACCCTAAAAAAGAAAAGTAGAAGAAAATCTTAGAAGATGGAAAAATATACACTGTTCATGGATAGGCAGAACTAACATCATCAAAATGGCGATGTTACCAAAAGTTCTCTATAGGTTTAATGCAATGCCAATCAAAATCCCAAAGGCATTTCTTGTAGAAATAGATAAAGCAATCATGAAATTCATATGGAAAAATAAAAGACCCAGAATAGCAAAAGCAATTCTAAGCAGGAAGTGTGAATCAGGTGGTACAGCGATACCAGATTTGAAACTATATTACAGAGCAATAGTAACAAAAACAGCATGGTACTGGTACCAAAACAGGCGGGTGGACAAATGGTACAGAATAGAGGACACAGAAACCAATCCACAAAGCTACAACTATCTTATATTTGATAAAGGAGCTAAAAGCATGCAATGGAGGAAGGATAGCATCTTCAACAAATGGTGTTGGGAAAACTGGAAATCCATATGCAACAAAATGAAACTGAATCCCCTCCTCTTGCCATGCACAAAAGTTAACTCAAAGTGGATCAAGAAGCTAGATATCAAATCAGAGACTCTGCGTCTGATAGAAGAAAAAGTTGGCTCCGATCTACATATTGTGGGGTCGGGCTCCAAATTCCTTAATAGGACACCCATAGCACAAGAGTTAATAACAAGAATCAACAAATGGGACTTACTTAAACTGAAGTTTTTTTCTCAGCAAGAGAAACAATAAGAGAGGTAAATAGGGAGCCTACATCCTGGGAACAAATTTTTACTCCTCACACTTCAGATAGAGCCCTAATATCCAAAGTATACAAAAAACTCAAAAAATTAAACCATAAGAAAACAAATAACCCAATCAACAAATGGGCCAAAGACCTGAACAAACACTTCTCAGAGGAGGATATACAATCAATCAACAAGTACATGAAAAAATGCTCACCATCTCTAGCAGTCAGAGAAATGCAAATCAAAACCACCCTAAGATACCATCTCACTCCAGTAAGATTGGCAGCCATTATGAAGTCAAACAACAACAAGTGCTGGCGAGGATGTGGGGAAAAGAGTACTCTTGTACATTGCTAGTGGGACTGCAAACTGGTGCGGCCAATTTGGAAAGCAGTATGGAGATTCCTGGGAAAGCTGGGAATGGAACCACCATTTGACCCAGCTATTGCCCTTCTCAGACTATTCCCTGAAGACCTTAAAAGAGCGTACTACAGGGATACTGCCACATCGATGTTCATAGCAGCACAATTCACAATAGCTAGGCTGTGGAACCAACCCAGATGCCCTTCAATACATGAATGGCTAAAACAAATGTGGCATTTATACACCATGGAGTATTATGCAGCACTAACAAATGACAAAATCATGGAATTTGCAGGGAAATGGATGGCAGTAGAGCAGATTATGCTTACTGAAGCTAGCCAATCCCTAAAAAACAAATACCAAATGTCTTCTTTGATATAATGAGAGCAACTAAGAACAGAGCAGGGAGAAAGAGTAGGAAGAAAAGATCAACATTAAACAGATACATTAGGTGGGAGGGGAAAGGGAGAGAAAAGGGAAATTGCATGGTAATGGAGGGAGACCCTTATTGTTATACAAAATTACATATAAGAGGTTGTGAGGGGAATGGGAAAATAAACAAGGAGAGAAATGAATTACAGTAGATGGGGTAGAGAGAGAAGATGGGAGGGGAGGGGAGGGGGGATAGTAGAGGATAGGAAAGGTAGCAGAATACAACAGTTACTAATAGGGCATTATGTAAAAATGTGGATGTTTAACGGATGTGATTCTGCAATCTGTATTTGGGGTAAAATTGCTAGTTCATAACCAACTTGAATCTAATGTATGAAATATGATATGTCAAGAGCTTTGTAATGTTTTGAACAACCAATAAAAAAAAGAAAAAAAATAAAGGTAATTCTGAGAAGTTGAAAAAATTCAAGATCTTAAAAGAGGTGGAAAATGTTTTAAAATTATGAATCATTGTATTTTAAATGTAAAACTGAAATAATAAAAATCCAGTTTCAGAATTTGAAAAAAAAATCACTAATCATTAGCAAAATGCAAGTTGTAACCATATTGAAATAGAACCTCATACCCTATGAGATAGTTACTCTAAATGAACAACAACAAAAAAATAACAGAATCAAAGAAAACAGAAAACAAGTGTTAGGGGATGTGATGAACATTTGTGAATTGTTGGGGAGAAAGCAAAATGGTATGATGTCTGGAGGGTGAAAAGGATTATGAAGTTTCCTCAAATATTTAAAATTACAATTACCATATAATCCAGCAATCCCACTTCTGGTTATATGCCTAAAAGGATTCAAAGTAGGGACTCAATAATATTAGTACACCCATGCTCAGAGTAGCATTATTTACAATCCAAGTGTCCATCAGTAGATGAATAGGTAAACAAATTTTGGTATACACATACAATGGAGTGATATTCAGTCATAAAAAATGAAAGCCATTCAGGCACATGCTACAACATGGATGAACCTTGAGGATGTTATGCCATAGAAAATAAGCTAGTAATAGGCCAAATACCATAGGATTTAACCTATATGAAGTACCTAGAATCTTTCTTACTAAAGACAAAATTTGGAATAGTGGTTGCAGAGTTGAAGGGAAATAGGAAGTTCCTGCTTAGTAGGCAGAAAGCTTCGTTTTCCAAGATGAAAAGAATTATGTAGATGGATGGTAGGGATAGTAGCAAAACAATGTGAATATATTTAATGACACTGAACTGTGCATTTAAAATGATTCAGGTGGTAAACTTTTTAATATGTATTTCACCACAATGAAAATAAAAGATAACAATATTTCTGTAAAAATTTTATTAATACTGAATTGTTAATGTTCATGAGAAATTGCATAATTAACAGATGTGAGGAGAAATGAAAGATACCTTCTACGTGGAAAGAAAAATTATAATAATAATAGAAATATTATCTTTCTAAATATTAATATTAATAAGAAAATAGATAAAGCAGTGGATTTATATTAAAATTTTAATAGTTTATACATTAGTAAAAGAAGCCAAAAAATTTGAAGTGACTGAGAATTAGGGCTCCTGATTCTACAAACTTGAATTTGGATAATGTTAAAATTTCCTAGAAGAGTTTTAGAACATTACATGTAAATTGCTCTTTTGAAATGTGTATGTGTCTGTGTGTACATGTGTGATAGCTGGTAGATATCCCCAGTCCTTCAAGGATATATGGTTATGGTACAGAATAAAATTAACCTCACATTTTAAAAAGATCCAAATATATATTCCCATATATTCATTTAAAAAGGTCCAAATATATATTCCCATCAGATTGTGTTGACCACTGTTAAGAACTTCCACCCATATTCCCTAATGATATATAGGATATACCTGGCCTGTCTAGATGGTTTACAGTTAACCAAACTGGACCCTCTGGATTTATGGGGCATGACTGGCTAGGGAAAATCAGTCACACAAACTAATTGATGGGGTAAGAATGAGGAGGTTCCATGATAACAGCCTTCTTTTCTGTGTTGATCCACTTACATCAATCATTGCAAACTGTTGTGAAGTCTGAAGTCACTGAATATCCTCTTGTGAGATAAATAGAATCTGACTGGGAAGTGTCAGACTTCTGGTCTTTATCCCTTAGTTTCTGTAGTTCCTGCTTTATAAAGTTCTGTGTTATTTGTTCATTTGAAATTAAAAATATACACTATTGGAAATAAAAAATTCAATGGCTAGAATATAAATTTGGTGAATTAAACTTTAAATCAGGTCAGTAGAAAATATATGAACTGCAACACAGATGTTACAATCAATAGCTGTTGAATGACTCTCAAAACCCTTTATATATGGCACATCCACATAAAGGTAAAGCTGAAAGTACATCAGGAAAAAGAATGGCAGGCAACCACTGATGGTTTCAAAAACGTGCAAGTGTTTTCAAGCAACTTTCTGAATTGCACTGAAAATACTTCACTGGTTTATGACCAACCAAAATTTGGAAAGTCTCAGGGAGGCCCAGTCACAAGTTTACAAGGAGTAAAAAAATAAAAAAGTAAAAATGTGGATATTTATAAATTATAGTTGATTGACAATGCGATCATAATAATGCATCATATAGTTAAATATACAAGAAATTACAATTTATGACAATAATGCAAAGATGGTATGGAAAAAAATGGAGCTAAAGGTTTTAAAACTGAGTGATGTTTAGGAACTAGCCAAAACATGCGGGGTGTTTCCAGTGATCTCTAAGGTTGACCCTTGGATCTTTCTGAGATCTTTGATAGTGCTTTACACTCATGGCCCAGAGTAGGAATGTCACCATTTTTTAAAATTTCTATTTGATTTTTCTATCTTGTTTGATCTGTTGGTTTTCAGAAGTTTGGGAAAGATTTAAACATTATGCTACCAACATGATATCTTTATCCCAAGAGGCTAGGTATTCAGGAGGTATCATAAGAGGAATTATTATCATTGTTTCATTTAAATCAGAAACCATTAATTCCAGCCACATATTAACATAAAATAAAAATTACCAAGTCTAAAAATCACTAAGATGATTTATTAAAATAAGGTGATTTGAAAAGTCTAAAGCACACCACCACTAAAGGAGACATAGTTTCTTAAAGGTCACAGAAATAAAAAGGTAGGTTGACAGATTGATTTTAGTGTTTGTGGAACTAAATGGTTGAATGCTTTCCTAGTGTGCCCCAGGCCTTGGAATCAATTCCCAAACATTAAAAAAAAGTTACATATGATTTTCATTATTGCATTGTTGTAAAAGAGGTTCAGAAAGCCAGTAAACACCAGAAATTAGAATAGAATCAACTGCATAATTAACAGTTGTGCCCTTCTCTGCATTTCCACTTGAGCTTTCCTTTTCCAGATGTAAGAGAATGCCTAATCCCATCCTAAACAACTCATAAAGTGCATATCAATTGGCAGCTTTTAGTCAGAAGGTCCTCTAAGCCTAGTAATGAGCCCCCTTCTTGGTATCAGGACAGTGAGAGAAGCAGCTAGGGTGACCGAGTCTGCAATTGACTTGTACTCATTTGGAGATTAGAACTGGAAAGCCTTTTACCAAAAAGAGACCCTGCCATGTGAAGACTGTTGCAGAACTGAGCAAACACAGAATTGCTTTTCATACCCAGTAAAATTGAGAAAATTGATGACTTCCTTTTAAGAGAAGAGAGGGTACTTAAGCCTCCTAAGGAATAAGCAGTAAAGGCAGATTCGGCACCGTAAACCCCACCATGTCTGCGCAGGCTGTAAACCTCAGAGATCCTAACCAAGGCTGCCATCTTCTGGGTAACTATTTTATTCTAGACACAGTACTTATGCTTTTCCTGGACTCTGACTTTCAGTTAGTCCTTATAATAACTGAGTTGTGGGGACTATTCTTTCTTTTTCCATTATAGATAAGGAAATTGGGTCTCAGATAAATTATTGACTTAAAGTCATAAGGCTGCAAATTTACAGAATTGGAGTGTGAACCTGTATTTGTCTGAGTGCTGACCCCTTCTTCTCACTGCCTCTTATTAGAAACCCACAAGGCACAAGTTCAATTAAAAAGCAAAAATATATTGAATTTGCATTAATTTTATTATTGATGTTAATCACTTTCTATATGTTTATGTTCATTTATTTTTTTTCGTAAGTAATTTCTGTTCACATCTTTTATCCAATCATTTGTTTATTTGGGTCACAGTTGAATGAAGTTTTTGATAACAAGAGCCATCAGGAGTGGCTAAGCCCAGCTAGACCTTTGACTCACAAGAATGCCATAAGCCATCCTTGATGTAAGATTAACTTAGAAATACATAGGGCAGAAATCCCAGTTGCTGGCTGGGTGCATCCTACCCAAGGAACTGTTGTCTTTGGCCCCGTGTGACAGTTCAGTTGCAAGGAAGCAAGGCTCACATGAACCAAGTGCAGGAGCCTCGCTTAAGAGACTTATGCAACACCTCCATCAGGTCCCAGGGTGCCCATGAGAAAACCCACTGGGCACAATTTCAATTAAAAACCAAAATTTATTGAATTTGCATTATTTTATTATTGGTGAGTTAACCATTTTCTACATGCTTATGCTAATTCATTTTTTTTCTGAAAAATGAATAACTGAAACTATGGGTTCCTAGCAGATATTTGTAATTCTACTCTAGATACAGTTAACCAGTAAGGGTTATTTTTAACCATAACCAATGGTGACAGAGTAAGTTTTTAGGGGAAAAGAGCTAGCAGTTAACAGACTCAGATTCTTATGGACAAGAGAGAAAGATTTTGTTAATCATTTATGCATTGACAGTAATTTGGATACCCATGTTACTAGTATCGGTAGTATAAGGTATGGAAACAATTTTTCAATGTACAGGTAAGGTTCCCCTAGTGTCTATTTGAGAAGCCAAATAGTGGCCAGTACTATTTGAACTATCATGGTCTTGGGAAACTAGGGAACACTAAGAAATTGTCGCAGTTGAGAAAGGGACATATTTATTTGTGATTATATATGTATAGATGTAAGGGTTAAATGTGGGTGTAGAGATATACATGATTGATTCTCATTGTTCCTTGTAGTGTATACTGGACACTTGTCCAGGGGAAATACATGCTTATCCTGTGGGCCTCTGTTGCCATGTTTGTTTAAAGTCACCTTATTTAACACATATTACTCATGACTTACATTGCACTTGTGCCTGGATGAGGCTTACCTGTTTTCTCTGTAAGGCATCTCAGAGCCTTCTATGCTTAGGAACAATAGACACACTTCAGCAAAACACCTGAAATCCCAACAAAAAGCACAGAAATGCAAAAATTTGGTAGGAGATCTCTACAGCTATGGGCCACTATTAGTAAGTGTTCTGTTTTTATAATATGGATATGAATTTAAGTGCATTTCTGGTTTGTGCCTTACCCATATATTTTCTGGTTAGAGCTTTAGTTGGGGTGCTAAACAGGGGCAAAGTCCTTGACTTGAAATTTCATTAATCCTCATCCAACTCAGGATACCATTTGCATTGTTTCTAGAATGCCATTAACCTCTACAGAAATACCCCCGAAAAAGTGATGCCCCAGGCTCTTGTCATCTCTTTCGCTATCGGGATGCTCTACATGATTGAACACGTCCACAGCTGTGAGATCATTCATGGAGACATTAAGCCAGACAATTTCATACTGGGAAACAGGCAAGTGTGGACCTCTGAACAGGGTTCTTTCCTGAACATCTAGCAGCCCTTTGTCATTTGTGCTCATTTCCTGTCCTGAATTGTATTTAATCTAGGTTTTTGGAACAGAATGATGAAGATGGCGATTTGTCTACTGGTTTGGCACTTATTGACCTGGGTCAGAGTATAGATATGAAACTTTTTCCAAAAGGAACTGCCTTTACGGCAAAATGTCAAACGTCTGGCTTCCAGTGTACTGAGATGCTCAGTAACAAACCATGGAACTACCAGGTACAGACCTAAAGTAAGAGGTTTGGAAAATTTTCCTCTGTTGTACCTACCAGATTTTCAAAATGAATTTGGAATCTCGTTAGTTTGAACTGGTCTCTTGGACACAGTTGAGGAAGAGATGGGGGCCAGGGATGTGGCACTTGCCCAGTAAGCATGAGGTCCTGGGTTGACTCTGTAGCATTCAAAGAGAGAGAAGGTAGTAAAGGAGAGATGGGACTTAAGGCTCAGGGGAAAGGAGGGATGAAATTCTGTTCCTGTTATCATTCACAAGAAAGAAGGCAGATATGTTCTGAGTTTGACCCTAGGAAAGGTATTTAATGATCTGTGAACCCTTCAGAACGAATGTCTGCCACATGAAGCCAGCTTAGATTGGGAGATAAAAACAGAGCAAATGGTTTTCTTTATGGCCATGGTTAATAGAGAGACCCACCCCACTGCCCCCAGGGGAATCAGCCGCATGTCTTGCAAGTGGGCAGGTGGTTCTGACAGTGAGAGTGGCACAGAAACTCAGGTGCAGGACCTGATTCAAACAGTGTTAGAAATGGATCATTATTATCATAAAAGGCTTCAGAAATTTCACCAAATTAGAATACAGATGACAAATATAAAGAATACTTAATAGGATAAATGTAAAGTTTTGAACCTGGATTAATAAAACCAGATGCCTGGTTACCAAGTGAGGACTGTGGCTTCCAGAAGCCCGTGATAGAAGGGTAAGGTCGGGAGTCAGGTCTAGTATATCAGAGCACATGCTGTTCTGGCATCTCCTGGAGTGCAGGGGAAGGGGAGGAGTTCAGTCTGTTCTTTTCAGCCATCCAAAGGTCTTACAGTATATTCAGAGAGTAGCCACGGACTCCCCATGGAAGGATTAGCACTTTTCTTTCCTTGATGTGTCTTTATCTGGTTTTGGTATGAGTGTGTTACTGGCTTTATAGAATGAATTTGGAAACGTTCTGTCCCTTTCTGTTTCATAGAATAATTTGAGGAGCAATGGCATTAGTTCTTTAAAGGTCTGGTAGAATTGAACTGAGAATCTGTCTGGTCCTGGACTTTTGTTTGTTGAAAGACTTTATTACTGCTCTTTGTCATCACAAGTTATTGGCGGGTTTAGGTTTTCTATAGTCTCTTGATTCAGTTTTAGCAGATCATATTTGTCTAGAAATGTATCCATTTCTTCTAGGTTTTACAATTTATTGGAGTAGAAGTTTTCAAAATAGTCCCTAATGATCCACTGGATTTCTTGACATGTGTGGTGATTTCTCTTTTTTATCTTTAATTTTGTGAATTTGTGTCCTCTCTCTTTTTTCTTTTGGTTCATTTGGCTAAGGGCTTATCAATTTTGTTTATCTTTTCAAAGGACCAAATTTTTGTTTCATGGATCCTTTCTAAATTTTTCTTTAAATTCTCAAGTTAATTGATTTGGCTCTGATTTTAATTGTTTTCTCCTACACATTTTGGAATTGGTTCATTCTTATTTTTCAAGGGCTTTAAGATATATCATTAGGCTGGTTTTAAATTTTCCTCTTAGAACTGTCTTCATAGTATTCCACAGGTTGTTGTTTTATCACTATTCTTATTTAAGAATTTTAAATTTTTTTTTTGGTATTTTCTAAGATGTGCTTTGTGACCTAAAATATAATCTACTTTGGAGGAAGTTCCATGAACCATGGTCAAAAATATTCATCTGATGTTGGATGAAATATTCTATAGATCTCTGTTCAGTCCATTTGATTTATAATATCTTTCAGGTCCTAAGAGTCTATACTGAGTCTGTGTCTTGATGACCTATCTAATTGTGAGAGAATTGTGTTGAGATCACCCAGTGTTACTGTACTGGGGTCTTACTAAGGCTTTGAGTAGTATCTCTTTTATGTAATTAGTTGCACCCAATTTGGAGCATAAATATTTGTTACTGTTATATCTTCTTGCTGAATTGTCCCTTTACCAATATGAACCGTCTTTGTCTCTTCTGATTAATTTTGGTTTGAAGTCTGCTTTGTCAGATATAGAGTAGCTACTCCTATTTATTTTCAGGCTCCATGCACAAGGTATATCAATTTCGTTGTTTACTTTCAGCCTGTCTTTGCCTATAAGGTGTGTCTCTTCCAAACAACATATAATTGAGTCTTGCTTTTTAATCCATTCTGCCAGCTATGTCTTTTAATTGAAGAGTTAAGACCATTTACATTCAATATTATTATTATAAAGAGATGTTTATTAATTCCTGCCATTTTGATTTGTTTATAATGTTTAATTTGATCCTATTTCTCATTTGCTTAGAGATACCCTTCCAGTGAGATTTGTTTAATTGTGAGCTCTGGGGTTTGGTTATTCTGTGGAGTATTTGTATTACCGGTTTAGTAGTATTGAATTCTTCTAGTTTCTGCTTATCTTGGAAGGTTTTTATTTCTCTTTCAATTTTGAGGGATAGTGTTGCTGGTTCTAGCAATCTTGTTGACATTTAATTTCTTTCAGAACTTAGACCACATCATTCCAAGACCTTATGGCTTTTAGAGTTTGTTAAAAAATTAGAAGTGATTCTGATTGGCTTACCTCTAAATGTGACCTGATTTTTTTTTCTTGAGACTTTTACAATTTTATCCTTGTTCTCTGTGTTAGTCGTTTTAATTATATTATGGCATGGATAGGTTCTTTTTCAGTCATGTCTATTTGGGTTCTGAATGCCTCCTATATCTGGATGTCCATCTCATTCTCAAGGTTTGGAAAATTTTCTGTTATAATAATTTCCAAATTATTATATTAATAATAATATAATGATTTCCCTGAAAAGATTATCCATCCTATTAGCCTGAATCTCACAACCCTCTTCAATTCCAGTGATTCTTAAATTTGGTCTCTTAATGTTGTCTATTCTGAATGTCAGTATGTATTTTCTTTAACACTATCTGAATGTTCAATACTAGCCACTTTGTCTTCCAGCTCTAAGAATCTATCCTTAGAATTTTCTACTCTGTTAGAGAGATTTTTAGCTGGACAGTTTATTTGATTTATTATGTCTTTATTTCTAAGATTTCTGTTTAATTATTTTTTATTATCTCTCTTTGTTGAATTTCTCATTCATATCCTGTACTGATTTCCTTAATTCATTCTGTTTTTTCTGTGTTCTCTTGGAAGTCATTGGTCATTTTTATAACCATTCTTTTGAATTCTTTATCTGATATTTCATCCACTTCAGTATCTTTGGAGTAAGTTGCTGGTGAATTATGAACTTTAGGATGTATCATGTTATCTTGTTTTTTTCATTTTTCTTGTATTCCTGAGTTGGGTTTTTTACATCTGTTGGGGTGGATTTCTCTGCCACTCTTACATGTAGGCCTTTTTAGGGCTCAGTCTTTACTTGCCAAAGTGTCCTCAAGTTATCTAGACTGAGACACCCTTGTAGATGTGGTATCCACAGACTCTGTGTTAATTCTCTTTTTTCGTATAGCAGTGGATGTCTGTAGTGGGACCTGAAGGACAACCCCTAGCCATTTCTATTCGGAGCCTGATCATTAGTTTGAGTTTTTATTTCTTCTATTCTTTTTGTTAAAGTATAGCTGATGTTTGTCATGTGCATGGAGCAAGGTGTGCTGTCTTGTCACCGAGTTGAGTTCAGCAGCAGAATCTCCACCCTGTGAACTTGTAGTGCCTTGTAGATTCCCAGCATCTCTCAGAATAGGGTAAAACAAACAATAGTAACAACTGATGCAAACAACAGACAGCATTAAAGTAGATATCTGTTTCTGTTAAAATAAATATCTACTATGACATTTAATGTCAATTACCACAAAAAACAATGGTGTGGTCTATTGCCAAACAAATAAGTAGCCATGAACTATATCTGGCAATAAAGCAAACAACAGGTGCCAATAATGTCATCCACAGCAGTAATCATTACAACAGCATTAATGGTGGGAAAGGAGTTATATAACCAATTAGTGCTAAATTTGGTAAAATACAGTTAATTAAGAGAAAAGAAAACATGATAGGAAGGTCAAAGTGTTTATAATTCAAAAAAGTGAACACAGGAAGAAGACGAGATGTAGCAGGTGATGGTTTTAAGGAAGGAAGAGAAAGAAAACAAGAGAATTTAACTGTCAGCAGAAGAGAGAAAGAAACCAATGAAAAGAAAACAAAACCGAAATATACGAACCCCAAGCCCTAATCCTCAAAAGGCAAGGAAAAATAACATTAAAAGCATGCTAAAAATGAGAAGAAAACAGAAAGAAAGAAATATGTGTGTATGCCCATGAACCTATCAGAACTCTCTCACATCAAGAACTCTCTCACACACACTCCCCAAAAAGAGAAAAGATTCTTAATTAAAAAAGAAGAAGAAGGAGAAGGATAAGGAGAAGGAGAAGAAGGAATCATCTCCACTGAGGTGATCAAAATAGTCAACAAGAATGTGTGGTCACTGCTGTGCCCACCCGTGTTTGTTTCTTCTTGGGCTATGACACAGGGGGCCAGCAGCACCTGGGATTGTTAACTCCTTACACCTTTGGTGTTGCTCCTGAGCAGCTGGTTGGAGTGGCCTAGACTAAAGCTGGCTGAAGCCATTCTCAGCTCCCTTCTCCCCAGCTGGAGTCTGTCTGCACAGGCCCGTCACTCCAGGGGTGCTGCCGCAGAGTTCTATGAGGGGCCCAGTGGCTTAGATCTAACAGGGCCTCGGGGACTTTGTTTGGTAGTATTTGCTAATGCATGGCAGTTGCCCAGCTCTGTCAAGGGATCTGAATCTCAGGAGCCTCACAAAAATTCTACTCTTGAGGAAGGGGAGCCACCCCTCCTCCACACACACCCCCCCCACACACACACACACATTCTCTCTCTCTCTCTTTCTAGCCTGTGAACGTGCCTGCCCAGGCTTAATCCCTTGGCGTCTTCACATACACCTGTTCTGAGTCCCGACCCTCCTAAGCTGGTCATGTGAGCACCAGATGCACAGAGAAGATGAGTTCCGCTCTCCTTCGCTTTTCTGATGTGGATCCACCTGGGTACAATCCTGGTGTCCATTTCCCTCACGTTCTGCTAGGAAGACCCTAGGCCTAGACCCTAGGTGGGCGCTCACCTGAGAGCGTGGCAGTGTTGGCGCTGCTCTCCCTGTTCAGCAGCAGGAACTGCAGCTGGAGGCTCAAGGCTCCCCGCCTCAGCTCCCCGTGGCTGTTTGAGAAACACAGAGCACTTTCCATCACCTCCGCATCAGCTCAGTGCAGGCTGCTTTTCTGATTTCAGGTTTTCTAACAGCACACCTCCCTGTTGTATTTCTCTGTGTTCTCCCTCCATCTGGTGAACCACCACCACTGCTGCAACCAGCTCAGCTCCAGTGCTGTCTCTGTTCGGTGTACCTGAATTTCTGAGTCTCTTAGTCACTAGGACTGTCTGGCATTGAATTTTAGTGAAATCCCTCTTGCTCACCTCACTGAGAAACAGCATTCCTGCTGCTTGAATCCCCAGCCACCAGAAATCAACTTCCAGAATTCTTCAAAGATAAACTCCTGTGACTTAGCTTGCTGTCTATGTTAGCACATGGTGATGGGATCACGTGTGCATCGCCATGAGTCATGGGACCTCGCTTTCTTGCCAGGTGGATTACTTTGGAGTGGCAGCCACGGTGTACTGCATGCTGCTGGGGACCTACATGAGGGTGAAGAACGAGGGAGGAGTCTGGAAGCCTGAAGGTCTTTTCAGAAGGTAGGTGTCAGCATCGGGCTACAGCGGGAAGAGAATAACTAGGGTAGTAACAGGTTCCATCTGGCAGAAGGGGATCCCTTAGGCAGTGTGGGCACAGCACAAGGCTGGACCAGGGCAGGGAGTGGTCACAGGGCTTCCCACTTAGCCAGGAGCCCACAGAACCCCTGGGAGCTCCTGGGTGGTGACAGGCATCCTGCCCAGGCAGGTGCCCCAGAGCCTCAGGGCTGTGCTTGCTTGTTTTCTTGTGTGTGGAGATGCAAATAGTACTCATCCTGCCTTCCACAGATCTTTCCTGTAAGAAGCCAAGGAAATTCGTAGGAAGTATTTGTTACATGCTTGTTCCTTGTCCAGTTACACTTTCTTCTCTTAACTTTTTTGAGGTATATTTAAAACATACAGAAAAGTGAACTCATCTTCTGTGCGCAGCCAAATGGAATCTTATGTGCATATATACCTTCTGGGAATAATTTCAACTGCGATTCCCCTGGCCTTCCCTACCCACTTCCAAAACAGAAAAAGAAAATTGGCAGTAATTTTATAAAATGCCTGTGCCATACATAGTGAAGCTTAGGTTCAGTCCCTGGAGAAAACTTGGTAACTGTTATGTCTTATTCTGCATAATGAGCCATTATATCTGACAAGTGTTTTATGCTTCCTCTTGCTCATAATGGAAGGACCAGATGGTCATCCAGAAGGTCTCCACCTCTGGCCGCTTGTGTAAAGGAAAGCCTGAAGCCAGCCCTCTGCATGGCCCTGCTGCCATCTTTCTGTGCTCTGTAGCTCCTCTAGTTGACTTTAACCACTAGAGTAGCCGGAGCTCTTCAGTCAGCTCTCTCCTGAGTAGGACGGCCTGTCCACCTGGTCTGGCACATGTGCAGTTGGGCTCCTTAGAACTACGTGTCCAGATCACAAGATGCTGACAGTATGGTAGACACAGGAGCCAAAAGCAAATTGTTCTTTTTTTCAAATGAGGAGAGGTAGCACTATGTTACCCAGACCACCCTCTAACTCATGATCCTCTTGCCTTAGGCTTCCCAGCCCCTGGGGTTCCAAGCACTCACAACACCCAGCACAGATAGATTTCCTTTAAAAAATAAAATAGATTTTTTTTCACTGAAGAGTTATTGCTAAGACTGCTTTTCTTAAATCCTGTTTTGGGAGCCAGGTGTGTTGAGACAATTAATTGGAACTTTAATTTCTCTAATGTGGGATAGATTGGATGTGTCCACTCCTGATGGCCAAGTGCTCTTAGGTGAGAGTTCTGTTTCACTACCCACCTGCGGCAGTCAGGGCCAGAGCAGGCTGCGTTCCATCCGTGGCCGGTACTTTCTCTCTGCAGGCTTCCTCATCTGGATGTGTGGGATGAGTTTTTTCACACCATGTTGAATATCCCAGACTGCCATCACCTTCCACCTTTGGATTTGCTAAGGCAAAAGCTGAATAGTCTGTTTCAACAGCACTATTCCAACAAAATCAAGACCCTGCGAAACAGGCTCATTGTGCTGCTCTTGGAATATAAGCGTTTGAGAAAATAAAATTAACTGTGGACACTTTCCCAGAAATCATTTTGTAAATACTATTCTCTTTCTTTGAACCTTGATGTTCTTCCAGATGTATTGTTGATATAAATGTTTGTTAAAAATAAAGTTCACGAAATACATCCATGTGACTTAATTTTTATTAAATTATCCAGCAGAATAGACAAAGTGGCAAGCCCTATGGGGCAGACCTGCCGGCCCTCTTGGCAGACAGACATTCATGTCCTTTTTGGTGCATTTTTGTTTGCTATCTATGAATTATGCATTCTAATCCTATTACTTCAAAGTACCATCAATGGAAAAAATCTCAGATCTTGAAAAGAATTCTCATGAGCTATATAGACCACTGGACCAACTTAGCCTTTCCTGGCCAGGACCTGGGAGGGCCTGTAACCCTGCTGGGCTTCCTCCACCCTCCCTTTGTGTCCTTAGCACCATGAAAAACAAATCTGAGGCGATACCATCCAGGAGCACAGGCGAATTGCTTCCTCCCACCCTTCTCAGCTCCCATGTCCCTGACTCCGGAGGCAACCATGGCTCATTTTTTGTATGTGTGAATCTCTAAAATTGGTTCTATAAACTGCATTTTTTAAATAGAACTAGCATCATTTTGCTTTTTTTTCACTTAATATCTGATCAGGAATGTAACTGTAGAATGGCCTCATACTTTTTAGTGGCTGTGTGATATTTGATTGTGGCATATCTGTAGTATGGATTCCTAGAAGCAAAATTGCTGGGTCAAAGGTGAGTGCACTTAAAATTTTGAATCTGTGTCTGCTGGTAGCCCCTGAGGGTTTTCCCCAGACTGTGAATGTCCTTTTCCCTCCTTCCCTGACAGCACAGATGGGGCTCTGGCCTTTGCCAGTTGACAGGTGAGAGACCATACCTGTTGGCACTCTCCTTGGCATTTCTCTGATGCATAGACAAGTGCATGTACATGTGTTATAGCACATGTGTGCTCTTCTGTGTTCTCTGTTCTCCACCCACTTTGTGCTCTGCTTGTTCGTTTATCTGAGTCCTTTGTATATGAGGCACACATATTTGTCCCAATGTGTCATCTCTCTGGACTAGTAAATATTTCTACTGCTGTGAAGAATTTTTTAAAAAGTTTTGCTTTATACTCAGACTCATAGTCTTAAATGGCTTTTGACTTTGTCTTAAATGTTGTACTCAACTGAAAAACACAAAAATGTTCCTTTTTTTTTTAAATTAGTACTAATTTGAGCATTTGGGACTAAACTTTTCTGGTTACTATTTAAGTCATATCATTTTCCCCCAATTGGTAATTTGAATATATGAAGCCTACTGATTTCTATAAACAGGATTTTCAATTAATTCTTTTGAAGTTTTCAAATAATCATCCTTATGAAAACAATTCTTATTTTATATTGTTCTAATTTTTGTTTGTGGTTTTCCTTGTCATTGATGATACCTTGAGAAAGAGGTCACTGGTGACACACAACATACTTGTCCCCTGTTCTAAGAGCAGCTTTTCCAGTGCATATCCATTCACTTCATGATACTGGCTTGAGGTAAGATGCTTTTGAGGTGCTGGGAATCTATCTGTTCTTTTTATAAGCAAATATGAAGTATATCATTACTTCACAGTTTTCTTGCCCATTTCCATCTATATTGACCCAGCTATACCTCATTCCCCTGCTGGAACTGGTTGTTATTTATTTAACCAATCTCCGATTTAGAGACACTTAGTTGGTTTCACAGTTTTTTACTACAAAACAGTGAGTGTGAGTGCTACTATATCTGTAGGATAAATTGCTAGGTTAGGGACCCCAAAATGCAATTATATTTTGAAAATAAAGGTTGTAACCTACATGACCAGTTACACACATACACATATCAAACTTGGAAACTGAAAATGATCCAGGGTCAGACCTCAGCAGGGAAACCAATACCAAACTTACTCTTGAAGTGTCTAAACAACTGAGCATCCATAAAGCCAGATTGACAGGATTTTGTTCCTTTTGAAAATGGCTGTTTTCAAAGGAAACCAAGACTGAACAGCTAGAAACTGCACGTGTTCATCTGTGGGAGACAGCTGCAGGGGCCTTAGGCCCTGGGTGGCATGGCCAGTGTCATTGCCAGCCCATATTCTATTCCTGGCTCTTTAACTTGGATCACACTCAGAAACATCCCCATGTGACACCAACAGCGTGTCTGCTGTTGCCTGTCTGGTCTGTGATCTAATCCAAGGGCTTCCTTTAAATTAAACTTCTCAATCTGATTTCCTAGCAATGGCTTGTCCCCAGGGTGGGACAAATCTCAACAGAGCTAGTTATTTTAATCATTTCAGTTAGTAGGTATTGTTTTGCTTTTTGTACATATGCCTGGTACAACAAAAAAAAAAAACTTCCTTTAGTTGTAATCAGTGGTCTGGATTTCATGTAGCTAATCAGCACCAGGGAAGAAGCCCTGAGTCCAGAGGGCACCTGAGAGGAAAGTGACAGGTCCGTGCAGGGAGGGCACAGAGTTCTGGCTCACTCCACTGCAGGTATCCCTCCCTGCAGGACAGAGCTGGCTGGGGTGCGTTCACCTGAGTCTCGACCCCAGCTCCTCCTGAGTGTGCAAACCTTGGCTGGACCCAGCTCCTGGTCCAGAGTGAGACGTTTCTCGGGCCCAGGCATTTCCTAGTCATTCTTGAGCCCTGCTCCACATTCGAGTTCCAGCTAAGAAACTAGACTCTTTACTCAGGGGATACAGAGACTCCTGCTTGAGCACCTTCCTGGCTGGCTTTAATCTGATCTAAGGCAATGGTCCTAACATTCATTCTCCCCAAAGAAAAGCCCAAGGGTGGGCTGTGACTCTCAAAAGTTAAGCTGCTGGATAGCCAGGCATGGTTACACGACACAGCAAACCTGGAAGGCCTCCGTGCAACCTTCTCTGCGCTGACCCAAGGAGCCCGCGTCCTTGGTCCTCCTCTCCCATCCTTCAAGTCCGTGCATCTCTCCCATTTGTTTCATTCTGGAATGTTCAGACTAACCCATCTCTGGGTTAGTTAGGCTATGGCAGGCTAAGCTGCTGTAACACAGGGAACCCTGTGGGGACACTCACTTGATGATGAGGATGACCACCACGACATGGAACAGGATGCAGTACAGTTTCACCACCTGATGGGTCACCAGGGCAAAGCCGCCTGCAATGGGCGGGCGGCTAAGGAAGCAGCGCTCGAAAACTGCGGGTGCCCGAGCTCAGGGTGCCCTCCTGCACCCCAAGGTCACTAATCAGGACACACCGCCCCTGGGGCAGGCGCCCAAACCACCAGCTCCCCAGAAAGGTGATCGTGCCACTGGTTCACCACCATGAGCTCCTCCAGCAGCATGGAGGAAGCGGCCAGATCACTGAAGCTGTTTTTGCAGTGCCTGCCCCAGCCAATGCCACCCCTTCAAGGGCAGGTCGCCACACACCAGTGCATCAGTGAAACTTGGGTCAAAGGACCGGATTCTGTCACAGAACAATTCCATCCTGATGACAGCAAACGCATAGTAGACCACCTAGGGTGGGAGGCGCCAGACACCAGGGGTCACCCAAAGTTGCAGAAGCAAGGGGCATGGAGCGCTAGACGCACCCGAGGTCCCACAGAAGGGCAGCGGTGTTCACAAGGATGGTGGTCTCTCCAGCCCAGAGCCACGCAGCTTAGGGGAGTGAGTGGGAAGGGATCGCTGCTCGGCCGGTCCCCCAGAGAAGCCTGGGTAGTTGGTGGAGAGATTAAGGCACAGCTAGGTGGAGCCCCCTGGACCTCCCAGGACATTTACCAAGTCAGAAACTAAGCTGCTGGCAAGGCAGCAGTGGGATAAATACCCACTAAACAGGTTAGTCCCCTAGTGAAGGAGAACTGAAGTTGGATCTTTACCTGTTCTTTACGACAAAATTAACTGCAAAGGTACCAAAACAAACAAAAACCAACCCATAAAGGTATCAAGGTGGAAAGTGGGGCAGGAAAAGGGCTTCCTAAGCATGCTGTGAAACCTAGAAACTATAAAAAGATCAATAAGTCTGACTATATAATAAATTTAAACTTGGGTATAGCCGCACACCGCCTCCCCACCAAAGAAAAGATTATGGGGAGAGGGGAAAGTGACAGATAAGGAAAAGTCATTGTCTTATGCATAGATTACCACAGACCTGTCTCCTTAATAGGCCAAAGAGTCCTACAAATCATATCAAAAGTAAAAGTACCAGCTGGGCTTGTGGGCACACGACTAAAATCCCAGCAGCTCAGGAGGCTGAAGCAGGAGGATTCCAAGTTCAAAGCCAGTCTCAGCAATTTAGCGAGGCCTGAGCAACTTAGCAAGACCCTGTCTCAAAATAAAATATGAAAAAGTCTGAGGATGTGGCTCCATTATTAAGCACCCCTGGGATCCCTGGTACCAAAAACAATAATGCTAATAATAAAAGTGAAGGTAATAGAGAAATAGAACCACGGATGTTACTGGAAATATGCATAAATGGCCAAAATCACATGGAAAAGATGCTCAGTCTCATGAGCAACTAAAGCAATGCATGTCAAGACAGCATGGTGCTATTTTCTCATCTATCAGATCTAGGGAGATGGAAACAGTGAATAAATCCATCTGTGAGCAGAGAAACATACATCCCACATGTCATTTGGAATCCATACTAGAGCATGTTTGTGAAAGCAAGTTGTCACTATCAATCCAAATCATGAACCCATTTACCTTTGCTCACCTCTAGGAGAGCACCCAACACTCACACTCGTGTGAGGACACAAAGATGCATGCCCAAGGATGGCCTTACCACATGGTCTCTGAAGGTGAAAGGCAAGCCCACCCACTGGTCAGTGGTGTTCTAGAGCCTTCTATTTTGGGGACACTTGTCTCTCTTTTTTTTTTTTTTTTGGTACTAGGGATTGAACCCAGGGGCACTTAACCACTGAGCCACATCCCTAGCCCTTTTATTTATTTATTTATTTTCAAGACAGGCCTCACTAAATTGCTTAGGGCCTTGCTAAATTGCTGAAGCTGGCCTTGAACTTGTAATCATCCTGTCTTAGCCTCCCAAACTCCTGGGATTACAGGTGTGCACCACCACATCCCATTGGGGCACTTTCCATCATGGTGGCCTTCCCTGGATGCAGGTACCTCCAAAGCATGTGACAAATATGTGCTGTAGAATGAAGTCGGCCAAGTCCACTGTGCATGGATCACCCCACTGGATTGAACAATGAACTGGGGGTGTGAACCACACACCAGCACACGTGGAAGGGTTTAGGAAGAGCTACAAGAGCTTTG
Source organism: Urocitellus parryii (assembly GCF_045843805.1). Classification (NCBI taxonomy): domain Eukaryota; kingdom Metazoa; phylum Chordata; class Mammalia; order Rodentia; family Sciuridae; genus Urocitellus; species Urocitellus parryii. The sequence continues at coordinate 1,519,281 of NW_027553327.1, forward strand.
ACGGCTGCCTCTGGGAAGCGGCATCCCAGAGCTGGGAATGGGGGACCTACAGCTGACTTTCCATTCTCCTAGGCTAATGGACCTGCCGTTACACAGAAAAAGAAAAGCAAATGCCCTTCTTCTGCAGTGTGCACCCCTTCGGGCTCCCTCAACAGCTCTAAGCAAGAGGCCCCCAGTCCCAAATGGCCTCTTATGATCTTGTTCTCACCAGCACTGAACAAGAGAAGTAGGAGGGGGCTGGGGATGTGGCTCAATCGGTAGCGTGCTCACCTGGCATGCGTGAGGCGCTGGGTTCAATTCTCAGCACCACATAAAATTAAAATAAAAGATGTTGTGTCTGCCGAAAACTAAAAAATAAATATTAAACAATTCTCTCTCTCAAAAAAAAAAAGAGAGAGAGAGAGAGAGAGAGAGAGATGTAGGGGGCTCCCTCCACAAGCAGAACACAGGGTCTCAGGCCTGGGGCGGGGGCAGAGCCATGAGCTGGAAGGACCCCATGTCCCTGTGAGCCCTCTGCTGCCTAAGAATATCCCCCTGGGGCTAAGAATATCCCCTGGGCCAGGGATGAGGAAGACACTGCCTGGGTCAGCCTGATGGACGGCTGGCATTCCACATGGCAGCCAGGAAGTGCGCCCAGTGCTTCTAGAAACTTGGTATTCCGTAAGACTGGCCACTGGAGACCCATACCACTCATTGACTTATTCTCCCTACTGGAGTCTAATACTCCCATGCCTTGAGGCTTAGAGTGATTTCACATCGAATAGCAAAGGAGAGCACAAAGGCAAGTCCACCAAATGTGATCATCGAGGGCCAGTGTTGATCAGAGTGGTCACCATCACCCAGAACCTAGGAGCAAACCAAGTTCAAGGCAGGAGGCAAAGGAGAAGGAGGAGAACAAAACTGACGCCAGGCCAGCCCGTTTTCCATAAAGCCCCTCCCTAGTCCTGCAGCTGTCCACACGGTGGCCCTGGCCAGTAGCAGAAGCCAGCCTCACAGAATGGGTGTCACAAGCAGCTTCCCGCAGCAATGATAACCTAGAACTCCAATGAGACTAAGGTGGACGAGGAATAGAGAGCTGCTTGGCCTCATCTGCTTTTCTCCACCAAAGTTGACCCCATTTAAAGCTGTCCTAGAGGAGCAGGCCAGTCCTAGACGGAGGTGGCTGCCAGGCATCCCCGGATGGGCGGCTGCCCTAAATCAAAAAGTGAGGCTGGGCCAGGTGTGCTGGTACAGGCCTGGAATCGCAGTTACTCAAGAGGCTGAGGCAGGAGGATCACAAGTTTGAGGCCAGCCTGGGCAATTTAGAAAGCCCCTCACTGAAATGTTATTAAAAATTGCATTTTAGGGCTGGGGTTGTGGTTCAGTGGTAGAGTGCTTGCCTAGCACACATGAGGCACTGGGTTCGTTCCCAGCACCAGATAAAAAACACTAAATACTAAATATTGTCCTTCTACAACTAAGAAAAAGTTTTAAAAAACAGCATTTTTAAAAAGGGGGTGTGGATGTAACTCAGTCTAACATGTGTAGGGCTCTGGGTTCCACACCCAGTATAAAAAAAAATAATAATTACTGAGGTTGGGGTTTATCTAGGGCTTTGGGGTCCAACTCCTGGGTATGCACCTTGGTTGTGCATCACTGGAAGAGTGACTTAACTTCTCTATGCTTCAACTCACCACCTATAAAGTAGGGATAGAGAAAGTTCCTACATCACGGATTGTGGGTGGGATTTAATAAGGAATGGTTAACACACTTGGGTTAGCATTAGCCACCATCACGACGACTCTCACGCTGTCACATGCAGGGCTAGGCTCAGGGATGAAAGTGGCTCACGCGTCCCCAGGGAGCTGACAGCCGAGTGCTCTTAACCCAGCCTCTGGCTCCTCTCTGCTTCCCTCCTCCTCAGTTCCCAGAGGACCCCACACCCTTCACATGAGTTATATTCCTGGTTCCAGGTTGGGAGTGTTTGAAGCTCCCATGTAAGACGGTTTTCCATCGGCTTGACCAGGGGAACCACCCAAGTGCAGCCACCTCATGCCACGGCCCCCTTACCTCTGAATGCTGACGATGACCCTTAGGAGCCAGAGGATGCTCGGTATCAAGACAATATCCAGGATCTGCTGACTGTTGTATTTTCTTGCTGGTAAGAGACACAACCCTTTAATAATGTGCTTCCTCAGTCTCTGCCCTGGGGGGACTAGGACTGTGGGTCCCTGGGCAGTGATGCAACTTCCTGTCAAGATGGGAAAGGGGGCTGGGAGTAGGGCTTAGTGGTGAGCGCTTGCCTAGCATGTGGGTGGCCCTGGGTTCTAGGCCCAGCACTGAAAAGAGAAGAGAGCAATGGTCTGAGCACCAACGAAGAAGTGCTGCCTTGAATCCGAAACCATCCCTACAAGTCAGAGCCAAGGTGAGTTTGGAGGCCAGGCTTCCCTGTCCCCAGCCCCCAGCCCCCAGCCCCAGAGCTGTGCGAGCAAATATAGACTGTCCTCAGGAAGTGGCTCCAGTTCTACAGAGCACATTTCAAGTGAGCCTTCCTCCCCCAGAATTCTTTTCATCAAGTTCCCTTAAGAAGTCTTAAATAATCCCACGCAGGGTGGAGGTAGGTGTGGTAGGAAGAGGCGGGGGCAGGGTTGGTGCAGGCTCCTGCTGTGGGGAGGACTTGGGTGGGAGGCCAAGGCAGGCAGGAGATGGAAGGGTAGAGGGCAGCCCTGAGACACGGCCTAGTGTTGGAGAGATGACCAGGTAAGAATCTGGTGTGATGGACTCCCACACGCGAAATCCCTAAAATACTGGATGGCTAGACACACACAAAGGCACCATCCCTCTCAAGAGCATTGGATATAAGTGTGTGTGTGTGTGTGTGTGTGTGTGTGTGTGTGTACACATAGAGACATATATTTCCTCCCAGTGTTGGGGATTGAACCCAGGGCTCCACACACCAGATTAGTGCTCTATCACTGAACCACACCTCCAACCTGAATACGGAACACTTTTAATAATTTTCTGGTGTCCCCCCTCCTGGCCCCCAAATCTCCACAGTGCAGGGTGGATTTTCAACAGAGAACTGAGTGAGCACCTGATCCTCCATGAAGCCTAGAGCTGGAGGCACTGACCTGACTGAATGGTGGCATCAGCCACCGTGGCCATCAGGCTGCGATGACGATCAGCATGTCAAACCTAATGGCAAAAGCAAAGTCCATTAAGAATCAAGTGAGAGGCATGTCAAGCTCAGGCTTTGATGGGTCCCCAGAAAACTGAACCAACAGCTTATGTGAGATAACTAGCCAGTGCTGAAATTCATTTCTGGAACTTTTAGGTCACTGCATGGGAAGCAAGAAACACTAGGCTTGAACCATCCCATGATCATCCATTGGCTGCTCTGAGTCGCCCACAGAGATGCAGGAATCACTAACCCACACATCACTTCGCTTTCCACAAAAGTCTATACTGGTGAAGAACATTTTTATTTTTCTATTTTTTGGGCACCAGAAATTGAACCAGGGGGTGCTTTACCACTGAGCCACATCCTCAGCCTTTTTTTTTTCTCCATATTTTATTTAGAGACAGGGTCTCTCTGAGTTTCTTAGGGCCTTGCTAAGTTGCTGAGGTTGGCTTTGAACTCACCATCCTCCTGCCTCGGCTTCCCAAGATACTGGGACCACAGGCGTGCACCACTGTGCCCATCCGATGAAGAATGCTTGCAGAATGCACAGTAGGTCTTTCCTGGTATTAATTTTACTATGTGCATTACGACTTAATGGAAGTAGAATTCATCGTGCCATGACTTTCCTGACAGTGGTGCTAAAGGAGAAGAAAACACCGACCAGGTGCCCCCCAGCCACGTGCACTTCGGGAGAAGTTTCCTGGCACTAAGAGCAAAGTCAGCCTGCGGCTTGCATCTCTGTGCCCTGCAGGGCTCGACACACAGCAGTTTAAGACGCACCAGCTGGCGCACAGCACCAGGGCCAAGGGTGGAGACCAGCGGCCTGGAGAAGGGAAGGCTCGTGGGAGACACATCCACCACCCAGGGGAGGGCTGGTCAACAGCCCGCTGGCCAGCCACACAGGCTGAGTTTCTGACAGTGAGGTTAGGGAGCGGGCCAAGGAAGCTGCCAAAGGAATTGCCTCCTTGGCCATGATGTTCTAGGATGCCTGGCCTTCATCCCTAGTCTCATGACCTGAACGCCTAAGAGCCCTGTCCCTCCAGTGATAAGTGACAGAGGTGGAAGGAGCATCCTTTGCTATTCATCACAAGCCCTTTTTCAACCCCACCTGAGCTTAATGAGGTCGCCCTGGGAAAGCCCCTCAGGATGGGGATGTGAATTGACAGGGGAACCTACCAGGGGATCAGAGAGCTAGAACTTCCAGCCCCACCCCCATCCTTGCCCCCTACCTCTGGGGAGGGCAGAGGGGCTGAAGATTGGGTTGATGACCAATGGCCAATGTGTAATCCATCATGCACACATAACAAAGCCTCCACAAAAAACAATAGTGTTGGGGGAGCTTCTGGGTTACTGAGGGGCAGGGAAGGGCGCACCTGTAGAGGGTATGGGAGCTGCGCACCCCTTTTCCTGCACACTGCACCTCTCAGTCTGGCTGACCTGAGCTGTACCCTTGTACAACAACCAGAAATCTAGTAACCGAAGTGTTTTTCTGGTCACCTCTGATTTATAGGTGATCAGTCAGCAGCACAGGTGTTAATCTGGACATGCAGTTGGTGTCTGGAGAGAGGACAGTCTTGGGGACTGTCCTCAGTCTTGGCTCAGTGCTCAACCTGTGGTATTTGATGCTAACTGTGGACAAATTGTGTCCAAATTTAATTGAATTGCAGGACACAAAATTGACGACCAGAGAGTTGGACAGTTGGTAGGTGTGAGAAAAAATAACACACACTTGGTGTCAGAAGTATTGTGAGTGACCATAGGTGGGATAGGGGTAGATCACCAGGTTGGACAGGGCAGAGTGGGGGGAAAGGAGGGGCTGGGAATGGGAAAGACAGTAGAAGGAATCGGACTTAACTTTCCTAAGTTCATATATGAATACACGACCAGTGGAACTCCATACCACCAAGTTCAACCACAAGAATGGGAGATTATGCTCCATGTATGTATGATAGGTCCAAATACACTGTACTGTCATTTATAACTAAAAAGAACAAAAATATTTTTTTAAAAAAGAAGTATTGTGAGAAAGTAGAGAAAAACATTGGGCTTCCTTCTTTTAAAGATCCTTCCCAACTCCAAGATGTCAAGGTCTGTGGTTCTCATTTTAATTAGACAGTTCAAATTGACCTTGGGAAGTTCGGCCTTTACCCACGCAGAGGGTTCCCCTCCAAGAGCTAATTATAAGATGCCTCTACACAGGTGGAGCTTGGAGACCTGCAGCCATGTCTCTGAACTGTGACAGGAAGTCCCTCCCTGTCCCCTCCCTAGGACACACACTCACCAGTTCCAGAATTGCTTCCTTTCAAAATAGGCTCTGGGCTCATGCGTGTAGAACTTCAGGAGGATCTCAAGAACTACAGAGAAAGGAAAAGCCACTCGGTGTAGGAGACGAATGGGTTCTTCTCATCCAGGGCAATTAACATGGCGTTGATTAGAATGACGACATCATAAACCCAGACAAAGATCCTGCCTTGGGGGGAGAGAGAGACCCTGTCACCCGCATTTCAGCGAAAGGAGTGCGATCCGCTTTAGGGCCCTACCGGAGAGACTTTATTTCTCAGCATCCCCAACACACACCACTCCTCACCCAGGAAGGTTCTAGCAGAGCTGGAATTTATCTGCCTCTGCTGACCCTGGTGCAGCCTTCCTTTCCCAAGAGGAACCAAGGAGGGAGAGAGGTACAGCTTCCCCAGGCTCCCCCAGGGGGCAGCACCTGGGTCAGATGAAAGCTGAGGCAGAATCAGGGGGCAGGGAGGTGGTTAGGGTTCAGTCAGGGATGTTCCTAGGAAAAATTGCAGCCTTAAATAAGAGAGCTTCAGAAAACCTACTCCCCATGCACACCTTCCAGGTGATCCGCCGGTCTAGCTTCCTAAGTTTGGAGACAAAGTGGGTGAACAAGCCAGCCTGCCAGCCCCGCTTCAGCTCCCCCTTCCAGCTCTTGCACAGCTGCCCCAGGTGTTCAGGTGCCCCAGGGAGCCTGCCATATGCACAGGTAGGGGACAGCATGGAGAGGCCACCCTAGTGTCCTCCCCTGTGAGGAGAACTTCTGTGATTCAAGATTGGAATTGACAGAAAAGAGTCTCCATGTAAAGATCTTTGATAAATTCCAAATGCAGGCAGTTAACAGGGACATTCATCTGTCTCAGGGGCTTCAGAGCCATTTGCTTTTATGAAACATTAAATGTAAAGAAAACAAGAGGCCACTATGGCTGAGAATAGGCCGCACACGTTTAAAGAAAGACCTTAAACCAGGATAAATGGCTTTTTCCGGAGGCCGGCCATTGGCTAGAAAATTAAGGTATACACAGTCCTCCTTTAGCAGTTATCCCAACAAAGCTGACTCATCAGTCCTGACCATAATTCACAGAATCAAAGTGCCAGATTTGTGTCAACTTTGTGATTACGCTGGTGGGGCCAGGACCTCCTGAATTCAGAGAGGGGTCAGCTTCCCTGGCTCAGGGAGCACACCTCTCCATGGTCCTTGAGTGTCCTGGGAGACATCACCAGAAGAAGCACATTCTTGAAGCCTATTCTCCCAGGAGAGCCCACACAGTGTGTCCTGACCCCTTTCCAGGCCTCCCTGAGAAGCCAAAGCAGTGACAAGCTGTAGGTTTGTCCTTTCAGCAATGCGGCAAGCTCAGCGCAGGCGCTGTGGGCAGGGTCTTCTGTTAAAGCAAAACTGTCCCTGTGTCACTCACCTTGCCAGACCATCCTCTGGACCAAGAGGCTTGCAGATGACTGGTACACCCATGGCACCCAGGCTTCTAGCAGATGTCTCCTGATGTTGACGGTGACCACCTGGACATTGAGGAGGTCAGCCAAGCGGAGAAAGTTCGTTTTGTGTGCAACAGGAAAATGAAGCCAAATCCGTGTTTCACTAAGGTCCAGGGTGAAGTCAATTTGGTGTAGACTCTGAGCTCTGCATTTTACAGAGGAAGACCTGAAGCCCCCACAAGGGGGAGCCCGAGGGCAAGTAGCCATACTGCTGTCCCCTAGTGTTCCACCTGCCTGCCCTTGTTCAGACCCTCCACCCACTTAAGGCAGCAGGACAGTATTCTGCTCATTTGCATGTTACCCACTAACTCAGCGCCCTTCACTCTGCCCTCAGGCCATCCCCTGACCTGTCAGGGGTTAAAAGGAAATTCTCCTTCAAAGAATAGCCTGACATTTACAAGAAACAGCCCCCTGGGAGACATCCTGCCTGGGAGACATCCTGCAGCTACCTATCTCCCTGGAACATACTGCAGTTATCAGGATCATCAGACATCTTGCAGCTGGCAGTTTTACCACCCACATCCAGCAATTGCTGATTAGAGAGCTTCCCCATCCCCAGCATATAAATACCCCTGTGTGAACAATAAAAGTTTGCAGCTTGATCAGAACTCCTGTCTTGCTGTCATCCCTGGTGTCTCTTGTCCCTTCATTCCTCCCCACCTAGGTTCTCTGCCCACATTGATGTGTCCTGCCGGTCCTTCTCCCCACCTCCAAAGCATATGAAGCCCATATACTTCTTCTTTTTTTTAGTACCAGGGATTGAACCCAGGGGCACTTAAGCACTGATCCACATCCCCAGCCCTTTTTATTTTTTTTTTTATTTTGAGACAGGGTCTTGCTAAGTTGCTTAGGGCCTCTCTAAATTGCCGAGGCTGGCCTTAACCTTTCGATCTTCTGCCTCAGCCTCCTGAGTGCTGGGATTACAGGCATGCACCATGGCAACTGGTGAAACCCATGTACTTCTACCTGGGCCCCGACCTTCTTCTCCACCCACCTGACTGCCTTGTCCTTTCCCACGAACTCTCAAACCCATGGCCTCGTCACGCTCACCCTCCAGCCCAGGCCGAAATGCAGGTGTGCTTTCTCAAACCACTTGGACCCACTTGACTGATGAGGCAATGGTCCCAAGAGCTGCTGAATGCCTGGGGCCCTTGTCCTCACCACCCTGTCACCTCTCTCCCACTTGGCCAGTTCCCAAAGCAGTTAAAGAATGAATGTCCAGTGACAGCATATAACTTAAAGAAATGTCATCAGTGGATGGAATTGAATGTGTCTGTGTTAATCCAGAAGATTCAGCAGATAGGACAGACCAAAGAAAATCAAGACCGTAGTAATTTTTTGTTAAGAAGGAATTTGTACCCATCTGCCATGTAATGTCATAGTTTAGGCATCAGAAAGCTCTCATTAAAAGGTCCAATAGTAACTACATTAGGCTTTTCAGGCCATCATCTCTGTCAGAACTACTTGATTCTGCCATTAGAGCATGAAAGAGGCCATAGAAAGCACATGAATGCGCATGGCTGTGTTCCAATAGAACTTCATTTATAAAAACAGGGAGCCCCACTTGGCCATTGGACTGTGGCTGGCCCATCCTTAGTGTAGACCACACTGCCTGCCTCATACTCTATTTATTAACAAGTGTAAGACATTACACAATGTACACATGTGTCAAAACATCACAGGGTACCCCATAAATATACACAATTTTATGTTATTATGTATCAGTTAAAAAGTAAAGATTAAGCCAGCTGAGGGTGTGGCTCAGAAGTAGAGCACATGCATGAGGCACTGGGTCGGATCCTCAGCACCACATGAAAATAAAATAAAGGTACTGTATCCACCTATAACTAAAAAAAAATCATTTTTTTAAAAAAAGGAAAGATTAAAAAAACATTTGAGACCACAAAAAGTAGATATCACTAAGGAAAAAAAATTATACTTCTACTCCACCTGTTTTTTTTCTGCCCTTATATTTTATGCTTCTCTGTTTAACACTGGATTCAAGTTCCAACACTCTGGGTGCTAACAGGATTCCTGTGTCAGCCTTGGAATCCACAAGTCCTCACATCTGCTGACCCAGTGGGGACGTGGGACGCTCCACAGCACCCTTTCCCTCCTTCACCTGTTCCGAGGTGAGACCGCGTGAAGTGTTTAATTGACGACCTGTATTATTAAAACTGTCTTTTGAAAGTAACAGTTAAGGAAGGAGCCACCAGTCAGCAGAAAGCTCTGCTGTATCTCTGTAATCAACCACCCGCAAGCCAGCAAATTTGACTGATTATCTTCCTCAAAAACAGGTTGGCCCAGGAGTGATGTTTAAATTGAGGCAGCTGTTTGTTAAAGGCAAAATACTGGGGAGTCTGTTCAACCCAGCGGCTTGCTGGCATCTTCTCACCACATGGATGGATCTTTATAAAAAAGGCCATGACTAATTCCTTTTGCAAATCAGATGAACCTAGGTCTCATTTAACTTATAATCATGATTCAAGTGACAAAATAGAGCTGGCTAACTCCTGAGTGCCTGTCTTGCCGACTCACACCTGTGATCCCAGTTACTCAGGAGGATCACAAGGCCGAGGCCAGGGTCAGCATCATGGTGAAGCTCCAGCAACTCTGCCGATCTCATCTTTAATAAAAAAGATAAAGGGCTGAGGATGTGGCTCAGTGATTAAGTACCCCAGGGTTCAATCCTCACTACCACTTTTCTATAAAATTTTTTAATTAAAATAACAGTCATCCCTCTGTCTTGTGGGTTCCACATTCCCAGACTCAACCAACCTCAAGTCAAAAATATTCAGGGAAAAAAAAATGTGTCTGCACTGAACACTTGCAGACTTTTTCTCCTGTCACTACTAGTGTAACAAGGATTTTTGCAGCATTAACTACTAGAAGAAATCTAGAGATGATCTGAGGGTACAGGAAGATGTGTTGGGTTCTGTGCAGTTGCTCTGCCATACCCCCATGGGGCTTGACATCCTGGGATTTGGTGTCTACAGGGATCCTGGGACCAACACCTCAGATCCTGAGTGACTGTGCAGCACTGCTGCTTTTCCTATCGCTTTTTTAATTTTATTTTTTAAGTTGTAGATGGACACAATACCCCTATTTTATTTATTTGTTTTTATGTGGTGCTGAGACTCGAACCCAGTGTCTCACCCACGCTCGGCAGGTGCTCGACCACTGAGCCACGTCCCCAGCTTCCCATTGCTTTGGGAAGCACAGTGAAGAGGGCTCCTTATCCACGTGTCCCTCTGTCCCTCGTCTGAGGTCCTCAGAAGTAGCTCCAGGTGGGAGGTGCTGATGTCGGGCACCACCACCTTCACCAGCTGCTTCCATGCAGCCTCTTTCACTGCAACCTCGGTGCCCACCTTGAACTTCAGAAGGCGGAATGCCTCCAGCACCTGGGGACATTTCAGAGAGGCCAGTTTTCGAACCCCGTTCTTAGAAAAGGAGAGTTGGTTAATTTTAGAGAAGATTCAAGAAGATGTCCGTTTCTTCAACACCAACCACGTGGAGGTCAAGGAGGAGTCAGGGAGAGTCACTGACGGGTCAGCCAATGACCAGGACATCACCCTCCCTGCTCCACGTCAATTTTGCTGACCACGCCTGCGGTCACAGACTCATCTTACCAAGTGTCAATGAGGGAACCCGTGGAGGACAATCTGTGGTGAGAAACAGACCGACAGCAGAAGGATCCAGACTCCACTCCGCCCCAGAGGAAGGATTCCAGAAGGGAAGGGGCTGGGGCACCACTGAGGGGAGAGAGACACAGGGAGAGGCACACAGGGCTCCATTAAGACAGCCAGAGAGACGAGGAGACAGCCGAGGCTGCCTGCTGCCCGCCTCCCCTGACTCAGGCAATGGCAAGGCCCTACTGAGGTGGATGGCGCCAGGCGTCTGCTAAGGTCTGTAGACAAGTCAAAATAACACCTGGTATTTTGCCAGAGAAATGTTAGAGTTCGTAAACAAGTTTGGATGGTGCCTGGCAAAATGCCAGAGGGAGTGGTTTGAGAAGTAACAAAAGCGAGCCATTAAGTGTGGAGATTCCTTATTGGTTGACTGATGTATCTGGTTTATGCTAATTAAGATAAGCTATGCAAAATGTATAAATAGTTCTGTTGTCCTACAATAAACGGCTCCTATTCCTGCTGTATCTACGTGCACAAGTTATTCATCACCCCCCCACCCCCCCGGCTATTTTGCTGCAGCCGGACTGCAGCAGGCGTCCATCCTCTGGAGGAGCGCAGTATGTTTCTGGGAATGGGCTGGTTTGGTTTTGTATTCCTTTAATAAGTCTAGTTGCGACTTCTCATATGACCATTAAGTATGATGGAAAAAGCATGAATTTCCCAATTAATGCAACTACTTCAAAGGAATAGATCTGTTTACTCTAAATGCAATGATTCAACTGTGGAACGTAAATTGTTAATGTTTAATGAGAAACCCCTTGTAGGAAAATCAGTCAAGGAAGTTTTTGAGAAATTAAATTAAAATCTAAAGAAGAAGAATTAATGTTAAGAAGACAGATTAGTGCTTAGTACTGGGCAACTTGTTCTTGTTCCTGTGCACAATGGTTTGTGCTCTTGCTCTTGTTTGATTAAAATTAGTAGCCTCTCTTTCAAAGTTAACTGCTTACCATAACAGTGGCACCAATTCTAGTCAAGAAAGAATAGTCAAGGTGTAGGCCAGTAGTCTGGGACATTTCTAACTATTATTAAAAACTAAGTGGAAACAGCTCAAAGCAAAGTGAACTGAAAGTAAAAATGCTTGCTTATGCATAAGCCAAGATACATTCTTCTATTCTAATTGTAGCTATGTAATACTTTGTTTCTTTGAATAATGATTTCTGTTTTGTAACCACAAAGTACTGTGAGCCTGCCAAAATGAAAAGTATATATGATTAACTTCACGAGTAAAGATTGGGTTCAGCACCTTCATCTTGGTGTCTGCGTTGTTTCTCCACCCCCTTTCGATGACTCCTCACCATCTGTTCGTCTCCTGAGACCCCCTGTGGGAGCTGGACTCCTACAGCTGCCATCTGGTCTGACCACAGGGAACTTTCCAGAAGGTGAGGAAACTCAACAACGCCCCTCAGGTTAGAACCAGCCATCCAGCTTCCGCGCTCAGTCCTACTGCTCCCTGAGGCTGTCCCGCAACACGGCAACCAGGTGATGGGCTCCCACAGCTGAACGGTACCAGCTTAAAGGGTCTCAGTCACTGTGGATTCTGCAGAACCATGGGTGGTTCCAGGCACATAAAGCACATCTAAGACATGTGTGCTGGATGATGCATGTTAAGGAAGGCTGGTTTCGAGGCATAGGAGGCGCATCAACTGTTTGTCCAGCAGTTCAAGCGAAGAGAGACCCAGACCTTGAGGAGCAGCCTCTTCTACCAGGGGAGGCCTGGCCTTGGTGCCAGGAGGCCCCGAGGTTCCTTGGGACCCTGATAGAGCCAAATGTCTTCAAAGTCCAGCTCTGAGACTCAGTTCCACTGCTCTCTTGCCCTCTACCGCAAGCCCTGTCTTTCTCCCCAGCTTTCTACCTGCCCCCAGTGGGGACACCCCTCAGCAACAGGAAATTCAAAACAGGACCAAAAAGTCAAGAACCAGAAGGAAAACTAACCTTTCAGGAAAGGTTTCTCTGTGCAGTAAGTTTTACAGTAAAAGAAGGTCCATGCAGGGAGGGAGTGGGACGGCTGGGCATTGGGCATCTCCAGGCAAATGCAGCTCCCTACCACCCAGGCACTCAGAAACCTCTGCCCAGCCTCTGCCCCCAGGAGGCCAGTGGTCACAAGCAGAGCACACAGGGCTGGCTCTAGAGTGTTCCCTTCTGTTTGAGGGGGAAGGGATGGAAGCTTGGAGAACATCTCCAGTCCCATTGCACATGCACACTGCAAAGAGCCATGAGCTTCAGGAGGCATTAAAAGCAACAAGCAGAGCCACACAAGGGTGGGTATCCTGGCTAACCACTGTCCTTTGGATCTCCTCAGATACATCCTGAGCCCCACCAGGAAGACTGGTAAGAGACTTCTGTGGAGCAGAAAGGAGCAAGACGTCAAAGGAGCCCTCAGCTCCACCCAAGTAAACAATAGGGGACGCCTCCAAAGGGTCAGCAGAGGCGCTCCCACCTCCCGGCCCCCAGCTCCAGGTTCAGGCACTTACCTGCAGGTGCTTCCTGTCGTTGTTGTAGACCACGGCCAGGAAGACGGACATTAAGATGTGGCTCTTGATGATGATGCAGGTCATGAAGTACGAAGAGAACAACCAATGCAAGGTGTAGGCAGGCATCCTAGGAGGATTCGGTCATGTTTCCCAGTGCCCATCATGGTTCTCTGGCCTTTCAGGCTGGCCTCAGGCGACATCCCCCCTCCCACAGACCCTGGAAAACCTGCCCACTCTCCCTCTCCCCTGTGGGCTGCAAAGGGTCCTCAGAGCCATCCCCATCCCTAATGCTGAAGCTTGCTCCAAACCTGCCCTTCTGACATTCTCGGTGCCTTAGGAAGGCGCCAGCATTCAACATGGACAGGACCTGAGCCATGTTGCTGTCCAACTCTCTCCCTCGCATGCAGTTATGGAGACCTAGGAGGAGAGCCACCTGCCCTGAGCGATGGAGGGAACTGGAAGCATGGTCACGCTGCATGGCGGGAGGCGCAGATAGATTCCCCCGATGTCAGCAAGAATGAAAGGGGCACCCACAGTGAACGCCTGGCCAGGAGGAGATGCGACACTTAAACCACTTCCATGGAAACTGGATTTCCTACAGGAGGGATTGGAGGGCTGGAAGAAAAGACCCACGAGAACACAGCAGGACAGGGACTTCCCTGGCTTATGTTTTCACCAGGGCCAGCCCCAGAAGGAGCGAGAGCCACACTGAGGGTCCTGCCCATCACTCCATGACAGTTGCCTTCCCCTTCCCCACGCACTTCAGGGACTTGTGCAGGGAGAGCCCTGCCCACACTCTGGAAGGGCTTTCTGCTCAGAGCAGCATGGCTCCATCACTTCAGCCCCAGGAACCAGGGAGATCCATAACAAACAGGACACCAGAAAGAAACACAGGTTTTCCTCCACTGCAGCATCCACACAGGCGGAGAACTGGCACGTGGAGGGTACGGCGATGCCAACTGCTGTTCACCTGCCTCTCCTGTTTCCTGCAGCCAAACGACGACAAGCGTGCTTGGGAGAACCCACCATGGCTCCCCCCCCCCCAAAGACAGAGCAGGCCCTTAAATCAAGACTCAGAGAAGATTCCAGAATAGAAAGTGGGTTCCAATACTTAAGAGCAGAATATCTAGAAATACCTCTTGTAGCTTTCCATTTTAAAAGAACCCGTCTAAATTTAGGCTACCATTACTGTCAAATTTTATATCCTTCAATGCTTGTACAATAAATATGATTAAACAGCAAGTCCGCCTTTTCCCTCTCTGAGCGATGCTCTGTCAGGAGACAGCTGCTTCGTCTGTCTGTCTGTCTGCTGGTTGGATTGTAGGCACATACTGTCCTTCTGGATGGTTCAGCAGGAATCTGCTAGGTCCTGATGGTTGGCAAGGTCAAGGTCAGAGAGAGAAAGATGGGCAGAATTACAGCCCCAAGGATTCTATCCCTTATCCCTGGAAGTGTATAATCTATTTCTTTTCAGACAAATGAGGAGTTTACAGATGTAATTCAGGTTCCTAATCAAGTGACTTTAAAAATAGGGAGGTAACCCTAGATGACCTGTGTTGGCCCCATGGAATCCCAAGGGCTCTTAATGTCAGCAGAGGACAGAAGAGGAGGTGAACCGCTCCAAGCCCACCAAGGACCCTGGGCAGGTTGGAAAGCTGTTACCTCCACCTGCAGGGGCAGCCCCAGGCCTCCAGGAAGGAGCAAGGCTCAGCCCATGCATTTATGGGCGCCTGTGAGACCCCACTCAGAGGATGCGGCCTCGCCTCACGGACCTCTGGCAATACAGCTTGTGAGAAAGTACTTCAGTCTCCTCAGTGTGTTAAGGTGGAAACCTGGCAGAACGCTGGCCTGTGCCTCAGAGCTCACATCATGCTCCAGTCACAAGGCTGGCCCGCAGTGCCGACTGTGTGGCCTCCGCTCCTTGGGCGGTGTTGACAGGAAGCCAAACCGAGACCAAAGGGACAGAATAGAATGCCCAGAAGTAAGCCCTGGTGTATGTGATCGAATGACTCTTGATAAGGGACACAAGACCATTCAGTGAGGAAAAGAACAGTCTTTTCAGCACATCATTTTGGGGAAAACTGGAGATACACATGCAAAAGAATGAAGTTGAACTCTTACCTAATACAACACCTACAAAAGAAAACATAGGGCAGTAGATTCAGGACACCGGAGTTGACAATGATTTTTTTTTTTATAAGTTGCCAAAAGCACAGGCAACTAGAAAAAAATAGAAATATTGGACTTCATGAAAACTGAAGTTTTGTTCATAAAAATATAACATCAATCCACTAAAAAAAACAGTCCATTGGATGTGAAAAATAATGGCCAACCACATATTTTTTGCACCACCACACCAGGTGTGAAGCATAATTCTTAGCAGTAGGCTGTGTATAAAACAGGATGCTGACTTTAAAAACCCCAATGTTTTATAATGGTCATTAGTATGCCTGCTGTTTTCTTAAGCAAGGCATTATCTTTTGATGTTTTCCATAATATATTATTTAAAGATCCCTCTACAACAAATACAGACTTCTTTTATGAGGGGTAGAACCATAGAGACCCAAGGAAAATTATAACAGTGTATCGGAAGTAACCTATAAAATTACTAAAATTTGAGTATGCACCCTATCTCCCCTCTTTTGCCCTGGGGAAGAGGTTTTGTTTCATTTGCCTTTGATGCTCCCAACACTAATTAGTTAAATGTAATCTGTGAATGGTGACAATCTTCAAACACACACACACACACACACACACACACACACACACACCTACCTTCCCCTGAAAGCTTGCTTAATCTCAGGCTACACATAAACAAGTAGCTAAATTACAGCTCTGGGAGGCCAAGGCCAGGTCTGTGCTGTATCCCGGAATGTTGAACAGTACCTGACACCTAGTAGGACCTCAACATCTCTCTGTCCAGTGTATATAGGACCAGAAATACCTGACTCCCTGTAGAGCAGTGTGTTCAGTTGGATGCACCATTTATAAGTGATATTTCCAATCCATGAAACTACAGAAGGCCTGAGGGCTGACAGCTCAGGAATACATCCTATGAGAAAGGGTGAGGGTACAGATGTTTGTAGCTCACAGATGTGATGGTTTGTTGGTGTCCCTCAAAAGTTCCCATGTGAGACAGTGCAAGTGAGGAGAGCCTTAACCTAATTAGTGCATTGAACCCCTGGTGGGGACTAACTGGGTGGTAACTGTAGGCAGTAGGGTGTGGCTGGAGGAGGTGGGTCTCTGGGGACTGCCCCTGGGGTTGCTACTCTGTCCTGGTGAGGGGAGCACTCTCTCAGCTTCCCGGGTGTCCTGTACTGAGCTGCTTCCCTACTCCGTGCCATTCTGCAGTGATTTTTAAAAATAATAATAATATAATAATAATAATTATAATTGCTGTTATTTTGTGTGTGTGCAGTGATGTTCTCAACTGTGAAGAGGTGTTTGAAAATCGACTCAAATACGCTGCCCCCCACAGCAAGGAGAATGGCAGGCGCCTTTTCAGGGGTTAAGTGATTTTCAAAAGGGTGTCCCCAGAGTTTTTATTGAAAACCTCGATGTTTCCTGATGCATGTTGTTGTGGGAGATAGGCTTCCATTCTCCTGTGACCAGGGATTTGTATTCAGCTTGGCAGAGAATGGGATGGTCGCCTGTAAGGAATGTGAAGTAGCATGTGTTCTGACTGCTCAATGGACAGTTAGATCAGAACCTAGGACACGTGAGTGTGTAAAAGAGTACGTGTAAGAGGTTGTGGTTGCATGTTGCCTAATGCAAGTTATTGAGTTGAAGTTGCATTTGTTAATTCTAAAATATGGAAGGAAGTATGGTGTTTGGTCCACTTGAGGATTCACTCAATAGAGTATCAGACTTTGTTTCTTCTTTGGGGCACTGTGGAAATGTGAATGAGAACAAGTTGGTGTCATCTTTCAGGTGGAAGCATTGTCCGAGGACACACTCATCAAGTTGGCCAAGAATCCATTTTGTGAAGCCCCTGTTGTCTCAAGGCTTTTGACGATGAATTCATGTGTGGAGACGATAATTCTTCATGGACCTTTACATTTGGTGAGTCATGGAACGTATCTGAGTAGATAATCATTTACCAACATGTCCACAATAATCTCACATATTATGCATAACAGGTCATGGCTGGGTAAATATTACCATTTCCTTTTTTGCATTTAAGAAAAGTAATAATGACATTATATTTTCTCCTTTTTTGCCTTGAAGTATGTCAGTGTCTTAACCAAGCATGATTGTTGGTAGGTAGGCTAGCAAGAACTTGAACTCAGGGATTTTACTGTCATGTCAATCTATTGTTTTTCATTGATTTCTATTAATATATCCAGGTTGGCATCCATTACCTTTTAAGCATTTCACTTTCCCAATTGTGGGCACCCTGACAGCCCTCAACCTTCTGTAAGCACAGACAACTCTATAAGGAACCTGAGGATAAATTTCCCTGTGCATGTCCCCTTGTGAAACTGCTTAAGCACCACCTGGTTTACACACAGGTGGAATTTCTAGGTCAAAGTTGCATGTTTACTTCTTTGACTAAGCACTGCCAGGTGGCTCTTCTGAATAGCTCTACCTGTGGCCAGGATTGTATTATCTAGCTTTCTAACTTTTGCAATGTGGAGTAGATACATAGGGGGAACACACTGTTTTTGTTGGTATTTTTCTTGGTATCTATTCTGATGCTTTTCACTGGGGGATTTTCTCCTGTGAAAATGGGCTTCCTCTGGATGCCTCTGCCCATTCCTCTACTTGACCTTATTATTTTCTTCTTCTTTTTAAATTTTTTTTCGAAGTGACTTTTTAATTTTAGTTTTATTAAAGACATTGTCCCTTGCTTGCATAGTCTATACCTGAAGCACTAATCCTTGCTCCAAGGCCCAGCTTGCTCTCAGCTGCCCCAGGAGTGGAATGGTCTTTGGTGATAGCCAAGAGACACCCCTACAGGGGGCACAAGTGCTCTGGCCCTCTGGTGTCTTGTCAGCAGTGCTTCCCATGCTCACAGAGGATTTCAGACATTATAAAATTGAATGAGTTCATTCAGAAATTAGAAGTTCTATTGAAAGATATTTGCATGAGCCAAATAAAACCTATTTCTAGGCATCCTGGTGAAGACAAGGTTTTATCTTTATGTCTATGTTTTTTTCTATGTTTTATTGTTGTTGTTAGAATGAAATTCATATGTTGCCAGACCATTCTATCAGATGTGTAACTAGATGCCATTTAAATTACCCACTTTTAAATGGCAGACATTTTTTAATGAACACTACCTATCTGCACCTTTTTTAAAAACAGGACTGGGATGAGAAGCCCAAATACCAATGGTTAGCTGGAACATATTTTTCATTTGGCCTGTCAGTATTCCCTGAGGTCATCTGTGCAATCAGCTTTGTTACTCCTGCTCCCTCACTGGATTTCATAGAAACCATATGCTATGTATGAATCAGGGACACCAATCCCTGATTAGATGCTACCCTACTTTCCAGAAAAGACTGGGCACACCATGAGTTTCACAATGATGGTACCAGGGTCCAAAAGCTGCTGAGAGGGAAGGACTGGTTGTGAATGCATATTTGAAGGCTCCAAACTGGAACTCTAGTGGCACCAAGCAGGGCAGATGCTGGTGGGGGTATTTGGGTAGTTGTTGGTGAACACCTGCGCACCTGAGATGGGTAGGCATGGAGGAGAAATCAGCAGCCCACAGGGCTTTTGAAAGTGGTCTTATGTGAAAAGAGGCTCAGGTATGGGCACAGGAAATGACATCATTGCCTTGACAATGGATCAAACAGAACATGGAACCCTGGTATCCAGGCACCCACTTCACTGACCAAGCCATCTGAGCTCATTTGGATGGAGACACTGGAGTGAGAAGGATGTTCCCCTGTCCTTGCAAACAATGCCGAGCCTCAGGCTCCCAGGAATCTCAGGGGGGTCAACTAGCCCTTTTGTGGTTACACTGGGTGAGGCTTCATCTTAGACGCCAGATCCTCTGGCAATTGTCGCAGAGGAGCTCAAGAGTAACAGTGAGTAGCACAGGGCAGGTGAGCCCAGCAGGCCTTCTAGTCTGATCCCTGATGAATGGCAAAGGACTCCTATTCTTACTCTGTGTGTGTGTTTGTGTGTGTGTGTGTGTGTGTGTTTGTTTGTTTGTTTGTGTGTGTGTGTGTCTTTGTACTGATGGGAACTGTCCCATTTTGCTTTGACTCTAGTGTATTGGCACAAGTCATTTTTCTGTTTGTCACTATTTCCATTTTGAACCCACCATTCTTGGTTCCAACCCAGGGTGAAAATGATCAGAACATGGAGGAGCCCTTCAGGGTACAGAGCCTTGAACCTTACAGGCAGGACCAGCTTAGGAATGAGCTCCTGCCTGTCATTGGTGGGAGGAACCTACATTTCAGCAGCAACATGGGGTTAATCTCCTGGGATTCCATCCCCACCCAGCAGGTGCTGGATCTCTTGTTCCCAAGGTAAGCACCAGACCACCAAGCCCAAGTGTGCAGCCCCCTCATGCCTGGGTCTTGGGGCTGCCATGTACCTCTCAGGGACCCAAAGGTTTGTGATACCTAATGAGATAGAGGACCACACTCATAGTGGAATGTCATCCCCGAATGGGACGAGTCCTGGAGGTGCCTGCCACAGCCTTGCAAGGGGAGTGAACTTTCCCTCTCAGGCAGAGAAACCATCCTGACTCCAGCTGATCCACAGAGGTCCGTGGAGCAGTCCCCACACACTGGGCACCACAGCTCAATGGTGTGCACTGAGCTCATTCCCAGGTGGACTCAGCGAGGCCAGGTGGCCTTTCTCGTTGATGTTGGCTTTGTGAAGAACGTAGATCTGTGCCAGAGGTGTCTCAAACCTCAGGCCTTGGGAAAAGCACTTTTGGGTTAATAAAGACATGTTAGTATACATAGTGGGACAGAGCGTCCTAGCTGGGACATAGCTGGATAGGGGCTTTGGACATGGCAGCTCCCACCCCCAGAGATATGTGGGAATCAGCAGTTTGGGCTCATTCACTGATGAACATGGAGAAAGCACCCACTGTGTGAAGACACGTTTCCAGTCACGTCTCATAATTCAGTGAAAAATGGGGTGCAAATGACTGCCATTGTGTCCCTTTTCATGGGGGGTCAGCCTAAAACCGCAGGTGCCATGAGTAAATATCCTACATGTGACTGCATCCCTGACTCCATGAGGCATAACTGCACGTTGTCCTCTTCAGTGACTATGGTGGACCCCTGGACCAACTTCAACATAGAATGGGCTTGGGGTCAAGAGGGTGGACTCCTGTTTCCAGAATAGGGACCTGCAAGGTGATTTGACTTGGGAAGGCTGAGGAAAGACTGTTCTCCCCAATTCAGTTTTCTGCCTGCAGTGTAAGGTGTGGGGCTTCAATAGTAGGAGGGGTAAGGCAGGGAGTTGTAGGTGGAGTCATGGTCCTCTGGGAAGCCCCTGGGACAAGGGATCCCCCCACACTACACCTCCCTGTCCTCCCCCAGGGCCACAGAGATGTGGTCTGCACTCATGGGAAAAGAGAGGTCCACCGCTACTCAGGGGGACTCAGTGAGAGCTCACAGAGAATGAGGTAGCATTGCAGCCCACGCCAGGGGAGGAGGTGTCTCTTGAGCCCCAAGAAGAGTGGGCAGGAGGACAGACACTCCCGGAAGGTGCATTCCAGTTTGGAGAGCACGTAGCCAAGGGGAAGAAGAGTGTCAAGCCTGCCCAGAGGAGGGGAGAGCTGGTCATACCATGGATCTAACGCTCCTTGGTTGAAGGTTCTTTGCCTGTAGCGACCTGTCCTGTCCCTGGCTGTACAGCCACTGTGTCTTGTCTGAGGTGGACTGGTGTGTTCAGAACCAGGGACAGTTCAGAAGTGTAGGGTCAGAGGTTCTCTCTGGAGGCCATGGTGAAGGCAAGGCCAGGGTTTTGCTGACTCCACACCTGCCTCCCCACAGTGCCTCACCTTCCTTCCTGGGGACCTGGGTGAACTTCTACTCCGAGGCTTCCCATCAGCCTCCAGGCTCTCTGAGTCTACAGCAGCTGCTGCCATATATGGGGCTCTTGCTGGTTGGCTTGTACCTGGAGCATCAAGCACACCACCTCCTGGCCCCAACTGAAGATGGCATATCAAGCCAGGCAGAGCCTGAGAGCCAGGCGGACAGGGGTGAGTACCTAAGGGTATATGAGGAAAGGTCCGACTGTTGTTCCACTGCAGGGAGTCTGTATGCCTGGTGTTGGGCTGGAAATTAGGATAAGCCTTTGTCCATTCAGGAAGTGACCCCAGTCTGCAAAGAGGTCCCGTGTGGGCTAAGGGCCTGAGTTCTTCCTGGCAGCAGGGGTATTGTCTGTCTGTGCGAAGCTCAGGGCAAGGCAGTCATGTTGGCATCTTTTCTCCTCTAGCTACAAGCTCAGTTCCTGTCACGGCTCCTAAGCCAACTCCAGAGCCAGAGCCTTCTCCCTGGGAAGGGACAGAGCCGGAGTCCAGGACATCAGGGGTCTCCACTGGGTACTCCCCACGGCCCCAGTACAACAGGAGGGTGAGAGGCAGGTGCCTCATTCATGTCTACCTGGAAAATGAAAGGACGACACAGTATAAGAGCATCCTGGTGAGTCTTCGAGCAGGGGAGTCTCCTGGGAGCCCACACTGGGGAAGACCGAGTCCACAGCAAACACCTTGGACTAGGCCTGTCTTCTTGAACTGGAGCTTATGGAAGGTCAGGAAGGAGAGCATAAAATGAGGAAGAGAGAGGCGGGAGAGCAGCACCATGCCAGGTCTGGGTGCAAGTGGGCCTGCGTGTTTCGGGGTGTGTAGGTCAGAAGTGCAGGAGTGAGTGCTGGGTTCAGAGGAAGTCAGAGAAATATCGAGGGTACAGGCCATCCTCTACTGATTTTGGTATTGAGGAGGAGTATATTGAACCGTGGAGGTTGAAGCAGAGGAGTTGGCAGTCATTTTCTTGTGTGTGGGAGGGGATATGTTGCTGGATGTTGAAGGGAGCTATTGTAAAATGATTAGGGTGGGTAGGTGTGGGTCACAGACAACTGGGTGCCTTGGAGGGGCCCATTAGTGTCCTAGTTTACATGTATGTGAATAGAGATTTAGCGGGTCTCTCTGCAGAATTTTCCTGGGTGTGGAGTATCTATCCTGAGACTCTGGTGTCCACCTCCAGGGGAGACTTTTTGAACCACTGCACCTGCTGGGTCCAAACCTCCTGACACCCCAGCAAGCACTGACACTCTCGAGCCCAGCAACTTCCATGCCTATCATTAAAGAGTCCTAGTGTGTGTTGTGCCCTGGCTGTCAGGACCAAAGCACCTAGGTTTTGTGCCTGGTCCACACAAAAATGCAGCTGCATTCCAGACCAGAGCAGGGATATGGAAGTCCACTGGACCATTCCTCCCATCTTGATGGGACTAGAGTGTGTCTGTACAAAGCCTTTTGGTCCTTATTCCCTTGACCCTGTAGGGAATAGCAGGTTGAAGCAAACTCTTGTACCAAGATTGGACTAGAGGCTCATATGACCATGATCACATGAAGGCCTCAGGTAGCAGGGTAACAAGATAGTGCCCTTGTGTTGAGAGCTCTCTTGTCTCTGATTGTCCTTGAGCACTGTCCTCTGGGTAGCTACTCCCAAATTCCCTCTCTGATGAGCTTTCTCCAACCCTGCTCAGGTGACCTGCCAGGACAGCACTCCAGTCATCATCCGCAGGGCCTTAGATGCACACTTGCTCCAGCAGGAGGATCCAGAAAACTATGAGCTTCTGCAAATTGTCTCGAACCATCAGAGTAAGTGTCAGAGGGTAGGGAGCAGTGAGTCACAGTGGGCTCACGATAACTGGGAGCCAAAACACAGTGTGCATTGACCCAATGCCCAGGAAGAGTATGGTGGGACTTGTGCACAAAACGAAGTGTAATGATGAGGCATAAATCTGCAGGTTCTTCATGTTCCCCAGGGGCTGTGGACCTGCATATCATGTGTTCTTACCTTGGCCTGAGGAGGCATTGCAAAGCTATTATCCACGTGGGGCCAAGAAGAGAGGCTTCTTTGTCTTGTGTCAAAGAAGACAGACAACCACAGGGTGCCTACTTTGGCAGCCTTTCCTGACCTAGACGAGTACATGAGAAAAGCAGTTCAATGAAGAATCATTTCTGGCTTCCAATCTTTCTATTCATTGCAAACTGAGTCCACTTAGGACCAGAGGCCATTTCTAGAGAGAAGTATGTAGTAGAATAGAACCCTTCACAGCTTGTAAACCCTTATTGGAGAGAGAGAGAGAGAGAGAGAGAGAGAGAGAGAGAGAGAGAGAGAGAGAGAGAGAGAGAGAAAGAAGAAGGAGAAGGAGGAGGAGGAGGAGAGAGAGAGAGAAAAGAAGAAGAAGGAGGAGGAGGAGGAGGAGGAGGAGAGGAGGAGGAGGAGGAGGAGGAGGAGGAGGAGGAGGAGGATTAGGAGGAGGAGGATGAGGAGGAGGAGAAGGAGGAGTAGAAAAATGAAAATAAGTTGAAGGAGGAGACCATGAATAAGAAGGTCAAGATGACTATAAGAAGAAGCATGAGGAGAAGATGAAGAAGAACAAGAACAAGAAGGAGAAACACAAGCCGAACAAGAAGTATAACAATAAATTGATTAAACATGTGAATGAGACTTATACTTAAGAGGAGGAAATGCAGAAGTGTGGAACTCAAGAGAAATATATTGCTCTGGATGGCACAGCCCTGCTGTGGACATCCTCCACCCACGCTCAACACACCTCCAAACCACACCCCTCAAATTAGTGTAGCCCTGTATGAGTGGATGAATCTACTGGCAAGGTGGAGGCACCCACCATCAAGTGCTTTTCCCCAAACCCACCTGTGATCATTGCTGCAGTGGGGAGAAAACCTTGAACACATGAGTCTTTGGGGACCAATCCAGATACAAAGTCTAGCTGTTTCTCTTTGGTGGGTCCAACGTGAACTAAGAGGTTCTGGGGTACAAGGGGCTATTTCCTTGAAAGGTGTTCCTGTAGAGGACCTCCTGTGCATAGAGGGTCCTCAGGGAGGAATCAGTGGGGAGTCTTTGGTGGAACAGTAGCTGGATTCGGGGGCTCTCAGGTCTGTGTGTGAGACCTGAGCTGGCAGAGGCTCTCAGTTGTGGGGGATGTTGGGTAGTTTATTCCTTGAGTGTCACCTACCACGCCTCTGCCCCTGCCTCTCCAGAGCTGAGGATCCCTACTGATGGGAAAGTATATTACGCCCTGGATGGAGGAGTGGATTATAACTTTCTTCTTCGGGAAACAGCTGCCAGCAAGTCGTTGAAGGTCAAGCCAAATGAGGTAAACAGCCACCTTCTTCACTCTTTACTCCTGGTGCCACTCCACATCCTCCAAGGGGACAAGAAACTCAGGTTCTGGATGGATGTTATAGAATGCCCACAGAACCAACTGCCAGGGTGGGTGGGGTGCAGTTGCTGGGCTTTGCTTATGTTGTCATCCCCCAAAGTTCTTGGAGCCTTCTGTGGCAGTGGCATCCATGAACCCAGCAGCTGTGAGCAGCAGCTCTGCAGTGGCTGCAGGATCATTGCCCCAGGCCACCCAAAGCAATGAGTGCTGCATGAGAAAAGTCACCAATAGCAGCTCCTCACTGCTTCACTCCAGCGAGCAGGTGGAAGACAGCTGCTTTGTTCACGTCCTCCTAGAGGGACAGAGCCTGAGGGAGACAAAGTGCATCCTGGTAAGTCCTACAGCAGGGCTGCCTCCTGGGTGTCCACACAGTGGAAGGCAGGAGACACAGCCAACTCCGGGGCTGTGGTGGGAAATAAAGAAGAGAGAGGTCTGTCTTAAGGGCTTGACCTGAGGAGGGAGAGCATCAGCATGCCCAGCTCCAGTGGTGAGTGGGCCTGTGTATTGTGGGTTTTGCAGGCCAGAAGTGCAGACGGAAGTGCTGTGGACAGATGAAGGCAGAGATATGTCCAGGGTGCAGGCTGCAGTGCCTAGAACTTGGTATTCTCAATGAGTGAAGTTGGAGCAGAGAAGGTGGCAGTGACTTGTCACATGTGTAGGAGGGGATGTGTTCCTGGTGGCAGGGAAGAGAACCTCCTTAGCACGACTAGGTGTAGGAATTTGGGGTCGGGATCACCTGGGGGGTCATGCCAAAGCTTCGGATTGTTAGCCTTTGCATGTATGTAAATACGGAGCTAAAGGGGTTCTTGGCAGAATTTCTATGGATGTGCAGTAGACACGCTAATGCTGCAGGTGTCCAGCTGCAGAGGAGACATGTTCAGTGACTGCCAGTGCTGAGTCAAGTACATCATTACAACCAGACCCGCACCGAGCTTCCAGAGGCCAGGGCCTCTCAAAGCTATCATGAAGCACTCAAGTGCACACTCTAGTATCTGAGTCTGTTTTGTGTCGTGGCAGTCAGGACAAAAATTTTCAGTGCATCTGTCTCTTCCACCCACAAAGGCAGCCTGCATCCCAGAGCACACTTGGTGCGCAGATCGATGGCCCATTGCTCTCATCTCAGTGAGATGAGAGTGTGTCTGTGCATAGGCAGTTTGGTCCTTTGACATGAGTGGAATGTGGCTCCCCAGGGAGAGGGAAGATGGCAGGTACAGGCAGATATTTGTACCAGGATTGTTCTAGTAGCACATTGCAAGAACCCAGGGGGTATATGGAAGACACACTCGGGTAGCAGGATAACAACATTGTGCCCTTGTATATGTAGCTGAGATTTCTCCTAAATGTTTGACCACAGGCTTCTGGGTAGCTCCTCTAAAAGCCATTCTCTGATGACATTTGTCCCACCCTGATCCAGGTGACCTGTCAGGAGACGGTGACAAGCCTCATCCGCAGGGCCTTGGACCAAAATTTGTTGCAGCATGAGGATGTGGACAACTTTGAGCTGCTGAGTATGATGTCTGAGGATGAGAGTAAGTAGGACAATCAGACAGTGGGGAGACATGATCCACAGTGGGCTCAGGATAACTCACAGCCAAGAGAATGTGGGCCTTGGCCCCAAAATACCAAAGTGTCATGGGCCTGGCGGAGACTCTCAGGGGTTGTGGGTGTTTTGTGGTATAATCCTTGAGTGCCACCTAACAATTCTCTCCACTTCCCTCTGCAGAAATCAAGGTCTCTGACCACTCACTCGTGTGTCTGTCCATGAATCCGGGAATAAAATATTTCATCTTGAGGAAACGCCCCCAGGTCAAGGGAAAGGAGGTAAACACCTACCTTATTCAAGCTGTACTTGTGCTGCCATTCCACTCCCACCTGAGGAAATAAGAAGCCTCAGCACCTGGATATATGTGCTAGAAGCCCATAGAGCCAACTGACAGGCTGGGGTGGCTTTCTGTTTCTGGGTTTGCTGATGTTGCATCCCCCACAGTTCTCAGAATCAACCTGCAAGTCCTCCAGGCCACTTTCCCACAAGCAGGTGGGAGACACCTGCTTAATTCGTGTCCACTTAGAAACACAAAGTCCAAAGATGGCCAAGAGTGTTCTGGTAAGCCTGGGAGCAGGGGTGTCCCCTGGTGCTTACACGTGGGTGGGGAGCAGACACTGGTCCAATACCATGAACTACTCATGCCCTCTTGAATTTGGAGCTTCTGGATGATCAGGAGGATAGAGGGGAATCAAGAAGGGAGAGGTCAGTGTGAAGGGCTGGAGCTGAGATGAGGGAGAGCAGCAGCTTGTCCACTGCCATGTCTGAGGGAGTCTGTGTGTGAGGTGGCAGCATGCAGTCCAGAAGGGCAGAGGCAGGTATGCGTGACAGATGAGAATAGGACAGGACCTAGGTTGCAGGTTCCCCTGTATGGGATGCTGACGTCTATGGAGGAGGACAGCAGTGTGGGGTTCTCCATGTTCCTTGAACAAGGAGCTGAGAGAGTCTCTCTGCAGAGTCAATATGGATGTGGAGCAAGCACACTGAATGTCCAGGTAACCCAATGACCAAACTTGCCAGATAAGGTGACCTCCTACATCCCAGCCAGCACTGAGCCTCTGGAGGCCAGGAGCTCTCGTGGCTATCTTTCAGCACTCCTGTGTCTGGTCATGTTCCTGGGTCTGTTTTTGGCCCTGGCAATCCAGACCAAAGCCTCTAGGTTTTGTGCCTAGGCCATTCCCAATGCCTACTGCATCCTCGGGCAGACCTGGGGTCTTGGAGGCTATTGTCCCATTCCTCCCAACTTGTGGGATGAGATTGCATCTGTATGCAGGTAGTGGGGTTCTTTCACTCCGAGAGGAGTGCAGCTCCACAAAGAGCAATGGCAAGCCCAGGAAGTCCTATGTACAAGGATTGGGCTAGTAGCCTATGGGAAGAGCCCACACGATGAGCAGGAGGTCAGCCTCAGGTAGTAGGGACATGGATGTTGCCCTTGTATTTAGAGTGGAGGTGCCTCCGGAATGCCCCTGCCCACTGTCCTTGAGTAGTCACTTCAAGGCCCATTTCCTGAAGGCCTGTCTCCCATGCTGCTCCAGGTAACCTGCCACGATAGGGCTCCTGTCGTCATCTGCAGTGCCCTCGACCTACACTTGCTTACTGAGGAGAAACCGGAGGATTATGAGCTGGGCCAAATCATCTCTCACCGTCAGAGTAAGTGAGACAATCAGATGGCAGAGAGCAAGGGTCAGGATGTGGACTCAGGTCAACTCTTAGCACCAAAGAGTAGTCTCTGACACCCAAGAACACTCCAACAGGTGTGTTGGTTCGTGCACAAAGCCAACTGCACTTCTGCTGGTGGAAGGTCTTGAGGTCCAATAGTATACCCCAGTGGATATTGCGGCTCCCCACCAGGTGCCCTCCCCTGGACATGAACAGGCATACAAAACTGACATCATTGAGGAGTGAGGAGGAAAGCCTCTTTCCAGGAGCAGTATGCTTTCATGGTCTGTGATAGGAGTGGTTTCAAAGGAAAATGGGAATGCATGGACTAAAGATGGAACTGGCATTTTGTGGACTGAAGCAGTACTATTGAAAGCCTTCTGTGTGACCAGAAATCCACTGCCTGGGCAGAGCATTGCCAGGATTCTAGCAAGCAGTAACAGGAAGAAATTGGGAAGAAAACACAGCCTGGGAGACAGCCTGAATCATTTGTTTTTGCATAAATTCCATGGTCTTCCGCACCTGAGTCCACTTGCCAAGGAGTGATCACAATAGCCAGGTTGTGAGATCCCTAACTAAAGTCAGATGAGGGCTTCCTGAGCACTTAGCCACAAAGCTCATCTGATAATAATGCCAGTGCTTTTTGTTTGGTTGGTTGGTTGTTTTTTGTGAGCCAAACACCACAGCAGCCATTATCCCAGCCTATGTACCCTGAAGACCACCATCCCTATGAGTTCTAGGATCACTTGTCTCCTATCTTAACCTACTGTTAGGTTAGTAGAGTCTATGGAAGAGGAAGTCTGTCTTGGGCCTTGGTAGCCTAAGAAATTCATAGCAGAGATCCCCACATCCATCCCAGAAGGGATGGAGAACAGGCTCTAGGTTAGAGGAGGGTGACAGGAAACAGGTGTTCAGAGGAAGGAGAAGCAGGCTGTTGTATTCCCCAACTCGGGGTCATGGCACCACTGGGCCATACACCATGTTGGAGGGAAGCAGTCCCTTTGCTGGTCTTTGGAACCATTGTTCTCAGTAGGGCAGCATTTGGAATGTGGCCTCCATTCTCAGAAGCCTGGTTCACATGGAGGCGGGCTCCACCAACGCAGAAGCATGGCTCTAATGTGGTATCTGTGCTGGTCAGCCTGTCCTCACTGTGGCCATACTTGAGAAAAATAACTCAGAGGAGGAATCCTAGGCCTTTTCTCTGGGTTTCATAGCTTTCTCTTTGGTTGTGCACTGAGGCTGTCCTTAAAGCTCTAGTGTGTGGCAGTGGAGAGCTCCTCAGCCCTTGCCACACAGGCATAGACTGGGAGAGAGAGAACGAGGCTGGCAGAGAGGGAGAGAGAGAAAGATGGAGAAGAGAAGGAGGACCTCTACATGGAGAATGAGGATTCAGTGGAGCCAACAGGAACAAGGTACTGTTGCCCAGGGCGCAACCCTGTTTAGGTCTTCCTCCAACCATGCTCAACCTTTCTTCCAGGCCCTCCCACCTCCCAGTAGTGTATTCATCTTGAATGAGAATTTCATGTTGACATTAGAGCACTCACCATCCAATGCCTCCCTCCAAACCCACCTATGAAGATGGCTCATGTGGGGACTGAATCTTCGGCACAGGAGCCTCTTGTGGGAGATTTCAGATGTAAATCTAGTGGTGTGCTTTGGCAGATGCAAGAGGACCTGAGATATTCTGGAGTCCAAAGCCTTTGGTAGGAACAGACATTAGGTCTGTTGAAGTGCTCTGCCTAGTTCTTCCTCAGGGAGGACTGTGGAGGCTGTCTTTGTTGGTATTGGTGCTGAATTGGAGAGCTCTCAGGTGTGTGGCTCTGGCCTTTTCTGGCACAGGCTCTCAGATGTTGGCGTGTCCTAGGGAGCACCTCCTGAATGCCACCTTCTTTTTGTACACCCTCTCTCCCCAGAGCTGAGGATTCCAGCGCAGGCCAATGTATTTTATGCCAAGAATCCTCACAAAAAATCCAACTTTGTGCTGAGGAAAAGGAGCCTCTCCCAAAAGAATGATGGATGGATCCAGCCTCAACCTCCCTCTCGTCCTGCAAAGAAGGCTCCAGCCCTCCTGAGGATGCTTGCAAAACCATTCTGCTGCTGTGTGCCTGGGCGGGGCTGAGGCAGCCCAGAAATATTTACATTGATGATTATTTGCTTCAAAGTTTGAATCTATAGTTTGCCATTGTCCTTGACCTTGTTTAGTAACACAGTTGTTACTCTATCCTGTATTTGTTGTTTCCATTAATATATTATTATTTTAAAATATATATGTTTTTGTTACCTGATCTACTCTGATGATTTGAGTATACTAAATGTAGCAGTGATTCCTAAAGGACACATCCAAACCAACAGGAAGGAATGTTTCATTCTATCAGCAAGAACTTTGGTTTTTAGGAGTTTGGCAAATGGCATTATCTGAGTCAGTTTTCCAATGGGGGCAATGAAGTATCGGCTATCATGGTACAAACACAAAGACACACAAACACACACAAGAGCACACACACTCACTGAGAGATAGATAGACAGATGGAGTTGGTCTCTGCTGAAATACTTTGGAGACGTGGTTCTGATTTCTCCCCTTTTGGAGTATTTTCAAGTGCACAAGGTGTCTTGCAAATGAACCCATGTCTGAGGAAGACATGCATGTGTACTTCACATGCCACTTTTCACATAGCAGGAAGGTCATGTCATGTAATATTTTTCATGCAGCTGTCTTTTGACTGTGAACCATCCCATGAGGTCAGCTGTGGAATTTTCAACTTGTAGCATCACAATGGGGATCCACTCTTTGGATTTGGGGATATTTCCGATTTTCTTGATTCAGATTGGAATGATATATATATGAGTTTTTGATGAAAATTCTGCATTTGATGGTAATGAATGCCATGCATCTAGGAATCTGTAGACTGCAGACAATGAATGGATGCCTACTGTTGCCTGGACTGGTCTGAAAAGTCCTGAGCATCTGAGCATGTGTGAGGGCTGTACAGGTCTTGCAAAAAGTCCAGGTCAGATGATCCTGCACAAAGCTGAACTCATAGTGGTCTCCACAACAGTGTAAGGGCCAAGGAGAAACACACTTCCACACAGAAGTTGGGAAGCTACCTTATGAAGGTGATCATAGATACGGGATCCTCTTGGTAGGACCCATTTTCTATTGGGCCAGAACTGTGCTCTGAATGTGGTTGCTAAAAGAACTTGGAATTTTCTAACTGAAGCAGTTCGTGCAAGCTGCTTCCACTTTCAGGAACAAAGTGTGTTCTCGTTGAGCACTTTAGGCTGTCCCTGGTTGAACTAGAGTGTCAGAAGCACTTGTAATGATTGGCATTCACGGTTTCACATTGAAGCCTCTGTGCCATCTGTCAACCAGTGATGGCTGCAAGTGGGGAATGGAAGCCATTTGCTGCAAGCAGTTTCAACTTGCAGGACTAACTTTGTTGTAAGTGGGCACATGGTGTTTTTCCTGTGTGAGCTAGAAGAAAGCAAAACTGCTTCTTACAGGTGACAGGCATGCTTTCACATTGAAGCTTTGGTGCTGTTGATCCAAAACAGTTCACTCATGTGGACACCTGCACTTCAACTGTATATTGTAAACAAGTGTGACAAATGGATGTCAGTGAGACTTTGGAGAACGGACCTTCTTAGCTGGTCTTCTTTCCTCCTGCAAGTTGGTGATCTCTTTCTGTCACACTTTGTGTTTCATGCCTGAACTGTGCTCTGAATGTGCTTGACGAGAACAGTTTAGAAGTGCAGAAGTGAAGCTGTTTGCAGAAGCAGCTTCAAGTAGCACAAGCTAACTTGTTCTCAGTGAGCACATGGAGACTTTTCCCTGGTTGAAGCAGTGTGAAGGAGAATGGCTTCTCAGAGCTGGTAGGCATGTTTGCTTTTGGCAAACATTGCCATCTGTCACCCAGAGTTCCTTGCATGCAGAAACCTTCTTTTTAAGTGTTCTCAGAAAGGTCTGATGAGTGGATTTCCATGGAATTTCATGGAATTGATCTTTTCAGCAGTCCTCATTGGCTTCTCAAAATTGGTGATCCTGGGCGCAAGGACTCTCTTACCAGCCAACATTGTATTTTGGGCCTGACCTCGGATCTGAAGGTGCTTGCTGAGAGTAGTTTGGGAGTGCAAAAGTAAAGCAGTCTCTCAGCAGCTTCAACATTCAGGAGCTCATTTTGTTCTCAGTGAGCACATTGGGGTTTGTCACTACTTAAACTAGCATGAAGAACCACCGCTTCTCAGAGGTGGCAGTTTCCCTCTGAAGCGTCTGTACAATTGGTCAATGTGAGTTCAATGCAGGCAGGCACTTGGATTTCAAGTGAATTCTGTGACAAACAATTGAGCAATGGATTTCAATCAACCTTGGGAAATTGCTCTTCCCAGTGGGCCCACAGTTCTCCTCCAGTTGCTGAACCTAGGTCCAAGGGCTCTCTTGCCAGCACTCTTTGCATATGGGCTGAAACTGTGCTCTGAGTGTGCTTCCTGAAAATATTTTGGAAGTGCAAAACAGAAGAATTTTGGCAAGCAGCTTTCATATTAGGAAATGACTTTTTTTTTTTTCTTATCGTGCCCATTGAGCTTTGTACCTGGCTGAAGTAGCCTTACATCCAATGGCTTCTGAGAGCTGGCAAGCCCAATTTCCATTGGAAGCAACTGTGCTCTTGGTCAATGGCAAGTTGGTTACTGTCAGGTACCTGCAGTTTCAATGAGTTTTTAGAAGAAGGAGACTAAGGGGATAAGATGAAACTTGTGTAATTCATTTCCTAATCAATGTTGGTTATGCTAGACCAGAGTGGACTTTTGCAATGATACTTTCTCATGTTTTTTGCAGGAAATGTGTTCTGAATGTGCATCCTGAGATGCATTTGTAGGGGGCAAACAGAAAAAGTTTGTGCACAAAGTGGATTTGTTCTCAGTGAACACATGGCAGGTTTTCCTTGGTTGAACATGCAGGAAGCAGAACCTCTTGTCAGAGCTGATGGCACCATTTCACTTGGAACCATCAATGCACTCAATAAAGCAGAGGTCATTGGAGAAAGGGTCATGCAACTTCAAGATAGTTTTCAGAATCCATTTGAGGAATGGATTCCAAAGAATCTTTGAGGTATTGACCCACCCATGAGGCCTATCACTTCCTATCTTTAGCAAGTGCTCCGAGGTACAAGGGCTCTCCTGCTAGCACACTTTGGATATTGAGCCTGAACTGTTCTCTGAATGTGCCCAATGAGAAGAGTGTGAAGTGCAGAAGAGAAGCAGGGTGTATAAACAGCTTCAATTGCAGGATGTAAAAGTGTTTCTAGAGAGCATATTGGGATTTGGGCTTAGTTGAACTAGTAGAAATTGGAATCCTTCTTAGAGCCAGCAGTTACAGGATTTACTTAGAAGTTTCTGTGTCTTGTATAAAGCAGAGTTTGTTGCTCATGGGTACCTTCGTTTCCAGTGAGTTTTCAAAAAATTTGAGAAAAATATTTCAATGAAACTCTGGGCCATTAATCTTGTCAACCATCCAATGTTCCACGTGAATATTGGTGATGTCCCAAGGGATCTCTGGGTAGCACAATTTGCACTTTGGGTATAAACGTCGTCTGAACGTGCTGGCTGAGAAAAGCTTGGAAGTGCAGAACAGAAGCATTTTGTGCATGCAACTTCCAATTGAAGGAACGGTCTTGTTCTCTGTAAGCACATTGAGGTTTGTTTCTGGTTGAAGCTGCATGAAGTGGAACCGCTTCTCAGAGCCGGCACTCTCAGTTTCTCTCTTAATCATCTGTTCCATTGGAAATGTAGATTCCCTTCTATAGGGCCTCATCTAGGGAGCCTGCCCATGTGCCTCCCACTTGATTCAAACTTCTCCAGTGCACTTGTTGTCAAAGCAGGGACTCTGAGGAGAAATCTCTCAGCAGGGAGGACTCCTCCATGCTTGGATGGCAGGGCTGTGATCACCTGGGAAGGTGAAAATAGGAGGCTGGTGGTGTTCCTAGCCAGGATGCTGGTGACTGCAGTGCATTTAATCTATGGATCTCAAGGAGCCTTATGCTGCAGATTTGTGTACTTCTGCATCTGTATGCACACAGTTCTTCATGTGGGGAAAAAGCAGTGTTCTCAAAGTTTGCTTTATATTATACTTAACTGGTAATTTACAAACCCCAGTGTCCCATCTTAGCCCAGAACCATTCCATCAGCCCAGGGCCAGTGGGTGGTCCAACGGTCAGTACTATGCACAGCTCCCAGGTGGCTCCAGTGTGTAGCTGAATTTGATAGCCAGTGTACTGTAGGATTTTCTCTTGAGGTTATAATTCATTGACTTTCTCTTATGTCATTTGACTAGTCAGGATGTCTTATTAACTATTTGTGAAATCTTCAAGTTAGCAATCTCTGGTCATTTCTACCCTCTGAGGAACCTGGTTCAACTGTTGGTCATGGTCATGGGTAGTCCTGGGTCACAATGAGGGAGAAGAAGACAATAATGTGGAATGGTGGTGTAGAGAGTCAGGGTGGGGCCAGAGCCCACACTGTGGTTAGGGTAGGGAAGGGTTCTGAAGAGACTACCTTGAAAGCGAGCTCTGGCTGCAGTTAACCAGGAATCAGGGCCTGGAATTGGAAGCCATGACAGGGCTTCTGACTAGAAAGGACACATCCTTCTGGGCTGAGTTGGAGGTCCATCCAGGCAGAGGCAAACAGAGAGGATGCAGGAGAGCGGGGGATGATCTAGATCACAGAGCAGCTCCGCCATCATATCTTAGAGAATGGATTTTTTTCTTCCAGTTGTTGGTAAATGCTAATTCATTCACGTGTTACATTCACATCCACCTCGTCCATTGGAAAAGTTGTTCAACTACCACAGGCAGTGATATCTTGGTGGATGTGTGCATTCTAAAAGGAGGTGAGGTTGGCGCCAATAGAGTGTGTGGGCGCTCAGGCATTGGCAAGCTTGCTTTGGAGAGTGAATCCTCTAAATATTATTGCAATGGCTTTTGAGAGCTCCTGTGGTTTGGCTAGACGTAGAATTCTTCCACACAATTTAGCATGGTGTATATTTTAGAGAGCATGATCACTGAGAAGCAGCTTGCCGGTTTGAAGCCGTGAGCATTAACATCTATCAAGTTTCTCACCTGGAGTTGGCTACCTACAACTGGTGACACTGTTTTGCTACTGCTGAGCAATACTGAAAAAGTCTCTGGGCCAGTAATCCATTGCTGAACTACATCACCAACAAAAAGACACTGAGTGAAGGTGAGGACCAGAAGAGCCCGGGAACCACCTGACAGCAGCCCTGAAGTCCTGAGCTCTGGCACATCATATGCCAACTCAACTGGGTATCAACCTTGTCCTCCTGGGCTCATTAGAACTGTGTGCTTCAACTTTCAGAAGCAAATGCAGAATGACAGAATCTTCTCTGAGGACACTTTTCTAAGACTTCTTTGCAGCACGTCTTCTAAGTCTTATTTGCAGCATGTCTTCACTGGAATGAGTAGGCATTCGGCATCC
This sequence comes from Urocitellus parryii, assembly GCF_045843805.1. NCBI lineage: Eukaryota > Metazoa > Chordata > Mammalia > Rodentia > Sciuridae > Urocitellus > Urocitellus parryii. Next base: position 1,554,450 of record NW_027553327.1, read on the forward strand.
TGTTGTACTTAAAATTTCATGAGATTCTACCCCTGCTTGGTAGGTTGTGTGAAAGTGACTCGGCCTGAATGCATTTTACATCCCAAAATATGGCTTGTCTTTCCTCCTAAACCTATCAGGGCAGTCAGAGCAGCCAAGGAGTACTATAAATTCAGACATAAAATGGCCAGATAGACTGGGATCACTGTACATCTTTCTAGAACCTTCTTTCATGCTATGGCTTCCCTGAGGTAAAGTGTGGGGACTCTGGGATCCAGATTTGTTAGAAAGTAGTTTCCTTGGAAGGCGATGCTAGAAAACTCCAGGTGGGAACAGGAAGTGATTAGGAACTGGAACACAGGGTGTACCAGCCAGTTGTCACTGAGTGACTAAGCACAGTTCTGATAAGGAGTGCTGGGGGTCCATGTAGATCATGCTACTAATAGAAGCCTTACTACAGGGTGAGAGAGCTGGGGTTCTCCACCCACTCCTGCCAGCCATGGCAGGATTCTGCTGCTGGCCTTCACTGTAGGCAAATGGGCCATGGTGCTGGGGGCTCTAGGTCAGCTGGGGTGTGAAGAAATGGCATAGTGCTGGACAATGTCATCCAGCTTTAAATCCCCAGACTGGGATCTTTAGCAGGGCAAGGTCAGAGACTATACTCAATGCAGTGTCTACTTCTCAGCATAGTGCCAGGCACACAGCAGAACTTCATCAATACCCGTGGAATGCACTGGCTCGCCCCAGCCCTGCTCCAGGCTTCTCTCAGCTGGGCTCTCTCTGCTGGTCCTGTCTGTTCTAGTATATTCAGCTCTTGCTTCTTTGTATTTCGCTTTCCTGAATTATGTCCTCTTTCTCCACACTCCTGTGGTCACTCTTTCTCTACACTCCTGTGGTCCCAAATGGCTGTCTGGTGGGACTGTGGCAGAGAGATCTCATTACTACCAGTGATGGAGTTTTTAAACCAAATAAGACACGTGCTCTGCTGCTTAGGATTGTCTTCAGCATAACATGAGGTAGAAGGTTTGAAATTAGGATTGTCCTCCCAATCTTAAGGCATGTAATCCCTGTGTGCAGACCAGGAAGTGCCCTGGGAAGAAAGGCAGGTGTGGGTTTGGAATCAGACACCAGCATGAGAAGAACACTTTCACTGCTTACTAGACAATGAGCTTGGGCATGTTCTGTAACCTCTTGGGACCTCAGTGTTTGGATATCTGAAATGGGGATAGTTGTATGACTGACTTCAGGAGGTGGGTAGAGAGAATCCTAGAAGTAGAGGAAGAAAACACACAGCATCTGTGAAGCACCCTGCCACCATCATTAGTCTTTCCATGATTTTCTAAGCATGTGTTGATTGACGATTGGTTACAGCATGCCTGTAGATCTACCTGAGGTCCCGTCTAATCCACACGGATGGAGAAGCTCACTTTTGCTCAGTTGCCAGATTTGCAAGGACACCTTCTAATAGAATCGGATCTAGGAAGCTGGAGTCCCTTTGCAGAACATACAGGATCCACAGCAAAGTTCCAGCCCCTGAGACAGAGGGTTTCTGCTGGTGTCCTCATGTCCTCATGGGCACTGCAATGCCTTTCTCCACCGATGTTCATTGAGAGCATGGTCCAGGCCAGGCCAGGGCTCCCTGCTGAGGATGTGGCAGAGAATGAAGCACATGCCTGGCTGGCTTGTAGGGGACTCAACAATCGGGGGCAAGACAGGCCTGTGATGGTGAAGACAAGACCAGTTAGTTGGCTTGTCCAAAGGTCTTGGAGCCAAGCACTCTTCTAAGCACCTTATCATAAAAGCTTCCTCATCTCTCAATAGTTGCAGGAGGAAGAGTGCTTTGGTTGTCCCCATTTTCCATAGGTGACAACTGAGGCACTGAAAGATCAGGTCACTTGGCCAAGGTCATGGAGATAGCACAGGGGGAAGTGTTGGCTGCAAACCCTCCCAGGTGGCTACAGCTTTGGGCTCTTTATCACCCACAGCCTGCAACCTCTTGGTCATGCTGTGGCCCCTGTGACTTGTCTGTCACCAAACAGTGATTCACTACAGGGCCTTTCCCGAGTCCTCTTCCACCTCAGAGTGCCTGTGTCTCACAGAGAGTTAACCAGTTTCCTGGGCCCCACTGGAGTTCCTGGTTTTGCCAATCTGGGGTGGGGTCTGAGAATGTGTGTTTGTAACAAGGTCTCAGGTGACCCTGAAGGTGACGGGTCTCAACACAGGTGACTTTCCCCCTCCCCTTGGGTCATTTGACAATGCCTGAAGACCTTTTGTGTTATCACAAGTCAGGGGTGCTGGTACAAATCTCAGGTAGAGGCCATGGGTGCTGCTGAATGTCTACACTGCACGGGGAAGACCTCTGCAGACTAAGAAGGATATGGCCTGATGGGCCAAGGGTGCCAAGGTGAGGAACCCAGTGTGGAGTACAAGCACATGAACTTGGGTGTGTGAAGGTATGGCCTTGGGGCTTGTTTCAAACGTGGCTTCTGTCAGTGCAAAACTCCAGCACCTCTGAGTGGCAGCGTTTCTGACAAGCTCTGAGCAGGGATGCTGGTGCTGCTGACCAAGCGACCACACTTTGAGTAGCCAAAGTGAAGTGGAGTTCTTAGGACACCATGAACTTCTCAGAAACGCAAAGTGGTCATCTCCTGCATTGGTTCAGAAGGAAAGAAACTCTGAGTTGGAATAATCCTCTTTGGACTCACCTAGTTGCAAATTTGCCCTTAAAGCAGCGCTGAGACAACGGGGCCAGGTGGGGGACAGAACTCCACTCCTCTCCTAGCCACAGGCAGAGGCCTGCTGAAAATGAGGAGTGAGCAGAGGTGGATGAGAACTACCTTGCTTCAGTCCCCAAGCATCCAGTCAAGTCTATTGTCACCTGGAATGGTGGCTTCTTTTCCAGGGCCCACGCTAGCATTGGGGTTTGCATCTGCCTGAATTTCAGTTCTGCGAATGGAAGGTGGGAACTGGCTGCTTGAGACATGGTTGCTCTCTTGGGAGAGGGTATGGGAGAAATGACAGGATGCCCAGCCCTCCAGAGCCCGCACCCCTGCCCCTGTGATAAATGGCAGCATTAACAAGGTTTGGTTGAGAGGGTCCCCCAGATTTGTGACTTCCCATGTCCGCCAGCAGATGTCACTATGGCTGGCAGAACAGAAGGCCTTTCAAGAGTGAGCTGGGGGGAGCAGAGAGGGTAAAATATCATCAAATAGAAGGCAGAAGCCAAAAGTACCCTTGGCCTAGCGGGATATGGTCCATACTATCATTTTAGGAATGGGGGACATTCTCCAATAAACCCACTATCAGATCGTGTCACTGAGGTCCAGCTTCTGAGATTTAGGCAGAAACTCTCCAATGAAACACAAAGTTCCTGGCTTCTCTCAACTGAGAAAGTCTCCAGGTTTTGGCTCCTGGCCTATATGTATCAGGAAACATTTTCTTGAAGGAAACAAACACGTTGCACTGAATAAACATAAATTTGTTGTAGCTTACCCTGAGACATCATATTGACAGGTTTTAAAAATTGATTCATTTTACAAATTCAGCAGCTTATTCTGAAGTTCCATTGCCCTCAAAATCCCTTATGATTGGCACATTAGCCAACAAGCAGAATTCTCTGAAGCCCCAGCAAGAAAAAAATAAAGTCAAATTCCTATTTGTTGACATTTGAGGAAAACAAGGGAGAAACAAGGGGCCCCACTCATTGGTGACAAGGTCTGGTTGAACATCTTTTATCTAATGCTTACCAAGAACGGTAGCAGAAATAGCACCAGTTTCTCAAACAGGGCAAGAGAGAGGTTGACACAGATGAAGAAGTACGTGGCCATCTGCATGGCCCAGTGATTATAAAAATAGTAAAGTCTGTAGAGGAAAAACAGTAAAGGTGGTTATAACCACTGAGCAGGAGTTATATAAAAACTCAAACTTCTGTGCTAAGAGGAACAGGGGCTCGTGGTGGGACAGCAGCTCAGTGGTAGAGCAGTACCTAGCATGCACCAGTTCCTGTGTTCCATCACCAGCACTGACAAATAAACGGGTAAATAAACAAATAAGACTCGTGATGGGTCACATGCCCTTTAGGTTCTCAGGAGCAGGGGTGATATTACTTGAGCTCAAACTATAAAACACTAACAGAAAACATCAAGACGATGATCATATCTCAAAGCACACTTGATGGACAGTCTCGAGCCAGCTTTAGCACCTTCTTTACGGGGTTGTTGTGACAGTAATAAGAGAACACTCTGAACCAGAGACTGACAAGGTGAACCCTCAGTTAAAGTGACCTAATGCCATGTGGGCGTAGCTGAGTCCAATGTGAAAATGTGCACAGCCAGTCTCAATGCGGTATACTCAGGACAGATGTGGCTGCCACACGCCAGATCCCTGCAGGGTGGGACAGTCCCCCACTCCTGCTTGGCAGTCTGGGCATATGAGGTGTTTGTTGCTTTTGGAGACACTGACACCGAGCGCTGATGTAAGAGTGGGTTTTTCCTTACTCTAGCCAAGGGCTTGGTCTTAGTTGAAACTTCAGGGGGAGATAGAAAAGGCTGGATTCCCAGGAAAGGAGTGAATGTGTGGGTAGCATTAGGAGGTGACAGAAGGGAAAAGAGAAGCCCTCTTTTGCACTCCAGGTAACGCTGGCTAGAAAGAAAGGTGGCCATGTGCGCCCAGCTTGGGCATTCCATGTCCTGGCCTTGGTGGTGTCCATTACCCCAGATCTGCTCTTAACTGAACGGATGCTCCCTGCACGTGGGACACTGCGCTCTTAGAACTTAACCCAAACCAGCAGGCTCAGGGGCTGGGCTGCAGCTCCGTGGTGGAGCACTTGCCTAGCACAGGCCCGTCTCTGGGTCAGCTCCCAGCACCGCAGAACAAAACACTCTTGGGTTTTACCCAAATTATGTGCAGTACCTAGACCCCTCTGAAAAGTTTCTGTAGAAAGAATACCTCCAGGTTTGTCTCAACCTCTAGAACTTAAGGTGGACAAGTGGGACAGCTAGATGATTAAATTACCTGATAGCCTGAGGGGAAGTTTGGAATGGAACGTTCCTGTTGTACTGGGCATCAGAAACATAGGCAGCTACAAGAGAAGGTTCTGGAAGGGAGAAAACGTCAGCACAGGAACTAAACTGCTTTTTCCTTGTGGGAATGCATCAGGCACGGAGGGGAGCCCTGCCCCTCCACCTCCAGCCTGGCTCCCTAGAGGTTGCCACCATCAGCAGAGCCATAGGTGCCTTTCCTGGTGGGTCCCCTGGGTCCAAGGATCCTGCAGCAGAGCTGGCCATGTGCACACTGCATTTTATAGAACTCAAATACAGGTTCTCATTTGAGGAAGGAAAATAAGAAAGCACTCAACAGAATATGTACATGGCTTACGTGGCATATTTACACATAAATAAAGGTTGCATCTGTCCAAATATACATATGAGTATATGCACACAAACCCAAGTATAGAAACCCAAAATTATATTCAAGCCACTTGGTGGGTGATTGAAGGGATTTTTGAGGCGAATTCTGACAAGTGAATTATCCATGTCTTCCAAATCTACTTAAGGTAGATCTCTATACATACATGGAACTGAAAACCAGTCACAAGGCTTTCATGTAACTCATGGTGGACACTTTTCAGCCAATATATTCTGGACTTTATCCCCCTGTCAGGACACAGAGTTGTATTCTTCTTAACAAGCAACTTATCCTTCTGATAGTACTCATTTTTTTCTATTCAAACATAGTTGCATTACATATTCTTATGGGGGTGGGTACGACAGAACTCAAGGAGACGACAGGAACCGGGAATCTGAAGCTGCTGTTGGAAGTGCTTTGAAAACACACTAACATGTCTTGATGATATAGATAAGAAAATCAGCAAAACTAGCCCTATCTCAAGGTCAAGAGAAGTCTCCACACGTCTTAACTTACATTCTTCCACTTGGGTTTTTCCTCCCAATGCCAACACTCCATCTGTCACTACAAACAGTCTTGCCCCTGTCTTGCCTGACTCCACTCCTGCCATAAACTCATCCTGCACGTGGATAAACAGAGAAGGCCCTTGTTTCCTAGGGCCCCCTGTTCAAAAGCTGCCAGTGACTTCTCTTCCCTTAGAGCTACTCTCCTTTGCCCAGATAACCAAGTGGGAAATCCTTGGCTTGGCCTTTAGAGGCCCCACAATCCCCTCTCTCCAACTTTCTCTCCCTGGCTTTCCCTCCAGGAACAACATTCTCTGGAAAAACAGATGGGATTTCTTGTCCACTGCCCTCCACGGGCCCCCCCTTCATGCCTGATCTCATGCTTAGGCACTACCTTAGACTGTCCTTCCTTGGACTCCATCTCACACTGCAGTCTCTCCAGGAGGATGAGTGATCCCACATTTCCACATTGAAAGACCACCCGGAGAAGCTGGGGCAGTGCCCATACAGCAGGCATCCTGTACAGACAGCAGCCACAGGTGGAGAGCACTGCACTGGCCACTCTGGCAAGAAGGGTGAGTGAGTGAGTGAGTGACTGCAAACAGGCATTAGGACAAACACCTCGTGTCCTTCAGCATAGCCACTTGCAAACCAACAACCCACAGGCCAAGTGCAGTCTAAAGGTATGTTTTGTTTGGCTGTCTTTAAAATTACAATTCTCCTGACTCAGCCTCTCCAGCCACTAGTATATTTTCCACCACACCTAGCTCTTTGAGATTATTATAATAACCTAATCAACAACACTGATCAGGCTACAAAAAATCTCTTTGACTGATGCAATTTATCTCTGAGGAAAGTTTATATGAAGTAGCCAATGTAGGACTATTCAGTAAAGATTTGTTGGAATAAACAGGGATCATTGGTTTTTAAACTTTCTGAATTACTCTTTGGTATCATAGTTCATAAAAGTGCTGGGAAAGTATGTAAATTCATTTGTTTGAAATCTACAGAGATTTACATAAGCTCAGTCACCTTTTGTTCCAGAGCTTGGAACTTCAGGACATAGTAACATAAAATATGTGAAAGTTGAAACATTCAGTACACACATACACACACACACACACACACACACACACACACACAATCTTTTTCTAGGAGCAATTGGTAATTCTGGAATTATTACTAGTGTATCAGAGACATAGTAATGTAAACAATATGTTAAATTTGAGACATTCAGTACACACACACACAACTTTTTCTAGGAGCAATTGGTAGTTCTTGCATTATTGCTAGTGTGTCAGGGTTGGGGCAAGATTCAGGAAGTGCTAAAATGTCACTCAAGCTAAGAGTAGATTACTGGATTCCTCCCTATTTCCCCTAAAATACAAGCTCAAGTGAACTTCATCTGTCAGCAACAGCAATTGGGAAAATATGCTTGCAGATGTTTTTTGAGATAAATTGACAGCTTTGATATTTGGGTACTTCTGTGTCTTGATCACAGCTGATGAAACACATGAAAAAGCTTTTATGGCTCCTAGCTATCACCATATTTTTTTTTGTATCACTTCTCCCATATTTTCTTCTTTCTTTCTTTCTTTCTTTCTTTCTTTCTTTCTTTCTTTCTTTCTTTCTTTCTTTCTTTCTTTCTTTCTTTTTTGTGATGCTAAAGATAGAATCCAGGGCCTTGTGTATAAACGGCAAGCACTCTAAAAACTGAGCTACATCCTCAGCCCGTCTCTCACATTTGTGTTTACTATAAGTGATGATGGTAATTGGGAATTATGTCTTAAATGTGATACATTGCTCAAGACATGACTAATATCCAGTATATATAAATCTCCCTATTCATTATAATTTTGCCAAAGAGACACTCATAGCAGTTTTTTCTAAAATGTATCTATAGATGAAGAGAGAGTGTCTCATTTTAATATTCTGCCTTATTTTCAACATCATTCCTTCTTAACATTTGCCTTTTATAGTGTTGCAAAGGTTGGAACTGACTACCTTGCACATTGTGCACACACACACTCTTTCAATGAATTTTGCCACTAGGTCCCAATTCTAACTTTAGGTTGGATTGACTCATTCATTCAATCTAATGTTATTTTTCATATGGCTGGTTTTACATATGCCTTTCTATTTGTCTTAACAGTACTATTGATATACATATGGTTTCAGATTTGATTCATGTTATGATTTATTCTTCTGTATTATTGCAATATAATTAAATGTATCACATAAAAATAACTATATTATTTGTTTTTTTTATTAAAGGTTTTGAAGTATTTTACATATTTTATTTCCAAGATGAATTTTTTTGGTCTTTTCTTTTCTTTTCTTTTCTTTGGTACTGGGAATTCAGCTCAGGGGAACTTAGCCATTGAGCCACATTCCAAGACCTATTTTGTAAGACATTTAGAGATGGTGTCTCACTGAGTTGCTGAAGGCCTCACTTTTGCTGATGCTGGCTTTGAGTTCACAATACACCTGTCTCAGTCTCCCAAGGTTTTGGGATTACAATTGTGCACCATCACATCCAGCTCTCTTATTTTATTAAAAAATACATGCTAAAATTTTGATTGGAAAATTTTATATATTATATTGAATTAAAATAATTGTCTTTGTAATGATTAGTTTTATTTACACATGGTATTTTATGTGTTTTGTAATTTTTATTTAGTTTGTGATAAGTTCTATATATTTTCCTTGAAAGCCATTATACATGTAATGTATTGAACAGATGTAACTTCAGTATAATACATTTATGTGGTATTTTGTACTCTAATTAAATAAAAAAAAATTTCTGGGCTCTATTTACCAACTTTTCTCAAGCTTTATTATTTTTATGTTTTTGAATGTACCTCCTCTTTCCTCCAAGGCCCCAGATTTCCACTGTTATGACAAGTACAGCTCTAGCCTTATGCTATTATGTAACTGTACACTGTCATGGTAAACACATACTATAACTTCTACAGGTCTATGCTGCTTGGTGAGGAATACTTCATATATACATAAACAGTTTTCATGAAGAAACAACAGCAATTTCTACTCCATCTTTACTTCATGAGAATTTGTTTTGTGTCCTCATCAATACTCTGTATTCTTTTGGTTGCTGTTGTTTCTTACTGGAAATTTAAATCAGGGGCACACATTGACTGTGTCATACATAGTTGCTTAGGGCTTTGCTAAGTTTCTGAGGCTGGTTTTGAACTCAGGATTATCTTGCCTTAGCCTCCCAATCCAATGGGATTAGAGGTGTGTGCCATGGAACCTTGCTCTATTTTATTCTTATATTGAAATATATATTACTTCTGAAAATCATTTATTCTTGATATTAAGAAAGAATAGAATATCATTTTTTTCCCACAAATAAACCTCTTTTTTCTTCTGGAAAAGATGTCATTTTTAAAAAAAGATATCAGTATTACCAGATGTATACTTTATTGTTTTCTAAATGGAAAGTTGTTTTTTATTATTATTATTATTATTATTATTATTATTATTATTATTAAGCTATGTATTAGTTACAAAAGTTTATCTGTTCACATTATTATAAGGTATATACTCTTTTCTATAACTTCATAGCATACTTCAGTGTATATCAAAATGACTGTTGGGGGTTGGGAGGGGAGGGTTATTGGGGTTAGAAATGATGGTGGAGGGCTGGGATTGTGGTTTACTGGTAGAATGCTCACTTATCATGGGTGGGACTTGAGTTCAATTCTCAGTACCACATTAAAAAAAAGGCATTGTGTTTTGTGCGTCTACAAAAAAAAAGATTCTCTCTCTCTCTCCCTCTCTCAAAAAAAAAACTCTATTAAAAATGATGGTGGAATATGATGTATATTATTATATAAAGTACATGTATAAAGAAGTGAATTCATGTAAATATTCTTTGTATAAGACCAGAGTAATGAAAAATTGTGTTCTCTATGTTTAATTAGAATTGCAATGAATTCTGCTGTCATATAAAATTAAAAACTAATTAAAATGAAAAATAAATGATGGCATTATGTTCTAATTGGAAATAAATACAATTCATTTTAAAACTTGAAAAAAAGTCTGTTGGTTGGTGATAAACTTTATAAAGTGTAAAATGTATCCTGAATAATTGGTAATACATAAACCCAGATTTAGGTATTTCTAGTGTTTTAGCAAAATTAAAAAAAAAATCTGTAGAGTTCTTTTCTTGCAACATATACTCATGATTATATGACATGCATTATATATATATATATATATATATATATATATATATATATATATATATAGTACCATTATATATAATTAATAAATGATTACTACATCTCACATTAACCACATTTATTTCAGATTAATTTGTCTTTTGAAAGCACCAATATATGACACTCTTTGTATATATATACTTGTTGTGTCTTCAAATTTGTCACTTTATATATTATGTTCTTTTCTTTACTCTCCTTTTTATAGAATTTCTTTTTCCAAATTATTGAGATTAGTGAATTTTAGACCCTTCAGTTTAACAGTGCAGTCTGTAGATTTTCTTTTTAACCTCAGCTAAAATACATCCCACTTTTTATAGGCTTATTGTTATGTAAATGACTTCTAAGTACCTGTAGATATAACACCCTAATCTGACATTACTCTGGACTATTGATATCTGAGTGGAGGGGATCTCAAGTGATCCATGGAAAAGGCAGGATTGGGATGGGTCAGGATGTGAGATTGGTGGATTCTGAGTATGTAATAGTGAGTATTCATGAAAAAGTATTGGTGAGTATGTAATAGTGAGTATTCATGAAAAAGTATTGGAGGGTAGAGAAAAAAAAAGTGCTGTGAAGGAAAGAGGGAAAGAATGACAAGCTCAAGGGTTCAGATTTAAAAAGTCTAGTGGTGGATCAATAGTAGCATGAGGGTATGGAGTAGTTTCTCTGGAGGCAGAAATAAGGTTGAAGCAAAAGAAGAAGGTAACTCTGTCACAGTACCCAAAAGAAAGAGTCAGATGAATGGATTATGTGTTTATTTCTTCCCACTTCGGAGTGGAATTGATAATTCACAGAGTATATTTAAGTAGGTAGTATAAAACCATTTCCAAGTAGCTTTACAAATTTCTGTGGCCACAATCAACATTTGACAATTCCAGTCACATAAAATCTTTGTACTTTTTATCTGTTTTATTTATTTATTTATTTATTTATTTATTCATTACATTTTTTTCATTCACTTTTGGTTTACTGTTATTGTGTATATACAACTGCTGAGTATTCAATGATACACACACACACACACACACACACAAACACACACAATGGTATATATATAATGCTAACATCTATAACATTATTTCCTAAAACATTTAAGTCAGCCAGCTGCAGCAACTTAGTGAGGTTGTAAGAAAATCAGCAAATCATTTTTCTTTATAGAAAATTTTATTAAAGGCTGAGAGTGTTTCCTAGCAAAAAAAGCATATCTGATTTCAATTTGTAATATGAGAGAGAGAAAAAGAGATATCTTGCAAAATTAAAAAAAAGTAATCAGTGACACTCTTAGTGTCAAGGATGTAAATAATTTAAAAATAATAATGAGCTAGTTGGAAAACACATATAGGTTATTAACTGCTGCTTTGGAAAGTTAGTCTGCTCTCCATCATATAAAAGTGAGAGATGAATTCTTTATTAAAGTTTATATAAGTAAAAAAGGAGTTTTAACACAGCTTTTAGCTGATCCAGACTGGGTCAACTTTAGTGGGTTATTAGGGTTCTGCCAAGATGATAGATCCTTGAGTCATTTGGAATGATGTGATTTTATCTAGTCTTCAAAAACAAAGATTAACTTCTAATATAAATCAGGCTTGGCAAAGAAAAAAAACATCTAAATGAAAAGTCAGTATATGAGTAAACACATAAAACAATATTTAAGAAAAAGTTAACATTCAGAATATTTATGCAATTATATAATCACCAGTAATGTAAAAACAATTACTACTAAAGAAAAAGTGAATTAATAAAGGAACAAATAAATAATGGGAAATGAAAAATGTAAAGGTACATGGAAATGGTGTTTTCCTGCTTACTGAGATATACTCTATGAACTATAAATTCCACTCCTAGGTGGGAAGAGTTGAACACAGAACCCATTCACCTGGCTCTCTCAATTGGGAACTGTGCAAAAAATTACCTTTTCTTTCCCTCCAAATTTTATTGCTGCTTCCAAGAACACTACTCCTCTACATTCATCCCACCATTGTAGACTTGTAGCATATGAACCTGTCTACTGCTCAAGTTTTTCTATTTTTTTTCATTGCTCTTTTTCTCCCTACTTCCATATAGTCCACTGATACTTATTTTGTAATGCAAATTCTACATACTCAGCAATCTCCAGTCTTACATCTTACCATTTTCTGCCTTGTGCATGACCACTTTGAGATCCCCTCCATCAAAACATCAATAGTCCAAAGTGATCAAATTTCAGGGGAAAATATGCAGAATATTAGGGATCAGTTACACAACAAGAAAGCTATAAAAATTGGGCTTCATTTAAGGGTGAAAATAAAAAGAAAATCTATAGACTTCACTTGTTAAAATAAAGGATCCAAAATTTATGAGTGTCAATAATTTGAATTATAACTGTGAGTCACTTTTTTGGGGGGAAGGGATATGGGGACATTGCTAATGAGTTTAAAGATCAAACTGTTTTTTATGAGACAAAGAACAGAGAAGTTGAAAAAAATTAAATAAATTGTGATATCATTTTCATAAATATAGACATTTATTCACAAATTGCTTTAACCTTATAAACAGTTATGAATGTCTATGCACTTCCTTCTGGGATAGGTCCTAGTATTGGAAGAAAACTTTGCCTTAAAATAACTGCATTCACAGACCCTCTAATAATAATAATGATAATAATAATAATAATAATAATAATAAGAAGAAGAAGAAGAAGAAGAAGAAGAAGAGGAGGAGGAGAGGTGGGGATGATTTAAGAATTGTGAAGCATACCTGTAATATAAGTTACTTGAAAAGCCATCAAGAGGAATTTTATACACTATCTGAAGACATATATGTATAAATTATATATAAAAACTGTTTATGAGTTCTGTAGTGAGGGTGCACAAGTCCAATACACAGTCTTTATTTTTTCTTGAATATTTTTTGTTGTAGATGGACACAATACCATTAGTAGTTTGTTTGTTGGTTGGCTTTTTAATGTGGTGCTGGGTGTTCAACCCAGTATCTCGTGCATGCTTGGGAAGCACTCTACCACTGATCCATAACCCTAGTCCCCAAAGTCCTTTACTTAATTTTTTTTGGCAGGAGTGTGTGTTTGTAGTGCAAGGAATTGAATCCATGGCCTTATATAAGCAAAACAAGCACTCTACTGACTAAGCTATATTCTCAAGCCTGATCTCTAGTCTTTTAACAATGACAATGGAGAAGCCTATAATTCAGACTTTGATTCTGCACCCACTTGACTCAGGTTGGAGGCATGACCTGAATCCTTGACTAATCAGTCTCTTAGGTGATAACTCTCCAATCCTCATGCAGCTGGTGATGAGGGAGCAGGTTTCCATAATCTTCAGTTCCCTTCCTGTCTGGAGCCTCCATTTTTTCAATCTTTTGTAGGCTTTCTGTCCTGGATCCAGAGCCCAGGTGTTTGTGCTATGCAAAATCTGAAAACAAATCACAGGGAGAATGCTGAGAACCCTGAAAACCAGAAAATGGTAAGTGTGCCTTGCTATCTTGAGACTGGGTAGGAAGGTGGCTTAAAGCTGACAGGAGTGGTAATGGTGGAAACTGGCAATCGTGTCTATAGACTCCTCGTGGTCCTCTCCAGAATCTTGTGGCCAGAAGGTCTCTGTTGGGCAGCTTAGCCTTCACTTGCCTCTGACTAGTCTAGTGAGGCTTAGATTGGCAGTTGAAAACCTGGGCATTTTTTTCCATAATTGTATGGTGTTTTCAGCTTCTTTCTAAAGCCTTTTATGGGCTTCCACGTGCCATGAGTCCAGCATGTCTCCAGATTGCATGGTGAAGACTGAGATAATTACAAGGAGAGAACTACAAATCCATTTATTGTATTCATGCATGAGAGAGGCTGTTGATTTTAGGGCTTGATACTCGTGAGGGTTTGTTTGTTTGTTTTATTTTGTGTGTGTGTGTGTGAGGGGTGTGGGTGTGTGTTGTTTTCTTTTTTTGGTGCCAGAAATTCAACCCAGAGGCATTCATCCACTGATTCACATTCCCACCCCCCTTTTTTAAATATTTGTATTTAGATACAGGGTCCCTTTCAATTTCTTTGGGCCTAACAAATTTGATGATGCTGGCTTTTAACTCATTCTCTTCATGAGTCCTGACATTTTTGAATGTAGAGGAAGCAGTATCTCAAATCCAGAACAAAAATCTGAAATCCAGAACTTCAGTGTATCTCTCCATAGGTCTCAGAATAAACCCCTAGTTTTCTAGCTCTCTGTTCACATATCCAAAACTGTTGTTTTCTGTTCACAGTGACTTAGTATAAAATAGAATAGATAGTATAATGACCATGTAATCAGGATAATGGACCTCACTCAACCACACAGCTAACTGAAAGATATGATAATGAGCACCATTAAAGCCTATTTCAAATGTAAAAGACCTTGTAGCCAAGTTGTGGGAACACCTTTAACAAAGTCTTTTGTCCGGGGGTTATTCCTGATTGAATTTGAATAAAAAAGGATTGGTCACCAAAGGAATAAAAGTTAACCCATATGGTAGTCAGGATGCCTTTTCCAAAGCCTATTCTAAATGCATTATGACTTCCAAGATGGCACACAAAATGAGTTGTTTTTTTTTTTCTGGTATCATTCCTCATACCACATGGTGGAAGTTCTATTTCTTAAATACAATAGCCACTATCCTAAAAATTCACATTGATTTGACACACAGTCCCTTCTTATACAGCATGAGGACTTGTTGGGGCTGGCTGTCTTCACGAGCTCAACAATGGAAGGGGTCAGATTCCAAATTTTCTGTCTCCCACCTTAAGCAGTTTTTCTCCTGCCCCTAGGGTCCTAACCAAACTGACTGACCCCAGGGTGGTCAGGGAAGCAGTGGGTCTCACCTGATCGGCACCCATGTTCCATGGTTCATAGTTCACTCTCAGAGGTCCTGACAGGTGTGCAAATCTGACTCTCTAGTGAGCATTTGGTCCAAACAGCACAGCCTTGTTCAGAGAAGGCCATCACTCCTGCTTCCTGCTCCTATTTTCTTGGAATCTGTTCCTGGCAGAAGAGCAGAACCTCACACTACTCACTTCTTCTTGCCCTGGCCAGCTGCCCCATCCAGCCAACATGTCATCTGTGTGTGCTGCAGTAGGAGTCACAATTCTGTTGGGCCCAGCAGATGCCTTGTTCCACTGCCCCTCCAGTGCAGCCACCCACTGCACAGTGACCAAGGCCTAGCTATCTGCAGGGTAAATCCAGGCCAGGCACCTGTGGCCATGCCCTCCTAATGGGCAGATTCACCTGGAACTCTGTGTGGTTGCCCTGGTTGGTCACATCCCCTTATCTAGTTTTGCTTCTTGTGTGGAAGGGTGTGGAACTCACAGCTCTGAAGAAACACCCTTGGGCTTTCCTTGCCATCCCCAAAGTACCCAAGTGTCTGATTCATGAATATCCCCAGTGCGGTTGTCTTGGAAAAAATAGCTTCTGGTATAAAGAGAGAGGGACCTTGATAGTGAAGATACAAATAAAAAGGAAAGCCACAAATTATTTTCTTACCCCTCTTTATGAAAAAGAGTAAGGCCAGAGACTCATGAGGCTGAGGTTGAAGGATCACAATTATAAAGCCAGCCTCAGCAACTTGGCAAGGGCTTGAGCAACTTAGTGAGACCCTGTCTCAAAATTTTAAAAATAAATAAATAAATAAAAAGGCTGGGATGTGTCTAAGGGTTTAGGAACCTCTGGGTTCAATCCTCAGTAGCCACCCCCCCAAAAAAAAAAGAAAAAAAATCAGAGTGATTTGTAACTAATCTACTTACCATGAAAAGAAGTTGAAAAGGGGAAGCAGAAGGGAAGAGGAAGGGAGGCAGCCAGCCTCTGGACCCTTCTTGCATCTTATAGAGGGGCCTGGGGTGCAGGGCCGGGCTGCATTCCCAGCCCTTGCCCATGTGCACCTGCACTTCACATCTCCCACAGCTACAGTCAGTGTGTGTACCGGGTGGCCAGGTGAAAATATTCCAGCCTGAGCAGCTGCATCCACTTCAGAACTCAGGCCAAATCGATTCCTTTTGGCCCAGGGAGAAGCCACCTGCACTGATACATCATGACCCCTGCCCTGTGGCTCCAACTCCCCCCAATGTGCAGTACAGACTCTTGAACACAGAGCCTTTCCTCCTAGTTGGGAGGCACAGATGAAACAGAAACAATTGTTCATATCTGATGGCACAGCTCAGTGGGCTGGGCACATACATACCCCTGGGATACCCTAGTGAGGCACAGGTCTCCTGCCTTTCTCTTACTCCTCTGTGTGCTTTGCTTTGTTTTGCAAG
Organism: Urocitellus parryii; assembly: GCF_045843805.1. NCBI lineage: Eukaryota > Metazoa > Chordata > Mammalia > Rodentia > Sciuridae > Urocitellus > Urocitellus parryii. The sequence continues at coordinate 1,570,844 of NW_027553327.1, forward strand.
AATACTTAACCTGAGAGCTAAAGGGCAAGATGCCAAATTTACCACATTCTGAACTATGGGCAGTTACCTCAAATGCAGATCTCTAGGTCTCACTCACATGGCACACATGTGAGCATGTACCTTTGACCAACACCTATTCGTCACCACTCCCCACCTGGTGACCATCATTTCTTAGCCTCTGTAAGTTCACATTTTTAGATTTCCTATGTAAGTGAGGTCATGCCAGATTTCTCTGTGTCAGGCTTATGGAATTCAGCACACCATCCTCTAGGTCCATCCAAGTTTTTGCAAGTGTCAGCATCGCCTTACTTTTCAGGTTGAATAATATTTCACTATATAACCACCAATTTGCTTATCCATCCATCCAGAGGACATTAAAATGGATTCTGTCCCTAGCTATTTTGAAGGGTATTCAGCAAACCCATGAGTACACACATATCATCCACATGCTGATTTTACTTCTTTTGAATATATGCAGAAGAGGGCTTGCTGGGCCATATGGTCATTCTATTTTTATTCTTCCAAGGAACCTCCACACTGCTCTCCATGGTATCTCCACTTGCACATTTGAAAATCCTCAGTGAGTAATGCTTCATGGAAATTGAGGAGAGGGCAGGCTGGGGAGTCAGTCACAGCTGCCAACCAGAGGAGTTGTTAGGGGAATGGACGTGTCACCTTGAAGCCCACTGAAAATAAGCTCAGTGGCCTTGGAAAATGGCATTGCCATGCACAAATCTTATGGAAGGTGAAGCTTATGGCAGAACATACAGCACGTGTTCTTTGTGAGACCTCAGGCTAGAGCTCTGGTGCTGGCTCTGCCCATCCACCTGATGGTCTGTTAGTGGTAAGTGATGCTTCACTACCCTCCTGTTCTCCCTAGTGGTATCAGTCTACAGCCCTGAAATGGTTTTTCTGGTGACATCTGAAAAACCTGAAGTCAGCTGGACTCAGTGCCTCATCCTCTTACCCACTGTTTCCCACACTGGCAGTGCCAGCCTCCCCATGACCACTGGACCTGCCAGCTGCCTTGCAGCCCATTTCTGCAGATCAATGCTTAAGAGGGACTGAATCCAGAAGACCCAAGCAGGCTGCTCCAATTCTATCCAGGATGCAGTTAGAACACATACAGGACTTGATGACTCCCTGAGAAAAAAAAAATCTTATTTTTTTTAAGATTTAAACCCAGAGTGAACTGCCTGCCTCTGTGAGAGAAGAGCCTGTCTGACAATGGGGGAATGCACAGCAGAAGGCAAGAAATGAAATGTAAGGTAAACTATATCCTGATGAACCTCTGGATACTACTGGACCTGCAGTCCACTTTTCCCCTGAGTACTTTAGCTATACAAAGTTACTCTTTGTTTTTCATTTAAACCTATTTTAATTGGATTTTCTGTTATTTGCAAAAGGAAGATAACAATCTGATATATTTCATAGACTCAGGAAAATTTATCTTACAATTTTTGATTTTTCAACTATGTAGAACAGCATCTGTTTCCATGAAAATAAGAAGGAAGGAAGGGAAGGAGGGAGGGAAGAAGAAAGAAAGGGAGGAAGAAAAAGAGAGAGTGAGTATTGGATGGAAGGCTTGGCTGAGCACTCAGCCTAAAAATAGAAGGGCAGACATGGTTGTTCTCACTGTCTCCACAAAGAATGGCTGCCTGTGCTCCAGGTGGAATCACTCATGAAATAAAGTTGGCTATTAAGCTTATCTGTCTCTCCCACAGCACTCTCATTAAATACTCACCTTTAAAATTGTTACTATCTTGAAAGAAATTCCTTTAAGTAATTTTAGTTAAATGGGAAATTTCAAGGACCAGTGGTCTTTGATAAAAAAATGACTCACCAGAAAGCCCTTTCTAAAATGATTTACAGTGCCTGAGATTCCACGATTCAGGCCTCAACTTTGGTTCAGGATGGGGGTGCTGCCACCTAAGCACGGAGAAGTCCCTAGCCATTAGGAGACTAAACCTGAAGGCAAGGGCTGTGGTTACAACTTACCCTGAAAACTGGGCTTTCTGAGGGTTTGGACACAGAAAAAAATTCACATTAGGTCTATTGCCAGATCTTGCTTCTCCTGGGAAATGTACAGTAATTGCAGGTGCAGAGACAACCCCCAAAATTAGAAGCAAATTAGCTCAGTTCAAAGCTTGAGCCCCTCAGGTTCACAGAGGAAGCCCTGGTGGCCTGTAGGACCTCATCTGTCTACCACAGAGGAGAAAGCAGAGAGTGCACAGAACAGGAGGGTGGAACTCCTTTATTTATTTATGTTTAATCTGAATTATTTAAGCATCCTTTGCTTTTGAAAAGGTCAATATTTAGAATCACAGATCTGGAAATTTGATGAAGAAAGCAATTTCTAAATATGAACATATGCAGCTTCCTATTAAAGTTTGAAAACCCACTACAAATAAACTATAAATAACAGAAGAGAAGTAGAGGAGGGGGCAGGGCAAGAGGAGCGAGTAAGGGGGAGGCAAGAGGGACTGCAGTGGAGAGAAGGATCTTCCTTGCTTGTGGGATTATTTCAAAACCAAGTCCACTGTTGTGTTCAACTCTAATGCACTAATTAAAAAATTAAAAAATTAAAATTTGAAACCTCAAAGCAAAACCCAAACCATGTCCTGCCTTGATTTCCACCTGCATTTCTCACAGGGATCTGCAAACATGGAAGTGCCACAGCCCCTGTGGCAGGTGCTAGGGGATTCCTCAAAGGCCAACCCATGCAGCATATGTGTGCAGGCAAAGGGACCCCAAGAACATTGCTGCAGATTGCCCTGAATCTGCTGAATTAAACACTTGCCCAGGCAGAAGTCTTGCATGTCAAATGTATGGACAGAGAAGACAAAGGACAAAGACACAGTGATCAGTTCCCGCAGGCCTCAGTATGACCTCGCACCTCCCTGCCTCCTTAATCAGGCTTTCCCAAGATTCCCAGTCACAACTGGGCACCACTCATCAGGTCTAGCTGAGGGCATTTTTTTGTTTGTTTTGTTTTATTTTTTAAAAAAATATAGTTTTAGATGGACAGCATACATTTATTTATTTCTATGTGGTGCTGAGGATGGAACCCAGTGCCTCACACGTCCTAGGCAAGTGCTCTGCCACAGAGCTACAGCCCCAACCCCCTGAGAGTGTTTTTTATGACAGCCTCAGGTAATCATTTCAGAACTTTAGCAGCTCCAATGTTCACAAAGGTGATTTTTGTAAAGGTGTACTTCAGGCTCTAACCCCTGGGTGGCCACACCTTCAGCTTTGGCCAGCCTGGGCATCTGCAAATGGCCACACTGGAAGCCTCTGGTCCCCATGCTAGAGTGATGTAGGACACGCTGGGTGGCTTAAAGACCTATCCTCTGTGGCCTGGAGGCCAAAATACTGAGCCAGTGCCCAGGCCATGATTTAGGTCACCTCCAGGTGCCTTCCTGTGCCCTCCCAGCTTCAGTGATCCCCGGAAACCTCAAAGCCTTTTGCTTCCCAGCTGCCTAGCTCCAGCTTCCTCCTCTGTCATAACAGGGCCCCTGTGTGTCCTCTTCACCCAGTCAGCCCCTCATAAAGACATGGTCACCCTGCATAGGGGCACTCCCTGTGGCATCTTGACTAACCCTGCAAATACATGATTGATTTTAAGTCTGTTTGTATCCTGTCCTCAGGGACAGAGTGTCTACCTACCTTTTGGCAAAGACAACAGTCACAGAACTCCACCCCTGGCCCAAGAATGAAGGTCCTTTCCAGGTCCACATCCAGGCCCATCACCCTCATAATGCCATTCAGCCTTGCACTTGATAAGTCTTAAAGTCCATGTAAGACAGACACCTTGATCTGGTTTGGGGGTCTCCAGAGAGGAGGCCTGGGGAGCTTGTGGTCAGGGACCAGAGGACGAGGATGGGCACCACGGGTCAACTTCTACTGAGAACCCCTTCTGTGCCTTCCTGAGTTGTGGTCCCAGGGACTGAACCCAGGGGTGACTACCCACCGACTTTCCCAGCCCTTTAGAGACAGGGCCTCGCTAAGTTGCTGAGGCTGGCCTCCACCTGGCAAGCCTCCTGCCTCAGCCTCCTGAGGCACTGGGATTACAGACACACCCCACCGCATCAGGCTTCTTTGGATGTTCCAAGCCTTCCCCCTCCCCTGTGCCAGCGAACACCTACCACAAACGTCGCCTTCCCTGATGGCTTCCCGAAGGGCGCCTCCCCACGCTCTACTCCTCTTCTGATGGGAAGCAGGCGCCAAAGGAGCTGAGCGAGTGTGGACACGGCTCAGGGGCAGGGAATGGGCAGCGCAGGAGTGGTGGGGAAAGTGGCCATGACCCAGGGGAGGGGGAGTGCAAAGTACATGAATGGGGGAGTGGCTTCGCTCCAGTGGCAGGGGGTGTGGGCGGGGCGTGGGTGGTGCAGAAGCGGGGCCAGGGTGAGCATGGCTACGCCTCTGGGGAGAGGCGTGGGCGGAGCCAGGACCCTGTTGTGCAAGTGCATCTGCAAGGGGACGCACTGCAGCCTCCTGGTTACTTGCCATGCTTTGCTTTGAGGCAAAGGCAGAGCCCCCAGGAACCTCAAGGAGGCAACAGCGCATCTCTGCTGCAGTTTTCGTGAGGCCCAGATGACCCAGCCAAGGTCCACACCTCGTCCCCACTGGGGCTGGGCTCCTCTAGGGAGGGCGCTGCTGTCCACCCTCCCGGTGGCCAGCGCAGCCACTGCTGGACGCCCCGGACCTCCGTGGCGCCCTGCGGGTCCTGCTGGGCTCGGGGCCCACCGCCGAGCCGCAGGGACGCTGTCCAGGGGACAGGTCACCTCAGGGGTCTCCCCGTTCACCTGGAGGAATGCATCGGAGTCGGTTGGGGTGCACAGAAGCCCCGGGACCCTGGCAGTTTGTTGCCATTGCCACTGAGTCCTGAGTGCAACAAGTACCTGCTTAGGGTGAAGAGTGCAGGTGTCCTGCGGCCAGAGCTGCCCCTAGGCTAAGGCAGGTATTTGCTCACTCAACAAAAGCTCGTCCAAAAGAATTATGAAAAATTTCATGATTTAAAACTATATCTCATTGGTTAAAAATTGTGCAAAAGGATGAGATATAAAGGCAGGAGCATTATCCATCGTTAAACAAATAGGGCCTCTAGGATCAGATCATGCTTGGTTTCTTTCCATGCTCTCTGCTGGAACTGACTTGACATTTTCTTTTTAGATTCAATTCGGTTAGTAATTTTTTTCTTTTGTATTTTGAAATAATGCACTAGTAATCATAAATATTTTGAAGTGAATAAATCATTTTACTTCTACTTTGTATTTTTTTTTTACATTTTTTATTTTTTATTTTAATTAGTGATTTAATTTCTGGATCTTTTTTTTTTATTGGGGCATGCTTGGATTCTTTTCACACTTCATATATATGATAGAGAGAGAGAGAGAGAGAGAGAGAGAGAGAGAGAGAGAGAGAGAGAGTCTTTGACTATAATATCAACCCTACACAAAACACAGTGTGTGTGTGTTTGTGTGTGTATATATATATATATATATATATATATATATATATATATATATATTTCCCAATTCTCTTTATATGTCCTATAGATTTTTAATTTTTACAGTATTTTAAAAGTTGCTTAGACGTGTCTTAAACTTGGTACTGCTTGATAAGCCTCTCCCATACTTGTAGAATTTGAAATTCGCACACTATGAATGCCCCTCTCATTTTTTCTTAAAGAATTATTCACATAAACATTGTGCTCATTGATGTTAATATTTATCAATTTCACTCTCTATACATTTTTAAATAGTTATTTAGTGTTCTTTGACTAATTCATAACTGTCAGTATCCTAATGTTAAATTCTTAATGTTTTACTTTTCTTTTTTTGTCACTTGGATTTAGCCCTCCTTCTCTTTGTTTATATTTGCTGTACTATTTTTTATTTGTTCATTAAAGGAGCCATCAGTAGATTATATAGTCCATTTTTGGGAAAAAAAAGTATAAAAACGTTTAAATAAATAAAAATAGGCAAGAACAGTGCTGCATCCTTGTAATATTTTCTAATTGGCAGGCCACGCAAAAGTACTTCATGTTTGAGAGAAGTCACAAAAATTTAGAAACAGCATGGCTCAAACAATTTTAAAAAGACTTGTGTTGTATTTCGTGATATAAAATTTTGGGGGTAATCTCAATCACTACACATGAAAAATTAAAAGTTGGATGACCTAAAGATCCAGAATTGCCTGTACTAAATATATATCCATGAACAATTAACTCAGAAAATTGAAGAGATACCTCTGCTTTTGTGTTTAGTGCCAACATTTTTCTCAGTATTAAAGCTAGGGACTCAATGTGTGTGCCCATCAATGTCAAATGTTTAAAAATATGTACTTATATACTATTATTACTTAGTTATAAAATATTTTGTCTCTTAAAGTGTTATAAGAAATATATGTAGGACTTTGAATTACGTGAAAGGTGGCAGGCAGATATTAAGTTATAGGAGCTTTTGATTCACATGTGGAAGTCAGAAATTTAGTGAGCAAATTTTTGGTACTGTGTTTTGTGTAGGTTTGATATTATTGTCAAAGTCTCCATATTTTTATTTTATTGAGCATAATAGGGTCAAGAGTTTTATTTTACCACATAGTGAGTGTATTATGTTCTTCATAAATACTAGTAGAAGGAATACAATACCTTGTAAGAAAAAAATTGATTATTATATGAAATAATGATTTTGTTAATTCATTCTATTTAGTCATTTTACCTTGTATATATAGTATAGAATACCATGATATATTTATAAATAAACAAAGTTGTATTTGTCAATAAAGGAAATTCTCATATTACACGAATGTAAAAATATAAAAATCAATTTAATATACTTGATTGTCATGTGATGATTTCATCCAAATATTATGGCCATAGGCTATGCAAGGTTTTTATAGTCTTTTAAAATGTTTTTATGAAAAGTTTTATAGACATATATGTGTATATTCCTTAGTAAATTTTTTGTTCATATTTTTTGAAGAGTATATTGCCTCTTTACCCTTGTTGAATATTTATGGTATTATCATTCAAAATCTACTAGTTATTTTCATGTGTCTATGTCATGGAAGACAAAAATCATATTTTGGACACTATTTTAAAAATCCAGAAATGTTTGTATATGTTTTACATTTCACTTATTCTACTGACAGTGAATGTAGATGGTAGATATTTCGTAAATTCACAATACTATCTTATGAAGGACAAAAGGCTCTTAATGATACTCTTCTACACTTAATTATATTACTCTTCTTAACGATGTTCTCCTCTTGGATACTGTGGTCTCTACAAAAGTTTGGATAATATTTTCAAGGTAATTTTTTCTGTACATTTTTATTGAACTAATATATTTTTTGGATTTATGGTGACTTTGGATTTACTAATCTGCTACACCCTGATGTACTTATTTTATCTTAATTTCATGTTATATATGCCAAATATATTTATCCCAGTCTAATAGGTATTGTTTTTTTTTAATTTTTGTTTATTTCAGTCATGACTCCTAATCATACCCTAGAATATTCAACATAAAAGAACCTAAAACATATATTTCATGAAGTGATAAGTGCAAAATATAAAAGTTGTGACCTTACCTATTTACCACAAAAGAAAATGTGGAGAACTACAAGTGAGAGTAAACACCAGAAATCATATAATAAATCAGGCCTTATTCACCACCAGAGAATTTATACTGGAGAGAAGCCATATAAATATAAAGAACGTTGCAAATATTTTAGTAAAAAAAAAAAGGTCTTATTTACAACAGAGGAAGCCACAATGGAGAGAAGCCCTACAAATGTAAAGAATGTGCCATAGCTTTTGGTAGAAAATCACACCTTATTCGCCATAGCAGAACTCCCATTAGAGAGAAGCCCTACAAATGTACAGAATGTGGCAAAACTTTAGGTCAAAAATCACACCTTACTTGTCACATCAGAACTCATACTGGAGAGAAGCCTTACAAATGTAAAGAGTGTGCAAAGCTTTCAGTCTAAAATCACTCCTAATTTGCCACAGAGGAACTCACACTGGAGAGAAGCCATACAAATGTAAAGAATGTGGCAAAGATTTTGGTCAAAAATCAGACCTTATTTGACACAGAGGAACTCACACTGGAGAAAAGCCCTACACATGTAAAGATTGTGGCAACGCTTTTGGTCAAAAATTAGACCTTATTTACCACAGAAGAACTCACACTGGAGAGAAGCCTTACAAATGTAAAGAATGTGCCAAAGCTTTTGGTCAAAATCAGTCCTTATTCGCCACAGGAGAACTCACACTGGAGAGAAGCCCTACAAATGTAAAGATTGTGGCAAAGCCTTTGGTCGAAAATCATACCTTATTTGCCACAAAAGAACTCACAGTGGCGAGAAGCCCTACAAATGTAAAGATTGTGGCAAAGCTTTTGGTCAAAAATCAAACTGTATTTGCCACAGAAAAACACACACTGGAGAGAAGCCCTACAAATGTACAGAATGTGGCAAAGCTTTTGGTTACAAATCACAGCTTATTTGCCACAGGAGAACTCACAATTGAGAGAGGTCCTACAAATGTAAAGATTGTGGCAAAGCTTTTGGTAAAAAATCACACCTTATTTACCACAGGAGAACTCACACTGGAGAGAAGACCTACAAATGTAAAGATTGTGGCAAAGCTTTTGTTCGAAAATCAGTCCTTATTCGCCACACTAGAACTCACACTGGAGAGAAGCCCTACAAATGTACAGAATGTGGCAAAGCTTTTGGTCAAAAATCAAACCTTATTTGTCACAGCAGAACTCACAGTGGAGAGAAGCCCTACAAATGTACAGAATGTGGCAAAGCTTTTGGTGACAAATCAAACCTTATTCGCCACAGCAGAAGTCACAGTGGAGAGAAGCCCTACAAATGTAAAGAATGTGGCAAAGCTTTTGGTCAAAAAATAGACCTTATTCACCACAGCAGAACTCACTGGAGAGAAGTCCTACAAATGTAAAGATTGTGGCAAAGCCTTTGGTTGAAAAACATACCTTATTTGCCACAGGAGAACTCACACTGGAGAGAAGCCCTACAAATGTACAGAATGTGGCAAAGCTTTTACTCAAAGAACAGCCTTTATTTGCCACAGCAGAACTCAAACTAGAGAGAAACATTACAAATGTAAAGAATGTGGCAAAGCATTCAGTCAAAAATCATACCTTATTTGCCACAACAGAACTCACATTGGAGAGAAGCCTCACAAACACAAAGTATGTGACAAAGTTTTTACTCAAATATTACACATTATTTGCCACAGAAGCATTTACACTGGAGAGAAGCCTTACAAATATAAGGAATGTGGCAAATTTTTCAGCAATAAAACAGGCCTTATTCACCACAACAGAACTCACACTGGAGAATAGCCCTACAAATGTGAATAATGTGGAAAAGCATTTAATAAAAAATAAAACTATATTCACCACGGCAGAAGACATCCTGGTGAATGTGAAATGTGAATAAAGTGATAACACTTTTAAAGAAAGACTAAACCTTGGGGCTGGGGTTGTGGTTCAGGGGTAGAGTGCTAGCCTCGCATGTGTGAAATCCTGGGTTCGATTCTCTGGTTAGAGAAAATACAAATGGAAAAAAAAATGTAGCTACATGTTTCTTAAACACTGCTTATTTTTGGAGAATTCATTGTGCCCAGAAACTCTGAAAAGTTAAATAATATTTCCAAAATGTATTTAAATTTTAAATTCATTGAACATCTGAAAACTTATACTAGTAGTGAACATTGAACAGATTTTTTCCAAAATGTATACCTTATATAACAATGAAACATTTATAATGAATGTGAGAGTATAATAAAGTTATTATCTATATATTACACATTGATGAATATGAGGATCAGTAAAATACAGAACTCATTTAAGTTTAGAAAACAAGTATTTGTCTTTAACTTTTGCTTAAATTTATTAAGCATTATAAAGTTATTTTGTAGAAATATCAGTCATAAATATCATACATGCATAGGGAAGAAATCTCATCTTTGAAAGAATATAATTTTTTTCTAAATCAAAAATTACTATTTTCACTTTTGAATTCTGAGAAAAGAATTATATGACATTTATTTTTGATGTTTAACACTGAAGTGTAATATTTTAAACTTAAATTTTTTTGTATTTCAGTTTAAGTTTAGGTGTTTTTATACACTGAGCCATATTCCTAAGCCCTCTCTCCACTTTTTCAATTTTTGAGACTGTCTTTCTAAGTTGCTTGAAACCACACTAAGTTGCTGAGGCTGAATGTAAACTTCTGAAGTTTCTCAGCTTCCCAATTTGCTTGGATTACAAGCATGGACCACCATGCCAGGTTTACAGTTCATTTTTTTTTTACCTATATTTACCTTATGTATGCAATATGTCTTTATAACTGAATATTTGTTTATATGTTAACACTCATGTATTGCATCCTGTTGTTAAATGGCAAACATCATACTGTTCCAATTGACTAAATGTTCTATGTAACAGTAAAACATACTGTTGAGTGAATAATTCTCTAGCATCTGTTAATAATTTTACACATTTTAATCAAACTTAATGTGGAATACAATTTGCATAAGTTAGATCATTATTTTTTTCTGTTTGTATTTATGGTGAAATTAAGAGTTATAAGAAGGATATAGATATAGGAAAATAAGCCTCTGATTTTCATATCTTGATTCATAAATGTTAAAATTTTTACTTTTTAACATTTTATCATTTCCTAGTGATTTTAATAGACTGAATTTCCACAAACTTAAAGGTAGCTCTTACAGGAGAGAAGAGCTTTATCTTTCTTGTGTGCATAATGGCCTTCTAGACTTCATCCTCATTGGAGTCATTTCATTTTTCTGTGAATGAGGTCAATGATCAGTGTTTTCATGTACATTAGTAAATTCTGACATCCTTGTTATTCTATAGGTAGTGTTATTTCAGGGCAGGAATTAGAGAAATGGATGTCAAGGTTGAATGAGGTCTTATACTTATGACAAAATAATCAATGAGCTATGGTTCATAGTCTCATTTTCTGAAGACCAAGTAGTAAGAGGTAAACTGAGAGGTTGTATGTAAAGATTAAGTTTCTTATCATAAGATGTTGGCTTTTCAGGTACAATAGGGTAAAAGCTTCTTATATACAGAATCTATACAAAAATCATATTGAATATCATTCACAATTTTATTAACATTACATATAATTCATGAAGAACTGAGTTTACAACAACATATGCATAAGAACAAGGTCTGGGGACATTGTACACTCTCCAATATAGACATATTTATACCAATTTAATTATACATGAAACTACACTAAATGAGAAGAAAAATCAATTGCATCAACACACAACAATATAGAAATAAAAAATTGTGAAGACTTAAATAAGAGTCCAATAGTGGATGAAGCGTGGTTTCCAAATGCTGGGGGAAAATGGACATATAATCAGTTAAAGGTAATTGAAGAAAGATAACTTACCCACTTTGAGCTACAACAGCATTTGAAAAAAAAAGTGTCACAAAGTAAGCAAAGATTATTCACTTCCATTTGTATGCTTTGTAATATTTTCCAAAAGTTTTCTGCATATTTTATTGCAGTCAAATTGGAAAACAATCCAGAAAGTTAAAAAAGACAATTATTGCTCCTTTGGTTTTAAAAGCAAGAAAAAGAATAGAGAGAGATTTATTGAGATAGAAATGTTTACTAGTTAGAGTTTTAAAAAAAAGGAACTGAGATTACCAGAGTCAAAGTGTAATGTATTTCAGCCATCCCTGGCTGCACAGGGCATTTTTGCTTAACAAAGAATTTGTTCACATATGTACTCTTAAAGAACATTGCTGTTTCTAGTCAGTATTTTTCATTAATAACAATGATGTACCTTTCAACAGTTTCCAGCCAAAAAATACACAATTTCAGAAATCTTCTGGTTTATCCTCCATATATACTGCCACAATATTCACCAGGACAAAATAATATAAACCTTTTGGCAATCCCATCAAGCATTCACTTCTATTAATTTTAAGGCCAAACATATACTGCATAGAAAAGTATGATACATGGAACAACATAATTTTACTTAGTAAAAATATTTATTTTCATGAAAACTATATCCCAACTCCTTTGACTTGGGATTACATTAGAAAAATATGAGGTAATTATACTATGTATTATGACCTTAGGCTATGAGCCTTAAAATTACCTTAAAATACAAAAGAACATTAATGTTTATTTTTAAATATAGTTTTTATATTTCAAATATTCAAATTCCACAGCAATGAACGATACAAAAACTTGAGAAAAACAACTACAGTTTGATGTCTCATCATGACATTTTAATACCTGCTGTAGATTGCCTGTGACTTCCACTTTTAATTTAAACAAATAGTAATATTTCCATACAATTTGTGTGAAGTGGAGGACAAAATCCCCTGCTTTGTTTTCCTGGGAAAGTCATCATACTTGAAATAACTAAACCCCAAATCAAAATATGTTTACTCCACATTCTAATTATATCAGTTCTTAACTAATCTAGCATAAAACAAATCCAATTTCTTCTGGTTGAATATATTGAGCTCAAAGATATGGAACCTGGGAGCCAAAAGAAGTATGACATAAATAATGAGGTCTTTTTTTGCATAAGGCAAATTGCACTTTTTGTAATTGATTTTTCTGCCTGTGAAGATCTACATTTCTCTTCCTACAATGGTATTATGATTGATGGTGACTTGTGTGATTACAGGAGGCTTAAAATGCACCTACATATGTTTGAGTCCTTTCACTGGTAAAAAATACTAAATTTGTACTCTAATAGGAGACTCAAAATGGTGCTAGAAAAACATATTTTTTAATGTGCCTCTTTATTCATGGTTTTCTAATATTTTTGATCTACTCAGTTCAGACCATTTCTGACTAATGGGTGTCATCAAGATGTAAATTCCCTCTATAATCATTAGCAATGAGACAATACTTCCCATTAAAAATAAAAACCTTCTCATAGAGTCTTTGCTATATTCTAAGGAACCACTCTTGCTTTTGCTTTACTTATTTATTTATTTAAAATAAATTCCACATATTTGAGTCCCAAAGTAAATGGCAATACATTGACCTAAGCACCATGAGGAATATAAGAACTACAAGATATCACCTTTGAAATATAAAAACAAATAAGAATCAGAAATGCTAAGCCATTACCATCTAAACTATACCAGAGCTTTTAAAATGTAATCTTAGAAATTCTACTCACTCTCATTGTAAGATGCCTTAGACGCAGAGATATTTAATTATTCACTAAAGGTCACTCAGTGAATGCATAACAGTTCTTATTCTAAAGCCTTTACAGAATTTTTTGATAATACATTGCAAAGTCTCACCTGTCTTCTTTAGAAATAAGACACAGAGGTTGTTTTAGTCTGTTTTATAATGTTATAGAAAAATACCAGAAACAGGCCAATGTATAAAAAGAGATATAAATGCATAAAAATATTTTCTGAGAAGCTGGGGTTGTGGCTCAGTGGTAGAGTGCTCACCTGTCACATGCAAGAAACTGGGTTCAATTCTCAGCCCCACATAAAAATGAATAAATAAATAACATAAAGATATTGTGTCCAACTACAACTTATAAATAAATAAAAATATTTTTGAGTACAGAGTTCTGAAGATTTAAGTGCACTGTACCAGAATCTTCTCAGCTCCTGTGACAGCTCCTTCACCTGCATTACACATGAGGTGGCATTATGGTGAGGGCTCATTTGAGAGGTAGAGAGAACATAATGAGACAGGAAGTCAGAGAAATTCAGAAAAAAGACTTGCTCTTTGTAACAACTGGCTTTAATAAGAATTATGTTGTGCCCTATGAAAGTTACATTAACCCTCTCCAAGAACATCTCTCCCAATGATCTAAGCACAATGTAGTAGATCTCATTTCTTAAACATTCCACTATTTCTCAACTCTCTCCCTTTGAAACTAAGTTCCAAACACGTGAGAATTTGGGGGACATACTCAAATCCTAATGAAAGCAATAAGAGAGAGACAATGGTAAAACTGAGACATAGAATGTAATTTCTTAGTAGTTATAAAGATTCTAGATACTACAATAAAATGTTTAGAGTATAGAAATTATTTTAGGTTGATATTTTATTTTAAAGACAATAGGAAATTTAATTAAATTACTTTTTGAAGAATGGATGAATTTGAATGTGACAAGACTAATGGGCTAGGTATATTAAAATAAGGGAAAAGTCTGTGCAAAAAATCAATGAATGTTTAGTAAACAATGCCTAGGTATAAAAAGAGAATGCTGGGCTTTCTGATTATGCTATATCAAGCCAAATATTTACTGCCTAAAATCTGGTGGCCCTCAAAACCAGAGCAAATATTCATATAAAAGATGCAGTGGACATCAGTCTCAAGAGCTTCCTACTTAAAATATCTGCTTCCAAAGACTACTAGATTCATAGTAATTCTCAGGAGTATTATATTTCTTTCAATTTCAATTTTTAGCTTTCTGTATAGTTACCACACCATCTCATGGCCGGATCAATATTTTCTTGAACTTCTTCATATATTAATCTATACACTATCTCAGATATGTTTGTTTCTATATTCATAAGCATATAAATTTGCTTATGAAAAATAAGCCATGTTGTAGGTGGAAAGTAAAAGGAGAAAAGAAGCAAAAGTCCTCATCTAAACTTGTATTTGCTGATGCTACACAAGGTTATTCCAATGATGTCTGGTTTGGGGAAGGGAAGCAACTTTTCTTATACATTATGACACAAAGTTCATCAAATATGGTTGTTACAGACTTTTGGAGAAGACCTAAATTTTTCTTAGTAATTTCTACATTGAAAAACTACTGTTACTTTAAACAAAACTATCCATTGCAATAATTCTGAAATAGTTCTTTAATAGTGCAAAACAGAAAATTGATGGCATTATTCACCAAATGCTAATATTTTCTAATAACACCTCACACCACAATATATGTACCTTATATAGTTTAACACCTATAGGGGTTCTTAAAACAATGGATAGATAATTAAAGTAAAGAGTGAAATGAGACTCAGAAACAAATAATTATAGTAAAAATTATTATTACCTTATTTCAAATACTAGTACACCCTTTTGCTTTTTTTCCCCAAAAGTTAATTTTTTTAACCTTTGGTATGATATTTCACTTTATTTAAATAACATAAAAAGTAGTATTTTTTTTCATGTACTCTCTGATGCATCTCAAATATATTTGCATACTCAAGACCTAAGCAGATTTCTATATACATTATTCACTAGAGAAACCATAGTTACTTCTGAAATCTATATTGCTCTTTTCAAATGAGGGCTTGCAGTTTTTTAAAAAAATATCTGAGATAATTATAATGAACTTATTTCTAATTAGCATATAGTAAGTGCCTGATAAATATTTGTGCAAAGGATGAAGAAATAATAAGAGCATTTATATAATCTATACAATATGGTATGTGGTATTTCATGATTTTAGCTACAACTTATCGAATATTATAACAATCTTACTATGTGAGTAAGATGTGGGTATGAAGAACCAATAATAAATAAAAATTTCATGCTGCATTGTTAGTCATTCACCAAACAATTTTTTCAAAAACAGACACTCTGATGTGTGGTTTTTGACAATGATTATATTATGAATGAATGGAGCTCAGTAAATGAATAATTGGAACTATATACTTGCTTAGGGTGCCTATCATTCATTGTTAAAAAAACCTTTAGCTATGTAAAATTTTAATACTGTATGTACCATTGTGATATAATGGAATTTTGATAAAATGTACATTAATAATGCTGAAGTGTTTCATTGAGTCATATCAGTTTATGAAATAAACTTACTATATATGATTTCCTCAATTCTAAGTGTCTTATGTTTTAAGAAACTGTGTGGACAATGCAAATTAAAGTTAACATACTAATATGAAGAGCAGAAGCAACACAGTAAATATGAAAACAAAGAATTGGGAGATTCCTCCATTATAGATGTAATTTTCTCAACATCTTTTCTATATACCTAACTCACTATTGATACCAAAATTAATGACCAAATTCTTCTCATGCTGGTTGTGCATGATGCTATTATATAAAATGAAAACAAGCAAATGTGTCAGAGATACATTTTACAATGCTAGTTGAAAATACAATTGATTGATCAGTATCTCACTATGTTTTACCCCAGCAAATACCTTCTCAGTGTTCAAGATAAATGGGTAAAAAATTTAAAAAATCAAGTAAAATTTATGTTAAAGAATTACAACTATTTTTTTCATAAGGAAAATATTAATGTATTTTTGAAACAACATGTCAATAAACTGTGCCATATCACAACAATTCTGGTAAATTTCTTCATTTTATTCTTTGAATATGTCAAATATTCTTTGGCCAAATTCCACATATATTGTTTTAATTTCACAGGTATAAATTATATCTGGTTTTCTTTAAATTGCTACTTATTTAATATAAATTTGTTGAGAAATTATTTCTGCATGTGCTGATAGTGAGAAATGGAAGTCATTTAAAGCTCTATAAATTGAAATCCCAGAATGGTGGGAGGAAACTGTATATAATCATGAGAAACATATTGAGTACTATGAATTTCTTCCAAATATTTATTTCCCTTAGTATCCATTTTTCACATAAACTAGTGCTTTTAAATGAAGCTGATTATTAAATATCATAGAAAAGGCCATCAGAGTAATCAGAAGAAATGTAAAAGAGAAACAATCAAATCATAAACATCTGGTTGAAACAAGAACTGGCCAACTGTTGGATCTTAGCTTTTGGCTTTACTAAATTTTCTCCTATCTTTTTTTTTTATTATGACTAAGAGGAAGGTACTTCTATTAAAACCATGACCAGAACAATTTATAGCAATTTGTTTTTCTAAAACATGGATAAAATTGACTTGCTAACTCAGGATAGAATCTAAAGAGTAAATCTTGTTATGGTAAGAAAAAAAAAGTATAACTACTTAACACGAATATTGGCCTTTTCAAGAAAAGAATATTAGGGTCAGACCCAATTTGGTAAGATAGTATTGGATATTTTATATCAAATAAAAGGCAAAAATATTTAAAATAATTTTGATTATTCGATGCATGTAAAAAAAAGTAGTGTCCATCCCTGACGTGGTGGTACATACCTGTAATCTCAAATATCATAGAGGCTGAGGCAGAAGGATCACAACTTCAAGGCCAGCCTTGGTAACTAAGTGAGACCAGGTCTCAAAATAAAATATCAGAGAATGTTTTATATATATGAGTGATAAAGCACCCGAGTTCAATCCCCAGTGCCATATAAAACAGTAGTTTCCAAAATTTACACCCAAATCAGCAGCCTACACTCTATCTGCCACTATGAAAAGTTTTAAAAGGTAACTAAATTTAGCCATACCTACTACTAGTTGTCTGATTATATTGATCATAATATTGAAATATAAATAGAAGACCCTACACAATGTTTTAGGTGTTCCCATTATTTTTCCTAATTGCAATGATAAAGGGAGAAAAACCAATTTAACTTATGGGGCCACTTCTTTTTCTTCAGGCCTAATCAGTCAAATATTAAAAGGATTCAGCGTTTAATTGATTATAATTTATGGTATGTGTTTTGTGATTTATTGCTTAATCTACATTGGAAACTTTATTATTTCTGAGTATCAGCATCTGTACAGGCCACCACACCCCACTCTATTTTTTCATAGTTACAAGTCCCTGTGTTCATGCTTCCTCAGTTAGTTATTCTGTTTTAAAAATAATTATGTGTTGCATTCTTTGTCTACAGAAAATTTATGGTTAGAAACCCATGAGCATTTTCACAAATTTGACTTTAAGAAACTTTTCATCACAAAACACACACCAGAATTAAGAATGATTTCTCTCTCTAATTTACTAGCCTTTCTGACATCCAATATCAGGACATGAATGCTGCTCATGGGAGGATGTTCTTACCATCAAGAACAATCAATACCACTTTCTTCTATCCCATTAAATTTTACAAAAAGTGCACATTTTACTGTATTTCATATACAGAACTTGGCTTTCCATTATTTGTGTTTAGTGAGTTTTTACTTTCTTTTTTCATCACTTTCTTTTTCCTGTATTTTCTAATATTCAATTTTTTGTGGCAAGAAAATAGATTACTGGAATCTTCTAACTTTTGCTACATTCAATCACTTGACTACACAATAGCTAATATTTCTATGAAACCATCATTTTAAAGATAGGGCTGAGTTATACTAACAAAACTATTTTCAAGTTCTACTGCAGAATCAGCATAACTTTCTTGAGCTCTGCAGTAAGAGCCACTGTTTCTGTCCACAAACTCTGCTCCCTTTTTTTTAAAAAAATTCTTCTATATTGAGTAACTCTTTTTGAAATGAGGCATGGAAAATTGCTTTTTAGATTTTTATTATTTATGAAAATCTATTTTTATTTATCATTGATGCACAATCTGCTTCATTTTAGAATACCAGGTTGAATACTATTTTTCCTTTAAATCTTGAGGACATTCTGTATTTATCATCTATAATCCATCATTAAGGATAAATACTTGGGTATTTTTCTTGCTTTCTTGAAGCTGACCATGGTTTTTTATTTTAGGATATTTTCTTTGTTTTAAGCATAGATACTTGAGAAAATCTGGAGATATATTTAGCACATTTAAATTTTATTTTCTTGATTATAGCATTCAATCAAAATGGAATATTTCCAGACCTAATTTTCTTTTCAAAATATACATGTAGGAAAATGGATAAAATAAGGAAAACAATATATCTGTGTTTCAGACACCAAAAACAGGTATGGCAGGTGAGTGAAACCATAAACAATAAGTACAGACTGGTTAGGCGAACTATAACTTTATTTTTAAAATGGTTCTTAATAAGTGCAGTTTGATAAAATGTTGTTAAAACTAATGGGTAAAGGGGAAATAAAAATAATCAAAGTATACCACTGTAAAAAATACTTGAGGTCTGGCACCTGAGAGCAGACTGTGGGGAAAACTTCATGTTATGATAGGAAAGATTCCCCCATTTCCCTTTACCCTCTCACCCACTTAACCTCACCAGAAACCACCAAGATGCCCAGAATAAATGGTTTCAAGTTCAATAGTCACACTTTCCACGTACAAAAAGCAGTTTCAATTCAACTAAACAAAGAAGCTAATGTGCAAAGTTAAGGGGATCTGAGACATCATATAAAAAGTTAGGTAAAAGATAATTCTGTTTGTGTGTGTGTGAGTGTGTGTGTGTGTGTGTGTGTGTGTTGTGTTTTGTTCCAAGGGTGTGGATATTCCTTGGTCACCTGAACTCAGAAAAGAAACTGTTATTTTGATAAAGTGTTAGTGAGTGACCCACATTGAAAACAGACAAAAGTAAAAAAAAATTAAAAAGCCTAATTACCACAAAAAATGTTGCTACTTTCTCCCTCTACATTTTGCTTTTTAAAGTATCTTTTTTAAAAAAAAAATATTCATTTTTAGTTTTAGGTGGACACAATATCTTTATTTTTTTTTATTTTTACATGGTGCTGAGAATTGAACCCAGAGCTTCATGCAGGCTAGGCAAGCACACTAATACTTGAGCCATATCCCCAGCCCTTAAGTATGTTTTTTTTTAAGTTTTGATATGTATTTTTAGTCCTGAAAAGTAGACAGCAAAACAGCTTCTGGAAGAATTTACAACCAACTGCATGAGGGTCTGGGAAGCTGAGAGTCTGAAGTAGGGCTGGGAGGAGCAGATCAGAAGTCTGACTAAGGAGCAGACTTCCCTTAGTCACAGGAGGCCAATTATAACTAAAAAGAGACAAAAATCAATAAGTGTTGTAAACCAGGAAATGACACAGATTATCAAGTTAATATCAGTTATAAAAATTCATATAATCAAGAAAATAGAGAAATCATGTACAGGATTAAAAAATAATAGATGTAAATTTTATTTTTAGAAGCTTATTGGTGATACATAAAAAATAAAGACGAATTTTATATTTTGATTTTAAATGTAAGGCAGAGAGATATGCAAGTCATATAGTACTTCACAAACCATACTTCAGTTACAAAAGTATAATCAATTGATAACTTCTACTTATTTTACTCTATATCTTCCTTGGAATTTCACCTTAGGTCACACTTGTAGAGTGTGATCAATAACTAAGCAAATAACTAACCAAGAAGATAGTCATTGAAGTTACACTCTTTCTCAAAAAACCCCAATCAATTTCAGAGCAAAGGTGTGACACAGCACCTATTCATTTCCTTCTTTGGGAAAAAGTCTCTTTTGTGAATCAGATAGAAGAGGAAATTGGCCAACCTCTATCAAAATATTACTAGAAATAAATATGAGTTATCTTAATTTAGAAGTAAAGTGAAATAATATAACACCATTGTACAGTGTCTTTCAGGATTACCCTTGAAAAATAAAAATTGAAAAAACTCTTTCTAAAGAGCAGAATACTTGGCAACACACTTCATCCTTAATTTCACGTGGAAAAAGAAGTTATCTAAGGTAAGAAGGTATATGAGAAGGTACATAAAATAATAGGAAGAAATCAAGACTTGGTCAAGGGTTTAGAAGGGACTTTTGAAGACTATAAAATTTTGGGGGTACAGTAATAAGGATGGATCTCTGAGAGAGACAATGCAGTGTAAATATCATGGGATTTCATGCTGTCACATACCAAAGCACATACATCATGGACATTGTACAAGACAACCAAGTTGACAACTGGACTTGGGTAGTTGTTTTTATCCAGCCTCTGATGCTGCACAGGATGAATGAGGACTGAGTACCATAGTGGTTTACAGTCACCGTATTTTATGTATCAAATGCTTCTTCCAAATATCTAGCCAGCTAGGAGGAGAGATCTATCTCTAGGTTCTTGTTACAGCATTGTTCTTTTCATCTTTTTCTCATAATAAATTAATAAGTTGAAGTCTTTTAACCCAAAAATAATTTTAACCAGAAAACCCATTTTTTATTTTTGCTTTTATAGACAATAAATGCTAAGCAAGTACCACTAATAAAGTGTCAATATAGCATGCCTAAAATTGAATCAGACCACACTTAACAAAAATAAAGATATTACTATTGGTCTGTGACCATGGTATCCACTGTATTATCATCTGAAAAAAAAAAAACCAAAAAGCTGCTGGCCTGGTAGAATTCTGGAACAGCTGATGGTGTTGCTAACACTTCTTAAATTTCACATCAATATATCAGGTTGTGCTACCAAGAGACACACTACATAGATCCAGGAACCAGAGTGTCAAAGTTTTAGAGTCTTAACTCACCATCACTCCTATTAATGCACTTGGAAATTATATTTTCTTACGCCATGCTTCTACATCCTCCACTTTTAGAAATCCTAATTATTTAAGAGGACACTTTTCCACAAGGATGTCTAACAAAATTCCAACTTAAATTTAAACTGCACCTGAGGACTCTAAATTCTATGTACTAAGAAAACAGAAAGCAAGAGGAGAAATTACAATCCTAGCTAGGTCAATTCACTCTCCTCACCAGAAGGACATTGATTCCATGTTGCAATGCTAAGCAAGTACCACTAATAAAGTGCCAATACATCATGCGTAAAATTGAATCTGACCACACTTAACACAAATAAAAATATTACTATCGGTCCATGACCATGGTATCCACTGTATCCAAATATAAATGTCTATTGTATATTTGAAGATAAAAATCAGATGATTCAATTTTAAAATAGATGATCCAGTTCTCTACTTTTTAGTATTCACTTTCCATACAGGGATTGTAAAAGGATCAGTGCAGTAGTTGTGCCTTGAGAAAATTATAGTGAGGAGGCTCAAATGATTTGCAGATGAGTATAGAGACCAAAAGAAGTATGTTTAGTGGATCTAAAATGAACAGTAGAAGAGACACAAAATGACTATTAGTTTGACATTCAGTCTACACCGCTGTCAAAACTGTAATTAATTGCACTGTTTTCCATTCTTATAAGTTTTCTTCAGGAATTGAGTCTAACCAGGACTGTAAACTAAGTACAGAACTTAGACTGAAAAGTGAGTTTTGTGGTGTCACTATAGGGAACTATGCTTTATGGCACCATTAGGACTGAAGGATTCATTTCCCAGACAATTGCTGAAAGTGGTCTTTTCAAAATATTTTCATTAGTAGAAGATCTTTTTTTCTGGCTATTACCATTTAAACTTTCCTAAACTCAAGACTGTTTGAGACTCATGTAAATCACACTCTATGTCTCAAGTAGGAAAAATGTGAAAGTGCAAGACAGATCCGTAATTTCACTTTGAGTAAGCAGAAGCCTCCTTTGAAATTAGACTGCAACCCCAGATTCTGTGTGTCCAAATGTGCTCCCTTCCCTTTATTTCCATTGTGCTGTTCTGAAGCACACTAACTTATGGACTTTAAACATGCCTAGTCATTTAATCCACCTTCTGGGAAGCCCTAATTTGAACTCAAATGCATCCTTCATCTACTTCCAGACTTTCTGTTTTCCAGAAGTTCTTTGAAGTCTTTTTGTCACTGGAGATTACCTCCTCTTTTCATTGTGGATGTTTATCTCATTTTATGCTTCTCTTTTACTGTTACTTTAATTCATTGTTGGTAAAATAGGCTTGTATATTTTAAGATCCAGATCTCTAAGTATAATAGTTGGTTTATGGGCTTATAATACACAATCAAAATGTTCAATACATTTTAATATGGACTTAGATCCATGATTAAAATTGGAGGAAATAAAATATGCTTTATTAGGATGTAATTCTGCACTACAAAATTATCTTTTTTTTCCACAAAGGATAAGAATTTTGGAAGATAACATGACACCAAGAAAAAGAATTACTATATTTTATATATAGTTGTGTTTGAAAGAGAATAATAATGTCACCATAAATTGATGATATAATATAAAACAAAAAGCTTTATAACCAAGTTCTGTTTTTTTTTTGACAAAACATATTTGAAGCAAAAATACCAAATCCATGAATCTCCTCAAAATACTATAGAGTGAATATCATATCTACAGAAATCATATAATTTTTATGATATTATGTAAATTTTCTAGACATAGATGTAGAGGTTAAATACACTAATATTATTTCTCAAGGCACATTTATTTTGAAGCACAGTTCCATAAATCTGCAAATACAATTAAATTTTACTTATTATACACAGATCAGTACCTCAAAAATGACCAAATACCTGGACATATTTCCTTTGACAGATTTCTATTTTCTAAACAATAAGTTCAGGTTTAATATAATATATCTTCTACCTTTTCAGTGACACAGAATTTTAAAATTTTAAGTAAACATCTCCTATAGGCTCAAAATTCACCATATAACTATGGTACTAATACAATTAGTGATGGATGTTACAAGAAAAATTCTTAGTTCTTTTAAGAGAGTTTTTTGAAATGGAACACTATATCAACACATGATCATTCAAACAAATTATGATAATGTATGCACAGCAATAAATTTGGAATAAAGAAGGTATAGACATTTATTAGCTATAGGACTTTGAAAACACTTGCTTTGGACCTAAAAGACAGTTATTTTGCTTTGTAATTGCAGCACTTTTTATATCTGTTTGAGGAGTTTCAGTTCTACGTTTTTGTTTTGTGATCTCATGTGCTTCATTTATTCAGATGCATTAATGTAATATATGCTTATATGAGTCATATACCTCTTTCTAATTATGGAACATTTTTTTAGAAACTCTTGGTAACATACAGTTTCTAAATTAGAGAGCAATTACCATGTAAGCTAGAAAATGCACAGTGGCTTAAAGAACTCCTCATTCCAGAGTCTAGCCTTAGATTTTTCACATAGTTGATGATCAATAAATTTATATGGATCATAAAGTTAAGATCTGTTTAATCTTAAAGTAAAGAAATAGGAAGCCAGAAAGGTGCTTTTTTACAGATGTCAAGCTGTCATTACTGGGAAATCCAAGGAGTCCTAGAGGGCAATCTGTCCCTCTGATTGATGTAGTTATGTAAAATTCAAGTCCTGCTTTTCTTCCCCACAACTTTGGCTTTCCTGTTTCCTCTTGTTCTTTGTGTTTCAGTGACCAGAGAATGAGATAGGTTCACAATTATTTGTTCATGCTAAAGACAACAAACAAACAAACAAACAAACAAAAGAACTAAAAAACAACTGAGTTTGTGAAAACATTAGAAATTTAAGTACAGTGATCAGGGTAGGATGAGACTCCACTGACCTAAATGTTCCTTTAAGAAAAACTAGATTCATACATTTCCATTGTGACAGAAATGGGAAAGAGTATATATATATATATATATATATATATATATATATATATATATATAGTTACATATATATACACACATGAAACTAATACATAAAGAATGAATGGACACAAATATTCCTCCTCTAAACTTTTAAATTATATTCCTATATATTTTTAATCCAGGAATGGGAAATTACTAGTACGTTCATTTGATTTTCAAAAATATTCAGTGTGCTTCCAATCCCTTTTATCATGATCCTCTCATTTGTCATTTCCTAACTGAAAGAGTAGAGGATCAGAAAATTTTTAATCTTTTGAGTTAAATTGGATCCAAAGACTTTATGAGAAATATAAGTAGTTTATGGCATTGTGATATTGCCCTCTATGAAATGAAGTTTTGAACATAGAATATCATTTCATTCTAAAAAAATAAAAACTTATAATTACTCAAATTATAGAATCCACATCAATAGTAGTTCTATTTTATTTTTTAATATTACAGAAGCAAGTTTATAAATACAAAGTGCTAAATTACAGATGGAGATATGGCTCAGTGGTGGAGCACTTGCCTAGCATGTGGGACGTCCTGGGTTTTATCCTCAGCACCACATGAAAATAAAATAAAATAAAAGTTTATAAAATATCAAGTTAAAATTCATGTCTTCTTTTATAATATGTATACAAATAAGTAATTTCTATAATCTCTAGATGACATTCCATATGTAAGTTGTATCACTAGAACTCATTAATCTTAGAACAAATGGAAAACTAAAATTAATCATGATTACCTATTAAAAAAGGACTCATTTTAGGAGGATATGAATTAAAGAAGCAAACATTGTTAGAAGAAAATATTCTCAATGTACCATACAGAACAGAGTCCTCTGGATTGAGTAAAACTGTTGGAGCTGAAGTCTCTCTTCTGCATCTACAAGAAACCTCACTAGAATGCTAAAATTTCCTTCTTTCACAGACTTTCCATGACCCAACTGCACACTACTTCTGAATCTAAGAATGCAGAGGCACTTATCCAGATGGATGAGGCAAAGGATAATGTGGTGCAGGTAATAGCCTAAAGAGTTGCACGTTTTAAGGAAATACATCTTTAAGTTCTGTCTCTGCAGGCCTGTAATATTATTGTCTAGAGAAATATTACAAAAATCTCCCTGGAAAACACAGAACTATGGCTTTCCCAGTGTAACACATAAGCTGTCTCTTAATTTTACTTCTTCTTTGGTGGATAATAGCAATCCTGGGAGAGCTGGTCTCAAAACTATTTTCTGGATTATTTGAAAAGGCATCTCAATTGGAATCATGTCCAAACAAAATTGCTATTACTCTGATCATAAGATCAAATTAGTCCAGTCCAATTAAACAACTTACAATGCCTCCACTTTTGGGTGTGATATTTCTGGCACCTCCCATGGTTACACCATCATTCTGAGGGTCCTCTCTCTATCATGTGTGATAGGCTCCTCTTCCCTAGGTTTTTCTCACATGAAGCACCTGGTTTATGGGTAGTGCTGTTTCTGCATGCCACCATTTTTAAACTGGCTTTTTGTGATTCAGGCTCTGTGTAAAATATTAAAATTAATCTGAAATTTCAAAAGAAGAAGAAGAAGAAGAAGAAGAAGAAGAAGAAGAAGAAGAAGAAGAAGAAGAAGAAGAAGAAGAAGAAGAAGAAAAAGAAGAAGAAGAACTGAAGGTCACAGCTGAGGAGATCACAGGAAAATTGAACATGGAGCTGAGTCAGAGCCCATGCTGAAAGGCAACCCTAAGGAACCTGTGATGAGTCCTCATATTCACTAATGGAAGTAGAAGGGAGGCCTGAACTTTCTCTGTGACAAACCATGTAATATTAGCTTAGTCTTGTCTGTACTATATATAAAGTTATATAAAGCATAAAAAATAAAAAGGAGATTTGTGATGTAGAATCAAAAGAAAGTACAATCATTTCAAGCAGGTCACTGAAATTCCAGTGTTGGAGTCAGAAGATACTGCTTTATCACAACCATTGTAAATGTGTGAAGAGTTAATAAAAGTATCATGAAAATGAAAAAAAAGGTATTTTGAGAGAGATTTGGAAACTTGAATTAAATGGTAATAAAATAAAATAAAAACTATAACGCCTACAGGTAATTTTCCACATGGTTGAATTTGGAGTAGTTTGGAGGCTGCAGAAAAAAAATATAAGAAATGCCAAAGCATGAGACCTCCAAAGCCATGTGCAAGAGAAATATAAAATAGTAGAAGGGCATAAATAGTTGATCAGTGTGATAAGGCAAGGTTCATTTGGGGAGGAGGAAACCCCGGGCTTCATGTGCCTTGGAAAAGTTTATCCTCTAGGCCAGCACACATCCTGGCCCAACCACTCCTCTGCCTTTGCTGAATTGGTTTGTTCCCTATTTCCTTGCGTTGTCCATTGATCACCAAGTTACCACCTGGAATTCACTCCTCTATGTATACTTATTCCCTGGGAGTATTGTGGGGTGAGTTGTGGCAGAGGGGTTGGCTTGTGTCCCCCCAGCTTTGTGGAGTCTTCTTTTGTTTGGAGCCACAGAGATTTCTCTGGAGAGCTACAGAAGTACAGACACACACCGTGATTTTCCTGTGGACTTGATACACAACATTGAGCAGGTGAATCCAATCTTTTTGTCTAAGTTTCTCTAATTTTTAATATAATTATGAGCAGTAGAATCAATTAACCTGATACCTGGACTTTAGCTCCATTCAGTGAAACAAAAATATCTGGGGAGTACTCTCAAGCATTGGATTTATTAAGCTTGCATGGAGGCTCCTAGATGTTATGACTAGTGTAAGATAAATGTTAATGGACCAAGGTCTTGAGTACATATCATACATTTGTATTCTGGCTTTTATGTTCATAGAGGCTTTAATAGTTTCTTTTTCCTTTGGTACTTGGGATTGAACTCAGGGGCACATAACCACTGAATAATATTCCCAGTCCTATTTTATATTTTTATTTATAGACA
The DNA here is from genome assembly GCF_045843805.1 of Urocitellus parryii. Lineage (NCBI taxonomy): Eukaryota > Metazoa > Chordata > Mammalia > Rodentia > Sciuridae > Urocitellus > Urocitellus parryii. Next base: position 1,598,103 of record NW_027553327.1, read on the forward strand.
GTGTCTCACTAAGTTGATTAGCACCTCAATTTTTCTGAGGTTGGTTTTGAACTCACAATCTTTCTGCCTTAGGCTCCTAATCTGCTGGGATGGCAGACATGTGCCACCTCACTTAGCTTGAATAGATCTTTAGTTTCTCTCCTATTTATTTATCTTTAAGATGAGGCTAATGCCACTTGCTTCCAAAGACCATAGTGAGAATTAAATGAAGTCATAGATAGTTAGCACTTAGTGCCTAGTGAGTGCTCCATAAGCCATGGTGATGACAGGCCTTTGTATTTTTGCTTTATTGGCACCCAGCTTTAGCTCTTTTGACAAAGCCTTGAAAAACTTAGCAAAACCCTGTTTCTAAAAAATACAAAAATAGGACTGGTGATGGAGATGTTGCTCAATGGTGAAGCATGCTGAATTTCAGCCACTGGTACTAAAAATGTCATTTAATTTAGGTCATTGTAATTATTTTATTAGTATGTTCATTTGTGACCTCTACATATATGTAGAGGTCATTGACCACTCTCATTTCTCAGGGCCTGAATCATCTCTCTTATTATCTCTTCCATCAGTCTAAACTCAATTATTCTTCCTCTATTTTTTTTTTGAGATCCACTTCTTTTTTTAGCTCCATTTTTCTTTTGCCTTTCTCATATGAGAGAAAACACTTGACAATTGACTTTCTGCATATGATTTATTTCATTTAATTTGATGTTCTCCAGGTTCATTCATTTCCCACAAATGATATAATTCCATTGTTGTTTATGGCTGAGTAGAATGAGTAAACTTGTGAAAATATGTGTAGATGCTATTTTCTGGGGATGTCACCTGCCAGCACACAGGAACTTCAGTGACAAAGCTCATCCTGCCATTGTGTGAGCCAGGGAATAAAGATGAAGGAAGCAAAAGGTCTCATGTGAACCATTTGAGGTCTTCCAATCTGTGGCTCTGACTGCTTGTACATTAACCAAACCACCTGATAACATCCAGAGTGTCCTTTATTGTCTGGATTGATGACTAACCTGTCTCAGTGGTCTGTTTTCAGTACAGTTTTGTTCTCAAGAGAAGACAGTCTGTATAGCCAAGCTTCTGAAACCTGGACCTGAAAGTAACTCTTAAGACCTCTGTGTGTTCTTGGCATTAAAGTTTCAAAGAATTCTTCAGTGAATATTAATAGTCATATCTATGTATTCACCAGGCTGCTCACATTAGATAAGAAGTGGCCCCTGCTCTTGTAAACTTCAGTCTAATGGAGAAAGCATAAAACCCATGTTGTCCCTTGCTTGCTCACACTAAACATTGCATATGAATCCTGTCATCCTTTATTGCCAATTACTGATCAGTAAATGTTACATCACAGCAAGAATTGCTATTTTAGGTAAACATTTTTTTTTTCACATTGGAGAGAAGATCCTGGAAATCATGTAAGCTTAAGAAATTAATTAGTCACAGAATATTATGGTTCATGTTTGTGTTGTCAGACTCTTACCTGTCTGTTGGGCTTGATTTTTGTCCTTTAATTCTATGTTTTGAACATGTTTTTTGTTTATGTGGCTCAAATATAAACCCATGTTAAAATACAATGAAGACTCACCTATATTTCATCCCCACTAATCTTTAACTATTGCCCTTCATGAACAACTGACTTAATTGTTTCTAGTATATATTCTTACTGTTTCTTTTTTGGTAGGAGGCAATAGCAATAATAAGTTATTATGTAAATTTCTTTTTTACCCAAAAGTGAGTGCTCCTGTATATCCTTACCACCTCTTTTTTTTCACTCAATGAAACAACCTGGAAAACACTCCACATATGCAAAAATCTTAACTTTCCGTAATATAGATAGATGAAAGTTGGAACTAAACAAACGATGGACATTCGGGTTATTTCTGAATTTCATTTCTTAACAATATTTCTGTATTGAATAGCTCTGGGAATCTATTTTATATTCTTGCAAATGTACATTCAATGTTCAGTCCTGCAAGAAATATTGCTTTATCAATGGCTATTTTTTTTATACTTTCAAATAATAAAGCCCATTTCTCTGGAGGGTTGCAACATTTTTATTTCTCCCAGCAGGTATACCAGTTCATGCTTTCTGTAGATACCCTGTATACAGAGGCCACATTTTGGATATTCTGTGCACTATCACAATGTGCTTGTAATTTCTTTTTTTTTTCTGAGATAATCATTTCCTATTTCTGTTATTTTTTTTCTTTTTACATATGATTGATACCATTTCATGGTTACAGAAGAAAACAGCAGTGTCCTATCCTAAATAAACCCATGGCTTGGTGAGAGTTCAATGCTGAAAACAATAATTTCTTCCCAGTTACAATGATCACCAAGGACAAAATGCATTTTGGTACTTTGTGTCTTCCAACAAATTCATCTATGTAATCCAAGTCCTTATACCTATGTGCTGAGAGTTTTAAATATTTTTTATTTATTTTAATGTTTCTAACTAGTTATTAACACACAAAAATAAAAATAATTAAACTAGTATTTCAGTTTTTCAGTAATTTAAAAATTACTAAAATAAATCCTATGAGTTGTATAATAATATGATTAGTACAAAATAACATTATACTTTTGTTTGTTCAACCTAAATTAAAAAAAAACACCTTTATTATGTCATCTCGAAAACATACATGTTCAACTTATTGGTTATTTTTTTAAATTTATTTTTAATTCATTTCTTTCTAACACTGGAGATTGAACCCGGGGGGCACTATCACCAAGCTAGATCCTCAACATTTTTTTTTCAGTGAAACAGATGGAACCATTTTTGAGAAAGGATCTCACAGAGTTGCTGAGGATGCTCTTGAACTTGCAATACTTCTGTTTAATGTCATTATGTCCTATTGTTTCAAATTAATGTTGTTCTCTGGTATGTATATAGCTCTGTTTTTTAAAAAAGTAATGTGATTAAAACCTTTAATCAAGTGCCCCTGAATTCAACCCATCGTACAAAAATATAAACAAGTAAATATGTGTACTAATAGAGTATATTTTAGTGAAGATTATAGAAAAATGTTGGTGTACTTTTCCAATTACATGATTATTAAATAGAGCACATAAAATTCAGTAACTTTTCCTTGATGACAAAAGTTCATTTTAAAAATTCTAGGTAATTTCATGTTTCATAATGCTTAATTCAATCCTTACCCAAATGAGCAGAGTATTAGCTATTCAAAGCCATGTCACTGTGTTAAAATAACAGAGAAACTAGTTAAAGAAGAAAAAATGTATTTTGGCTATTGATTTCAGAGGTTATAGTTCATGGTCCTAAAACTGCATTTCTTTGTTCTAAGTTGAGGCAGAACATCATGTCAGAAGAATGTGGCACAGAAAAACCACTCACCTTGTAGCATCAAAAAAGCAAAAGATATAAGATGTACCCTCAAAGGCCCACCAACTTAAACAATGACATGCCTCCTACAGTTTCAACTATGTTCCAATAGTTTATTTAGCTATGAATACTCAATGGATGAACCTGCAATGGATAAAACCAGTGAGGTCAGAGCCTCACAGTCCACATCCTCACACCCAGAAAATTGTTTCATTGGACAAAGTCTTCAACAAATAAGATTTTGGAGGACATTTCAGATAAAAAACAAAACAGCTTCATAATAAATATAGTAAATGATTTGGTTATTTACTCAAGTTGATTATTGGTTATTTTTAATAGCCTATGAACATGAAATTGTAAAAGAATTTATTCCAATCTTAGTGTTAACTTATCCTTTTTGAATATTACATGAAATTACAAATAAGTTGAAAATGCAGAAAATTATAATAAAATCAAGATTATAGTGTGTAGGAAATGTTTAATTCTCTCAAAAATTTTGAACAGTGATTTAATCTAATATGCAGTTCAATTAAGCTTAAAGTAAAGGTAAATAATTAAAATATTTCCTTTGTTAAAAATGTATTGATACAAAAATTATTTAATTTTTTAGGACAATTAAAAAACATATTTCACAAACTATCATTTTATGTGTGTAATAAAAAATATGTAAAATTAACAGTCCTCAGTGAAAGATTTTTGTGATTCTTGGGGGTGGTCTGTTCATCTTTTGTTTTAAAATATAAAACTGGGCTGGGGATGTGGCTCAATCAGTAGCGTGCTTGCCTGGCATGCGTGCGGCCCGGGTTCGATCCTCAGCACCACATACCAACAAAGATGTTGTGTCCGCCGAGAACTAAATAAAATATAAAACTGTTACAGCACTGCATCTTTTAGTAAGACAGTCAGATTTGGGGAAAATATTATAAATACATTTTTGTTCAAAAATTCTATTTAAAGAATTATTTTGATGCAAGTGTCTTCAATTATTGAATATTAAGATATTTTGTGCTTATTATTCACCAAAATTCTAAAATATTTTTCAGATTTTTATAAGATTTCTTCTCTGAATTTTATCTCTTATAAAATATTTATATTTTAAGGGCACACTCCAGGAAAGAGAAATGAGAAGATACCACTTGAAGTTCAACACTGAATAACTTTGTATATTTACATATAAATTACAGGAAGAACAATTTGAGTTCAAATCGTAAATTAAAAAAAAAAAACAGAACTCTTCACTATCATTGTACGTTTCAGTAATAAAAATCTGTATGTCAGTTTAAAAATGTTTGAACTAGTGGTATTCACTTGCATATACACATATAAAAATATTTAATACACAAAATATTCAGAACAACTGATAATACTTTAATTAATTGACATGTAAACATATTCTGTAAACAGTTACATCAACTTCTGCTTCTGATTGCTAAAATGGCCCTTTCTATGACGTTTCATAGTCAGCCCCATTAGCAGGCACTATTTGATGTGAAAAGTGGAATCTAAGAAAACACACTGAGAGTATAAAATATGCTTCTTGTTATTATGTATTGCTTTCTTCCACAATTCTGAGATCTCTATTTTTTCAAATATTTCACTAGTCAGCTCATGAAGAAATATTTTTTCAACAAATTACTATTAACTAGGTAGAAATGTAGAATAAACTAGACATAATTTACAGCTGTGAGAGAAAAACAATATATGTGGCAGCTTGCCAAAGAACATTTATCATATTAAAAGACTAAAAATATGTAATATCCCAGAATGGTTGTTTTACTTTATGTAACAGGGAACATTTTATTTTCATATTGTTTCAAAAAGACATTGAGATTTTCTATGAAAAATATTTGTTATTTTATATGGATTTTACTTGATTTTTTTTTCTTTTTTCCCATATGTCTTGCACACTGAGATGGTATTTGCTAGTGAAAAACACTGTGAGATACAGATCAATCAATGGCATTTTCAACTAATGTTCCATAATACATTTCTGATGCATTTCAATTGTTTCCATTTTATACAATAGCATCATGCACATTCAGCATGAGAATAGCTTGCTCCTCAAATTCACTATCCATATTGTGTTAGTTACTTTTAGATGATGTTGGAGAAATTATAACTATAATGACAAAATCTCCCAGTTTGTTGTTTCCATCTTTTCTGTGCTGCTGCTGCTGCTACTAGTATCAGCATGCTGACTTTAATTTGCCTTGTCCATATAGTTTCTCAAAAGATAGGATACTTACAATTGAGGAAATCACATATGACTTGTTTGTTTTATACACTGATATAGACTCAATGAGAGACTTCAGCATTATTAATGTATAATTTATGAAAATTCTATTAAATCACAATATGATGTACAGTAACAAAATTTCTTATAGCTAAAGATTTCATTAACAATGAGTGATAAGGCACCAAAAACTAGTATGTATTTCTACCTATTCATTTACTGAAATCCATGCTTTCACAATATAGTATTTTTTTAAAAAAACATACATGTCAAAGTGCTTGTTTTTGAAAATCTGTTTGATGAATTACTAACAATGCAATATTTACTTGTTATCTATTATAAGTGGGTAATATTTTACCCACATAGTAAGATTGTTATAATATTCAATGTGTTATAGGCAAAACCGAAAAATGCCACATACCACATTTTACAGATTATTTAAAGCACTGATTCTTTTTTCATTCATTATTTTTTTTAAATTATCAGGCATTTACTATAGGCTAATTGGCATGAAGTGCATCCTAATTAGTTCAGACATTTCAAGAGACTGCAATACCTCATTTCAGAAGAGCATTGTAGATTTCAGAAGTGACTACTCTTCCTATAGTGACTATTATATATAAAAATCTGCTAAGTATGTGGGGTATGCAAAGATATTTGAGATGTATTACAGAAATGCATATAAAAATAGTACTATTTATCATGTTAGATAAATGAAGACAGATATCAGACTGACAGCTAAAATGGATTTTTTAATTTATACATGACAGTGGAATGCATTTTAATTATTATTACACATATAGATAACAAATTTTTATATCTCTGGTTGGAAAAAATTATGTTCATACCAATTCATGTCTTCATACATGTACTTTGGATAATAATGATCATCATGTTCCAACATCATTTCTAACACCATGCACCCACCCTTACCCTCTAACCCCTCTTCCCTATCTAGAATTCATCTATTCCTTTCATGCTCCCTCTCCCTATTCCACTTTGAATCAGCCTCCTTATATCAAAAAACATTTGGCATTTGGTTATATGGGATTTTCTGACATAACATTATATTCTCTAATTCCATCCATTTACCTGCAAATGCCATGATTTTCTTCTCCTTTATTGCTGAGAAATATTCTATTGTGTATACATGCAACATTTTTAAAAATCCATTCATCTAATGAAGGGCATCTGGGTTGGTTCCACAGTTTAGCTATTATGAATTGTGCTGCTATAAACATTGATGTGGCTGTGAATGTGTAATATACTGTTTTTAACTCCTTTAGATATAGACCAAAGAGAGGGAGAGCTACATCAAATGGGGGTTCCATTAAATGGAAATTTAATGAATAAATGATAAATTGTGCACTGGTATTTTAAATAATCTAATAATAATTTTGACTATAATCCGTTGTTTCTGGGTCTTATTTCACCCTTTACTGCAATGACATATCAATTATATCTTGACTTAATTACCCCTATGATGTTAAAATATGTAAGGTTAATTTATTGTTGTTTGAGATGTCAATTGAAAATATTGGCATTTAGTAGATGATTCCACAAATATTCTGTTATGCTGTACTAAAAAGCTATTTCAGGTTTATTGAAAAAAAAATAGGCTTGTTTCCATGTAACAGTAGTTTCCAAATGTACAAATTACTAAGATAAATCTGGATGTACTCAAGGAATCTGTAACACAGTATTTGCTAATCTTTATGTTATACTCTATATGATATTTTGCTTCCATACACCCAAACTAGACCTCATTAAAATGTCATTTGTTGAATCAGTGTATCTTATTATAGATGTAGACTTTGGCATTTTTTCTCTTCTTTCTTCCCACCTACAACCTGGCTAATTTCCCATAGCAAAGTTTTATGCTTGTTGATCATCTCACAGACCTCAAAATAAACTTTAAGGTATCCATGACAATCTATAAACAAACATATATGTGGTACTGTATAGATTTATATATAAAGAATTCCAAAAACTTATTGAGCTGGCCAAGAGATGATGTGGTAGCTATATACTGATATAAAAACTGAAATTTAAAGACAACTAATACTGAGAATCACTAACAATCATGTAGCCATTGAAAGCAGATATTCTGAGTAGGAAGCTATTGGAAATGATGTCCACTTCATCTTTCATATGAATATTTGTTCATTATGAGGGTCACCAGATTTTAACCAGGACACTTTTGAGGTCTCCATAGAGCATATTAACAAAAAAACCCAGCATTTTCTTTATGTACCTAGGTATGATTTCCTAAATATCTTTTGAGTTTTGCACTGACTATTTACATCTTTTAATACACCTAGCCCATTATTCTTGTCCTATTCAAATCCATCCATTAATCAAATTTAGATTTTGCCAGCAGCAGTTGGAGTCTTCAACTAGAGTACAAGTTATGTGTATTTGTACGAGTGAAAGGACTCTAAATTATGCATTTACTCTTTAAGCTACTTTTATTAACATAAGTCAAAATCAATTATAATACCAGTGTAGAAAGAGATATGAAGATATTCAAAAGCTGAAACATGTTCAAGTACAAACTTAGTTTCATATTTGAATGCAAAACAGCTCTCTTGATTCACATCATGCCTCTTTGGGCTTGAGATACTCATCCAGAAGAAAGCAAATTTTGTGTGTTTGTGCACATATGTGTGCAGGTGCTAGACACATTAAGAACTAACATAATTAGAATGTAAAGTAAAAATATTTTTATTTGTGGTTAATTTGTTAAAAGTAGGAGGAATTGCCCAGGAAGAAAATGCAAGATATTTTGTCATCAATTTCACCAACTTTCTATGTGAAAATCAATTGTCTGTCAATTTTAAGTGAAACCCACAAGTAATCAACAGCAGGTATTGAAAGGCTGTGATGAAAAACCAAACTAAAGCTGTTTTTGTCATTTCCTCTAGCGCTGATTGCTGTACAACTTGATTTGGATGTTTGCTATATTAAAAATTGTATTGAAAATAAACATGACCTATTTTTAAAAATTATTTTAAGGTTATTTCAAGACCCATAGCCTAAGGTCACAATACAAATTATAATTACCTCTTATTTTTATAATGCACTCCAAAGATAAAGCATTTGGAATATATCCTTTATGAAAAAAAAATCTTAGTTTTTCTGAGTAAAACTAAGTTGTAACATGCATCATATTTTTTTGAAGTGTATGTTTGCTCTAAGATTAATAGAAGAAAGTGTTTTGATGGAGCAGCCAAAAGATTAATATGATGTTTACTGGGGGGATGTTGTGGCAGGATAGATGGAGGATGAACCAGAAGTCCTCGGGATCATGTAATTTTTTGGCCAAAGACAAAGAAACTGACACCATTGCTATTAATGGAAAAGACTGGCTAAAAACATCAATGTTCTTTAAGTTGTACATAAGGGAAGAATTTCTTTGTTCAGCAAAAATTCCCTGTGCAGCCAGCAAGGCTGGAATACATTATACTGAGATTTTGGGAACCTGGGTTCTATTTTTTTGATAGTTTCTGTAACTAGTAAAGTGACCTTAGACAGCTCAATAAACCTTTCTATATCCCTTCATTTGCTTCTAAAACCAGAGGAGCAATGTTTTCTAAAAGAAGAGGAGCAATACATTTCTTTTGTTTCTTTTTTTAACTTTCTGGGTTTTTTCCCAATTTGACTAAGATAAAACCTGCAGAAATATTTCAGAGTGTATCACACAGAATACAAATGGGATTTAATAATCATTGCTAACTCTATTTATGACTATTTTTTCTTTCAAAGGTTGTCCTTGCTCAAAATGGTTTATTCTCTTACTGCAATTTACTCAAACTGATTATATATAAATTTTCCCACTTCTTTAGCCATACTATTCACTAGTAGTCTCTTGCTTAAATCTGTACAATTTTTCTTTTGTATGTTGTTGTATGTAAACCCAATTGATCTTGCCTGTCATTCAGTCATTGTTTGGGGACATAAATGTTGTCCATATAACATATTTTATCATGTTCCATGTAGAATTAAATCGGAAAAATGTATTTCTATATTTGAGAGTGTACTATGTTCCCATAGCATGTTTTTAGCCATATGTTTTTGTAAGCTTAGTTCTTCATGAATTATAGGTAATATAAAAAATTAATAATTTTGGAATATGATTGTTGTATAGACCCCATGTATGAGAAGCTTTTACCTTATTGTAACTGGTAAGCCAAAATTTTATCATAAGAAATTTATTATTATTTACATTCAACCTTCTCTGGTTATCTTTTAAACTTGGCCCACAGAAAATAAGGCTCAGAAACATACCTCACTGTGTATTTTTTCAGATATATAAGGCCTCAACCTTGAATCCAGATCCATTTCTCTGATTCCTGCCCTGAAATCACACTACATATGGAACCACAGTGATGTCAGAATTCACTGGTGTACCTTAAAACACTATTGGACACATTCACAAAAAGATTAAATATTGCCACCAGTGCTGAATTCTAGAAGGCCATTATGCACATACAAGAGAAATTCTTGTATGTGGAAATTCTGTATGTGGAAATTCTATCTTCTCAAAACAATTCCTGCTCTACCCAATCAAAATGTATTGCTCTGATGAGTGACAGTTCACAATGGACAGAAAGCAGCTGTTAAATTTATCTAGGACACAACACATTCTGTGACTGAAAATTAGGTGAAGAAAGCAACCTGCTGCTGCCACTGGTCATTTTCTACCTGAACTACAAACTTCACTTCACAGTATTCTTACTCACACCTTCTAAATTCTAGAACACATGTAGGTCTGAGAAAACATTAAGAAATAATTAAATCCAAGAATCAATAAATGGGATGGATTCAACTAAAGTCTCTTCCTCACCAAACAAACAAACAGAAAACAATCTGTGAGGTGTATAGAGAGTCTACATACTGGTAGCAAATATTTTACTCCTCACATAACAGAGCACTAATCTCTAAGGTATATAAAAAAAACTGTAAAATTCAAGCACCAAAAACCCAAAATAACCAAATCAATAAATAGGTCAAGAACTGAACAGTCACTAATCAGAAAACAATATACAATCAATCCACAAATACATAAAAAGAATGTTTATCATCTCTAATAAATCAAAACTACTCTAAGAAATCTCACTTCAGTCAGAATGGCAGCTATTATGAAGACAAACAACAATAAGTGCTATCGAGAATGTGGGGAAAAATACATTCACACACTGCTGGTGGGACTATAAATTGGTGCAAACAGTATTGAAATCAGTATGGAGATTTTTTTTGAAAAATGGGAAATCACCATTTGACCCAGCAATCCACTCCTTGGTCTATAAAAAAAGACATAAAAACAGCATACTACAGGGACACAGCCACATCAATATTTATAGCAGCACATTTCACTATAGCCAAACTCTGAAACTAACCTAGATGCCCTTTAATAGATGAATGGATGAAGAAAATGTGGCATATATATACAATGGAATATTACTCAGCAATAAAAGAGAATAAATCATGGCATTTTCAGGTAAGTGGATGGAGTTACAAAAGATAATGCTAAGTGAAGTTAGCCAATCCAAAAAACCAAATTCTGAATGTTATCTTTGATATAAGGAGGCTGATTCATAGTGGGATAGGGCAAGGGAGCATGGAATTAATAGACAAACTCTAGATAGGGCAGAGGGGTTTGAGGGGAAGAGAGAAGGCATGGGGTTATTAATGATGATGGAATGTGATGATCATTATTATTCAAAGTACAAGTATGAAGACATGAATTGGGGTGAATATATTATGTATGCAACCACAGATATGAACAATTGTGCTCTATATGTGTAATAAAAATTGTAATATATTCTGCTGTCATATATGAATAAAAAAGAAAGAAAAAAATCCAAAATATGAAAAAAAAAAACATTTGTTTCTATTCTAGGTGCATTAATTCAAATACCAAAAAACCATTAAATAACTAAATACAATATAATAGACAATAAATTGAGAAATACTATTCTACAAAAATACTTACATAATAACTATAAAGAATATCTTCTTTTACAATGTAAAATTCATGAAAAAGATAATAAAGTGGAGGTTATAACCTTTTTAACTTTTAATTTTATTTCTAAACATTATGGAATCCCACTACATTATTTTTGTACTTGTAAAATTATGTGTGTCAAGCAAACTAGTGAGTAAAGAAAGAAAGTTATTGAAAAATTAATAGAAACATCTTTATAGAGGCTGTCCTACAAACAGGAAAGCTTCTTACTCTGAGGCTACAGACAAAATTCAGAGGAAAAGTGGTGCCTATAGCCAAATTCTGAAAACGTTCTGAATTTGTTTTGTTTTGTTTTGGATTGGCTAATTTCACTTAGCATTATCTTCTGTAACTTCATCCATTTATCAAATGAGAATGGTGCATGTGAAGAGAGATCTGGAAATCCAAAGATAGGGCAGGAAGTCTAAGGAAAGAACTGAGCAGCATAAGTAGGGGATGCATTTAAGTATTACAAGAAGATAGGGTCCTAATGAGTTTGAACAATAGTTATGACATAAAGTCATTCATGTCCATAGTATAGTGCCATTGAAAACAGATTAGATCCTATTTCTTTGGAAGGACGAGACCCAGGTTTATATATACACAAACATATAAAAGATGCTTATTTGCACTGAAAAAAAGGCTAAATGAGGTGGATTTTGGTTTCACAAATAAAAGTGGACTCAATCCCTCATCAAAAGAAATTAAAGAGTGTTTTCTGGAGAGAAAGAGATACAGGGAATTCCAATACAAAATGGAGAGTCCAACATGGAAACTCCTGATCCTCTTGATTCAATGATTTCACAAGTCTCTTGTCTATTGTCCAAGATTCCTAACTTTTCATAGTGATAAGACGCAGTTTTAAATGTCTCTCACATATCTCTTTAGTTCATAGATTTTTATCACATTTCCCTGCTATTTTCTGAATGTACAATATACTAATGAAAAAGTATAACCTTAAAAAGCATACTGAAAGAATACACGTATGTTGCTGGGATTCATACTATGAGTCAACGTTATAAATGTACCTTCATTACTAACATTTTAATATCCACCCATAAATTTCTTCAAAACATATTGAGATATAAAAATGTATTTTTTCTGAAAACGGTGACATTCCAGTGCTTCTAGATACTTGAAAAGAAGATACATAGCACCAAGTGCTGGGTCTGCTCAAATGTCTGCTCTGCCTTCCTGGGATATCTAATCTGTTAGTTTCCTCACTTGTAAAATGAATGATAATGCCTTCCTACTGACATTTTCATGAAACTTAAATGGGATAATTTATGTAAAGTACACAACAACATTTATATTCCAGTTTAATTATCTTTTGAGATTTGCCATATATTAACTTGTATCATGGATATCTTTATGCATCTTATCCCTCATGGGGTAGCTCCCTGATGTACTGTCCTGGTTATACCAGTAAATCTCACAACATTTCCTTTCCCTAAAGTGACTTCAAAAGAGATAAGTTGGATATTTAGAATAAAAAGCTGTGCTGGGATTGTGGCTCAGCAGTAGAGCACTCACATGGCACAGGTGGGACCCAGGTTCGATCCTCGGCCCACATAAACAAAAATAAAGGCATTGTGTTGTGTTCATCTACACCTAAAAAGTAAATAAATAAATATCTTTTAAAAAAGAATAAAAGCCTGGCATGGAGGACCATGTCTAATTCCAGCAGCTCTGGAAGTTGAGGCATGAGAATTGTGAGTTCAATGCCAGCCTTACAAAAGTGAGATGCTAACCAAATCAGTGAGATCCTGACTCAAAAAAATACAAAAATACAAAAGAGGACTTGTTTTGTACCCCTGAGTTCAATCCATAGTACCCATTCCCCAGAAATAATAATAATAATAATAATAATAATAATAATAATAATAATAATAATGGTAAAAACAACTAGGGGAATAACCAAATAGTAGAGTAGTTGCCTACCATGTGGGAGGCTCTAGGTTCAATGTTCAGCACCATAAAATAAAATGACATAAAATTAATGTGACATGACATAAAATGAAATGAAGTACAAAGAGTGAAAATGAGGAAAAGCATATATTTTTCTTAAGAAAAGTAAGATCATATGTTCATTTAAATGTAAATTAAGTAAAAAAATACAGATGAAATCATAAAATCTAGCACCTGGTCTTTAATACTTCAATATATGAGTAAAACAGAAATCCATTCAAAACAATCTGGATGAGGAAAATAATATTTTAAATATTGATAAGGCACTTTGAGAACAAAAACTTCTGAATCCTAATGATACATACAGTGAGGCTGGGTTTGTGGCTCAGTGGCAGAACATTTACCTAGCATGTGTGAGGCACTGAGTTCAATCTTCAGCACCACAAAAAAATAAATAAATAAATAAAAGGTATTGTGTCCTTCTAGAGCTAAAAATATTTTTTTAAAAAGATGCATACAGAAGACAATGGTGTACACCTATAATGACAAATACTTGTGAGGCTGGAGGATTACAAATTCAAGGCCATCCTGAACAACTTAGTGAGACTGCCTCAACATAAATAATGAAAAGGGGTGGACATAAAACTCAGTGGTAAAGTCCCCATGTGGTCAATTCCCAGTACCAAAATATAGTTTAAATAGTGTAAGTGAAAAGATAATTCAAACTTCCTTTTAAAAATGTTAAATTTATAGCAATATTATTCCCAGGAAAAGGCTGCTATATTACAGTAAAATTGCAAAACAACAGTCCTGAAAGGTGTCCATGCAAGTTACAATGTAATAAAGCTAGTGTCTAGACAGAATGCAGTGGCACCCACCTATAACCCCAGAGACTATGAAAGCTGAGGTAGGAGAATTACAAATTCAAGGCCATACTTGGCAACTTAGATCCTGTCTCAAATTTTTAAAATAAAACAAAATTAAAAATCTAGGAGTCTACTAAAAACCAAATATTCAGTTTTGTTCTCAGTTCTCACAATAGTCATCCAAAGTTAGAAAGGTAATTATCTTTTTATAATGGGGGTAAGTATCCTCATTTTCAGAGGAAAACACTGAAGTTCATGGAAATTAACTAACCCAAGGACACATGGCTAATGAATACAGGTTAGAATACTGAACTCCCATCATGCCTGCTTATGCATAAACAGGACCTAAAGAAGACAGATCAGATACATCAGGAAAGTGGCAAGTACCAAAAATATGTAAGACAAGACTTCAACATATTCACTACAGATTCTAACAGAGTACAATATACTCACCACATTAGAAATGGTGCATCTTTCAAGAAAATCTGAAAATTTTAGGAAGACACATTTAAGAAGTGGCTTTGCTGGGTGTTGTAGTGCAAACCTGAAATTCCAAGAGCTTTGTGAGACTGAGGCAGGTTCAAAACCAACCTCAGCAACTTGTTGAGGCCCTAAGCAACTTAGTGAAATACTACATAAAAATAAAAAAAATAAAAATAAAAATGGCTGGGGATGTGGCTCTGTGATTAAGCACCCTGGGTTCAATCCCTAGTACCAAAAAATCTTTAAAAAATTGTAAAATAAAAAGAGAGGTATTGATAAATTCCAATATTAATAAGCTAGTTCTTTAGTTCTTATTAACTTTCTTAAATCACAGGATTGAAGTTTTTAGCTAGTTTACTAAGTAAAAAATGTTCTAAGCATGAATTCTATAAGTAGCACTATCATATGAAAAGAAGGGAATTATCGTTAAGTGGAAGTTCTTAATGTTACCCAGTCTTAGCTTAAACAACAATATAAAATGAGTCTGGAATTAAGCATCCTCCATTTCTATCCTCTAGTTATCAGACATGATGTCTCTGTACAGGAACCCGCTCCCCTGCCTGCCTGCCACCTTCTGTTCATCAACAAAGATGCAGCTAAAGTGCCAGTTTCCTAGGAAGCTTCCCCCTTGATTTACCAGGAAGGAGAGGGAAATATATCTAGCTAACTTGAAGCATAATGATTCTTTACTTTGGTCACAGTCCCTCTTTGAGACTGTGTTGAAGTAGACTGTCCTCCTAGAAATATATGTTCTCTCAAAAAAATTAAATATTATTTCAGTGAATTCTACAACATCTAAGGACACAGGTTAATAACTCTTGCTATAGAGAAACAAATGAATATCTCATAGATAGCAGCACATGAAAGTGTGACTCCTGTTTTACATCTTGCTGAAAATGGGCTCTTTCCTCCTTGTCCCCTGAATATGTTACACAAGAAAGACCTGGAAAAATCTAAATCCAAGGAAAAAAATCAGTGAATCCAAATTCCAGACCCATGAGTTGGTATGTGCATGTCATAGAAAAACTGCAATGTGCAGACACCTCTCAATAGGTGCTGCTCATAGAAAACATACCGGGACTCTGAATTATCGCCTAGAATAATGGTTAAATCTCTGGGTAAATTCTGTGTTTAGCAGGAAGAATAATCAAGTCTAAGAGTGTTTTCTGCTAACTAAAAATATATTGATGTTTCTCACTTTAGTTACTTTCTGTGTGACTATGAATGTAGAACAGTTTCTCTTTTAGATAAGCAAAATTTATTAAAAATGAGCATCAGCCTTCAAATTGCAGAATGGTAATAATGAAACTCATTAGATCCTCCCCCATTATATCCTGGGTCTTACTTACACTTTTTCAGTTCAAGTTTTCTGGAATAATATTATTGATTATGACAAGATTTTTACTTATAATATTTTACACATCATCTAGAAAAAATATCTTAACATAAATAACACAAGTTTAGCTATATCTACTCTGTACCTTTTCATTTCTTCTTTTCAGTTGTTCAAAACAGACAAGGGACACAGTTTCTGAAAAAGTCCCTTGCAATGTAAGCTTCCTGAAAATAAATAATGAGCACAATCATGTGGAACAAAGCAAGAAGGCAGTTTTGATCCCATTGTTTCCCCATTAGCAACAACAAAGAAGTTTGCACAACCACAGGGAGAGAACACATACTCTTATATAATTGCTTTATAAAGAAAGTATAAGAAAATTATACTATTTTCTACACAGTAGGAAACTAGTACATTCTTAGAACAATATCAGGTAAGCCTCAGTGAGCTTGCCAAGGGAGTTGATAGTATTCAATTACTTCAGGAGTTAACAACCAATGAGGTTCTATGTATATGTAATGCACAGAAAAAAAGTCAGAAAAGAACAGAAATTAGTTAAACCAAGGCACATAATTGAAAAGAGCAAGAGTACTTTGAAAATATTAAGCCAGAAATGCTAAGACCTGATTGAAAACAGGATCCACACATTGTGGTCTCTCACATTGCTCTGGCTGCCCAATGAGAATGCTTTCGTTCCACCCCAACTTTCTCCCATCTTCTATGTTCTCCTTCCTTCTGTATCCATATAGTATCTTCTAATGGCTTAAGTTTTAAGATCAGGTTATATGTGAACAAAACAGATAAACCTCTTGGTCTTTTTAAATTGGTTAGTTATGAGGGTTTTCCTAGCTATTTCCTGAAGCTTTTGAGTTTACTACTGGTGGAATTTAGTTTTTCTGACAAATTTTTACATAGGGAGCATGTTATCTCAATAATAAAATTACAGGCAGCCTCAGTGTTCCTCATGATTCAGCCTACACTGATATCCAAAGAACAGTCTCTGACCTTCTTCTTCTTCTGAGTTGATCAGAATCCGAAGCCATCTTATACTCTAACTTGGCAAAGCCTGGGTATTAGGTTTGAAAAATAAACATGTCTATTGCACATATATCTCTATTGCTAGGTACAGTTATAACATTAAGCCAAGTATGTTCCCCATTTTGATACCCCAAAATGTTCAAAAATGGCAAGAAAAATAATCTTCAACATCAGAAGTCTTAAAAGATCTGAGAGAGCTTCTGAAAGGCCCATAATGCATTGTAATTCATAGTGAGGTCATTGGTAGATTGCTATGAACACTAAATGAAACTATATTTTTTAAAATAAGAAATTAAACACAAATTTGAATTTCTAGGATATTGTGAAGGACCAAAACACATTGGAGGAAATGAACATGGAGATCACCCAACTGTCTGCATCTCAACAGTAATGACTCCAGCGATCAAGAGTCATGCTTCATGATTGAGGTTCCATGGTAATCTCATTAGCTTGGGAAGTCCACAGGCAAAGTGTTTTCTCCATTTGCATGGCCCGTAGATATGATCTCTGAAGGTAAACCGAAACAGAGTGTGCTATATCTTCTCAATTATAGGACATGGATAGCTGTCTTTGGTAGATTGTATTTCTATTCCCAGATATCCACTTTCTCCCCTATGGGATTATTGTGCATCCTGACCCTTAGTCATGTGACTTTCTGTGTCTCTGAATGGCAGTGCTCATATGCTTTGTTTTGGAATGTGAATAGATATTATGTATGAGTTGAAGCTTTAAATGTGCCTGCTTATGTTGTTTCTACACCCTGCCATGAAACCTGTAAAAGTCAATTAACTTGCATGGTGATTAAAATATTTCCTAAACCTCCATGTAAGTATTAATTCATATCATTTTAAAAAAAATATGTATGCATATAGATATATGTGCATGTCTCTTAATGTCATCACCTGTAGTGGTGGAACTTCAGTGTTTCTGCATCCTTCTTCATCATGCCTCTTCGTGTGTCCCCATATCTCATATCTCATTTCCACCTTAAATCTCCCCTCAGGTTTTGTGCTACGGTGTGCACTTTACTATGCAAATAAGGTAAAGATAACTGTTGAATAATTAAATGACTATGCTGCACAAGTGTTTACCCCTCTACAACTAGAGGTGCACTTATTATCTGGGAAAGTCATTGCTATTAATATTTTTTAATCTCATTTTTTATTTGTTTTTTCTTAGTTACTAATGACAGTAGAATATATTTTGGAATATTATATATACATGGAGTGTAACTTCCCATTCTTGTGGTTGTACATGATGTAGAGATACACCAGTCATGTATTTATATTTGATTATAAAAAGGTCATTTTCATTTTATTTACTGTCTTACCTATTCTCATCACCATCCCTTTGCTATATTCCCCTTTGTCTAATCTAAATTATGTCTCTTCTTCCCTCCCCCTGCCTTATTTTGTGTTATTATCTTCATATCAGAGAAAATATTCAGCCTTTTTTAGGGGGATTGGATTATTTCACACAGCATTATAGTATATAGTTCCATCCATTTACAAGCAAATTCCATAACTTCATTCTTCTTTATGGTTGAGCAATATTCCATTGTGTATATACAACAGTTTTTTTTATCCATTCATCTGTTCAAGGGCACCTAGTTGTTTCCATAGCTGAGCTAATGTGAATTGAGCTGCTATAAACATTGATGTGACTGTGTCACTGTAGTGTGTTGATTTTAAGTCTTTTGTGTATAAGCTGAGGAGTGGGATGACTGGGTCCAATGGTGGTTGCATTCCAAGTTTTCTTATGAATTTCCATAATTCTTTACAGAGTGGTTACACCCATTTGCAGTCCCACCAGCAATGTACGGATGTGCCTTTTTTCTACATCCTTGCCAACATTTATTATTACTTGTATTTGTGACAATTAATTTTATGACTGGAGTAAGATGAACTATCAGTGTATATTTAATTTGCATTTCTCTAATTGCTAGAGATGTTGAACATTTTTTCAAATTTTTTTTTTTAAAATCTGCTCTGAATGTTTTCAAAATAGTGCAGATCTAGCTTTGTTCTGAGCTGGACTATTATGCTAACTCCATAGTCTCCAGAGGATGATCTGACTTTCCCAGATTTTTATCTCCTGGTATATTATTCACTCCCATAGTCTTGAGGATTGGTGTACTTTTAACTCCTAATTTTTTTAGTACAACTCTTAACCCCTTAAGACTAAGAGCTAGTTATCTTATTTCCCTTGTCTTATTTCCTTGACCTTTTGCTAGGTCCAAAAGTGTCCTGTTTTTCATGGATGAGGTCTATTACTATGTCAAACTTACCAACTCCAATAAGTGGCTCCTGGAATTATATCTGGTCATGAACATTCCAAAGTACAAAAAAAGAGGAAGAGTGGAATACCAGATCAGGCCATTTTCTTCTAAAAAATTAGATAGTTGTTGCTCACATTTGCTCTTCTTATAAAAACTTAATAATAAATTTACACATAGCTTCAAGAAGAACCAGAAAAATACAGTTTCTTTTTAGGAAGCCCCATTTCAAAAGGATATATGGCATTATAAGAGGAGGAGAAAACATCTTAATGAATATCTAGTAGTGTTTGCTACTTATCTAGCTATTTGAATTTTATGTTAATTCTTCTCTTGATATGCTTATTCCCATCCCAAGGAAGATGACCACAGACCCATCTGGCTACTGCAGCCAACTTAAATTGTAAGTCTGGGTGAAATGAAGTTGTCAGATTCAGATGTGGCTCCTTGTGGTCCAGTGATTCATTAACTAAAAAACACCTGCATGTTTTTTCAAACACCCAAT
Source organism: Urocitellus parryii (assembly GCF_045843805.1). NCBI lineage: Eukaryota > Metazoa > Chordata > Mammalia > Rodentia > Sciuridae > Urocitellus > Urocitellus parryii. The sequence continues at coordinate 1,618,097 of NW_027553327.1, forward strand.
AAATGAAGGTTTAGTATAAACTGGAAGATGGTATTTGACCTATCCTGTTCATAAACATCAAGGGCCATTCATTACTAAAGGTTTTGGGAGGAATATATATATATATATATATATATATATATATATATATATATATATATATATATATGGGAAGCTAATTCTTCTGAAATCTGAAAGGAGTTACATTTAGGTAACTGAAAAAAGAACATTGCTTTCTCTTTCTAGGAGAAAATAGCATTAGACAAAAGGAAAAGTACTGGTGACAAAAGCAATTATTTTTGGTGGTAATCTGTGAGAACAGACACTAGTTAAATAAAGGATTTAGTGAAGTGTTGCAAAAGGAAAATGAGAAGAGAATCCACAGCAAAATTAAATAACAACTCCTTAAAATAAGAACTACTTGAATGGGTCATCTTGATGTGTTTTTGAAAGATTGGTAATATTTTAATGTACAATTTTGACAGAACCACATCAAAAATAAAAACATTCTCCATTTTGCTTGGTGCTGTGGCCCTCCCCTATAATCTCAGTGGCTCACGATGTTGAGGCAGAAAAATCAAAAGTTGAAAGCCAGGTTTAGGAACTTAGTGAAGCCCTAAGAAGCTTAGTGAGATTGTATATGAAGATAAAAAAATAATAATAAGTTGTGGATCAGTGGTTAAATGCCCCTGGGTTCAATCCCTGATACCAAACACCTAAAGTGAAAACATTCCTTTTTATTACTTAGGAGGAACACAGAGAGAGAGAGAGAGAGAGAGAGAGAGAGAGAGAGAGAGACAGAGAGAGACAGAGAGAGACAGAGAGAGACAGAGAGAGACAGAGATACACACACACACACACACACACACACACACACATAGGACTTCACCTTTAATTCTTTTTTCTTTCACTCTCCCATTAGGATATGTGGAGACTATGTGTTCCCCATTGTGTGCTTACTGTATCTTTATGTAATTCAGACCCTATATTGTACAGGTATCTATCTGGTGGAGTGAAACGATTCTCTAAGCCAAATATGTATTTTTAACATATTTAAAAGTAGTTAAACTGAAGCCAGCTGTAGTTCAGCTAAAAGCAGTTTAAAACATGCATGGGAATTTTAAAGTAAATCTCTTCCAGAAGGTGTAGATTGGAGTATACAGTACACGAGGTGGGAAGGAGGTAGAGAAGGGCATAGGGTCAGCTGTAAGAACAGATCCCCTGAAATTTAAGTGTTCTGCATTTAGGCATTTGTAACAAGCTTGCTTGGGAGTTGTTTACAGTTTTGCATTGGTAGTAGAAGTTTATCCCTTTTAAGGGAAAAGCAAGAAGTTAAAAGAGAATGAGAGAAATGTGTAGACAGCCAATCAAATGTTTTTTCACACGAGTGCATGAAGACAATTTGGAATGAACTAAGAAAAGTTTTCAAATATAGCCAGGTTCTGTGGACCATGCCTGAAATCCTAGCACCTCTGTAGGCTGAGACCAGAGGATCACAGCTTAAAGGCCAGCCTCAACAACAACAAGGCACTAAAAAACTCAGTGGGACTCTGTCTCTAAATATAATAAAAAAATATGGCTGCAGATGTGGCTCAGTGGTTGAAGTGTTCCTTACTTAGTTCAATCTCCAGTTCTCCATCCCCCCCCCAAAAAAGTTGTAAACTTTACAGAGAAAAAAAATATATATAATACATACAATGATAAAACTTTAGGATAGAATGCTAAGTGAAATCAGTAATTCACAAAAAGACAAATACCATATGATTCTACATTTGATATATCTTGTGTACCAAACAAACATGCCAAAAGGAATGAAATCAGGAATGGGAAGATGAAAGCCAAATGAGCACGTTTTTGGTGGAGAAAAAAATCACTTTTATGTAATATTAACTTTATACAATATGTTACAAAACAATTTGAATCAACACTCTAGTAAGCAGTACATTTAAAATATAAAGACATTAAGTTTCATTAAGTTAATAGTTTTAATGACAACTAAAATTTTAAAATATATAAACAAAATTGTGAAAATCATTATATTTAAATTCTGAAGTCTTATAACTAGACAAAAGAACAGATTATCAATATAAGTATGGTGAATTTGCTAGTAATTCTAGCTACATGGAAGTTTGAAGCATGGAAATGCAAATTCAGCTTCAGCCACTTGGCAAGAATGTGTTTCAAAATAAATTCAAAATATGCTGGAGATGTAGTATAGTATTATAGCATCCCTGAGTTCAATCCCCAATATAAATACATATGCCTGCATATATTTATATAAACAAATTTTGATAAATTAAATGAATAATTACATGAACAGAGTAAACAACCATAACACTATATACAAATCATAAAAAGCAGGGATACTATTTACACATGTAAGTAAAAGCATATATGACTTTATAAAAAATGGGCACATGGTTTGCATATATTTTAATTTCAACTTATATTATCTTCAATTAAAGAGTCAGAAGAATTTTATTTCAGTTATAATATATAGCTATAAAATTTTTTAAAAAATATTAATTGATGTGAGAAGTCCTACTAAACAACACTGAAGCTACTCTGTTATATAATTGGGAAATATATTTTAAGTGGAACTCAAAAAGAGACATGAATTAGAGAAAATATAACCCACAAAATTCTGAATAATTCTATTATTATAAAAATCCTTCGTTTTGAAGTTTTTGTAGAAATAGATGGCGGAATGCTGTTATTTAATTTGCCTTTTTATAAGTGGGACTAAAGATCAAACCCAGTGCCTAACTTTTGTGTGTGTGTGTGTGGGGGGGGGGGAACCTCAGCCACTGAGCTACAGCCTAAGCTTTATAAATCCCTTTTCAAGCCACATTTATCAGCTGTAATTATATTGTCACTAGGAGCAGATATTTTGAATCATTTTTATTCACTACAAGGCACAAAAATTTTCATGGAGAATCCATAAGTATTCATATTTTGCTCTGATAAAAAATTTGAGTGAATAAATATTTAAATTATATTAAAGTAGCAAAAATGGTGGAATGTGGTGGACATCATAATCCAAAATACATGTATGAAGACAAGAATGTGATGGACATAATTATCCAAAGTACATGAATGAAGAAAAGAGATAAGAAATATTGTGGTATATATGTGTAATAAGAATTGTAATGCAAAATAAAGAGCACATGTATAAAGACATAAATTGGCATAAACATACTTTATACACAAAGATATGAAAAATTGAGCTCAAAATGTAATAAAAATTGTAATGCATTCTGCTGTCATGTATTAAAAACTAAAATCAATAAAGATATATATATATATATATATACATATAATAAAATAACTCTTCTATGATATTGATATATTACAAAGTTTTAACCTGTAAATATTCTGAAATTTGTGTAGATTTTCTATGGAGTTCCCCAAAAATCAATAAACATCTAGCATTATGCAAATCCTCACAGGCATTAGGGAATACTCATTTTACTTTAATGTAGAGAGATCACTGGAGAACAAGAAGAAGCTTAAAAGACGGGGTCAACATAGAGCAGGGTATGCTATTTAATAAATACAAGAGAAAGAAACCTGGGTTTAGAAAAATAATTTCTGCTGGATTTTAGCTTCTCAGTTAACAATTTAAAATGTGAATTCATTTTTGACATGTGGATGTCTTATTTTATTCTTTGCTTCATTGATTTCTACACACTTTGATATATAGCTACTCTCATGTTTCTCTTGAAATAACAAGGTTACTCCATTGGGGACAGAAAAATGGCCAAGGATTACTTATGGACAGCAAGACATATTTGTTAAAAAATAAAATATGGCTCATGTTGTTATTTTTGGATAACTCTGCCTATTTTGTAATACTATTCTCATTATAAAAAAGAAAAAAACATATAATAGAAGATTCTACACAATTATTTTCTAAAATTTTTGACAGAAAGACAAAATACTTTGGAACAATTTTAAGTCTCCAGATTGTGAGCACTACTTTGCAAGGCTAGGGTAAACATAAAAAGAAAAACCTTAAACATTTTCTTTTCTACATAAACAAATACCAATCTTCATCATAAAATCAAGAACCTAACACTTTTTCATTCAGAATCGGAGCTGCCAAAAAATATTTCAAAAATTAAAAAAATATATTAAACGTTGACAGTGAATTAGAAATTCTGAAGGAAGTTTATGCTCATCCACAAAGACCAGGTTTCTATAGACCTCTAAAATCACACCACCATATAAAGTCTGCTGAGGTGGGTCCAAGCATTTCCACTCCACCTAAGAGAAATCAACGACCACATCTCTGAATGTCAGTGGTTCCTGAAATGAAAAGAAAACATATTTCACATTAACCATGTGATCCTTAACACTGTTTTTAATGAGACAAGTTCTAATGAGATTTATAAGAGCTAGTTTTCACATAGGGGATTGACATCAATCATTCAACATGATACTTTTAATGTGGTACTGGGAATTGAAGTCAAGGCCTTTTGCATGTAAGGCAAGCCCTTTACAACTGAGCTGTATCCCCAGCCCCAATAATTAGTTATCAGAAGTAAAATTGGTGAATAAATTTGCTTTATTAAAACCCAGAGAGCAGAACATGTGAAGGAAAATGCTGAGAAAAAAAGCAGGAGAAAACTTCCTACATAATTCTAATGTGTAAATAAGAGTTGCAATATATTATTGAATATTCAAAGAAACACATACTAACAAAAAATATACTTGAGATATGCATAGCAAAATTATAAATAATAACAAGACTCATAGGATAGTGGTCACCTTTATGTGTAGAAGACACATGTGATCCATGAGACACATTCTTAACTTCTAACAGCCCACATATTTATTTGAATGACACTCTCTACAACTGTCTGTATTCTTATTGTTTAAACATGCCTTAAAACAAGTACTTTATTTAATTTTTTTTCAGTCCTTCAGACCACAATGTCACAAGTCATTTTTGAATGAATAAAATGAAAATTTTAAATATCAAATTGAAAATAAACACTTAGGTATTTGCACACATTTAAATTACATTGCACAAAGATATAACAAAAGAAACAATAGAAAAACAAATTAAGTGAATAGACTATTAATCCCACAGTTCATAAGAAAACTGGCACATCAGGTTAAACTGTGCAACTGTATCCCCACATGGCTCATTTCAAAGTAATGAGTGAAAAAATACTAACAAAATGAGGAAAATATTCTGAAATATTCTTGCACTTTAAATGCTTTTCTAAGGGTTTAAAAATAGTCCCTCTTCCAGGGTCTCAATTTTCACCAATGAACAAACACATACACTAGAGTTTGTTTAAGGTTCTGATCTGTGATGTCCATTTTCCACAACCACTTTTTTTTTTAAATTAGTAATTTAACCCAGGGGCAGTACACCACTGAGTTACATCCAGAACTTTTGATTTTTTTTAAATTGTTTTTTAGACAGGGACTCAAGAAGTTGCTTATTTCATATCTAAATTACTGAGACTGTACTAAAATTGGCCATTCTTCTTTCTCATTCTTTCACATTACTAGGATTAATTACAACTGTGTGCCACCACACTGGACACTGCAACCTCTTTTGATAGCAAATGTGCAAATTTTCACATTAACCAATGTTTTAACAACTATTTGTCCAATAATTCAATTCGGATGACCCTTAATACATAAGCCTAATATTTAGGGCTCACTTATATAGAATTTCACTAACTTGAGGAGCACGTTGCAAGCCCCAGAGTAATGTCTGTATTTGTGATCCATTTCCTATAAATTGGGGGTCTCTACAATTACACACTGAAGTTACACAATCTGATAGAACAACTCGTGAAACAAAAGAACACATTATGTATACCAGGTTATTATAAAATCTATAAACCAGGAAGATGACAATTTAAAAAAAAAATGCATAGAACATGAAAAAAATGTCAGAGGAAGATGGGGCACTATATAGGCTATTTTAGGAAACAGCTGGTTGAAGATATTAAATCCAAATTTGGTGTTCTGCTATAACAGTGAAGAGTCCTCTTTCTATTATGATTTAGAAGATCCTCCATATTTTAAATATGGTGATTCAGATACTCATTCTGCATATTCCCTTTTTTTCATTAAAAAAAGTATTTGAACACTTTTACATCAGTAGTCAGAACAAAATCTTGTGACAAAATGTAACTTAAGGCTGTCCTTTGTGTACAACCCATAGAACATTGAGCCATTTCATGTCAGCCCACACATACAAAATTAAAAAAAAAAAACTCCTAAGTATTGGATGGATTAAGGGTAATTGATTTTTCATTTGGAATTTTGACTTATTTTTTTGATACCTGGACATTCTACAAGTGAGGTACATTCATAGCCCTTTTAATTTATTTTCTTTTTGAGGCAGGGTCTCATTAAGTTGCTCCACTAAGCTTGAATTTGTGACTTTTCTGCATTAACCTCCAAGTAGTTATAATTACTAGCATGTTCTAATATGTTCAGCATGATATGAATGATCTACACTTCTTATACTTTTTAAAATTTTCTCTTCCCTCTAAAACAAAGCCATTGGCAGCCTAATATTTGAAATGTATCCATAGCTTATATTTGATGATTTCCCAGTATTGCAATATATACTTAGGGAAAAAAGCCACTTTTTACACATATCTGAATTTGTCTAATCTGACAGTCTTGAAGTAGATACACAAAAAATAAAAAAATAAAAAATATAACCATGGATAAAATTAAGAACTAACTAAACCATCAGTGATGTTTTTTCACAGGCTTAAAAATTGATCATAGTGTGAATATAATATTATGCTGAAATTTGCCTGTATCTTTCCTCTTTGGAAACATTTTTTATCTTTCAAAAATTAGTGATAAATTACATTTCATAGATAATGAGAATGTTAGACTTTCTTATAGCTAATGAGAAAGTCTCCATCCACCATCTTATTTGCTTAAATATTTACTGTAAACCCCAACCTTGAGGCACTGCATTATGCTGGTGTCCTAGAGCAGTTCCAAGGGAACCACAGGGGAGGTGGTTGGGGTGCTGCTGGGGTCCTAGATCAGTTCCCAGGGAACCTCAAGGGAGGAGGTTAGGGTGCTTCTGGGGTCCTAGAGCCATTCCCAGGGACCCCAGGGGAGGTGATTGGGATGCTGCTGGGGTCCTAGAGCAGGTCCAAGGGACCTCAGGGGACGTGGTTTGGTGCTGACTGGGGTTCTAGAGCAGTTCTCAGGGACCTCACCAGGTGGGATTGAGTGCTGAGTTCATCCTCTCTGGGGAGTATCTGGTGGCTCATGTTCAGAAAGTAACAGTGATTAACATGGATCAGTTTCTAATACTTTGTGTGGGGCATGTGTGTGGCTCATTTAACATTCACCATGACACGGAGGGTGAATGTCATCACCCACTATTCATGTACAGAGATGCCAAGTCCCAGAAGCTCAGGGATACTGCCCTGGTCTCACTGGGAGTCAGCTGAACCCCAACCTGCTTCAGGTGCCTCAGTGATCCTCTCAGGCCCAACTGCCTCCTTCATCCTGTGTCACTCCTGCTGTCCTGGGGGCCTGTGGATGGCATGTTTAGGGCTTCTTAAGCCTGCACAGCAAACTCGTACCATTCATTCCTCCTCACCTGCCATGTTTTATTATTTACATGGCTGTTGTCCCCTAGATATTCTTGACACCTACTCTGTGCATCATATGTATAATAACATGCATGCCAGGACCTGCCCTCTACCTGCTCTCTACCAGCCCCACACCTGCCCTGCCCACATCTGCCCTCTTCCTGCTCTTCACCTGCATTCCACTCCACCCTTGTAGGACTTCATGAAACAGTCCAGCACAAGTGGCCTTCAGCTGCCACACCAATGACCAGGGAGGTGGTGGTTAGAGCAATGGGAATCTATGCTCTGGGCCTGGGGTGCCCAAGCTCACAGTGCAGATTCTGTGGGGTGGAGAAGGTGCTCCAGCCTCTGCTCTTCATCTTCTCCATGACTCTGTTTCTTTTCCTGTTTTGTCTCATAAAGACACGACTCCTTGGACTCAGCACCCACACTAAAACAAGAAGCCTCCTCTCAAGATCCTTAAGGAACTCCAGGGGTGGAGGACCCCCGTCTACCTAAAGCCACATCCTGTGTGCTGGTTGGATGTGGGGTTGGGGAGCCCTCCAGACACTGCTGCATTTTCCTCTCAGCACTTTCCATTACAGTCTTAGCTGCTGGCAGATCCAGGGACTGGGCCTAGCCCCTGGGTGGCCAGCCATACTCTGCCTCCCAGGGGCAGTGTCTGGGCTCTGGCCTGCCCTGCAGTGGGTACACCTTCTGATCATGTTGCTTGGCTCCCCAGGCTGCTCATCTGGTAGCCCAGATAATGAGACCTGGTGCTGTGATGGAGGGGTCAGCATGGTGCAGGCAAGGCCTGGGGCAGTCTGTGCAAAGCCCAGTGGTGTGGTCATGGCCCCCATGGACTTTGGTCCTGGAAGCTACACAGACCCATTAGAACCCTGTGGGCCCTCAGCTGCTGCTGTCCTGTTCACACCTGACACGGTGTTCTCAGGTGTGGCCTAGGTTGGTCGTGGTGCCTTTGCATTTGGACCATGAGTGCTTTTCCCAAGGGTCATGGGGCCATGAGCTGGTGGACACACTGACCTCACTCTCCTGCCTGTTGGCTACCAGTAGAGATGATGGCATCTGCTCTCCAAATATGAGCCATCTTTACTTCCACTGGCTGAAATGGAAAATTTCCCTCCTTGGCCACCCACACAAGAGCCTGTCCAGTGACCTCAGCAGGGTCCTCAAATGGAAAATAGGAGCAGAAAATATGCCTTCCACCCAGTGGGAGGAGGGTGCCATGGATCTATGAGAGGCTTCAGGCTGAGTGGCCTGAAGCAGGAGGACAGAGGCATCTTGGTGTTGGTTACTAAGTCCTTTTCCTACTGTTAAATGGGTCCTGGGAAAGTGTGGCAATGTTTTGGCCTGTGGCCCATGCCATCTGAGACTGACAGTACGTCCTGAGCTGTGTGCCTCCTTATTTCCTTGGGCTTTGTGCACAGCACTTGATCCCAAGCAGTTCTTAAGTGTCAGGGGATGTTGGAAACAGTGAGTGAGAGATGGTGCTTGGCAGCCTTGAGGATCTCTGAGTCCTGGTCACAGGCTTCCTTAGCGGTCCCTACCCATGGCATTCAGGGACCACTGTACTCAGCCACTGGGAAGTTTGGAGTTCTTGCCACCCGTGCACATTATAAGAAAAGCCAACAGGATTGAGAAAGAGGGACAGAAAAGTCAGGAAGAGACTTGTGAGGGTCTCCAGTGGACACCATCTCTCCTGGCTGAGGTTTCTCAGGAAACGCTAGGAACAGAGATGGCAGCCAAGCAGCTGGGAGTCTCAGGAGAGATTGTCAGAGATAGAGGGGGATGCAGAAGAGGGGGAAGTAGAAGGAGGGGGGCAGAAAAGTAGGGCAGCTCGGGAGGGATCCATGTCAAGAAGGGGAGAGCAACAGGAGTGGAGGGCAGCAGGACAGGGGGCAGCAGGAGGGGACATCACTGCATTTCCTATTCTTTTAGTTAGAGACACATGCTTGAGTCCCTAGTCCCATTGCAGGGTTCCCTGGGCAAGCAGCAGCAGGAGCTTCATGCCACCCCCATGTCCCATCCTTCAATGCCTCAAATTCTGCTAAAAGAACATTACTTGCTTGGGCCATACAGGGGTTATGATTTTGACAAATCCTTTTAGAAATCTTTTAAAGTTTCAACCACATGGAATCATGATGAGTCATTTACCTGTTCACTCCCCACACTTTTTTTCTTTTTAAAAAGATTGAGTTAGAATTCATGTAACACAAAATAAACAATTTCAAAGCCATCAATTCAGTGGCACTTAGCACATCACCCCAAAATAAAATTTGGTACCCACTAGCTAAGCAGTACCTCCCCATTCCCCTGTTGTTCCGAGACCCTGGAGACCACTGATCTGCACTTCTGTCTCTATGGTTCAACTTCTGTATGAATTATAACACTCAATATGTTCACTTTCCCACACTTCATAGAATAGTAATTTGATTGGCACTGTTGGAGCACCCATCATTCTTCAGCCATTTGTACAGCTCAGTAATACTTCAAGGTCATGAATAGACCATGCTTTAGTTTTTCCTCAACAGTCGATGGACATTTGAGTTCTTGCCACCTGTGCATATTATTAACAGCATTGGCCAGGTGTTGATGGAAAGCTTTAATGGGGGCTTGGGAGGCTGGGGAGGAGGATTGCAAGTTCAAAGCCAGCCTTAGCAACCTAGCAATTCTCCAAGCAATTTAGCAACCCCTGTTTCTAAACAAAATTTAAGAAGGGCTGGGGTGTGGCTCAATGACTAAGTGACCCTAGGTTCAATCACTGGTACCAAAACAAAACAAATCAAAAACCACAAACAAACAGTGCTGTTGAGCACATATTTGTATGTGTATTTTACTGAGTTCCTGTTTTCAATTCTTTGGAGTCTAAGCCTAGGAGTGGGATTGCTGGGTCCTGTAGTCATTTTATAAATATTCATTGTTATGCATATTAGGGGATCTCTTGTATCCATAAGTACACAAACAGAATTTGGTCAACTTCACTCCCCAGTGCCTGCCCTTACACTCCCTCCTCCCTGCTTCTACTCCCTCCTCTTCTGGTTTCTCATCTATTTTCATGAGACCCTCCCCAGATTGTTTTTTCCTTTTTTGCTTTCTAGTTTCCTCACGAGGGAAATCATATGTGGGTCCTACAGTAGTTCTAGGTTAACGTTTTGAGAAATTGGCAAACCATTTCCAGAGCAGCTTTGCCTTTTACATCCCCACCAGCAACATGTGAAGATCTGATCTCTCCAGGACCTTAGCACCTCCTTTATGTAATATTTTAACCAGTAAGTTAGTGTGGAGTGGTGGCTCACTGTGGTCTTGATCGGCATTTCCTAGTGACTGATGATGCTGAGAATCTTCTCATGAACCTGATGGCCATCTGTATGTCTTCTTTGGAGAATTGTCTAGTCAAGACTTTTGCTTATTTTTTAATTGTATGATTTGTCTTTTTGTTATTGATTTGAAAGAATTCTTTGCATATTCTGGATATTAGACCTTATCAGACAGATGATCTGTAGATCATTCCTGCCATGTCACTGTCTACTGTATCTTCACTTTTGCTCATCTTGTTTTAACCAACAGCACCTTGGACCGTGTGTGGTCTGATGATTAATCTCGAGGGGATCTTGGCTCCCCATGTCTCAGCAGTGCTGGGCATGGCCTCCCTAGGCCTGTCTTTGCTCTTTGACTAGTGCACATTGGCCTTGTCTGCCTTTAGCATTTCTTTTGTGTGTTCATGGGAAATATTGGGAAAGACTTGCTGAGCATTCCCCGTCACAGTGTGCTCAGTGCAGTGGCCTCCTGGATCCCTGAGGTGGCAGCTCCTGGCCTTCCTCATCTCATGGTGACTCTTCCCCACTTGCAGGTGAGGGACAGAGTCTACTTCTACTTCCCCACATACCCATCAAACCCCATGAACCCCAGTGGCAGGAAGTGACTGTCCAAACTCAGACGAAATTGAAAATTAATAAAAATGGCCAACGCTTTGGGCTCCGATTTTCAGGCACTTGTAAAAATAACAGGACACTTTGTTTTCAGAGGAAAGCCATTCACAGTGTTCTTCCTGTCTCCTGGGGGGAGGACAGTATGCCCACACTGCCCACTATGTGGTCGCGTTGGCCTGCAGAGTCAACCTGGGGTGTTTTCTTATACATGTTGTTTCCTACCTCACAGAATTAAGGTGGCAGCAGGTGTGAAGATCACAGCCTTGAGAATCAGCAATGGAGACCAGTGGGCAGTGGACCACTGCAGGACCCAGATTATGGCCACCCTGGCCTGCTTGGGCCACCAGACACCCAGGGCAGGCGAATGCTGAGAGGCCCAAGGCCCAAGGCAGTCGAGGGACTGGGGACTGTGTCGGAACCCAGGGCTGGATGTGGCGTCTAGACCAATAAAGCTTCACTGAGGAGATGTGCTCTTCCCAGCCCAGTAGCCCAGCTTCTGAAGGGCTGTGGTGCAGGACACATGGGGCAGAGTTTGGTCCTTCTGCTCTTCATGCAGAGGCCTAATGGGGTCGACAGTATCCAGAGCCGCTGAGTTCACCTTTATCATGGTGCAGAGTTTAATATCTAGTTTCAGATCATCTTTGTTATTGTTGTTATTATTGTTGTTAACTAAGGGTTGATGAAGGTAGTGGGAAAAGCAGAACTGACATAAGAGGCAAGAGGAAAGTGGACATTTTATGGCAGACAGAGGGAAGCTCTGGCTTTTGGTCATTGTTCCTTACCACCTAAATAGTCATTGCTCTGATGTTACACCTGGTGACTGGTGCATGTTTTTGGTTTTTAACTAGGTCCCTGGCACTGCTGGCTGGCAGCCTCTCTTCTCTACCTGGGGCTCAAGCCTCAGGTATATGGGCTGTGCTCAGCTGTGCCACAGAGAGAGGTCCTCACTGGTGATGTTGCATCAGGAACCCTAGTGAGTGACAGGATCCCTTGCCTGAAGTCTCATCCCCTGCCCCCTCCCATGTGTGGAGCAAGCATCTTCAGTGGTTACTCAGGTTAATGACCATGACAGTTGTGCAGACACCATCACAGCTCAGGTGATTCACCAGCTCCTCATCTGGGCACATGAGCCCCTAGGGCAACTGCTGTGTCACCCTGCATTGTAATAGTCTTTTCTCTTTCCTTTCTTCTGTTAGACTCTTTGAGTCCCACAGGAGCTTTGGTGGGTGTGTGGGTGGTGGGTCAGCCTGTTCCCTGGAGTGACATGGTGTGGCTGCCTCTTCCTTGTGACCCTGACAGCATCAGCTGCAGTTTCCCTCTGCCTGCTCTTTCAGGGGCAAGAGGGGCTCAGATGAGTGCTGGTTAGAAGCCTGTTAGGAATTTCTGCCTGGGTGATTTGGACACCTCTCCCTTCAAACTCATTCCAGCAGTCTCAAGTGACCACAATATCCCTGGAAATCTATGTGTATCTGCTGAGCACACACAAATTGTGGGCACCCCAAGTCCAGAACATCCCCAAATCTTGAACATCCCCAAATCTTGAACATCCCCAAATCTTGAGCACCCCAAGTCTTGAGCACACCAAATTCCTGAATGGTTAATATTAGCTCAGAGGATTCAGCTGCAAGTAATAGATCATCTGCCTACAGATGGCTGCTACAAAAGAATTTGGTCATCTCACATTACAAGCAATTCATAGCTGGTTGGTCCTGTTATTGGTGACACAGGGTTACCACATGTCTGCTCAGTATTTCTGTCCTTCTACTCCATTCCAGCCAGAAAACTGACCACCATCCTCTACCTTATCCCCTTATGGTCACAGATGGCTGCAGCTCTTCCAGGCATTGAAAACTCACCCAGAAATATTCAGGGGTTGAAAAGGAATGGGACTTTTCCTAAGTGTCTTCTTCTAAAATCAGTCTCCAGGGGAGTCTTCCTTTCAGAGCTCATCATAAGCTGTGGGAATCTCTGCCTTTGCCCAAGAAGCAGATACTCTTGGGAAGTGCCTGTTGGGTAATATTTTGGACTTCGTAGTGGGGAGGGTGGCTGATAGTACTCTTCAGAGTTGGTGTCTGTCAAGGGCTGAGACGCAGTGTGTAATGCAGCTTTTCATTACTGTGACCAGGATACCCGACCCCTTCAGCTCTGAGGAAAGAAGGTTTACTTTGTCTGACCATTTCAGAGGCTTCAGTTCATGGTTGGTCAAATAGATGGCTCTGTTCCTGAGGTGAGGCAAAATATCATGGCTGGAGGGAGTGGTGAGGAGAGCTTCTCAGTCCCAGGCCTTGGGAGTCGAGAAGGCAGAAGCTGGGGATGAGATGAACCATTTCAGGACACATGCCTAGTGATAACATTCCTCAAACAGGGTTCCACTCCCAATAATCCATTCCCATCTTCAATCCATCCGGTGCATTATTCCACTGAGGAGGTCAGCACCTGGGGATGGATTTATTTCCTATGAGCCCCACCTCTGGACATTGTTGCACTAGGGACTAAGCCTTTAGGTGCATGAGACTTTGGGGGACTTTCCAGACCTAAACCATAACACACAGCACTGCTGTGCATATTCCTGGTGGAAAAGTTCCTCTCAGGTGCTTGGTTTATGAGGTGGTTTTGTCCATTTGGTCCTGTAACAATGAAGGTCTTCAGGCAGGTTGAGTTCATGGTGGACAGGCACCGGGGTGTTGGATTGGGGCTCCAACCTTCTCCTCAGAGCCTGCCCCCATCTTTCCATGGTTGTATTCCTCTCATGTGCTCTCCATCCTGGAGGAGGATGGTGGAAACTGACTACATCTGCATCCATCTGCTGATGTGGTCACTCTGATAGAAGCTTTTCTTCCCAGACAGGCCCAGCACAGGTCCTGGTCATCCCTGGCCCTGAGGATATAGCTATGACATGTGATCCCCTAAGCAACTGCTATAGCTAGCCCTAAAGTCAGGGGTTCCCATCAACCTCAGCTGAAGGCCGGTCCTCAGCAGGCCATGCAGCACCTCTGCAACTATCCAGTGCAGCTGCCCCTCCTCGCCGCCATTTGGTGTTAGCTTCTCCTCTCTTTCTATTAAAGGGTTAACTGAAAAGTGAAAGAACACAGGGAAGATTTAGTCTGTCTCTCAGGAACATCTTGTGTGATTTCATCATCTATACCTTATTTTATTAAAAGATTTTGTTAAAATCACAAACACACAAACACATATATAGATATACAGACTTATATAAAATCATATATATATATATACACATATACATATAGACGTATATATATATGGAGCCAGGAATAATTTTTAAAGTCTTTCAGGAGAACAACATTTCAAAAATTAGAAACCTGAGTCCTTGAAGTGGACACCTGTCATTATTCCCACTTGACAGCTATTTGAGTGGAGGCCCAATTCAGCAACTCTCATGGTCCCACAGCCAGTTTGTGGTCAAAGCCATTGACTGCAAAGCCTCTGCTTGGACCACTGCCCGAGTCTCTGAAGATGTTTGTCAAGGGGTCCCTCCATGTGTCCCCATACTGCAGCTCTCTGTCCCACTAGATGGAATGCTCAGTAGCAGCAGCGCCTACAGTGCCAGCAGCCATCTAGCACATGGACCTAGGCAACAGAGGCTCCTCCAAAAGCAGGCCCACAATCTCATCTCCAGAACTTGTTAGCCTGATCTTTGGTCAATGGGCCTACTCAAAGGTGGTTGATGTGTGCTGGGCAAGTGCAGAGCACAGGCTGAATCCAGCCTGGTGCCTGGTTTGTACATAAAGTTGTATTGAAATCCAGCCATGATCATTGTCAGAGTCTTTGGCTGCTTGGATGGTGATGCTGGTGGATTTGAGTATTTGTAACAGAGAGTATCTTTGGCTGAACTTTAGTTTTAGCACCTTGTAATAATGAGTGAGGAGGCAGGTAAGGAGAGGGCTGCTGTACTGTTGCTGTTAGGGAACATTATTCTTGACTCTCAGCATTTCTCATCAGGAAACTTTTTGCCAATAGCACTTCAGCCCTCTTTGACTAGTGGTAACATTGTCTTTCATTGGGACACATTACTCAGGTGCTGGGCTAATTGAGATGTCACTCACAGGGTCAGGTCCCAGGGTGGGGACAGATCAGAATTGGGAGGAAGAGCTGCCAACAACTTTATGGCTGTGAATGAAGGGCTGGGTAACACTATGTGGCCTGTGGTCAAGATGCAGGTCACCTGGACAGTCTTTTACAAGCATTGCCACTGTCCCCAGGGGGCTATCAGTTTCTTGGTGACTGGAGCATAGGCCATTGGATAGATCTGGGTGCTGCCCCCATGGGTGGCTGCCTGCAGCTTGGATGAGGTGCACTCTCTGTCACCGACCTCATCATCCTCTTTCCTCCCTGCTGGTGCAGGCTGAGCGTCTTGAGGCCACACAAGGCCATGATCCCCCTGTGTTATCTGCATCTAGTGGCCATGAGCACCCCCACCTGGCTGATCTTTACTCAGGGGCACTCATGGTGTAGCCATCTTCAGTTGGAAAGTGCTGTGGAGGGATGGCAGTGGTGTCAGGTGTGATCACACTCAGGACCCCAGTTATTTAGTGCAGTTTCCTGAGGATTAAGTGAGATATTACAGGCAGTCTTTGTACACTGGCCTGCATATTGCATGCAGTTAATAATATTTAGCTTTTGTTATTTTCCTCTAATATTGTCATCACACTCACCTACTCACAGGTAAAAGGAGCCATTTCAAACTGTCAAGGACAATGTGTGTTCAGTGAGCTCACTTTACACATGGCCAGAAATAACCACTCTTGTTGGTGGAGCAACAAGCTTTTATAGCTAGTGTTCACACTTGCAGCAGAGTGAGTGCCACGTGGGTGCCACATGGGTGCCAAGCCGGTGCCCAGGTGAGCATATTTCCAGCACGTGACAGTTGTGAGGGTGCTTCCTCAGCCCACTTCTGCTGTGGCCCCAGCTGGATTTAGACACTGTGCCTCTGCCCAGCATACATTAAAAGACACCAGTGTGCAAGGCTGCCTCCTAGAGGGCCAGCTGGAGTCAGCCAAGTGCAAGAGAAGGGACAGGCCATCAAGGTCTTTGGTTCAGCCGAACAGCGTCTTTGTCAAGAACCTTCACCGATTTCTAATTTCTGAAGATGAAGGAAAGGAATGGACTCAGAGGAGGAAGTTCAGGAGAGAGAGAAGAGGGCGGTGACAGTCAGAGTCACCACCCGGAAGGGTTTGGGCACTCATGTGCACACATGCGAGGACTTGTTCCTCAGGGCTGTGTCAATAGTAATATTTGTGACCCACCCACAAAATGGCCATTGTGCAGCACATCCTTCAAGGGCTTCTACCCTGGGAGCGTTCAGTTTTGTGGGCGATGAGGCCTGAGTGACAACTTTAAGAGTGATTATGCGAGAGACTCCAGGTTCTGTTTGACACCACCTTTAAGGTGGTGAATCATCAGGAGAGCCTGTCTGAAGACAATGGTTTTCTTAAAAACCAAAAGACCGATTTGACTGTTGGCGGGTGAAGTAGGCTGTTTATCTCAGCATGGAGCCGTGGCCGTGGGAGATGTCCATGGGCACTGTGGCTTCCAGAAGCCTTCCACAAGCCTTCTATTTCTATTTGGAAATGACAGAGAATTCTTGCCAACAAATGGCCTTGACAGTCTCTGCGCTGGCCCTGGGAGGAAGAGCGCTTCCCCACAGCCGGGGACCAGGAAGATGTCTTTGCTCCCACTAAGACAAGCTGATCAGTTCCTGTCTGACTCACTCTCTGCCAAAACTGTGCCTTCAGCAGATCTGCTTGTGTTGTTCCATCTGCAAAAGTGTCACATGGACTCTGCAGTGTTGTGTTACCAGTAATTGTGAAGGCAAGACACAGGAACACAACCACAGAGATGCCACATAAAGCATGTATGGGAAATGCTAATGCTATGTTTCCTTTTTAATTTTGCTTAAAGAGGAAATACACAAGAACAGTGGTGGCATTCAGAATGCTTCCTAATGGGCAGCACAGGCTTGGACCAGCTAGAATAGGTGCGACTTGTAAATAATCACAATGGCTCTGCCCTTTCCTGGGCCCACCAGCTGCACACCAGCTTCAAAGCACACAGAAAGTGCCCCCATGCCCCATGCTTGACTGGCTCACTGCAGAGCCCAGAGAACTCATTTCTAAATTCCAGTGGTCACGATGGCATTTGTTTTTAATCTGCTTTGATTTTTTTTCTTTTCCAAGAAGGGAATCATAGGTGACTGTCCCTAATATACCCACTAGATGGTGCTGACATGCCAGATTGTGGCCACAGATGTGCCATTCTCCCCTCCCCCAGAGGCCTCCAGAACACCTGAGGCCAACTGGCTTTGCCTAGTCTCCCCTCAGTGTGAGCAGAGAGGCTCCCTTCTGTCACCCACCTGATCCAGCCAGCACCTGGCACCTGGCAGGCTGGAAAGGTACTGCCTCCCTTCTCCACACAATACAGGCCCCACAGCTAGATGGACACCTAGTGGACTTTTCTCCTCAAAAGTCTTTAATATTTTTATATCTAAGGATTGGTGCTCATTATAAAAATTTTAAGCTACATATGGAGAAATCAAAATCCAATCACCCCCAGTATGACTCCCATTCCAAATGGCTCATCTAAGTCAACACTGTGCAGAGACAGCTGTCTAGACAGAGAGTTGGGGGTTATCATCACACCCTGTAGCTGTGAGCTCCTGCTCTGCATAGGATTCCAAGAGATGTCACATCCCCCATTCCTGTCTACTTAAGAGGAGCCAAGAAATCTAATGTGAGATCCTTGCACTTCAAAAAGCATCAACCACCAGAAGGTACTGATTATTGATAGAAAAAAATCTATATTTTGCATAGAAGAATCTCAGTTCACCTCCAAAAAAAAAAAAAAAAAACACAAAGGACAAAAGTGAAGAATAAGAAAGTTATATCAAGAAAATTTGGAAACAAAAATTAAACAGAAGTAGTTATTCTTATATCACAAAAATTACATCTTAATACCAAGTGATTCTCCTGCCTTAGCCACCTGAAATGCTGGGATTACAGATGTGCACTACCACACCCAGCTGACTTTAGATTTTAGTGCACCTGGAATTCAATCAAATTATGCAAAAATTATTTTAACTGTTTAATCATATCCAGTTACTCCAATAACCAAACGTACATTTCTTCTGATTTTAATGTTATTGTTTTCATATATAAAGCTTTAAAATCAGATTTTTCTTATTTCAACTGATTTATAGGTTAGTGTTATGATCCCTAAATAACCACTGCTATTTTGTTATAACATTTTAAAATAAATGCATATTTCTTTGAAGCATAGTATTAATGTATATATATAAAGATTAATAAAATGATAATGATAATAATAATAATAATAATAATAATAATAAGCAAAGAAAAAAGCAAACATAAAAGTGTAAATAGTATTTGTCAGTAGGGTAGATATTGTCACAGGTAAGAAACCTAAGCCTCTTCAGATCTTTTAATTATTTCATTCTGCACATGATATATCAATTAAATTTACATATTCAGTTAATTTTCAACTCTCAAAATGTTGTGGTCAAAATCTATGTAGTACAAGATAACAAAAATAGAAGACAGTAAGAGAGGAAGAATGGTCAGACAGCACAAGTAGTCAACAATAACCAAAATGGCACTAGTAAATATTCACCTGTCAAGAACCACCTTAATGGGTTAAATTCTCCAGTAAAAGGACATAAAGTTCTATAACAGATAGAACAAAAAAATCTATATTTTTTTCCTAGAAGAATCTCATTTCACCTCTAAAAATCACATAGGATAAAAGTGAAAAATAAGAGAAAGATATCTCAAGAAAATGGAAATAAAAATTAGAAGTAGCTTTTCTTATATTACAAAAAAATAGACCTTAATACTAAAAGTAAAAATAGACAAAAGTCATTATATAATGACAAATGGTTTTAATTAAGCAAGAAACAATCATTAGGATAAATATAAAATCACATAATACAACAACACATAGACATAAGACAGACACTACTTCATCTAAAGGGAGAGAGAGACTTCAATGCATATTAAGAGAGGACTTCTAATAACAGAGTTTGAAAAATGGATGGATCTTTCATCCAAAAACATCAAAAAAGAGACACAGGATTGTAAGTCTTTTGACCATCAAAATATAAGAATAGCATTCATCTGGTGAGAAAACCAGGAGGTAACAGGCACCCTGTTTCCTATGTATGGAATATTCTAGAGTTTCAGAAACTAGCAAGATAACTAATACATGTGCAATACCTACCTTTTCTGGCAATGCCTTGCATGAGGAAGCTCTTTGCCTGAATCTTATCAGCTGCGACCTTGAACTTAGGCACTCAGATCCTGGGGGGAACTCTCTTTTTAGACAACCACAGTGTTTTTCCAAGCTCTGCTGCACCTGAAGCTGTCCACATAATAGTAACTTTAAACAATGGACTTACTTGAGAGCCACACAAATCTCCTAACTTTGCACATTGCGACCTTGGAAGGTAACTATAGAAGAAGATGCATAATGTTGCTAAATCTGTAGCCTAACAATAATGTACTACTGATGCCAGTGACCTACTACTATAAGTAAAGCTGGCAGCTTGGACAAGGAGACTTTCTGTCGTTCTGTCATTCTGCCTCTGCACCTTGCTTCTGTATCTTCTTCTTTCTTTGCGCAGGATTTAAAGTACACTGCAGAACAGATGGACTTCACAGAACTTTCCAACAAAAACCAAAAGAAGACAAATTCTTAGCAAGAGTACCAACAATATTCTCCAGAATAGACAAGAGGTTATGTTATAAAACAAACCTTAACAAATTTTAGAAGCTAAAAATCATTTCAAATAACTTTTTTATCTGAACACAATGTAATAAAACTGGAAACCTACAACAGGAGGAACTTCAGAAACATCCTGCATGTCTGAAAATGTAACAAATATCCAAGAGTCAATGAATAAATAGAATGGAAAATTTTAAAAATTCTTTAGAAAAATGATGATAGAAACACAAAATAAAAAACCCTATAGCAAAGAGAAGAGGCAATTTTAAGAAGATTAGATGAATACATACCTACATCAAAAAAAAAAAAAACAAGACTTCCACTTCATGGAGGTAGAAAATCAAGAACAAAACAAGTAGAAGAAAAACATTAAACATTAGAGAAGAGGTAAATAAAATAGAAATTAAATATTATTTTAAAAATATCAACAACAGAAAGAATTTATTTATTTATTTATTTATTTATTTATTTATTTATTTATTTATTTATTTATCCATCCCTAGGATTGAACTCAGAAGCAACCACTCACTGAGAGATGTCTCTATACCTAGTTTGTTTTTTATGGAGAGACAGGGTCCCATAGAGTGGCTCAGTGTCTTACTTTTGCTGAGGCTGTCTTTGAAATTGCCTTCCTCTTGCTTCACCTTGAGGATCTAAACTGTTCGTGTCAATGGTTAAGAGTACAGCTTTGCCAGTGAACTCACTTAAGCAGTGGGAAAATAATGATGCTGTATAATATGAGGATTCCCAGACTTGACACCTACGGACATCTTCACATTGTCTTTGTCCACAAAAAGCATGAGACTCACCTTTCAGGACTCTTCTTGGTGCACAGTTTGGCTTCTTCTCTTTTTGTGGGGAGGAAGTCTGCTGGGGACCGAACCCAGAGCATCATGCATGCTAGACAAATGTTTCCCCATGGAGCTGTGCTGCCAGCCCTCCTTGGCCTTTCTTGGTGATCAGAGAAAGGGTCTGTGGGACTTCCTTTTTATTGACTTACTGGGAAACTTGTGTCCTCTGATTCTGCCTCTTCTGCAGATCAAGTTGAAGGAGAAGGTGTTGTGGACAGCCATCTCCTTCTTCATCTTCTTAGTCTCCTATGCTGGTGTTGGGGCAGGGAGAAGAAGGGGGACACATGTGCCATTCCTTTGGTTTCTGCTTGTTTCCAGATCCTCTATTTGGTATTATGGCCTCAGATTCTGTGGACCCTTTCTACTGGATGTGACGATTCTGGCCTCCAACAGAGAGAGGCTCAGATTCACTCTGCCTCTTCTCTGCTGGACCAGCACCATTTAGTTGAATGACAGCCTTTCTGTGGAGCTCAGATAATGGGCAGCTCCGTGGCCTGGAAAATCTGCATGTGCCACATTGAATAGCATGATCAATGTTGCATTCAGCCTGGGCAACACCATCTTCTTTGGAGTTGGGTTTGAATGCAATACAAAACCTGGGAGAGCAAGATAAGTCTCTGCTTGAGACTTTCTGAAAACTTGAAAAAACCAGAGTGTTTGAAATCCCTGAAACGAGATGATGAGTCCACCTAGAACATTCTCTAGAACTTTCCATTGGTTTCTCAGTTGCATCTTTTTATATCTACAGGTGAAATTTATGGATCAAAACCACAAGTGACAATGGAGGGTTGACTCTAACCAATCACCTGTTGGTCTGGAAAATATTTTCTTGTGTATGTTGATGGTGCATTTGATGGACATGTTTTAAAAATGGGGGTCCAATGAGGTTCCAGTCACCCAGAATCAGAGCTCATCTGAACATGATGGAAAAGGAAGGTTTCCTAACTAGGTCCAATTGTGCCAGTCCCATCTGCAGACTCAGGAAATGATTGGAATGTTCTCCAGTTTTATGAACTGATGAAGGATGGATATTCTGACATCTGTCCAGCCAGAATGTATCTGTCCATGGGAATGGGAATGCAGCAGGCTGTTGAGGGATACATGACTTTCAAAGAGAATGACATGGGGTCTGGCGGGCTCAACAGAGGTATTCAGTTGTATTCCAATCTTTGGTTTGGGGGGGGGTTATTCTATAATTGCTGCCAGCAACCTGAAGCCCATCCATTGTGGAGAAGGGGTCACATGCAATTCTGTAGGTTCATTTTATTAAATGATGTCTTGCTTTCCTGAGCTCAAAGGGGCTTTGTGGCTGCTGCTTTCCTTAGGCACACTCATGGAGCTAGGTATCTGCAATTGTCACCTTGGGCCTCATCATGCAGCTCTTGGCTGGCACTAATGATTGAAGTGGATGACACCCCAAAAGACCAAGCCCTCTTCAACGGAGCCCAGAAGTGTAAGAAAGATCATGGATACAGTTCTGGTGTCTAGTTGAGAATTTGTTTTGGCTCTAATATTTGGGGCATTAAAACAGCCCAATTTGGCCTTTGTGCTTGGCCTGCAAACCCTGTAGTCGCTCCACGGTCTGTTAGTGAGAGAGCACTTCTGGGAGGTGCTGGGTATGGGGGAAGGCCAGGCAGGGCAGGAAGGGCAGGATGGACTTGAAGGATCAGAGCATGGAGGTCACCACTTCACCAGCCATGATTTCCGTACCTCAAGAAGGAGGTGACATCTACTTTAGAGCTGTCATAAAAATTCAATCAAAGCCAGGTGCTGTGGAGTATGGCTGTAATTGCAGCAGCTCAGGAGCTTGAGGCAGGAGGATCACAAGTTGGAGGCCAGCCTCAGCAACTTAGTGAGGCCCTAAGAAACTCAGTGAGACCCTGACTCTAAATAAAATATAAAAAGGACTGGGGACAGGGCTCAGAGGTTAAGTGGTCCTGGGTTATATCCCTAGTACCTAATAATAACAATAATATTAATAATAACAACACTTACATTCAAAATGATATCTAAACTTTCACATCTTATAAGAATATTTCAAGGATAGTTAACATGCCACAGAGTAATCCTGCCTCATATTTCTTAGCAGAAACCTGAACTGCAAGGATAAAGGAGTGTTGACTTTAGCGAATTGTCTTCTAGTGGACATTTCAGTCCTTTCTCAGTCACAGTTAGCATCGAAGTGAATATCCTCAGGCAATCAGCTGCACACTTTTTAGTGGTTGTTCTTGAGAATAAGATTCTAAAAATGAAATTTCTACACCAAACTACTTGTTCAGGCAAGGAACAATTAGTTCAATGATTACAAGTTCAATGACAGCCTTGGCAAATAAGTGAGACTCTGTCTCAAAAAGGGTTGGGGTAGAATGACTTTTCCTGGGTTCAATCCACAGTATTGTCAATTTGGGGAAGAAGGCACTGGGGATTAAACTCAGGGACAGTTAACCCCTGAGCCCAGTCCCCAACACTGTTTTGTATTTTATTTAGAGAAAGGGTCTCATTGAGTTGCTTAAAGTACCAATTTGGTTGAGGTTAGCCTCCAATTTGCAATCCTCCTTCCTTATCCTCCAGAGCCACTGGGATTACAGGCATGTGCCATGACACCTGGCTTACAAATCTTAATAAAATAAAAATTGCAAAACATGTGAGACTTCTTAGGAGAGGGAAATTGACTTTTGTTTCTTTTCTTTTTCTTTTGGCCTCTGAACCCTGAATCTATTATTTGCTGGGAAGTCTGTCATGGAAAATATTAGTGTGCATTTTCATGTTTTCTTGGAATTGACTGTGGAGCTGGTTCTCGGCCTCCAATGCAATGTCATCAAATTGAGGAAACTGCAGATGGGTCCCTGCAGGGTGCCTCAGGGATCCCATGGTAAAGTCTGGACCTCGGGGAGGAGGGTCAGGGACACTTACAGAAGAGTAGGCAAAGTGACCCAGACTCTTCGTAGAATTTCAGAAAATCTAAGGTGAATTGAGAATCTGGGGGTGCAAAGCAGCTGGGCCCCAGCCATGAATGTGGGGGTGATAAAATTCTCAAAATATGAAGCTTTATTTGCATCTGTCAGAAAATTTGAAGTGCAAGTGCACACCAGTTTTTATTTAGATATTTTCAAACTGTCTAAATGCTAACATTTAAACTTCATTCAACAAGTAATTGGTCAACACTCATTTGGTGAATCTAAATATCACATTAATTATAGATCATTTGTATTTTAAAAAATGTATCCTTGAATATGGATTCAGAGATTTAGGTAACATTAGTTTGGTATGCCAGTTACTATATTCACTAATGGGTTAATGTATTAGAATTATTATACTGCCATCAAACATACAGCATTTAAATTTTTATAATTTTAATTTGAAGCATTGACTTAAGACTTTTTTAATAAAAAAACAGTATTTACTTTTCTCTTTGTTTATACAATCTTAGAAAATAACAGTGAAATTTCAGGTTCTAATATAAAGTCCTTTTGTTCATGAATAATTTTAAAGTGAATTTCTGACATATGCTGTCATTCATGATATTTTTAGTATTTTCTTCAGGTCAGAACATGCTACATAACTACAATACAACCTTCATTTATTATGAATGATTTTGTCAAATATTAACAAGTAACAGAATACTTATTAATCATATCAGTTTAATAATAAAGGCTATATTGTAGTTATCTAGCATGTTCTGACTTGTAGTAAAAGATAAATATACCGTGGATGGTGGCATATGTCAGAAATTCACTTTAAAATGCTCCAGTGGACACAAGTACTTTATATTAGAACCTGCAACTTTCCTATTATTTTTTAAGATTGTGTGAAGAGAAAAGGCAAACAAAAAAAAAACATTAAGCAATTGCTTTTTCTCAATATCATAATGCCTTCAACCACTTAATCCTAAAATATTTTTATTTTTTCCTAGTAGCCTGATATTGTGCTTTGTAGCAAAATATTTTATTCAGAGCCATTAAGTGAAATTAATTGTTGTATTTTATAGATGCCTTTAGATTCAAATATTCCTTTGCCTTTTCTTTACCTTCATGACCTTGAATATTTTCAGGGAGAGATCATGTAGAATGTGCTTAAGATGTATTTTCTGGTTTTTTTTATGATTGGAACTAGATTACATGTTTTTTGGCAAGAGTATCACAGAATCGATTCTCTGATTTTCTCTTTGAATCACATCATGTGACCTATAATATCCTCATTTCTGCTGACGTTAGTATTGGTTATCAAGGTGGCATTTGCAGGATTTTCCGTTGTAATTAAATTTTTTGTAGAGGAAGAATTTGAGACCATAAATATATTTTTAATCATCCACCACTAAATTTTTTATTTAATTATACATATACAGATCCACAGTTTATTTTACTGAGTATACTGTTAATTGTTAATATTCTAAGAAATATTTTTCTTTCAGAAATATTCTCTTTTGACAGTTTTAGATTTATAGAAGGTTTATGATAGCAGTGTAAAGAATCTCTAAGAAACATTTCTCAAATGTTACTATTTTATTAACTTGCCTTATCTCTTTTCTCCATTTCAAAAAAAGGTGCATAATAAGAAAATTAAATCATGAATATCTACTCTACAAATCTTATTCAAAATTTGCCAGTTATTTCAACAATTCTTTTTGAACCAAAATAAATATAACTTTGGAAAACTTTAATATTAATTATTCATTGTGTCCAGTGGTCTTGTTTTTTTCTGTCTCTTTTAATCTGGGGCAACTCCTGAATTTTTCTGGGCTATTTATGATATATATGATTTTGAATGGTGCATATCAGTAGTAGTTTTTAAATTTTTTCTTCAGTTTAGAAACATTATATGTTCTCATAAGTGGATTCAGGTTATGCCATTAGAAAAAAAACATCATGCATACAATGCCTAGTTATTACACTGAAGCATATTCTGGCAGCACTGACAGACATGGTCACTAACTATGGTCAGCTTCTAGTAATGGTGGACAAATTCTAGGATCTAGGGTTAGCCTCCACTTAAGAGTAAGCAAATATCTCAGGCCTGAATGACACAGGCACAAGAAAATGTGGAGGTATGTAATGCCACTTTGTTCCATCACTGGATAGTGTTGGCTAATTATTTGGTTAAGAAGTATCTATCAGGTTGGTCCATGATAAACTCAGTATTTGTTTAGACTTTATAATTCATAAATATTTTGGGTGTTTATATTTTGTGACTTTATAATTATCTGGTTGGTCCTTAAATTTTCACCCACTAGAATTAATATTTTATAGATGATTCTTCCTTGTGTCAAATTATTACTATGTGGTGGCCAAATGATGGTTTTTTAAATTGATTCTACACAAACAAATATAGCAAAACCAATCATAAGTTTGCAAGAAGATGAAGCTTATCATTTTGGTACTCAAATGCCCCAGATATAAACAACAGCTGCCATTTAAAGCTGATTACACATCTTTTTGATGTGTTCCTTTTCATTCTGGAGTAGTTTTCTCTTTCTTGCAAAATAAGATGTTTAAAGCACATCATTTATTTTCATGTTCCAGGTCTGTAATTAGCCATTTATCCTAGCAGCTCTGTTCTCTGTTAGAGGAGAAATGTCTGGCCAGTATTTGTGATGATTGTCATTATTGCATTTTGGGTTTTCTTGTTTAGGACAATTATTATATATATTACATAAAATGTGTATATTTTTTATTCATACTGATATATTACATATGCATATGTAAAGAATATTCATTATAGAATTTTATGAATTAGAAATTGTCCAAATACTCATTAAGAATTCTGTTTTTATATTTCTAAAATAGTGTAATATGCAATCACTATTTAAATGAAGAGATTTATAGAATATGTACTATTTCAAATATAAAGCATATTTAAAACACTTAGTGGCTTTTGGCGGGCCTGCCAGTCCATGCCACCAGGGGCCGCCACGTGCCCATCTCCACTTGCCCTTGCCCGCTGTTCTCCTGCCATGCCCGGTTTCCACAAGTTCCTGGAAAAGCCCAAGCAGTGGCTGCTGTGCCTGCTATGCAGGAAACCCATGCATGAGCCTGTGCAGGATTCTACCCTTGGCCAATGCTTCTGCAACACCTGCCTGCAAGAGTTGCTTAGTGAAAGAGTCTGCAAATACCCTGAGGACCAAGTTCCCTTGGACTATGCCAAGATCTACCCAGACCCAGAGCTGGAGGTCCATGTGCTAGGCCTGTTCATCCGCTGAATCCACAGTGAGGAGGACTGCTGCTGGAGTGGGCCACTTCGTCATTTACAAAGAAACCTGAATACCTGCAGTTTCAATGTAATTCCCTGGCCCAATGGCTGTCCTGCCAAGCTGAATCGCCATGATCTGCCTGCACACTTGCAACGTGATTGCCCTAAGCAGCGCCACAAGTGCTAGTTCTGTGGCTGTGACTTCAGTGAGGAAGCCTATGAGAACTATGAGGGTATGTTCCCCCAAGAGAGTGTGTATTGTGAGAAAAAGCATGGTGCCTGCATGATGTGGTGACTACTGGCCCAGCAGGCCACTTGTGAGTGGCCCAAGCGCACCCAGCCTTGTACCTATTGCACAAAGGAATTTGTCTTTGACACCATCCAGAGTCACCAGTACCAGTGCCCAAGGCTGCCTGTGCCCTGCCCTAACCAGTGTGGTGGCATGGGCACTGTGGCTTGGGAGGCTCTTCCAAATTATCTGATGGACAGAGGTAGTATTGCCTTGGTGCTATGTCTGTTCAAAGACTCCAGTTGCAAGCACAGGGTGAGATGCCCCTTCTTCCTGTCAACTCCTTTTTAGCCCATGAAGTCCTAGATGAAGGCTAGGTTTTCTGGCAGTTTAGTTCCTTGAGGTCCTTCCCCCTGCTGTTCAGCTGCAGGTTCTTCCTAATACCCTGTCTTTCTCATGCAGAGTTGGGAGCCTGCTATCCCTGAGCCTTCCAGTTTTGGTAATAGTCCTCCCTTCACTCATTGCCTGGGGCTTTGGCAACAGTGCCCTAAGCTGGCAATGGCATGGCACGTGGAGAAGAGTGTGAAGCCACATCTGGCTATGATGTGTGCCCTGGTGAGCCTGCAGCCACAGGAGCTGCAGAAGCTGCATTGAGAACTGGAGGAACAATTAGTAGGCAGTGAGGGCATGCTCATCTGGAAGATTGGCAGCTATGGGCGGAGGCTACAAGAGGCCAAGGCCAAGCCCATCCTCGATTGCATCAGCCCAGCCTTCTATACACATAAGTATGGTTACAAACTACAGGTGTCTACATTCCTCAATTACAATAGCAGTAGTGATGACAAAAATCTTTCTCTGTACATTTGTGTGCCTCCAGGTGCCTTGGACAATCTCCTTGAGTGGCTCTTTGCCCGTCGTCTCACTTTATCCCTGCTAGACCAATGCGACCCAGGGCTTGCTAAGCCACAGCATGCCATTGAGACTTTCCATTCTGACCCAAACTGGAAAAATTTCCAAAAGCCAGGCACATGGTGAGGCTCCTTGGATGAGAGTTCGCTCAGCTCTGGATACCACAAGTTCTTCTCTCACCAGGATATCCGAAAGCAAAAATATGTTGCATTCTTCATCCATGCCTCTGTTGAACTGCCCAGGAATATCCTCAGCTGAGTGCAGAGCTGGCAGGCTCAAGGGGAGAAGGGGGGATGGATGGGACATGATTTATCAGGCACTGGTTGAACCTGAAGAGGGTGCTGGACCACCTTTCAGCTGCTTACGCTGCCTGGGTTGTTACCCTGTTCTCCCCCTACCGCCACCACCCTTAGGTGCCTCAACTGGTGCTTCAGCCCTGGTCCCTGCGGGGAGCAGGTCTCTGGGTTATCAAGGGCTGGAAACAAATATTCCCAGGGCCTGTCTCCCCTCTTGGGCAAGGCAGGTATGCCTTGGTGCCAGCCACATTCTACCTGGACTGAGGTACCTGCTCAGGTGCTATGTCCCAAGAGCCATAGGGGGAGGGGTTGGGAAAGGGAAGAGTAGTTAAAAAAATCTGTCTTGAGATTGATTTTTCTTTCCCCATCAATGTCCCTTCTGGTAATTTATTTCCTTAGCTCGAGGAAGGCACAACAGGAGAGGCCTGATTTTTAATAAATTCTGACTTGTATTTATTAATTTGGTTCCAGCCTGTCTTCTCCAAGTTAATTAAGGCCCTGGGAGGTTGGGGCTAACTATGCAAAGAACCACTGAGAGAAGAAGTGCTGCAACTATGACCCCAAGATCAGCTGCCCTGATATGTCTCCCTCTGGTGGGCACCAGGGGGAACCACAGCAGGCTTTAGAAAATACCTGTCGCTGCCTCCTGGTGGTTAAATGGGAAAGGTGCAGGATAAGGCTGGAATACCCAGTTCTTTACTCACTAAAAATCGAATGCTATGTCATAAGCAAGCCCCAGCCCCAGGAACCTGATACTGGGGATTGAACCCAGGGAAACTCCATTAATAAGCTACATCCTCAACCCTTATATGTTCAGAGGGGTCTCAGTTGCTGAGGCTGGCCTTGAATTGAGATCCTCTGCCTCCTGAGTTGTATCATCAAGCCTGGCTCCTGCTGACAACTGCCATTCATTTAGTACTTTCTGGTTACAGACACTGACAAGAACATTATGCAAAATATTTATTTCCATATAGCAGTCAAGTTAAATTAACTTTTACATCATAGTGAAAGGACCCGCCTTAAGTGGGCCATATTGAAGTTAATGAGATAATACATGTTCCTGACACTTATTCTAAGTGCTTAACAAATGTTAACTTACCTGAAGCAAGCCTACACCTGGGCACTGAATAGAGGGGCCTTTAATAAGTACAAGGCGAGCTAGCGTTGTGGCTCAGTGGTAGAGCGCTTGTGTGAGACACTGGGTGTAGAGCACATGTGTGACACACTGGGTTTGATCCTTGGCATCATAAAGAAAACAACAGTCTACAATTAAAAGAAAATAAAGAGAGATACAAGGTACTTGAACTTTTTATTCCATTTTTTATATAGGCCTCAGTGGCCACCTGCAGTGACTCATGCTTTACCAGCAAGGAACATCAGTGAAGTATGAGTACTCTTTCAGCTGGTCTAGGACAGGGCTGAATTTCTCTTTTCCCCCTGCTGCTGGGTATCCTTGTGCATGCTACCAGTATGCTCTACTGAGCTACAACTCCAGCCCCCAAAATTTTTTTAAAACTCCAGTGATATTTGGAAATGTAGTTTCAATTCTGGCAATACACTTGGGCTTGCATTTGGCTAGATTCTTAGCTACACGGGAATGAATTCTGCTCAATTCTAGATTTTGTTGAAATGACTAAATGAACTAATAAAAAATCAAATAAAACACTGAGTGTGATAACACATCTTAAGTTTATTTTGTTCTAATACTTCTAAAAACTTGCCAAGATGCAGAAAGAAGCTGCCTGCCACACTCACGCTCTACCTGGGTACCCCAATTTTACTCATGATTAGATTTTGATTTTTATTAACAGTGGATAAATGCTTAAATATTTGACTCTCAAATTAATCAGAATGCTGCTGAGGACTGCACATAGGGATTCATGTTCCAAAAACCTGTCAATATATTTGGTGGTATTAAAATTATATCAATGGATTTTCCAAAATATTTCTCCAGAGGACCACATCATGAAGATTTTTAAGCTTTGTGTACCAGAAGTTCTCTGCAGTCATAGCCTAAAATCTGCAATATATAGTAACTTAATTCATGGTGGCCTTGCAGTAAAACTATATTTTTCAGGGGAATGAAGTGTAGCTCATTGGTAGCATACTTGCTCAGCATGTATAAACCCTGAGGTCAAATATCAGCACTTCAAAACAAAACAACAACAGAAGCACTCCATTTGCTAAAACATGCTACATTCTGGATTTTATCTTGATTTTATGGTCCAATGTGTTGTTAGTGCATTGAAACTTCACTGGTGCCCTGCATGCATGTCATTTTCATTTCTAAGCAAAACACACTTCATATGAACCACACCATTTTTTACACAGAGTTACTGTACAATTAAGTTTATAAAATAAGAATATTTTCTGAATTTGCCCTCATATGTTTTGTTATTGAATTCACCATTTCAATATGAATAAGTACTTTGAACATTTTTTTACATGTACAGAATGCTTTTATTTTATTTATTTATTTTTATGTGGTGCTGAGGATCAAACCCAGTGCCACACAGGTGCTAGGCAAGCACTCTGCCACTGAGCTACAACCTCAGCCCTGAACATCTCAAGTTCTACATAATTATATAATTTGAGATATAATAGCCATTTGAATTACTATTACTTGTAAGTTATTATGAGGAAATAATTCTGAAAGATAATTTAATTTTCAGATAATGTTAATGTTATAAATCATAATAATAACAAAAGTAATTCTATGAAACTTTGAATAAGTTTTAATTCAAACAAATTTTGTAGCGTGTAGGAAATAAATACCCGTGTCCTGGATATGATGTAGTAATAGATTTGAAAATGCCTTCCTCCAGCACCTATCTAGAAATCTTCTCTGCTTCCTCTCTACCTGGATTTGGAGCTGAGGCTTCCTGGATGGGGTTATATAGGACCAATAGCTTTAGCTAATCTCAGTAGACTGGTAATCTTGGTGTTACTGCTGAAGTTTGAGAGTACCTGTCTTACTGTAGCCAGAGAGGGAGTCCCCAATGGAAAAAGAGAAAACATTTTTTTTTTATTCTCTCTTGTACACAAGCACCATCTGGATAAAAATTTGATTGCACTTCTCATTTTTCAAGTTAAGTGACCCCAAGTTTTTTATGTGTGTACAAATCATACCAAACCAATTGATGACATCATATGTGTCTACTGAAAACAGCTCAGATTGAGACACCCATTATCAATTTATATACCTCACAGTGAGATTTCAATTCTAAATAATTTGGTTGTGAGAAAAAAAAAACATGGAGACTGAATTGGGACAACTATTTCTAGAATGAAACAAAAGGAGTTAATAGGTAGGAGAATAGACAGATAGAGGAAAGAAAATTAAGAAGAAAGGAAGTAATTCATGACCAATGGGATTTTGATTATTGGGCAATAAGACAGGGTAAAGAGGCATTCTGACTGTGAGGGAGCCAGGTTTCTCTGCACTGAGGTGATTGTAACTTCCCACAATAACTCTGGGTCCTCAGTTAAACTAGCATTTTAGTTCATTTCTTCACTTCTCTCATTCAAGTGAAGCTTGAATTTTCAGATTTTTCTCTTTATTGTACTCAAACCCATCACAAAAGCTACACAGGCCATGGCTTTTCTTGGAGGTAATTTCTTTAGCTTCTGTTGATTGTAGCTTAGCCAAGAACAGGTGCTGTGAGAACCTTGGATTTTAGTCTAAGAGTACTCTCTCCTTCTCACTTTAGTCTCAATGAAAGGAAACATCATTGCTCTTAACTTTGGCTAACTAATGTAGGGGAAGTTCATAACTACCCATGGTTGTGTCCACCCTTTGGGAGAATGCAGAGGAACTAAGCTGGCTAGAATTGATCCTAGCTTCTGGTTGATAGTGTCAGTTACTACTAAAGTCCAGAAATTGAGTGCCCACAGGTGGAAGGGTTATGTTATTTAAAAAGTGGAGAAAAAATGTGAGGCTGGCCCAATGCAAAATATCAATTACCCTTTTCATCAACAGCTCTGTTTATAATATCAGTCATAAATGTATTTAATGTGTTCCAGCACTGTTACTTACATGGATTATCTGCTGAATACCCATCAAATCTTATCAGGTAGATGAAAGAAAATTATTTTTAAAATATTTTAATTTGTAAATGCATGCAATACCTTTATTTTGTTTATTTATGTTTATGTGGTGCTGAGGATTGAACCCAGTGCCTCACACATGTGAAACAAGCATTCTACTGTGAGAAAGTTCTCTGAATGACCACACCTTCCATTACTGAAGAACAAGGCTCTGACCAGTCAATACATTTCTTGTTGACTTGAGCATTCTCCCAACTCTGATAGAAAGGCTGGTCTTCAGGTGTAGTCATAGCCAAGGGCATTGAGCTACACTCACCTATTCCTTTGGAACCCTACCCTTTCCCTTATTTGAATGGCTTCTGCCCATTAAAAAGATTCAAAACATACTCCTCTCTCTCTATCCATGGACACCCATAGGGCAGAGAAGCCATCACAGGATGCACTGAAAAATGCATTTCTCTCTCTGTGTGTGGTTATTTCATGCAGCCCAGTTCACATGTGGTCACCTTGAGTGTTTAATCCTTAGATCTGACAATTGGTGGATCATACTGGGTATCCAGAGTAAATTTTAGAAATTTAATGAGTTTGGGATCTCTTCAGAAGTTAAGCACACTTAAGATTTCAGAATATTTTGGACAGAATTGTAGAAAGTAAGTGAATTAGAAGAAAAATATGTAATGTTAAACTTTTTTAGTATCTGAGAATATTTTATCTTTAAAAAGATAAAAATTTGAAATTTTAGATACCCTAAAACTTTAAAAAAATATTAAGATTATTAATTGGATATGTTGTTAAGTTCAGTCCTCTCTCATGAGAATCTCTCTTTTATGGATTTTTTTGGATTGTTTTTGTGAATCTTTATATTTAAAAAAATAGGAAAAGACTGTGGGGGTTTTATATGCTAGAAATCTCTGCCTGGAGAGTGTAAGAGAAAAAGAGAATTATTATTATTATTATTATTATTATTATTATTATTAATATTATTTTGATACTTTAAAAGAAAGATTTTTTACTTATAGAGAGGGAAATTATTTTTTATTTTTTATTTATTGTTGTTTTATAAAGGTGCTGTAAAAGTTTACATTAAACCTTTTTACCACATTCTTGTCCAACCCTATCAGAATGCTGTAACTTAGCCTCTGTGGACAAAGGATATTAGCTGCTTTTCCTATGGGGACTGTAACTAAACTCACCACCAGCAGTGCTTCTAAACATTAAACAACCTGGCCTGGATGCCAAATGTAAACTGCCCTAAGATCTGTCAGTAACATTGGCATCTGCCATTAAAACTCACTTTTTAAATGCCCATGCGCTGCAAGGAAAAATAAAAGAACAAGAGAACATACGCTGCAAGCACAGGTGGGATAGACAAAGCAAGCCACTGCACACTGGTCAGATAAATACAAACAAATCAAATGGAATGAAAACCAATCTGAGAGCCTTTTCCCAAGAAAATGGGAAAGGAGCTCCAAGCTGTTTTCATCAGCAGTAAGCATGGCTAGCCAATTAGTCTTCCTGGTCCCTCCTTCCACATTTTTGGGGCTTCCCATTGGTACTTCCCCTGTCACTCAACCAGGACATCTGATTTTGCCTCCAGTCACTAACATGTACTTTCAGTTTCACACAGACCTGCTACTGAAACTACATACAGCCTACAATTTTTATGAATTCCCACCTGTAAATGATAACAAAATGTATCTTTTTTTAGGCAAAATCTAATTCCACAGGTTTCTACATTGCAGCCCTAACCCTGACTTGCTCTCAAGACTACATAACTTGATTTTTTTTGTCCCTCAACAGCTTCCTTTAGGTTCTTTTATTTTCCTGTATAAGATTGTGTTACTAAATAATTTTCTATTGATGAGAGGTATCAAACATATGCTTCTTTGTATTTTACTTTCAATTTTGGAGGTTAAAAAAAAGCATTTGTTCACCACAAGAAACAAAGGCAGCCATGGCCCGGTGATGAGCAAAAAAATTCTATTCTCATCACTGACTATATAATTAGAAGAAATAAGTAAATGTATACACAAAGATTGTATTTTGTGATGTCACAAATATAAAAAAAAGTGCACTACTAATCTAAGGAAAATTGAAATGGACTCAAATATCTTAAGAAACACGTGGTTAAAAATGTTAATATAATTATATATTATGCCCTTATTCTCAATACATACTTTTTGAGGTATTTAGATAACCAATAGTTTCTAATCCAGAAAATAATTTGCATACATATCTAATTATTCAGTTAATATATATTTATCTAATCATTTTTCTTCAATAGGAAATATATATATATATATATATATATATATATATATATATATACACACACACATTTGTATGTATACCTGATGTTATATATATATATATATATATATATATATATATATATATATATATTTCTCTTTCTATAATTAGGAATATTTAAGATAAATGTATTTTACTATAAACTTACTTTCAAGAGATAATCAAGTGATTTTTAATTCTCAAATTATTGTACAAACTTTATAAGATGAAAAACAAATGTAATTATGCCTACAAAATGTTTAAAGGCTTTAACTATATTTTAATTAAAATTTATTTCATTTCTCTTTATCAATGTACAATAATTTATTTAAATTCTAAGATTTTCAGAAATAATTCCACAGTATAACCAGTAAGAATTCTAAAAGAAAAAGATTTTTCCACAGAGAGGAAACAAACATTGTAGGTCCTAAGAATAAGAAAGAAATTATTTTTGATTAAAACAAGAACTTTATATTGTAAATTTTAATAATAAAATTATTTTCCTAATTAGAAAAATCTATATCATTATCTCTGCAGATTACATAGAAAGTTAAAATAATTGAAAAACACATTTGCATATAACTGGGCTGATTATAAAATATAAACTATTATTCAATGATATTTCAGGTTATTTCCCTGATTTTATTATGCTGATATAAGCTAAGATTTTTTCCATACTTTGAAATGATAAAGATCTATTAAAATGTTAAGTTTTTTTCTTTAAGGAAGGTCTTTATTGCCTAATGATTCTTACTGTTTAAGACAGGGGTTAATTTTAATAAATAAATTCACGTTCCTGATTAAACACTAAATATAGTAAATGACTGACATAGATTCCAATTTTGATAATTCTCCTTGAAGACTAATTTGATTAATTCAAAGTCACTGCTTATTCTTGTATATTACCTCTGTTTGTTGGATATTATTAGATATGGGAAAACATTTTATTAAGACTGATGTTCTTCAAATTAAAGTTTTATGTTAGTTTTAATCAATAAAAATTAAAAATTTTGTTGGAAATTCATTAGTATCATATAAGTTGTCTTCAGGGCCTATTATCCATAAAATATGTTAATATGTATATACTACTTCTTACACTGGGAAATTACTTTAATCATATTTTCTAGAAGACAATTAAGAGTCACCTATTAAAAAGATAATATTCTAAAGATATTTTGAAACTTTCTCTCAAAAAGAGATTGAGGGATGTGGGGATCTAACATGGCGGCGAAGGGACTGCATCACCCCAGGGCGCCGCGTCACTAAGTGGGAGAAAGACGATGCAAAACGGCTGAAGGATATCTTTGGGAAGTTCAAGTGAAATTGAGGTGCTCCAGAATCTAGTGGACAGATTTCCATCGTGCGAAGTTCGGCTCTGAGAGCTCCATTTCCCCGCACGGAGGGTCGCATAGCCTGACAGGCGATCGCCCCGCGGCTGGAGTCTGTGGCGCGCGCCGGGGAGCGGCAGGGTGCCGGAGCGGGGGAACAGAGATACGGATCCGGGGGGGCTCCCGCCAGTGGTACATCGGA
This sequence comes from Urocitellus parryii, assembly GCF_045843805.1. NCBI lineage: Eukaryota > Metazoa > Chordata > Mammalia > Rodentia > Sciuridae > Urocitellus > Urocitellus parryii. The sequence continues at coordinate 1,654,697 of NW_027553327.1, forward strand.
GCCCTTAGCGCTGAGTTCCGGCTTTGAAACAGAGGAGAGAAGAGGCCCAGTTTGGCTCCAGACACCGGTCGGACCACAGTGGAGAACAGCAGCCGCCATTTCGGAGAGATGATGTAATCATCCCCGTGTTCTACTGATCTCAGCCCATTCAACTACGAACAGGTGATAACAGGCTGGTATTTGCCTGCTTCTAGCAGACAGATTTTCTGCTCAGGCTCGGGGCGGGGGTTCTTGTGGAGAATACTCCTAGAGGCTCGTGCCTGGCAAGGCGAGCGCCGGGCACTGAGCAGCTGGTTTCGGGTTCCCGGGGCTAACCTGGCCCAGGTCTGAGGAAACTGCGGAGACTGCCGGCGGAGGCCAGCTCCAAGTGGAGCGTGCGCTGAGCTTGGGGCGACTGGGTTCTGACTCCCGGAACAGTTTTGGCCTGGGGCTGGGAAACCCGTGGCGTCGCTCCCTGGAGCCAGCTCCCAGCGGAGAGTGTATCAGATCGGAGAGGCGGGGTTCCGGCTACCTAAGCTGCTTTGGCCCAAGGCTAGGGAACCGGCGGTGACTGCTTCTCAATCAGGGTCCGGCGGGGTGTTGTAGGGACAGAGTGGATCTTCCTCCTGCGCCCAGAGCAGTCCAAGTGACCCGCCGGCGTGGTGCCATGACACCCCAAACGCAGCTGGGGCTGAAGAGAGCAGCCGCCCACGCATAGAATAGGACCAGCGATTCCGCGGCGCAGCAGCCAAGTAACCTCATTTGGAGTAGGGGCTGTGCGGAGCTGCCATCCGAGCAAGCAGGGCAGGCAGACCTGCCGCCAACTGGCAAGACAGGCCAGGTAGCTTGCCAGCGGGGTGGACACGTAACACCGAGGCAGTCGCGTCACACTGGTTGGAGTGGGGGTGGAGCAGGGTCGCCGCCCGGGTCCGGAGGGGGCTCAGCAACCCGTTGGAGAGGTAGTTAGGTACCCCCATTGGGAGTGGGGGCTGTGCAGAACTGCGACCCACCGGCCTAGAGGTCTGCCAGCGCGGTAGACTCGTCACACCAATTGGAGCGGGGGGCCCAGCTGAGCCGCCACCCACATCCAGATCAGGACCAACGATCCCAGGGCGTGGTAGTTAAGTTACCACAATTGGAGAGGGGGCAGAGCAAAGCCACCACCCGTGCCCGCAGCGGGGGCAGACCTGCGACCGATCAGCGGGGTAGACAGACCACCATAATTAGAGGAGGAGCACAGCCAATACCCGCCCTGCAAGGGAGACTTCCCAACTATACAAGAGCAACATAAATAAATAGGGGGTAAATTTCAAAAACACAACAGTGGCACCAAGCAGAAAGAAACGTCAGCAGTATGAAAAGACAAGGAAAGAAAGGACCACAAGCAATGCAGGTCAACTCAACTTTAGAAGAGGTAATAGCTGCAACAGATGGAATGTCAGATAAAGACATCAGGATTTATATGCTTCAGATGATCTGGAGTCTCAAGGAAGACATGAGACAGCAAAATCAGACAATGAAAGATCACATTGACAAACAAATCCAGGAAGTAAAAGATCAATTTCACAGGGAGATAGAGGTAATAAAAAACAAACAAATAGAAATTCTAGAAATGCAGGAAGCTATAAACCAACTTAAAAACTCAATTGAGAATACTACCAGCAGAGTAGATCACTTAGAAGAGAGAACATCAGACAATGAAGACAAAGTATTTCAACTGGAAAAGAACATAGACAGCTCAGCAAGTCTGCTAAGAAACCATGAGCAGAACATCCAAGAATTATGGGATAATATCAAAAGACCAAATTTAAGAGTCATTGGGATACAGGAAGGCACAGAGCTCCAAACCAAAGGAATAAAAAGTCTTTTCAGTGAAATAATACGAGAAAACTTCCCAGACTTGAAGAATGAGACAGAATCCCAAATCCTAGAAGCCTACAGGACGCCGAATGTGCAAAATCTTAAGAGATCCACACCTAGACACATTATAATGAAAATGTCCAACATACAGAATAAGGAGAGAATTTTAAAAGCTGCAAGAGAAAGAAAGCAGATTACATTTAGGGGTAAACCAATCAGGATAACAGCTGATCTCTCAACACAGACTCTGAAAGCTAGAAGATCCTGGAATAACATATTTCAAACACTGAAAGAAAATGGGTTCCAACCAAGAATCGTGTATCCGGCGAAATTAAGCTTCAGATTAGAAGATGAAATTAAAACCTTCCACGATAAACAAAAGTTAAAAGAATTCGCAGCTAGAAAACCATCTCTTCAAAAAATCCTTGGCAAAACATTACAGGAAGAGGAAATGGAAAATAACTTTGAAAACCAACAATGGGAGGTAGGACAGTAAAGGGGGGAAAGTAGTCAAAGAGGATAACAAATCAGGTTTAGTAACATCAATAAACAAATATGGATAGAAGAACAAACCATATCTCAATAATAACCCTAAATGTTAATGGCTTAAACTCACCAATTAAGAGACACAGGCTAGTAGAATGGATCAAAAAACAAGACCCAACAATATGCTGTCTACAGGAGACGCATTTGATAGGAAAAGATATACATAGACTGAAGGTGAAAGGTTGGGAAAAATCATATCACTCATATGGACCGCGGAAACAAGCAGGAGTGTCCATACTCATATCTAATAAAATAGATTTCAAGCCAAAGCTAATCAAAAGGGATATAGAAGGACACTTCATACTGCTCAAGGGAACCATACACCAACAAGACATAACAATCATAAATATATATGCCCCAAATAATGGTGCAGCTGTGTTCATCAAGCAAACTCTTCTCAAGTTCAAGAGTCTAATAGACCAACATACAATAATCATGGGAGACTTCAACACACCTCTCTCACCACTGGACAGATCTTCCAAACAAAAGTTAAATAAGGAAACTATAGAACTCAATAACACAATTAACAACCTAGACTTAATTGACATATATAGACTATACCACCCAACATCAAGTAGCTACACTTTTTTCTCAGCAGCACATGGAACCTTCTCAAAAATAGACCATATACTATGTCACAGGGCAACTCTTAGACAATACAAAGGGGTAGAGATAATACCATGCATCTTATCTGATCATAATGGAATGAAACTGAAAATCAATGATAAAAGAAGAAAGGAAAAATCAAGCATCACCTGGAGAATGAACAATAGGTTGCTGAGTGATCAATGGGTTTTAGAAGACATCAAGGAGGAAATTAAAAAATTCCTAGAGTTAAATGAAAACACAGACACAACATATTGGAATCTATGGGACACATTGAAAGCAGTTCTAAGAGGAAAATTCATTGCTTGGAGTTCATTCCTCAAAAAAAGAAAAAACCAACAAATAAATGATCTCATACTTCATCTCAAAATCCTAGAAAAAGAAGAGCAAAACAACAGCAAAAGAAGTAGAAGGCAAGAAATAATTAAAATCAGAGCTGAAATTAATGAAATTGAAACAAAAGAAACAATTGAAAAAATTGACAAAACTAAAAGCTGGTTCTTTGAAAAAATAAATAAAATTGACAGACCCTTAGCCATGCTAACGAAGAGAAGAAGAGAGAGAACCCAAATTACTAGCATACGGGATGAAAAAGGCAATATCACAACAGACACTTCAGAAATACAGAAGATAATCAGAAATTACTTTGAATCCTTATACTCCAATAAAATAGAAGATACTGAAGGCATAGATAAATTCCTTGAGTCCTATGATCTGCCCAGATTGAGCCAGGAGGATATAGACAACCTAAACAGACCAATAACAATAGAGGAAATAGAAGAAACCATCAAAAGACTACCAACTAAGAAAAGCCCAGGACCGGATGGGTATACAGCAGAGTTTTACAAAACCTTTAAAGAGGAACTAACACCAATACTTTTCAAGCTATTTCAGGAAATAGAAAAAGAGGGAGAACTTCCAAATTCATTCTACGAGGCCAACATCACCCTGATTCCGAAACCAGACAAAGACACGTCAAAGAAGGAAAACTACAGACCAATATCTCTAATGAACCTTGACGCAAAAATCCTCAATAAAATTCTGGCGAATCGGATTCAAATACATATCAAAAAAATTATACATCATGATCAAGTAGGATTCATCCCTGGGATGCAAGGCTGGTTTAATATACGGAAATCAATAAATGTTATTCACCACATCAACAGACTTAAAAATAAGAACCATATGATCATCTCAATAGATGCAGAAAAAGCATTCGACAAAGTACAGCATCCCTTTATGTTCAAAACGCTAGAAAAATTAGGGATAACAGGATCATACCTCAACATTGTAAAAGCAATCTATGATAAGCCACAGGCCAGCATCATTCTGAATGGAGAAAAATTGAAGGCATTCCCTCTAAGATCTGGTACAAGACAGGGATGCCCTCTCTCACCACTTCTGTTCAACATAGTCCTCGAAACACTGGCTAGAGCAATTAGACAGACAAAAGAAATTAAAGGCATAAAAATAGGAAAAGAAGAACTTAAATTATCACTATTTGCAGATGATATGATTCTATACCTAGCAGACCCAAAAGGGTCTACAAAGAAGCTATTAGAGCTAATAAATGAATTCAGCAAAGTGGCAGGATATAAGATCAACACGCATAAATCAAAGGCATTCCTGTATATCAGCGACAAATCCTCTGAAACGGAAATGAGGACAACTACTCCATTCACAATATCCCCCCAAAAAATAAAATACTTGGGAATCAACCTAACAAAAGAGGTGAAAGATTTATACAATGAAAATTACAGAACCCTAAAGAAAGACATAGAAGAAGACCTTAGAAGATGGAAAAACATACCCTGCTCATGGATAGGCAGAACTAACATCATCAAAATGGCGATATTACCAAAAGTTCTCTATAAGTTCAATGCAATGCCAATCAAAATCCCAACAGCATATCTTGTAGAAATCGATAAAAGAATCATGAAATTCATATGGAATAATAAAAGACCCAGAATAGCAAAAACAATACTAAGCAGGAAGTGTGAATCAGGCGGTATAGCGATACCAGACTTCAAACTATACTACAGAGCAATAGTAACAAAAACAGCATGGTACTGGTACCAAAACAGGCGGGTGGACCAATGGTACAGAATAGAGGACACAGTAACCAATCCACAAAACTACAACTATCTTATATTTGATAAAGGGGCTAAAAGCATGCAATGGAGGAAGGATAGCATCTTCAACAAATGGTGCTGGGAAAACTGGAAATCCATTTGCACCAAAATGAATCTGAATCCCTATCTCTCGCCGTGCACAAAAGTTAACTCAAAATGGATCAAGGAGCTTGATATTAAATCAGAGACACGGCATCTGATAGAAGAAAAAGTTGGTTATGATCTACACGCTGTGGGATCGGGCTCCAAATTCCTCAATAGGACACCCATAGCGCTAGAGTTAACAAATAGAATCAACAAATGGGACTTACTCAAACTAAAAAGTTTTTTCTCAGCAAAAGAAACAATAAGAGAGATAAACAGGGAGCCTACATCCTGGGAACAAATCTTTACTCCACACACTTCAGATAGAGCCCTAATAACCAGAATATACAAAGAACTCAAAAAATTAGACAATAAGATAACAAATAACCCAATCAATAAATGGGCCAAGGACCTGAACAGACACTTCTCAGAGGAGGACATACAATCAATCAACAAGTACATGAAAAAATGCTCACCATCGCTAGTAGTCAGAGAAATGCAAATCAAAACTACCCTAAGATACCATCTCACTCCAGTAAGTCTGGCAGCCATTAGGAAGTCAAACAACAATAAGTGCTGGAGAGGATGCGGTGAAAAGGGCACTCTTGTTCATTGCTGGTGGGACTGCAAATTGGTGCAGCCAATTTGGAAAGCAGTATGGAGATTTCTCGGAAAGCTGGGAATGGAACCACCATTTGACCCAGCTATTCCCCTTCTCGGTCTATTCCCTAAAGCCCTAACAAGAGCATGCTACAGGGACACTGCTACATCGATGTTCATAGCAGCTCAATTCACGATAGCAAGACTGTGGAACCAGCCTAGATGCCCTTCAATAGATGAATGGATAAAAAAAATGTGGCATTTATATACAATGGAGTATTATTCTGCATTAAAAAATGACAAAATCATAGAATTTGGAGGGAAATGGATGGCATTAGAGCAGATTATGCTAAGTGAAGCTAGTCAATCTTTAAAAAACAAATACCAAATGACTCCTTTGATATAAGGGGAGTTAACAAGGACAGGGTAGGGACGAAGAGCTTGAGAAGAATATTTACATTAAACAGGGATGAGAGGTGGGAGGGAAAGGGAGTGAGAAGGGAAAGTGCATGGAAATGGAAGGCGATCCTCAGGGTTATACAAAATGTCATATAAGAGGAATGGAGGGGTAAGACAAGATAATACAAATGGAAGAAATGATTTACAGTAAAAGGGGTAGAGAGAGAAAAGGGGAGAGGGGGAGGGGAGGGAAGGGGAGGGGAGGGGGGATAGTAGAGAATAGGACAGACAGCAGAATACATCAGACACTAGAAAGGCAATATGTCAATCAATGGAAGGGTAACTGATGTGATACAGCAATTTGTATACGGGGTAAAAGGGGGAGTTCATAATCCACTTGAATCAAACCGTGTAATATGATGTATTAAGAACTATGTAATGTTATGAACGACCAATAAAAAAAAAAAAAGAAAAAAAAAAAAAAAAAAAAAGAGATTGAGGGTTCCTTTCAAATTGTCAAATTACACATAATATCAAAATAAATTATCTATTTTATATATGAAGAAATACAGTGACTAATAAAAGATGTCTAATTTTCATAACTAGCCTCAATTACTATTAACAGAGAAGGAATTAAAAAGTTGCCTACTGGAAACTAAAATTGAAGAAAACCTCTAAAACTTAATATAGACCAAAAGAAGTTAAAAGAGACATTCAAAAAACCCAAACTCACACATTGTATCTTTCAAAATTTATGTGAGATGTCTGACATTATCTAAAGAGACATTACTCTATTACTTAGCTAAACTTTAAAATAGATCATCATCTTAAAAACAGTTTTAAAAACAATTTATCTTAACCATGTCCCAGTAACACAATAGGAACAAATCTGACAGTCTGGAGAACAGGCAGTTCCCTGGAACATATTGGTAATAAATAGAAAAAGAAAATGCCTAAAGAATAATAATTTATTAACCCTTTAGAAAATTTTTCCTGTTTTCATAGACTGAAAGAGACAATACACACCTTCAACTTATAAGGGACACCCATTTTCAAAAGATTAGTTTACCATCCAGTTAGCTCTAGACATTCCAAGACATTTACACAGGTTAAGATAATTATACTAAATTTTCAATATTACACCATAATTAAATGAAGCCTAAACATAGAAAAAAGGCAAACTTACAGACAAAAGTATTAAAATGCTAATCTTCTGCCAAAAAAGTCAACTTTCTAGTTAAAAATTTTACTCCTCTTCTAAGGTAAAAAAAAAAAATTTAGAGACCTCTAAACATTGAAACAGGCCATTATTTCAAAACCATGTCAACAGTTTTTCACTGAAAAAAAAATCCTAAAAATAGTTACCCCCAAAATATTGAACAGAAGCCAATAATAAATCAACTCAACAGCTGATATATAATCTCAATAAGAAATCTAACATGGTGAATATTTTCTCAACCTTATAGTATGATATAATATGCTGAATACTTGATATTTTTAAAACTGCTACAGCCCCAGCCCTCATAGATCCTCTTAATTGCACTCCTCACAAGCACTGAACTAATTAAATGCTGGTGACAAGCGTATACCACCACATCCAGCTTCCAAGTAAAATTTTAATGAATTAAATACAATAATATATAAAAAGGAATAATACTGAATTACTCAATGAGATTTATGCTAATATTGCAAAGCTGGTTTGCCACTCAAAATACAATGCACATCACTATATTAGCCAACAAAAGTTAAAAAATAAAATCTATATTCTCCATGACCTTTACTTCCTCTATTACATTTATTAAACAGGAAGAAAGAGAACATAGGCTATGCATCTTAATTTGTTGTCTGACTTAACTTCTCTGTTCCTCAATATGTTTATATCTCTCAGGGAGGAAACAATTTAAATCACAATCTTCAAAGAACCCTATTTTATGTAAAAAAATTAAAAATAAGGCAAAAGAAATAATTAAAATCACATGCACAGAGTAAATGAGAAAAGGAAGTAATGAAGAATGAGCAGAAAGATCAATATATAAAAAACAGAAAAAATATAGAAAAATAAACTAATTAAATGCTGGTTCTTGGGCTGGGGTATAGCTCAGTAGTACAGTGTGTGCTTACCATGTGTAAGGCCCTGGCTTGATCTCAAGCACAAAAAAAAAAAAAAAACCACTGGTTCTTTGAGGACACAGACAAAAGTGGTAAAATTCCAGTTGGACTGATGAGGAAAAATGAGAGAATATACATATTACCTATATCAAGAAAGAAAATGTGATATCATCATAGTTTGTAGAGATATTAAAATGACTTATCATGAAATATTATGAAAAATTAGGAAATATTGTGAAATTATGAAAACTTTATCCCAATAAATCCATCAACCTAAATGAAGAGGACAAATTTATAGAAAGTTACCACCAAACTCATATACAAAGAAAAACTGGAATTGAATATTTACAGGTTTATTGTTAAAAGAATTTATAGTTTGAAAATCTTCCCTTAATTTTTTTTTTTTCAGATCCAGAAAGCTTCACTGGTAAATTCCAGCAAACATCTAGGGAAAAAAAATTATACCAATTCTATAAGAAAAGTGAAGAGGAGGAAATGCTTCCTAACTTATCCTTAGGCCAGCATTATCCTGCTCTCAAAGCCAGACAATGACATTACAAGAGGTTGTGATACCCCTCATGAACACAGGTACAAAATCCTATAAAAAATTGTGGGCGGTGGGGGGTTGTAAGAAGGGTTATAACTCAGGGCTTCACACATGCTAAGATAATGCTCTAATGTGGCTAGGCAAATGCCACATCTTCAGCTCTTTTTATTTTGATACAGGGTCTTACTGAGTTACCAAGCCTACCCTTGAACTTGTGATCCTCCTGCCTCAGAGAAGCTGGGATTACAAATGTAGGCCACCACATCCAGCTCCCAAGCAGAATTTAACAAATTAAATACAATAAATATAAAAAGAATAATACCTCATGAGTAAATGAGATTTATGCTAATATTGCAAAGCTGGTTTGCCATTAAAAACACAATGCACATCACTATATTAGCAAACAAAAAAATTAAACAATTTCAATAGATTTATAATAAGAAAAGATTGAATATCTTTCCTTTAATATAAGGAACAAGACAAGGATGACCACTCCCATCATTTCTATCCAAAAACATACCAGAGATTCTGCTTAGTTTAATAAGGCAAGAAAAAAAGTGACATTCAAATGAGAAAGGAAGAATTAAAACTATCTTTATTTTTAAATGATGAGATTATCTATATAGAAAAATCTAATGAAATCTACCCCCGAAAGGCTACTACTAGAAGGTGGACTGTAAAATTTGAAGGCAGTTTCTACCCTGAGTGAAGAGAAAATTAAAGGAAGAAAAGTCAGGTGAAACTCTCTCAAAATGCAGAGCAGTTGAAGAAACTTTGGCAAAACCATGGGGTATTCTTTAAGCCAGAGCCACACTCAGAGAAGTCATGTATCTTCCAGAAATGGACCTGCTTCAATTTCCCATTTTTTTCAGTTACTGTCTTAAGCAGGCAATGGGAAACAGGCCAGCACACCCATCACAGGGAAGGGTCTCTAGAGCACAGCAGCTAGGATCAAAGTCAGTTAGTTCCCTTCAAAGCCTGACAGAAGTATTCCCAAACTCTCTAAGGTAAGAGACCCAACAAGTGACCAGTCTAATCTTCAAACCAAGTCTATGCAATGACTTCAACCAAAATACAGAAATAAAAATAAAAACAGCTTTATGTAAGAACTTTCCTCACATGGACTACATATGTCAATAATAATTTTGGTCATAAGTATTTTCTTCACCATTAACTTAATCATGATAAAATATAGATTACCCTATTAAAATTTCTTCTTACATGGCACTTCCTATATTTTACACTTAAAATCTTATCAAACAGAAATAGAATTTAAAATTTTGAAATGTATCTACAGTTCAATTAATCCAATCCACTCATGGTACAGATGAACTAATTCAAGGTTATGAGAGATTTCATGACTTGCTTAGGGTTATTTAAAGAGTTAGTGACAATAAGCATTGACTGTACATGTCCTAACTCGTGTTTACATGGTTATCTTAACTAGCACCAGTTTTCTCCCATTTGTTTCTTTTATTTGGCTTCAAATTTCTTTATACATAATTATCCATATCATAGCATTCGTATAAGTTCATTTGCAATACTTTGCTTGCAATTACATAAATCTAGCAGCCATAAAAATGCAGCATAACATCCTTAGTATTCTCCAATTTTCAGAACTTTGGCAATGATTAGCTTATCTGATTTTTGTTTGATATTTGATTTGGTTATTATTTGTTTCTCTATTGGACCAACAAGGTATGGGAAATCAAACAAGGTATAGGGAATTTGGAGTATTGGCAATTAGCATTAATTGCTTTTATATTATATGGTTAATCTGACTAATTATGAAATAAATATAACCTCCTGAATTGTATTAACAACAGTACTAACAGAGCAAGTACTGTTGTTAATACAATTGCTAATAGCAAGTACTAAGGAGATGCATGTTCCCCTCCTCATTTCTATCCTCTTGCAGACATTAGAGAGTTATGAATGTTAAGGTAACCACATGAAGTTGCTGTGACTCAACACTTTTGGACCTACAAAACTGGCAATTTTGTACAGTTTAATGTAATGGACTCCTGTCTTGAACATTGGAACATTGAGATATTTTGAAAATAGTTTATCATGAGGAAATATTTTAAATTCAAAGACTGTCAAAATTATGGGAATCTATAGGGTTTCATCATCCAATTCTGTACTCTGGTCATGAATCTTCAACAATTTCTCAAGCAGGTTGTTTCACCTCCCCCGCCCGCCTTCTTTAAGGCATCTAACAATGGGAAAACATTCTAATTTCAGACAGCTATAGTTCTCAGGGAATTCCATCTCATACTAAGTTTCCTAGTAACATTATCCTCTGATCTTAGTCGTTTCTTGTGCTTTCTAGACTCAGTTTAAGTATCAACCACAGGATAATGTGTTCAATATCTTAAACCAATTCTTTTTAAATTGGACATTTAAATCTGATCATTTCTTCTAAGGTGTTCTGTATGTTTTTTCACTGTCCCAGTCATTGTCCCATGGGTATACTCCAATTTCTGTGAGAATGTAGGTACAATGATTAAACATAATATTCTAGATATGATTTTATCTGTGAAGATTTGAATTCAATACAACCATTAATTTCCTTACCATGACCCATAACAGTTGTCACAGGTTATTATAAACATATACCCTAAATGTTCAACTAGTCAGACACCAAGATACTGCCAAGAATTTGAACTGTGTGTTCGACATGACTGAGACAAACATAAAAGGGATTGAGTCTTCACTTCTGTTTTCAGTATGTTAGCATTGATAGACCATGGCACATTGAGATGGTGGTATACAACACTGCACAGATTGGTCTTTGTCTATATCCTGAGGAAACATGTCACCAATTTCCTCCAAAAAATGATATTACGTTAGACACTACATCATGAATACCATCAACAAAATTGAAACTAATTGGCACTTTTCTTAGTTAAAATCTCAGGAACTAAAAACGACCTTGAGATTGCCTTAAGCTTAAAAACATCTTAAAAATATACTAGTATTTTGTTAGAAAACATAGGTTTCCAGTGGGTTTCAGAAGTGTGGAAAACAAGTGCATATATTAAAAAAAAAAACAGTCAAAATCTGTGACTAAACAAACATAGTATGATTTTTTTTATTTCAGACATCTTTAATATAATTATTAATATTTCAAGGTGAAGATACTATTTCATAGCACACCCATTTATTCAAAGTTCCATGAAGCTTAGGATGAATTTAAGAGAATCAATGTGCCTCAAATTTTAAGTAGTTGTATTACTATACTATCATGTTTCTACCTCCATTAAAATCCCAGTTACTAAAGTGTTCTTGGCCAATATGCTCTTTCTCTTACTCTTCAATGGAATATAGTTTATTCATGGAGGTGAGGTTGTGAAACAGTAGTTGTTTTGGTATCACACATTTTATAAGAATATTTTTTTAAAAAATCAATATCAAGGTCACTCTAGCATATAACCAATTTTATTTATTTATTAGACTAATGACTACAATTTCTTTTCACAGTAGCATAACACAAAAATGTAGTTGCTTTTAAAACTTATTCACTATATTAGGTCTCTTCAAAATATATGTTGAAAGAAGATACCAGGGTTTTCATATAAAAATAATGTATATTTAGGCAGAGTTGATGGCTACTTTTAATGTGCCAGTTACCTAAAATTCCTATTGGTAGCACTGTGACATTGCAAGTACAGTTCTGATTTGAACTGAATAGTTTTGCAGTGAACATTTTAGGTTATGACTAGGTCGGTGTATTTTTGGAGTCTATTTCCTAGGGCATTACATTTAGTAGTATTTTACTAATAAATAAGTAAATAGCTAAATAAAAATCAAAACAAAGTAAAGTCTAAAGGCTCCCTGATTAGGAATCAACGTTCTATGTTATACAAATACATGTCTTGCTTGCATTTGAGTGTTGGGCAACACTAGTTCTTTCTGTATTTGGAGATCATATTATTCCTTTTACTAGTAACTCAAAATAATCACTAGGAATTCAATATATTATACCTTCCACACATTCTGTGTTCTTTATATTCAAATTGCAGTTAGAATAGGTCTTCAAGGTTTGTAAAAATAATCTTACATTTTAAACAATCATCACAAGTCAATCATTGCTTTTAGGCTTAAAAGCATATTTTTTGTAAGTTTCAACTATGAAGTAAGACAGTCAAGGCTGCATAGACAGTCAGTAAGGGTAACTAGGTTAAAGTCCTCCGTTATCAGTAGTAATTCAGAATGCCTATGATTTGCAAAGTTGCACACACTTTTCATATAAAATACCCAGCTGATTATATATACCTTACCTTGGCATGTCCTCTTCAATCTCCTCTATTGTGGCTCTGGATCATCTCAAGGGGCTGCCTGCAGCATTCAGAGGTTAAGATGTGATGACATGATTTAAACACAAGGCTAATGCCCTCTGCACTAGGAATGAAGTCCTGGAAATAGAAGAGCCTGATGCAGAAATGTTGCATCATTATAGTTTCATGCCTTGCTTATGTATTCCTAAGATCTTTTATTACCATTTAAACAATTGTGTAGTTTCAGAAGATGTTCTTTTTCATTTCTAAGCTATTTTTTATATTGTTCTAATAGCAGATTTAGCTAAGCCTGAAATGTGACTCACTTTCAAGTGGCCTCTTATCTACATAAGCTGGTGCACAATTTCCACTTTTACATCATTTGTGAAAATAATACATTGCATTTTGCATAGTCTATTGCCTTATTTAATAAACTATTTTATATTACAAATAAAGTAAATTCGATTTGATTATAAAGTGACCAAATTTATGAGTAGTAATCAACTACAAAAAGCCTTTTATTTGATAGAAACACTCTTGAATGTTTGATTTGTAGATGCACAGATGAATTCTTAATTTCCAAATATACAACAAATTTCTTTAAGAAGAAAAAAAATTGATCATTACTAAAAATCATATGAAGGCTTAAGTAAGTGTCATTTCTTATCATTGATTTCAACATGATCATCTAAAATGGAATAATAATTTATGATCCTTACATTTAATTATTTTTTTCAATTCCCTGCTATAATTATCATGGTATTTAAGCAACATTTCTTGTTTTCCTAAAAATTGAGGCAATAAGACGGTCTTCTATAATTCAGAAATATTACAGTTCTAGGGAAATAGATAACACTAAATGGCCAATACTTATTCCCCAAATGTTTGTGATTTCTCTGTTTTACTGTTTTAAATAGCTGCCAACAAATCATCTTGGCTTTAAACAGTATAATATTTTCATGCAGTGAAAAACTATTTGTTTCTATTCACAGGAAAATTCCCACAGATTTCATGCATAAATGTAGGTGAATTGGTATTAATAATTTCTAAAACAATTCCACTTTCAATTACAAATTATACCAAAATTGTTTTTAGGTCTAAATGGATGCTACTTAACTTAATGTGTGTATGGATTAAGATATGCTTGATGTGAAGTGCTCACATACTTTGTCTCTCCCTGTTTAGAATGAATTTATAATGACATTTTCTAATACTTTTCTATATTAATTTTAATTCTGTCACCATATTAATGAAGTTTGCTAGGTTTAATTTATGACTTTATTCAAATAATCATGAAAAAAATGTTTGCTCAATAATTCCCATGACTTTCTGTTGATGTTGTGGGTCTAAAGTAAAGGTTTATATGGATAGGTGTACATGCACCTCTCTGTATGAACTATTTTGTTTAATAGTTTTGATGTGTTATGACTATCTATGAAAATTTACTTAATAATGTCAATGTTAATCTTAGTTCATTCAGCAATGTTTTATAATATGTTATTTGAGAAATAATGAATTCTAAATTAAATTATATGTATTTATTTTAGGGAAATGGAATAATATAAATTAAGTAGTAGATGTATCTATGTAAGTTTTGAGAAAAATGTTCTAATTATAACATCTCATCCCTACTTTCCTTTTTGTTTTATTTTCACTCTTTCTTACAGAGAATTTATTAATTATGCTTGACCACTCCATTAAAAATCACATGTACTAAGCAGCTCTGGAATCTGAGGCAGGAGGAGTACTAGTTCAAAGCCAGCCTCAGTAACTTAGTGATCCCCTAAGCAACTCACTGAGACCCTGTCTCAAAATAAAAAATTAAAAAGAGCTGGCATTGTGGCTCAGTGGTTAACTGCCCCTGGATTCAATCCTTAGTACCAAACGGGAAAATATTACATATAAATGCTAGTATAAACAGAACCCAACCAATAAATATACTGTATGATTTCATGAGAAATTAATTGCAGATTTCTACTTTATCAGTTCACACACATAATCATCTCCTCTTACTAGTAACTCAAATAAAATTTAGGTTAGCAAACCACCAAGCTTTTGTTGCTTTAAGGTTGTAGCCCGTCTATAAAAGCATACCCATGGGAGAGTTGACAAGTCTATGCATGAAAAGCTTACATGTCTGAAGAATTATAGAATTAAAAAAAGAAGAGATCATCTTAGTTCTAAGGAAATTCAAATTAAAAATCTCCCTACTATTTAATAGAAAATAAATTGAAGTAAGTTCCCATAATTTTTGACACCTTTTTAGCAGTTAACTTTTTTCATTTTTTTAGTAAGAAAGCAATGTTTTCTGTATCTTTTACTTGCTTCATCAAAAAAAGAAAGTACAAATTCACTTTATTATTTCATGTCACAGTACCTTGTCTGATATTTTAATGCTTTTATTTTCATAGGATAAGAAAATTTAGCACATTGGTACATAGGGATTCAGTAATGTTGAGCCTTACAACATTTCTTGTGAAAACATATTTTCAACATATAGCCTAAATGGGAGAAAAATTGAGTGGACTGATTGACCTATTATAAGAGACACAACAAAAATACAGACAAATTAAGGGACAGGACCAATGTCAAACTGAGGAAAGACAGTTTTTAAAATTCTAAAAAAAAAGTGTCCTTTAATATATTCATTAGTAGTTGATTATCTTAATTTATTAATCAATGAGATAAAGTACATCTATTTTTGATATTTAATGAAAAGTGATTAATAGTAGGAAAAGTAGGCCCTAATCTTCTTCATGGGGGATTAGGCCCCAACTTCCTTAATAAGATTCCTGTAGCACAAGAATTAAAACCAAGAATCAATAAATGGGATGGACTCAAACTAAAAATTTCTTCTCAGTAAAAGAAACAATCTGTGAAGTGAATAGAGAGCCTACATCCTGGGAGCAAATTTTTACCCCTCGCACATCAGATGGAGCACTAATTTCTAGGGCATTTAAAGGACTCAAAAAGCAAAATATCAAAAAAACCCCCACAAATAATCCAATCAATAAATGGGTCAAGGACATGAACAGACAGTTCTTAAAAGAGAATATTCAATCAATCAAGAAATATATGAAAAAATGTTTATCATCTCTAGCAATCAGAGAAATGCAAATCAAAACTACTCTATGATACCATCTAACTCCAGTCAGAATGGCAGCTATTATGAAGACAAACAATAGTAAGTGTTGGCAAGGATGTGGGGGAAAAGGCACACTCATACATTGCTGGTGGCACTGCAAATTGGTGCAGCCAAAATGGAAAGCAGTATGGAGATTCTTTGGAAAACTGGGAATTGAACCACCATTTGACCCAGCTATCCCTCCCCCTCCTCCATCTATATCTAAAGAATTTAAAAACAGAATACTACAGGGACTCATCCACATCAATGTTTATAGCAGCACAATTCACAATAGCTAAACTGTGGAATCAACATAGATGCCCTTCAGTAGATGAATGGATTAATGAAATGTGGCATATATACATAATGTAATATTACTCAGCAAAAAATGAGAATAAAATCATGGTATTTGCAGGTAAACTAATGCAGTTGGAAAAGATAATGCTAAGTGAATTTAGCCAGTTCCCCCAAAAAAACAAATGTTGAATGTTTTCTCTGATATAAGATGACTGACTTATAGTGGGGTAGGGAGAGGGAGCATGAAAGGAATAGACAAACTCTAGATAGGGCAGAGGGGGTGGGAGGGGAAGGCAGGGGGCAGGGATGGAATGTGATGGACATCATTATCCAAAGTACATGTGTGAAGACATGAATTGTTATGAACATACTTTATATACAGAGAGAGGAAAAATTGTGTTCTATATGTGTAATAAGAATTGTGATGCGTTCTGCTATCGTGTATTCAAAAAATAAAATCAATTTAAAAAAAGAAAAATTATGTCAGAGGTGATGGTCCAAATGCCACAAGACCAAAGCCTAGGTCCACAGTGTTTAACAGACTACAATTATGATTCACATAAATGGTAATGAATTGATGGGTGCTTCTTGTAACTTAATACAGCTAATGTCCCCATTCTTCAAAATCTTCTCAAATATTATTTCATGAATGCTAGACTTTTCTCTAATATAAGATAATACACTTTTCCCATCACCCATTTTATTTCAATTCCTTTTTTTTTCTTCCCACACTTCATGAATTTTGGAAGTGAGAGATGGTAAAAACTTATTAAAATAATAAAAATAAATATGATATGTTACTGGATGCCTCATATTTATTTGGCTACTGCATGCTGTTTTGTATTTTCTCTGTTATGATCCTGTAAATTATATCTTTTTCACCCAGAATTGTCTAATAACATTAGAGTGCATATACATAAACTACTCAAAGGATTTGAGTAATACAAAGTTAGTAGAACTCTACATTAAGTCATTAATTCATATTCAGATTAAGGAGAAGTGAATGTAGTAGAAAATGTGTAATATGTTTCAAGGAAGATTTATTATTATTATTATTATTATTATTATTTATAGAGATGCCTGAAGAAAACCCATCTTTAAATTTATCAATAGTTATACATAGTAACTAGCAACAAATCTTGATGCTTTATTTACACATTATACAGTAAAATGGTGGGGAAGTGTATTAAGGGTAATATCAATGCATTTTAAAATTTATTCCATTTTTTTATCCAAATAAGGATTGAGAAACAACCTTTACAGAGACATTTGGGTACATAAATAGAAAATCTTGAATTACCTGAGAACTTGAGTTTCTTCTAGACCTTGGGAAATCAACTTAGCTTTTAAGACTTCAGTTACTTTTCTGTGAAGTAGATAAAATATTTTCCTTGTAGAACTTTAATTGGGAAAAGTAAATGCAAACAAAACACTCAATATGCTGCTTGCCTGAGTGCATCCCAGACATTAGGGTTCACCTTGGACGGGGGTAATGGGAAGGCACTGACAGACAGAATAGGGGAAGGTCCCGAAGGTAAGGGTGTGGATCAGGGAAGCCACCAGCGAGTTTGGATGGAAGCATATATGAGGGGAGAAGGAAAGCATAGTTCCCAACTTTGTGAAGATGTCCCTTCCCATAAGGGGAACAGGGTACTGTGGAATGACCAAAAGGAGTGGGTGAAAACTAGAGAGCCAAAGGCACAAACAGGTCTAGATGTTTGCAAGGGCTGGTAAGGTTTGCCATCTGCCCTGACAATAAAGGTCACAGAACGAGTGGTAGGCCCCCAGAACTCCTTGAGGATGGAATGTGTAGCCAGGTGTCTAGGAGGAAGGATACAAGCCTCTGGAGTTACCCTGGGTTCCTGTGGAGTGATGATAGTGGTCGGGTGATGGGAACCTGGGCCTCGTCAGTCCTCTGCAGCCAGTCCTAAGAGTTGGAAAGGGGAACCAGATGGCTGGAGGCCTCTATGGGCTGGGGACAATCAGGGCCCAGTGTCCCTTCTGATGGCATTTAGGACAAGGACCTGGAGGCTTCCAAGGCTTAGGACAAGTATGAGCCAGTGACCTGTCTGACCACATTTAAAACAGGTCCAGGTGGTCCCGAGGGACACTTTCACAGGCCAGTGGAATCAAGGACAGATGCTGAGGCCGGCCAGATGGCTTGAGAGAGCATCTGATATTTCTGCTTCTGGTCCTTCTCATCTCTCCTGTTACACACCTTAAAGGTTACTCCCAAAACCTGAGCTTAAGGAGTTAGGGGCCCCCTCTCAAGGCTCCTTAGTTTGGCCTTAATATCAGGAAACTCTGGGAGTAAAGTAGGTCCTTAGTAGTGGTCTCCCATCTGGAGTCTCAGGGTCTGGATTAGTATATTGCAATAAAGCCTTGGTCAGGGGTCTAAAAATGCTGAAGGTTTTCATTCTTATCTTGAAAGATTTCCTGGAGCCTTTCATAATTGATAGCCCTATGGGCTGTCTTTCTAAGTCAGTGCCAACTGGATGGCAGGGGAGGTCTGATGTACCTCATCAGCATAATTTCTAGCTGGCTCCCAAACTCACCTGTGTTTCTTGGGCAGGAGGGTGTTAGACAAGGTCATATGGGCATATATATGGTGGTGTGGTGGGATTTGAAGTATAGGATCTAAGCTACTTTTCTATCTGTGAAAGATCTGACAAAGAAAGGCACATTGGACCCGGATTACACCATGTACCCCAGTCACCTTGTGTAGAGGATACAGAGATGCAGGTTGGGCAGTGGCAGCCTATGAGTGTATGGCAGGAGGAGAGAAGGGCAGAGGGGTGTGGGGACAGTTGCTGCAGAGGCTTCATTAGAAAGAGAATTGTGGTATGGCAGGGGCTCATCCGCTGGGTCAAAGGAGAGAGACCTGGGGAGGGTCTTCTGTCTCTTTGGAAGCAGGCGAAGGGGAGATGAGAGCTAAGAGGACTTGTGTGGGAGAGCAGGAGTTGCAGAGAGAGGGCTTAGAAAGTAGGGAGGAGAAAACCTGAACGTATGATATCTCTTTCTATTTTCCCGATTGCTCGCAATAGTTAAAAAGATCTCTGATAATATTGGGATCTAGAGTGCCATTAAGCAGCCATTTAGAGTAGTTATCCAAAGGATATTGAGGCCAGATTTGCACAACTGGGTAAGTTTTTAGGGGTTTAGGTCCATGGTGAGAGAGAGAGAGGCCCAAGGTTAGCCAGCAGGCAGCGTAGGGGACTATGAAAGGGAATGGATGAGGAGCCACCCATGGTGAAAATGAGGAGGTGAGTTTGGAGGTGGGGCATACCCAAGTCTGTAGTGTCACCTAGTCAAAAGGACAGTTATGCTTGGGATCGTCACCAATGCTGACGTTGGGGAAGAAGCCCACAGAGGCACTTGGGTACCCAGCTGGGATTGCATAGTAGGAGCAGAAGTCCATAGAGATTAACCCACAGCTGAGAGGTCATCTCACCAGGAACAACTCCCAATCATCCTTGGTGTTTTTTTCCTCAAAAGCCAGGACCCAAACAAAAGACTACCTATAGACTTGGTCAACAGTAGGGATCATAGCTGTGAAAGCTGTGGCTGAGGGTGCCCCCAACCACCCAGTAACCCTGGGAGTGCTAGATGATCAATGGTCACTTTCCAGGACCTGTAGGTCATTTAGGTTGACCGGAGACATGGGTCTTTCCTGAAATGTCTGATGGTGTGCAGAGAGGGTGTTTGGCAGAATAGAGGGCCTGGCCCCATGATGGAATCCAGTTCGGGGCCCAAGGATGCTTAGTGACCCTCAAAGAGGGGAGCAGGCACTCTGGGGAACCTGATCCCGGGTTTCAGCACCAATGAAAGGAAAGTGAGGAACTGGTAGACGGGAGAGCAATATATGAAAGATGGAGACCAGACAGAGATACATATGTGAGTTTGTTTGTCAGAGCTGATAAATAAAGGCCATCTCTCCATAGAAGGAGAGAGGCAACACAGGCTTGGATTTCAAGACTTTTCTTGGAGAGGCTCAGGGATTAGAGCCAGGTGGGTCCTAATGTGGACAGTTATGGATGGGGTTGGTACGCCCTTGGGCGGGAAAGAATGTGGGGTGGTGAAGGGTTGGGTTGGTATGAGGAAGCCAGAAAAATGGTGACTGTCCCTTAGGATGGCCGCCCAGATGTCTGGGGAAGTGACCGTTGATTGTCCACTATAACAAGGACCTTACAGTGATCATTGTCGTAAATCTAATTTTTAAGCAAAAACCCTTAAAATTAGCCTTTATTCTTTTCCCTAATGCTAGTTCTGTTCCCTATTACTAGTATTAACTAGTTTGTCACCAGGTCCAAATAAGCTTTATCTTTAATTTGTCCTTTCCTGTGCATCTCATTTTCCTAAGCCAAGAGAAGACCTTAATTCTCTTTCCATGATTAGACTATTACAGAAGTCTCCAAACTGGCTTTCATGCCTGTAATTTTCCTCTTACTCCTACTGGTGACTCCTGTAGAATATCTGTTACTTAAAGCTTTCTGCAAAGTAAATATTAGTTCTTCCTGCAGATTACATTCACCATCTTTCTGCACTTTCTCTAGCTGCCCTCTGAGCTTACACTACTGCTGCCATATCCAGACGTGTCTTGTGCTTTCATGCCTCTTGCCATTGCTTATGCAGCTCTAGCCACAGCTTTCCCTTTGCCTGTTTATTCCAAGTCTAACTTAAGTTTCTTCTCTTTCCCAAAGCCCTCTCTAACTCCCCTTGGGCCTCTTGACTGAAGACTATTATTTCATCAGGTTTTTTGACATCTTATTTGTCATACCTGTAACATTATGTTTAGTTAGTCATTTTGCCCTTGGATTTGTTTTGTTTGCAGTGCCAGGGATTGAACCCCAAACCCTGCATATGTTAGGCAGTTCCTCAATCACTGAGCTACACCTACAACCACTTTTTTTAAAATTTTGAGATAGGGTCTCACTAAGTTGCCCTAGCCTTTAACTTGTGATTCTTCTGCCTCAGCCTCCCTATTAACTAGGATTATAAGAGTGAGCTACCTGCCCCACTACATTACTACCCTTGGTTTTTAAACTAAACGTTTATCAGAGCCAAATAAGGAATAGAATGTAGTCTGTGATAGTGGTCTTGAGGTAGTTTTAAGACTTCAGTATATTATATGGTAGTGTAAATATTTAGTTTCCTCATAGAACCTTCTGTTTCTTCTACAGACAGCCGCTCTACTGTATTAAGGAAACAAGATAGTGGTGAAGCTCTGGTAAGCTACTTGATCACTTTAAATCATATGTTCTAATTTGCATTAGCCAAAGGAGAAGAGGAATAACGAGGCCAGTATTTGCTTACATCACAGGTAGCATTTCAGAACCAAATTGAGAGGATTTCTGAATATGTATTCCATTTCATTAGAAAGTTATTTCCACTCATCCTCTTAGGAATGGGGCATTCCTCAGCAAACTCTGAGGCTTACGTTAAATACTTTCCATAAAGTTTTACAACTAATAAATGTTAATATTAGAAGGAGAAAAGGAAAAGTTCTTTAATTGAGAAAAAATTGTGGTATTTTTGTGCTGAAGGAAAATAAAGGGACTTTGTTTCACTTAGCTCCAACATGAGTTTAACTTAAGAGTAATTCAAGGGTTGTTTTCCTTGACAACTTGTGGTTATCTTTTATTCTTTCTGGCAGGCCAGAAATTCTTCATTTGAGGAACATGATTAAATAATGAAAAGGATAGCACTGTGGCAGTTTTCAAAGAGAAAGATACTTGTTTATCAGTTTTCAGGATCAAATATATGGAATTCTGTCTTACTCTGCTCTATCAGATTTGGCCCTGCTAAGTACGGAAGTACAGCTAACATACCCATATAGAGAAATTAATACTGCTCCTTTCACTCTTTGTGCCCCATTATTTGGCTGGGTGTGGAACATTTATTTGCTTAGTGAAAGGGATATCATTAAATGCTATTATAGCACATAATCAGAATTACTGAAAAGTTTAGTTATTTAGAATAACATAAGCCCTGTTGAAAATGAGATTAAAATATTAGGACAATTTAATTTTAATCATAACATTTGGCATTATTAAGCCTTTTCTTCTTTTTTACTCTAAGCCATAGCACTTGGGCTGATACACAACATTTTATATACATATAAGTGATGATTAGTCTGTGAAACTTAATGTGGTTTGTTTATGTTGACCTACATAATGCTGTTATTTGAGTGTTTATTGTTTTGTTTTGTTCCCCCGCCCCCATTTTTCAGTTTAGTTCTACCAAGGTTAAAAACAAAGGCAAGAAAAAGAAGCCAAAAGACACAAAGGTATGGAATATTTTCTGAATCAATTCCTGCCCAGACTCTCAAAAATGGATATATAAGTTAGAAATAAGCAATTCTTGCAGTATTTTGAAACATTTTGTAGAGAAAGACTTTCAAGGGTTTAGTCTATTTTGGCAGTCTTCTACATTTTGAGGAAATTTAAGGTTCATGTTGCACATAAATAACTCTTGAAAGAAACTCTTAATCTTTATAGTTATTTATATTTTCTAGATATTTCTGAGTAAAAATATAATGTAGTACTCTATTATGGATAGCCATAGGGTAGAGTTCCTGTCTTGGTTCTACCAATTATTTTCTGTGACCTTGAGCAAGTTATTTGACTTTCCTGTGCCTGTTATAATAACCTTTGCTTATTGGGTAGTAAGTCTTTAATAATTATTTATTATTATTTCTGTGCTGAATTTTAGGGAGAGATAAGAATATATAAGATATTGGTTTCTATATCTCATATAAGAGCAGATAAGATATTGGTTTCTAGTATTCAAAAGCTCTTGTTGGAATTATTTATTTAAATATTTATTATCTAAAATATTCAAATAAGAATGATGAATTCTAGTCATCATATCAGTCTTAGAATTGATGGGAACTTTTCCTTTTCACCTAAGGCTCTATTCTCATTATTTCAGCATCATAGTACATTCCTCTTGGTTTCAGCATGTCTTGGGGGCAAAAGAGGAACAGGGATAGAGAGAATGAGCAAGTGTTAGAGGAGGATGCAGGCAGCTTGGAATTCCAGTATAAGCTTCCTTGTACCTTTGACCATGTGTCTTTAATTAATATGGAAATTTAAGTGAATTTTAACATTTTTGGAGCACTGGAAACTATCCCAAATGTTAATTTAAATTTATTTCTGGCCATTGAAACTTATATTACTATGTGTTCCTATTTATAAGAAAATTTGGATAGGTTTTACATATTGTTTTAAATATTAAAAATAGGTTTTAAATATTATATAAATGTTTATAAATTTTAATGATAATGTTTTTCTTTCATAGACTTTTAAATTAGATGTCATTGTCATTTTTTTTTTCTTTTAAACCAACCAATGTTAGTTGGGTCTGGAACAACTACAGTAACACCAAATAATGAGACTATCAGTTCAGGTGAAGATTATAAGTAAGTATGATTGTTAAAATTTTTGCCTCATTATACCTCACATGCTTTTCACTTGATAAGGCATGTTAATTTAATGTACTCTACACTTGTGTTTTATTTCCCTTTCATTTTTAAAGATTTACATATTGACAACCTGATATAATATATCTCAATTGAATTAATAGCATGGCTTGTCATTAAGAATTCATTATGAGTTAAAGTCTCAGGAATGGTGATTTATTCATTAAGCATATATTGAGGACACACTGTGTTCAGGGCACTATGAGAAATCCCTAGAAAAATGTCTAGAAAATGTTCTTTAAAGTATTCAGTAAAGAGAATGTTCTATTGATAATTAACTAATGCTACTATAATAGGAGAAAGAAGCTATTTTGGAAGCTATATATGATGTTATGGTTTAACTTTATATGATTTTTCATGCCTCTCATTGCTGAAACTATGTTTTAAAGAAACTGATAATACCAAACAAAGAAGCTCACATTTCTTAGGGAGTTTAAGAACAGTTAAAATTTGGGCTGAGGTTGTGGCTCAGTGGTAGAATACTTGCCTCAAATTTGTGAGGCACAGGGTTCAATCCTCAGCACCACATAAAAATAAATAAAGGTATTGTGTCTATCTACAATGAAAAAAAAATATTTTAAAAAGAGAAGAAGAAGAACAGGGGCTGGGGATATAGGCCAGTTGGTACAGTGCTTGCCTTGCATGCACAAGGTCCTGGGTTTGATCCCTAGCACCCCCCCCAAAAAAAAAAAAACAGTTAAAATTTGCACTCATTGGGGCTGGGGATGTGGCTCAAGCAGTAACACGCTTGCCTGGCATGCATGGGGTGCTTGATTCGATCCTCAGCACCACATAA
Organism: Urocitellus parryii; assembly: GCF_045843805.1. Taxonomy (NCBI): domain Eukaryota; kingdom Metazoa; phylum Chordata; class Mammalia; order Rodentia; family Sciuridae; genus Urocitellus; species Urocitellus parryii. The sequence goes on from NW_027553327.1 coordinate 1,679,536, forward strand.
AAAATAAAATAAAGATTTTGTGTCCACTGAAAACTAAAACATAAATATTAAAAAATTCTCTCTCTCTCTCTCTCTCTCTCTCTCTCTCTCTCTCTCTCTCTCTCTTAAAAAATTGCACTCATTTTCATGAATTCTCTAAGTAGAGGAATTAAGATCCAGTCTTTGTCCATTTGGGCTGCCAAAACAATATACCATAAACTGAGGGGCTTACAAACAACAGAAATTTACTTTTCACAATTTGGCTTTTCTCAGTTCTTTAGGCTAAGAATTTCAGGATCAAAGAGCTGAGATATCTGTTGTCTCATGAGGGTCTGATTCATAGATGGTACCTTCTCAGTTTTTTCTCATATGATACATGGACAAGTGTTTTAGTCAGCATTTTTGCTGCTGTGACCAAAAGATCTAATAAGAACAATTTTAAAGGAGGAAAAGTTTATTTGGGGTCATGGTTTCAGTGGTCTCAGTCCATTGACATCAGCTTCATTGTTCTGTACCAGAGGCAGCACATCATGGTGGAAGGAGGTGGTAGAGGAAAGCAGTAAGGCTCTCAGACCCCAATCATTTTACCTCAAAACTTTCTTGCATTGTCTCACATGTGAGATTTTGTGGGACACATCATGTCTAAACCATAAAAAACAAGGCAGCTTTCTAAAGATACTTTTGTAAAGGTACAAATCCCATTCATCATGTCTTTGCCCTCATGACCTATGAGTTTTTGGGGAACGCAGACATACAGATCATAATATAACAGTCTTCATTGAAATGAACAAATATGTATGAGGCACTACTCTAAGGTATTTACATATATAAATTAATTTAATCCATTCCTCCACTCTAGGATATAAGTACTGATATTGTGTCCATAGTATAAATAAAGAAACTCAGGCAGTTGTAGTTGAATGACTTGCTCCAGGCACAAGGCTTATATAAATAGCAAAGCCAGTATTTAAACCATACTGTCTGGTTTAGGTCCCACACTCAATCTACTGTATCTTTTGAAATACAGTATTCTGTATTTCAAAAATAAAATAAAATCTCATTTTCTTTTTTAAAAATATTTATTTATTTATTTTTAATTATAGGTGGATACAGTGTCTTTATTTTTTACTTTATGTGGTGCTGAGGATCAAACCCAGTGCTAGGCGAGCAACCTACCTCTGAGCCACAACCCCAGCCATCATATTCTTATTAAAAAAAAATCTTTTTTATTAGTACTTTTTATCAGTCTCAATATCACTTAAATTAATAGCAATTATAAGATCTTCATGTGTCTCTCAACCCTTTAACAAGTTACAATTAATAAAATATTGATTTTTTTTTTAAACTGGAGCTGCGGGAAAATGTGCTTGGTTTAAGGCTAAATTAAAAGTACTTACTTAGAATGTCAGATATAATGTTTCTTGACTATAATTATGAAGGGTATCTTTACCACACTAAGCTCTCTGGTAGTACTTTCCTTCCACATAAAATCAAGTCGTATGTTTGTTACCATCATGTTGTTTTTTTCCATTAAATGTTCATCTAGCCTATCCAAAAGTTTATTAATTAACAAAATTATTTTTTTAATCAGAAGACGAAATTCAGATTCTGCAGGCCCATTTGCTGTGCCTAACCATCTTCGGCAAGATGTAGAAGAATTTGAAGCTCTCTATGACCAGCACAGTAATGAATATGTTGTCCGAAATAAGAAAATATGGGATATTAACCCAAAACAAAAATGCTCAACTCTGTATGAGTAAGTAGATTAATATTCCTACAACTATTATTCCTTATACTAAGACTGCCAATTAAAAATCAAAAGTCATTTTTTTTTACAGTACTCATTTATTGGTTCACAATCTCTGGGGAAGAATATTCTGAGAACTTTTGCCACATATTACATGTAGTTAATTGAGGATTTTTAATTATTAAATTTAGGGTCATACTAATCTTTGGTTTTGACAGTTTGAGCTGCTAATATAGATACTTCTAAAATTGTTCTGGTATGTCTCGATAGAAACGACAAACAAAGCTTTCAGCTATAATATTTTTATCATGAATTTCTAGGTATTCATTTGACAGAATAATATGATTATTTGGTCTCATTGTTCTTATGTTGAAGAATGCAGTGGCTTGGCATCTCCAAATGCAGCAACTCAATTGGCATCTCAATTATGTAGCTTGGTGAAGTATTACCCTTTTTATTGGGGGAAAGAATACTAGGATGCTCTTAGTGCTTCAGCTTGGATTATAATTGTTCAGCTGTGTTAATAGTACAAATACAGAATCCTGTCTTCTATTAGAGACTGGACTTCCTGAAAATGATGTAAAAGAGAAACATACTTTCCTTTTTTTAAAAAAATATTTTTTAGTTGTTGATAGACTTTTATTTTATTTATTTATATGTGGTGCTGAGAATCGAATCCAGCACCTCACATATCTCAGGCAAGTGCAGTATTGCTGAGTCACACCCTCAGCCCCAACATACTTTCCTTTTTAAGTGACTGGGTGTGAGTTACTTTAGGATTGAAAATATGAATGCAAAATTTAACAATTGAAGTTTGAGTAGGGTGAATAAAATCTAGGGAACCGCTTACCATTCTGAGATTGGCATTAATAAGCAGTACACAAGGCTTTGTTTAAGAAATTGAGGGTTAGGATCTCTATTAAGAAATTAATTTTAAAACTAACTATTTTCCTGAAAATTCTGTCACTCATTCATAGTATGGTCATTTCTTCTTTTTTCTTCAACTCATTATTGCCATTCAGTCTAGTTAAAATTGGGTTTCGTTTTTGTGATTGTTATGCTGTGGACATCCAAGATTTCAGTCGTGATAAGGCTGTTGTGTCTATATTATCATGGCAGGGTGCTTCTAAGAATTATAACATTTTTATTACCTTTATTTTATGTAATTTATATAATTGTAAGTTTGTTGTACTTTTTTTTTTGGTACTGAGGATTTAACACAGGGGTACTTTACCAGTGAGCCACATCCTCAGCCCTTTTTATTTTTTATTTTGAGACAGGATTTCACTTAGTTGGTGAGGGCCTCACTTAGTTGCTGAGATTAGTCTTAAACTTGGGATCCTCCTGCCTCAGCCTCCCAAGTCACCTGGATTCCAGGCTTGTGCCATAGCATCTAGCTTATTGTGATCTTTTAAAAAAAGATTTATTAAAGTGTCCCTTACATATATAAAAGGCATCTTTTTTAGTGTGCAGCTTTATGAGTTTTGACAAACACACATGCTAAACACTACTACTGTTAAGCTAATGAGATGAAGTATAATATATGAATATGGTATGACCAAGAGTAGTTTATTCTCATTTAAAATCAAAAATGGATTTTTATCCAACCTTTCTTGAAAAGAATAAAAAATTGTTAAACCTTTCTTTGACATTAATATCATTTTCAAAGCCTTCAATTCTCATAAGACAAACAGTAACTTTTTTGTACTGCTTTAAACACTAACTGGCTTAAGTCCAAATAGTAGTTTAATTTTCTTAAGGTAATCTCAGTAGATTTCATTTAAATAGAGGATAAAAATTTATAACCTATTATTTATTACCTGAAAATTTATTTATCATGTTGAATATTAAAACTTCTAAATGATAAACCAAAGCAATACAAATAAAAAAATAGCTGGCCAGGATTATATGCTTATAATCCTAGCTACTTGAGAAATTGAGACATGAGGATTGCAAGTTTGAGGCCAGTGGGGGCAACTTAGAGAGACTTTGTCTCAAAATAGAAAGAACTAGGGATGTAGCTCAGTGGTAGGGTGCTTGCCTCACCTGTGTGAAACCCTACATTCATTTCCTAGTACCACATGCACAAATAACCATGACACAATTTTAGACAAAATTTAAAAAACATTTCTGAGTGACTTAAACATAAGCCTAGCAATCTCAACATTATTCTAGATTTGTATTGGTTATTCATCTTTTATATAGTCTTAGATATGTACAAAAAATTTTTTTTTGAAACTCAAAATGAAGAGTGAATCTTACTTCTTTAATATCAAACCTGTACTTGTTTCTTTCCTGCATAAATATTCAATTCTGAGTTGAACTTGAGAGTTAAGCAAATATGGATTTCATTTTCAGCTAAAGTGCAGTTTTTTTTTCTTACCCATGCATATAGGAAGTTGAAAACTGCAACAAAATATTCATTGCTTTTCCATGAATATTAGGGCATCCTTATTTCACAGAATTTCAGAATATATTTAGGGTTAAGCAGTAAATACCACCAAAGTGTGCAGTTAGACTCTGGCTCTCCGAGCACTTCCTTTCTCTCAAAGTCTCAAATTCTCAGACTGAGCCGAACAGTCAGAGCCAGAGTCCCTCATCCAGTCGTGTACTTATATTGAAAGGAAAGGAAAATACCATTCAATGTTATCTGGTAGTTCTAGCTGTTTTTCAATAGTTTTAACGCTTGTTAATATTCTATTACTCTCAAGCAGTTTTGGAAACATTTTAAGATTTCTTTTTTATAATTTGTTTCTTGTTTGTTTGTAGTACTGGGGATTGAAGTCAGGGGTGATCTACCACCTAGCTACATCCCCAGCTCTTTGATTTATTATTTTTTTTTATTTTGAAACAGGGTTTTGCTAAGTTGCCCAGGCTGGCCTCTCCTGCCTTAACTTGCCAAGTTGTTGGGATTACAGGCATGCACCACTATGTCTGGCTCAGTTTTTTTGTTTGTTTCTTTTGTTTTTTAATCCATGAATCTTGTCACTTGAAGTCAAAAGGTTTTCTCCAGAGCTTTGCAGAAATTGGTTCATAGGAAATGTCTATTGAGTAGGCTCTTCATCAAGGCTCTAAGCAACATCTGGCCTGCTTTTTCTTGAAAGTGCTCTGGCCACTCAAATTTTTAACCCAACACCTGTAGTAACTCTTCCTTACATGCTAAATGGCATCTGTGTATGAATCATATACCCACTGATTCATCTTAGGTTTTGTGAGAGTATTTATTATTTTTTTCCAGATATAATGGTGACACTTAATAATTCAGCCATTATCCAAATCACATATTTCTGAACACAGAAAATATTTCTAGTACCAGTCAATAAAGAAAATAAAAACAAGAATATACTCATATAACCTATATACAAACAACTTTAATAAAGTATAATTTTTGACAGACCTAGAAATATTATTGTTTGAATGCTAATGACCCCTAAGATTTTCATCAAACTTTTAATATAATTTCAAAGTGAACAAACTTCTTATGATTTTACTCTTTATCTTGAAAGGTTGGAGCAGTTCCTCAACTACTAATCAGTTACCAACCAAAAGAAATTGTGCATGTGTTTTCATATTTTCACACAATTTGTATGTGTGTACAAATTGCAGATGTGCAGTACAAATTGCAAAATTTTTCTCTTGCTAGATTTTTAAGACTCATTTCATGTTTTGTGCCATCTACAAAATGTTATGACCAAATAATGATTTGACAATACCATTATTTTAAGTTATGTTAAAATTATCCCAAAATAATAGAAAATATTATTTTTTTATATCCTTTTTATTGGATTTTAAAATTACAAAGAAATGTGCACTTAAAAATGTGTGTGACAGACTTTGAGTTGGTAGTATCAAACATCTGAATTTAATTACAAGTATGATAACTCTAAAACAAAGAAGACATAAATATATAATAACACACATATGATAATGCTTAGTTTACATTTTAGATATCGTTCATCTCTGTCCTAAAAGTATGGACAATAAATTTTGTACTCCTTATTCATGACATTTAATTCACCAAGCACCAAGGCAAAATGAAGACTGACTCACCTCTTATTGAAGTAAATGCCTGTGACAAACATTTGTACGATATCATGTAAAAAGCAAATTCAAATCAGTGTTTTAAAAAAATATAATCTTTGGTAATTTTCCTCTTTTAATATTCTGACCTAGACAATAATGTACTATTTTGGAACAAAGACTGTCATGCCATTTCCAATTTTGGACTAGAAATTGTCCTTATGGTATGATATGAGATATAAATAATAGAAATTTTTAAAAAGCAAAAATAAAAAGTTGAAAGAAAAGAATGACTTCCTCTTCTGCATGTGAGGACAGGGTCTTAAGGATCCCACTGACCTTCATATCCATGTCACTCCAGACTCATCCTCAGGCTGGTGGTCCTTTCATTGTCTGATTCTCCATGATCTCTATGACTACACAGAGACTATTGAATGTGAGGCCATCCTACTTGATACTTAGACCTTCATTTCTCTCAGCATCTTCTTGGAACAAAGAAGTTATGGGTGGGGGGTGGGGGCTTCAGATGCTCTCCCATTGTTTTTCTGTACCTGTTGCAGGTAGAGTGGTGCTTCATTGCTTGGTCTGTGTCAGTGCTGTGGGGTGCCCAGCAGAGGAAGAGGCCTTACTTGCACAATTCCCTTTCCTCTCCACAGTCGCAGTGGCTGTAACATTCTTGGGTAGGTCAGACGCTTTTACACAGTTTTTAAAACATTCTTGAGCAAACTTGTCTATGTTTAACAAACAGCCATTTGGGGGATCCATAGCTACCTTCATAAATTGTTTTCCACAGATGAAGCACAATGAAATAGAGCAACTTGAGTTTTTACCCAAGTACCACTTGTTAATAAACAGTTTCCATCAACAAGATGGACTTTTTGGTATCCCCTATAACAGTAGTGTGGTAAAATGGTTCCAAACCTTCTAATTCATTGTCATTAGTTTATCAGAGTTGTCTTTAGGTTTAGGCTTAGAATCTTCCTCTCGCAGAAAATCACACTGAATTGAGTAATTCCTTCCAACTCTTTTTGACACCAGTGAGAGCATGCTTGCTCTGGTTGGTGCATAAGAGGTGGTTGGGGGCAGATAAGTCAGAAAAAGATGTGCTTTCTGTGTTCAGTACAACTTGGGGCTCACCAGCTACTAGTGGCTTCCTTTGTCTTGCAGTAAAAACTGAAAGTGGAATTAACCAAATGAACACAGTCCTGCTGCTCAGTGTTATATGTGTTAAAGACCTATCATATTGCTATCTGGGCTACTCAGTCTCTGTCCATTCCTGTGAATGTGCATTGTCCAGTGTACAAAGTTCAAATGTTACTCTTTTTTTAATCACTCCCTTACTTGGAGTTCTTAGTGACAGCTCAATAACATCCCTGGGATGTTATTGAAAACTTGGTTTGGACAGCTGTAGCCATTTAGAGTTTTCCATATTTAAAAGTATGAGGCACAAATAGTGGCCTCACAAAAATGTCTATATTCTAATCCTGGGAACCTGTGACTGTTATGTTTACATGGCAAAAGGAACTTTGCAGAAGCTTGAGATGGGGAGGTTCTCCTGCAGTTCCTTCTAAGGCTTTAGGGACAATTAAAATAAAGATGTTAAAATGGGACATGATGGTTAAAAGCATGGACTCTGTAGCCAAACTGCTGTGTGATTATGGATAATTTGTTTTTCTATGCCTCACTTTTCACCTCTGAAAAATAGAACAAAACTATTGTTGTGAGGATTAGATGCGAGGATAAGGATAGTATGTGGCACATCACAAATACTCACAAGTGTTAGCTATTTCTTATTTACATAGCAATTCCATGTGGAAGAACATTTCTTCTGATCTTTGCTCTAGATCTGAGAGCAGATGATCTAGCTGGAATAGCACAGTTTACACTGAATTGTGTGTAGTGATTTCTTTCTTATCCTTGTTAGTCTTCGAATTTTATGAATGTAGTTGACTTGTTCTCATATTACACTATGTAATTGGATATGTTAATTCTTCACTTAGAAATCTTCCTTTTAATGCATTGGCTCAATTTACAACTATCATGGTTTTATCTTTGATGCAGAAACATGCACCCTTTTTCATCTAACCTGGGAGCTATAGATGGTATGGTATTATTTTAGTATTTGATCTTCTTTTATGTTTATTATTTCTTCACTCAATGATTTAGATTTTCTAGCCATTTGTTTACTAGAGAATGATAACCTCTAGAACTGGAAATTCAGTCATTCATTCAATAAAATATTTCTTCAACAAAGATTCCTTGTGCATACTACAAAAGGAACAGTTCCCACACCTTTCAGGATGCTTATTGTGTAGTCAGCAAGACAGAGCCAAAAGCACATGATTATGATTAGAGATGTGCACCAGTGTCATAGGTTGGCAAAAAGAAGGGCTGAGGGAGTTCAATAAATCTAGACAGATTTAGGACTCACTGAGTATGTAGGAGTTGACCATGCAGAGAGAGAGAGCACATCATAGACCATTCTGAAACACCTTAAATAGGCACCTTTCTATGTAATCTATGATCTTAATTACAGTCAGCTTCTTTCATCATGAAGCACAAGGTTTCACATTCTACCTTGAATTAAAAAAGAAATTCAGAATTGAAATCACTGCCTTCATATTAAATTATTCGAAGCATAATTATTACATTAAACCTTACTGTGTAGTCTCAGGCAAAAAGATTGTTGGTAAGGAATGTAGCATCAGCCTTACTATTTCAACTCTAAGATCTAGATGATGACAGGTTATACAATTGACTCACCCCAAAGTAACAACAAGTTTAATATCAACTTGGAAAAAAATAATCTTAACATCAAAAAGACTTTGAAAGTTGTAAAGCAATCATCTTTTGACTGTCAAAAAAAGTAGTAAATTGGGCTGGGGATGTGGCTCAAGCGGTAGCGTGCTTGCCTGGCATGCGTGCAGCCCGGGTTCGATCCTCAGCACCACATACCAACAAAGATGTTGTGTCCGCCGACAACTAAAAAATAAATATTAAAAATTCTCTCTCTCTCTCTCTCTCTCTCTCTCTCTCTCTCTCTGCTCTCTCACTCTCTCTCTCCTCTCTCACTCTCTCTTAAAAAAAAGTAGTAAAGAGGTAAGACATAAAAGAGGTAACATTCTTGGGGGTTTTTTGGGGTGGGGTGGGGTGGGTTCTTTTTTTGTCTTTTTTGGAACTGGAGGTCGAATCCAGGATTTTGCAAATGCAAGGCAGACACTTTGCCACTGAGCTACATCCTAACCCAACATTCTTAATATATAAAGAAAAATTTTAATTATAATAACCAAAGCAGAATACATGAGAGGAACAGACAACATGAGCGAGTGCGCACACGTGCACATACACACACACACACACACACACATACACACACACACATTTAAAAATACCTGTTAAACATATAAAAAGATACTCAACTTTATTTTTAATAAAAAACATAAATTAAAGCTACTGTTGGTGAGTCTTAGGGGAAATAGGTACTTATTAATCACTGATGGGAATAGAAAAATGGTACAGTTCCTTTGGAGGGGAATTGAGCATTCTCTAACAACATATAAGTACATATTTTTTCCTTAGCAATCCCATTCCTGAGAATTTACTCTGAAGATGCACCCGTAAAATACAGGAAAAAGAGGGGGAAACACTTGCATGTACACCAGATTCTCTGTTGAGGTGTTTTTTATAATGATAAAAAGTTAGAAATAATGTAATTGCCATATGAAGATTGACTGAATAAACTATGATACATAGGATGCTGTAGAAAATAAATCAGAAAATCTCCATGAACTAATGAGTGATTTTTCAAAATATATTATTAGCAGAATTTATCAAGATAGTTCACATTAGCAGATTAAGGGGAAAGATTTCTTAATGTTGTCAACAATGCAGAAAAAGTTTTCAGTTAAGTTTGAAATACAGCCTTGATTTTAAACAATTCTTGACAAAGAATTTGAACAAAACAAGAGTGTCTATTACTTCTTTTCATCAGCATTGTTTTTGAAGCCCTAGCTACTGCACTAGGACAAGAAAAATGAAATATAAAAGGGGAGATGTTCTTTATTTGCATATTTATGAATATATAGAGAATATGCAAAAAACCTATTCATAACTCATTAATAAGATAATGCAGTTCCTGGATATAAAATCTGTACAGACAAATCAATTCTATCTCAAACAAGTAATAGTTGCTTAGAAAATGAACTATTATAATATTTATAGTAGTATTAAATAATATCAAGGACCTTATTATAAATTCCACAAAAGAAATATAAGAATTTTATGTAGAAAATAAACCTTTGTTGAAAGAAGTAAAAGAATATCAAAAGGAAAAGGAAACTGGAACAATCTTGAAATTAGGGAAAAAGAAGGAAGAGTGACTTAATAATTGTTATGGTTGGTGAGATGTTGAATTGTACATTCTCTTTTACTTTTTTCATTTCTCTCGATTGAATTGTTTATGAGAATGCATTTTATAAAAACAGTGAAGTCATTATTCTTTTTTTCATTTGTTCATAATAGTTATTCTTGACATTAGATTTATTTGGACTAATTATAAATGCATGGAATATAATTTGCTCCAATTCAGTCCCTTCACCCTCCCTATCCTCACTCCCACTGTTCCCTTTCATACACTTTACTGATCTATTTACATTTTTTAAAATTAGTATTTTATAGATATTCAAAATGATGAGTTTCATTATAGTATATTCACATATGTGCATTGGAAAGTTAGTTTGGGTTTATTCCACAGTTTTTCCCTACCAACTTCCCATTCCCTTCTTTTTCTTTTATTGATTTTATTTTTTTAAATACATGACAATGGAGTCTATTACAATTCTTATTACACATATAGAGCACAACTTTTTATATCTTTGTATAAAGTATGTTCATGCCAATTCACGTTACACATGTACTTGTTTTTTTTTACATTACAATTCTTATTACGAATATATACCACAATTTTTCATATCTCTGTTTGTATATAAAGTAGGTTGACACCCAATTTGTGTCTTCAGACATGTACTTTGGATAATGATGTCCATCACATTCATTCCACATTCATTAGGAGGCTAATCCCCTGCCTCTTCCCTTTCCCTCACTCCCCTCTTCCCTATCTAGAATCCATCTATTCATCCCATGTTCCTCCTCCTTACCCTATTATGAGTCAGCCTCCTTATATCAGAGAAAACATTTGGCATTTGTTTTTTGGGGATTGGCTAACTTCACTTAGCGTTATCTTTTCCAACTCCATCCATTTACCTGCAAATGCCATGATTTTATTCTCTTTTAAAAAAATTCATTGAGTATATATATATGCCACATTTTTTAAAATCCATTCATCCACTGAAGGGCATGTAGGTTGGCTCCACAGTTTAGCTATTGTGAATTGTGCTGCTATAAACATTGATGTGGCTGTGTCCCTGTAGTATGTTGTTTTTAAATCCTTTGGGTATAGTCCAAGGAGAGGAATAGCTCAGTCAAATGGTGGTTCCATTCCCAGATTACCAAAGAATCTCCATACTGCTTTCCAGATTGGCTGCACCAATTTGCAGTCCCACCAGCAATGTATGAGTGTGCCTTTTTCCCCACATCCTTGCCAACACTTATTGTTGTTGTCTTCATAATAGCTGCCATTCTGACTGGAGCTGTATCTTAGTTTTGATTTACATTTCTCTGATTGCTAGAGATGTTGAAATTTTTTTCATATATTTGTTGATTGATTGTATATCCTCTTCTGAGAAGTGTTTGTTCAAGTCCTTGGCCCATTTTTTGATTGGGTTACTTGTTTTTTCAGTGCTTAGCTTTTTGAGTTCTTTATAAACCCTAGAGAGTAGTGCTCTATCTGATGTGTGCGGGGTAAAGATTTTCTCCCAGAATTTAGGCTCCCTGTTCACCTCACGGATTGTTTCTTTTGCTGAGAAAAAACTTTTTAGTTTGAATCCATCCCATTTATTGATTCCTGGTTTTAATTCTTGTGCCATAGGAGTCTTATTAAGGAAGTTGGGGCCTAACCCACATGATGAAGATTAGGGCCTACTTTTTTCTTCTGTTAGATGCAGAGTCTCTGGCTTAATCCCTAGGTCCTTGATCCATTTTGAGTTAAGTTTTGTGCATGGTGAGAGTTATGAGTTTAATTTCATTTTGTTGCATATAGATTTCCAGTTTTCCCAGCAACATTTGTTGAAAATGCTATCTTTTCTCCAGTGAATGTTTTTGGCACCTTTGTCTAAAATAAGATAATTGTAATTTTGTGGGTTAGTCTCTGTGTCCTCTATTCTGTACCATTTGTCCACCAGTCTGTTTTAGTGCCAATACCATGCTGTTTTTGTTACTATTGCTCTGTAGTATGGTTTAAGGTCTCATATAGCGATACCACCTACTTCACTCTTCCTGCTAAGGATTTCTTTAGCTATTCTTGGTCTCTTATTTTTCCAGATGAATTTCATGATTGCTTTTTCTATTTCTATGAGGAATGCCATTGATATTTTGATTGGAATTGCATTAAATCTATATAGTGCTTTTGGTAGTATGGTCATTTTGATAATATTAATTCTGCCTATCCAAGAGCAAGGTGGATCTTTCCAGAAATAGTAAATGAATTCAGCAAAGGAGCAGGATATAAATCAACACCAATAAATCAAAGGCATTTCTGTATATCAGTGACAAAGCCTCTGAGAAGGAAATGAGGAAAACTACTCCATTCACATTAAACTCAAAAAAAAAGATACTTGAGAATCAACGAAAGAACTCAAAGATCTATACAATGAAAACTACAGAACCCTAAAGAGAAATCAAAGAAGATCTTAGAAGATGGAAAGGTCTACACATTCCCTTCTTAAAGGAGAAAGGGAGGAGGAGGGAGGGAGAGGGGAAAGGTGGGCAGGGTCAGATCAGAATATGATAGCCCAAAATGTGGGGTTTTGGCCAGCTGAGAACTTCTAACAGAAGGAGATTGGAATCCCAAAAACAACCTCAGCAGCAAAGCCTCTGCCCTCCTCCTGCCCTCCTGTTCTTCACCCTTCTCTCCCAAAGCCAGTCATAAAACCTAGAAAGTTCTCTCTCTCTCTCTCTCTCTCTCTCTCTCTCTCTCTCTCTCTCTTTCTCTCTCTCTCTCCCCCCTCTTTTCCTCTCTCCTTCCCTCCCTGTCCCCCTACTCTCCCTTCCCCCCTCCCTTAAAAACCCTCATTCCAGACAGGGCCTGCCTTAGGTCCAGAAGGAAAGAAGGCTATACAGAGAGGCCAAGAAGAATCTGACCAGACAGGGCTTGCTGGGATCCCACCCTGGCAGCCTTTTACCATTAGCTCACACCCCCTTCTCCAGTCATTTCTGCATGGCCATCCATTCTTCATGGAACATAAACATAAAAACAGAAGTTTTCCCTGGATCTGTAGGTCTTTATTTCTTAAAGGTTTTAGGTCAAATAAAGTTCTATTAAATAAATGTTATGATTTTTAAAATGTAAAGATATATACTAGTTCATAAATTAGACGAAGCAGTTTATAAAGATCGACTCTTTCTGAAACTCATCTGAATTTTCATTGCAGTTCCTGGACCTTTTATACAGCTATAGAATTAAGATACTGTATTAATGGTAAGAGGATAAACAGTCCAGTAAGACAGAATAGAAAACTCAGAAAGTGATTGCCACATGATTTATGATTGAGGTGGGACTGCAGATCAGTGGTGGAAAATGTCAGTCTTTTCAATGAGTAGTGCTGAGACAATTGAGTATTTATGTGAAATTGAATGAAATTAAAGCTCCTACTATACACCGTAGACAATAATTCTGTGTGACATATAGAATTAATGTCAATAAAATGCTTTCAAGATAATACCTTTATGATTTTGGAGTGGGGTAAGTTTTCTTAAATATGACATAAAAAGCACTGATTTTAAAGGAAGATATTAAGAAATTTGATATTACTAGCAGTAAGTATTTATCATAACCAGAAGACACCATGGCAGAGAAAAGTTATTCTTAACATTCAAAACTAATACTTGGTGTTAGAAGTTAGCAATGGTTGCTATCTTTTGGAAGAGTGAATTGGACAGGGTGGGGGGAAGGACACTCCCAGGAGGCTGATCATATCTTTCCTAGATCTGATACTAGTTATACAGGTGTATTCACTTTGTGAAAGTTCAGCAAACTATACTAACAATTTGTACATTTTAAAATGTATATGTTCTACTTCAACAAAATGTCTTTATAAAGGAAAACTACTAAGAAGCTATTTGTAAAACATTTGTCCAGCAAAATAATAGAGACCTCCTACAGCTCAATGAGATAGACATCTCAATAAAAAATTGAGCAAAAAAATTGAACACACTTCAGAAAAGAGGAAATCATATATTTGATTTATTCTAAAAGGTGCTCAGCCTTATTAATCTTCAGAGGAATGCAAATTAAAATGATTGATCTCTTTACACCAAAATTGGCTAACATGAAGAATCTGAGTAAACAGTACCTAGTGAGAATGTGGAGCAATGGGAACACTACTGCCCTTGGGCTAGGAATAAAAATTGGCACAATCACCTTGGAAAATGGATTGTCGTTACATAGTAGGTATGGAGGTAACATGCCAGGTGACTTAGTGATTCCTCTGTTTCAGAAATGGGTGCTTATGGGCACCAGAAGATGTTCAGAAGAGTATTAACTATATCCAAATACTTGAAGTAATTCAAATATCTATCAACACAAGAATGTGTAGATAAACTGTAGCATATTTATACAGCCATGTACTACATAATAAAATGAATTTTTCTGCAGAAAAATTCATGTATGATATACATACATGTGAATATGTATGTATATAAATGTATACAGATTCACATTTTTCATAAAATTTCAGAGGTGTTTCTTAACTCTCTAAAATTCATCCCAGATGTCCAGGTACAAGCCCCTCTTCTAAAAGTACCCTCATTTGTCAATCAAAGAAGATGCATAAAAGGTATTATGTATATATTTAATGATATCAGCCTGAGCCCATTTAGGTTTGTTAATGCAACCGTGGAATGCAGTCTCCAGGCTTTCCCATTCTTGCATTTGTCTGTATTGTCTTCATATTTGTTTAAATTAGAAAATAATACATTTTTAACAGCACTGTTGAGGTATAATTTGCATATCATAACATTTCCCTTCTGTAAGTATAAAATTCATTGATTTTTGACACTTCTATAGAGTTTTGCATCTGTCATCACTATACAAGTTCAGAACATTCCCATCACCTCCCAAAATTTCCTCAAGCCACATTTGCCATCAATCAAATGTGTATTTTCAAATGTAGTGTGTTGATTGCTTCATGTATTTCAAACAACTCATCATTAAAAGTAGCATAACACATTGTTGAATAGAAACTTGAAAAACATCAACCAAAATCTTTGTTAAGTGTATTTTGAGGTTCTGTATGCATACTTGATTAAAATCAGCTTATGTGCATCTGTTCTCTATTGGTAGTTTCAAAAAAGGGAACATACTGAACAGTTGATTTCTTCCTTCATATGTTCTTGGTGGGTGAATGTTGTCATGTTGTTCTGGGTGGGTTTTTAGTTTTAAAAATTTTAGTTGGTTTTGGGGAAATTTTTCAGTTATACAATGGCCCTTTTATATGGCAGGCTGTATAGTACTAATTTCTGAGAGAATAAATCATACAAAATAGAATGAAGAATAGAAGTTAGACTATATAGTTAAATTAAAACATAAATATCAAATTGTAAATTTTCTTTATTAGGAGTAACTAAAGAATGTATTGATCAACTCTGATATTAAATGTCTCAGACTTTAGAACAGTATAACAAGTATTTTAAAAAGCTTTTCTTGTCTTTGTTCTACCACTTCATATTAAGATGCTGAGTATAATATAGAAGTACATATGGAATATAAATATTATGTGAGCATATTATACTATTATGTATAATTGGGCTTCCTCAAGTGATGTTTTTAACAAACTTTTATTATACATACTATACACTATTATTATAGAAATTATTATTTCTGCTTAAAGGTGATTGTATGGTTGGGAAATGCAGATATATTATGTGTAAAATTAAATATTTTTCTAAAAAAGTATAACATCAGATGTTCATGAATTTTGGAAATAAAAATACATAATGCCTAGCTAGTTCCTAAGAGGTAGGCTATATCTTCTGTTTGTCAAAGTATTTATTCTGAATTATTGGTAGAGCTAACTTTTATTGAGGTTTCTCTGTTGCCAGGTACTTTATTACCAAGGTTGCCATCAGAACCGGGAATGACATTATTCACTATCAGGATTGAGAAAATTGGCCTGAAAGACTCTGGACAGTGCATCAATCCCTATATTACAGTTAGTGTAAAGGGTAAATAACTGGCAAATTGCATTATGTTTTTTTCTCAAATGGGACAAAGGTTTTGACAGGGAATGGACTTGTATATGTGACAACTTACTTTAATGCATTCTATAATGAGGCAGAATCTAGAAGAGATCATAACAGAACATAGTTCTGAAAGACTTTTTTTATTGGTTGTTCAAAACATTACAAAGCTCTTGACATATCATATTTCATACATTAGATTCAAGTGGGTTATGAACTCCCATTTTTACCCCAAATACAGATTGCAGATTTTTTTAAAATAAGGACTGCAGCCTAAATTCCAAATACCAGAGACTGAAATCTTTTATTATTATTATTATTATTATTATTATTATTATTTTTTAATATTTATTTTTTAGTTTTCGGTGAACACAACATCTTTGTTTGTATGTGGTGCCGAGGATCGAACCCGGGCCACACGCATGCCAGGCAAGCGTGCTACTGCTTGAGCCACATCCCCAGCCCCAAGTTCTGAAAGACTTACAAAAAATATTTCCTACTTATCCACTCACTTTTGCTTTTGAGTTTGTATAGATTTTTGCTCTTCAGATTCCATCTAATGTGCCGACTAAACATACACATTGTCCTTAACAGCAGCTACAGCCTTCAGGATGTCGATTAAAAATAGCACCTCTCACCTTCCATGGGTGTGTAGTTTTCTACACAGAGGCCCTTGTCCTGTTTTCCCATCTCTCCTACTTCAGCCCCTCTTCTTCCTGTGCTACTGAGGTATCTACATAGGTGAGTCCTACAGAGGCAGATGAAAATCAGGGGACAGGGAAGTAGGGTGCGTCCATAACATCCATGCCCTGAATGCAATCCCGTGGGATGATGATGTGATTAAGGAATAAATTATACCATTTTACAGAAATAACTATAGTTAGTACAAAGGGCTTATTTTAACATGTAGTTTTGCACCAAAGGAACAGATCAGTGCTGAAATTAAATGGAGGGACTTTTATCAATTGCAGAAATAAAGTCAGATCCATGGGTTCATTAGTGCTAATTAAAAGAAAAATATGACCACAAAGAAAAACATTTATTTAAAGAACATAATCCACAGCACTAATACTGGTACACTTTTGAATTCTGATGTTACCAGTTATCAAATATATAGTGTACTGGAAATATTTACATTGTTTGATAGGCCATTTGTAAAACTGCATACTCATTCAGAAAGTATACTTAAAACACAAAAATATTTAATGATGTTGTAAATGTTAAATTACCTTTTCATGTTAAACCGAAATATTTTTATGTAAATATTTTTTAATTATTAAATGTACTAAATTGTTTTTGAGCTTTTTGAGACACATAAATGAATAACACATAAACACTGAGGAGTTATTAAATGATTCCATGTTGAATTTGATTAAACTTACATTTTTAAACCCGGAAAATTAAAACTATATATAACGTACCATCTGGTTGTTGTAAATTCAGGGTATGTTGTAAACAGTATAACCAGAATTTAGATAATATATATGAAAAATTATTCATTAACAAAAGGGTTTTTGTTGGCTGTTCTCATCCATTTTTGGTTCTTAACAGGGAAATTATGATAAGGTTAGGTTTAAAGGCTTTTCTAAATAAGTCATATACTTGATCAAAGTTAGAAATTGGTGGCAGAGCTCCATTGTGGCAAATTATATACTCCAGATTTTTTTTTGCATAGAAAAATATAGTGGGCTATTCCCTAAGGAAAACATGTTTGTTCTTTTTACCACTTCACTATGAAGATCAAGTTTTGTCCACTTGGCCATGTAAAGGCTTCCTTGTCCCCTTCATGAGGTCTCCTATCCAGTCTATATTCATTTCTCTCCACATACCCCATGAACTTCAACAACTCTCACATACTTGCTCACACCAAATAGGAATATCTTAGCCTGAGAATCTCCTCTCAGCTCTTTCTATGCCTCTTTAGGAACTGTAACCTTTGCAGTTTCTAGATTTTCCGTCTGTATATGTGAATGCTCATAAGCAGAAACTTATTTGTTTCTCCAGATCTGAATGGCATAGATTTAACTCCTGTGCAAGATACTCCTGTGGCTTCAAGAAAAGAAGATACATATGTTCATTTTAATGTGGACATTGAGCTCCCAGAAGCATATTGAAAAATTAACCAAAGGTTTGTAATTATCAGTTACTGACTTCTTAAGTACACAGTACTTATCTGGGTTTGTGTTCATAGTGTACTTAACACAAGATCTTACGTCACATAGTTAAAGTCAAATCATTTTTTTTTTAAATATAAGAATTAGCAGTTGCATTATCTAGTTGTGTAATAATGTGGTTAAATATTATTTGATAGGGAAGTTTTTCTCATAATACAGAGTTAAGGAAGCAGGTTCCCTAATAATTACCTTAAGTCTTTTTAGGAACCTAATGATTACTTTCTAACAGTTAAAGAATTATTTTTTTTTTCTTTCAATAAGATGCATTGGGTAAAAAGATACTATAACTGGCAGTTAGTTTGTAAGAATATGGAAAGGACAATCTGGGCATGGTGGTTTCAGGAGGGAGAGAAATGATATAAGCTAGAATTTTTTTTAAAGGAACTCTTTTAAATTTTTATTCTATCTAATATAGGTGCTTATTGAAACCATTTCTATAGGTACTGCTGATACTTAAGCAACTTCTGTTTTCTTGTGGTATTTAATATTTTATATTCTTTGGTAGTTTATGATTCTACCTGTGTACATAACTTACATTCTTGCTATACAATTTTGTTGTACTTTGTAGAATTAAATGATATGGAGAAATGTCACTCAGACATGGTAGAAGATCTTGGAGTGACAGCCACAGTGAGTTATCAACAGTTGTGTCATCAGACTGTTGGACACATGTTACTTTGTAAAATCATAGGCTTCTGGTGACACATAAGAAATGTGTGGTCTCTGGCTTATGTGGTTTGTTTTAATTCCTTAGGTTCAGCTATCTTCTTTGAATTCAAACACTACAAGCCTAAATAAAGGTTTACCAGCACCAAGTGTTTTGCTTTTATGGAGATGGATGAGATTAAACCTGGGCCAATTGTAATAGAACTGTAAGTGATATACATATAGGATTCATACTGTTCTAATGGTTACTAGTTCATGTTTCTTCTTAGTCCCTCTCATCTAGAATATAACATTGGAGTAGATCAATCATCAAAGTATTTTAAACAATGATCTTTCTATTGTGGTTACAGGTACAAGAAACCCACTGACTTTAAAAGAAATTGCAGTTATTGACCAAGAAACCACTTTATCTTCATCTACATCAAACTTTGCACAAGGAATGATTCTGACATGAGTAACGTGGAATTTCTGTGAATTTTACCACTCAGTAGAAACCATCATAGCTCTGTGTAGCATATTCATCCTTCAGGAGGCAGGAAGTGAGCCGTACCCATAGGCCAGTGAATCCATTGCAAAGCTGTACCACAGAACTAAAGTCCAGCACCTCATTGTTATGACTCCTTTGGATACAGGTTTATTATAGATTTTGAAACATTTTTTTACTTTTCTATTAATTGTGCAATTAATAGTCTGTTTCCTAATTTACCACTGTTCCTACCCTGCTTCCTGGAACAATACTGCTGTGGTAGGTATGCTCATCTTCAAACTTAATACAGCAATAAGAATGTGCTAGAGTTTACACATTTGCTCACTTTTGCTCCAATATGGTCTTTTGATTTGAATTAACTTCAAACTTTTGAATTGAAGTGGGTAGGATAGTACCAGATTGTTTTTAAAGGAAATTGGATCAGTTATTGTCTGTCTTATAGGCTGTTCCTTAGAGCTGGCCTAAATTCACCCTCATCTGATAGTTCTACTTAGAAATAGTGTGCCTTGACTAGATCAATATCGTATATGGGAGTGTTCCCCAGGTTGTAGCTGTGATTTTTTTCCAAATGACCAGATTGTTTTTCTGAAAGTGAGCATATTTTTAGTCATGTTGATTAGTTGTTCTACATCACATTGCTATTGTTTCTAGGGTTAACATTAATGATGCTAGGGTTAACATTAAAACCATCTCAAAATAATTACAAATTTTTGGGTGGATTTACGTCTTCTAAATCATGTCATCTAAAAATAATTGAGTCAGATGCTAATGAGATACTGCAGGAACAACTGCTGTTTTTCTGAAAACTGATTGTGAAACCTTAAAACCTGCATGCCTTGTCTTTATAAAGTGATGAGTATGCAAAATCTGGAAAGATATTCTATTTTTTTTAATATAGGTAGATACAACTGCCATTTATTTCCTATTTAGATATATTGACATTCATATGAAAATATGCAGGTCATTAGCCTATTATAATTTCACTATTTACATTACTTTTAACTTAATGATGAGACACAAATAAAACTTTCATAGTACACGAGGTAGATATTTGATACACAGAACATAAAGATTTGTATGGAGCTTTTTTGTGGGTTACATGTAGAACCCAAGTATTTTAATATTCACTATTTTAAATGAACAATGCATGAAGGGAATGAAATACTTGGCCTATTTTTAAACTAGTGTAAACCCTAATCATACCATCCATTTGCTTTTTAAAATGAATAACAGTTGTTTTAGCCCTTGCACTTCAAGAGATCTAGTCTTTAATTTTTCAGTTGTCTGTTAGGTCAATTTTGTTTACTAGATGAATGTTAATAAAACTATATGAGCCTGAAAGAATTCTCAGCCAAATTTAGTCTTTTCTTTCATCTGGATTGGGTTAATTTCACAAGTGCAAAAATAGTTCAGTCTACAGTAGTTCTAGGAAATGAAGAATTTGCCTTAATAAAATGTTCACTCAACTGAAACTCGGAGTAGTCAAAATTTCCAGACTGTAAACTTCTCGAGAAGGGCCTCATCTTCTCCATGCCATGTAAACTTTCCAAGGTGCTTGGCAGCACTCTGTACCCTGTGGAGTACTCAGTACCTTTTTGTTTGATGTTACTGATGTTTGATGTTGCTCCCTTAAAATCTGCTATTAAAATGTAGCAAAACTGATACATTGTTCTTTCTGTTTTCTCATAGACTATAAAACATGTTTATCAAAGTGATAATTTAAAAAAAACCTTTTTTTGTTGTTGTAGATGGACACAGTACCTTTATATTTATATGTGGTGCTGAGGATCAAACCCAGTGCCTCACAGGCAACCCCAGCCCCTCAAAGTGATAATTTATATGAAGAAACATTTAGCATCCTTCACATAAGAATGCTTTTTTTAACCTATTTATTTATGTGGTGCTGAGGATTAAACCCAGGGCCTTGCCTGTGCTAGGCAAGTACTCTACCACTGAGCCACAACCCCAGCTGCCACCAAAGAATGGGGTTATATGAAAAAAAAAGAGGATGCTTTGTATGAATGTCTTTCATCAGCATTAAACAAACTTAAATTGAACATTGTCATCAGCTTAGCTTTAATTCAGACCTGAATGACCAAACCTCCCCCCCAAAAAAGGTGATTTTATCTTGAAGCAATTAACACAAAACAATCTGTATCTCACAAATTAGTTGTTTAAATTTACTTTCTAGTGTGGGAGGGGATGAGTCGCTGGACAATAATTACAACTATAGCAGTAATACTTTCAGGTTGAAACACTACTGCTTCACAAATGAAATGATTTTAGTAACTAAACTCAAACAAAATTTTCTGGAGAGGACTTCTAAAACTTTTGAGATACAAAAGTATAATTGAATCAAGGTACAGTATTCTCTACACAACCTGTATATGGGCAGCTACCTTGGGCTTTGCTACAGAGAAAGGGAAAGGGGATGGGGCAGAAAGAGGAGGAAAAGAAAGGTTAGTATGAGGGTGGATATAATCAAAACATAATAAGTGCATGTATGGAAATGTCACAGTGAAACCCATTGTTTGTACAGCTAATAATTAAACAATTTTAATAATAAAGAAAGATATTGCATTAAATAGATAATATTAAAATTGAACAGGAAAAGCTTGCTAATTCTTGTAGTAACTTTATAAAGATATGTATATATTTTAAAACTCACCCTTTAAAGTATAAAATGTGATGCTTTTCTGTTTTTGTTTTTTCTTTATTCACATAATGAATATTTATGTTATTTTTAAATATTTTAATTTTATTTAGAGATTTGTGCAACTGCACCTATATAAAATTTTTGAACATTTTGTCATCCTAACAATGGATCCCATAACTGTTATTAGTCACTCCCCATTCGCCCTTTCTGCAGACCCCAGCAACCACAAATCTCTTCTGCTTCTATGGATTTGGTAATTAAGAACAATTTATATAGAAAGTCTTTTTTTTCATCCAAAATCATCCACTTTAATGATTAATAGATTTCCTTGACATTTTTGCTTCATATATACTTTTTACACTGTTGGGATCATGTATTTATGTATTTTTTTTTTAAAGAGAGAGTCTTTAGTACCTCCTTTCTTTCACTCAGCATAATTCTTTCAAGGTTCATTCAAGACATAGTAGGCAAAAGAACTAGATGACATATGGCTGAATTACTTTTTATTATATAATGCATTAGATTTTTTATTTATTCATTAGTTTATGGGCATTTAAGTTAATAATTTCAATTGATGTACGCTGGACTTAGTTGATTTTTGCTTTTGTTTGCTCAGATGTTTTGTTGAACTTCTCTACCGAATTTTAGTACTTTAACTAAACTCCAGAACTTTACTTTGGTTCTTTTATATACTCTCTGTCTCTTTATCAACATTCTCTATTTGGGGAGATCATTATCATCTCTTTTAAACCTTTAGACACAGATTCTTATAGTTCTTTGAACTGTAGTAGTTAATTTTGAGTCTTTATCTAAAGCAGTGTTTGAACTTTCTCAGGAACAATTGATATTTCCTGTTTGTTTCTTTCTATGGATGGGCTTTATTTTCCCATTCTTTCTTATTCTTTTCTCAGAAGCTGGATTAGTTGGTTTTTTATCTTTTTATCTTTTTTTATTTATTTTTGTCTGTCATCAAAATACCTGACAAAAACAACATAGAGGAGGAAAAGGTTTTTTGGGATCATGGTTTCAGAGGTTCAGTCCATGGTCAGCTGACTTGATGGTCTAGGCCTGAGGTGAGGCTGACCATGGTGAAAGAAGGTTGCTTAGCTCATAGCAGTCTGTAAACACAGAGAGGGAGAAAGAGAGAAAGAACAGCAGAAGAAAGAGAAGCCAAGGATAGTCCAAGGGCATACCCTCTGTGACCTACCTCCTACAGCCATGCCCTAGCTGTCTATAGTTCCTACTCAATAGTTCATTCAAATTACTAATTCATTAAATGAAAAATACACTGAAGAGGTTATAGTTCTCATAATACTATAATTTCACTTCTGAACATGCATGTATTACCTAACACATGATTTCTTTGGGGAACACTTTTTATATCTAGACCATAACATACTCTGTATGAGTGTTGGACTTAATCTTCAACATTCCAGAAGTCAGTTTATAACTCTGTATGGAATCTCAAGGCAAGCCTAATATAACAGATCACATCCTTTTCAGGTCTTTTCTTGATATATGCAGGAACTAGCTTCCCAGGAATACATCAGAGCTATGGAAATCAAAGAATCTCAAATTGTATAAGAATGAAGAGCAAAAATTATATCATGTTTAATATACACTGACATGCTTAAAATAATATGATATGCAAAATTGAAAGAGATTTTAAGGAAAGAGCCTAAGAAATGAGGCCATGTAATTAAAAAGGGAAAAAAAGTTAGCTTGACAACTAAAAAAAGTGAAAGAAAATAGATTTTTAAGTTGGAAAGGCATTAATAGAAAAAAAATTCATAGATTAGAAATATAGTTATAATTGATATCTAATACATAAGAATCAAGCAACACAATTAAAATATATAAAAAAATTGGAACTCAAAAAGATGCTAATGAAAATCTCTCTCTTTTTGGCAGTCTCTATTCAATGTATTTTTCTGCAAAATAAATGAAAAAGATCATAAGCAGAAGGTACCTTTGATTTGCATTATGTAAGTGAATATGAAAGTCCAAACGAATAGCCTGAAAATATTTTATTTTCTAGAAAGATTTCCCATAGCTTAATTTCATTATACTTTGTAGGATAAGCAAACCAATGATGAATAAAAAATGTTGACAGAAGATTTAAGTAGTGTGCTTTAATGACTTGATTTAATCAATTTTTCCTAACCTTTTTTCATATAAGGGGAGAATATATAATATCATCTATAGCCCACAGAATGATTTGTATTATCATTAATAAAGAGGAACACTATATATTTCTACTTTAAAGGGAAAAAAGAAGCCCATAATCTAATTTCTGATTTTAGAAAAGAAGTAAAATTCATAACATATATTTCTTTTTGCCTAGACATTTTTAAACTTCATTAAATAAATGTTAGGGAAAAGAGAAATTAAAATTTATATTCACTGAATAAAGAGATAAAATATGAAATATTTAAAAGCTTATGCAATTTTGCCCTTTGTTGAATGGTTGGGAAAGTCATAGCTTTAAATACCCATAATATTAGAAGAGAAACACAAAAGTCATATTAACTTATGGGTAATTTCAAGAAACAGTAAAAGGAGAAAAAAGTTGGGCATGAGAAAAAGGAGAATGATGAAATTGTTTAAAGAATTTAAAGAAATAAATAATGCTATACAATAAAACACAATTTTTAAACATTTGGGTAAAATTTAAACAAATTCAGAAAATTTCTCTAAAACTAATGAAAAAATGAGATTAGTTTAAGTACATAAATATTAGGTAGAACAAAGTGTATACAGTCAGTAAGATGTAAGATATTTTAAAATTTAAAGTATACCATTTGTAGTACTTTATATAGTTAAGAAAGGCATTATTCTATCTGGTCTTCACAATTCACATGGGAAGTGCTTAATTTCTCTACATGCAAAAACAACAGAGACTTAGATTTACTTATCTGTGTGAAGTAAGTCAGTTAAAAAATATAAAAGAAGATGCATAATCTATTCAATCTGAATGTATGATCTTAACCCTTAATAATGAGATATTTATTGAGAATCTACTCTAGTTGGGGACTGTGACAGATGTAGTCAATGATACACTAATATAGTCCTCATAAAAACTTCAAAAAGTAGGAACTATTTTTCTTCAAGAAAGTACATAAAATCTACAAACCAGAATGACAAAAGCAGTAAAGTCAATAAAGCAATGACAACAAGTCTGAGTGTTACTTTACAAATTCACATATGACATAATCAACATAAAAGACAAATAAATGCTTTAATGCACAATTTTTATAGGTGAGCAAAGGAACAAATGAAAATAGATGAAATGATTTTGTTTTCAAGAAGAAAATATGCAGCCATTTATATCAAGGTTTATCATTTATTATTTTTTGTTAAGGTCTTGATAGTAGATATGTCCAGGTATGAAGTCTCTGCCCCAGTATTCCTGTGACATTGCTACAATGGAGTGTACACAAGAGGGTGACTGTATTGAAACAAGGTGTTGTTTACAAAAACAATAACAACAAAAAAGATTTGACTCATAATTTGAGATTCTTTGCTTTATGCCAATGAGAAGCTATTATTCATAGTAAGTTACTAAAAACCAGCTTAAAAAATGAGAATTTTATTTGATGTAAAAAATAAAAGGAAAATTGGTGTTGCTGCTCAGGGTATACAATATAATAAATAGCAAAAATCTCTAAATTTTTATTATCTTTTGACTCAGAAATTCCAAAATTTTATCATAAGGGAGTAATATGCAATATTCATTATCCATATCTGATTCATATTGTCTGTGTTTATTTATTTTTGGATTCTTCATTTATAAAAATGGAAGAGAAAAAGAGATTAAAAATGAGACATGATTTTTAAAAATATTTTCAAACATACTTTTGTACACTTGGAAATGTTCAATCTTAATATATTAATAGGAAAAAAGTGCTAAAGATATATTTATTAGAGTATTCTTGTAGAAATCAATACAGTTAACTCATTTTTTATTTACATTTAAACAAATTCATCCTCTTTACAATAATCCCATTTAATT
Source organism: Urocitellus parryii (assembly GCF_045843805.1). Classification (NCBI taxonomy): domain Eukaryota; kingdom Metazoa; phylum Chordata; class Mammalia; order Rodentia; family Sciuridae; genus Urocitellus; species Urocitellus parryii. Next base: position 1,705,630 of record NW_027553327.1, read on the forward strand.
TCCTTGATTAGCTTGCCTTAGTGATTGACCTGCCTTTTTCTTTTTTTGATTTGTTTATTATGAACAGAGACTATGAATGACAATAACAAAGAATTAATTAAAATGTGTGTCTTATAATTTTTAAGAGATGAGTTTCAAATCAATGATTTGCCTAGTTGATAGTTAATTCTGCAAATGCATTAATTTTTTTTTTCAAATGAGATAGTATCCTCATGACACAGTTGTTTTAACATTTTACAAAAGAAATCCACATAGAAAAACACACAGAACATTGGGTGAATCCCTTGCCTATGTGGATTTTATCTGATGCTCCCTAATGGACAAGGCTGTTCAAGCAAAAAAAAGCCAGTTTCTTACTTCTTCACAGGAAAATGAGAGGGACTGATCCTCTTCAGTATACTGCTGAATTCAGAATCATGTTGGGTTAACAGGGTTACCATTTCCTGACCAACTGTCAATCTCTAGCATCTGAAACTTCAGGCACCTTAGGGTCAACATGAGCTTGTTAAGCCATTCTTACAGCCCATGAGGGTGAAGTTGCTTTAGGTAGACATCATTTAAATCTTTCTAGCATTCTCCTTTTATTTATTTCCTAATGTTTCTCTACATTCTTTCTTAATATGACTGCCCTATAACAGCTTGCACTGCTATAGCTATTATGAGTCATAACCTTGTCTTTACTGATGCTGATCAATTATCTTTCAAATAAAGGGAATCTGGAAAATACACCCTCTCAAAGCTCACTCCTATTGTTCTTAAACTGCATGTCACCATGAAAAATCAAATGCACAGTACAAGACATATAATTAAAATGTAGATCATGTTCAAACAAAATTATATAACTTAAGGTAAAAAGAAACTAAATAAGGAATGGAGGAAGGTAATTAAAAAAGAGATAAGGATCCTAATTACTTTAGTTATTTATTTTAAAAATTATTTCTGGAGATTTTTTGTGAGGATGGTTAAATATCAGACAATGTGTTCTAAATGCAGAGTTTATTGAATCTTTATCTCTAAATAGAAGATACTTGAAATGTCAAGTTTACTAATGCTAAAATCTGACACATACTAGATTTACAACTACTTTTATTTATATTTTGGTATGTGATTGTTTCATTTAATGTACACCCATGGTCACAGGTATATAGCCAGAAATAATTTTTATGATAAATACTTGTTTCTTGATACCAGTTTTCTGGGTTTAATGTGGTCACCAATAGGACTTTTTTATTCCTTATTACACCATGAGCACAATCAGTAAATTGAAGAATGACACCACGGAGCTATGACAACCCTCTCAACAAGCCCCTGCTGACATGAATTATGAGGGCCATTATGTGGGAGCTTGAGGTGAGAGTGAGAAACCTTAAGGGTCTGATACTTAGTGAAGTGTTTAGAAGTTTAGATACCAGTCCTTCTTTATTATAGTTTTCTTTTTAAAACTTTTCCGGGCTTAGATCTATACTAAAATTTCTAATAAAAATTATCTACTCTACCATATTAGCTTGGTTTTCACTTTTGCACTTTTAAAGTTAGCCTGAAAATAATACTTATTTTTCATGAAAATAGAGATAATTTTAAAGTAAAGCTTAGTATTAATATATTAGTCAAACTAAAACTCAATAATATAACTTTAAACTTAATAGTTCTTTCTTATATATGTAGTTTAGCAATGGTTTAAGTTGATGTAATCAGTAGCTTATTTATAAATTTAGGGGACACTAAAATGAGTAAAAACCAACCCCTACTAAAATCCATGGACTATCTCGGTGATATTGATGATTAGAATTCAATTTTTAAGTATTTGGTTAATGGGAATCATTAGCCTGAGCACACCATGAGTACTCAATCTTAGTTTTTCAATAATACTCCCACAGTTGTGTTGAAAACTTGATTCTATTATTCCAAAAATTATATATGACTCTAGAATTATCATGCATCAGAAATTAATTTCCATAGTTCAATTATTTCTACCATTTCTATGACAAAAAGTTACCTGACTGCATTTATCTGAGAACTTTATTTTCTCTTACGAATTTTATATTAGGGGACATTTAAAATATATTATCATCTTTTAAGAAACTGGAAGCACCTAAGGCTGGGATGTAGTTCAGTGGTTGAGCACTCGTCTAGTATGTACAGAGCACTGGGTTTAATTACAAGCACAGCAAAAGAGAAAAACAAAACCAGTGAGTACCTAACAGGAAACTCAATGGAGGTTGAAGAAAATTTGAAGTACAAACAAATCTTTGAAGAAAAAATCTAAAAGCTTTGTTTTAGATGTCTGAGAAATCATCAATGTAGAGATGACCACAGTTTGAGAGGCATTTATATAGACTGAAGCAGAGCATAGAAACACAGGTTTAGGGATCTAAAATCAGCAAATAAGAATGTAGTAAGTAGACTGTTTCAGTTCCTGGAATAATCAACATTTGTCTTTGTTGAAATCATGGAAATAGAAACATCCCAAGTAAGATCATAAAGAGGGAAAAGAATTATTCTGAGGACAGAACACTGCTACTACTGAAAGATGCAGATGAGGGATCCCCTCTGTCAAGGGGATCCTCCCTGAGGAGAAAAGCAAGGCTTACTCATACTACATTTGGAGATTAGTCATTCTAAAGGCATTTCTAGAACATCTAGGGAGGATACCAAGCAGTTCTTGGGAGTGAAGATAAATCCATTCCCACCTGAATGCAATGATCTACATTACGTTTGTGTACATCAAACTTGCTGAGATGTTGAATTATAGTGGGTAGAAGAATGGATTTGGACTCAAAAGAATTTATGTCCTTGCCCTGGGACTTGTGATCAGGAACATTTATTGATTTTATTTCAATTGTCTTATCTATGAAAAGAGAATTGAACTAAAGTTTCTATAAATGTTTGTATTTGGGGATTCTGTAGGGAAAAAGCAAAAAAAGTTTTTACTATTGATGGCCTTATCTTCCTCAAGCCATAACTATCTGTGTTACATAGTCCTCAAATCTTGAAAATAAACATGTGTAAGAACCTTAATATGTATAGAGGATACCTGCATATTCATTTGAATATTTATATGAATATTTATTTTACTAGCTCTCTAAAAATTTTGGTAACAATGATTAGAATCTTTTGAGAAGCCAAAGCTATTCTAAGGATTCAGTGAGTTTTCTTGATATAATGGGAAATATATACATATTTGTCATAATTTTTTCCATAAACTTCTCAATGATTATCAACTATATACACATTTTTGTTCTTTCATCTGTCACATTATAGAGAGTGGGGAAGGGACAGAAGAAGAGACACCAAGGGGGATAGGTGACTTCAGTTATCTCCTTTTGATTGAATGAATTTTGCCCCTATTATATCAGCCACTTTTTGTCTTTTTTGTTATATTCTCCTTAAAATTTTTAGCCATTTTGACCTTTGAGACCATGTGGATGCAATTACCCAAGGAGCACATTGCTAACCTTAAAGTATAGTGCCATCTCAGTGACTCACTGGAGATAATGTACATCAGTATAGAAAGAAAAAAATTTTTCTTAAATCAAGATTATTACCTTTGTGCCAATTGTCTTGGACTTTTAAAGATTACCATTAAGGATAAGGAAATGTTTTAAGTGAAAACACTGAACAGGTTTCATTGTAATTAGTTTCTATATTCAGATTAATTCATGGGTTCATTGTCAACTACTGAAATGCCTAGACTAGATAAGGTAATCCATCCCTCAGGGAAAATAATTAATTCAATGTGTCATGGATGTGAACACAGAAAGCATGTGAAAGAAAATATTCAGTGTGATGGGGGAGGGTAAGAGAGTTTATCTTTAGAATCTGTTTTAATCCTGAAAGAGGTTTCTATATATTTTTATCTGTTTTGAGAAGACTATTTTTTGTTGCTTATTTCAAATTTTCTGTCTTTAGTCATTTTCATCAAATATAAGTCACATGGGAAAAAAGATCTATATGGGGGGAGTTTATCTTTCTGTTTTAATTTTGTAGTATCTTTATATTTTTATCTATATATTTGGGAATTCTTTCTAAAATTTTTAATCATCTGCTTTTGAGCAATTTTGATCAAACATAAAGTACATGGAAAAAAGTCTGTGATTGGGTGGGGTAAAAGTGGGGAGTTTGCCTCTCTCTACATTGTTCTAATCCTGGAATATCTTTGTGTTTTGCACATGTGTTTGGGAGGTTATTATTTTTTGATCACTACTTTTTAGCCATTTGATCAAACATAGAACATTATTTCTATGACTTGTGTTTCTATTGAGCGAGAAATAATTAAAAAGCAATTCCATTCCTTGGAGATACAGACTATATTTTTATAGTACATCCCTATGGCAAAATAATGTGCTACATCAGAGACAATTTAAGCAGTGCTTAGAAAGATGTTCATCTTCACAATCTATTTCTTTTCAAGCAACTATCTTTTCACCACACATGTCCTGACAGCCTAATGAGTATGAATTTTTCCCTGTTTCTTTTCTTTTTCTTTTTTTTTTCTTTTTCCCTTGGATGCAGTCTAAAGAAGCAATGGTTCCTCTGCCAAGATGAATGTCTGATTGAGAAGTCACTGCCCATGCTCTTATTTGGATGAGGGTTTGAGAAAATTGACCTTGTTTGTTTTACTAGTTCTGCATCTTCCACTTGTGTTGACTTTAAGATTTGCAGCATTTGTTCTCAGCATGGTTTCAGAATCTTTAGCAGAGCAGTTCAGAGCTGTCTGATACCATACAGAAATCACTAGCTCTTTCCAACAAAGTATTTGAGTCTCTAAGGGTAAAAATTGAACTTGCATTTCTTCACAGTAACCTTTAACTCTTCACTACCAGCAGAGGCACTGGAAATATTACTCAGATGAAAACTAAATAATTGGAAAAATAAAAAAGATGTGCTTTTTTCCTGGCTCATAACATACTTTTAAATATTTCTAAGGTGTATTTATAATAAGCCTATACTCTCTTTGGAGATATGTGTGTACCTGTGTTTTGAAAGGTACTAAAATTCTTCAGAATATTCTGTACATTCAAGTTTGCATAGTTGAAATTCAATCATATTACTTGCTCCCAGGTTTCCTGAGTTAAATTTACTTCATTGGGAATACTCCATGCATGATGGCCTTTGGATTGAACCCTTTTCTCCAACCTAAATGAAAACATGGCTTATGAATCTGCACTTCAGTAAAGCTTATACCTTTTATTTAGTGTCTGCATCTTTAGCTCCTCTTCATTATTCCATTTTGTGAATAAATTTAACAGAATGTGATAATTTGGTGAAAGCATAGATGTGAAGTAATGATTCAAAGGTATTTAAATTCAGAACTTGCAGGAGTTCTTTCCTTTCATATCAAACTCACCACAAAACAAAATAAATTTACTTAGCTTATTATGTGCATACTGTGCACTGTGCAATGTTCACCACCAAAATAACCAGATGACTTTAAAATTTGCTTTTTTAACAGGATTAAGATCAATGAGAAAGAAAATAATTTTACATAAGGAAGTAATTCAGGAAAACTTCAAAATTTGTTATAAAATAGTCTTTCTTTACTTCAAAAGAAGTTAGTTAATTCCATAGATTTAAATGAGAGAATTTTTCACACATAGGCCCACATCCATATAAGCACAAGCATGTTTAGATAAATCTCACAGTAATTCCTCTGGAATACATATAAGTATGCTCTTTATCCTTTCAAAATATTAATGCCATTAAACAATATATTTTTGTAAAAATTAGGTTAATGAATCTGAAAAGTTTATACCTCCTGTCTTCTAAATAATATTCATGGGATTTTTGCATAAACCATGAAACCACACTTAGAGTTTAAAATTGGGTATCAAAAATCCTTAATTCCAATCTTGCTTTAGGTATTGTTGACTTCTCCCTACCACCTCATTTCATTTACTTGGAATTAACTTAATCACTTGGGTTTGCCTGTGGAAATAAAAGCACTCCCATATTTCATGGGAGTGCCATGTAATTAAGGAATTGAAACTGTGGATTAAACAATACCAGTCCTTTGACTAACAAGTATTAATGTAATAGTTACTTTGTCCTGCATGCATGCAGAAATACAATCCCAGGGGATGAATCTTTAATGGCTGTTTCAAAGCTCTTTTAGAATCCTCAAAAGGATGCTCAAAGGAGTTTGGGAACTCCTTAAGCAACTAAGAATACTTGGTAAACGTCCAGATGCACTGATATCTTAGCAGTAAACTCTTAGCAATTGGATACATTCTAAGAGGCACCTCAATTTAATCCTGTTCATGACCTTTGTGGGATATAATCAAGTGAATTTTTACCATATGAAAATGCACATTGTAGGAGAATCCAAGATGGTGGGCCCGAGGGAGACAGAATTCTGTGTCACTCTGTGACCTGAGTCTCAACTAATGGGAATACTGCTTCTCTGAAAGTGATAGAGGACCCCTATCACTCTCACACAGATATCAGCAGAGCTGTGCCCCCACACAGGGTTCTGGACCTCATCTTTGGAGCCAGACTCCCAGATCTTGACACACAACTTGCAAAGTACTAATTCACGCAGGGCTTACAAGTGCCTCAGCAGGCTCACCGCATCAGCACCCCTGCAGAACTTCCAGATGCTGCTCTGCTCCCATACAGGACACTCAACTGATACCTACCGCCAGGAACTCTGGTGGCCACTACCCTGTGGACCCCCATAGACCAATGAGGGGCTCTCCCATTTCCTCCATCTTGCAAGGAACACAGTCCCCTAAAGTAATCTGCCTGAACCTGGGAATATCTCACTGACTCTGAAGAGAGCCAAAAGTTGCAGTACTGACTGTCACAGAGCTCATCTCTGAACACATCAAACACCATCACCTAGCTCCCCCAACCCCATTTGACACCCCTGGCGCTTGAAGTGGACCACTTCCATCTTGGCTCACTTTCCTTGCCATGTTTAGTGGGGAAAGCTCCACATTGGAACTCCAGCTGGCCAGGTACCTGATTTCCAAAACTCTCTCTCCCCATTGGCAGTAAAACAGCACAGTAGCTACCCAAAAGAAAAAATCTCTCAGTGGGATGAGTGCGCAGTGCGACCAGGGTGCTTCCCACAGGAGCCCCAGTGAGAGAGTTTCCTTAATTGGGAACTACTAAGGGAGAGGGAGATGGTGCAAAAGTTTCTAGACTAACAGACACCTGGAACTGGGAAATCTTCAGGCAAGATAAGGAGATAGACTGGGCAATCAAGTCATAGGGGAAGACTCAAAAAGTGACCCGTGAGGTACAGTCTCCCTGCAGGAACTGACGGATGCCACAGCTCACTTCCAGGAACCCTCCACCAGGACCAGCCTTCCCACCCTGGTTACCTTCACCACTTTGAGGTGGAGATGCCAGGTAACAACAGACAATCCTCCCTATTGGATGACAAGGGAAGCAGGAAAGAAATTGATCCCCAAACAATCAACAATCTTGGTTTCTTCCTTCAAACTATTTATTTTCTTTTTTCTCCTTTTCTTCTACTCCTCTATTCTCCCACCCTCACATCTCCAACATTTGTGAATACAAGTACTTTGCATGAATTCAGAGTTTGAGGACTGGAATGTCTGAATAAAATATTAGAGTTTTGTTGTATATGTCTTTTTTATTATCCTCAAATTTTTACTATTTTAACATCCTTTATTTTTCTGAATACATATGTGTGTTTGTTTTATGTACTCTACTGTCTTCCCACATACTTGTCTATCCAAAATTACTTCCTGTCTATTTTCTTGCTACTAAGGCTCTTCATTAGATTTCTCATTCATACATCCTAATATATATTAACTCTATATCCTCACATCCTACCTTCTCAGCATGTCATCCTATGCCTCCTCTGCCCACTGTCAGAAACTATAAGCTCTTTTACAAAAATACTGATTATCTATAGATAATAATTGAATTCAACATTCTGTAAATAGTGACCAAACTGTAAATATCTTAATAGGTGGTATATTGTTGATTTTGGGATATGTTAACATAACCCTTTCTCAAAAAGGAGAGGTTTTGGAACTCAACAGGAGCACTATAAGCCTATAGGGTAAAAACAATAACACCCTGGACCCACAGAAATAGAAGGGAAGACACAAAGAGCAGCCTGAAAAGACAAGGGAAGAAAGTGACCCAAGCAAATAAAGATACCAGAAGAAGAAATTACAGAGAAAGAGTTCAGGATGTACATGACTAAAATGTTTTGTGAATCAAAGGACAATATAAGAGGGCAAATACAGGCAGCAAAAGATCATTTCGACAAGGAGCTACATAAACAAATATAGGAAGCAAAAGATTACTTCAATAGGGAGATAGAGGTTTAAAAAAAAAAAGAAATCCTTGAAATGAAAGGAACAATAAACCAAATTAAAAATTCAATTGAAAACATAACCAACAGAGTAGACCACTTGGAAGATAGGACATCAGACAATGAAGAAAAAATATATAATCTTGAAAAGAATTCAGACCACACAGTAAAAATGGTAAGAAACCATGAGCAAAAAATTCAAGAAAAATGGGATAGCAATAAAATACCTAATTTAAGAGTTATTGGGGTAAGGAAGGCATAGAGTTCCAAAACCAAAGAAATGAACAGTCTATTCAGTAAAATAATATCAGAAAACTTTTGAAACAGGAAGAATAAATTGGAAAACCCAATTTAAGTAGCCTACAGGAGACGAAATGTACAAAATCACAACAGATCCACACCAAGGCACATTATAATGAAAATGTCCAATATAGAGGAAAAGGAGATACTATTAAAAGCCAGGAGAGTAAATAATCAGATTACATACAGGGGGAAACAAATTAAGATAATGGCAGATTTTTCAACACAGACCCTGAAAGCTAGAAGATCATGGAACAACATTTATCAAGCCCTGAAAGAAAATAGATGCCAACCAAGAATCATGCATTCAGTAAAATTAAGCTTTATATTTAATGATGAAATAAAAACATTCCATGATTGAGCAAAAGTTAAAAGATTAACAGCTAGAAAACCAGCACTACAAAACATACTTGGTAAAATATTCCCATGGAGAAGAAACAAAAAACAGCAATAAAAATCAGTAGAGGGAGGTAGTACCCTAAAGGAAAAACTAATCAAAGGAGAAAACAAGTCAAGTTAAATAACAAAAATAAACAAATATGACTCAGAATACAAATCATGTCACAATAATAACTCTGAATCTTAATGGCCAAAACTGACCAATCAAAATGTATCAGCTAGCAGATTAGATTAAAAAGACCCAACAATGTGCTGCCTCCAGGAGACTCATCTGATAGGAAAAGATATATACAGACTGAAGGTGAAAGGTTGGGAAAAACCATACCATTCACATGGCTGCAGAAGTAAGCAGGGGCTTCTATCCTCATATCAAATAAAGTAGACTTCAAACTCAAGTTAATTAAAAGCAATAAACAAAGACATTTCATATTGCTCAAGGGAACAATACACCAACAAGACATAACAATTATAAATATATATGCCCCAAACAATGGAGCATCTATGTTCATAAAACAAATTCTTCTAAAGTTTAAGAGTCAAATTGACCATAACACAATAATCTGAGTGATTTTAACACACCTCTCTCACCAATGGATAGATCTTCCAAACAAAAATTGAACAAAGAAACTATAGATCTCAATAATAGAATCATTAATTTTGACTTAACTGACATATATAGAATATTTCATCCTTCAACAAGCAGCACATGGGTTCTTCTCTAAAATAGATCATATAATATGCCACAAAACAACTTTCAGCAAATTCAGAAAAGTAGAGATACTACCCTGCATTTTATCAGATTATAATGTTAATGGAATGAAATTAGAAATCAAAGACTAAATAAAAAATAAAAATTACACCAACACCTAGAGACTAAATAATATGCTACTGAATGAACAATGGATTTCAAAATAAATCAAGGATGAGATTAATAAATTCTTAGTGGTAAATGAGAACATGGACACAACATATAAAAATCTCTGGGAAACTATGAAAGCAGTACTAAGAGAAAGTTCATTGCATGGAGTTCACTTCTTAAAAGAAGAAAAAGTCAACAAATGAATGGCTTAACATTACATCTCAAAGCCCTAGGAAAAGAAGAACAAATCATCACCAAAAGCAGCAGAAAGTGGGAAATAATTAAAATTAGAGCTGAAATCAATGAAATCAAAACAAAAAAAATGAAAAAATTGACAAAGCAAAAAGTTGGTTCTTTGAAAAATATAAATAAAATTGACGGACCCTTAGCTATGCTAATAAAGAGAAGGAGAGAGAAAACTCAAATTACTAACATCTGTGATGAAAAGGATAATATCACAACAGACACTACATAAATACAGAAGATAATTAGAAATTATTTTGAAAACTTGTACTCCAATTAAATAGAAAATATTAAAAGCATCCACAAATTTCTTAAGTCATATGATTTGCCCAAATTCAATCAGGATTATATAAGCAATTTAAACAGACAAATATCAAGTGATGAAATAGAAGATGCCATCAGAAGCCTACCAACCAAGAAAAGCCCCGGACTGGATGGATACACAGCTGAGTTCTACAAGCTTTTAAAGAAGAACTAATACCAATACACTTCAATTTATTTCAGGAAATAGAAAAAGAGGGAACACTTCCAAACTCATTCTATGAGGCCATTCTATGAGGCCCTGATTCCAAAACCAGGCAAGGACACATCAAAGAAAGAAAACTTCAGATCAATATCTGTAATAAACAAAGATGTAAAAATTCTCAATAAAATTCTGGCAAATCGCATACAAAACCATATTAATTGTGCAGCATGATCAAGTGGGATTCATCCCAGGGATGCAAGTTTTGTTCAACATGCAGAAATCAATAAATATAATTCATCACATCAATAGACTTAAAGATAAGAATAACATGATCATCTCAATTGATGCAGAAAAAAGCATTTGACAAAATACAGCACCCCTTCATGTTCAAAACACTAGAAAAATTAGAAATAACAGGAACATATGCCAACACTATAAAAGCTATCTATGCTAAGCCCCAGGCCAACATCATTCTAAATGGAGAAAAATTAAAGGCATTCTCTCTAAAATCTGGAACAAGACATAGATGCCCTCTTTCACCACTTCTATTTAATATAGTTCTTGAAACACTGGCCAGAGTAATTACACAGATGAAAGAAATTAAAGGATATGCATAGGAAAAGAAGAACTCAAATTAGCACTATTTGCTGATGATATGATTCTATACCTAGAAGACCCAAAAAGTTCCACCAGAAAACTTCTAGAACTAGTAAATGAATTCAGCAAAGTAACAGGATATAAAATCAACACCCACAAATCAAAGGCATTTCTGTATATCAGTGACAAATCCTCTGAGAGGGAAATGAGGAAAACTACCCCATTTACAATAGCCTCAAATAAAATAAAATAAAATAAAATACCTGGGAATCAACTTAATGAGGGAGGTGAAAGATCTGTATAATAAAAATTACAGAACCCTAAAGAAAGACATCAAAGAAGACCTTAGAAGAAGGAAAGATCTACCTTGCTCTTGGATAGGTAGAATTAATATTGTAAAAATGACCATAATAACAAAAGCACAATACATATTTAATGCAATTCCAGTCAAAATCCCAATGACATTCCTCATAGAAATATAAAAAGCAGTCATGAAATTCATCTGGAAAAATAAGAGAACTAGAATAGCTAAAGAAATCCTCAGCAGGAACAGTGAAACAGGTGTCATCACTATATCAGTCTTTAAACTATACTACAGAGCAATAGTAACAAAGCATTGTATTGGCACCAAAAGAGACTGGTAGACTAATGGTACAGAATAGAGGACAGTGAGACTGACCCACAAAATTACAATTATCTTAGACAAAGGAGCCAAAAAACATACATTATCGAAAAGATAGCCTCTTCAACAAATGGTGCTGGGAAAACCTGAAATCCATGTGCAACAGAATGAAATTAAACCCATACACACAAAAAAAAAACCTCTCTTTCACCATGAACAAAACTCAACTCAAAGTGGATCGAGTACCTAGGAATTAAACCAGAGACCTGGGTCTAATAGAAGAAAAATTAGGCCCTACTCTTCATTCACCATGTCAGATTAGGCCCCATCTTCCTTAATAAGATACATATAGTTCAAGAATTAAAATCAAGAATAAATAAATAGAATGGATTCAAACTAAAAAGTTTCTTCTCAGCAAAAGAAAAACAATCTTTGAATTAAAACAACAACAACAACAACAAAAACCCAATCAACAAATAGGCCAGGGACATGAACAGACCCTTCTCAGAAGATGATATACAATCAACAAATATATGAAAAAATGCTCATCATCTTTAGCAATTAGAGAAATGCAAAACAAAACTACTCTAAGATTTCATCTCACTCCATTCAGAATGGCAGCTATTATGAATACAAACAACAATAAGTGTTGGCAAGGATGTGGGGAAAAAGTTAACTCATACACTGATGGTGGGACTGCAAATTAGGGCAGCCAATATGGAAAGCAGTTTGGAAATTCCTTGGATATCTGGGAATGGAACCACCATTTGACCCAGCTATCCAACTCCTCAGTCTATACCTAAAGGACTTAAAAACAGCATACTACAGGGACACATCAATGTTTATAGAAGCACAATTCACAATAGATAAACTGTGAAACCAACCTAGATGCCCTTCTGTTTATGAATGGATAAAAAATGTGGTATATATACACAATGGAGTATTGTTCAGCAATAAAACAGTATAAAATCATGACATTTGCAGGTAAATGGATGGAGTTTGAGAATATAATGCTAAGTGAAGTTAGCCAATCCCCCCAAAAAACAAATGGGGAATGTTTTCTCTGGTATAAGGAGGCTGACTCATAGTTTGGTAGAGGGGGGAGCATGGGAGAAATAGAGGAACTCTAGATAAGGCAGAGGGGTGGGAGGGGAAGGGAGGGAACATGGGGTAGAAATGATGGTGGAATGTGATGGACATCACTATCCAAAGTACATGTATGAAGACATGAATTGATATGAATATACTTTGTATACAACCAGAGATATGAAAAATTTTACTTTATGTGTGTAATATGAATTGTAATACATTCCAATTTTCAGATATATAAATGCACATTGTAGGAAATAATGGGTGATTTTGAAATGCAATCACAACTAGTTAAGTCCTAATACTATGACAATAGTACAAAGATACTAATTTAACATTTTACTAGCCTCACAGTCTTAACACATCTACAGTAGCTTTGGCAGAATAAGATCTACCAGTTGCAGAGAAGAAAAGAAGCCTCCACTTTTAGGTGAGATGCATTACCTCAAAAAATGCAATTTGCAGTTGTTTCCACTTAAAATAATTAGAAAGGATAATAAGAAACAATTATTGCAATGTTATTTGGCACAATTAGATAACTGCCCCCACTAATGAAAAAATCCTAGGCATTGTGGGGGAAAAACATTGTTTTTGAAGTGAGACACTTAAATATGAGCTTCAGCCAGGGTTTCTCCCTCTGTGATTAATAGACAAGAAATTTAACTTGTGTCCATTCTGGCTTCTTTCTCCATAAAATGGGGATAACATCTTAAAGCACAGCTATTTTAGGAGTTGATGTAATGTTTGAAAAAGTTTTGCAAAAGCTATAAAACACTTTTAATGCATGATGATTCTTTGTTATTGTTGTAAATTCACCCTCATTTTGTGGATGTTCCATTTATTACTTAGAAATACCCTTCAGAATATTATTTCCTTGTGTTTGGAATCATAAGATATTATATATAAAAGCAGCTCAAGGCATTCAGCATCTATCTACATTGTACAAATTAGGATATTAAATACCACAAAAAGCTAACTTAACTATTTATTTACATTTTCTTTATGTTGCATTCAAGTTCTGATTATTTTGTTAGTTCTCTGAAAGCCCTTTGTCATTAGAGCTTGATTAGTTTTAGCTGAGTTATTCAAAAAAAGTGAAATAAAATGTATAAAATATGATCTACATAAAATGTTGAAGGACAATGTCAATATTCGTTTTAAAAGACAGGGTAAATGAATTTTTAAAATTATAAAATTGGGCTTATATTCTTATTCCTTTAAAATATATATATGTATATATATATATATATATATATATATATATATATACTCACACATATATGTATATATTCATATTCACACTTATACATATATAAATTGCATAAAATTCCATATATAAATATATATGCGTATATACATATGCACATAAAAATTTATTTTAGGAAAAAGCTCAATTTTTTCTAAATTTGCTATTAGAACTTCTAGCAGTTTGTCAAGTTACATCTTTACATCTTGTGATCTGCAAAGATTTCTAACTTGAAAACTTGTCTGCTTTGAACTAAACCTTTTTTATTTACAGTTTTCAGAATTGACCCACCATTAATATGTATGTCTTTGAGGGTGTGTACCCAGGTCTTGAGGCAGGTTAAAAAGCTTGCAGTGTGCAATAAATAACAATTTTTATTTGTCATAGGATGACTAAAATCAGTCATATTCTAGAATGTTCATTAAAATATTTGTCTTGTCCTTTTTTCTAACTTAAGCAGGTATGAAAATGATTATCAAAAGTCAGCAAACATCCTTTTTTAGATCATGAGAATGTATCCATCTGTTATATCTTCTTATAAACTAGTTAGCTTCTTCCTGCTCACTCTGCCTGTCCAGTCATTTTTTATACCTGTACAAGATAGCAGGGAACATGTGCAAATATATCATTGCAAGTATATAACTCTTGTGAGAGAAATTTTAAAATTAATTTTGCATTACTATTCCCTTGTCCAAATTCAGCAAAAGTGAATTAAGATGAACTATAATGAGACTCTTTTAAATTTTTATTTTGAATGTTACAGTGATAAGAGTCTCTGCTTTCAAGGAACTCAGAATAGTAAACAATACAAATAAATGACAGTCTGTTAATGCCTCTAAGTATATTGAATGCAACTGACTGAACTGTGAGGATAAACAGGTAAGTCAGCAATCCTGGCTGCAGAGTTTAACACATCCCTTTCTGAAATTGACAGATCACGACAGCAGAGTTCAAGAAAGAAACATCTGAATACCATTAGTATAAACTGTAAATTGAGCTTACCAAGACCATACACACTGTTCAGGCATTCACAATTTTTTAACATACAAATGCAGGAGATGTAGGTCAGTGGTAAAGAACTTGCCTGTTGTCTGTGAGGCACCCTGGATTGGATCTCCAGCATCAGAAAAAGAAAGACAAAGGATTTCAACATTTAGTAGAGCAAAAATAATCCTTAATATATTTCAAAAGGATCAACAACACTATATCATGTTCTCATCAAGATTCAATAAAACTGGAAATTAATAAATAAAAGAAATGTTTTAAATATTGTGACTAGAAACTAAATTGTATACTATCAGATGATTATTTTGCTAAAATGAAAATCGTAAAGAAAGATATGAAACATGTAGCATAGAATGATTTTTAAAAGAGAGTATGTTGAGAGTCTGGAGCTGAGGCTAAGTGTTAGCGCACTTGCCTGGCATGTGTGAGGCACGTGGTTCGATTTCTCAGCACCACATAGGTCTATCAACAACTAAAAACATTTTTTAAAGAGTATGTTGAAAACTGTGAGAATAGAGCAACATTTACAGGAAAATTTATGACATAAATCTACCTGTCAAGAATGAGAGATTAATGACAAATGAACAAGATTTCAACTCAAGAATTTGGAAAAGAAATTAGGAGAACAAAACTAAAGATAGATAAGACGTAAACTATAAAATAAGAATATAACCTTAAACTACATAGCTAAAAGAAAAAAAAAAAGAATTGTGGCATAGCTGATGGGATAAGCTACATTAAAATATAGTAACACACTTAACTCAGATATCACAAGCTTAAAAAAATGAAGTTGTGTCTCTTACCTTCACTTTAGTTAGTTCCACTGTGATTAACAGGGTCTCTTGGCTATATAATCCTTGATCAGCAAACCAGGACAATGAATCATCCATAATCTGTAATATCTCCAGCTAAAGTGACAAGGAATAAGGTATGTATTCGATTACATACTGGTTCTTTAAGTCCAGAAGTCACATTATATTTCATTGGCCAA
This sequence comes from Urocitellus parryii, assembly GCF_045843805.1. NCBI lineage: Eukaryota > Metazoa > Chordata > Mammalia > Rodentia > Sciuridae > Urocitellus > Urocitellus parryii. Next base: position 1,721,740 of record NW_027553327.1, read on the forward strand.
AGCAGGTCATGTGATCATTAATTCCTTTAGGGAAGCAGGGAGACAATTTATCATATTCTTTGATAAAGGAGAAAGAAGGGAATAACCAGCCTTACTGCATGACAGTGTAGTATCTTCTTTAATATTTACAAAGCATCTTTTTATTATTTTATAAAAGTAGTGACCATATTGAGTTTATAAGACCATCCCTGTGCATCTTACCCTTGACAGGAGTCAAGAGATCATGTACAACATGGCAAGAAAAAGGAAATGATGATTTTCAAACTTGATTTGGATGGAAATTACATTCGGCAGCTGTAACAGATATGAGATCCCAGTGACTCAACACAAATATGTAATCCTTCAGCAATATTCAAGAGTAAGTAGATTTATGTGAGTACAGTATCTCCATTAAAAAAAAAAACATAATTTACCTGGTCTCCTCCTATTTTATAGTTCTTGGTTCTCTGGAGAATAAATATTTATCTTTCTATTCTCTATCATGAGAATTAATAAAATGAGGATATTGGTATATATATAATTTTAGTATCAGGCTAAAAAGCAGCACGTTAAAAGGTGGAGATAATTGAAAATTTGATATTGTGACATTATCTTCAAAGGGAGTATTCTTATGGAGTTAACTTTTAGAGAGGTGTCTTCATGGTACACATTATAAAAGTAGGAACCATATTTAGATAATAAGGCCATCACTGTACATCTTACCATTGATGAGAGTCAAGAGTGACTCAGAATAATATATTAGCTTTGCTTGCATCTAGCCTCTATTTGGAAAATAAGCCTACCTCTGCAAAAATCAGATATCCTTCTGCAGGAATCCAGTCCAGAAATGTGTGTTCTTGGTAAGAGTTCCCATTCCTCCTGACCCTCAAAATCCATAGTCCCAATGCAAGCATCTGTAACCATCACTGGGACTTATTTTAAGGGACCAGAAGCAGTCCATGATTCCTAGATCACCTTCATCACCAAAGATATCTGTGTATGTATTTCTGACCCTCTTTTCATTTTCTCCTCATTTACTGAAACTCTTCCTCCATCCCATCTAAAACTTAGATGTTAGCTAAGTCACCTACATCTTCAACTTTTACTCCAGCTTGTCTTTTACATTAATTGCTCTCATTGACAGCTGACTCACTTGATGAGACATGCTTCCATGGTATTTCTCTTTTCATGATGGATGTTTCCTCTTTGTTACCTTTGTGGGACTCAGAAATAATTTGGCATCTTACCACTTCTCCAAAATATCAATTTGATATACCCCTTCTCTCACTACCACCTCTTAATCTTTCCATCTAAACTTAGTTTTGTGCCCTAGATCTAAGCAACATTTGATTATATTGTGATCTACCACCTGTTGCTGTTCTTTATCCTATTTATTCCCACATTTATCTGTATGTATAACTTAAATTTATGCCTATCACTACAGATGCTCCCTTTAACCATGTTCAACTCCGTGGCTCTTTTCCAATGTCACGTTGTTCACTTGATCACAAGCCATGTTTCTGCTTACCCCACATCTGCCCCAGTGCACAGAGAAATATAGAGGAAAAGAAGCAGAAACCCATGCTGGCAGTTTTCATATTAAATCCATGATCAATAACTTCTAGAGAACTGTTAATGTGTTACCTGGCAATAACTACACTATGCCTTTCTAGTCCATTTACTTCTCTCTCCTAGATAACTACTTTGTGTATTTTTCTCTTTCTTCAAACCTACACACTACTCTGTACTCCTCAAACGTACATGAAGAAATTGAGAAAATGGAAGCAACTAGAAAAAATTCCATATGCACTTACCACCAAAGATGCACATGAATTTTCATCTGTGCTCAATGCTCCATTTTCTTCCCCGAGAAGATGGAAGAACTCAGTGCACTGACTCTATACTTTTGCACTAGGTCCCTCTCCCTCTTACTACTCAAGATTTCAGACACCTTTTCCTCTCCTATATCATCAGTGTTCTTCTCCCAAATAAGTCATTACTACCAGCAATCAAAACTGCTCGTGTTGCTTTCACCTTAAAAACAAAGTATCTCCCAATGTGGGTTCACCCTGTGTTAAATGTTTTCCTAGTTTTCTCCTTTCTTTAAAAAGTCCTTAAAAGAGTTGCCTAATTCACATGATAAAAATTTTTCCTCCCCTTTTCTCTCTTAAACTCTTTATCTTAAGTTTTTGTTCTATTATTGCAACAAAATGAGTATTATCCAATTAATACCTATTTCTGGGCCAAATATAGTAGTCAATTTTTTTAACTCCTTATTTTTTTATTTATTCTTTTTAGATCTACATGACAGTAGAGTATATTTTGACATATTATATATACATGGATTATAACTTACTCTAATTAGGATCACAGTCTCTTGGCTATACATGATGTGGAGTTTCACTGGGGTGTATTCATATATGAACATAGAAAAATTATGTCTGATTCATTTCACTGTCTTTCCTATGCCTATCCCCACCTGACCCTTCATTCTTCTTTGTCTAATCCACTGAACTTCTATTTTTCTGTCCTCCTTGTGTGTGTCAAATCCACATATCCAAGAGAACATTCACCCTTTGGTCTTTTAGGATAGCCTTATTTCACGTAGCATGATAGTCACCAGATCCATCCATTTACCAGCAAAAGGCATAAAGCCATAATATCCTATTGTGTATATATACCACATTTTCTTTATCTATTCATCTATTGAAGGGCACCTAAGTTGGTTTCCTAGCTTGGCTCTAAACATTGATGTGGCTGCATTATTGTAGTATGCTGATTTTAATTTTTTGTGTTTTTTTAAAAGAGAGAGAGAATTTTTTAATATCTATTTTTTAGTTTTAGGAGGACACAACATCTTTGTATGTGGTGCTGAGGATTGAACCCGTGCCGCATGCATGCCAGGCAAGCGCGCTACTGCTTGAGCCACATCCCCAGCCTGATTTTAAGTTTTTAAATATAAACTGAGGAGTGGGATAACTGGATCAAATGGTAGTTCCACTCCAAGTTTTCTGAAGAATCTCTATGCTGCTTTCCAAAGTAGTTGCCCTAATTTGCTGTTCCACCAGCAATACATGAATGAACCTTTTCCCCACATCCTCACTAACATTTATTGTCATTTATATTCTTGATTGTTGCTATTCTGACAGGAGTAGGATGAAATCTCAGTGTAGTTTTGATTTGCATTTCTCTAATTGCTAGAGCTATTGAACATTTTTTCATATATTTGCTGACCATTTGTATTTATTCTTTTGTGAAGTACCTGTTCATTTCCTTTTCCAATTTATTTATTGGGTTTGATTTTTTTTTTTTTTGCTTTGTGTGTGTGTGTGTGTGTGTGTGTGTGTGTTAAGTTTTTTGAGTTCTTGATAAATACTAGAGATTAATGCTCTATGTGAGGTGCAAGTGGCAAAGATTTTCTCCCATTCTGTGGACTCTCTTTTTGTGTTTTTGATTGTTTACTTTGCCATGAAGAAGCTCTTTAAATAGAAACCATTTCATTTACTGATTCTTGATTTTACTTGCATTTTAGTAGTCTTGATGAGGAAGTTGGTTCATAAGCTGACACGACAGAGAGTTTGACCTACATTTTCTTTGAGTAGGGTCAGTGTTCCTGGTCTAATGCCTAGGTTTTTGATACATTTGATTTGAGTTTTGTACAGCATGAGAGATAGGGGTTCAATTTCATTCTGCTACATATGGATTTCCAGTTTTCCGAGCATCAAATGTTGAAGAGGCTATCTTTTCTCTAATGTATGTTTCTGGGGCCTTCATCTAATATGAGACAACTATATTTATGTGGTTTGTCTCTCTGGTTTATGCTGTTCCTTTGGTCTTAATGTCCATTTTGGTGTCAATACCATGCTGTTTTTGTTAGTATAGAGCTCTGTAGTATAATTTAAGTTTTGGTTTTGTGATGCCTCCTGATTCACTTTTCTAACTAAGGATTGCTGTCAAGTTTTAATCCTTCCTTATTAAACCTATCAGTAATATGTTTCAAACCTTTGGTAGTTCATTTCCCTGAAACTTTTACCCTGCTTGGCTTCTAGGCTAATATGGTTGTTTGGCTTTGTGAATTCTCTTTAATGGATCCTTCATGGTTTCTTCTTCCTTCCCTGAGCAGTCAACAGCTATTATTCTTAGCCTTTTTCTCAGACAACTCAGTCATTTCTGAAAAAAAAAATAATTAAGATATAATTCACATACCATAAAATTCATCCATTTCCAATATACAATTCAATTGTTTTAATGTGTTTGCACATATATGCAACAATTAGCATGATCAATTTCAAACATTTATAACACTTAGAACATAAGAATATCATCATTGCAAAAAGAAACCATGTGCTGTTTAGTTACCTCTCAATTACTCTCCTCTCTCACACTCAGTACTTAGCAACTTTCTCTCTATACACTTTTCCTAGCTTGGGGCATTTCATATGAATGGATTCATATACTAAGTAATATTTTGCAATCAGCTTCTTACACTCAGCATAATGTTTTCATATTGCAGTGTATATGAATCTTTTGTTCTTTTTTTAATGGTCAAGTTAAATTTCATGATATGAGTACACCATATTGTTTTAATTCTTTTATCACTTGATACATATTTGGCTTGTTTTTATCTTTTTGCTAATGAATAATGCTGCTATAAGTAGTTATACACAAGTTTTTTAGTAAGTATGATTTCATTTCTTTGGGGTATATACTTATATTATCATAAAGTGATGTTCAACAGGGGTGTCAAAACCACCTAAAATTACTCTCAGAAGAGTAATTTTAACAAATGATGTTAGGACAACTGAAAAGTCACATGCAAAAGAATAAATTCAGCCTCATATACCATATATAAAAAATAATTCAAAGTAAATCAAAGACCTAAATATAAGTGTTAAAATTATAGAAGTCTTAGAATATAGGGAGAAACCTTCATGAAACTGCATTTGGCAAAATATTCTTACAATAAGAAATCAAAAGCATGAGCAACCAAAGAAAAATATCAGAAAAACTGAACTTCAGTCAAACATAGAACTTTTTGCTACAAAGCACAATACCAAAAGAAGGCATACATAAACAACAGAATTGAAGAAAATATTTATGAATCATATCTGATGAGAAAATTGTATCAAAAATATATGAATATCAGGTCAACAATAAAAATACAAATAATTCAATTTAAAAATGGGTAAAATATTTGAATAGATATTTTCCCAGAGAAGATACATCAATAAACATCAGAAAAGATTCTCAACCTCAATAGTGATCAGATAAATACAAACTAAAATCATAGTGAGCTACTACTGTACATCTGTTATGATCAAAAAGTCAGAATATTACCAAGTGTTAACCACTTTCTTCTTTTTTTTGAAAAGAAGAAAGCTAAGGACATTTGCAAATGACTTTTCAAACTCAAATGAAGAGTCATGGTACAGAATCTTGGTAAACACCTATCCTAATGAGAAGTGAATTCTACGGAGTCAAAAAAGAGCAAACCAGAAAACAAATTATTAACTTCTCATATAATAGACAACTTGTGGTGGTATATTTCAATTTGTAGCATAAAGCCTGACAAGTAATGATACACTAAATTTTTCTGAATTTATTAAGACTTCTATTAAGATAGGTCAGTCAGTTAATAAAACACTACAAAAAAACATTTTTAAGTTTTGTCTTTTCTGCACTGATCTAGAACTGAAAATTATACTAAACAAAAATATTAATTACCTTCTGAATTATTATAAAACTTATTATTTAAAATATTTTTAGAATGACATTTATTAAACAAAATCAATAACACTATAGAGAAAAGGAAGGGAACAAAATCAAAATATCCAATCACAACATTAATGCATGTATCAGAGAAATTAAGGAGAATTATTTTCCTCTTTTTTATAAGGCAATATTGAAAAGGAAAACATAAGAGTGTGTTCATATTTTAATATATTAGTAATATTAATGTAATTGTTTCAGGATTAACAGTTTACAAAACATTTTTTATAAACATTTCCCCTAGATGATCTTTCTATCAAATTTGTATAATTTAAATTTCTTTTCCAGGAAGTGAAAAGGAACTGTGGAAGTAAAGCAATACATGCTGTGTCACATATCATTTAATGAGTGGAACACCAATTCTATGTTCTACCAGTTTCTTGCCTGATCAAGAAAAACATTGTTCACATCCACAAGGACCTGGATTTTGAGCCAGGCTGTGGAGATATAGGATGAAGAGACAACCATAGTCACTTTAGAACACAATTTACATGACAACATGTACCAGATCTTCTAGTCTTCCTCTGCACCATTCATCCCATAAGGGATTACATTGAATTTCTTATTTTAGTCATGAAGAATAGAAAATGATCTTCTTTAATAGGCAAAAGATATTAAAGTTTTATAAAAAGGGAAATACTTCATTCCAACAATTTCATTTATCCAATATATCAATGAGTTGGGCATTCAACTGGGTGCTGGAAAAAGAGATGAATAAAACAAGAGCCCTTCATTAGAAAATAATGGAAATACATACAGAATAATTTGAGTGCTAAAAGAAAATTCGGGTGACTTCCTATGGGAGTGGAAAACTGCATGTCTCTCATATTTATACCCACAGCAAAGTACCACACAGCAACACTACAAGAAGAAAGTGTGGAATTTAAGGGGCAATAGTTGCTGTAGAAAGAATTCAGGGAGGATCTTAAGGCAAATGTGCCATCTAAATTGGTGACTAAAAGATAAAACAATAAAATTTCATCTCATCTACATTCAGGACTTGTAGATTAAAAGTCAGCTAATCAGGAATAACTGCTTTACTTAACTTTCAAGGTAAAATATCTCAAATTTCAAAATACCTATGATATAATAGTGACACATGACTTTGGTGTTATCTACTGAAAGCAATAAGGAAATGGCCATAAATCTTAGAAAGTTAACCAACTTATAATTTCAAAGTTTATGCCCATGATGGAGCAGTTGTGAAATTTTGTATCTTATAAATTTCAACAACTTTCCTGGTTAAATTCAATGACTGTGGTCTTTTAAAAGAGAGTTTCCTAATTTTTAATTTATCTCAGGTCTGAAAAACAATTTTAAAATTTGTACTTGCAAATTTGTTCTAATAAGAAAATTTTGCCCACAAAGATATGCTTCATTTTGTTTATGACATGAAGTAGTCCATAATGCTTTTAATCTCTAATATCCCTAGAAATTTTTATAGCCATCTTTTTGTGCTGCTTCCCAAATACGAAGGATATTTAGGAATCATGAATTTTAACCTTATAAAAAGTTGATCAGAACTGTATTACATGCAATTCTTCAGAACAATTTCTGAAAATAATACAGTCGTTCAGATTGTTTGTTGGGTTTCGGATGGAACTTAAAATTGAAGACCATCAGCCTTGAAGTGTTTTGGTTTTGTTCCATTTATGACTAAGAAAAGATTATTTTCTCCCAAATTGTTTTGTTCATTTTTCACTCAAAACTATTCAAGGGAAATGGGTGATAAAAATGTTCAATTTCATCCAAGATAATCTAAACCAGTTTTAGATAAAGAATCTATGAAATAACTTGGGCAGAAATATACACATATTTGTCATAAAATTGTGAGCATTCAGAATTTGACATTCCAGGGAGGCCTTGGTGTTCATGGAATAAGGCAGCCATCTAAGCACAAGCTTACCTGTATTCAGATCAAGTTGTTAAAGTCATTTTTGCTGTGATCACTACTTTTCATAATCTTTTATCAATAAAGTGAATCAGTGACCTGCAAGAATCTTAAAAATGTGTACACTTTCACTCATTTTTATTTCTCCCAGCCATATTGCTGTCTATATTTTACTATTTCCACCACCTCTCCATATATAAACACCTAAAATGAAATTATTTATATATGGAGCTGAAGACATACAATCTGTTTTCTAGTATTTGGATTTTTTGTATTCTCTAATTGTTTAATTTGCCTTCTGGCTATGTAATCACTAATCACCAAAACAAAGGAGTCATAAATATTAATAGTCATAAAATTAAAATTTGTAATTAAACAAAGTTAGTATATTTTGTAGTATAATATCTCTAAACTCATTCCAATTACTATAGATTCATTAATATTCTTATTACAATAATTTGACCCACATCCTCACATTGCTGTTGTAGTCAGCTTCCTATACAAAGGACAAAAAAAATAACAAGTTATAACTTCCATAGTAGAATAAAACAATGTATATATTATTTATAATTTTATAACTTGTATGGAAAGTAACAAACAATATTCACAACCACACTTAAGCTGCCACGTGTGTATTATTCATTGACTTTTCTCTCCAAGAGAACTATGAATTTTTATAGAACAAAGACTTAAATAATCTCTTTATTTACAATTTCTGATACAATTGTGAAGATGCACTAAGTAGATGTTGAATGAACTGATATCCCAAGTTTCTTCTCAACAGACTGTAGGCTTATGTGTATTCTCACATCATGTCTATGAATAAGGAAGGAACATAGCTAAAACTGCTTAATAGTTCATGAAATTTTTTCCTGTGCCAATTGGAATTACCAGGCTGTGATAAATTAATTACTAAATCCAAAACAAGAATTATAGTATTTTTCAGATATGGATATCTGTTTATTGGGTTTTTGGATAAATATAAAATCCTAATTTTTAGAGGGAGTATTTTACATTGCATAAAACTTTCTGTTAAAAAAATTCTTCCCACAGTGTGAATCTCCATTTAATGGTGTGATTCAGACAGATAAGTATGGAAGGCAGTTATTAATGAAAGCACAAGAGGGAAAAAGTAGACTTGAAATCCCTTTGTCCAATTGCCAATTCCATATGCTATATAATTTGTCATGGTAGGAAGTTGTTCTAAGATTGAAAATCCTAAACAAAATCTATTGGTTGCCCCTCCAAAGATAATCAACTAGCCTACTTGACCCTCCCTTTTACATAATTGAAGGATTTTCTCAGATAATTTGGATCTACAGTCCCTGCAATATAACAGATTTTATACTAAGTACCTCTATCTAGTGTTAGTTTTAGCCTGAGGTATGATATTAATAGAGTGAAAAAGATGCTGCTCTTAAAAATTCAGCTCAAGTAGCCATTATGCCCATTATCAGTATCTTTTTAATCTATCATCTTGAACTATGTGAAATTACCATTTTCATAATTAATAATTTCTTATGGCTCAAGTTATTAAAAGATGTGGATGGACTTTATAAGTTAGGAAGTATCTTTTTATTTATGGTCAATCATAAATCACATGTGCTTATTTTTAAGTTTACATATTTCATGTCATTTAATAATTATTCTCAAAAAGATTCTGTACTGAACTTTATATATCAAGTTAAAAAGTAGCCTTTTTAATGTCAAAAAGAGTACCAACTGCTATTTTGTATAAATACAGTGCACTAGTAAAAACATTTGTTTCTTTTTAAATAGCCACTGATTGTAAGAAAATAAATCACTGTTGGAAGGACCTCAACACACTCACGCCCGGGTTACTTGTCTTACATTCTATTTTTCAGAATATCTCTGCACAGTTATCTCAAGCTATCTGAAGGCTGGAATGAGTGTGAGGACACCTTGGCAAACAGGGAGTCAGTAAACTAAACTTGATTTTAATCAGACTATTTGTGCTTTAATGAAAATTTTGATATTAAAGTAAAATTTTCTGAGACAGAATTGTTCTGGGGTTTAAAACAATAATATAATTGATGTCTTGGGTGAGTAGTTGATATGAGTTATCTAAAGGTACTACATCCATTTTTTTTCTAAAACTATTGAGTCATAATATTAATTTTAAAAAATGAAATTGGAGAATTAGGATATTAGGACTTTGGGATAAATCTTGATATTCATGATGCCATTATTTATCACTTTGCCATATTGTCTGTAACTGTTTGCTTAAATAACTCCAATCTCTTGTAGGATTTGAAACTTATTCTATTGTTTTGATCAATTTATTCTATTAAAAGAGACATGAAACTCTTATTTACACCTCTCTTGTAGATCATTAGTGAGATCAATCATCAAAGCAACATTGTCCAATAGCAATGTAATGTGAGATATCTATTAAATATTCTAATATTCATATTGAAAGGCAGAGTTATAATTCATTTTCCTAATCTGTTTTATTTAACTCAATGTATCCAAAACATTATTATTTCAACAGAGAGTTCACTGTAACTAACTTAGCTCTGTTTCAGTAAAACTGTATTAATGGACTCTGAAATTTGATTTTCATTTAATCTTCATGTGTCACAAAATATTATTTTGTTAAATTTTCTTCAAATGTTTAAAAATGTAAAAGAAACACTTGGATCATACATCATGGAAAAAGCAGGTGGCAGGCTCATTTTGTTTCAGGACCTTGTTTGTAGACCTCTAAGCTTGCATATTAGTGGGTATATAATTTATAGTAGCTTAAAAAATCTATCTTGACTTAATTTAATACCAACAAATGAAAACTACATTACAGTGAAAATCTGAGCACTGGAAAAGCTGAAAATCTTAGTGAATTATCATTTGACTTATGAGAAGAAAACTGAATAAATGTTTTGGCATTATTCTGGCAAGTTGCAAGTTGTCTGCCCTTGTAATTTTTACTTTTCCATTTCTGTTTTGGAATCAGCTATGAGATCCTGAGATCTGGCAGCTTCTTGAAGAATAAACTTGTGGTGGTTTTGATCGCTAGGGAAAATAGACTCTTTATAGGTCTGTTATTCATAGTCATTTATTTTGGAAAACAATACTTATATACATTGGATTTAAGTACACTTAATATCAAATGAACTGATTTTAGAAAATCGTATAACCTTTGTTCATAGTTATTTAATTTTTATAGATCAATAATCCCAATATTCTTTAGATATAAAAAATATGCAAATTATTTAGGTGATGATGTCAATGTTCTCACATCTGGAAAGATGGATGTTAACCTCTGCCACCTTTTTGTGAATCCCAAACAGGGAAAAAAAAAATATATATATATATATATATATATATATATATATATATATATATAATCATATAGCAATTCTGAAACTATGTAAGTAATGCAGTAGGCAGTTTGTATCTACTTGTTTAAGTATCTCTATAAATGCTCAGTCCAAACAAATCAAAGAAGTTAAACCTTAAATAATAATTTAATTTTAATATTAAACCTTTATAATCAGATTTCTTTTTAAAGATTAAAATGCTTTACAAAAGTCATTAAAACATCATTTTTCTTTTTACCAACTCTTTCTAGGGTTTATCAGAGTCTAATAAAACCCCATAGATTAATTAGTCATGACCCAAAGTCATAATTTAAAATATTAGAATATTATGTTAATGTATTATTACATCAAAAACACATTTAACTGAAGTCTAAATGAAATGGATTATGTTCTATTATTAGATCTTTGGAATAATATCTTCAAAGTCAATGCCCAATGTTCCATTTTAAAATACCTTAAATGTCATTTTAACTTCTTCCTGGGAAATTGAACATATGATTAATTTCTGTCTGTCTATGCTATACTACAATTCACCTTTGTTTCCTACTCGTATTAGAAAGAAATATTCAATCAACCAGTTTTTCTTTGTTTATTTTCATTATCCTCTTTTTATTGAATTACATTTAATCTTGAATTTTCCCAGTATACAGGGTGATTGTACTAAAACACATTTTTATTTTTAGTAAAATTTTAAATCTTATTTTTCCAAAACCTTTCCCACACACTGGTTGATTTGCTTATGATCTTCTATATATACAATGATGTAAATATCTTGTTTTATGTTCTTCTTTTTTTTCTCTTGCCTTGACTAAAAGGTAAAAGAGAAGATGAATAGCTCCCAAGATTTGATTGTGAAATGGGTTGTTCTTTCTGTACAAAGAGGATGGATTAGAAGAAAAATAACAGAGATTTAAGTTGTGGAATCTATTGCAGCTGCAAAGAGACATGCTTAATATTGGTTTAGGAGTCTCATCAGTTTTATGATAGAGATATTCTGTAAACAAATCTCCTAATCCCGAAATATCTGTGAGATGTTTCTGCAAGCTAATGGAAGTGTTATTAGTTATGCTGAATACAAAATTTTTCCAAAAAGATAAATTTGTCTTAAGTTATTACACAGAAATGGAATTAATTTCTATATGAGACTTAGACAAGGATGCAAATAGCACTGTCTGAAACTGATCATTTTGTCAAAACCAATAGGCATTATGATTTTATAACTAAGGCAGACCCTTTAAGGTTTGACTTTTTCTTTGCTTTCTCACTGTTATCAAATTACCTTAAGATCAACACTGCAGCTATAGTGGAACAAAATATTGTCTTATTTTAAAACAAGAAAGAAGTTTAACTGCTAATGTTTCTGTGGAGAGTCAGCTGAACCCCTTTCTGAGTTACTCCATGACATATTCTACTGAAGTTTTCAGGCTGTGCCTAAACCTGAGTTACTCATTTTATAAAGCAGTAGCCATAAGCCACTCCATTGGGAGTGTAAGTGCTCAGGTAGAATGACTCTACACTTTGTGTGTACAAGTAGACAACCACCATCTGCCTATACAGACATAAGACACAAACTGATAAATAAATTAATAGTGTTAATAAAAATGACCACCTGTGTACTTACCAAATTAATCAGAAGCACATGGATACATGGGTTTATCAAACTCACAACAGAAAAACCAGACCCATGAGCTTATTGGACACAACAGACCAAGGAATGAAGCAACTGCTCACTTGAAGACCATAAAAGTAAGCACACCCCAAGACTGGAAACAGAGGCACAGTGAGCTTGTCCCCTGGTCATTTGTCATGAACCTGGCCCAGGAAAATCAATACAGAGAGAACCTTGTGCTCTGTCCTCTGGTCTTAGCAGAGTGTGGTTTCTCCTGCCCATAACAACCATACATGACTCAATCCAAGCTAGCATCTCAAGCTGACACTATAAAACTGCTGTCAACTGTCTGGACCTTACACTAGAATAAGTTACTGCACTTTGACAGCTCAGTGCCCTGAACAAGTTCTTTTGATTTGTTTGGTAATCTTATCTGACCACCTGCAGTGGTTATCTGCATTTATATCTGTTCTCTGCCTTTGCTCTTAGTTCAGCCTCTTGAACCCCTGTGGCTGCCTTAACATCTTCTTAGCATTTTTGTAATACGTTTATGTACAGTGTGACATGTAACTTTAGTGTTCTAGGTGTTAGCATTTAAAATTGGAATAAAAAAAAAGCAATTGTTCTGCTGTTGACTACCAGGTGACCCACAAGTACTCAGTGAACTGACACTGATAAAAGTGGGATAATCTTTAATTTGTTAGTCAACAAATTCTGACACTGTGGAAAGGCACAAAGGTGTTTGGTCTATGTTAATGATATAGCTCACTAGTGACCGTTTTCAATAATAAAACTGACAGAGAATGGTATATTAAAACCATCTAATGTTAAGACTATCAGAGAAACAAGAAGTAAATAGGACCAAAGGAGCACAATTCCCAAACTGCACAAAAGAGAGAAACTCAGAGTAAATGAAGTGCCAGAAAATGTCTCTAAGGGAATTTTCAAATCCTGGGTGCAGGATAGACAGATACCTGGATTGAGGAGAAACCAGATGAGGGTTTAGTGACTGTAGGGGGCTGGAGTGACTGATATAACTAGAAATTCAAGCAACCTCACACACACACTGCTTTTTAAAAATTTATATAAATTCTAAAGATGTGAGGGCTTGGAGACTAAAGGAATAAAATAAAAATTTCTGAAAAGTCAAACATACTCCTTCTGTTCAATAGGGCTGAGGAGGTAAGTTTTCACTTGATGTTGATTGAAAGGAATGGTGGGCTATAGTTTAAGAACAGGCAAACCAGAATTGGTTGAGTTGTATCAAAACTGGAGGCCAGATTTGACAAAATTCAACCTGTTATGACTAAAGGATATAGGACACATTTTTATGCTCATCAGAGGAAAGAATAAAACTTTCCTGATAGAATTTAAATCATATTTAGCCACCAAAACATTTAACAGAAACATCCATCATTGCATTCAATGTTTGAGATGACAAAAGGATTATTGAATTGATAATCAAGGATGTGAGAGAGACAATAAAAGCATACTACCATGTGATCCAAATGTTGATATTTACAACAGTTACTTTAAATTACCACAAATGTATGAAAATATCTAAAAGAAATGGTAGAGAAAAATAGATCAAAAATGAATGAATGAAACAGAATGAGAATGTAAAATAATAACCAATTGTACATTCTTAAATAAATATCTGAATTAGGACTTACAGATTGGTTTTACCAGCAGGATTTGTTAGCCAGAAAATAGATTAATAGAAAATACTTGTATTGAAGCATAATGTGAGAAAATAATGCAAAACACAGATAAAAATAACCAGTGGAATTTAAATGTACAAAATGCTATTCTGAAAAAGGAGGGGAAAAGAATAAAGAAGAAGATGAATCATGACAAAATTTTAAAACTGTTGAAATGCATCAACACATTATTGAAAAAATTCAGGAAAAACAAAACAAAATCAACACATCTATGAACAATAGTTTCAAACTACAAAAAAGTCAATGCAAAGAGAAAAATATTAAAAGAGCTAGAGAGGAAAAACAGAAAGTATATTATTTTAATTTCATCTGATACCTAAAGAAATTATGAAAACTAATAGAAATTGGAACAGAAACTTTAAGGTGCTGTCATGTTAGATTTTTTTTTAAGAGAGAGAATTTTTAAATGTTTATTTTTTTTAGTTTTCGGTGGACACAACATCTTTATTTTATTTTTTTTGTGGTGCTGAAGATCGAACCTAGCACCCCACGCATGCCAGGCGAGCGTGCTACCGCTTTAGCCACATCCCCAGCCCTACATTTGAATTTTTAAAGTTTTTATATTCTAAGTTGTTGAAGGTCTGGCTAAATTGCTGAGGCTGGCCTCAAACTTGTGATCCTCCTGCCTCATCCTCCTGAGTAGCTGAGATTACAGTTATGCATCACCATGCCTGGCTATAGAAATTGATACAGCCAAAAAATAATCTTTCTAAAATGATATTGAAATAAAGATGAGTTCAAATAAATGAAAGCTGAATGACAACATTTCAAGTATCAGTACATTAAAATAAATTGAAAAAAAAAAGAAGAGGAAAAAGAAAGGAATTACTTAAGGAAATTTTTATACTGAAATAAATATTATGACATAAAAAATTTAAAAACAAGAAAAAATGAAGGAAATCAGAGAATGGCACTATATGGGTAAATATAAATGGCATAGTGATTAGTGCATGTAATTATTTTATTAATCCAAAGAAAAGCAGGTTAAAAGAAAAATAATGTAAATATATGAGGAAGTACTTAACAGATAAATTATGAATAGTTTTGATTATTCTAAAAGAAGTCAGAAAAGGCAAAGATGAACATAAAATATTTGAGTCAAGTAAAATACAAACTAGCAGGATATTCAAAATGAATACTTATTAGGGATAAGAAACATTTTGAATACTTACCTGTGTTTTACAGCATTATTGGTGACTGCAAAACTTTTGAATTTTCTAATAGAAGAGAAATACTTAAGTAATTTGTACTGCAATCTACCTTAGATAGTCATTTTAAGAGTTCTGATAAAAGATCAACTAGACAGAATTGTGAAAAGAAGCAGACTCAAGCACAGGGACCCCAGACTTATTACTGTGGAACTAGAGAGAGGTTCTTTCTTGGAATATTTATATTGCATTATCCTGGGGTATGCAATTCTTTTGGAGTTTTCATGTGCATAATCATATTTTCTGCAAATAATGACAGTGTTTTTTCATTAAAATCCTCATAGTTTTGTGTCTTTTTCTTACGTTATTACATTGGCTGGGACTTCCAATACAAAATGGTTTTTGTACTGGCATCTTTGATTCATTTTTGAGTTTAGATGGAAAGTTTTCAATATTTTATTCTTCATTGTGGTGTTTGCTGGAAGACTTATATACCCTTGAATAAATAAAATTGCTTTTGATTCTTGGTTTGTTAGGTGTATCAATAATAAATGTTAACTTTAACAGAAAAAATAAGTACTTATTAGCAATTATAGTAAACACCAATTAAGTAGTATTTCAAATTAAAGTTAAGTTTATTATTCTAGATATAAAACAAAAATCTATACATCTTTTTTTA
This sequence comes from Urocitellus parryii, assembly GCF_045843805.1. Classification (NCBI taxonomy): domain Eukaryota; kingdom Metazoa; phylum Chordata; class Mammalia; order Rodentia; family Sciuridae; genus Urocitellus; species Urocitellus parryii. Next base: position 1,737,874 of record NW_027553327.1, read on the forward strand.
TGGTACACTCCTTAAAGGAAAAGATCAAAATGCTAAAATGATATAAAAAAAAGATACACCAGCAAACACTAATCAAAGGAAGCTATCCTAATAAAAGGCAAACTATACTCAAACCTGAGAAACTATACTGAGATACAGAGAAAATTTCAATATGTTAAGCTGAGAAATTCAGTAAATTATTATAAATTTAAATCTATGCATACTCTTTAATATGTGTATAAATAATACATTTGTAATATAAATTCAAAATATATTAAAATAAATTTGATAAAGATGAAAGAAGAAACAAGTTTCTTTGTGAGACTTAGCACACATTTTAATTGAGGATCAAATAATCAAATTTAAAAAAATCACTTTTTTATGGCTTTTTCTTACATTAATGTTGAGTATATTAGAGCAACTCAGTCAATACACCTGACATAATTTACCTAAACAAAACATAATGTCCAGAAATTCAGAATTTACTGTTTCAAGGGCATCCAGAGCATATATCAAAATTTATGATGTTCTGGGAAGTGAAGAAAACTTGAATAAATTTCAAATAATTGAAACTATGTTCAATTATTTAAAGGCATCTTATACTACAACCTTGACATTAAATAAGAAATGACATTAAATATAAGGCCAATAAGAAAATATCCAACTGCATGACAACTGAATTAGATGGTAGTAAATAATCCATGTATAACTAACAGAAATACAATTATATTATGAAAATCATAACAGTTAATGATCCCCACATTGAGAACAAATTAATAACAAATCAATATTTATGACAAGTTGCTAAAAATTGTTGAAAGAAAAGAAAAAAGAAGAAAGGGATTAGGAGGGATAGGAATTCATATCTGTTATTGCATGTGTTAGAAAATTCAATGACTAATGCACTACCAAAAATAATTTAAAAAATCAAACCTGAAGAAAGAAGAAAATAATAAAATAGAATACCACTAGTGGAAAAAAAATAAGTAAAGCTAAAAATTGTTTCTTCAAAATGTCAATAAGCCTGTCTATTTATAAACATAATAGAATTAAGGGAATAGCCTTCCTTATAAGCATAGGTAGATTTTTTTTAAAATGTTGTGAAAATTTTACAGTTATACATTTTATAATTTGTATAAAAATGGATGAATTGGTTCAAACAGCACATATTATGAAACCATCACAAGAGAAATAAATCAAAATTGTCCTTTGGTAAAAATGTTAATCTTAAATTAAAAAAAAACCAAACTTTCCAAATGGAAAGTGTATATAATATGGACAATATTAGGTAAAATCTATGTAGATGCCCTAATTGTTTTATAAATCCTATTTTCCATAACATACCATATTAGAACTTTCTAAAAAAACTGCAAATTAATAACTGTCATGAATATAGGTGAAAAGTCATCTTAAAATGTGACCAAAATAAACAGTGATATATGAAAATGATGATATATCATGACCAAGTTAGTTCTGTTCCAGGAATGTAAGGTTGATTTAACATTTGGAAAATATAAAAGGTACTTATCACATTAAGTTGAAAAATAAGAATATGACCATATGATTTACATTCTTTATAGCAGGGTTTTTCAACATGGGCACTATTGTATCACATAATCTTTGTTTAGGAATATTTAGATGAATTTCTGGCCTCTATTCAATATGTGACTGTATTATCCACCCTTTTAATAACAATCCAAAATGTCTCCAGACCTTGCCATTAGAACTAAAATCACATATGATTGAGAATTACTGGTTTATAGTGATCATTACACTGTGGATGTAATACAAATAAATAGTAGGGTTTCTTTTTTTGTTATCCTTGCTGGCTGCTAGCATAGAGCTCCAAAAAATATGTTGGAATTTCATGACTGATGAGGTATCTTTTGTTATTCATAATGAGTCCCTTTCACAATTCTTGAGGTTATGCTCATGAGAAAAATGCTGGTGGGTCCCTACATAGCTTCGTGATAGAAGCTGGTAACCACAGAATTCAAGCATGGAATTTGAGGACTGAAATATTTAGTGTTATGAGGAGCTGCTTCAGAAAACACTCTAAATTCAAATCAAAGAGAGATTTATTTACCTGGCCAGGGACTTTCACCCACCCTTAGAGACTGAAGCTCTGTGGGGGAACGCAATTTCCTGGCTTGTGTCTTGGGAATTTAAGGACAAAAACCACAGTTCAGAGACTTTCCTTATTGTTATGCAAGCAAGCGAATCACTGAAACTAAAACTGCAGTTAGCAGAGCAACTCAGATAATTGCGTCTTGGTTAAACAAGTGGTTAGCCTGGGTGAGAATCTACTTCAAAGTCTTGGGTCACCAAGACCACCATATCCTGGGTTGAGTACATTTTCTGGGGTACAAAGTACAGAAGACAATGTATTTTTTTCTTTTTCTTTCTTTCTTTCTTTCTTTCTTTCTTTCTTTCTTTCTTTCTTTCTTTCTTTCTTCTTCTTCTTCTTCTTCTTCTTCTTCTTCTTCTTCTTCTTCTTTTTGATATAGCAGGAAACAGCTTCATTTCAGTTTCTCAGAAACAGCTCTTGTAACCGTTTTTTATAGAAGGAAGCAAAATGGAGTTTCAGGCCTGCGTATGACAGTTCTTGCTTTATTTTTTTATTTTATTTATTTATTTATTTATCTATCTATTTATCTATCTATCTATCTATCTATTTATTTATTTTGTGGTGTTTGGGATTAAACCCATGGCTTTGGGCATGCAAGGCAAGCACTCTACCAACTAAGCTATATCTCCAGCCTCAACAGTTCTTGCTTTATAATTGTCTTATCTCACTTACCAAAATCTTATATCTATAATCTATATTTTTATAACCTATAACTTACACTCTTATTGATTGCATTTATCAGTTCACACTACAACATTTAACACCATGCTTTTGAACTCCAGGTAGAAGAGACGGGCTGGAAGGTGAGTTCAATCACCAGTGGCCATTGACTTACTCAAGTATGACTACCTAATGAAACTTTCATAAAAATCTCCTCACTACAGTCTTTCTGAGCTTCTAGGTTGGTGAACATGTGTGGTGCTGGGAGGGTGGCATACCCAGAGCAGGCATGGAAATTCCCTGCCTCTCTGTTTCCATACTTTTCCACACACATCTGTGCCATTTGGATATTTCAGAGTTATATCCTTTGTAGTAAACTGTAGTAAAACGCCTTTCTGAGTTTATTGAATCAATCTAAAGAATTGTCAAACTTGACAGGTTATTTTGGGGAACGCTGCATTTGTAGTCAACCAGGAAGCCATGTGGGTAGCCTGGGAACCACTAGTTGAAGTCCAGAAGTGGAGACAGTTTTGTGTGATCCTTACCAGTGTCTTATGTCAGCAGCCTGACTCTGGGGAGTCCAACTAATCAGGATCAGGCCATTAATCCCAAAGACCAGTCAGAAAATTTTTGACAAAAAACACAAAAGGAACTTTAATTAGTATAGCTACACTGGAAAGATAAGGTAAACCTGTTCCTAGCCCTGTCTTTGAGAGGCTGATAATGAATTTGATATTTGATAGAAAGGCAACTGAGGGTAAGATAGCTCTCATAGGTGGAAGATTGCACGGCAGGAGGTTTGCACAGCAAATAAAGCAATGCCCTTGGACACATGTGGTGTAGATCATCATTATCTTGGGATTGGTCAGGTGGGGCCTTGCTCATGATTGAGAAATTTCTCTTGCTTAAGAGGTAATTTGAACTCCTCAGAAGATGTTTATGGATCAGACCTGTTGTTCCTGGAATTCAATGTGACTCAGACCATGGGAGAAAGATGCAAAATGGAGGCAAAGATGCCAAGCTTTCAATCCTGAGATGACTCAGGATAGTTAGAGTCAGAAATGAATTTTTGAACATCAAGTTGGTGCTGAAGAATATTTATATTGTGTTTCCATCTCTTTTGCTACAGAATACTTTCACAGAACTGCAGGGTCTTTTAATTCTAAGTTTTCCTATTACAATAGAACTGGCAATTAGTGTCCAAAGCCAAGAAATAAATCCAAATGTATTTATCAATATATCCAAATAAGTTTATGGATTTTTATCAAAAACATATTTTTGGCCAGGCATGCTGGTGCATGCCTGTAATCCCAGCAGCTCAGGAGGCTGAGGCAGGAGGATTGCAAGTTCAAAACGAGCTTCAGCAAAAACTAGGTGCTAAGCAACTCGGTGAGACCCTCTCTCTAAATAAAATACAAAATAGGGCTGGAGATGTGGCTCAGCGGTTGAGAGCCAGAGTTCAATTTTTTTTTTTTGATAAAGCAAAATTGGAACCAAATTCCTCCCTCAGACCTTATTAAGAATTGGTTGAATTCTGTAATCCACCATTTACCCAGTTCAATGTATAGCTTATCTATAAACACAAACAAGAACAGAGAAAGAGAAAAAAATAATTTCAGTGTTCTTGATAAGAATAGGATTGGTAAATGGAAGAGGCTTCCTTTCTACCTTTCCAGACCCATATAAAATGGAATTTCAAATTAATAACTCACAGAAAACAAGGATGCCTAAAAGAAGGATTTTCATCTTCCTCAGCAACAGGATGCTTCAACATTGTTTCATCTCTACATTTATCCTAAGATGATTTTTATTTTTGAAATAGTGGTGAGCACAGTGAGGATGAAAAGCTTCCTGTTCATGCACCATCACATCCACACTGCTTATATGCTCATTCTGTATGCTTGCCAATGTTGATGTGAAACTTAATAAAAGAACTGAATGAGCTTCTGTTAATAACAGGTGTGAATCACCACTCAAATTTTTCACAAGGAAATTTCTATGTTTGATGATTCAGATTAAAGGGACAATATTGGTAGGTACCATTTGAAGATTTATTCACCCTGGGATATCATGAGAAAATGTTAATATTGGTAATGCCTATTTTCTAAATTTGCTTGTTTCTTAAAGAAACAATAATTTAGCTGTAAATTCAAAGTTTCTTTGAATTAAGGATGTGTTTCATTTATATTTCAAATTGCTTTACTAAAAGACATGACAAGAACAATTTTAGAGGAGGAGGCCTCAATCTATAGAAGGTTGGCTCCATTCCTTGGGACTTGAGGTGAGGCACAACATCATGGTGGAAGAGTGTGGTGGAAGGAAGTGGCTCACATGATGATCAGAAAGCAGAGAAATACTCCACTTGTATGATATAAAATATATACCCCAAAGACATGCCCCCAATCACCCACCTCCTCCTGCCATACCGTACTTATCTTCAGTTACCACTTCATTAATCCCATAAGAGAATTAATTCACTGATTGGGTTAAGGCTTTCATAACCCAATCATTTGTCTTCTAAACTTATTACATTGTCTCACACATAAACTTTTGGGGGACACCTCACATCCAAAGCATAGCAGAATGTATCATTTGAGGTTCAATAAGGTTTTACTCTCAATGCTTACTGAAAATACTATATACTCCAATGAAAGTGGAAGACAGGGATTGTATAACATTTTGTCATTTGAAGTGGTAATGACATCTTTTTATTTGATTTGGTTCCAAATTGTATCTTAGATATTTTATCTATGAGAGATTCCACCTGTTTCTGATATATTGGTAAGAGTTTTTTTTTTTTCACTATTTTTTGCTGGTCTAGACATTTTTCCTCATATTTTCATAGACAATTTTAATGGGAATTTTAGAAGCAAGATTTAGGACCTTATCATAAGTCCATGAGTATAATCCTGTACTTTTGATTTATATTTGAACAATCTCCATTTATCTTTGTGGAAGCAGTATATAAAAAATTGAAAATACTTAAAATTGTAGTGGTTTGTTACATACAAAGTCATATTACATCTTAGCTAGACCTGAGAAGTATTTATTTTATGCTGATAATTATTTATGGTATAACTTGCTTCTCTAAACAGTTTAAACTACAAAATGAACAAATTGCACTTATTTTATTTATGTGGCATAGGCTTTATGGTAAAATGGAAAGATCAATCTGTACAAAAGAAAGAAATCTTCTGAAACTATAACTAAAGTTAAAATGAAGAAAATTATTTCTGGGAACTTGTGGTAAATTTCCTGAGGTGTATCTAAATTCATATTTATTTTTAGAAAACAAAAGTAAGTTTTTTTTTTCAGTTCATTAATCACGCCTTTCAATCATCATGATACTACCAGGTATTCTGAGAACATGTTTGTTCCCTTCCAGTAAATCAGTTTCCATTCCTCTTCATATCTGTAGCATTCTCTTCAAAAGCATTCAGAAAGAGAGAGAGATATAAAGGACAAGATGGAGTATTGGAAAAGATCAAAACTCAAGGCTATATTCAGACAGCATAAAAACCAGAATAGCAGTGTCATCTCAAGAGTCCTATTTGCATACCCCTTCTATCATTTTTTTCTCTCAAATGTAAATCATTTTGCATATGAAACAAAAACAACTATTGATCCAATCATATTATGCTTCAAAATTGTTTTGCGTTATTTATTTATTTATTTGCACTATTTGGAATTGAACCTAGGGTACTTGACCACCGAGCGCCATCCCCAGCTCTTTTTTATTTTTTATTTTGAGACAGGGTCTTGCTAAGTTGCTGAAGCTGTCATGGAATTTGCAATACTCCTGCTTTAACCTCCCAAGTCCCTGGGATTAACGTGGTGAACCACCATGACAGACTTTTTGATCAGTTTTTGATAATTATACAAATTGTATATGATATTTATGTGGCCAAGAAATTTGAGGGCTCAGGTTGTAACTCAGTGGTAGAGCTCTTTCCTAGCACATGTGACGCACTGGGTCCGATCCTCAGTTCCACATAAAAATAAATAAAATAAAGGTCCATCAACAATTAAACACACACACACACACACACACACACATGTATATATGTATATATATATATACATATATATATACATATATATGTGTGTGTGTGTGTGTTTAATTGTTGATGTTATATAATATATATATATATATATATATATATATATATATATATATATAAAAGAAATTTGATAGAAATTTTCTTACATTTTTCCATTTTTTCTTATTAAAATGTAACATTGCACTCGGAAAATAATTGCCCAAGTAATAGATTTTTAAAACAAAATAATTTTAAAATACCATATTTATATGAGATTTGCCTTATTTATAGGGATTTTATTTCCTTATTTAATTTATCAGTTGTATGCTTCCAGAATCATTTTTTATCTCAAAATAGTTTATTGGAACATGATGAGATCACAAAGAATATAGCAATTACTATTAAAGATAACTAGAAAAAAAAAGAGAGTAAAAGTTTTGAGAATTACTTCCTAAAGTTACACATACCAGAATCACTGTTTCTTATAACCCTATTGTTTTAAATTCTGTTTCAGGAGATGATATTTTTAAAAGTATAACATCACAAAAGGGAGCTAGTCTTTCCAATGACTGTCTCATGTTATTTAAAAAAAATAGTACAAACCACAATTTATCTGATTTCTCAATGGCCAGGACAATAATGGTTATTTGCTTCCCCCAGGCATAATTTCTGTTTTTGTTTGCTCCAAAAGAGGACATTTTCTTTAGATCTCTTCTGTATAATGTCACAGATCAGTCAGTTGAGCAGAAACATACATTAAGTAACTCAGAATTTTAAAAATAGTACTTTTACAATTGACTCTACAGGAAAACTGCCTCTCCTTCTTCTTCCTCATTCTTGTTGTTGTGGTTGTCTGTTTGTTCTTTTCTCTAGGTATAAATAAAATCAAAATTAGTTTACTGAACTGAATTGTTCTACTACAGCATTCTTGAGCAAGCTGGAGAGGGGCCCCACAAAGCTGCCAGTTATTAGCAGGGGATCCCATTAAAAATGAAATTTTCTAATTTCCTAGCCTCCCTTTTATGGTGATGTGGGCATAGACTAAGTTTGTCCAATAAAAACAGGAGCAGTATATATGGGTTCAAATTGTACATTTCTGCCCTAAACAGGAAGATGTATGCCTTCTCTTCTTATTATCCTCTTTCCTACTGAAAGGATGGAAAGAAATTCATGTTTCAGCAAATAGATGTTCAGGAAAAGGGGAGTAAACCAAATGTCTCAAATGCTTGTTCATATAATCTCAAGCAGTGTAACATTGGACTAGTTTCTGAAGTCTCTTAACTTCTATTTTGTTTTGTTTTGTTTTGAAAACATGTACAATATTGTTGCAATAAATGAGACCATGTATGCAAGCTACTTTGAGCAGTATACACTACCGAATCCTTTTTCTCTTCCCTACTTTTTTCTGTTTAACTCTAAGGCCTTATTCTAGTATAGCTTTTTCTTAACCATTTTTAAAATAAACTTGTGAAGTATGTTAATTATTCAATTATAAAAGTGTAATTTCTTCTATTTAATCTGCTTTTAATTCCACTCAGTGTACATTTTATCTCCCCCATTATTGTCTTCATGTCAAGAAGATTGATTTGGGTCAAACATGTGTGTGTGTGTGTGTGTGTGTGTGTGTGTGTGTGTGTGTGTGTGTGTCTCATCTCTCTTAATATTTTGAACATGTGGAATTCAGGTATAATAGCAATTTTTAACATTCTCTGCAATTCTCACACCTGTGTCAGTTTCAAGTTCAACTTCATTAAATTTTCTACTCAATATAGCGTATTTATTTCTGGATTTCAGACATGAATTTTATCTACCTGTGTGCAGGCCATTTTTGTATTTCTGCAAATATTCTTGAGTTTTGTTCCTGAATGTGCCTAAGTAATTTACATATGGTTTAATCTTTTCACATCTAGTTTTTAAGTTATTTTAGGTGGGGTTAGAACAGTGCTCAGTATATTGATAGTTATTCCCAACTATTAGGCAAGACCCATCTCTGGGTATTCTACCCAATGTCTCTGGAATTATGAAGTTCTGCAGTCTGCTTGATGGAGATGGGCAATAATTCTGGCTCTAAGTGAGTGCTGTGTCCCTTACTTGTAATCATCTCAGGTGATTCTTTCCCTGAGATACAGGTGGTTCTCTCAAAGGTTTGTGCTGATCAGCATCTGCTGAGTACTGGAAAGAGCCTACTTTAGCATCTAGGTTTATTTCTGTGTACAACACTTGTTTATAGTACTTTTTCCCATGAACACAAGCACCTTGATCAGACTCTCAGCTTTAACCCCTCAGCTCATGGGGCTCATCACATTCCAATTGTCTTCCTCATCTACATGTCTCGGCATAGAAACTCTCTCAAGATAAAGTGGAATACTCTTGGCATCACTTAATTAGCTTCCTATCTTTTGAAGATCACTGTTTTAGTTAGCTTTGTTACTGCTGTGACCAAAAGACCTGACAAGAACAACATGGAGAAGGAAAAGTTTATTTTGGCTCACAGTTTCAGAGGTTTGGTTTATAGTCTGCTAACTCCATAGCTTTGGGCCCCAAGTGACGCAGAATATCATGGTGCATGGTCATGGCAGATAAAAACTGCTCAGGACATGACAATCAAGAAGCATAGAGATCTAGATCCTCTCAACAAGGACAAAATATAAACCCCAAAGGCATAACCCCAGTGACCTGCTTCCTCCAGCCACACTGTACCTACCTACCTACAGTAGCCCTTTAGTATCTTTTTTTAGTGGATTGGGCATTGATTAAGTAGAGGCTTTCATAACTTAATCCTTTCATCTCTGAATTTTGTTGCATTGTCTTACACATGAGCTTTTGATGGACACCTTATATCTAGGCCATATAAAACTTTTCTTGGCTGTTTGATTTTTAGTGTCTTGAAAAATGTTACTTTATATATGCTCTCTTTCTAATTTTCTTTTGTTTCAGGTGAGAGAGTAAACTGGTTACTTGTTATTTCATCTTGATGAGAAATGGAATTCAGGAGAAGGAAATTTAGCTATTTAAAATTATTTTGAGAACTTTCCATCATATTCTATATTAAAGATCATAACTATTAATCTTTAAAAATTCATTGATTAAGTACTGTATTTTCTTGTATGGTACAGGCAAAAAAAATGAGACTTTCTGAAATTAAGTAACAGACCAGTCTGTCTCAACAAAATCACATTTGCTTAAACTTTTAGATATTCTACTGAAGAAATACACATTGTCTCAGACTCATGTATAGTCTGAAGAAAGAAAAATTAAAAAAAAAACTGTACTGGAGGACTGTAGAAAAAGTTGAGGGAATACAAAAAAAAAGAAGCTAACATGACTTCGCTTTTTATTAAATGAATAGTAGATAAGTTATTTATAAATATATATATATATATATATATATATATATATGCAACTATATTTTATATAATAAATATTTTAATATGATCTAAAGGGTAGATTTCTAGTTACCTATTGCTACATGAAGATACCAACCTAAAATATAATTTACTATTTTTATTGTGCATATAGTCTGTGTATCAAGGACAGATTTGGATAGGCCTTGTCCAGAAGAATAATCTAAATATTAAAATTCATTCAATTTAACACTGATTTAGATCACTCATTAATATTTAGCTGCTGTCTGGGAACTAGTCTGAGGTTTCAAGGTGACTCCCCTCATATACCTTGAGTCCTGGAAAGGAGAGTGGGAAAACTGAGTGCTTCTGTTCCTTTACCATGTGATCTCAGGACCGTTCCCCATGGTCATTTATAAGCAAGACTGAGTGGGTGTTTTAAGTATGAGCTTTTGAAGCAGAAAGTAGATATTTCTAAGGAAAGCTATTTCATGTTTAATTTCTCAGATGAGCAATGGTAAAAAAAATCTCTGTAATTTCTTTTGTGTACAGAGATGCCTCAGGGACAAATATATCTGGTAAAAACAAAATTCTCAAATTCTCAAATGGCTTCAAAAAAACTTTATAATGTTAAAAAATCCCCCTATCAAATATTTTAACTTGCTGAGGAAATCTCATGACAATTGACATTCTGATTCATAACTCAACTAGTAAAATATAACAAATTAAAAATTGTCTCAAAGCATAGTATTTTTAAGGATAAATTGGGTAACAATTTATACAGTTGAGAAATTTTAAATAAATCAGTTGAGAAATTTTAAAGCATGATACCATTACTGTTGTGAAAATAATACATAATTAAGATGACTCCTGAAAAATAAAACATTACATCACAAACACATGAAGCCTTCAAAGTGTAGTGCTAAATTAACTGTGGGAAAAAACATACCCACGAATTTGAAAAAGAATAGAAAGTTTTGCATAACACCTTCAAACTTGAAGTAGTATGTGAAGATGTTCATATAGTTAGTTTTACTATCTGTTTTGATTTTCATGTCTTTCAATATGTTCTTTCCACACTTCATTTTTCACATGTGTTACATTTAACTAAAGATGGATTTATAGGTTTGCTCCCATTGAATTGTATGCAAGAATCTTATTTTCCTATCATCTTTCTTTGGCATTTCTACAAAATACTGTAATAATAGATTAAATAAATTGTGTTTGAGAAAGAATTTCAAAAGGGAACACATACATATACACACAAATACATAGCGCTTTCTCTCAATTTTGAATGAAAGACTCCAGGAAAGAAAGGTAACAAATTTTTCCTGAGTTCTATACTAGGGCCAATCTCATTTGGTTTGTACAAATGACCTGGTAATAGGAGTAAACCCAACAATACCTTGGTTTAAAAAATAGTAGACAAAGCAGAGCATAGGATAAAGCTATAGGGAAATCTTAACATAGTCATGACTAGGAATGTCACAGGTGAAATTTAATGTGGTGCAGCCTCATTTTACCATCACATGAGAAAGTGCAAGAAGAATATACAGGCAAGGCATAAAAGCATATATAATTTAAAGCTAGGAATACAGGTATTATTTTGGTCTCAAATAATATCCTGAAATGCACACCTTGTGAATGTTTATATTTTGGCCGCTTGCATACATATAAGTCTTAAGAAATTGAAGTTAACATAGAGATGCAAACTGTTTAAACTTATAATTTTATGTTTTATATATAAACTTATAATTTTATATGTAAATTAAGAACATGGAGTCATAATAATCATGTATGAATTAATCTATGTATGGGGAGTTTGTTTCTGGCCCCAAATGTCTGATTGGAAGGCAGAACTCCATGTTATATCAGTAAAAATTCATATAATAGAATGACTATGGAAGGTTGGATGGATGTACCTGGGATATTAAAACCTTACTTCTGAGTGCAATTAGAGATTGGTTTGCCAAAGAGATGCAATTAAATGTTATAGAAAAAGTATTCCTTTGATTAAATAAAATTGAGAAACATTAAGATAAATAGAATTAATAAATCTCATTTTTGTAAGACATTCAGAATATCAAATACATTAACTTGAATTGACAGCTTTTTCAAAACATACTTTAATGTGAAAATCTTGTGTTAGTCAGCTTTCCTATGCTGTGACAATAAAACCTGATCTAATCAAACTAAAAGGAGAAATGGTTTGTTTGGGCTCATATTTTCAGAGGTTTCAGTCTGCAGTTTGTTTTCTCTGTTGTTTTGGGGCCTTTGGTGAGGCAGAAATGCATGGCATGGACTGTGGTGGAGCAAAGCTTCCCAGTTCTGGTTGCTGGGAAGCAAAGAAAAGAAAAGTGAGAGTCTCAATATCCACTCAACAGCATGCCCCCGTATCCTTAATTTCTTCTATTAGGTACCACTTCTTAAAGCTTTATTATCTCCTAATAAAGTCGCAGGATGGGGAATGGAAATTTTAGTTTTTTAATTGATTTTTTTGTTTGGGTTTTTTTTTGTACTGGGGCTTAAACCCATGGGCACTTTGACACAGTGCTATATCCCCAGCCCTTTTCATTTTATTTTGAGATAGGATCTCACTAATTTGTCTAGGCTGGCCTCAAACTGGTGATGCTCCTGCCTCTTTTCCCTGAGTCTCTGGGATTATAGGTATAGTGCAACCATGCCCATCAGGTCTATGATTTTAAATATGCACCTTTGGGGGATAGTTCAGCTACAAACCATAGCATTTCACCAGTCAGTTGTTCTAAGAGCTCACAGAACTCTGCAAACCACTTATCTAAGCAAAATATGTGTACAGTGCGGACTGAATGCAGGAGAGCAGTTTTAATGTGTGTACTACTGATTTGCAGGGCCATTTTGGATGTTTTTGTTTACATTATAATGTATATTATCTTATTCTATATTTTAGATTATTTTTTCTTATGTTTGAGTTAGGGGTTTTGTTGCTATTCTTAATTGTTATTTTAAAAGTATTTTACAATTCATTGTGTGAAGTGTTAAAAATATTTGTTACAAAGAAGAGATGTTGAATCTCAAAACTTCAACAATGACTCTTAGATTATCTCACCTAAGACACTTCATTTATTTTAAATCAACATTACTTATAATAACTTTCTGCTTTGCTGTTAAAATTCTGTATGTTAGAAGAAGGAAGAAATAAGACAGCGATTGTGCTCTGAGTTTCTAGAATATAGTTAAGGTAACCTTTTCTTTTGTTTGATTTAAGTACAATAAATTGACTGCAATTAACCAGGGGCACCTTCCCTCGGGCAAATGTCTATGATTGGAAGGCAGAATTCCATGTTATATCTTAATTTGAACCTAAATTCTAACTTCTACCTCCGGACCTGTCACTTGAAAGCTAAGGTCTCCTAGTAAACAATCTACCTGTTTACTTAGCAATTTTGAGCTGTGAGGGTTTCAATTAGTTCTGTGGCTATTGTTTTAAAATTAGAGAATTGTCAGCCCAAGCAAGGGAAAGTACACTTTTACTTAATTGATAAAAGATTAGTTCAATCCATACTCTGAACTTGAACTCCATGAACCTTATAACAGTAGCAGACTTCTTTTTTTTTTTTATTGTTGGTCGTTCAAAACATTACATAGTTCTTAATACATCATATTTCACAGTTTGATTCAAGTGGGTTATGAACTCCCAATTTTACTCCGTATACAGATTGCTGTATCACATCAGTTACCCTTCCATTGATTGACATAATGCCTTTCTAGTGTCTGATGTATTCTGCTGTCTGTCCTATTCTCTACTATCCCCCCTCCCCTCCCCTCCCCTTTTCTCTCTCTACCCCTTCTACTGTAAATCATTTCTTCCATTTGTATTGTCTTGTCTTACCCCTCCTTTCCTCTTATATGTCATTTTGTATAACCCTGAGGATCACCTTCCATTTCCATGCGATTTCCCTTCTCACTTCCTTTCCCTCCCACCTCTCAGCTTGATATTAAATCAGAGACACAGCATCTGATAGAAGAAAAAGTTGGTTATGATCTACATACTGTGGGATCAGGCTCCAAATTCCTCAATAGGACACCCATAGCACAAGAGTTAACAACTAGAATCAACAAATGGGACTTACTCAAACTAAAAAGTTTTTTCTCAGCAAAAGAAACAATACGAGAGATAAACAGGGAGCCTACATCCTGGGAACAAATCTTTACTCCACACACTTCAGGTAGAGCCCTAATAACCAGAATATATAAAGAACTCAAAAAATTAGACAATAAGATAACAAATAACCCAATCAATAAATGGGCAAAGGACCTGAACAGACACTTCTCAGAGGAGGACATACAATCAAAAATACATGAAAAAATGCTCACCATCTCTAGCAGTCAGAGAAATGCAAATCAAAACTACCCTAAGATACCATCTCACTCCAGTAAGATTGGCAGCCATTAGGAAGTCAAACAACAGTAAGTGCTGGAGAGGATGCGGGGAAAAGGGCACTCTTGTTCATTGCTGGTGGGACTGCAAACTGGTGCAGCCAATTTGGAAAGCAGTATGGAGATTTCTTGGAAAGCTGGGAATGGAACCACCATTTGACCCAGCTATCCCCCTTCTCAGTCTATTCCCTAAAGACCTAATAAGAGCATGCTACAGGGACACTGCTACATCGATGTTCATAGCAGCACAATTCACGATAGCAAGTTTGTGGAATCAGCCTAGATGCCCTTCAATAGATGAATGGATAAAAAAATGTGGCATTTATACACAATGGAGTATTATTCTGCACTAAAAAATGACAAAATCATAGAATTTGGAGGGAAATGAATGGCATTAGAGCAGATTATGCTAAGTGAAGCTAGTCAATCTTTAAAAAACAAATACCAAATGACTCCTTTGATATAAGGGGAGTAAACAAAGACAGGGTAGGGACGAAGAGCTTGAGAAGAAGATTTACAGTAGCAGACTTCTTACAGCAGTCTTTAAAACAGTCCCTTTCAGAGACCTGGAATTCAGAATGGTGGTGGTCAGACTGACTTTATGATGCACCAAAATGTTGTCCCTGCTGGCACTGTGAATCGGCAGCCACCCCCACACTATCCTCTGACCCCAGCTAATGGACAAAGCCCTTCTGCTTTACAAACAGGGGGGTCTGCTGCTCCTTCGTCATACCCAAACGGAAATATCCCTCAGTCTATGATAGTGCCAAACAGAAACAGTCATAACCTGGAACTTTATAACATTAATATACCTGGACTGCAGACAACTTGGCCTCAGTCATCTTCTGCTCCTGCCCAGTCATCCCCAAGCAGCAGGCATGAGATTCCTACATGGCAGCCTAACATACCAGTGAGGTCAAATTCGTTTAATAACCCCTTAGGAAATAGAACAAGTCACTCTGCTAATTCTCAGCCTTCAGCTACAACAGTCACTGCGATCACACCAGCTCCCATTCAACAGCCTGTGAAAAGTATGCGTGTATTAAAACCAGAGCTACAGACTGTGTTAGCACCTACCCACCCTTCTTGGATACCACAACCAATTCAGACTGTTCAACCCAGCCCTTTTTCTGAGGGTACTACTTCCAATATGGCTGTTATGCCACCTGTTGCTGAAGCTCCAAACTATCAAGGTCCACCACCACCTTATCCAAAACATCTGCTACACCAAAACCCATCTGTTCCTCCATATGAACCTGTAAATAAATCTAGTAAAGAGGATCAGCCTAGCTTATCCAATGAAGATGAGGGTGAGAAAAGTTTTGAAAATGTTGATAGTGGGGATAAAGAAAAGAAGCAGATTACAACTTCACCTATCACTGTTAGGAAAAACAAGAAAGATGAAGAGCGAAGAGAATCTCGTATTCAGAGTTATTCTCCTCAGGCATTTAAATTCTTTATGGAGCAGCATGTAGAAAATGTCCTCAAATCTCATCAGCAACGTCTGCATCGTAAAAAACAATTAGAAAACGAAATGATGCGGGTTGGATTATCTCAAGATGCCCAGGATCAAATGAGAAAGATGCTTTGCCAAAAAGAGTCTAACTACATTCGTCTTAAAAGGGCTAAAATGGACAAGTCTATGTTTGTGAAGATAAAGACCCTAGGAATAGGAGCATTTGGTGAAGTGTGTCTAGCAAGAAAAGTAGATACTAAGGCTTTGTATGCAACAAAAACTCTTCGAAAGAAAGATGTTCTGCTTCGAAATCAAGTCGCACATGTTAAAGCTGAGAGAGATATACTGGCTGAAGCTGACAATGAATGGGTAGTTCGCTTATATTATTCATTCCAAGATAAGGACAATTTATACTTTGTGATGGATTACATTCCCGGGGGTGATATGATGAGCCTCTTAATTAGAATGGGCATCTTTCCAGAAAATCTGGCACGGTTCTACATAGCAGAACTTACTTGTGCAGTCGAAAGTGTTCATAAAATGGGTTTTATTCATAGGGATATTAAGCCTGATAACATTTTGATTGATCGTGATGGTCATATTAAATTGACTGACTTCGGCCTTTGCACTGGCTTCAGATGGACACATGATTCCAAGTACTATCAAAGTGGAGACCATCCTCGGCAAGATAGCATGGACTTCAGTAATGAATGGGGTGATCCCTCAAATTGTTGATGTGGAGATAGATTAAAGCCATTAGAGCGGAGAGCTGCACGCCAGCACCAGCGATGTCTAGCACATTCTTTGGTTGGGACTCCCAATTATATTGCACCTGAAGTATTGCTGCGAACAGGATATACACAGTTATGTGACTGGTGGAGTGTTGGTGTTATTCTTTTTGAAATGTTGGTGGGACAGCCTCCTTTCTTGGCACAGACACCATTAGAAACACAAATGAAGGTTATCAATTGGCAGACATCTCTTCACATTCCTCCACAAGCTAAACTGAGTCCAGAAGCCTCTGATCTGATCATTCAACTTTGCCGAGGACCAGAAGATCGCTTAGGGAAGAATGGTGCTGATGAAATAAAAGCTCATCCATTTTTTAAAACAATTGATTTTTCCAGTGATCTGAGACAGCAGTCTGCTTCATACATTCCTAAAATCACACACCCAACAGATACATCAAATTTTGATCCTGTTGATCCTGATAAGTTATGGAGTGATGATAATGAGGAAGAAAATGTAAATGATACTCTCAATGGATGGTACAAAAATGGAAAGCACCCTGAACATGCTTTCTATGAATTTACCTTTCGAAGGTTTTTTGATGACAATGGCTACCCATACAATTATCCAAAGCCTATTGAATATGACTACATTAATTCACAAAGCTCAGAGCAACAGTCGGATGAAGATGATCAGCAAACAGGCTCAGAGATTAAAAATCGTGATCTAGTGTATGTTTAACGCACTAGGAAATACTTGTAATGAGGATTGGAAAAAGGCCTGAGATGCAGGATTTTTTGAAGTTCCAAGAGTAAAATTATGCAAATGTAGCAGAGCTATGTATGTGAGCTCTGTGTACAATATTTTATTTTCCTAAATTCTTTTAAAATGTTAATTTATTCCAGCCTTTTAAATCAGTAATGTAGAAAAAATTGTTATAAGGAAATTAAATTATGAACTGAATATTATAGTCAGTTCTTGGTACTTAAAGTACTTAAAATAAAAAAAAAATAGTGCTTTGTTGAAAAGAAAAAAAAAAAAAAAACAACAGTCCCTTTCAGCATTTTTATTTTATTTAATAGTTCATCTTTTTCTACATGAACTTCTAATTCTGTATAGGGCATCTTGATATCACAGTGCCTGAATGATGCTTTTGATCATTTTAAATTGGTTACAAACATTTTAATATCTAAAGACTTCATATTAGCATATGAATATATTGCTTCCCTTGAAAAATCAGGCTATCTGGTTACAGTGATTGTGCATTTTCACATGGGAGTAATCAGTTTGAACTGAGGAGCAGCAAGTCCTTTCAAAAATACATATTTTATCCATAATGCCCACAGTTGTTGCTATTCCCTGATGTTTCCTTAATACTAAGGGTAAGTCTTACTTGCCATCTATTACTGTATTTAACTGGTGTTCACTTGCTACTGAAAAGGAAAATACAAGCACTGCAAGTTTCATTAAAACAGTTTCCTGTGTGCTTAATATTCAAGAAGAGGTTTTGTCCAAAGAATACTACTGAGATCCTGTTTTGAAGCAAGCCATTTGCTTATATTCCTGCCTGACTTTTGAAGTCATCTGAGTTATATCACTTGACCTAGAGACTTAGATTCCACAACCAGAATAAAATAAGTCTCCTTCTTTCCAACTGGTCTTTTAAGGTTGCTGTCTTTACAAAGTATAAATACAATAGTACATTTTAATTTGAGGTTTATTTTTGTTAAGCAACAAAAATTGCACTTTGATGTATGTTAATAGGAAAATGTAGATTTTGGTCAATTTTAAGTATGATTTTATTACTTTCAAACAGTATATTTACTTGTGAAAAGGTGACTTAAAAGATTTGCTGCATCCAGATGAAATCAAACCTAAAAGTAACTTTTAAAAATTAAACAATAATTTCAGTGCCATTTTATGTAAACAACCTTCCAAGTGATAACTCTTCTCTCCTTAACCAAATTCTAGCCAGATTCTTCTGAGCCCTTTTTAATTTGATCCCATTCCTGGAGATCATAAGAGCTCAGTTTTAGCAATAATCTTGTCAAGTCAGTTTAGCCAGCACTCTGTACCCCAACAAATGATCAATATTTGAACACTTTGGCTTGCCTTCATTAAGAATCTCATTAGGTCAGTTTAGAAAAAAAAGTACATATGTCTCTTAGTAATTTTCCACTGATACTTGTTCCTTGGCTATCAGTCCACATTTGTCCATGTTGTATTTTGAGTGAAGTCTACATGTAGACTGAGGTCTTTTTTTTTTTTTTTAAATCTCTGTTGTAATAGTTCTGAATAGAATTTGTCTTTAATGCTCTATGAATTGTCCAGATCTGATTTTCTTTGACAGTCTTGGTGCAATGATTTAGATAGTATCATATACATTGCTGGACTCTGTACCTCTCACCCAAAACCCTGAGTGTGTATCTTTAAAGACTTTGCTTTCACTCCTGGCTGATTGATCAGGTATTCATTAGGGAGTCTGATTTCTGAGCTAGTACTTCAAGGACAGACGGCTAAAGTGGTAAGGACAGATTTTGACTCTCAACATTTGGCATATACTCTTAGACGTGGTTCAGGGTCCCTGAAAAATAGAGCCTGTGTTCTGGGTAAACAGGGGATGCACTAGAATTCTGGGCTTCTCTGTTTAAGATGCTAGTCTCAGTAACAAACAGTGTTGGGATGCAGCCCCAGATTTCTCTGGTATAAGCAAAAAGTTACCATGAGTAAAGATTATGAGGGCTTCTTAGTTGACTAATGGTTTCTTCTGGATTCCCTAAATCTGGATGCTCTGCCAGCTCTGTCCACTTCCTTTCTTGCTGATGTGATTTTACTAAGAGAAGAAGAAAAGATCTCCAGTAGCTTATTCAGGAAAGGTAGGCTCTCCCCAACCTGGCTGATGTATGGCATCTCCCTGAAGTTTGCTTCTGCTCCTTCCTCCTCTTTTTGCCTCCTTCAGTCTCTGAATCATTTCATCAGTCTGCCTTTCACCCCTGCTTCTTCCATCCCTCTATCCACCCTGCTAGGCCTTTGTCTTCCTGCTCTAGCCCTTTGGTCACCTGAACTTTTGGTCTCTTGTCCCTACTGAGGCTTTCAAAGGATTCAAGGATTCCAAAAAGCAACTCCTTGAGGCTGCAAGGGAAAAAAAAGGCCAAGTGAAAATATACTGGATATTTTATTCATGCAGATGAGACTTTGGAGACATCCCAACAGCTGTTTGATGTCCTCTGAGCCTCTCACCTAATGTGTACTCCACAGCTTCCTTAAAATTTTACATGTGAGCAAAGAAAAAACTGAAGTCTTCTTGGCAAATAATGATAAAATGGATTGGCCCTCCTATGAAGCACATGGCCTTAACTTTTTCCATCTGTGAGAAACACAATCTGTACAAAAATATAAAGTGGAATAAAAATTAGAATATATTGTTGTGTGTACCTGACTACTGGCTTAATTTTAGAATAAAAAATTATAACATCTCTGTGTTTTTCTTTGTATATACTAATGTGTGCATGTGTGTGTATGTTTGTGTATATCATAAATATGTGGTATTTTCTGCCCCTGTATATTATTACAAAACCCCTGAATAAGTTTTTTAAATATAAATCAGTGCTTATATAAATTATCTATTCCTAAAAATTCCAGAAATATAGAAACTAACCCAAATTATTTGCTAGTTTGCACAATGACTATTGTAAACCTTTAATATATAAGATTATTTGATTATTATTGCTTTAATAAAAACAACCTTCTGAGTTATCAGCATTAAATATATGAGCATTCATCTTTATTCTATCAGATTTACTAGTGAAATAAGTGTATTTCACTATTGTATCTCCTGAATGTTTAATTTATCAATTCAACCTAAAAACAAATGTAGAAGTAAAGATACAATGGAAATGAATTGATTGGTAACTATTACTCCATATATGTTAATACAGTAAAACAAAAATCATGTATTTAACCTTTCCACTTTTTTGATTTTGCAGGGCTTGTCTAAAATTCATGTGACATAAATATCAAGAAAAGGTAAATTAAGCTAGATGCTGGCTAGTTTTGTTTAATCTTGAAATGTGTCTGCCTAAAAACACTGCCCAAAATATTTTTATAACTTGAAATCTTCATTTTTATTAAGCTAATCAACTATTAGACATTCATTAAATATCTAGATCATTTCTAATTAAAATGTGCTATGTAACCACTCATTGATAAACATAGTTTAAGTTGACATTCTTATGGCTTCTTTCTTTTACATGATGCAGAGAGTCAAAGTATATTTGATCTGTTAATAATGTTGTTTTTGCTATTTTTTATTTTTTTGAAAAATGTTTTGTGAGGAATGGTACCTATGAAATCTGGAGATGGTAAGTTCATAAAATTTACTAGCTTGCTACAGGATACTGGTAAGTGACAGACAATTCATAATTGACTACTTATTAATTTTCTTTGTAAAAATATTACTAATGGTTAAAAATTGTAATTGACATTTATAAATGAAAGCACTACTATTAATAAGGAAAAACTCTTTTTTAAAAAAATAGTTATAGAGGGATGTAACATCTTTATTTTGTTTATTTACTTTTATGTGGTGATGAATATTGAACCTAATACTTCGCACATGCTAGGCAAGCCCTCTACCACTGAGCCACAAACCCAGCCCCTGGGAAAGAATTCTTTATGAAAAGAATTAAGGAAAGTAGTATGTGGTAAGGATAAAGAAAGATAAAAGGTAAGAAGAAGGTGTTTTGTAAGGAGAAAAGAATAATAAGATATTGTTCCTGAATGAGAAAGAGAATAATACAGGACAAACACTGAATGGATATAGAAAGTTGTAGAAGATTTATGGGGGAAAAAAGTTTATATGTGGTAAAAGCTTATAGGATTGAATAAACTTATTTATGAAATGTTTCGTAGCTTTTTATTTTTATTAAGTCAGACAGTTTACTGATACAAAACAGGAATTTATTTTTCTCTTCAAAGAAACAATACATGATCAATACAGGATCAATCTTTTCTTGGATTCTGATGTGTTCTTCAAAAAAGATTGTAAAAGTTTTTATTTTAGATTTCTAAAAACTAAAATATTATTTTATAAGAACAATTTTCCATGCTGTGTATTAACTTCTATCTTTCACTCTGTAAGAGAATCAAGACTTCTCACTTTAAAAGCAGCTAAAAGTTTTTGGGTTTTTTTTTCCTTATATTTTTGGCAATCTTACCCTTCCAAAATCAAATCCTACATGAAATCTTGCTCTCAGACTAATATTGAGATTTCCCAAAGGTTCCCTGGAAAATTTCAAAGGATTCATTATTTTATCTTATAAAGAGAAATGCTAAAATTAACTTGGTTTATTTGATATGTTGAATTGCATGGGGAACATGTCAAACAAGGAAAAGTACTTAGCCTTCTCTTACATTTGTGTGGGTAAAATTTTGTTTGTTCAGAAGCTATGAAATTCTTAGAAATTTGATCACAGGTAGCTTTTGTTTTATTACATTTGTCTCTGAAATTGTTTGCAATCAGCTACAGGAGAGCTGGACTAAGGCTTTCTAGAAATCCAATGGAGAAGATGAACAGGTTATGAAACAGCTATCTGGAGATCAAGTAGAGCATGAGTTAATTACATAGGATGATCACAGTATTGTTTTTGAATACTGCTCATTCCTTAATATTCTATTTTCCTGATATAAAGGAACATCTTTCCTTTTCACTTAAGTTATCTATATTTGTGATAAATTGGTAGATTTAGTTTTGTAAACAGAAATAAAATTCATTTATATTTATAATATTAATATTTTCTTCCTTCCTGATGCCTTTAGAATTCAGAAAATATTATTGACTGTTCTTATTATTGATTGCATGGCAGTATAATTACATTAAAGAATCATTTATCTTTGCAATAGGACACAATTGGAAACATTGGCTATATTACCAAGGCTTTGAATAAAATGTTATATTTAAACATGATGCATAGAATCAGATATGACCAGTTTAAAAAAACCCAAGGTTGATTGTAGGGAACTCACCTGAAAAAGAAAAACCTGCCTGCTACCTGACTTAAAGGGTTCTCAAGCTTACAAGTGATGAAGGAATGTCACTTCCTGTCACATACAGGAAATGGGATTACTTAGGAACCTCAAGCAAAAAGGAAATTACCCAATTCTGTAGGTATTGTATTAGCCATGGGTTTCCAGAGTAAAAGGTCAGTAGTGGTGTGTGTGTGTGTGTGTGTGTGTGTGTGTGTGTGTGTATTTTGTATAATCACAGAAACTGAGAAGTCACATATTGTGCTGTTTGCCAACTGGAAAAACCAGTAATCCTAATGGTCATATTCAGTCTTTATCTACATACATGAGAAGCAGGGGAGCTAAGAGTATGTCCCAGTAAGTCCCAGCCTTAATCTGAATATACTAGAATCAGAGCTACTTAATTTTCAAAGACATTAGTTCACTTATGTATAAAACAGATATTGTAAGGTGTTCTCTGAATGAATGTTTGGACATAATATGAGAATCTATTTAAAATTATTTCAGAACACTTTATGTTGGAGGGTTTAATTATACATGTTTGTTTAGAACATTGTTGGCTCTTTAATGTCCTGTTTTCCAGAAATATTCCACAGAAAAAGATGTACACATCTTAAATTTATAAATAAAAGATAAATGAGAAATATAATGATTCAAAAGATTTTAGGTCTAAACAGTATCAAGTTCTTACAAAAATTATCTTTATCTCTGGGTAATGGTGGCTAGCTTAATGGATTTGTGACTATGACATAGCAGAGTGCAACAGAATTTGGTCACAAGAGTAAAAGATGGAATGACATATTGTAATAGGGTACATTGAGATACATGGAAAACGGAATCCTAGAAAATGAAAATTGAGTATGGCTGTTAGAAATGAGAATAGAAATCACTAAGGAAAACTTCAGAGCAGCAAGTAAGAATATAATGCTGTCACGAATATCACAAATATTTTTTCCTTATTTTTCCTTTCCAGAGCATCCCATTTCTTTACTCCTTTTCCTCCTCCTCCTCTCTTCCTCCTCCTCCTCCTTTTCCTCCTTCTCTTTCTCTTTCTTTATTTTATTTTATTTTATTTACTTTTTGAACTGAGGATTGAACCCAGGGGCACTTTACCCCTGAGCTACATCACTGTGGAGAGCAAAAGAGCAATGATCATGGACTGATCCTGTGGTGTTGGCAAAACCCAGCTTGGGAAACATTCTTTGCAAAAGGCAGAATATGTGAACAGCTTTGGCACTCATCTCTGACACTAACAGTTAGCAAATGTCCCAGTACAATGGGGTTTCTGGGTACAGCAGGATAGTCACAAAATGTTCTTAACTCTGTAACATTTTAGTGCACAAAGACGTCTCTTGATAACTCAAAAGCTCTGAACAATTTACAGAGCATCTGCATTTTAACTTCTAAAAATGGGACTCTATATAATAAACATGCTGAGCTAGTTGTGGATCGCTGTTCCTCCATCAGAGGACAGTGTCCCACCTGGCCCCAGCATTACATAAAAGAGTGTCTGTGTTTTTCTTAAGCTCCTGTTGCCCCTTCTCCAGAACTTTTGTGGTTGCTGCATAGGTCATGGCACATCAAGAGTCCCTTTTATTTTTTATTTTGAGACACAGTCTCACTAAGTTGACCTGGCTGGCCTCAAATTTGTGTCCTGCTGCTTCAGCCTCCTGAGTTGCCAGGATTAAAGGAGTGCAGCACCACATTTGACTAGGACTTCCCATTTCTTATTCTGAAATTCTCTTTTTGTCTTTTTTGGTTTGGATCACAATATTCCTATAACCTTGGTGATAGGAATCATAGGCCACCCAAATTGGCCAGTCTTGTCTTACACATCTGATTACAATGATAAGTCTAGAAATTTGCAAGTAATGAAGTCTTGGATGAGAGAATTTTTTTCTCAGGTTTTTTCAGACCAGGGTTGTTGAGGATGTCTTTGCAGATTTGATTCCTTGTGGTCCTAAGCCTAGAGATTCAAGTCCCCACTTGCTGTCCACCATATCTTTGTTTCCTTCCTCAACTACCTGGATAAAAAAATACAAAATGGACTGCCACTCAGAAAAAAAGTCAATATGAGAACTAGAGAGAGTCCAAACAAATTCAGTCACTTTGGTGTTAGCACTTTTAAGGCCAGTGTCACTCATTTTCTTCCTGTGGTTTAATTTTTTTGAAAATAAATGACATTTCTATCTAAAACAATATAAGTAGCTTGCTTGTGTATTGGTTACCAAGGATTACTAAAAAATAAAAAAAGTTATGGAAGTTAATTCCAAAATCTGATTTTGGGAATAATAAAATTATATTTTAAGCATTTCAAAATAATTCAAATATTAGAAAGAAGAATTTGGGCTTTGTCTTGGAGAGAGTTCTTTACTTAGCACTCTGTTGTTTGTTAAACAAAAACTCTAGAGACCAAGATATCTCTGAAATAAAATGGTTTATTGAAGTGCTACAGATGCTAGCTAAAAAGAAAGGACTGATCACCAGCACCAGGGCTAAGTAGCAGCTGGGAAAATTTCCACTGAACCAGAGCTCAGAGGATTTTTCATATCAAAAATCTGGGGAAGGAAGGCACAAATTGTTTACACTGAACCTATATTAGTTCCAGATGAGAGGGGTGGGATTTCTTTGCAGACATGGAAGTTTTGGGATAGGTGTGCATTCCTAAGGGGAAGGAATTGTGGCTCTTGAATTGGTTGGCCTTGTAAAGAGGATAGGGTAGCAAATATTGGTAGTGATGAAATTTTTGTTAAGATTTTAAAATGCATTCAAGAAACCCTCTTTTGTTCTCAGCCCTTGTTAACAGAATAACCACCCCCATCTCTCCTCTCCTCCATCCTCAGACCCTTGTAATTAAATTTGAAACATCTTAGAGTTTTTCTCTTATCATTTAACAAAAACAGATTTTATTGTCAGTGACTGGGTGGAAAACTGAAGGAAATGAACAGAGATAACATTCTGTGCATTCTGATTGTTGACAAGAAGAAAATTTACTTTTAGTAAATGAGGAATTTTTTTTCAAGAGTTTGACATATAAAATACATAAGATTTAATACATATCAGAAAAGTCACCTACCACAATAATTTGAGGGGAAAAAAAAACCTTAAATTATGCACATATATAAGATTGAAAAATATTTTTGTGAGTACATACAATGGATATTTTTCTCATGCTTATCATAATTCTATTCCCACTCATTTTGATGCAATTTACCATCATCATAACATTCCAAGGGGAACCTATAGAGATTGTGTTGTGATGTCAAATTTCTATATGAAAACCATTTTGATAAGCCCATGGACACCACATTATAATGACAAATTGTAATGACAAAATGGTTTCATGTTTCCATGGAGACCAAATTACAATGTCAAATTGATGGCAAAATGAGGTCAATACAAATCTACACAGACCGGACTGTGATGTTAAAACAATGCAAAGCAATATCACCACAGGTCTGGCGAGGCTATACTATGATGTCAAAGTGATGGGAAAGCAATATTCAGGATGATGTCAAAAGAGTAACAGAAAGATCAGTGGAAATCTAGGCAGCATCCTTCATGATGACAGTACAATAGAACAGTTTTATTAATGCAGATTTTCCCAGTGGTAAAACAAATCTAGTGAAACTAAGAAAATGATAAGCTTATTTATTTAAGTGTTCTTAGTCTAAATCTTACTTCATTTTGAGTTTTCAGAAACAAAGTGCTTAGTCATGGCAGTTAGAGTGAAAAGGGGGATGTATGTGACTCATTGGTAGAAGTTATTTATTGAAGAATCTGTTTAGATGTAAATTACTTTGCTCATTTACAATAGGACTGTGAAAGGACCCACAGGGAGACAGTCTGATTAATTCAGTCCTCTCTGAAAGGTTTCTCTGGCAGACTTTTCTGTGGGAATGTCTTTGGGGCATGCCCTACCCCCAACCTTGGTATGGTTGTCACACCTTGAATTCTTCTTTCCTAAAGATGTTAAAATATTTACCAGTACATTTTTGTATTTTATAAATTATAAACCAGTAGTTTAACACTTCCTTAAACCTGCCATTGTCAAGCATGGTTTGAAGCATAATGTTATCTTCACTGGTACAGATTATTCCCATTTGTTATTAAATAATAAATTATATTGATGCAATTTGTCTTGAATAAGTGCAATAAATATTTTAACCTAATGCTAATGCCAATCAGTTGGATTATTAAATGCAAATGGAATTGGATACATTTATCATGGCTTCTCAACTCAAATCGTTTCTTCTGTCCAATGATAGCTTTGACTTCTTGAAAAAACAAGAGACAATACACTATTGAGTCATAAAAAAAAAAAAAAAAAAAAAAAAAAAAAAAAACCAAAAAACATTCTGGTCACTTAAAAATAATGGTTACTTTCAGCAAGTTAGAAAAGGAGAATTATATTTTGTTAAAACATTTGATTTTGTTTATTCTTCCAAATGTGAACAGTTCCAAGTTTGCAGATTGTCATTTTAAGTGATGATTAAGGCCATGGCTCAGTACGTAAACTCACTTAACCATGTTGAATAAATTAATTTGATGACTTCAACCAACGTATTTTTGTTGAATTCTGTGTGCCAGATAGTGCACTAGTAAATACAACCAAATAGATCTAAAGATTTGTTTTGTAAGATTTTGCAATTATTTTGAAATGTTCAAGTTAAATTGATCCATCTGCTTGAAAGAGCAGGAATCTCAGTTCTTTGGTTATACCTTCTTTTGTTATTGTTGTTGGTTAGTTATTTTTAAAGAGAAGGGTAGATAGAGTTGTACAAAAGAAGAATTTCATGAAAGTCTTTGTTCAAATAGCCAATTTTGTATGATTCACTTAGGGTGGACAACACATCTACTTCATGAAGCAGCAGAGTTCTCAATCATTTTTGAGAAGATGCAGAACCAAGGACACAAGTTAAAATTAAATATAAAGGAAGCCAAGTAATGAGAAGAAAAGAAGAGGAAGAAGAGGGAGAGGAGGAGGAGGAGAAGGTAGTTACAGGCAACCACAGTATTCTTCCTCATGCAGAGGCTACAGACAGCAAGTAGTTCTTCCACAGAATCAAGTTCAGTAAGTTTTTACTCTCCTGGATCCCATTTTTCATCATTCTTAACATTATGAATAGAAAACCATTTTTTCATTATAAGACACTTACAGAGAAAACAACTTCTTTACCAGGTTAACAAGGAAATAACCTCTGTTTTTAAAAGGGTACTCTTTGAATTTTAGAATAGAATACAAAGAATGCAAGAATTGTTTGTCTTTGTTCATCTTAAGACACATAATTTGCCTCATAATGACCTCACAGGATAGCGAGGCAGTAGACAATACTTGATATTGAATTTAACTCACAGAAATTTTGACAGAGATTGGTCCTATCAGTATGACAGTACTTTTTGTAATCTAAAGAACAAATGGGTTTTTCTTATAACCTTTTAATGACATTCTTTTATCACTAATTAAACATGACTCATTAAAAATCATGGTCTTCCACTCTTTCAGACTTCCTAGGGCAAGTTTTTTTTTTTGAGGTAAAATACATTGCCTGAATTTTAAAAAGTGAAGAACCATCCTATCTGGTTTATAAATACCAATCTTTGTTGCTAGTCAGGTGCTTTTGAATGCAAAGGCACTGAAAATCATTGATGTAAACATAGCAACACAACAATATGGTAGCAGTGTAGATGAAACAAGAAAGAAGCACTATCTACTCAGCCTTATTATTTTTTCCTTCTATGGTCCTATACCACCTATATATTTTTTGAGTATACATCATTCTTATGTTTTATTTCTACCCCATAGTTTCATGTAGTACCTTGTGCAACAGAAGGTTCTGGCCCTTGCCCTTGTTCCCTGAAAGTTAACCTTCTAGTCTTTGGAATGTCCTGCCTCAGGAGTTTTTGCTTTGCCTGGAACCTTGGACCATATCAGGTAATATGTGCAAATACTGTGATTTACAGTGGAAGCCTTGTGTCATGTTATAGGAGCTTGACCTCTGGAGCAGTGAGAGACTAAGGTCAGCCATGCTCTTGTGACCAATAATCAGTAAATCCCTGTGCACTAAGACTGTGGTGGACGTGCTCCATGTGTGCTGTCACACACTGTTACTTGGAGAAATAAGTAAGGAGTCCCTCTCTTTGATAAAAACCTATGTGTGATTTTTAAAACCTGTCCATAGACCATTCTGAACTATTTACCAACCTAAGGCACAGCCAGTGTGCAGCAGTCACAGAAGGGAGTTGCAGTCAGCTGCTCAGTTCCCCCTGGCTGGCTATGCTGCTTCATACTTCATACCTACACTGCCCTCGCCCTAGGGTCTCCACGACTATGTCTCTTTATCTGAAATTTTCTGCCAAGGTCCATTTCAGGTGCCTCTGCTAACACCTCCTTGTGAAGAGGGAAGGGGAGAGACTGAACATATTTTACACCACTTTGGGTTCTTAAGTGCTTGTCCACTCCAAGTCTTCACTGTCACTTGATCTATGACACAGAGATCTATAAAAGCCTTGTCTGAGCTTTTTCTTTGAGGGATTCCTCAACATGAGATTGACAGAATCTACCTGACCCCGCACCTACGCACCTTCCATAGAAAAATGGAATAAGAGGAGTTTGTCCTTTTGTGAGTATTAGCCAATTACTCACAACATCTCAGCAAGCAGTTAAGGCTCTTTCCTTCTGGTTTGTTGCTTTAATTGGCCACTCTAACATCTTCCATTTCAATTCTCCTTCTCCCCCCATCAGCTGAGTTTCTTACAGCTCCATTCACATGATTCTTCTTGTGAACGACAACTGGAAGTGCTACATGTGTTTTTTTCTGGACCACGTAATACGTTCCTTTTCTTGCAGCTGATTTTAATATATTTCTGCTCACTATAATAAATTGCCCTGGGAGTGCAAGAGCTTTGTTGAGTTCTGTGAGTCCTTGTCATGAATTATTGAACCTGAGGGTGGTATTGGGAACCTCCAGAGCCTGAATGTGTTTAAAATTATATCATTAAGAAAACAGTTCACTTAATACACGTCTATATTTTCTCAACTCTAATATAAGAAATTTGAAAAAAACTCAGAAATGTGTTTATATTTTATGTATTGCCATCATAACATGTACATGTATTTACTTCCATAAAAAGAACTGAAAAACTCTTGGCAAGTGACTTTCAGTTTTACAATCACAGGATTAAATAGGCTGGGTGTATTGAGGTACAACTATAGTGAAATGTAAAAATAAAATATTTGCTTTAAAATCTATTTTTAATAAGAAAATGATTTCTGCAACCATCGGATCTTTTGTAGCATTAAAAAAATCAAAGTTGCTATTTCAGAGTTGAAATTGATATGGTAAACCAGTAATTGAATTACAAATTTTATATGAAAAAAATAGCTCAGAGAATGTATAAGATATGAACAAGATCACAGATTAAATTGGTGGTTGTGAGAAAATTTCCATCTAGATCAGGCATCTCGTTAGGGATTCTTAATATTTCACTGGACTATATCTTCAAAAAATTATAAATAATTCCACAAAATTTACCAAAATTTAATTTCCAACTTTTCCCATCACTTTTTATACATACTTTAGGGAGAACAGAGATGAAGAGACAACTGCCACCATTAACGTGAAATCATTCACTTATGTACAAATGCTCAAGGATGAATCAAGCATTTGTATTTAGTGTTTTAAAGACTGCATATTTCACACAGAAATCATGAGAGGGGTGAATAAATAGTGAGGCTAAATTTATATCCTTGCAAATACATAATATAGTGTATAACCCCTGATAAGGAAGATTTTAGAAATGGTACTTTGGATTAGTATGTTTAATCTAGGCAGAAACTTATAAAATGACTCTGCTATTTTCCACCTCCATCATTTGAGAACTATAACTTTCAGTTATGTTCAGAAGATAACATAAAAGAGCCAGATACAAGAATACACAAAGACCTGGGAAGCCATCTGTAATCCTGTGAGGATGAGAAAAAACAAGAATTAAGAAAATGAATTTGCCTTCACAGTGTGGCACTGACATGAGCAGTTGGAAAGGTAACATGCTTAAATTTAAGGAACATTGGTGAGGTTAGAGCTCAGTGATAAAGTGTTTGCCTTGCATGTGTTAGGCCCTGGGTTCAATCCTCAGCACCACACAAAAATAAATAAATAAAAATAAAGATATCATGTCCATCTACAACTAAAAAAATATTTTTTCAAAAAAAATTAGGGAACAAAATCGCTGAGGGGATTATACTATAGCAAAATGTGGTAGATTACAATGTCAGAATCCTCTTCTGCAGGGAGAATATGGATCAAAATAGGAGCTAAGTTCCATGAAAGGATAATGCAAAACTTCCTGGAAATAAGAATTCATAGTACTGGAAAATATCAAACAAGAACAAGAAACAAACCCTTAGGAAAGAAGAAAAAAAGAAAAGCTAGGGAGTGATAGTCTGCATGACTTTAAGGAGTACAGTAGTGATGGGAGTAAATGTAAAGTAGCTTAGCTCTATATGCATTTTTAAAATAGTCAACAGTATCAAAGAAATAATTTAATGACTTCAATATCAACCTACTGACCCCTCATCTTTGGCTCACACCATTTCAAAAATGGGTCTATCATCAATTGATATTAGGGACAGTTAGGAGGAGAAAGTTTGAGAATTAGGAGTTTAGTTGTAGACTTGCTAAGGTAACTGTTCACTACCCATGTGTAGATGAATAGAACTGAACAGTGTACATAAATAAAAGAATGAGAAAAGACTGGATTGGAAATACAGCCATAAGTTATTAGCATACAGTCAGATTTAAAGATACAAACTAGTGAATTCATCAATGGAGTGAATATAGATAGAGAGGAAAAAAGTTGTGAGGGCTATCCTCTAACATTAAGACATTCAGGGTTCATGGAAGGAGGTACAGAATATGCAGAAAGACAGAGAAGGAATATAGAAAGAAAAACAAGAGATAATGGATCTCTTGAAAGTCATTTATAGAAAATGTTAACCAAAAAAAAAAAATTAAAAGAGGATAGGATCAATAATATCACATACTACTGACTAGTACACCAAACGAGAATTGAGAGCCAACTATTGGGTTTCATATCATGGAAGTCATGAATAACCTTGATAATGGTAAGCTGATAATGTGTTGAGAGCCAACCTTATTGACATGGGTTTAAGGAAGCCCAAGAGAAATTGAGGGTAGACAGTATCAACAAGATTTTTGTGTAATTTTGCTATAAATGGGAGAAAAAAATCTAGTGGGAGATGGAGAAGGAATTGGCATTAATAGCATGTATTTTTCAAAAGTTATAAATAATGGTGAGATAGCAAGCAGGTCCAGGAGAGAAGTGAAGTTTTATGATGCAGATGAGAATTGCTAGAGCAACGCCCTTGTGTCAAAGAGAGGGGATGTATTCCATTGCACACATCTTAGTCAAGAGTGTGTAATTTATGCATTCTTATGTGAGAAAGACAATGTGGAGGGGAGCTTCTCTGGCTAATTGGTGAGGTGATGGGAAGTGTTGAAAATTCTCTTCCATTGTATCTAATTTTTCAGCAAAAGGGAGCATACTCATCATTGAGAGTAAAGATCAGGGAAAGTGGGCAGATGATTTAATAGAAGAAAACACATAAAATAAAATAGCCATGGGTTGGGATGGAAGACAGAATAGACTGTAGAAACATAATATGTGGACTACAATTTTAAAACAAGAGTATGGTTGCTTTTTTTTTTCTAGGAATGTTCAGCTGTACAGGTGCTTTGCCTAAAGATTCATCAAATATATGGACCAAATAGGATTTTATCAAAAGGAGTGGATCATGGACAAAAGGCTACAATAAATGTGATGGTGAGGGGAAACATAATGACTTTAAGGACACACCATGGAATTTACACCTTGAGTGAGAACCCAAGGAGGTGGATGAAACCTAGATAATTGGTATGTTAATGAATCAAGGTTTCTGGTGGAATCAAAAGATTTTGGACTCAAAGATACAAGAAAGAGTTACCTAGAAAGTTAGGGTTGATAACAGGTGAGTAATGTGTTTGTCATTACCATGAGCAGCAGAGGCTGATGCGATTTGGATGCCAAGATCTTTACTGGAGATGAGAAAGAGAAGGGGTCGTGCAGAACGTTGCGTGGATTTGAGAGAGGGAAATGAGGGGTAACAGGAGAGCTGAATCTTGATCCTTTTACTGGGTAACAAATGTTTCCTTAAGTTCCCCTAAACAAAGATGAACCTTTGACATAGGTAAACCATATTTATCTGGCTTTCTTCATGCCTGCATTAGTTTCCTGAAACTACCACAAAGTCAGTGACTTAGGACGAAATTGTTTTCTCTTATGGTTCTGGAGGTTAGGAGTACAAAATCAAACTGTCAGCAGTGCCATTCTCTCTGTGTAGGCCTTAGGGGAGAAAAGAGGTGCTCCTTTTCTCTTCTAGTGTCTGGTGACTCAGCCATTCTTGCCTATAGCTGCCTTTCCCCCATCTGTCTCTGTGGTCACAATTCTTCCTCCTCTTCTGTCTGTGTTCTCTTCTGACTCTCTGAGGTCACTTGGAATAGCATTTAGGGCCCACCCAGACAATACAGAATGATGGTATCTCAAGGTCCTTAACCCAATCACATCTACTAAACCCCTCTTCTAAATAAGGTATCATTTTAAGAATTAGAATAGGGACATGCCTTTGTTTTTATTTTTGGTGGAGAGAGGGCATCATTCAAGGCACTACAACATCCAATTTTAGAATTCCAGGCTTCCTTAGTCTGTCAAAAACACCTCTAAGATTTCCTAGGGGTACCTGATAAGTATTCATGTGTTAGTGAACTCAGTCTTAACATTTTCTTGATTCTGGTCTCTTCTGGACACATTTAGTGAGCTCTTCTATGTCTTTGGCCAACTTCTCTGTTGTCTATAAAACCTTTTGAAGCTCTTCATCAAGAAGGCCCAATAAGAACTGTACTATCCCTGCCAAAGTGCCATTTGAGGGAAACTTAACTAGCTTTAACTTCAGTGCTATTCTGCCTTCTCAGGTACCACAACTCTCCCACTATTGCCTCTGAGCTCTGTCACTGTTCATGAATTGCCAGGAGGTTCTGATGTTCCAGACAGTTGTTCATTCCTTTGAGATCATTGCTGCCTGAGTGTTAAAGAAGAGCAAGGCTGTGTCTGTGAGGCTCTCTAAGTATTTGGCAGTATTGTATGGGTGCTGATGGGTTATCATGAGAGGCAGAAGCTTGGTGGCCTTGAAGACCATATGCTGGTTGCTTCATAGAGTTGCCCATGAGTAAACCTAACTCCCAGTTATCAGTTATTGGAAAATCAGCAAGGCTTAGGAAAGCATGAAGGTTGTAGAAAGGTCTCAATGGAGTCATAAATACTACAAAGGCATAAAAGGGTAAAGAAAACAACTTCCACCACAATAAAATTCTACAACAAAAATCAATACTGAAGTATGATCAAAAGTAGGGTCACCAACATTCTAACAGCAGAAAATTCCAGCATGACAATGAAGATTGGAAGGATACAAAGGAAGAAGAGAAGATTAACTAGACAAGGAAGAGAAACTAGAAGCAATTGCCTGTAATAAAAATTGCTTGTGGAAAGATCACTAGACTGGGGAAGGGTGAGGGCTAGTATTGTTGCCAGTATCAGAACCTAGACCCTAGCCGTGTGATGCTGATCAGGTCACCTTGCCACTTGGGCAATTGAGCTCCATTTTTTGAAAAATAAGGATTGGACTGAGTGCCCCTCTTTTCTGGGTTCTACTGACTATAGAATTTGATGAAAAAGGAATTTGGAATGTCCTCTGAGGGGTGGCATAACAAAGTTCAACAGGCACACAAGAAGTTTATTTAAACTGGAAAGAAGAATGAGGGGTGACATACAAATCATCTTCCAGTATATAAAGATCAGCAAATACCTTTAAAAAAAGTGTGATTATGTCAAAATCAATTATACTTTTATTATAAAAGTATATGAATTATACTTTTATGTATAATACTAAACAAAAACATAAATTAATAGGAAGCTGACCAATAGATTAGAGAAAGGGCATTGGGGGAGGGAAGAGAAGAGGGGAAAAAGTGATATTGGGGATTGAAATGGATCAAATTTGTTATATGCATTCACAGACATGTCAAAATGAACCCTCCAATTGTGTAAAATTGTAATTCATAAAAACATTTAAAAACAAAAATGCTAAAGTACACTCATAAAGAGAAATTTCCCCTCATCCATAGTTTATTTGCCCAAATACTAGTCATACAGAAAGGTAGGATACATACAAGATTCTTGCTGTTCATCAGGTTTCACTTCAGGATGCTCCAAAGGTGAAACAAGTGGACTTGTGGTGTAGTACCATTATGAACTCTTAAGTTAAAATATATTTTATATAGTTGAGTCTATTGAAGCTACTGCATATGTAACAATACATTCTGAAAACCATACCATAGTAGTCCCTAAAGGTATTCCTCATTCCTCTTTTGTGGCTGCATCGTATTGTCTTTCATTTATATATACCATATTTTATTTATACAACCTCCTATTCATGAACCTTTGAATCATCTCCAGTCAAAAGCTATATCTGATAAATTCTCCTTGGGCATTCTTCACACCTCTCTGTTCCTTTTAAATGTAAAAATGAGTTTTCTAATTTTATTAAATGAGATTATTATTTATCTTTAAGTAAGTTGGATGAAATTGGTATCTCTACAGTAGTGAATTTTTCAATTCATAAATATGGCATTTACTTGCATTTATTTAGGCTTCTTTAACTTTTGCTGTAACACTTTATGATTTTCTGTGTAGAAAGTGAATGTATATTTCATTAGATTTATACATAGAAATGGATGCCTTTTTGTGCTATTGTAAATTACTTCTGTGGTAGACAGAATTCTAAAGAAGATACCCCACACCATCTCACCCCACCCCACTGAATCCTGGCTGTGATTATTCACTTAAACACTAATGTAGCTAATGATGGGAAGGGAACATGATATGGACTTAAAACAGAAAGATTATCCTAAACTGTCCAGGTGGGTACAATCTAATCATGTATTTCCTTTGAAACAAATTCATTTATCTAGCAGAAATCACAAATATATGACAGAGAATAAAGTAAAAATGAGTTGAA
Source organism: Urocitellus parryii (assembly GCF_045843805.1). Lineage (NCBI taxonomy): Eukaryota > Metazoa > Chordata > Mammalia > Rodentia > Sciuridae > Urocitellus > Urocitellus parryii. The sequence continues at coordinate 1,773,785 of NW_027553327.1, forward strand.
GTAGATGGGAAAGTCAAAGAGATGTGAAACTTGGGACGAACTTGAACAAACAAACCACTTATTAGCTTTGAATGTGGAGGACAAGACTTTGAACCAAAGAAGATGCTTGGTTTCCAGAATTCAACAGTTACTAATAGGGCATTATGTAAAAATGTGGATGTGTAACCGATGTGATTCTGCAATCTGTATTTAGGGTAAAAATGGGAGTTCATAACCCACTTGAATCTAATGTATGAAATATGATATGTCAAGAGCTTTGTAATGTTTTGAACAACCAATAAAAAAAGAAAAAAAAGGAATTCAACCCCCAGCAAGAAAACAGCAACTTGGTCCTACAATTCCATAAAAATGAATTGTGTCAACACTCAAAATGAGCTTAATAGTAGATTCAGACATAGGGACCAGACTGGAATGTAGGACAGGCAACACCTTGTATTTGAACTTGTGAAACCTAGAGCATAAGCATAATAAGCAATTCGGTGACCTGGTTTTTGACATAGAAAACACAGTAATTCAATTTGGTTTAATGGCTAAATTTATGATAATATTTTTTATTATGGTAGCAATAGACAACTAATGGAGCATTTTTTATAATATTATTTTCTAGTTTTAAATGGTATAGATATTCAGATAACTTTTAAATAATAATTTAATATATAATGATTTTACTAAATTCATTTCTGAATTTCTTTGGATGTTTCGATATACTATTATTTCCAGCATAAAAATGACAACAGTTTTTTCTTCTAACTCAGTTTTTTTTTTTTTTGGCTTATTATACTCTATAGAACCTCTCCTTCAATATTTACTAGAGTTGTTGGAAGAAGACATTTCCTTTTAATTTCCCAAATACAAAAGTTCTCAATACTTCACTATTAAATGTATGGTATAAGTCTGTTATTATCATTATTATTACTATCAGACTAAAGATTTGCTATTTTTACATAAATTGAAAATGAATGTTAGCAAGTATTTTTTTCTGCATCTTGAAATTTGCAGTTTGATTTTTCTTCTTTTTTTGTAGATATGTTCAATTACATTAATTGATTCTGAAGTATTAAATCAGACTTACACCCTCAAATAAATGAAAAGTTGTTTACTATCCTTTACTGATTAATCAGAAATAATTTCTATGAATGTCAGAGATAATGTTCTGCAATTTTATTTTTGTAATGTCTTGAAGATTTTGGTGTAATGATATGATAGCTTCATAAAATAAGTTGGAAAATATTCTCTTTTTTAGAGTTTCTTAAAAGAGTCTGTGCCAAACTGATATTATGATTTCCTTTGATAGAATTTAGTTTAGTTTGATTTGGTAATATCTTTGCCTATAGTTTTCTTTGTTGAGTTTATTTAAATAACATTTTAAAACTATGTAATTGTTAATATTGCCCTTTGTAAAGGGAAATATGAAGTAATGTTGACTTTTTAATTTTTGATATTGATAATTCATGTTATTTGTGTATATGTTTGATAATTTTTTCCTGGAGGTTATGAATTTCCTTTGTTATTTCTCCTTATTGTAAATGTTTCTCTATTTCATTAATTCTGGCTCATTATTTTATTGTTTTCTATATTTTTTAAGTTAACATGCTGTTCTTTCTCTGATTAATTGGAAGATTTTCAGATTATTGATATTCAGCCTATGTTCTTTTTCAATATGAACTTTTAAGATTCTAGTGATTCTTCTAAACATTTTAGCTGCCTCTCACACATTTTAACATGAATAATTAGCTATTATTCAATTAAAAATATTATTCATATTTCCATAGTGATTTTGGTTTTTACCTTGGCACAATTTAAAAGTACAATGCTAGATTTCCAAATTTACTGAGTTTTTGTTTTCTAAATGCCATAAAAGTTAAATTACAATTTTTAGCTGATACATAGAAACACAAAACTATATATAGTCATAAGGAACCATGTGATGTTTTGATACATGTTCATTTTTTATAATGTTTAATTCAGGTTAAACATATCTTTTTTCTTTTTTTAATATTTATTTATTTATTTTTATGTAGTGCTGAGGCTCAAACCCAGCGCCTCACATGTGCTAAGTGAGCACTCTACCGCTAAGCCACAACCCCAGCTCCAATATATCTCTTTTCTGAGACATTTATCATTTGTGGTAAAATGCCTTTCTCCCATTTTTTTTTGAAATACACAGCACATTGTCATTATACACACTCATCCTACAGTGACTGTAGCACACCAGAACTTCCTATATCCTATCTAACTATAACTTAGTGTCCTTCAGTATCCCCTCCTCTATATCTCCAGCCTCTGGTAACTATCATTCTATTCCCAACCACTATAAAATCAACATATTTTGATTTCACATATTAGTGAGATCATGCAGTATCTGTGTTTCTGTGCTGGCTAATTTCACTTAGCATAACTATGTTTACTTCTACATATGAAATTAAAAAATGACAGGATTTCATTCTTTTTATGGCCGGATAGCACTCTATTGTGTATACAGTACTGTTCTATTGTTAGTCACAGTTTTATTGTTGCTTTTGGAATTGGCAAATCACCATAATAGGAAAAGCAGTCCTAAATGCCAAGATCATCTTTTTTAGTCTCGATTTTTTTACATGATTTTGCAAATTCTCACTGTAGGCATTGCAGATAATTCTTGAAATTTTCATAAATTCTCTGATTTTTCAATTTTTCAAAGTGTTTTATAATTGTCATTACTACTACCACTTTGTGCAAAACTAGTTAGTCCTTTCCAGAAATAGATTTCTTTTTAAACCTTTATTTAAGTCAAGGACAGAATGTCTAGTTGAAATTGGATCACTTCTTACATTTTCTTGACTCTGTACTAATAAAGTCCTTCCTCCCCATCTATGTCTTCCTAGGTAGTTTAGTGATGTAGCTTTTGTCACCTCATAACATTGTTGTCTTTTAGTCTCACCTGAGAGCTGGACATGGACATGATGAGAATAGAAGGAGATACTTAAGTGCCCTCCAGTCCTTCTTATCATAATTCTACTCAGTGTTTTACACCTGAGCCATGTTGTAATCTTGCTAGATGTCATGACTTTGATGAGCTCTGTTTTTAAGGACTCACACATGACCTTGTCTACTTACTTTCTTAGAAACAGCCACAGTAAACAGTCAGAAATGCTAAAGTAAGTCTTTGATTCAGGTACTCTGATTCTTATCCTCTGGGAGTTATCAGATTATAATAACAACATAGCCCTTCCTTATAGGTTTTCAACTGATATAGTCAACTTAATTTTTTCTCTTTTGGCCTGTAATTATTATTATTATTATTATTATTATTATCATCATCATTATGATTATCATTATTATTATTTTTACAAAATGAATGCAGTAGCTTTTATGCATGTGAGTAGCAGGACATGACATCTGTGCAATGTAAATCTGGGAAGCTGTATGTCACTTCAGTGGCCCTTTATGAGGTATATATGTGGGTGATGAAAGTGTAAATATAAGCATTAGAATGTGTAACATAAGTCTAAAGATTACTGTTGCATTTAGCTAAAAAGAAAGTAAATGTGATTGATAAGGGCCTCTTGGTAGTTTCAAAATCTACAATATTTTCTCTTGATGTGATTCTGTAATAACTAGTATTCAATTTGTGGCTATTCTTTGCATGTTTTTTTAAGACTTTTCTAAGTATCCAGTATATTTTATACACACACATAAGCATACATATACACAATAATAGCAGTAATTGTTACCACTGATGAAATTTAGAGAAATCCATAGCTACTCCTTAAGTCCAAACCTATGTGCACTGGGCAAAACAATGAATTCAATGGACAGTAATGTATATCCCCATTGTTTGGATCTTCCTGGGTTGGGGAATGGTGCTAATTTATGTTTTTCTCCTAGAGATGTGGTTTTGCATTTACTTTGCTATTTTGGAAGGATTTTAATCTGTTTCTTTCCCTTCTGACAATCTTCATTCTATAGGAGCAAGACCCATGTGTGGATTTTGTTAGCTTTTTCACATTCTAGCTATACATTCAGGAATTTGAGAAATTAACCCAGAATTTTTGCAAGGACTCATTTAACACTGTAAAAAAGACTTAGGGGAAAATTTCTCTTTACTCCTCATTGCCATGAACCTTCTCTTGAATGAGTTGTCCACATGAAAATTTAGGTCCCACTGATTCATGTGACTGAATAAACAGTGTCTAATAATTCTCCAAGTGTTCAAAGGTATTCTCATTTCCTCAATTCATAATTATCCTTGTAAGTGATTCAGGGTTTCTTTGGATAAGTTTACAAGGGATATTTACACTATGTAACCGTTGATGGGTCATTTTTAGAAGTACCTAGTTTTTCCCTTTATCCAGCAGGTTCCAACGTTCTGAACTGACTCAGGTTTCGGAACTGAATAAATCACTGTACTTCTTAATTTTGTGACTGAAGAGAAGTGATAATGTAGCATTACTCGATTAAATTTTGAAGCACGTGTGAACTTACAACCCCTTAGGGGAAAAAGAAAACTTGAGAACTCTGACCTAGAGTTGTCATGACAGTGGGGGCTTGAAAGTCTGATGTCACCCTGCTGTCAGTTAAAAGTCAAGAGGTGGGATGGATCCCCCTTCACTCTGTTGTGGATAATGTCAGTTCTGACTTGGTTCACTTCCTTTCTGTGGGAGAAATTTAGTGTTTTGGATGGAGGAAGACTTGAGACAACTGAAGGTGGCTGGCTGGGGACACTCCCTGGTGCTGCATGAAGGTCTCATGTCCGGAATCTAACTCCAAGGGAACCAAATATTGACCACTATCTCTCTCTTTCTTAGCCCTATGGAGGAGGGCATCATCACCCAATGACTCTTGGATCCTGAGATGAAAATCTTGGTGTAATCTGAGGTCTTTGGGAAAGAGGTGACCCATTAATCTTCATAGCATGAGACAAGCAAACTCTCCCTCTTCAGATATGCTTCCACCCCAATTCTGTCCACACAGTTTGCCCCTGAAACAGGGACTCATTTTGAGAGATACTTAATATAGAGCTCTCCTACTATTATAATTAGACTACCTTCTCTAGTCTCTCATAAAACACATTTTCTTCTGTACTCCCCTCCTCTGGCAAAAACAACACAAAAAACAAACAAACCAAACCCCCCAGAAAATGTATCTCACTTAATTAAAGTAAAAATACCCCTCATCTGTTCAGGAATTAAAATTAATTATTTTCTTTAGTGGTAATATCACCCAGACCACTAACAGTCTTGTCTCCCAATTCATATCGAAGGGCACAATATGAAAACATGGCCTGTGAGTATGAGAACCCATAGGGACAAAGGGAAAACATAAAAAAATCTTAAGGGCATGACTAGCTGGCAAATGTTTTCCCTTAAATTAAAATAGTTATCAAAAAGTTAGTATGCTCCATTCTGAGTGAGGCCCCAGTGGGAGGTCATGGAAGGAAAGGCAGAAACTACGGACCCCTAGAGGTTCTGAGATCAGAGTGGTGTCCCTTGGCAAAAGAGACAGTTTTCTCGGCACAGGTACCCATGGTCTGTTCTCTTTTTAAAATTATTTTTGTTCAGAGAGGAGGCTCATCCTCAAAAGTAATATTAAGTAATAGTAGGAGATGACCTAATTAAAGTTGAGATAAAGGAGATGCCTAATTATTTTCTGCATCCAAACTTGCCTGATTACCAACTGGGGAAATGAAAAAGTATCTCCAGATGAAACATAAACTATAGGACCACACCTTAAGAGGCTGATTTTACAAAAGTAAAAATGGCTAAAATGCCCTCTGCATGAGATTTTGCCTCTCAAGCTCAGAATAGAAGCTTCCCTCACTTAGCTTCTGCCAGATCTCTATCTTGCCAAGGCTTGAATTGACATGTAAGTTGTGGAGGCCTGCAGGGCTTGCAGACAAGTGATTTGGGACTGAAGAAAAAAAAGTGTCACTTTTAAATTCAAGCTGCTTGTGGATGGCTGTCTTACATCATTGTTTTCTTAATAAGCTCCTCCCTTAGGACACGAAGTGCAAAATGGAATGGTCAAGTCTTCTTTGTTTTGAGAATCTTTACTTAGGATTTTAGGGTTCTCTCATTACTTCACTCTAATTTGAACCCCAAAGTAAACTCTGATATGATAAAAGATGTTCTTCTTACTTCCACACTATGTATGGCTATGTCATTTATTACTAGAACTCTTGCCTTTTAAATTTTATATTTTTTAGCTCATGGTTTTATGGTGAATTCACATTCAATCCTGTGCACCTAAATTAATGTATTTTTCTGATCTGTCTTATTTTATTCCACTGTAGAAGTTTTTACACTCTTTTTGTTCAGAGACCAATTTCAAGGGTTAGCTCTCAAATACATTGGGAAAATTTTCTCTTACAAAATGCTAAGTAGGGCATACACATGGTGATTTGGGGGATAAATTTTGTAGAGTCTGTAATAAAGATCTGTATCATTGCCTCCTACCTGTAGAGATCTACCTAAAAACAGGTAGATCCTGTATGTTTTGTGTATGTGTGTGCGTCTGTGTATCATGTTGTTGTGTCTACATATGTGCTTATGTCCATATATCATGCACTAGTATCAAAGTTGGCATATAGACAAATGAGCACTCATAAATTAAAAATTAAATGAGAAATGGATCAAAATATCTTTTAGTTCATGTGAATTAAAAAGTTTAATTTCATTTAGGTAAATGAATGACAGTAAAATGTCAAAAATTACTAACTTACAAGTTTTTCTAGGTGGACAGTTAGCAGAGTCTGGGTATCTATAAAATGTCCACAATGTAATATCCATTTCTTTTAGGATTATTCTTCAACAAGGAAGTGATAACTACTACTGTTGCTAGATATCTTGATTTTTAAAAAAGTGAATATATTCAATTTACCTTCAATGGGATTAATCATAAATGCATTTGTCAAGGAGACATTTGATTAATTTACGAGGTTAACATGCAAAAATATCAACTGCTAAATATAAAATCAAGTACTGTTAACTTCTTAAATTCAATAGGTAATATATTTAAACATTAATTGTGGTTTTATAAATTGGTAAAATTGAAAAGGTTTAAGATTGTTTATCTTTGTGTTTTTATTATAAACAGGATCCTAAAAGCAAAAATTCTATTAGGTGTAATTTATATGCAAAGAGTATAAAAGGTTTCAGTTGGATTTCAATTAAAGTGCTATAAAAATAAGAATTTTATCTTATTAAAGTGGAAAAATTTGTCTAAATTCATAAATTTCATAAGGATATTTCAGAATGTGAATTTAAAATTAGTCAAGAACTAGGAAAGAAGGTTCTAGATGTGGAAAAAAATTAACATGGAAAGTAGAGGGGAAAAAAGGTTTCTAGATGTGAAAGTCCTTTGTGTGGTAAAGTAAAAAGTTGTAGAATGTCTAAGTAAGTAAGTAAGTTACAGAAGGTTTGTGAAAGGCAAATTTCAAAAAGTTTGTGTGTGGGCTGGGGATGTGGCTCAAGTGGTAGCATGTTCGCCTGGCATGCGTGGGGCGCTGGGTTTGATCCTCAGCACCACATAAAAATAAAATAAAGATGTTGTGTCCACCTGAAACTAAAAAATAAATATTAAAAAATTCTCTCTCTCTTAAAAAAAAGTTTGTGTGTAACTAGGTTGTACATAGGTAGCACAATCAGTTATTTAAGGCTTTTTCATGAGGTCAAATATTAATGTACTGATATAAACAAAAGTTTGATCCTCTCTGGGTTAAAGTAACAATTTTTTTTGATGGTGAGGAGACCAGGGATTGAACTCAGGAGCACTCAACCACTGATCCACATCCCTAGCCCAATTTTGTATCTTTTTAGAGACAGGGTCTTACTGAGTTGCTTAGCACCTCACCATTGCTAAGGCTGGCTTTGAACTCATGATCCTCTGATCTCAGCCTCCCTAGCCACTGGAATTACAAGTGTGTGCCACTGTGCCTGACACAAAGGTTTCTTAAAACATTAATCTATTCTTACCTATCAAGAGTATTTCTTGTGTATGTTAAGTTTTGTTCTTTAGAGGAACTAGTATTAAAGGAATTAGGGTTTGTACAACTCTGGTTAAACAGCTGTTACTTCAGAGTATTACACTACATTATAGATTCTGAATTTTTCTTTGAAATCTAAATTCAGTCAATATAAAAACATCAGTATAATTATGGTGCTATTACTGCTTCATGATATAATAACTGTACTCATATCTTCCACATATGCAAGCCTGTAGAGTATAAGGTTTAGAAGAACATTTTACCAAGCTGGTGTCCTTTAGACTAAAGGTTTGGATTATAAAAATTATATTTTTGATTCATAGCTCTTATACAAACTAAATATGCATTTATTCTTGTTAATTACATTGTGTATTTTCCTTGTAAACCTTAACTGTTACATGTTAGTGCATTACAGTAATATAACTTCTAATATAACAACCTAAGTTAATTTGAGATAATAAGCCATCGCCTACAGGATGATGTAAGGCTAACTTCTAGTACTAATACTAGAAGTTAAATGAAATAGAAAAGGTAAATAACTATAAACTTATAGACATTGAATTTGAAACCTAGAACCCTTAAGACTGGTGAAACTGGCTTGCTGGATGTTTAAGGCCAAAGCTGAGAGACTAAAGCTAAGTAAATAAAGGGAAAGAAAGAAAATTAAGACATTACTTGGCTCTTGCCTTTTAAGGCCAAGGAATGATGGGATTCCCTAAGGGCTTTGCAACTTGAAGCCACATTACCCCCTGATCAGAGGGACCAATGAGACCCTGGAGAACATAAAGCTAACCAGTGCACATGCTGCAAATTGGAGGGTCATTGAAGAGGTATAATATATTAATAAGGCTCTTCCTTAGTTTATTCTAGTGTTCCTTGTTTTTAAAGAACTAGGAAGTAAGGAAAGAGATGGATATGCATACAATCCAGTGGTTGGGGTTCCTGATCCCCAGTGGGGCAGAATCCCAAAGTAGTGTCAGCCCAGTTCCACTGGGAATATCCCAATTGCTATGAAATCTTCTTGCATTTGTTGTTCCCAGAGCATCAAGGCTTTCTGGGAAGAAAGAGTGAAGAAGAGTGAAGGGTTCAGGAGTTCTCAGTGTCTCTCCAATCTGAACCCCAGAGCTAAAGTAACACTAGCACTCATCTCACTTCCACTTGGGATGGGGAAGGAGCTGGAATATCCTTGGAACACCATCCTCTGTCTATTTCCCCCCTGGGACTTAACAAGCAGTTCCATGCCCTATTATGATATCCTGGGGAACTAAGCACTCCAGCACAGGGGACTTCAGCCTTGGGTCCACACTGTAGCAAGTGACCCAGGTCTGCACACCAAGGGGTTTCATCTTCAACCAGATCAGGATTCAGTATGACTGCAACAAGGTTGATGCTGGCGAGAGAGTGAGGGAAGGCACCCTGGAGGCCACCTGGTGCCCATACCACCCTTTCCTGAGTCATGAACCTCCTCAAAGCCTCCACTAGAGACCCCTCTGGATCTCTGTGCAGAAGACCCAGAGAGCGTGTCGGCATCTCTCCCACAGCTTCAGAACTTCCAGTGCAAGGAATAAAGCACTTCTGCTGGGAAAATATCATGTATTCATCTCTGGGTAGAAGTAACCTCACCTTGCAATTTCTGTACTTAGTGTTCAGAAAAGGAAATAATTGTTTGCACAAATGTTAAGCTTGCATTTCTTTCTTTTTTATAAACTAAAGAATTTACATAATTTAAATATACATGTGCATGTACATAGCTCCACATACAGAGACCAATTCTAATAGCATAAGTAGGAGAGAAATATTTTAAGAGAAATATTTCTAAATGTGAGCTAGTGAGCACATAAGAAGAACAATTACTTTCCAAATGACCCTTTAAACAGTGAATGTGAAAGTTAGTTGCAAGACGGAGTTCTCCATTACAATAGCCACTCCACACACTCTGATTGCTCTTGTTTATTCACAAGGCAGCACTTGTTATCTCTATCAACATTTAAGAATTATTTACAGTATTCTGTTGCTTGCTACCTTAATAATATATTCCTTGCAGTTAACTTCAGAATGGTTGGCAGTTTTTACATTGTTTTCCCCAATGTCTATAGATTTTCTTATAATTTCCAGTTTTAGCAATAAATTGCAGAGTGGAGAGTTGTGAACCCCTGGGAATCCTGCCCTCAGCACGGCATTCCCCTACTCTCCCCACAGGTGGAGGTTTTTTGTCCCTTTCATAGCTCAGATCCATGATACCAGGACACAAACACTCAGAATCACACTTTGGAGTGTACATTCTAGAATGTTCAAGGTTCCTTGACTGCTTGTTCATGACACAGTTTGATTTTCCAAGTGCTATGCTATAAAATTGAGTTGAACAATGGCTATCATCTATTGGCATGACAGCCTTACCAACGTCAGAGCACAATGCATGACTGAGGTGATGCTGGTTCAGACAAACCCATTGTGCAGCCAGTCACATCAGAGTATAGCACATGTACAGTACACAGTACTGATTATGATATTAATATCTATGAAATTGGTCTATTGTGTGTATGTACTCTGTGATTTTCATTATTTTACACTTTGCTCCTTTTAACTCAAAAAAAAAAAAAAAGGAGTACATTATAAAGCAGTGTTCCATGTTAAACTGGCAGCAGTTTTCTTACCTCCTGTTCTTGTTGTGTCTTCATCATCTGGTATGCCCTCTGACTGATCTATGTCATCCATCTGATGTAAGCACTTTCAATGAATGATGCTTACAAAAGCAAAATATCACCAAGTGTCAGATCTCTCAGTTGTTAAGTAGAACATGACTGCAAATAATCAATGATGCTATGAAATAATGCACAGCCTTAATGAAAATGAACAAAATCTGGATAGAAACAAGTGTGAATCATATACTATTTTGGCAGAGATTGAATAAAATGATAATCCCAGTATTTCTTTTGATGTGACTGCTATCAGGAAATAATTGCATACTTCACAAGTTTATGCCCTTTGACACATTACTTCTACTTTCAGAATGTTTCAAATAAAAATTATGAGTGCCATTATTAGGCACAAAGTTAAGCTGCATGAATAAAATTCCTAACTGAAATGTTTTAATAATAAAAAAGTATAATCATTAAATATTCATTTACTAGGAATGATAAATTACATGTGTTCAACTAATAAGATAATTCTTTTAATAGGATTCTATAAGTAAATTATTCATTTATAAAAATAAAATCTTTTTATACATTATATATATTTGTATGCACATATATACAAATTTATACAAATGCATATGTATTTGTACATATATACAGTTGTCCCTCAGTACTGTTTCCAGAACCTTCATCTCAGGATATTAAAATATGTAGATGTTCAAATCCTATATATAAAATGGTACAGTATTTACATATACCATAATATTCATATCCCCCTATACTTTAAATCAAATCTAGATTAATTATAATACTTAATACAATATAAATAATACAGAAATAGTTGTTATACCCCATTGTTTAGGGAATAATATGAGAAAATACGTGCAAATTCAGCACAGATTAATTTTTTTTCAAATATTTGATATTAGTTGAATTCAAAAGTGCAGAACCAAAGGATGTGGAGGGTTGACTCCATATACTGTACACATAAACAAAACATGAACACACAACAAAATATTATAGCATTGCATACACACACAGACACTATTAAGGTAGTTGCATTTCCTGATCTCTAGCATCTACCCTTGTGACCATGGTGATTTGAGTTTAATTTAACCTGTGTATAATACAGTCTGCTAGTACTTTCTGGTATGTTCACTTACCCCACCCAATATAAACAATCATACAAGATTTGACTGGCTACTCTTTCTACATTTCACACTCCCTAAAGGCATAGGATTGTGAAATTTGTTTTTATATCTTTTTCTATTTCCAGAATTGCTATTTTTAAAAATTATTTCCCCAAAGAGTGACTCACAATTTGCAGTTTCTCAGTATTAAAATAAAGAAAATTTCTGTTTAGAGATGCATTCCTATACTTTTAAAACTTAATTGTCATAATTTCTGAACCTTGTAGATATTAAGTTAATAAAAAGGATGATAATTTGTTTTTAAAGTGGCCTTATTCAATAGTGTCTAACACTACATCCACGAAAATTCCAGTAATTTCTTTTACTATCTTGCTTTTGACAGTTTTTGTCAGACTGTGGTTCTCATTTAGAAGGGCTTATAAAATGTTATAAATATTTTTCAATAAAAATATATTTTTTTCAAGGCAGGGATAGTATTTTGGAAGACAATATATAAAATAAATACATTTTACTTTGCCTTTAAATTATTAGTATGTTCCATGAAAGAAGTCTAATAATATATTTGTGTTAAGAAAGATCCATAAGAAGTTATGTTTAGGATTTTAAAATTATCATTAGAGACAAAACTTTTCAATTTAAAATAACTCTAATGTCTCCATAGTACCTTCATCAACTGACAATAATTTCCCAGAAAAAAATGACAATAATTGTATGTACACATTTCCAGTTGACTTCAGAAAATGAGCATATTTCATCCTGGTTCATTTTTTTGAACCATGACACAACATACATGAAAATGGCATGATGCAGTGAAGAGTTCAGTTTTCAAATACTAAACAATGGCACTGACACTATTTTCCTCTTATTTCAAACAATTAAGTTATTATAAAGATTCTTAATCCATTCATTTTCTCAGAAAATGTATACTACAATGTAAAAACAATTATACACACAACTAAGCAAACAAACAAACAAACAGAAAAGGCTATAGAGTTTAAAGAGTCAATGATTTTGTAATTACAAATCGAAGGGGAATCAGTGAATAACAAGAAATACATCATATATTAAAGTGAGACTTTTCAACACAGAGTGGAGCTAAAAATACCATGTTTTAGGGAATCGGAAGAATCGGAAAGAGGAAATGAATAAATGTGAAAGATCTTTAATAAATACACTGCGCCCTATACCAACTTATCATCCCCAACCCCCATGTGTAAAGGATTAGGGGAGGAGATAGAGTAGAAAATTGGGGAAGTACTGGGTAATGAAATCTAACAAGCATTGTATGTCCATGTACAAATATATCACAATGAGTTATACACATATAAACATGTATGTATGTGAATAATTATAATGTACTAATTAAAATAACAATAACATTGAATGGGGATCAGTACAGTAGAGCAGGTAGATTGTGAAGGAAAATGGAAAAGTACTGTGAAATACAACTGATGAAATTATGTTATGTGCATATATGAATATGGCATAATCAATCACATTATTGTACATAATTATAATATACCGATGGAAAAAAAAAGGAAAATTTGAAAATCTAGATAGGTTTGGGGAACAAGTCTTTAAGTTCCCTATGAAGCAAGCCCAGATGTGATACGTAAAATACATTGTGAATTTCCTAAGCAAGTTCATAGTGTCCCAGTGTGACCCACAAGCAGTCATGTGATCTTGTGTTCCTGAGAATGGCATGAAAATAGATGGTTCCTTTATATGCCACATACTTTTGCTTAAAGCAGCATGGCATTGAAGCATCAGAAACATACTCATGAGCAGAGCTGAGAAAATCAGAAGTTACAAATCTGTGACCAGCATGCAGGGTGTGATATAACAAATCAGGAGAAGCCAGGAACTTCTCATAGGATTTCATTATGAGTAAAGGAAACTGAAACTCAATTGTGCCTTCCCAAACTGTAATGACTTGGCACTCTTTAAACCTCCAGAATTTACACATGATCCTCAGGAGAAAAGGTGAAGCATAAATGAACTCAGTTTGTGAGTTTTGGAGCTTAGCACCATAAAAATTCTTGATAGATATCAGCCTGAGAAAATACGATATTACATTTCCTAAATATCTAAATTTGTATCATGAGATTATGTACTATACTTACAAACCTAAATATTTATAAATTTTACAATCTGTAAAATAATTGTTTAATTTGTATCCATCTTAAAAAAAGAATAGTAATTGAAGCTGTGGCTTTAACTTAGTGGCAGAACACTTGGCTAGCATGTGTGTGGCACTGAGTTAAATCCTTAGCACCACATAAAAATAAACAGATAAAATAAAGGCATTCTGTCCATCTACAACTACAAAAAAAACTTTAAAAAATAGTTGATTTTTTTTTCTAATTCAGAGTGAATATTCTTATTCCATTGAATGGAAAAATTATGTAGGCAAACATTTCAATGTACTCTATAACTACAATTAAGGCAATCTATAATCATCATTTATTTATGAGTCATTAAACAGATCAGATGAACTTTCTTTCACACAATCACTGTTCTTCTAGTCAAGCACTTAATTTCTTATTCCAAAGAGGGAGGTAGATTTTGGATAAAGATGGATCATTTTTACCCAAAATAAACTTACTGTGAGAAGAAAAAAACTGTGACATTAACTTTTAGCTCAACAGTGGATAATGTTTTAGTCAAAAATTTCTTCATTTCTTTTACTTTCCCCAGTGATAGAGGACTAAATACTTCCTCTTTCTAGATCTCTAGGATAAAATACACAGCATAGTAACATGGGGTGCCTTTCCAGGCTAATCACATGGTTTTTCTAAGAAGTGTGAACACTATGTACCATGTGTTGAGAACTAGACCATGACAAATTATACTGGTGAAGCTCTGGCCTCCTTATTAGTCAATTCTCATTAAAGGAAATGGATATATTATTTACTGTGAAATTGTGTGACTGTTATTATTGCTGATCTTGGGTGAATACTCTCACATCTCAACTCCTAAATTTTCTCATCTAAACAGTGGGACATAAATACAATCAGAATTTGAAACTCATATGACAATAGGAAGGGAAATGAGTGGATATATGTAAAAGTAGAATAAGTGTTTGGGAGTATCATTTTTCAAAAAGTATAGTCTACTGTTTATTAGTAATTACTCTGTTGTATAAATTGCCTTGAAGATCAAATTAGTAAATATTGAATCAGTGCATTTAGGGGACCCAAAGAGTTAAATTTCTGGCCTCCTATCCTTTTGTCACATTTTTGTCAAATAATTAGAGAAAAAAAAAACCTTTTCTATGTATAAATTTCTTGAAGCCACTTTATTTAATACATATTGTTGATTGATTAGCATTGGACTTACATTCAATGATACTACACCTCAGACCTGAACAAAGTTATGTAAGACACATATTTTCTATAAGGCATGTCATAGCCCTCTTATGCTCAGAAACACTATGCAGCACTTTTGTACTGATTATGGGGCTGATTTTAAATAGCAAAATTAATAAAAACCACATAAAACTGAAAAAAAGTGGCAGTAAACATACCATGAAAATGATGCTTGTCTATGTTATAAAATTAAACTACACTAGAGAGTGTCCCTTATCAGCCTCAGCTTAGAATATGCACATCACCATTTTTTCCACTTTGCACTTGTATATGTCTGATAATGACCACTGGAGAGCCTCACGTATTGATGTCTGGATACCCAAGAAATTCAAGACACACTATCTGAATTACAAATACATAATAAAGAATAATGAAGACCAACTGAATTTTTTTATGGTCTAAGTTCCAAGTGTACATGTAGCTCACATTTCTACCATCTAAAACTTACAAGACTATTTATGATCTAGTCCCTTCATTCTTTCTTCTCATGCCATGATCATTCCCCTACAATCTACTTTGACTCAGGACCCTTGCACACACTACTCCTACTTCCTAGAGCATTCTTACCTTCTTTCTTTACCAATTAACTATTTTTTCCCAATTTTTCCCCAATACCCTCTCCAGCATCCCTCTCCTTTTATTTTCCTGATTAAGCCAGCTCTCCCATTGGGTTTTGTACTCTCAGAAGATGAGAAACTACCTCTTCACACCACTTACCATAGCAAAATTGTACATTTGGTTTGTTTTTTTCTAATGTCTTTTTAATAATATAATATTATAATGTTGATTTATTATTTATCTAATGCTGCCCAGAGTAATTTTGAATTGAACTAAAATTAAATTACTTTTATTTAGGAAGATATATTTTTAGCTTTCTGTTTTGAGTAATTCAGGATTCTGCATTTTGGGTTGTTTTCATTAGTATGATATTTAATTAAAGAAATTTTCATATTCTTTGTCACCTTTGCCTTCATCATGATCCATTTGTGAATTTTTCTTTGTATATCACATACATATTTCAGCTCGAACAGTATTAATCACTCTTCTTTTGCAAAGTAGCAGCATTCTTTACTAAACTCACTACTTACTGCTTTCTGTAGTCCGAAGGTCTGTTTATTTGAAGACAAGTAAATACTAAATGATTAGCTATGAAAGAAGGATATTAACACTCTTAAGGTATTTGGAGTATGTAATGAATATATTTGAGTGCTTGTTTTTACCTGTTAACTCATTAGACAAGCAAACATATTAAAACTGAAAGAAAATTATATATAGTCCCTTTGCCTATGTTTTACCTTGGGAGTGAGAGTTTCACTGGAGCTGGCGACAGCAGTGGCTTTCTCTCAAGTCCTGCATATTTTCATGGTTTCTCTGAGAAAGGAAGAAAGATGCACACTGCTGTCTTTCTAACACCCAAATCACACACATGGAGTCACCTTATCTCAGGGAAATTTCCACCATGACAGAAAAAAGGGGACTAAATTTTCTTTTTGAGAGAGAGAGAGAGAGAGATAGAGAGAGAGAGAGAGAGAGAGAGAGAGAGAGATTTTTAATATTTATTTTTTAGTTTTCAGTGGACACAACATATTTATTTTATTTTTATGTGGTGCTGAGGATCGAACCCAGTGCCCCGTGTATGCCAGGTGAGTGCGCTATTGCTTGAGCCATATCCCCAGACTGGGACTAAAAAATTAACAGAAAACCAGGGACTAAAATGTCCATCAGTTTAGAGACTGACCTCAATGCCTTGAATTACAATTCAAAGTAAACAGAAAACAGTTCAAAATGCAGGATGTGAGCTTAATGTATTCCATTTAGTTCAGTGCCCAAAATGAATTGTTTCAATGTGTGTTAATCAAACCATCCAGGAGTGACTCAAGGATGTGCTGGAGTAGAGGGCATCACAGTAATTCATTTAGACATCAGAAAAGCAACCCCAGCCACATCAACAAGGCCAGGTAGCTGGGTCATATTTTGTGAAACTCCAATGAAAATCTGAACTTTATTGTTGAGTACTTAGAATTATTTTAGGACTGGGATTTTTCTAACTATAAAATTTTAAGTAACATGGCAAATGCCTTGTTCCCAATGGGAAAACATGTAGCAGAGGTGAATGAAAATATTCAGATGCTTTTCTATTTGGTGGAGGCACAAATTACAGAGGATCTGAAATAACCAGAGATGTAGTTATTGAATCAGAATCCACTCATACTAAATATAAACATATAAAAGATTACAAAGCATTTTATATTCTATATTATAAATTATAAAAATAAACAGTATTAATATTACAATAATACAAAATAGGTAACATTGATGTTCTTATGCTAAATATCTGAAAATGTTTACATACACTATAAAATATTTCTAAAATCAGCATTAAAAATTGGAAAGCCATCTGAGTGATATTTACACAGGATGGTCACCACTGACAATGGTGTGGTAAATTCCTTTGCCATTTTTGGTCATCACACTCAAACCCTAAATAGTAATTGAATCTAAAATCATTTTCTGTGAATGAAATATAAGGCCTCAGATTATAATTTCCTTCTGAATATATGGAATCTTGGAATATTATTTCGATGATTAATTTTATATTTTTGCCAATTTTACATTTAGGCTGAGTTCTATAATGTTTCTAAATTTTATACTTTTATTAGAAATTTTTAGGTTAAAACCGAATTAGAAAAAATGTTTTAGGTGCAAGATAATTGCTCATGGTCTGACCCTTCTCCTATAATATTGTGGTAGAAAAGCCCTAGGAAAACTATCATAATATATCAATTTATTAATAAAATTTTCAGTAACCCATTAACCAATTTCTGTTTTGTAAAAAAGTTTCTCAAAATGTCCAGAGTTAATCAACATACACTAAAAATATTCAGAAAAATCTTCGAACTCTTATTTGAATGTATACTGCTGGTGATTCATCTATGGTGATATTTGTCAAAAGATTAGACTCTTTAAAAGAAAATCTGAGACAATAATTTTTTTTCTAAATTGATATTTTCATAAATAGGCTATTATCCTAAAATTTCAATCTACATTTCACAAGATGGTTAATATTGAGAATTATACTATTAGGAAATTTTAAATGTACCTCTTTGGA
Organism: Urocitellus parryii; assembly: GCF_045843805.1. Taxonomy (NCBI): domain Eukaryota; kingdom Metazoa; phylum Chordata; class Mammalia; order Rodentia; family Sciuridae; genus Urocitellus; species Urocitellus parryii. The sequence continues at coordinate 1,792,012 of NW_027553327.1, forward strand.
CATTTCTATACTGCAAAGAAAGCTAGACAAAATATTGACTTTTGCATACTAAAATATTAAGGCATAAAAATACTGTACTTTGCATTTGAAGAAATAACTTATTAATTATTTTTCAGAAAAGGAATAATAACTTGAAAATAATTGAAGAGGGAAATGTAGGGTGCTAAGTTAGCTCTTTGGTACAATTAATTGTTGCAACAACAGTAGTACCAAATATTCAAGGACTGAATAAAAACATTTTTTTCCCTCCACAAACAAGCAATTAGCTTCTCCAAGGGCAAAAACATATCTTCAAAATGACAATAAAGAAACACAAAATGTGAAAGCTCCATTTGATATTTAACCATGATATGAAAATATTTTTAATGTGTGTATTTCCAGTCTTGAATATAAAATTATATTTAGATAATTTTAGAATTTTTTTACAGAAAGTATGTGCAGTTTTGTGACTAGGTATTCTGTATAGAATTCTGTACAGAAAAAGACTGTACAGAATACAGTCTTTAACTTTTGAAAGAATTTTGGATTTTAATTAATTCTATCTTGCAATCTTTTAAGTGCTTAAATTTAGTTATTCAGTTATGAAAATTTCTGATTGTAGTTTCATACAAATCATGACATTGTGTGAGATGAAACAGGAAATAATGTTAAAGTATGATGTATCAGTAAGGAGCCAGCTGCAGATCCTGTCTCTGTCACTGCTGACTGTGTGACTGCAGGGCTCATCTCTGTTTCTCAATTTCCTCATCTATAAAAGAAAAATTAATGTGCCTAATGTATTGAAAAAAACAAATTAAATAAAAAAGTCTGGAAAAAACAAGCTTAAATTAAAAAGTACCCTTAGTTTACAGGTATCCTAATATTAAAATAACAAAAAAGCATCAGGTAGGTCTCTGTGAAATACTAATTGAAGTATCATTGCAGTTTGGAATGAACACCACTATTTATTACTGTGGAGAATATAAAGTCAACCCAAATATATGTAAGAGAAATATGTCAGATATAATGCTATAAATGGAATTTTAAAAATTAATTCAAATATGTTTTCATTAGAGTTCATATTTTTCTTTTAACATGTTTAGTATTTCTACCAAGAAACAAATTTCTTTCCTCAAATCATAAGTCAATTCTAACATATTAAAAATGTTGTCTTTTTTCTGTGTTTTCTAGATTTTCTATAAAAATATTTAGAAAAAAACCATAAAATCTCCTCATTCTAACTCTTTTTATCAAATAGATATTAATTTTGGATATTACCTTATTTTCTGTATCTACATATCTCTTCACCTACTTGTGGCCCCCATACCACATGGCACCACTTCCTGAATTTTTGTAGCCTTCTCTCATTTGCTCTGGAAATCCCTCACAAATCTGTAGAGACTTCTATCTCTTTAACAAATGGCTCAATTGCATTTCGGTCATATTTTATCAATCATTATGATAATTTCACTACTTGGTTTCTCTTTTATTTATTACAAAAGTGTCCTTGGAAATTTCAAGAAAACTATGACACAGTTAAGCAAAAGCAATTTAAAGTTTATGAAAATTTATTTTATTGGCCCAATACCTTCAAATGCAAAATTAAAAAAAAAACCTGATAAACAAAAACTAAGCTGTTAAATAAAAGAAGTTTAAAATATAAAATGAATAATTTTATTTCATTGACAATTGAATTTCTTCTTAAGCCAAAAACTGTTCTCATATTGAATTTGTTGCCAACACTCACACCATACATGCACAAACATGCCTGGGTGCACGCATTCAATACCAAAGTTATATAGCATTATTTCCTGTATTTCACACATCCTTATTCAATTTATGCAATTGTCCCTCCTGAATTGGGACTTGATTAATACACCTGCATTTATATCAACCATAGTTTTACAAGTTTATTTTAGTAAGAAGATTCAGAGATAGATTTAGTTCAACCTTCCTGTGATAAAGAAAGAACTTGAGAGATACAGCTCAAAGTCTCATGGACTGCGCTATAAAACAATATACAGAGGATGATGAAAAATCCTCAGCTAATGATTTTACCAGCTGTCAACAAGAAGGTTCTGGGTCAGAAGATCCTTCTAAGGATCTTATAAATGTATTACTCAGACATACCCAGGATTCTCTACATAACTACTTATGATATCTCTGCATATTAATCAAATAGAAAATTTGAATAAGCTGCTTTTTTCAACATGTATGAAACTTTGTCTATTTTAATTCTTAAAATAATTGTAACAATGAATCTTAAAATTTCCTCTGTAGTGATGATTTTATAGACATGTTCAAAACCAAGAAAGTTTTTCTTTTTTCTTTTTTTTTTTTTTTTTAGTTTTCTTCTGTTTCCTTCACTCAAGTCTAAGAACAGGTAATAATATAGCATAAAAGACCTTTTGCTTTATAATTTTGGTAAAATACCTATTAGCATATTTTTTCTTCTAACTTTGATGTAAAAAGAATAGATGATCTTGTATCAGAAATGAATAGTTACCACCTAGGGATAGAAATAATGCTATCCTGTTGTTCAAATGCTAAGAAAACAATTATCCTTGAATTTCATGTCCATATGAAGGGAAATAAATCTAAACATCTGTTCTGTAGGGATTGGGATTGTAGCTCAGTTGTAGAGCACTTGCCTCGCATGTATTAGACATTGGGTTTGATCCTGAGCAACACATAAAAAAAAAGATATTGTGTCTATCTACAACTAAGGAAGAATTTTTTAAAAGTATGTTCTGCAAACCTAGATGCCCTTCAATAGATGAAGGGATTAAAAATGTGGCATATTCACAAATGGATGATTACTTAGCAATAAAAGAGAATAAAATAATGGCATTGGCAGGTAAATGGATGGAATTAGAGAAGATAATGCTAAGTGATGTTAGTCAATCCCCAAAAACCAAATGTCCAATTTTTTTTCTGATTAAAGGAGGCTGGATTATAATGGGATAGGTAGGAAGAGGGAGCATGGGAGGAATAGACCAACTCTAGATAAGGCAGAGTTGTTGGAGGGAAAAAGAGGGGGCATGGGGTTATAAATGATGGTGGAATGTGATGATCATTATTATTCAAAGTACATGTATAAAGACATGAGGTGGTGTGAATATATTTTGTGTACAACCAGAGATATGAAAAATTGTGCTCTATATGTATAATAAGAATTGTAATTTATTCTGCTGTAATATATACATTTTAAAAACCTGTAGAAAGAAAAAAAAACAAAGTTCTTTAAATACAAATAATTTATTTAATTTAATTATTTATAATTTATGCTTTGATATTTTAATCTCTTAATGATTAAAAAAATAATTAGCATTAGCATTTAATTTTAATAAATTTTGGATTCAAATATATCTAGTATCCATAGATATCTCAATAGAAACTATTTTACGACATTATTTCATTTTATGCATTTCTTCATTAAGAAGCCAACTGCATTTATTTACAGTAGCACCACTTATCTTTGGGGGAGATATATTGCAAATCTCAGTGCATGCATGAAAGCACAGATAATGTCAAATTCTATATTTACTAATTTTTTTCTATTCATTCATACACAGATTTAGTGCCTCTTTCATTTTTTCCTTTTCCATTTTAACTAAGTATTTTATGTCTTTTCGTTTTGAAGTATGAGAATAAAACTAGAAATATTCACATATCCTTCTTTGCAATTTTATAGAGATTTGTTTTTATGACAGTTCTTAGCAATGTCAGCATATGATTTATTTCTTTCCTTATTAAATTAAAATCTTTCATCTTTCCTTTTAAAGGAAAAACTGTACAGTTTCTCTTTGAAATGTCTCAATTCCAGTATTACTACTCTTGTACTTTGGGGCTATTATTAAGTTAAAAATATATTACTTGAACATAAATATTGCTGCAATGTTACAGTCAATCTGATAATCAAGACAACTATGAAATGACTAATGGCAAAGTAGAATACACTGAATAGTATGCTGGACTAAGGGATGATTTTTGTCCCAGGTAGGATGAAGTGGGATAGTGTGATATTTCTTTTTGTTACTCAGAAAAACCTTCCATTTTAAACTTAACATTTTTTTTATCTTTGAAATTGTCAATTTGATTGAATGTAACTGAAAGCACAAAAAACAAAACTTCAGACTGGGAATTTGTTGCTAAATTTACTGTCATTATGTCAGTGGTCATTTATAAGAAATATTACTTTAAAATTAATCAAAACTTTTTACATAAATATTTAAGAATTTACTTAATCTATATGAGCACATTGAGATCTATCAATTACACTACTTTTTTCATTGTAATTCCTGCAATTATATGATACTTTTTAATACTAAATCCTAAACTTTCTTAATTTTAAATAAATGCTTCTGTCATGTAATAGTACCTTCTAAATTACAATACACATTTTCCCTCCAAAAATTACATGCTTGACAAACTATATTCTAGTCTGTTAAAGGCAAAAAAAATATGTTTCTGTTTAAAATATTATTTAAAATTGTTTTCCCCAAATATTTTATTCATGAAATTATTATTTGAATATTGTGCATAAAATATGATACTATTCATTCAAATGATCCTAATAAAAGAGAATCATAGGATTATGGTTACATAAATAACATAATTCATCATTTTTTTTATTCATTTAACTATAGTGTTTATCAATAGAAATATATTATGAAATCTTGGCATAATTTTGCATCTGTATTTGAACACAGATTATTTTTCTTCATAATGTTTATTACCATCTGAAATTATTTATTGATTTGTTGACTTGTTGGGACTGGTTTCACTCCACTATTTGTCAAACTCCATAAAAGCAGGAATTTTGTCTCATTCACTTTTGCATTCCAGTCCTTAGAAGAGTAGCAGGCATAAAACAAGTCTTAAAAACTAAAACTAAAATGAGTTCTACAAAAGAATGAACTGTCGGGGTTCAAGTCCTAACCTCCCTCCTGGGGCATTGTGGGAATTCAGGGAGACTGCATATGTCTGCCTAGCACACAGCAAGTTCTGAAGGAAGCCCCACAAACGTGCACCACTCCTGGGCCATCCCTTGCCCTGATCTTGTTTTTGCTCCCTCCACGGAGCCAATGACTGTCTCCAGTCTTGCCTCCAGATCTGGAGCCTGTAATTAAGTTCCAGTGCTGTCTTCATAAAAGGTTTTTCTTTGCCATAAAAGAATTCAAATTGAGAGGCCATTTGTCATGCTCAAGTGGAACAACTATAATTACCTTGGCCTTAGAGACATGTTTCACAAACCACTATAGCGCACTGATAGGAGGCTTGGTCAAGTGACAGAGCACAAAATATTTTTTAATATGTTGAAACAAATCTTTAGCTGCTTCTAGCACCGTCCCCCAGACACACACTATTTGTTCTGACTTCATACAACACTCTTCAGTGATTTGCCTCACTCTTGAATAGCCTCACACTCTTTTTTTTTTAAAAAAAAAAAAAAAAACAGGAATGGGTTTTCAAGGCCATTTAGTTGACCTTCATCATTTGGCAAATGAGGAAAAGGAAACACAGAAAGATTAAGGGGCTTCTTCAAGGTCATGAGCAAGTTAAAGGCAGAGGTGGGAGCTTTGTCTTCCAGGCCATGGACACATCAGTCATCCCTGCCAGGCAGCCCCCCTCATTTACATATATTGAAGTTACAAAAAAAAATTATCATATAACAGATTTATTACTTCGGTTCTTGTGAAGCCTGAAAGAAAAATGAAATAGAGAAAAGAAAAAATTAGTGCTATGAAAAATTGCCATTAGGTCAAAGGTGGGACATGATTTGATCTGTCTCTGTCCTTCCGTGTAATAAAGTCTAAGAGACACGAGCTGCTGTGAGCACCCAGGACATAAATGAGGTGGTTTTTGAAAATATATGATTTTTGCTAAACATTTTGGAGAGATGGGCAAAAAACAAAAGTAGAGGAAGTAGAAAAAGAAGGCCCAAATCCCAAAATAAATAAATAAAGATCTATCATTGAACTTAGAAGACAGTAATACATTTTCAGAAAAGCCTAAGGATCTTAAGGACAAGAGAGGTTTAGAATATACATATTGCTTAAAAGCATTGATTAATGTGGATCTAACCTTTAAAAATATATGTTGACCTTCGACTCAGACATTTTATTCATGGGAATCTAGCCTTGGGTAGTAACTGAACACATACACACAGATAAATAATGAACTAGCTGCTCTATGTATAGTAGTAGACCTAAATATGCAGCAAGTCGAGATCAAATAGTTATTGCAGATATTGCCATGGAAATGATGGTTTGGACCATAGTTCTGTGGTCAAGAGTGAGAATGCCAAGGTTCAAAACCCAGCCCTGCCACTTACTAGCTGTGTGACCACAGGCAAGTTATCTAATCTTTCTTGTCTCAGTTTTTTAATCTAAAAAATGAGAGTAATAATACCATCCAACATACAGCATTGTGAGGACTGGATGGGTTGATAGGCATAAAATGCTTAGTCTGTAAAGAGAAAGTAACAAATACCCTTCATAATAGTCATGTGCAGGAGAAAGTTAAAAGAGAAGACACTTACAGGGAGGGAGGGAGGAAGGAAGAGAGAGAGAGAGAGAGAATTCATTGCATACAAAGAGTACAATGAAAAAGTAACTGAAGGATGTACATAAGATAAATTGTGAGATAAAAATAAAATGCTCAGTCTGGTGCCTGAAATCCAATAAAATCAATGCTTTCTATTATTATAGTCTCTCTTTAACCACAGGAAAATATTTATGCCACATTGTCAAGAGCTAAACGAATCAGGTTACAAATCAGCTTACTAAACATGATCCCATTTTTAAGAAAATGGAAATATTTACAAACATAGAAATTACTCAGAAGGCTATAAGCTCAATTATTAAAAGTTGTTATATCCCAAAGTGAAAATATGGCTGAATTTTATTTTTCTTCTATTGCTTTCTGCCTCTTATAATTTTCTGAACATACTGCTCATATAAAAATAAAAAAAGAATAAGAAATAAATTTGCAAAAGTGCTAGGTGTTAGCTTTTTTAAAAAACTCATCCTCTAAATAAATCACACCTTGAAAATAAAGTAGGTGTAAAGAGACCTCAAAAATCTTATACTAACATACACAGCATGTATGTATTAGTGTAAGAAGTCTGAAGGATGAAGACTAAAGGAAAGAGACAAATGCTTCTATACAAAAGTCCATGCTCAACACCCTTGGCTCTCTACAAATTACTGAGAAATAAGCTCTAAGGAGCAATCCTAAGGAGAATGGGAAACTTGGGAGAAAAAAATAGAGAGAGATGCTTAGAAAATGATCCAAAGTTTACAAAAACAGGTAATAGACTACTCAGATGAAATAATCTCTAAAGAATATGAATATGTTAAATAAAAATAAAGCAGGTTAAAGGGACCCAAGGTGCAAGTTAAAAGTTGAAACCCACCTTGAGAAAACTTTCTGTGCTAAACTAACTAATCCTTGGAAAGCTGGTGTTGCTGTTCTGGTCTTGGGGGGACCACAAGGCATTTGGGGATTCATCCATAGAAAGCTCTGTGTGTGTGAGGCAGCCTGAGGGGACAAGGGGGCAATGAAGAGCATAAGCCATGAAAAATCATCTTACATGATCAAGAGCATGGCTAAAAGAGATAACACCACTCTGGTTTTAACTAACCATGAGTAATACACACTTATCATTGAATACAGGAAAAGTTCAATAATTTAAAAATATGTTGGAGGAAGTTTCCTGCCTCTGAAAAAAATACCATTAAGAGAGTTTAGTGAATTCTTGCAGATTCTGCTCTGTGATGTAGCTAGAATAAAAATTTACAAAAATGGTCTCATACCCATATATGGTTCTGCAATTTGCTTTGTGAATTTGATGGTTCAACATATATATCAACAGCAGGAAGTGGGGAGAGGGGCTACCAGGGATTGAACTCAGAGACACTCAGCCACTGAGCCACATCCCCATCCTTATTTTGTATTTTATTAGAGACAGGGTCTCACTAAATTGCTTAGCACCTCGCTTTTTCTGAAGCTGGCTTTTGAACTCGTGGTCCTCCTGACTCAGCCTCCTGAGCCACAGGGATACAGGTATGTGCTGCCACTGCACCCGGTTTAATTTAATGATATTTGTTAGGCATCTGTCTACGTCAACACACACAGATCTATGTTTGTATTTGCTCATTTGTTTAACTGCAGCTTGGTTTTCCATGAGTATGAGTTTACCAAAACTTAATCTATTTATTTATGTAATAACTTCCAGCTGATAGACATTTAGACTCTTCAACTTTTTGCTACTTTAAGCAATGATACAATGTTGTTATGTGTAGTCTAGTTTCAAGGAAGTTGAATTCAAATAAGCGAAATGACTGTGTATTTAAAAGCTTTTGTTAATTTTTTTTAAAAAATTGTGTCAGTGTGTGTAAGAATTCTTGGGTCCCCACAGACTTGACAACACTGCCTGCTATTGATGTACATCTTAACTTGTGAAGCCTCTAAGACTAGGTGAGAATGTTTAGAGATGAGATTAAGTGTGCATTTGCAGGGTCGCAAATGGAGGCCGTACACACTCCCGGGAATGAACTTATAGAAACATATGACCTGGAAGTGAGGGAAGAATACAGGAATCGCATGTTTGGGGGCTGTAGCTGGAAGGCAATCCTCTTCCAGGCAATTTGAACTCCAGAAATATATTGATTTAATGGAATCCCCTGAGGAGCAAGTGTAAAGGAATTTGGGGACTGATTAATGAAGAAAAATCAAAGAACTCATGTGCTTCACTTGGGTAGGTGACAACTGGAGTGGAAATATCTGTAAACATCAAGGACTGCCAGCTGCCTTCACCTGGCTCAGTGGAGGATGACTAGGGTAGTGGAAAAACATACGCAGGGGCTTTAGGAAACCAGAGGAGCAGAGGAGGGTGCATGGCTACGGAGAAGGATCTTCCAACTTGGAGATGACATATTCCTTAGAATATTTCTGCTAAAGCTGCACATAATGTGTTGGGGGTGGGGGGATCCTTTGGGAAATAGATGATGGAAGGACTAGGTCTGTCTTTTGTCATCTACTTTCCCAGAAAAGCCAAGTCCCTGCTTTTGATTTACTGATACACACATTTGCAAATGGGTTTCAGTGGGCTTGTTCCAAGGAAGTTGGGTGAAAACAGGTTTTTCAATCAGGCATGGCACAGCCTCACAATGAGATGAGAGCTCAGAATTTGTTGGGTCATTAGCGTAATGGGCCCAGAATGGGTTAGGATCCAAATGAAAGCAAATAACAACAGCAGGAGTGGGGTGTTGTGTCTGTGCACATGCTGCAATATGTCTGCAGCACACATTGTCCCCAACCATCAGAAGCCTTCAAAGTATGCAGCCCATGGCTATGGTCTTACCAGGTCACTGCAGTCACTTGGTGCCTGACACAAGTTGCAAGATTATCTAGAGATTATCCTCACCACTGCAGAACACTGAGATATGAGGCAGTTGGAGAGCTTCCTTGTTCTTGCTTATCCCCTGTATCAGTTTCCCACATTCCCCTGGGAAATTAGACATCTGTGTATCATTCTCATTGGAAATGTTTCTTGGGTAAGGGATAAAGGCCTGAGGTGCACGTGACTCTGGATCCAGTATCAGAGATGTTTGTAATTGAGTCCAACTTGCAGAGAATAATTAATGAGACAAATTTCAGAAACTTGGTGGAATTTGCTAGCCCCTCAGCCTGAGTTCAAGGGACAAGGCTATGCAGATATTATCTGAAGATGATGAAGCCACCAAGAGCCTTGGGCTGGAGTTTGTGGTCACTAGAGGGCACTGGGGCCACACAGACCTTCTATCCTGGGTCAGTATTCTGTACACTGAGGCTTGGTGAGATGCTCCCATTCAAGAGGTATTTACTGAATAAACATGGATCCAGGCCTTAGGTGTTGCCATGATAAACAGGCAGGCAGTGCAGGTGTGGAGGGCTTAGGAAGCCCTGCTCGATCTGGCACCTGGCTATCTTTCCCTGGTCACCCCATTTGTCTGCCTCAACCACTTTGGCCTTCCTTTGATCCTTTGCATCAAGATCATTTCAGACTTAGAGGTCTTGTGAAGTCTCTTCCCTCCGGCTGACACATGGGTAGATCCTTTATCAACCAAATGTCAGCTTACATGTCCTGGCTCGTCAGATAGACCTCCCCAGAGACCAGTTTCCTCTTTCTCAGAGACTCTTCAATTTTTTGAAGAGCCCTGTCACTCTCTGTGTTCATCCATTTCTTTGTTCATGTTACCTCCCCATACTGGACAGACCACACTGTGAAACCAAGCATCTCATTTTTCTTTCTCTTGAGCTTATTACCCTTGGTGAGTTTAGAACAAGGTGTCCTTCTTAGATGGATGATTTTGCAATTGCCCAATACCTGTCTGTGAAGAAGAGGCTCCATCTGGAGACACAACCCCAAGCCACCGCACATGGCCCTGTGAGGGAAGACCAGGGCTGAATGTAGTCCTCACTTGTCCCCTTCAGCTGGGCACAAATGAAAAACCAGGAATTGCCCTGACTGCTGTATTCTATGGCATAGTAGATGCACAATAAAGCATTGGATACATGATAGAAACTCAAAACATGCATTCTATTGAGGGATACCAAAAGGAGGGAGCTGCCACAGAAGAAGAGAATGGGTAAAAAGTGTGGATGGTGGGACTTTTTGGCCTTTGGCCTGGGGCAGCTGGGCTCTTCTCCATGTCTTGGCCAGTTACTTCTGACCTTGAGTAGCCTTGTCCAGGACTCCTTCCAAAGCAGTCCCACAAGAGCAGGATCTAACATCAAAACCTAAGGTTTCCAAAGATAAAGAGGAGAATGAGAGACTTCAGGTACCATAAAATTTTGAGCCCAGTCAAAAAAGTACCCTGTCACCCAGACACTGAATGCAGCAGCCAATGGTAAGGAGGGCCTCTGTGGATAAACTGGCTAAAGGCACATGATGCAGAAATCAAGATGAGCCTGAAGAATGTAACTCTGAGAGCTGAAGGAGTTCAGCCTGCTGGCTACAGCTGTTGGTGGAGGATTGTAGGGGTGGGTTAGACATTCCGGAGCAGCTAAGGATAAATTAGACAAGTACATTGGGGTCAGATAATTAAAGGCTTAAAACTATGTTAAGAGCTTACCTTTGCTCCAGAGTCAAGGGAAAAGGTAAGCAAGGAGAATACAGAATCTAGTTGAAATGTGATAAAGTCACTCCTATTGCAGTGTGAAACTGGATTGGAGGAAGAGACAGTGAAACCAATTGACTGCTCAGTAACCTAGGTGGGTGACACCATGATCTGAGCTCTGATAGGGTCAGTGGAGAGGGAGAAAATGGTATTTGAAAGATACCAAGAAGAGAGAATTCACATTAAGAAGCAGGTGGGGAATGATTTGGGGCATAGGCAGAGGAAGATGAGTGGTTTCTGGCTTCAGAGGGTGAAATGAGCAGAGAGGAGAAACAGGTTGGGCAGATGGCAATGGCTATGGCTTTCCACTCTTGAAAAGAGATGACTCTGGGACAGCCAATTGGGCATATCTAAGAGGCCTGCAGTCCAGAAGAGACACCTGGGCTGGGGTTCTAGGAAGGGAAACCCACATACAGATAGCAGCTGCAGATACCAAAATACAGGTTCTAACAGAGGGTGGATACTCAGAGTGGCACAGGAAGGCCTTTGGCAGAATCCTGCAGGAGCATCAAAATTTGAGGCACGTGGAGAGCAGGGAAATGAGCAGAGACCAGCAAGATAAGAGAGAAACCACGGGATGGGAAAACACGGGGGCAAAGTATGAGTCATAAGGAGGAAGTGGTCAACAACTCAGAATCCGTTCCAGGGAGATAAGCAGGACAGGACCTGTCACTGTGCAACCAGGGGGTTTGGTGATCTTGCAGTATTAGTGTGGATAGAAACCATAGTCAAGTGAGATGAAGGGTGAATGGAAATAGAGAAGATGGAACTTGTGAGTGGGAGGTCTGTCAGTTACATGGAGACAAATGATAGCAATAAAGGGGAACAAAGGGGTGAGGGGGATGAAAGACAGAGGAGCTCCAATTTGGGTATCATCTTTACTGCCTTTGCACTAGACACTGGTGCAGATATGAATGTGAGATCAGAGTGGAACCACGAGGAATCAGGAGATGAATAAGACATAAACTCATTCGTTCATTCCACAAGCACGAGCTGGCTGCCTGCTGAGTGTCAGGTCCCTGGCCACACACATGCCATTATAACATAAGGTCAAAGTGGCACGTGGCAGAGCACAAGTAGCCTGAAGTACGGTTGCAATAGAAAGGAAAGAGATTATTTTACATAGTTACATCTTGATAATTATGCTTCCTGAGTGCTGAGGGCCATTACCAAGTAGGTATTGACGCATCGTAATCCTTGCCAGTGTACCCCATGTTAAATGGACTTGCCTTGGAAATTTGCTGCGACCTTGCTTGTGTGTTTGAGAAAGATGACCCTGCTCAAGGTGATCGAGGGTGGATCCAGGTTTGAGGAAGTATCCTGCAGGTTTGAGGAAGTATCCCGGTCCTTGGGCTTAGGGTGTTCCCGGTTTAAGGCGTTTCCCGGTTTAAGAATATGGGTTTTAGGGAAGTTGAGGTTGAAGATTATTGCTGCTGGGATTAGGGTGTTCCTGTTGCTTGTTCCCGTTGAGTTCTCATGAGATTCAAATGGGATTTTGGAAAAAGCCTCGTGGAGTAGGTGAAGTGTGCGGCAGAACGAGACTGCCCCTGAACGTGTGTGGAGGCTGGTGTGAGATCCGGAATAAAGAATTGCTGTTTGAACCTACAGAGCTGTGTGGTGGCTCATGATTCTGTGCCAAGCCGAGTCATTGGCACTTGGCTTCGGCACCTGAGGAGGTTAGCTCCAAGAGAAGGGGAAATTTGGTTGTACCTCCAGCCATCTTCTCCTCTGCCATATAGAAGAGCCACTCTCGAGGCAGGTATGGTGGGGCACACTTGTCATCCCAGCAATTCAGGAGTCTGAGACAGGAGGATCCCAAGTTCAAAGCCAGAATCAGCAACTTAGCAAGGCCCCCAGCAACTTTGTGAGATTCTATTTCTAAATAAAAATATTAAAAAGGGCTGGGGATTCGGCTCAGTAGTTAAGCACACCTGGGTAAAATTTCTGGTTAAAGAGAGAGAGAGAGAGAGAGGGAGAGAGAGAGAGAGAGAGAGAGAGAGAGAGAGAGAAGAACCAGCTTTTCCTCCTATTATAATAATATCCTCTGAATAGCTTGAGTTCACTGTGGGCATTGGCGTCTCTTCAGATACAGAATAGCTGTGGCAATCATAGACTAAATTCTCATGAAAGCAACCCACATACCATGTCCCCATCAATGTTGCTACTGACCAGCTAAAAAAAAAAATTTGCCCATTATTATACTGAGAGTCAGAGAATCCTGGAATACAGAGATAGAAGAAAAGGTGAGGTCCTCCACCAAAAGCAGTAAAGAATTTTTAAGTGCCTGGAATGTTCCAGATCCTGGGGTAGTCCCTTTAGACATATTATATTGTATGGTTATCATTTTCCTGAAGAGTCTTTCTACTCATTCACCCATCTATCCACCCATCCAACCATCCACCTACCCATCATCCACTCACACACCCATCCACCCATCATCCTTCCAGCAAATACATCTATGCTGGGCACAGCATTCCAAATTCAGAGTCGTGACTAAGGCAGAACAGTCCCCCTTTCAAGCTGCCATAGTCCAGCAACAAAGTCAAACTAACATTAAGCAAGTAACTAGTTTGAAAAGTGTTATACAGAAAGTTCAAGGTGCTAAGGAGGCACCTAAGAAGTCCTGAGGCTAACAAATGTTTTTCTCTCCTAGAGAGGAGGAAAATGAAACTCAAAGACATTAAGTTATCTTTCCCAAGGTCACATGCCCAGTGAATAAGTGAAATTCAAATCCAGATCTGTTTTGCTTCAGAGCCTAATGATTTTTCTCCTCAAAGCCTCAGCCCCATAGAGGAATCAGTGACACAGAAGCCAAAGTGAAAATTTCAGGTCTTTCTTATTTCTGGTTTGCTTCAATGATAAAACATGGTTTAAGCGTTGTAAAAAATAGTACTAGAGAAATCAGAATAATGGTGACATTATTGAATTTTCTGCCATCTTTTAGAAAAGTAAACTCTGACAACTAAAATTCCCTTTTCCTCCCATTCTTGCTTCTTCCCTCCCCCTTTCTCTCCCTACTTTCCTGCCTCCTGTCCTTCCCTGCATCCCTCCCTGCTGATCTGAAAGGGCCCTCTATGTAGGACCAGTATTGCATGTGACTCTTCCCCAGAACTCATTATCAATACATACTCCGCCCATGCCTAGGCCTGCTTGTCAACTTGCTACTGGTCTGGCAATGAATGAATGTTGGGATTTCGCACAGCCATTCCTTACAACTGGCACTGGACATGATGACTGGTGTGGTTGCTATAACTGCAGCAGTTCATATCAAGAATGGGCATGTGGGCAGCTGCTCACTTACGGTGGTCAACGCTCTCCAGCTCATTGCTCCTCTGACAGGCTGAAAGCAGCCAGTGGTGGTGGAGTTTGCCCCTCTGAGGGTCACAGGCTCTGTGTCCAAACATGAAGGAAAGAATTCTACTGAGGGCCCAGGCAAGATCAGATCACTGACTCTGGTCAACACACCAAGAGAAGTTTGAGAGGCAGCGATGGGTTTCTTGTCCCTGCTCTACTCTCAGTGTCCTGGATGACTGCTGGCTCCTCCCTCAACCTCAAGCCAGACTGGCCTCAGTTTCCTCATCTTCATGTGGGGAGAATTAGTCCAGATGAGCACATGCTTTTTCTCAAAAATAGTGTTAGAAAGTATTGCTGCTCAGAGAGAGAACTTGGGGACTCTCTCTGCCTGGCCTATTCTGTGTCACTGGAAAGGTGGAAATGATTTGTCTTGGCTTTGGCCAGCGCTTGGGGCTCTGTCCTGCTGGTAAAGGGTTGCTTTCTGGTGGTCTATCCCTGCAGCACCTGGGCACAGGTAAGCCTGCTTAATTCTGGGGCTCAGTGGTTAGCAAGCCGACAGGGCTAATAGTCTTCCCATCTGCCTTTCATAATAACAGTACCATCTTAATATATACCTGACTACTATGTTTGATTTCTGACTGCTCAGAATAGGTCTGCTATATGTCCAGACCCCTACACAGTCCACCTCTAGGTTTATACTCAAAGGACTTAAAATAAGCATACTACAGCGATGCAGCCACATCAATGTTTGTTTACAGCAGTTCAATTCACAATACCTAAACTATGGAACCAACCTAGATGCCCTTCAACAGATGAATGGATAAAGAAAATGAGGTACACACACACACATGGGAGCATTATTCAGTCTTAAAGAAGAATGACATTATGGCATTTTTAGGTAAATGGGTGGAGTTGAATATCATGTTAAGTGAAGCAATTGTAAACAATTGTTTTAAAAGTTTCCTTCCTTCCTTCCATTTCAAATGATATAAAAGCATCAATAGTGAAAACCAAGTCCCCCATCTCTCTTGACACTCAGCCACCCACATCTCCACAGACAGGCACAGTCTCAGCCACTGGCCATTTCTTCTAAAGTGTCACTGTGTATTGCAAACTCTGGGCTAGCCCTCGCTGTTAAAATTAAGAATCTTGGAGAACTTTCCATGCAACCACCTCATTCTTTTCAGTGCCTTCATCATATTCCATGGTGGACATTTAAAAGGCCACCATGAAATACTGTCTGTGGATATCTGGGTGGCTCTGAGTGTCAGGTGAGGTGGGAGACTTGGTGTGCACTATAGATGCTTTCATATCTTTTGAAATGGAAGGGAGGAAGCTTTTAAAAAGGTTGTTTACAATTACTTTAAACTCTTGCAATTGTGAGTCTATCTGGGTTAGATTTCTGAGCTTCCTTTTCAAAAAAGTGATTCTGTTAAGTGACCTGTACAGGGAGACAAAATGATCAATGGTGAAGGTGATTTCAGGTCTAGTGTTTCTTTTCCAGAATATAGTTGAGGATTCAAAACAAAGTAATCAAGTAACCCAATAGTAGGAAAGACTTTACATAAAATAACATTTAAGTGGCTCCTTTCTGAAAGATCATTTCAGGCGGATACCATATAGATCTAGATATTTTAACTTTCATGGTCAGTCTTTTGTTACATTGTATCATTGGATGCAGTGTCTTATTTAATATTAGTAACAAACTTGTAGAACAGGTAATGTTGGTCCCACTGTACAGGTGAGTAAATAAAGAGTGAGGTCTCATAGTTAATAGTAGTAGAGCTGAGTCATCAAATCTACCCATGCCCAGCTTTGAAAAACCATCATTTTTCTGTTCTAAAATCTTGTCTCTCATACTGGTCCCTGCTATATCCTTGGACACTATCACACTGAATTCCAAATCAGCACTGTGTGGGGGTTGTATTATCCCATTTCCCAGATATGGAACCTGAGGACCAAAGAGCACAATATCTTCCCAAAGCTGGTCAACTCATTTTTATCCCATCAGAATAAATCATGGCCACGGGCTGGGGTTGTGGCTCAGCAGTAGAGAGCTTGCCTGGCTCCTGCAAGGCCCTAGGTTCAATCCTCAGCACCACATAAAAATAAATAAATAAAAATAAATAAAGACATTGTGTACAACTAAAAGAAATAAATATTTTTTAAAAAAAGAATAAATCATGGCCAGCTGGTTTAAAGAGAGGCTCAGAAAGGATGCACATGAGAGCTCCTCACCCTGCAGTTTCAAAGCTCTTTCCTCTTCTGCGCTGCAAGGAGCCAGCTCCTGGGTCTTTGGTACCTGGAAATCGAGAGCTGCTTCTGGCCCTGGAGGCTGTGCCCACAGCTCTGTGGCTGTCACCATGCCACAAAATGAATATACTGAATTACACCATGAATATGGATATCATTTGGATTACCATGAGAAAAAGAGGAAGAAGGAAAGTGGAGAACATTTCAAAGAAGGCAAAAAAAGAAAAAATAAGATTTTTCTGAAGGCCAAACTCTACCACACACAGCACCATGTGGAGAAAATACAAATGAAAAAGATGCAAGAAAAGAGAAATACCAAATAAAAGAATGGCTGAAAAGACTCCCCAGGGAGCAGTACCAGCCTACTTCCTGGACAGAGAGGGACAGACCCAAGCAAAAGTACTTTCCAACATGATTAAACAAAAAAGAAAAGAGAAGGGGGGAAGGAGGGAAAGCCCCCCTTCCCAAAGTTGGTGCCCAGGAAGAAACAGAAGTCTTAAAAGTGACTCAAAAAGGAAAGAGAATAAAGAAAGCCTGGAAGAGGAGGGTTGCTCAAGTCTGCTCTGTTGGAGATGGCTTTACAAGAAAACACCTAAACATGACAGATTCATCAGACCAATGGGCTTACATCTCAACAAGGCCCATGGAACACATCCTGAACTGAAAGCCACCTTTTGCCTACCCAATACTTGGGGTGAAAAAGAATCCTTCATCCCTACAATATACAATTTTGGGTATGGTCATTGAGGTGAATGTGAGGGAGTTGGGCCTTGTAAGACAAGGAGGCAAAGTTATTTAGGGAAAATAGACCCAAGTTACCAATAATCCTGAAAAAAATATATGCATAAATGCAGTCTTACTGGTTTGAAAGACTTTTACACTCCTTATAATTATTAAAGACTACAAATCCATCAGAAAAGCCACCATAACTGTGATATTTATGAATACTACCAAACAGCCTTACATATTAAGTCATTAAGAGAACTATTTATTAAACTGTAAAAATAAATAAATAAATACATAGACACATAGATAGATAAATAAATATAAAAGAAGAAGAAGTTATGACCAGTCCTTGGTCACCCAGTGATCATCTTGAGAAGGCTGGCCTATCACATTTTATTGTGAGAATTACATTTACTATTTAATATTAAAGCTGTTATTGGGTCTCTCTACAAGTTTATTGTCTGTCTTCATTTATAAGCAGACCAATCCTGACCTACTTGAGTAAGACATAACAATAGATGGGGCCCAGTCAGCTGGCTAGCGGACAAGTTGGCTCAGTGATGAGCAACCTCCTGAGACTCAGATTTTGCTTCAGTGTTCTGGGTTTCTTTATCACTTGCTTTAAAAATAGCTTCTTGCAAAAAAAACATTTCTAAAGGTCACAAACACATGCACAAGCAACACTTCAAACACCTCACTAACCACACTGCAAAGCAAAGCAAAACAAGAAAACAGTTCCAGAAGCATGTCTGTGACACCAGGAGGGAGAAACAAGGACTCTGCGGTTGGAGCAGAGCTCCAGGAGGTCCTGCAAGATGCTAATGCAGAACTCACATTAGGCTCACATTAGCAAACACTGTCACCTCAAGGCCAAGTGCTTGAGCAATGTATGCAGGAAGGAAAGCCTGCCTGTCGTCCTGCAGCAGGGTAGGTGACAGCATCAGAGAGTCTATAATTAAAGGGCTAAGGAAAACAACAAGTGGTCTCAATGATTTCTGCAAGAGAAAGTATTTACATTGCATAACAGAGCAAGAATAGGCCCCTGCCCGTTCCCTGCTGTTATCTTGGCATTGCATGTCTTCATAAGGCTTTAACTGCCATGCCATATACTGGTGGCAGAGTCACATCCTTTCCCTGTTTGCCCAGGAGGACATTTGTCTTCTTAATTTAAGCATGTGAAAGTTCCTGCTTCCACTACCAGAAGCTGAAACCAAATATTAAAACAAACCTTTCTCTAACAGCTCCTGTCTGAAGGTGTTTGTGCTGGTAACCTCTGTTTGTCTATGTTCGGCGCCACTGTCATAAGGAGCCGTTGTGTATTTATACACCTACGCCTTTCTAAAAGATCACTTGCTCATTTCCTAATTTGTCCACTTAACAAACATTTACCCGTCACTCTGTTCCTGATCCCAGATTAGGCCCTAGGGACACATAGATGGCAGGGTCTTTCCCCTCCAGCAGTTCCTGCTTCCAGAGGAACAGAGGTGAAGGGGGTCATTGGGGTGGGTCTATGTAAATGCAAAGGCAGGAGCCAGGCTCCTGGCACCAGTGAGTGGGACACTGATTTGACAAACGTCAGAGAGGAGACAATGGTGGAGCTGGGCAGTGAAGGATGAGTAGTTTCTAGGCTGGATGCTCTGGGAAGGCAGGGAGGGTGGAGGGGAAAGGGCTGGAATGACATTTTCACTTCTGAGCATGGTGAGAAGGAAGGAGACTTTTTGGTCTACTTTTAGCATTAATTTTAATTTTTTTTTTTTTGGTACTGGGGATTGAACCCATTGGCACTTAACCACCAAGTCATATCCCCAGATCTTTTTCATATTTTATTTAGAGACAAGGTCTCACTGAGTTGCTTAGGGCCTCACTAGGTTGCTGAGGCTGACTTTGAACTCCTAATCCTCTTGGCTCAGTCTCCCAAGCTGCTGGGGTTACAGGCATGCACCACACTAAGTATTTTTGAAGAAACTGCTTTCTTACAAAAGCAAAATAACCATGTCCACTAGAGTCTGCATCTTAACAAAGGCCACTGTTTCTGGTCTATAGTGCAAAGGCAAATAACTGCAGGAGGGTCAAACAACCTTGGGACAGAGGGGCTGCTTGCAATCTGTCACAAGCAGGGAGACAGCACAGGGGATTCCTTAGGAGGGAGCTGTTGTCTCACCTTCTCTTGAAGGCCCGTGGCAGGTTAACTCTGCAGCTCAAGGCAGAACTCCTACCATGATGACTCCCAGGCAGTGTCCTCTGGCACTTGGAGGAATGAAAGAGAGGTGGAAATCCCACACTAGTGGAACCATTTGTGTGTCCCCCCAAACCTCAGCCCTCAGACCTCCCCTGTAGATTTCTTCTCTTTAGTGCCTCTCAAAGCCTAATGCTAAGTATACACGAGGTGTTCAATACATATTTGTTTGATCAACCAACTGAGTGACTACGAAGTTGAGGTGAAGACTAAGTTGGGGGCTGTATATAGCTCAGCTGGTAGAATGCTTGCCTCACATGCATAAGACTCTGGGTTCAATCCCCAGCACCACACACACAAAACAAAAACAAAACAAAACCTAAAAACCTAAGTTGGATTCTCCTTAAGGGCATCCACACCAGCCATAATTGTGCATCAAATTGCCACAACTTTATTTGCCCAAAGCTTCCAGTCTCGACTTGCATGGTGAAATTATAACCATGAGATTGAATTTATTTATTATTTGGTGTTGTAGGTGTATTTTAAATACTTCCTTATAACAGGATGGTCAAATCTACAGATTGTTAAAAACCAGGTAATCCTGAAAATGTCACAGACTGCCAGGCTCCACAGCATAGTGTATTCTCTGCTACTGTCTGGCCCTTCTCACTAGCTAACACACACACCCCATCGCTGACATCTGCGGCTGGCGTCTGCACTACAGAAGACATTGCCTGGGCAGTTGCTGGCTTGTGGGTGGGCTGGGGGTCTAGCAGGTCATCATCTGGAAAGGAGTTGAGGGCTGCAGCAGAAATAAGCCCGGAAAGTGCCAATGGTAGGAACACGTTCAATCCACACCTGTGCCACGTGTCACAGATTTAGGACAGCATTCTGACCCTAATTTTCAAGTCTGCTATTGTTACTATGTTCATCCAGTCTGCTTCCCATTTTCATTTCTTAAAATTAAACAGTTAGAATGGACTCACTTAAAGGATTCAACTCATCTGCAATTTTTTCCTTGGATCCTTTTTTTTCTCAAGACACCTCATTTTTTTTTCCTGGTGTGCTCTTAGCATATGACTCTCTCATGCTGTGTCATCTTCTCAAAGAAAGATTCTGAGCAGGGCCCTGAGAAATCTTTCAAAAGCAACCTCAGTCTGAAGCTGGGGAGGCAGAAAAGATCAAGGCCTTGGGCACGATCTTCTCAGCCCTGTTCTGATAGGAATCTAGCAGCACAGCCTCCTTTAGTTAGCTGCTGACCCCACTCCACAGCCCACAGGCACCAACATCAGGGAGATAAGCCAGACTCTCACTCAGGAGGCTGGGCACTGGTCATGATTTCAACACCGTTTGTCTTCACTGGAACTCATGCTGAGGCCTGGTCCTCAGCATGATTATTGGAAGATGGGAACTTGTGAAAGGTGTTTGCGCCATGGTGGAGCCAATGAACAGATCAATGCCTTTTTCTAGTGAGTTCTGGCTCTTATCTAATGGGATTAGTTACCAGCTGTTATAGTGTGCAGCTGCCCCCTCTGTTTTACCTCTTCTGCACAAACAAGCTTGCCTTTCTGATTTATGCCATAAGTTGAAGCAGCATAAGCCCCCCCACCAGAAGCCAAGCAGATACCACACCATGCTCTTGGACTTTCCTACCTCTGGAACTATAAACCAAAATAAAACCAAACTTTACAACCCACCACGTCTCTGGCATTCTGTTAGAGCAACAGAAAACAGACTAAAAGAGTACTCTTCAGGATATTGCAGTTCATGCTGCTTTTCAATAATCATAAATACCTCATGCCCTTATCCTCACCCACATTGACTTCCTACGCAGAGAGGACATCTTCTGAGACAGCCTCTCTGAAGTTTGTATTAGCATCTGGCAGCTATATTTACTGAGTGCTGACTATGTCCCAGACCAAGCACTTTGCCATGATCTTCCCATTTCAGCTTTCCATGAATCCTTTCGGAGTAGGCACAATATAACGATCCCTACTTTAAAAACAAGCAACAGAGCTTCAGAGAGAAAATTAACCAAGATAGCCCAGCTGGTATGGGGCCAAGCTAGGATGGAAGCTGAACCTTCTCGCTCCACTGTGAATGTTCTTAACCACTACTCCACAAGGCTGACAGTTTATTTTCTTGTTCTCATGGATATAAATCATATCGTTAGTCTTTTTCAAAGCAAGTAAGTCAAACCTTCACCTAACTTCTTATTCCTTAGGGTGACCTTTCACTTCCCTTCTTTAACTACTCCCTGTAATTCTCCATCTCCCAGGCAGTTCAACAGGAAAAAAAAATCACTGTCTGTCAAGGGATGACCTGTCTCTCTGACAGGGGTTTCTCTGTTTCATCCTGGGAATCTCCTTGGGGTCAAGGGTCGACTTCTACTAACCACACAGTGCAGACCCCTTGCCTCTGGCTTCCAGTGGGTTCAGACAATGGGAGGCATGGGAGGAAACAGGAAGGCAGGAAGAGAGATGCCTTCCTGTTGCTCCCTCCTGCTCTCCTCCTTTGCTCCCTCCTGCTCTCCTGCTTAAGTCTAGGCTGCAGATGTGACCCTCACCACTCCCATTGTCTTAGCCCCTCTCATGTGTCTCTAGCTGTCCCTAGGCTCCAACAAAACAACCTCTTCCTGTTGCCCCTTTAAGCTCAGGGGCCCTGTTGGAAATCCCTGGATGCTTTGGAGTTTTGTGGTTCTCTTGACCTGGCTACACCTTGTCAACTTCTTTCTAACATCCCATCTGAGTGTGCTTTCTGTCCCCTGCAGGACCCCAATGGATGACTTCTGGCACCCTCTAGATCCCTCTAGATCATAGAACAGACTAAAACAAGACCTGACGGTGACTCTGGTCATCTATTTTTACAGCAATTCTGACTCAACTTTTATAAACTAGAGTCAAATGTGTTACCTGACAGGAGGGGAGGGAGCTTGGTTGTTCTTCTGCATTTTCCATAGCGCTGCCTCGGCCCCACGTGGCAGCAGGGAGAATTCCAGGCACAGGAACCAAAATGGCAGACTGACTTCCAAGTGCCACCTTTAAGTGTGCGGGTGGTTAAATTTAGAATATGGATAAACATTTATCCTTGGTACACACAGCATAATTTCACATCTGTAATAAACTTCTACTTTGACTTGATGTATATAAGCAGCTGTGCACTTGTTTTTTTCTAAAAATAAAATCAATAACACCCCAGGAACACTCTCATCTTTACTCCCCTGTGATGTATTCTGAGCATGAACAAGTCCTCAAAGTTTCATGGGTTATTTTTCTTTTCTTCATATAATATACATGCCACAAATCTGCAATTATGAGATTTCTAAGAATTTAAATGATATTGTCTAGATACTAAATAACCCCTTTGTTTTTGGAAAACACACACACAACATCCAAGGGCATGGACTTGTCTCTTGAAGGTCAACTGGTAGCCAAAGTTAAGTTCTGAAAACAAGTTTCAGAAAGACCACCTTTGTTACTTCCTTATCAATTGCAATAAGTAAGTAAATAATACCCATCTAAGAGAAGTATTATTTCTTAACATGCTCCAATTATGAAAGTTTCTTAAGAGTGATAACAATTCTGAATTATTCCCAACTCACAAAGATATGGTCCAATCTGACCTGTGTACCGAGATGAACTCATTCAACCCAGCAACACTGATTCAAACTAAATCGAAAAGGTATAATACCCAGACCATGCTATACACCCAGATCCAGCAAGAAGCACTTTAGTATAGGACACCATGATGAACGAAATCAGGGTCATTTTAGAAAAGAGACTGTCAAACATAATACATCTTAGATGACTTTATGATTTTAAAACAGAATGAGGGGAAACTTCTAATTAGAAATGAATTAGTTCATTAAACATGATTAAGTACTTCATAAATTTTTGCCCTGACCACCTGCTGATTTAGGCACCTTAAGAAATAAAGAAATATGGTCAATGACTCTTACCTTTAAGGAGTTTATAGTCTGGTCAGGTTAGGGCATAAAAAGAGAATTATGGCATATGAAAGTGGATACAGAAGAGTGAGAAATGAATGGTCTGGATGGTGAGAGCTCTGGGAATTCAAAAGAGAGAAAAAACAGAAAACTGCCTTCAGAGTCCTCAGGGGGGGGAAATAGTTTTTCTCTGAAAAGCAGCAGTTCCTGTTTTAAAAGTTACAAGAGGAAACTTTAAATTATCTAATTGAATCAAACCCAGTTTCTTTATTGTACAAGTTTGCCAACTAAAGAGGGTAATATTAAAACACTTTGTGGTGGTCCAAAAAATGACTGAACACACTTATTTCTTGATGATTTTCTGCAGACTAAGGACATAAGAAGCATTCATTATCACCAGCCTGACAGGAAGCACACAATTCAAGAACAGCAGACTTTCAGAAAACCGAGGGTAGTGAAATTATATTCTCTCTCCTCACAGGTTTTCAATTGATCTTCTTAGAGCAATTTCAGAAAAATTACAAACAAATAATTTACACCCAATAAGAAAAGACAAGCTCAGGGAAGTTAGGTGATCCAAAAAATGAGGAAATATCTCTGGCTGAACTATGTTCCATTATCAAGGGCACACTGTCCTGATGGCTGACCATTTTTCTTTCCTTATCTGAAGGCTTAATGCTAGGGTGCAAGATGAGGAGTTAAACTCTTTCTTTCTGTTGACTACCAACACTTGCAATTTGTCAGACTCATTGCTATTTCATTTATTGTAGTGCTTAGCAAATCGCCATTGAGCTCTGTGGAGATAGAAGCCATCCTTGGGTCCAGCCAGTGCCCTATAGAGAGATGGGTAGAGGGAGAAGCTGCTGTCTTTCCAATTCATCTTGACTCATTTGGACTTGAAAAGGGAGCACTTTTCAGTCTGCAATGAATAGCACCACACAGAAAGTTGGACCAACTACCAAAAGGATTCCACGTGGGCCTTCTAAGTATAAGCATGATTTTTCCAGGTAATCTGTCATCAGTTCATGGTATCCTGGTGATTTCAGCTCCCATAGCTCCAAATTCTGAAGGATTTAAAGATGTTTCTTCAGAAATGACAGGAGCTGTTAGCTACGTTGCAAAACTTTTCTTTTTATTAGCAGATGGTGGGACTTCCTTTTTATTTCCAATTATGAAAACATGTCTCAACTTATTATTTTAAGCTACGGTGAGCATTTGACCTCCAGCATAAGGCACATGGAGAAATAAGATTGTTTACTTTAGACTTAGTTTATAAATTAGTGTGTTGATTCAGGGTCTGGATAATCTATTCTGCTGTTCTGTTTGTTTTTTTTTTTATTTTTTAAATTCATCAATAGTGTGTATTTTAAAATGCCAGGAAATGGTAATAAAAGGGTGGAGGTTTTTTCCTGCTCAGTAATTATGCTCTGATATTAAAGTTAAAATATACAAAATAAAATCCATGGTTATTTAGTATTTTTCTTCATACCACACAGTCACTATAAAAGCTGTTTTTTGTCCTTATCTTTGTCTATCCATATTTCTATTTTCCATATGAATTCAGCCCTTGTCAAATTCTCAAAAGGAGTGTTCTTACTGGTCTTCATCTGGGTCTTTATTTTGGCCATTCAGTTGCTTAAGATTAAGGTGAAAACAGATTTCACACTAGAGGAAAACACACCAGCCTGAAAGCTTATAAATCTAATCTCAAATGATTGTATATGCAGAGCAAGTAGGGTTTCTTATAAAAAGAAAGTGTTTGCTAAAGTCGAGTAAAGAATGACCAGGTAGAAAACACTGTGCAGACTTCTCAGATTCCAAATAGGAAAGGGAGGGTCACTACAAAATCAAGCAGAAATGAAAATGCTGGATATGGTGAGCTCTCTTTAAAGATTCACAGCCTGGAACCTCAAAGTCCGAGTAGTATCTTAGGTGCCAATGACCTCTGAACCCATGAGGCATCTCTCACTTTTCTGTTCAAAACTTGTGCAGAATCCATGTCTAACAATCAAACTTTATGTTTTGATTGTTATTCTCTCTGAAGATTCTGATTTTCTTAAACTACTTTCTCTGGACTTTTAAAAGAAGTACAAAGAAAAAGCAAATACCAACCAAACAACAACAACAACAACAACAACAACAACAATAAAACAGGCAATGGAATGAATAAAAAAATCAGAGCAAATACCTAAATGTGAGATTAACTTCAAACTTTACAAATTCAAGAAAGAAAATTTAAATGTGTCAAGTTGTAGGCAGCATTTAAGGCCATAACTAGTTATTATCCTGCAGTATTTATATGGTGCTCTGGGCACTAGATGCTTCTCAACCACTAATTAGACATTTCTCTGGCTGTCCGAATAAGGGAGTGCAGAATCCTTAACCACATTGAACAGGCAAAGAATCAGGAGTTAAGAGTTAAGTTACCCTGCTTTGCCGAAGGCTTCTGTGGAGCCCAGGCTGTGCAACTTTGGTATAAGACACAGAGCCAACTGTGTTTCTGTAGTTGGGATATGATCAGGATAAAAGACCTCAGAATTATGTACTGGAAAGAACTTTACAGATGATTTAAAATTGAGTTGGTGTTCTCATTTTACAGAGAAGGATACAGAAGCTTGGAGGTGTTTTAGAAGCAGATCCTAGGCCTCAGATCACAGACTGAACAGAAGTTGGGAAAAAGGAATCTGATACCTAGAGTCTTTCAGACCAAGCAAACTTCTTGCCCAGCTTTACCTTCAAAATACCAAAGAGGTCAATACTGTTGTAGATTCAGAATTTTTGATACAAAAGTGAGAAAGCCAGAAACGTCACCACTCTTCAGGGAGCAAAATCAGTCACTGGAGTTGTTCTACAGAAGCCATTCTGGAATACTGGCCTATAGCAGAATCCCTTGGTGTCCAGGGCTTATTAAAATACAAACTTTTGAAAAGCGACTGCAGTCCTTTCCATTCAGGAATTCTGGGGTGAGGCCTGAGATTCTGCATTTCTAATAAGGTTCCTGGTGATACTGATGCTCCTGGTCTGGGAAACTGTATGGAATCCACCTTCCACTTCACATCAAGGCCTTTTCTCCTACACCTTGGAATCATTCCTCTCTCTCCAGGGATTATCTTCAGATGGTACTCCTCTTCCCGTGGGCCTGGCTTTCCAGCTTCCTCATCCCTGATTTTGGTCCTCATGTCCCATAGATGGAAATGAGGCCATGCAACAAGGGAGGGGGAAGCAGGAGAAAGGATCCGTGATGAGACGAGGAACAGAAAGGCAGGTTGTTGGACTTCTTACTGTGTGTCCATGGCTTGTTTTGTACTGTAAGTCTTCTTTAAATAGACACTTATTTTTTTTCCCAACAAGTAACTATTTTGAGGTTTAGCCAATGTTATGGACAGAATGTCTGTGTTCTTTCAAACTTCAAAATTGGGGATTGAAATTCCAGCCTCCAATGTTAACGATGTTAGCAGATGGAAACTTTGAGAGGTAATTAGATCACGAGGATGGATGACTGAATGGGATTAGTGCACTTAGAAAGAGGCCACAGACCACCACTCTATCCCCAACCCCACCTCCTCCCCACCCCCAGGTGTGTGGCTTTTGAGGCAGGGAGGCACAAGCTCTGAGTTTCAGAGGCAAATTTTATAGAAATGAGCAGCAAAACCCAGATGAAAGAGACCCTAAAGCTTGTGAGACTGGCAGTTTACATGTATCCATTTCTCCTGTGGCCAGAGGGGTGTCCAGCATACACTCTTCAACATGTCCTTTCATGACTTAATTTACTGGAAAAAGAAAAGCCAACTCCCTGAAACAGAGTGCCTCCTGGAGAGCAAGGCCCCTGGGGATGGCAGACAAGAGGTGGCTTTCATTATGACCCTTAGCGTTTTACTGTAAGTCTATGTATGTGTAAGCTGGGCATGGTGGCCACTCCTGTAACCCTAGGTATTCAGGAGGCTGAGGCAGGAGGATCCCAAATTCTAGGCCATCCTGGGCAACATAGTGAGACTCTGCCTCAAAATAAAATAAAACTAAAACTATGTACATAAGATTACTTTTGCAAAATATGTTAGTGCCTCAAAAGGTAGGCAAATATTTAAATGCTTACATTTGTACACTTTCATAATTTATATAAGAAGTCATATTTTAAAATACAGTGTTATCAAATATATTTTTGAATAAATTATTGAGGATGCAAAAAAAAGTGGTCCTAGAGAGCTCCCCTTCCTCCCCCTTCTGCCATGTAAGGTCAAGGTGAGAAAGTGCCTGAATGAACCAGGAAATGGGCTTTCACCAGACACCAAATCTGCCAGCACCTCAATCTTGGACTTTCTATCTTCCAGAGCTATGAGAAATAAATTTCTGTCGTTTAAAAGCTACACAATCTATGGTATTGTTATAGCGACCTGAGCCAATTAAGATAGTCATCTAATTTGCAAAATAACATTTTAGAGTTTTATATCACTTTTCAAAAGAAATATGTGCCCATTATGAAAAATTTGAAAAATACCAGTGGTCAACAAGAATAAAGGAAAATATCACTCATAATCGCATTTATCACAATACCCACCCCCATTTTGATCTTTATCATTTCCATTTTTATGTAAGTATATTTATTATACGTTTTTAATTGCAAAAATGGGATCATATGGTATTTACTGTTTTATAGCCTGAGTTTTAAAAATTAAATGTGAACACAATTACATGTCATTTAATGTTCTTCTACATGATCAATTTTAATGGCTTCAAGTATTTCACTCCATGGATGCATCATAATTTATTTTTATCTACTCCCTTATGTGAACATTTAAGTTGTTCTCATTTTTTTCTATTAATGAACCTTCCTGTTGATAAATCTTTGCACACATCCTTGGTTTTATTGTTTGTTTTAATGTGTTTCATCTGCATAACGTCAAAGTGTGGGAAGTAAAGGGAGGTGATATACAACCTAGTTTATTGTATTCTTCACAAGAATGACCCCAAGCACAGCTCCTTGGTCCCCCAACCTAGGAGATGCCATGTGCCTACCCCATCAGAGAGAAATAAAGTGGTAGAGATCCATTTGATGCCCTGTAATCCTGCCTGGCCAGTGGTCCCAGGAAATAGGTACTTGAAACCCTCGCCTTCCTGCATTCTGCCAAGCTCCAGTCAACTGGATCCATGCAGGAGCCAGAACTGGGCTATATTTCAGTAGGTCTCCATCTCCACCTCCAAGGACTGAGGCCATAGCAAAAGAGCCAAGTACCCTCCTTAGAGCCCTACCCAGGACTAGAAGGGAGGCCTTGCTTGTGACTAGGCCAGAATCTTCTCCCATCAGCCACTGAGATCTTGATCTCAATGAACTGACAGATGCAAATACAAATAAACAAAACCCTAAGATGCCACAGCTGGGATTCCATTATGACTCACAGATCTCATTGCTTGAGTTGGCATTTCCCTTCTTGGACTTCCACATACCACTTGTGCATGCTAAGCCAGAAGGACGATGAGTGGAAAAGAAAAGAACAAAATACACACACTCAGTCATCTGAGACAGCATATTTCTGTCACCCGGCCACCATGAACAAACAGTGATAGGCAGTGGGAGGAGAAGAGCAAGATGGTTTGGCTTCTGTGAGTGGAAAAGATGCTGGACAAATTGGAAGGGTGTGTGAAGGCTCTGTACTCAAATACAAGAGGA
This sequence comes from Urocitellus parryii, assembly GCF_045843805.1. NCBI lineage: Eukaryota > Metazoa > Chordata > Mammalia > Rodentia > Sciuridae > Urocitellus > Urocitellus parryii. The sequence continues at coordinate 1,821,219 of NW_027553327.1, forward strand.
GAATTAATCACCCCAAGTAAGAACAGAGCACAGCTCTTCCAAGCCTGCTCACCTGGAGAACCACACTCAAATTCAAAATCAAAAGTGTAGTGCCAACCCAAACATTTTTGATCCCTACCCCAAATTCCACTGGTTTATACTCAAAAGCTTTTCACTATCTTAAAATGTAATATTGTAAAATATCATGACCTATTTGTTCAGTCTTTGCTATAATAGTGGAATCCTTTTAGATAATGACTGTGCTTTCGCTTCATTTTTTGATCATTCCAATATCCATTCATCACACATTAATTATTGGGGCTGGTTAAGGTACTCTGGGCAGCTCACAGTATTGCCAGGTGTGAGCATGGGCCATGGGCAAGAGAGACGAGACCCTACCCCCAGGCAGCTCTGGTGTCGGTGGTGAGGCAGCAGACACAATTAACAAAGAGACAAATAAATATTGTAAAGTGCTATGGAGGAAATAAATGAGGTGCTATCACAGAAACTAACCAGGCAGATGTTATGGGGTGGCTCTGGAAGGCATCTCTGGTGAGCAGGCAGAGCACTGCTATTGCCTACTTGGTTGCTGATTTTCTTCCTGGATACACAGGAAATCTATGTGCTCAATCCTCTGCATTGAAGTGTGTCACATGGAAAATGGGCACAGGTGTTGCTTCCTACTCCCAGGCCTGGACTAAATAATCCTCTGCAAACTCCTTTTGTCTCACCAAGGAACAGATGATTCTGCTGAAGATTCTGAGATGGTCTCAAGGGACAGAGAGGTCATGACAATGGAATGCCTTTGTGGCCATATGGGACATCAGAGTCACCATCTCTATCCTTAATATACCATACTCACCACTGGACTATGAGCTGGGAGACAAATAAGTTTTATTTTTTTTAAGCCTCTCAGGTCTGGGGTCTGTGAGAGCACTCAGACCATCCTGGCCAACAGAGGAGGAAAGGTTAGGGCAAGGCCTGGTGCAGGGGACACTATTGGCGGCTGAAGATCTGACATAAGAACCTTCAAGCCAAGGGCCCAAGGTAGAAAGTTTGAGGAACAGAAGAGGAGCTGGGAGCTGGAGCCCAGGGCATGCAGAAGGGGCATGAAGTGATAGGAAGGGTAGAGAACACAGATAATAGTAGAACATGGTGAGGAGTGTGGATTCCTATTTCCTCCAGACTTTCCCAACAAAGTTATCTGTGTGCCAGGATACCCAGTAAATACTAGGAGCTATTTTATTTAAAAGGCCAAATCCAGAAGGATACAATGAGCATTGGTTTCCTATCCAGGCTGGAATGCATTATCTGGAACTTAGTAGCTTAAAACAACAGTCATTTATTATCTGAAGTTCTGAGGTCACAAGTTCAAAATTGGTCTCACTGAGCTAAAATGAAAGTGTTGCAGAGAGGAACATGGTAATGTTCCTCCAAGCTACCAACCCTGTAACTCACAGACCCCTTTCATTAATTCCTCTTAAAGTGGATATCTGGAATTTTTTCTTCCAAACTGGAGAAAGATTTATCTCCAAAACAAATTGACTTCATTATATAGTTGCTTACAGATAATGATTTCCATTATATTTTTTATTAGACTTTTCAAAATGTAGAAAAGAGATTGTAGATACCAAAAATTATGGGAAGGGATCCTGGATTGGGAGGCATTAGATTTACAGAAAACTGGGCTTCTCAAATCTTTGTTTCTTAGGTCCAGGAAAATAATTTAACTAAAGAGGAGGTAGTGAACATAGTGAACATTGATGGGATGCTATCCCCAAAATGGGAGTTTGGGGATGTCCCTTTGAAAATATCATCACAAGAAAATTATATCCTTAAGACTAAGGAGTCTTAGACATTACCAGTCATTACCTCTAAAATTCAGAGGATTAATTATTACATCTACTCCATACCACTGGAGTAAAATGCTCACAGCTGTGTTAGGTGACAGCAGTTGGCAACTTTGCAGAACACAAATCCCCCAAAGCACTTTAGTTGAGCTGGCCTGTGTACATTTGCATGTCATCCCTCAGGGATTAACAAAACTACTGAGACAAGAGGAGCATGTAGCAATTCTCAAAGGTTGATTATACTGGATTAAGTGAACAGCCACAACATTTAAATAATAAACAAGCACTTCAAAAATCACTTTGGACACAAGATTCCCTGGACACTTGTTTTTGGAGTGTGAATTTGTCACGGATCAAGATGGAACAGTTCATTCAGCATCTCTCCATCTCCTTCCTTTTAGCAACAAGGATCCCCATTTCCTGCCACATCCCTCCCCCTCAAGGTGTATAGTCACCTGTCCAGTCAGCACATCATAGAGGGATTTTGTCTTCTCATTACTATCCCTCCTGCATTTGTTGCTTCATGCTCCTCTTTATTATTTATTAAAGAAGTTACTTAATCAGAACATTCTTTTTCATGATGACTGCACTTTCCTTTTCAGGAACTACTAAGAATTAACTTCCCAGGAAATGATTACAGTTGTTGACTTGAAACATACTCCCAGGAAACTGATAAAGCAGAATGATGTCTTCCCATCAGCTGCTTAAGATACAACCAGTTTAGGGACTAAAGATTTATCAGCTTACACTGTGAGCTATTGACTAAATCAATGAAGACTCCCACATCAGCTCCCATAGCAAATCCTAAAGGGCATTTAAATTAGGACAAGACAGAAAGTAAATCACAATACTGCGAACAGGACAAAATGCCTGTCTGACACTAACTCTGTATTTTGCCCACCTAAAAGTGAGGATCTTGGGACAGAAATCTAACATGCAGAAAAGATGAGTCTAAAATTCATAGGATGGGGAGAAGGAGAAGAAAGGAAGAAGCAGCTGAAGGCATGCGCTGATGGAGAGAGAAAGGGAAGAGGAGTAGAAAGAGAAAAGGAGGAAGGAGAGCAGAAAGAAGGAGAGAGAGGAAGAGGAAGGATGACCCAAGATCTCAGATTGAATTTAGCTGATAGTAAGCTTGTCAGTAACTCAACTCAGAACACAAAGCAGAAAAAGTAATATGTCCAGTCGAGTGCACAAATAACATTTGAAACTTGATTCAGAGTTACAGCTTCTCCCACTTCCCAGGTGCAGTCCTGCTTCAAGTTAGTTTCCTGGAAGAAGCCCCCCACCCCACCCCTGGCCCTTTTGGCCTTCCTGCATCATGGGCCAACTGCAGCCTCCAGCTCTTCTGGATGGGCAGGGAGGAGTGAGGGCAGGAGAGGCCTTCTGGGATGAGTGCTGCATGGGAAGATCCAAGAGCTGCTCCCACAGTAGCCATCTGAAGCACACCCTTCCTCCCTGGGTGGCCCCCAGGTTCCTCAGAGAGCTCCTAACCTCACAGTCACGGGTTGCCTGCCTGTGGTCTCCTCAGTGCAGGCCTGTGCTGGTTGTTTAGAGTTTTTCTCTCAGCCACTGGAAATCTATCCCTCCAAGTGGCCCTCCAGGACAGCATCTAAGTTGGCCCCATGCCAGCTGTCCCTGGGGTCTGGCCCACATGTGATTCATGGAAAACAGTCAAATCCTCAAATTGACACATTCTAGTCACCCAGTCAGTCTTCAAGCAGCAATCTCAGAGCAACCCGCAGCTTGCATTTTCCAGAGCGAGTCAGGTCCCAGTCCATTGTGTACTCTCAAATGCAGAGGACACTTGTTCAAACCCTCTAAGATTCTGATCAAAGCCCGCCTCCTCGGGCTTGAGGAAAAAGGCAGGCACACCTCAGAGCTCCCTGGATGGGAGAAGGAGATTTAGAGCACAGCTCATGGAGCAGGTTATGAGTCACAAAACCAGGTTGCATGCATGTCTTTGCACTCCTGCTTGATGCTCTCGCACATAATGTTCAAATGACACACTGAATGTATTGGGTATGCAGTCAAAACAGGTTGAAATTTTTCCATTGTACTTATTTAATTTAATTATTTTTTATTTTTTTATGGTATAGGGGATCATATCCAGGGCCTTGCACAGGCTGGACAAGCACTCTTCCACTGAGCTACATCCAGAGAACAGAATAGTTCATTTCAACACACTGTTATAAAGGAATATTCCACTTTACCCTAAAATATAAAATGCTAAGTTTCCAGAGCAGATTAATTAGGACAGTTAATACTCACTTGGTCACACTTTACATTGTCTCTCGCTGTTGTCAGCGGGTATCGTCTCTCTACACACTCAGTTTGGCTAAGCCTCTCTGAATATGGCTTTTTATCTGTTCCCTCAGTCATTTTTGGTTTCATAATTCTCAACTATGCCTCCCATCATATAAATCTCCTGCAGATACCAAAGATCAGGGCTCAGTTTTTTTGCTACTTTGATTGGCTTGGTTCTTCTCTAATTTATGTCCTCTACTTTCTTCCTGAAATTTTGCTAAACCATGGAGCTGAACCATTAGAGTTGGAAGAATATTGGAAGTATTGTTTGGTATTTTATCCCTGTACCCAGTGACCCTGGCCTCGTCCATCAGCTAAGACTTACTGCATTTGTTATTTTAGAGAAAGGGGATGACACAGCACAATAGAGAAGATGGAAAAATTAATTCATTGTGTTTCAAAATCCTAGAGCGGGAGCAAGGATGAAGGTGGATGATGGGTATTAAGCAAGCAAAGACTCTGAAGAGGGACCCACAGGCTGGGGAAGCTGGCTGAGCAGTGCACAGTGGCAGGGAGGTACCAAGGGCCCCAAGCCTCACCTACCTCCAGTCAGAGCCCTGGGAGGAATGGATAATGGAACTCACAGGTAGAACTGAGCAATGTAGGGGAGGTAAAGAGGCCAGGAAGGTGCCAGAGTTCAGATGCTACATGGAGTGTCTGGACAAAGGATTGAGACTGCCCCGAGTAGGCTGTGATGCTCTAGCACATCACAAGAATAGGTGAAAGGAATTCCATGAGCCCCAGTGGTAGCACGGAAATGGGGATAAGCCTTAGGATGCTGCCATGTTTTTTTCTGGAAAGAACTGGTCTACATTCATCAAGTGTTTCCCGGCAGTTACTCATAGAGTCAGACTTTAATCTGTCTTGCTGTGGGGACTATGGGCTAACATGGCTATCCTCAGGGAAATGAGTGTCTAGGGACCAGAAGACAGATGCTGGCATACACACATGTTAACAAAGGGCAGAGAGTCTGTACCCCTGTTGAGTATCACTGAATGGGGCCCCTGGGACCTAGACAGACCTGGAAGATGGTGAGGCAAGGATTGAGGCACTCTGAGCTGCATAGTATGCCACTGTATGCATGTGGCATGGAATATCATTCAGCTGTTAGGGGAATGGAATTCTGACTGGTGCCATAGCATAGAAGAATCTTGAAAATGTCTGGCTGCAGTAAGCAAGACACAAGGAGATGAATACTGTATGGCTTCACTCACCCAAAGTCCAGAGCCTAGGCAGAGTCACAGAATTGGCAAGTAGAATGGTGGTTGCCAGGAGAGGGAGGAATGGGGATTTAGGGCTTAATGGGTGTGGAGGTTCACTACAGGAAGATGAGAAAGTTCTGGATATATGGAGTGTTGATTGTTGGGCAACATTACAAATGTACACTGAACACTACTCTCAGAAAAGGCTCAAATGATAAGTTTTACATTGGGTATATTTTACCATAATAAAAAATATCTCTGTTAACTGCAGTTCTATAGACCAGTCTTAGAAAAGCACACCCACTGTGGCTGATTTGGAAAAAGCCAGGTGTCCCTATACTTGGGGTCCCCAGCCTGTGATTGGCTTCTTCTGGGCTCCCCAAGAGGAAATAGGACTCACAAACGTCCTGTACCACAGGCAGATAGATACAGCAGTGCTTCACCTCCTACTCTTTAAACTGGTCAGCTCCAGTCTCACTGGGGAGCCAGATGACTTCACTAAAGATAATGGAAAAATATGTCTAAGGGGGAATTTTTATCAATTTGTTCCCTAGACATAAAACCATGGTGATGATAATCCCCTCTGTACAGTGTGTTAAAAAACAGTGTTCTTGCCTAGTATAATTCTCTAAGGTCAAGTGGGGCAAGTAGTTTAATTCACATAAAGATGAGATGAGACGGAATGAGGCATGGCAAGTTCAAGGGACTTGCCAAGGTTGCCTGGCTAACAAGCGTGTGCACAAGGACTTCAGCATTTGTTCTCGGAGTCCAGATCTGCAGCCCTTGTGGGTCTGCATGGTCCTGGCAGGAAAGGAGACAAGGCATCTCAGGTAGGTTTGGATCATAGGAGGTTCAGGAGGCCCCAGGAAGGCTAGGAGTGTCTAGGAACCTCTCTCAGGGGCAACCCTTCTTTTTAGCGCTGCACTTAGATCCCAAATGAATTAAAAAAAAAAAAACACAGAACAACAACAACAACAAAAACTAGACATCTAGATATCTTACTTTTTTTTTTTTCATTTATCTTTAGATGATGGGTTGTTCCTCCTTTTTGGCTAATGTGAATGTCGTTGCGAACATTTGTGTACAAAAATCTGTTCAAGCCTCTGCTTTCCATTCTTTTAGGCAGCAGAGAGAAATTTTTAAAAGCATTCTGTAGGGAAAATTTGGAACTGTTATGGAAACAAAATAATTTACCTCATTTAATGATTCATAGAGGGAGACATTGTTGGGTTTTTCTGAGTTGACATTATAAAAACTTTCCTCATCACAAACTTTGGAAGAAAAAAATAATAAAAGACTTTCTGGACTCTGATTTATTTTGAGACTATACAAGTGGCAGTGATCAAAATGATTATCAGATTTTAAGCTTTTCATTAATGTGTTTAATAAAAAATATAGCTTTAGTTCTCAAAGTTGACTAAAATAAAATGAAAATGTGCTCATTGGATTTTTTAGACATGTTATGCTATGGTAACTCCATACATATATAATAAGCCTTTTTAAAAATATTGCCCACAGCAACATGTAGCTCTAAGGAATACCATGCTACAGGAGATAAGTTAGTTCCTGTGTTTTATCAAACACCTATAAATAAATCACAGTTTAAGGGAGCCAGGGCCAGTATGCTCACTGGCTAAGGATCACCTGAAGAACAGCTTTTGGAAAAAAATATTCCTTGTTATTCAAATAGTCACCTGCTAATAATTTACTTCACCAATTCAGAGATCCATGCTTTGAAATGTGTTTGGAAGCAAGGACAACTCTTCAAGTCTGAGAACTGAAGCCCCATGTTGATTTACCAATGTAACCTATCATGTCATTCCTGAGGCTCACAGGTCTAGGCTGCATCTTTAGCTCTTTTGAGCATAATGAAAAGTAGAAAATAACATCATTCAAAATTGGGAAATACTATGAAAGGGCAATATTTTCCTAGGATCATCCATTTGTGTCAAAGCCTCGTGCCCTAATGGCCACCTGGTCATCTCCCCATCTCCTACCACAGGTCATCTTTGTTTTTCATTTTTTTTGAAGGCAAACTCCTGTCTCATTTCAGGGTCATTCTTGCCTCACCCCCCACCCCCCTGTCTACTTTCTCTGAAATGCCCTCATTGATTTTAAAGACACTAACAATTTTCATTTGGTCTATTTCCTCCAGTCTCTCTTATCCTACACTCTCATGCTTATGCTTGCCTCTTGTTATCAACTTCATACTCCTCAGCTGGATATATAAGACCTCCCATACTGTGACTCCAATCTTTCTTCCCAGTTTACTGGTACTCATTGCCTTAGGTTTTGAAGAAATCTACCCAATGGGTTCAGTCTACACTGTTTTCCCTGTTGGGAATCCCCATCCCTTCCAATTTTACCCATTCCCAGCCTTCCTCATTTATCAAGTCTTTTCTGGTTCTTCTCCTTGGAAAAAGCATGCTTTTGTTTGGACTCCCATTGAGAGTTACCCACTTACCTCTTAAAACGCTTGCCACTTTCTACCCCATGTATCAGTTACTTGTGTTTCTATCTCAGTTCCCATAGATTCCCAGAAGCTTTCATAGCAACTCAACGAAAATATAAGAATGATTATAGGATACCAAGTAATATCAGTAATTTTGGTTCATAATTGCATTACCTTTATAAGAAGTCAGAGTTTTGAGTTATGGTCAACAATAACAATATATTACATACACGTTGAGCTTTCTAGGTCTATAATCTATTATCTGAAGACCCCTAGGGAAAGTGGAATCCCCATTCCCATTTGACAAGTGAGAACAATGAAGCAAAGAGCTGGCAGGAAGCAAAGTCAGTGCTGCTGCATCAGGTGAGAATAAATTTCTGAAAATGCTCGAAGAACATAAATCAGTCACAAAAATGCAGCTCAGCCCAACTGTACACCTTGACTGTGGTCCCTAGACGACACTATCTATGGGGCCAAGAATGCCTCAATTCATGTGGATCATCACGAACACACTTGATACACAGATTTCAGATAAGAGCAAACAGGGAGTGAGTTCCCTTAAACAGAAATCACCATGGATCCGTACTGTTGCTGCTCTTTAGAGAGTTTCCCTATCTTGATACAGAGGAGTCATTCATCAGGCATCCTCTGGATCTGCCAGCTCCCAAGTGCAACTCCCTTCTAGCAGGGATTCTGTCACGGGGGTAGCTGTGCATGGACTCAGGCTAGTGGCAAAGTTTTCCAAAGAGTGTTTACCTGTGGAAACTCATACTGTGACACTGTGCACTTCAAGGCAATGTGTAGGTTAATAAGTTCATTCAGTATCCGACTTTGGTTATGTCTTTTGTGACTGCTAAATACATATAGAACAATTTATCTCTTTTGTCCCTTGGTTTTTCAATCAAGTGTGTGTGAAGCATTAGAAAGCAGCCCTTATTTATTTTTAAAGTATGGGGTCAGGGGACAGCCTTGTGGCATGCAAATACCCACAGGTGGAAGTTAGAAAAGTCTGCTAGGGAAATGCTCTCTCATGGGCACCTTTCCTTCCCTCTGCACTGTGCATATCTCTCTGTTGGATTGCTCCATAGCACTCAAAAAATGCAGTCATTTTTTCCCAGCATCATCTGGAATCCTTACAAAGAGAGCATTTTAGTATACAATTAATCGAATGCATTTGAGATAAGCTAGACATTTAAAAAGATGATTACCCATGAGCAGATCTTCCCTTTCTGGAGGAAGCCTGGTTATGGGCTTCCCAGCTGCAACACATATTTCTTCCTTATGGATATTTCTAACCCGAGGTGCTCATGCACAGCTCAGCTGCTAAGATCATGCCAGCCCTCCTTCTTCTGGGACCCAGGGCCCAGCATCTCAGACATCAGTGTGGCTTCCCACAAGATCCTTCTGGCTGGAGGCCCTTTGCCATTTTGCCTAATCCCCTCTGCTGGCAATGGCAGTAATGCTGCTGAGGGCCGTCCGCATTAGTCAATAACTTTCTTATCGGGTGCTTACTTAGAAATGCCTCTGAAAGCATTTTCTTAATCTAGCTAACAAATACTATGGTTGAGTTGATATTAGTCTCAACAGCCAAATATCACCCCAGTTGTCTGTGTTGCTAGGTGAGAACAGTGGTCGGAAAAGCCTCAATAACCATGAATGGATTGACTCACAGTTTTTGGTTTCTTTGTTTGTTTTGGTGCATACTTGAAGCACAGGCTCAGCCATGGAGCTGCACTCCCAGCCCTGGTTTGTAGTTTTAGCTCTTTCTTGACTCCTGGGACTTACTCTTCTACAGCTTCTGCTTAAGAACTGGCAATGGTATAGTTGCCAGGTTATACTGAGTACCAAGACTAGAATTTCAGAAAGGCAGAAGTTGATATCCAGTTCTACACTATAGAATGGTGTGTGTTGTCTAACCTATTTCCTTCTTTGCCAAAGAACAACAGGATGACCCCATCAGCCCTGGGTAATATCCTGGCCACTGCTGCATCAGATGAGCAGACACATGCCAGGGCCCCTGGGTGAGCAGGAAGCACTAGAAAAAGGAGCTCACTGTTGCTGCCTGGGTGAAAGAGGATGCGTGATGGGGCACAGGGATTTGCTGCAAAATATCTAAACCAAGTGCAGCAGCTACAAATAGTCACAAAGCAGAATGGGAAGGATATTACCCAGCAAGAGGGGCATCTGTAAGAATGATCTTTTACCTAATTTTTTAAAAAATGCTTTATGTCCGCTTGTGTACAGTTCTAACTACCTTAGATACCTTCAGTGTCCAAGGTATTTTCTTGGTGCTGAAAACACCAGAACAGTAAGATACAATCCTTGTTCTCAATGAGCTAGTGATGGGTATGCACACACTATGTGTAGGTGTGCAGGGACGCAGCCACATGAAGGTGCCCTGTGGCTTGCTGTTCTCTGGAGCACAGGGCATCGGGGAGTCCAGGCCAACTAGCAAACCACTGAAAAGGCAGCAGAGGTGAGTTTGCTTTGAAGGGACTTCAACAGGCAGGATTAGGATAGAAGGTGTTTTTGAAGAAAAGATACTTGAGAGAAGGCAAGGAGGGGGTGTGAGGCACATGCCTCCATGTGCTAATATGTGTGGAATAGGAAGTGGGGAGCTGTGAGGTCCCTGTGTGGCTGGGAGGCATGAAGGAAGGGCAGGAGGGAATTGGTACATTTACAGTAGCCACTCAGGTCTGCTCGTATGATGTTTGGGAACCAAAAATGCCACATTGAGACAAGATCTTAGCTGCTTCTTTTTTGTGGGGAGGAGGTACCAGGGATTGAACTCAGGGGCACTCGACCACTGAGCCAGATCCCCAGCCCTATTTTGTATTTTATTTAGAGACAGGGTCTCACTGAGTTGCTTAGCACCTCACTTTTGCTGAGGCTGCCTTTGAACTCATGATCCTTCTGCCTCAGCTGAGTTGCTAGGATTACAGGCATGTGCCACCAAGCTCAGCTCTGGCTTCTTCTTTTTGATTCTGTCCTTGTCATTCAGTTTGGCAAAGAAATGGCACCTTCCTGCAGCAACCAGACCCAAGGACAGACTCCCAATGGACAGTTGTGTATATAGAAAGACTGGCAGAAAAAGAAAGTTATTCTATCTTCCAAAATATTTGTTAGTTTTGTCCCCAAACTTATAAATTGATTTTTCAAGTCACATAATTATAAGAAAACTAAAAAATCTTTCAACTTCCTATAAAGTGAAAGACTCAAAGGAATTCACTGAAATTTTTCTCCAAGTTCATTACTAACAATAGCAAGAAAGTTCATCATTTGTTCATTTAACAAATACGTCTTGAGCTCCTATCATGCACCAGGCTCTGTTCTAGGCACTGGGGATGCAACAGGGAACACACAGATGAAAATCTCCACCTGTGTGGAACTTATCGCTTAGCAGCAGAGACCAGCAATAAATGAAATAAATAAGCAAAACAGACAGTGAGGCAGGGGACCAGAGATGCTCTGGAGAAAAAGTACAAGGAAAGATGTAGATGGCACCTGTGACACTGGAGCCAATGCCTGAAGGAAGGGCAGGGTAACAGCCATGCAGACACCTAGGAAGAGAGCCATGGGGCCGAGAGCTGAAATGTACTTGGCAGGGCAGGAAACAGGAAGGAGGCCAGGGTGTCTGGAGCTGAGAGATGGAGAGAGAGGAGCAAGACGTGAGAACAGAGACATAACAGAGAGCCTGAGGCAGGAGCACAGCGGATGAGGAGAGGGTGTTTTTTGGCAGCAAGAAGAAGCCATTTCAAGGTGGAAGAATTGATCAATACTAGCTAGTGCTCTGAGAGGCCAATTAAGATGAGAACTGAGAACGGATCCTTGAAGGCTAACACCTTAGAGGTCATGAACTCCCCTGAGGAGAAGGGTGCAGGTGGAGCCATATGGGCAAGGCTGGCCACAGTGAATTCAAACAAGAATGGGAGAATGGACAGGGTTTTGCTGTAGCGAGAGCAGAGAAATGGAGTGGATGATGGGAAACAGAAAATGGTAAAAAAAAAAAACAAACTATTTTTATTTTGTTCTGTTCTGTCTTTTTTCTTCAAATGACAGAAATCACAGCCTGTTTTTATGCTGCTAGGAATGGATCCAGTAGAAGGAAAAAATCAATGTCGCACAAGAGGAAAGGGGCAGCTATCCAAAGGTACCAGGGCGCTAGGTGGGAGGGAAGATTTAGTGCAGAAGGAAATGGGTGACTGAGGCAGCATCAGGGACAGTGATCTTCAGAAAAGGCAGGAAGGCAGACCATCCAGGCATTGAGGTTGGGAGATGCAGATGAGTGCTGGCAATTCATGGAGACCCTCTTGTGACAGCTCTGTCTTCTCCATGGATCAGCGCAAGCAGGCAGGGCACTGGTGAGGAAAGCAAGACCCATCATGCAGGGGCTGCCTCTGAGGGAGGAGGCAGTGGGACATGGCCTGACTTACATTTGGGGAGCTCTCTCTGGCTTCCGGCTTCAGAATGTACTGAAGGGAGGAAAGCGTGGAAACAGACCAGTTAGTTAAGAGGTCACTGCAGTTGGGGATAGAGACTTTTCATTTTTTCAAGATGAGGATGGTAGCAACAGAAATGGAAACACAGTCAGCTTCAGAATGTATTTTGAACATAGCTGAATGTGGCAGAGTCAATGAAGTACAGGATGTTTTTTTTTTTTTCCATCGAAAACCAATACAATCCAACTCAGAGATGTCATTACATGACTGAGACCCAACTCAATAACATGGCAGTGCTTTTAATGACCTGATCCAGTTTTTAACTAGCAATGATTACTCCAGAACAGTGGTGATATCCATAAGTGATGCCAGTGAATACATAAATACCTGTTGGTGTTGTAAAGTGTTATGGAAATGGAAGCTGTAGTTAAGAGAGGCGTTTGTGTCTGCTACAATAAGCCAATAGGCAGGGAGGAATCAATACAGCATGAAATTAGTGTGGAAAAATATTTTAAGCTTTCCAAGATCAAAGAAGGGATAGTAAAATATTAACTTGATGTCCTTTTAACTTCCCTTTCTCAATATTTATTAATGTTTGGCCTCCCTTGAAATGAGAATTCCATTATGAGCTCTTTTGGTAAATGGATCGAAGGTTGTCTCAAAGCACTCCGGCTTCTCTTAAGTATTTTCTATTCTCTGGTAAAATACTATTAGTCTGTATTTTATTGTGCTCAGCGTATCAAAAACAAGCATCTCTATTCAGAAGAACTAAGGGACTACCCTGTTCTTCTCCCTCCCCTGCCACCTGTGACTACAATTATAGGCATTCTTACAATGAGGGGATGTAATATAACTGTCATGGTAAAATTGTCATTATAGCTGGGCATCGGACACACATCAGTAATCTCTGGAACTTGGGAGGCTGAGGCAGGAGGTTTGCAAGTTTGAGGCCAACCTCAACAACTCAACAATCTCCTGCCTCAAAATAAGAAGATAAATAGAGCTGGGGAGGTATCTCAGTGTTACAGTGCTAGCCTAGCATGTGCAAGGCCCTAGGTTCAATTCCCAGCAATGCATACAAACATACACAATTATAAAAAACACCAATCCCTGGTGATTCATGAAGCCTACTTTAAATATACCTAAAATACAGGGCTTTGAACAACCAAAATATATGAGAGGCTCAGTACTTTTCAAATTCATAGCTGGGAAAAATGCACACAAAATTTCCCAGAGAATAGAAGACAGAAATCCCTTCCTTGTCTTTTCCTCAGTTCAGATTGTGAGAAGCTGCAAACTTTGGCCACCTATATATTCTGTGTCTTACTAAAGAGCATGTGAGGTAAATCCTACAAGAACCATGGCAGTTTTTAAACTAAGAATTAAGCTTCTAGGATTTAATACTAAAGAAACAATTAAGAATGCATAAAGCTCTGGCTATAAGAATGTTCATAACAGCACAGTTTATTAGAATAAAGAGAAACTGGAATCAATTTAATTCCTAACAAGAGCTGGCTAATTTAAAAAGAAATCCATCCATGCAATTGAACTAGGCATGGCCATTAAACTGATGTCTCATAGTTAAAGATGTGGAAAGATGTTCATAATAGATTTTGAAATAAAATTTATATGAAGAGTCTGGCCACACCTTTATAGTAAGAAAAATATTTACATGTGGATATATGTAAGAAATTAAAAGCATAAACATTAAAAGATTTATGTGATTACTTCTAACTGTAGAACTTGCAGGCAGTTGGTCCATATTCCTCATCTAAACTTTGTTTGAATTTACCTACGAATATCATCTTATTACTTGTATAATTGGGAAAGCATCAGTAAAACTTACTGATGGCTTACAAATCTCAAACTGCGGAGCCAAGTGCACCCTATTGTTTCTGACTTTGCTGGTTTTCTAGACCTGTGGCTATGTTTGAGTTTAAGCCTAATGTGGCCCAGAGATGGCCTTCTTTCATGGATCTGTGATAATCTGCTTAGCAATCAGGCTCACTGTTTTCTTTAGATGTCAAGTGGAAGGAAAAGGGCACCATTAGACATTTGGTACCCCCAGGACCACAAGGAACAGTGTTCTGAGTAGACGCTTCTGGCAGCATGTGTCAGGAGGTTGGTTTCTTTTGCATAAAAGCAACAGGGGCTGTCCAGAGATCAGATGTGTCCAGAACATCTGGGTGGGAGGGGGGTTGTAGGATAGGGACATACCATGTAAAGTCCTAGAAAGTGAACATGAACACAGAAGATTTAGTCCAATGCACCTTGTGCTATAATACAGAACATATAATACAGACTCTATTATACAGAGTCTCAGTAATTTCAGGAACAAAGCCCAAATAAATGGACAAAACAATTTACAAAGATTCCTTTAACTTAAGAACGAAGTCCCCAAAGAACTAAAGTCTAATATGTTGAACTCCAAACAAGCTGCTTTAAAAGCAACACTGAAAACATCAAATGGAAAGTAGATTAAGGACATGCTCCATCTGTAAGCGCTTGCTTACCACAAACTCAATTACTTGTTCTAAAATGAGGTATGGGTTGGCTGGGATTTACTGATAGTCTTGTCCCAGTAACAGAATGACACATCCAGAGGGGGAAAGCCTCAGTTCTCTTTCTTGATCACACTCAGAACCAAACCTCCAAGTAAATGTGTAAAGAAGTAGCTATGTTTTGCAAAGCAAAACGGTGTTATATCTATAGGAAAAGTCAACCCCTGGCTGGCTTTTATCTTTTGTGCCATCTATTTGAAAATAGAAAGCACAGGGCCATGTTTGTCTTTGAACACAGTCAAGTTCCCTCCACCACCACCCTCAGGGTAATGCTTGTTCCAAGTAAGTATTTTCTCTCTGCCTTCACCCTCTGTTCAGTTCTAGAATTTGCCCTTATTTAATTTGGGCGTATTTTCCACTTCTGAGCAGAGGGCAAAAGCATGTGCTGCTCTCTCTCCTGTTAGCTCACTCATGCCTAACCCGCAGTCCTGCTGGCCTCTGTGATGCTGCCAGCACCCCCTCTCAGAGACATCTGTTGCCTTGCTTAAACCAAGAAGCCCCCTAAGCATGTGACTGGGTCATGCAGAATTGGAGATTGCTGCCTACAACAAGAGGTGTATGTCCACCTCGCCTCTCCCCTGTCATTTCCTTCTCTCGCCCTGGCCTCAACAAGTGGCAGAGCCTCACAGAAGGTATCAGGGACAGATGCTATGTGAAAAGAGGAAATTGGACTCAAAGATGCTACAGCTTTTTAAATTAAGTCCACCCTAAAAGCCAAATAGTGAGGCATGAAATAAATACTTACTTGCAAATAAGCAGAAAAATTTGCAAAAACAAATGCCCTGGTTCAGGTCAGTGGGCGACTTATTAGCTTTTGTAAATGTCACATTGTTCCTCACTCAATGCTTCTGCTATTTTCATCTGGGCAGTCGAAAATGCATTTTGTGTTGGTACACGGGTAGCCTGGGTTTTCTTTTGTGATTTTCTTCCCCCACCACCCCAGGCTGGTGGAGTTGGCAAAACAAAGTGTGTCCACACATGGCCAAATGCTTACTCCTGTGTATTCATCCCTCTCTTGCTCCACAGTCCCACGAGTGCCCACTTCACACCTGGCCTGGCTATACATGCTAAGAAAAAGGGACAATGGCACCATTGTGGCTTCCCTCTTCCCAGCTCCCAGAGCTGATTCTACTCATGTGGCTTTGTCTCCATTTTCTCCAGTTTACTAGTTTTGTTTCTTATTGTTCCTCTCTGCATGCTGTATGCTAATTAAAGCTGACTAGGGCCTCTGCTACTGGTCTCAGCGCAAATGGCCAAGTTCCTTGATGACTCACAAGGACTCACACAGAAGGCCAGGTGGGCTTTGAAGTCAGAAGAAAACAGAGGGGAAAAGCCTAACAAAAACCCTTTGTTAAAGAACAAGAATAGCGGGGCTGACCTTAAAACAGACACTTTGAATTCTAAAGTGATCAAAAAATGCAGATCAATCTCATTAAGAGTCACATGTTTCTAATTTCTATCATTTCAGCCACAGAGAAAATTAAATATATTACTTAAGGTGATTAAGAAAGCTTTCATTCACTTTCAATTCAATAAAGAGGGAATCTCAGCTATTATCTTTATTCTTCTAACCAGAATAGCAGGGAGAACTGACCTCTCTGACCACACAGCCAAGCACTGGTTGAACCCAGCATAGGTCGCCATGTTTTCTGATCGGCTCCCTAGCCCCACCCAAAGCCCCAGCTAACTCTGGGCTTCCTCTTTCCCTGTATGTTTTTTTTTTAAATATTGTTTTTTTAATATATTTATTTTAATGATTTTATATTTTATTTTAAACATCTGACATTATCATTTTAGAACACTGCACATATTGAATACTGCTTGTTATAAACATCTAATTGCAATTCCAGAGTTCTTCATGACATGCAATTTTTTTAAAGAAATGCTGGAAAAAAATATATATATATTAAAGAAATGCTGGGAATACATTTCAAATAATGCAACCAAGAAGAAAGGAAGGAGAGGAAATTAGCCTATTCCAAGATAATGTTTCACCATTAGGCAATAATCAGAAAAGGAACATCTGATCTTGGATTATTTTTATCTTACTATTGTTAAAGAAGACAAAAAAAGGTGAGTAAGAATTTGTTTCACTAAAACTATTAAATAGGACTCTGAAGGTTAAATAACACAAAATACAAGCCAAATTGGTGAAGACAAAATATAATTTATTTTTTTTTAGGCCTGAAAAAATCCAGGAGTAGGTCTCAGCTTAGATGCAGCTTGAGAGAGCTCAGATGAAGACTGACACTTCCAGGGTACACACCAGTGCTGAGCACTGTTCTTGGTGTTTCCCAGGACTCCCCTGGTCCTCATACAACTCCAGGAAGAGCTATATCATGATTCCTATTTTACAGATAAGAAAACGGATGCCCAGAGACTCACCGTCCAGAGTGACCCCCGAAGCTTAGTTTCATCATTGCTCCTCCAAGCTCCAAGCTCCAAGTTTCATCATTGCTCCTCCAAGCTCTAAGCTACAAAAGGAAGAGCTAGAATTAAAAACAGTAAACCCAAAGGACTTTAGAGCTTTAAAGACATCCTGTACCCTATATCCCAACTAAATATTTATATTCAAAGGAAAAGCATTGTTAGAATTCTTTCATTTTGAAGATTGATTTTCTATTTTAATTAAAAGGCACTGATACCTCACAATTTTCAATGCGGTTTCAGATAACAAAAGGGCGAACTGTTCCCATTTTCGCAATGATCCTCCCAGTCCATCAGTGTTAGCACTGGTCACAATGTAAGGTTTCTTTTTCATTCATATTGAAAGGATGAGAAATAGCCCTCAGTAGTTTCCTGATAGGCAGGACAATCTACAAGGAAAAAAAACGTTCCTTATGCACATGGTTAAAAATATGCTGAGTCTTACATAATTACTGTGTTGGAGAAAAGGCCATGGTAGAGCAATAGGTCAGATAACTACTGTGGTTTTCTCTTTGTAGCCTGAGATAATATAAAAATAATTACACATACAAATCAGATTTTCTAAACTGCTTATTTAGTTTCTAGGTCAGTGTAGCTGGACAGATCCTCTGAAAGTTAAGTTTTACAACTGACCGTGAATGGTTAGTTCACTTATGTTTCTTCTGTAAAATGCTGCATATACTTAGACGTTCAAGGGACTGTAATGTTTACTCCTCATTCTCTGGAAGTTTTCCCTCCTAATAACTACTGTTCGAAAGAAGGAGCAGATCAAAAGCCATGCTCCTATAAAAGCTGAACCACATCTTCATTACCATTTAATTAAAACTTCAGGTATACAAATAAGCTCCAATCTACTTAAGACTCATTCCATCCAATAACGCAAACTTAGCATTTGCAATGTAATATAAGTATTATTTTCATAAGTATAGCCAGCTCTATAAGAACATGCTAATTTTCCCTCCATCCCAATTTAATCAATTTGTACATTCAAAAAAATGCAATTGAATTATTTGTCTCTATAGAAAAAAATGATACATCAATCAGCCCTTGTGGTCTCAGATATGTAAAGCATCCTCTATCTTGTGCCAACACAGACTTGAACTATCTCACTGAGATGCTGACTGTTAAGGGAGAGAGGGAGAAGGCCCACACTGGCTGTAAGCACAGGAGAGAGTAGTGGCCACTTCCTCATCAAATGGCAAGTTAAAGGGCAACAAAGAAAGCAATGTATTTTGACAACAAATCCTATGAAGATTTCCACAAAGAGACAAGAGATAGGAGACATGGTCAGTGGATTTCAAAATGGGCACATTTGCTCCATTAAGAAGAGAATGCAGTAGATGCCATTTTTTGGCAGGCTGCCAGCCTTGTCAATTGTCTCAATCCTAGTGAAGTCTTCAATCCTGGTGGGATTTCCACCTACCCAAGTGTCCTCTACCAATTTACCCAATCCTAATTGTCTTTTCCTTTTCCTAAGATATACTGCAGTCTCCATGTCTCTGGAAATTAAGCACTATTTGAGAGATTAATTGGAATTTTAAGCTTATTAATTGTAATTTCCTCCTTTTCTCACATTTTAAATTTTGAGAGAAATCTACAAGGACTCTTTTAGCAACCAGAATGTATATTTAGAAAAAGACAGAAGTTCCAGCCTCCTAAAAATAGCTGTTTCTCTGACATTTTGATTCTGGATTGTCAATCATCCCACCAACTAGAGAATTACTTAGGCTTCTTGCAAATTCTACCTGCAGATTTTTAAAAATTGGTTTACATAATAAGATTAATCAATTAAACTATTGAAATGTTAAATGACATCATTTCTACCCTTTAAAAGAACTCTTTCATATTCAGAATCAATCACTTGAGGAAGAGGAATAAAAAATTCAAAACCAAAAGACAGTAGCTAAAACTTTATCCCATAAGTTATGGTTATTTCCAATTTTTCTTTCCCTGGGGACCTGAATTGGCCTATAACACAAAGACACAAACACATGCATGCATGCTACCACACATAAATACACACACAACACACACACGCTAAGGATATAACTTTCCACCAGAAAAAAAAAATCCTTGCCTTGGAATGACATAGCAACAAGTATCTTAATTCCTGTTGTTAACCAGAAGTAAATGTCTCCTGGCACACCATAAACATAAAATTGTAACTCAACTACAAAAAAGACCTCAGAAAACAGACTCAGACTTGCATGCTGGTTTGAAAATGTTTTCCTCCTGGTACGAAATAATGTGACTAGAGGCCTGGCTCCAGGCTAAGCAAGACCCTTAATCAGGACATCCAGAAGGTCTCCCAAGACTGTGTCATTTATAGTACCAGAAATAAATGGAAAACTGGGAGTGCTTCATGGATACAGAACTACTGTGCCAGGAAAAGTGAATGGGTGACAGCCTCCCACTCTTCTTGTTCTCAATCTAGGGGTGGAGACCTGAGCCACTGTTTATAAGTGTCCCCATGTAGAACCTCTGCTGGTGTCTATGAGAGAGTATAAATAACACAGAAGTGGTAGCAACAGAAGCAAGGAGTGTGAACAACAAGGATTTATGACTAACAATGACTGCACAATTCTACAATGCCTCACAAAGTTCATACTCACTCCCCAACTTTGGGCTGTGAACCCTTTACTGTGAGGGTTGTGTCTCCATTCATTTAGTCATCCATCCAAAAAAAATTTAAGAAGTGTGTGGCAGTCCTTCTGCCAGCAGCAAAGGGTCTCTGCATTCATGGAGCAACAGTCCACTGAGACAAACTCAGAATAAAGTTACAACAGGGCTGCTTCATATCTCCTTATGTTCCTAAAGCCTAGTACCAGGGCTCCCAGGAACCAGAGAAAAGAGGGAAAGGAGGGAGAAAGCAAGGGTGAGAAGAATAAGACCCAGGGTATTGCACCTCCTTGACAATTTTCATAGATATGATATTTGGGTAATAAGTAAATAAGGGATAGCCAAGAGCAGATTAGTATATACCATGTATTCAAATGTAAAAATATTTATTTATCATCATCTGAAATTATAACTATTAAACATGTTCAGGGGGCTGGGGTCATGGCTAAGTGGTAGAGTGTTTGTCTGCTACATGTAAGTCACTGGGTTCAATCCTCAGCGCCACATAAAAATAAACAAATAAAATAAAGGTATTGTGTCTATCTAAAACTGAAAAAAAAATAAATTTAGAAATGAAAACATTTTCAAAAATATAGCCCTTATCAAATAAGTCTGAAGTCAAAAATTTGTTAATAGAAATGAGGGCAGATACCACTAGAAGATGAGAACTCCAGTATTGATAAGGATCATGGGTTTGTGAAATAGAAGAGATAAAGAATTCTGTAAGAACTGAGCTTAACTTGAAGGTTCCTCCCATAGAGCGGATGTTGATTCAGAAAGGCTCTCCATCCTGGTACACATGAGACTTTCTAGAAAAGTCAGGGTTTCAACACAGTTGCGACATATGGCCTGTTTTTGTCAGATTTTCATCACTGTGACAAAATACCTGATTCTGTTTGTTTCCTGGAATCAAAATGAGTAGGGTTGAGGAGGAAAGAAGAAAAAAGGAAAATACTTAGCATTTGTTCTATAAAAACTCATGTTCACCGGGTGCAGTGCTGCACTCCTGTAATCCCAGAGGCTCAGGAGGCTGAGGATCATGAGTTCAAAGCCAGACTCAGCAAAAGTGAGGTGCTAAAACCCTATCTCTAAATAAAGTACAAAATAGGGGGGCTGGGGTTGTGGCTCAGTGATAGAGTAGCAGCACACAGGTTAGGTGAGAGTGAGGGTCATGCTGGGACACGTTCTTTCCACTTGGTAGCTATGAGTGACCTCAATATTGGGACGAGGCTGTCTGAGGAAAAGTCTCCCATGTCCACCATGGGCTTCTGGTGGGAGAAAGTGACAGGGCACCTGGAGCCACAGAGTCCTTGCTTTCTGATAGCCAGGTTTATGTTTCCAGGAGACAAGGTGGCGATGGGGCTCCATCTCCCTGGGCCAGTTCCCTTCTTATGGGCTCACACAGGAAGGGACGGATTGCAAGGGACCTTGTCCTCCTGCCCCATTAACAGACAGGTATCTCTCCTGGATAAGAAAACATGGGTTTCTTTATCTGAAGGACGTGCTTGGACCCCTGCCTGCTCAAGCCAGCACCACTGCTTCTCGTGGGCACCTGCAGGAAAGCTTTCTTCAGCTGGTTCTCCTTCTCTAAGGCTCTCGGAGGTCTCCAAGTGTTCTCCTGATCACAGAGGCCAGCAGCTCCCAGCCCTATTCTCCCTAATTAACTTGGAAAGAGAAGATCAGGTCATCATGGATCAGATGGTCAGGAGCACACAGGTATCCCACTTCTCATATCCGGGTCTTGCTCCTGAGACAGAGGTTACTGCATTTTAATGATGGGTTTTCATTTTAAACTTTAACACAAAACTTTCCTTTGTGTAATGGCTCAGATGGGAGGTGTCTCCAAAAGTTGCTGACACGTAGTGGGTGTGGGTGAGAGGTGCTGGGTGGCGTGGGGGCAGGAGGCCGGACGCTGGTGGGTGAGAGGTGAGCGTGGCATGGGGGCAGGAGCCAGTAAGAGTGGCGTGGGAACAGGAGCCAGGGGGGCAGTGGTGGGTGAGAGGTGGGGGTGGCGTCCAAGCAGGTGCCACTGAGTAAGAGGTGAGCAGTGGCGTGGGGGCAGGAGCAAGGATGCCTGGTGGGTGAAAGGTGTGCAGTGGCATGGGGGCAGGAGTCAGTAAGAGTGGAATGAGGGCAGGGGGACACTGGTGGGTGAGAGGTGCGGGTAGCGTGCAGCCAGGAGCCAGCGAGTAAGAGGTGCGTGGTGGCGTGGGGGCAGGACGCAGGATGCCTGGAGGGTGAGAGGTGCGAGTGGTGTGGAGGGCAGGAGCCAGTAAGAGTGGCGTGGGGCCAGGAGCCTGGGGGACACTGGTGAGTGAGAGGTGGGGGCGGCTTCCAGGCAGGAGTCAGTGAGTAAGAGGTGCGCGGTGGCGTGGGGGCAGGACTCAGGGGAATGCCTTGTGAGTGAGAGGTGCAGGGTGGCGTGAGGGCAGGAGCCAGTAAGAATGGCATGGGGGCAGGAGCCCGGGGGACACTGGTGGGTGAGAGGTGCGGGTAGCGTGCAGCCAGGAGCCAGCGAGTAAGAGGTGCGTGGTGGCGTGGGGGCAGGAGCTTGGAGAACACCTGGTGGGTGAGAGGTGCGTGGTGGTGTGGGGGCAGGAGCCAGTAAGAGTGGCGTGGGGTCAGGAGCCAGGGGGACACTGGTGGGTGAGAGGTACGGGTTGCGTCCAGGCGGGAGCCAGTTGAGTAAGAGGTGCGAGGTGGGGTAGGGGCAGGAGCCAGGATGCCTGGTGGGTGAGAGATGCGCAGTGGCATGGGGGCAGGAGCCAATAAGATTGGCGTGGGGGCAGGAGCCAGGGGGACACTGGTGGTTGAGAGGTTTGGGTGGCGTCCAAGCAGGAGCCAGTGAGTAAGAGGTGCGCAGTGGGGTGGGGGCAGGAGCCGGGATGATTGGTGGTGGAAAGGTGCGCAGTGGCATGGGGACAGGAGACGGGGGGACGCCTGGTGGGTGAGAGGTGCGCGTGGCATGGGGGCAGGAGCCAGTAAGAGTGGCGTGGGGGCAGGAGCCAGGGGGACACTGGTGGGTTAGGGGTGCGGGTGGAGTCCAGGCAGGAGCCAGTGAGTAAGAGGTGGGTGGTGGCGTGGGGGCAAGAGCCGGGATGCCTGGTGGGTGAGAGGTGCGAGTGGCATGGTGGTAGGAGCCAGTAAGAGTGGCATGGGGGCAGGAGCCAGGGGACACTGGTGGGTGAGCAGTGAGGGTAGCGTCGAGGCAGGAGCCAGTGAGTAAGAGGTGCGCGGTGGTGTGGGGGCAGGAGCCAGGATGCCTGGTGAATGAAAGGTGCGCGGTGGCAAGGGGGCAGGAACCGGGATGCCTGGTGGGTGACAGGTGCACGTGGCGTGGGGGCAGGAGCCAGTAAGAGTGGCATGGGGACAGGAACCAGGGGGTCAGTGGTGGGTGAGAGGTTTGGGTGGCGTCCTAGCAGGAGCCAGTGAATAAGAGGTGCGGGGTGGCGTGGGGGCAGGAGCCAGGATGCCTGGTGGGTGAAAGGTGCGCGGTAGCATGGGGGCAGGAGCCAGTAAGAATGGAGTGGGGGCAGGAGCCAGGGGGACACTGGTGGGTGAGACGTGCGGGTACCGTCCATGCAGGAGTCACTAAGTAAGAGGTGCGCGGTGGCATATGGGCTGGAGCTGGGATGCCTGGTGGGTGAGAGGTGCCCGAGTCATGGGGGCAGGAGCCAGTAAGAGTGGCGTGGGAACAGGAGCCAGGGGGACAGTGGTGGGTGAGAGCTGGGGGTGGCGTCCAAGCAGGAGCCAGTGAGTAAGAGGTGCGCGGTGGCGTGGGGGCAGGAGCCAGGATGCCTGGTGGGTGAAAGGTGCGCGGTAGCATGGGGGCAGGAGCCAGTAAGAATGGAGTGGGGGCAGGAGCCAGGGGGACACTGGTGGGTGAGACGTGCGGGTACCGTCCAGGCAGGAGCCAGTGAGTAAGAGGTGCGCAGTGGCGTGGGGGCAGGAGCCGGGATGCCTGGTGGGTGAGAGGTGCACGTGGCGTCGGGGCAGGGTCCAGTAAGAGTGGCGTGGGGGAGAGGAGACAGGGGGACACTGGTGGGTGAGAGATGCATTTGGCGTCCAGCAGGAGCCAGTGAGTAAGAGGTGCGGGGTGGCATGAGGGCAGAACCCAGGATGCCTGGTGGGTGAGAGGTGTGAGGTGGCATGGGGGCAGGACCCGGGGGAACGCCTTTTGGGTGAGAGGTGCGCGGTGGCGTGGGGGCAGGAGCCTGGGGGATAGTGGTGGGTGAGAGGTGGGGGTGGAGTCCAAGCAGGAGCCAGTGAGTAAGTGGTGCACGGTGGCGTGGGGGCTGGAGCAAGGATGCCTGGTGGGTGAGAGGTGCGCGGTGGCGTGGGGGCTGGAGCCAGGATGCCTGGTGGGTGAGAGGTGCGCGGTGGCATGGGGGAAGGAGCCAGTAAGAGTGGCGTGGGAAGAGGAGCCAGGGGGACACTGGTGAGTGAGAGGTGGGGGTGGCATCCAGGCAGGAGCCAGTGAGTAAGAGGTGCAAGGTGGCATGGGGGCAAGAGCCAGTAAGAGTGGCGTGGGTTCAGGAGCCAGGGGGACACTGGTGGGTGAGAGGTGCGGGTGGCATCCAGGCAGGAACCAGTTAGTAAGAGGTGCATGGTGGCGTGGGGGCAGGAGCCAGTAAGAGTGATGTGGGGGCAGGAGCCAGCGGGACACTGGTGGGTGAGAGGTGGGAGTGGCGTCCAGGCAGGAGCCAGTGAGTAAGAGGTGCGCCGTGGTGTGGGGGCAGGAGCCGGGGGTACGGGTGGTGGGTGAGAGGTGCGCGGTGGCATGGTAGCAGGAGCCAGGGGAATATCTGGTAGGTGAGATGTGCGCTGGTGTGGGGGCAAGAGCCAGTAAGAGTGGCGTGGGGAGAGGAGACAGGGGGACACTGGTGGGTGAGAGATGCACGTGGCATGCAGCAGGAGCCAGTGAGTAAGAGGTGCGAGGTGGCGTGAGGGCAGGACCCAGGATGCCTGGTTGGTGAGAGGTGCGAGGTGGCATGGGGGCAGGACCCGGGGGAACGCCTTTTGGGTGAGAGGTGCGCGGTGGAGTGGGGTCAGGAGCCAGTAACAGTGGCGTGGGGGCAGGAGCCTGGGGGATAGTGGTGGGTGAGAGTGGGGGTGGAGTCCAAGCAGGAGCCAGTGAGTGAGAGGTGCACGGTGGCGTGGGGGCTGGAGCCAGGATGCTTGGTGGGTGAGATGTGCGCGGTGGCATGGGGGAAGGAGCCAGTAAGAGTGGCGTGGGAAGAGGAGCCAGGGGGACAGTGGTGGGTGAGAGGTGGGGGTGGCGTCCAGGCAGGAGCCAGTGAGAGGTGCGAGGTGGCGTGGGGGCAGGAGCCGGGATGTCTGGTGGGTGAGAGGTGCGCGTGGCATGGGGGCAGGAGCCAATAAGATTGGCGTGGGGGCAGGAGCCAGGGGGACACTGGTGGGTGAGAGGTTTGGGTGGCGTCCAAGCAGGAGCCAGTGAGTAAGAGGTGCGCAGTGGGGTGGGGGCAGGAGCCTGGATGATTGGTGGGTGAGAGGTGCGCAGTGACATGGGGACAGGAGACGGGGGACGCCTGGTGGGTGAGAGGTTCGGGTGGCGTCCAGGCAGGAGCCAGTGAGTAAGAAGTGCGCGGTGGTATGCGGGCAGGAGCCAGTATTCCTTGTTGGTGAGAGGTGAGCGGTGGTGTGGGGGCAGGAGCCAGTAAGAGTGGTGTGGGGGCAGGAGCCAGGGGGACACTGGTGAGTCAGATGTGTGGGTGGCATCCAGGCAGGAGTCAGTGAGTAAGAGGTGCGCGTGGAGTGGGGGCAGGAGCCGGGAAGAGTGGTGTGGGGGCAGGAGCCATGGGGATACTGGTGAGTCAGAGGTGAGGGTGGCGTCCAGGCAGGAGCCAGTGAGTAAGAGGTGCAAGGTGGCGTGGGGGCAGGACCCAGGATGCCTGGTAGGTAAGAGATGCATGGTGGTGTGTGGGCAGGAGCTTGGGGAACACCTGGTGGGTGAGAGGTGCTTGGTGCCTTGGGGGCAGGAGCTTGGGGAACACCTGGTGGGTGAGAGGTGCTTGGTGCCTTGGGGGCAGGAGCCAGGGGGACACTGGTGGGTGAGAGGTGCGGGTGGCGTCCAGGCAGGAGCCAGTGAGTAAGAGGTTCGCGGTGGCGTGGGAGCCAGAGCCAGGATGCCTGGTGGGTGAAAGGTGCGCGGTGGCATGGGGTCAGGAGCCCGGGGGGACGCCTGGTGGGTGAGAGGTGCACGATGGCATGGGGGCAGGAGCCAGGAAGAGTGGTGTTTGAGCAGGAGCCAGGGGGACACTGGTGGTTGAGAGGTGCGGGTGGCGTCCAGGAAGGAGCCAGTGAGTAAGAGGTATGTGGTGGCTTGGGGGCAGGAGCCAGGATGCCTGGTGGGTGAAAGGTGCGCAGTGGCATGGGGGCAGGAGCCAGGGGATACGCCTGGTGGGTGAGAGGTGCTCGATGGTGTGGCGGCAGGAGCCAGGAAGAGTGGTGTGGGAGCAGGAGCCAGTGAGTAAGAGGTGTGTGGTGGCGTGGGGGCAGGAGCCAGGATGCCTGGTGGGTGAAAGGTGCGCGGTGGCATGGGGTCAGGAGCCCGGGGATACGCCTGGTGGGTGAGAGGTGCGCGATGGTGTGGGGGCAGGAGCCAGAAAGAGTGGTGTGGGAGTAGGAGCCAGGGGGACACTGGTGAGTGAGAGGTGCGGGTGGCATCCAGGCAGGAGACAGTGAGTAAGAGGTGTGCCGTGGCATGGGGGCAGCACCCGGGGAATGGCTGGTGAGTGAGAGGTGCGCGGTGGCGTGGGGGCAGGAGCGGGGATGAAAAGGAGTTTCTGTTTTGAACTGAGAAGTGCCTCGTGGCAGCTAGGTTATTTTGTGCCCAGCCAGACTGTGGCAAAGTGCCCCAGATTCAATCCCCATTATCAAAAAGGGGAGGGGGGATTGACTGTTTCTTGTCCAGTGTCCAATCCATGTGCCCTTTATTTTCTGTCCCTTACTTTGCTTCCTTTATGACTTTAAATCTTCCAGGAGTATTTCAAAGAAAAGTAATGACACCAGACATCCTTGATTTGTTTCCCAATATAAGGTGAAAAGTATTGAGTCTTTCACCAGTAAGTAGAAGTATAATATCAGCAGTAGGAATTTGTAGATGGTCTTTCTCAAACTGAAGAAGTTCACCCACCTCCTAGTTTTTTTTTAGTATTGTTATTATAAAAGGGCATTGCATTTTGTTGAATAATTTTTCTGTATCAATTGATGAATTTGTGGGATTTTTCTTTGTTGGTCTGTTAATATAGAGGGTTACACTCACTCATTTCTGATCATTAAGCTAGCCTTGAAGTCCTAGAATAGGCCCCTTTTGGGGCTGGGGTGGGGGCTCAGTGGTAGAGCTCTTGCCTAGCATTTGTGAGGCACTGGGTTTGATCCTCAGAACCACATAAAAATAAATAAATAAAGATACTGTGTCCATCTGCAACTAAAAATATTTTTAGAAAAAGAATAGACCCCTCTTGGATGTGATATATAATTCTTTTTTTTCAAATCAATATCTTTTTATTTAATTATTTTTTAAATACATGACAACAGTGTAATGCATTACAATTCTTATTACACATAGAGTGCAATTTTTCATATCTCTGTATATAAAGTCTATTCACACCAATTTATGCCATTATACATTGTCTTTTTTTGCATTACAATTCTTAATACACATATACACCACAATTTTCCATATCTATGTTTGTATATAAGATATGTTGACACCCAATTCAAGTCTTTGTACATGTACTTTGTATAATGATGACCATCACATTCCACCATCCTTGCTAATACCCTTCCCCCTCTCTTTCCCTCCCCCTCTTGAAAATAAATATCCTTTATTTTTAAAAAATCAATATTGTTAAGCACCAAAACTCTATATGGTTACACTGCATGTAATATATGATTTTTTAATATATTGCTGAAGTATAATTGTTGATACTCTGTTGATAATTTTTCTATCTTCATTTATCTATAGGTTTTTGTTTTGTGTTTTTGGAGATGAAGTCTTTCTAAGTTTTTCATGCTAACCTTGAATTTTCAATCCTTGCGACTCAGCCTCCTGAGTTGCTAGTGCTCCAGGTGTGCACTGCCACACCCAACTTGCAGTTTTCTTTTTGTGTACTGTCTTTAATTTGGTCTTCCATTTTCTGGAAGAGATAATATGGAATTTGTGTTAATTTTTTTAAACTCTTGGTAGAATTGTCCAGTGAAAACAACTGGGTCTAGAGATTTATTTTTCAGTTAGTATTAAATTTCAAATTCAATTTGTTTGATAGATATAAGGCTATCCAAATTATTTCATATTGAATGAGTTGTAATCTTTTGTGATTTTCGAGGAATTGATCCATTTCTTCTGTATTGTGAATTTTATGTGTGTAGAGTTATTCACAGTATTCCCTTATTTTTCTTTTGATGCCTTTAGGGTCTGTTATCAATATCCCCTGTTGTGTTCCTGATGTTGGTAATTTCTCTCTCTCTCTCTCTCTCTCTCTCTCTCTCTCTCTCTCTCTCTCTCCTTTCTGTCAGTCTTGCTAGAGGTTTGTCAATTTGATTGATCTTTCAAAGAACCAGCTCTTTCCTTTCATTGATTTTCTACCCTTGAAGTCCTGGAATACACCTCATTTGGTCATGATGAATCATTCTTTTAATATGTCCTCAAATTCCATTTCCTAATATTTTCTTTTTTGATTTTGCATCCATGTTTACAAGACAGATTGGTCTGAAAGGGTTCCTTTTTTCAAATACCCTTGTCTGGTTTTAGTATCGAGATTTGTCTGGTTGGTTATTTGATTGGCCTCTGAAAACGAGCTAAGAAATATTGTTTTTTTTTCTATTCCTGAATTTATGTGTAATACTAACATTACAAACATAGTTTTATGCACTTAGATGTGTTCAGAGACAAATAGCTTCTTCTCTGTGTATGTTTCTAGGTGGAGCAGGAAAACACATTTTTTTTTATTTCCTACCATCTTCCTGACATCATGCTAAGAATTTTACATTGGTTATCTCATTGTTTCCTTATAAAAATCTCACTGGATTGTTATTTTGAATCTGTCTTTTACCTTAGAAAATTGAGATCCATTTACTTGCCCAAGACCACACTAATGTGAAAGTCAAAAGTAAGACTCATCTATTGACCTCCTACCATGTACCAGGCACCACGCTCTGATATCAGCATCTGCTGTAGCACTGACTCCTTCCAGAAGCTCAGAGAGAAAACAATCATGTCTTTTCGTTGTTGATATGGTGAAGCTGAGGTTCAGAGAGGCTGAGGAACTTGTCCAGAACTAAACAGCTAAGATGTGATTCCAGCTAGTCTCCAGGGTGCTGTATTGCTATTCTTCAATTGAAAAGTATATTCTTTGTGTTCTGTAGCCAGAATGTTTCCTTCATAGCAGGGAGTTCATTTTTGTTCATTAGTGACTGCTGCTATTGTTAACATCTCAGAAAAGAGAAGAGTGACATGATCAGAATAGTGACTGGCCCCGGACTCGAGGCAAGCAAAGAATCAAAGTGGAATGCCCAGCACAAGGACACATGCCTGTAATCCAGCAACCTGGGAGGCTGAGACAGGAGGATTCCAAGTCTGAGGTGAACTTCAGCAACTTAGTAAGACACTGTCTCAAAATAAAAAAAAAAAAAAATAAGAGGGCTGAGGGTGTGGCTCAGTGGGAAAACACTCCCAAGAATGTGCAAGGCCCAGAGTTCAATTCCCAGCACCAAATTTTTTAAGAAATTAAAGCTGAAGTCAAATGTAGGAATAGATTGCTGGGCAGGTGGAAGAAAAGAGCCCAGGAAGAGGGCTCTAAGTGTTGAGGATGGGAGACTGGCATGTGGCTCTCCAGACCCTCCACACACACACACACACACACACACAGGCCAACAGATGAACTGAGGGCTCGAGTAGTTCAGTGGAAGGATGGGCTTTGGTTGTCCCTGGTGCCTGCTCCCTTATCATGGGAAATAGCTTCCTGGGCTAGACCTGGCCAGACGGGATTTCCTCTGCCTCTGTGCAGACCAAACCTGAATCTCTAGTGATGAAAGTCATGGGAAAGAACAGATTGATAGGGGTAGGGAAGAGAGGTGTCCTGAGGCCCTAGCCTCTGACCAGAGGCACATAGGGGGCCTTGACTGGGAGTAATATGGCAGAGCTGGGGAGATGTCCTTACAGATCAGCAGGTCCAATTATTCCATTGTATAGGGGCAAACCAAGGCTCTGAGAAGGGTGGCTGAAGTGACAGGCTTGTCCAAAGATACATAATCTTTAAGGTTCACGTGGGGGAGAGCACAAGCCTCAATTGAGCTGTGTCGAGTGGGGGGAGCACCTAGGGGATGTGAGATTGCATCCTTCTATCTTTAAGGCCTAACCCTTCTTTAGAAATGTCTGTTATGCACTGTGTTGAGGGTAAGTGTGGCCCTGAGGCCTGCCTTGTGTATTAGCTGATTTGTGTATGCCTTTTGGAGCAAGTGACTTGAATACTCTGACCTTCAGATTATTCATTTGTACCTCATGATAGTAGCCACCTCATAGTACTGAGGTTCAGATTCAATGAGTAAATGTACCCACAGGAGACACTTAGGACAGTGTCTTGCATGTAGAAAATTCTGTGTCAATTCTATTGCTACTATTGGAGGCCTTTGGGTTGGGTTGAAAAGATAGATGCTCAGAAGTCATCTGCCCAGGCCAGGCATGGTGGTGCATGCCTGCAACCCCAGTAGTTTGGGAGGCTGAAGCAGGAGGATTGTGAGTTCAAAGTCAGCTTCAGCAACTTAGTGAAACCCTATCTAAAAATAAAAAATAAAATGGGCTGGGATGTGGCTCAGTGATTAAGTGTCCCTGGTGTAATCACTGGTACCAAAAAAAAAAAAAAATAGAAAAAAAAAGTTGCCTGTCCTGATTGCACTCTAGATGGTGTGGCACTGGCTGTGTGAGTTTGGGCAACTCTCTTCCCTCTCTGAGTTCCAGCACCTTTTTCTGCAGTATGTGTAACATGAGACTAATAAGACTCCCTCCTTGTTCTCAGGGCTGTTGGAGGCATTCAACACAACCACAGAGACAAATCACCTGGCTCACAGAAGGTCAATGGTAAAAGGTGGCAGGTATTCTAAGTGTTGTTGAGACCCAATGAGAGAAAGAGAAGCCCTCTCTGTGGTTTCTAACTCCCAGGGCCTGTTCCTTCACACACCTAAAGCTGGCTTCATCCTCTTCCTCACCAGAGCTGAGCAAGAGCTCCAGTCCTCCAAGTTTCAGGCCCTGCTGTCTCTCTGTTCCTGTCCCCAAGCCAGCTTGCTGACTTAACTTCTACTTTCCTTGAGGCTGGGGATGTGGCTCAAGGCTCAAGTGGTAGCACGCTCGCATGGCATGCGTGCGGCCTGGGTTCGATCCTCAGCACCACATACCAACAAAGATGTTGTGTCCACTGAGAACTAAAAATTAAATATTAAAAATTCTCTCTCTCTCTCTCACTCTCTCTCCTCTCTCACTCTCTCTTTAAAAAAAAAAAAAACTTCTACTTTCCACATAACAGTAGGGTCTATGAAAGGATTTTTTTTTGATACCAGGAATTGAACCCAGAAACACTGGACCATTGAGTCCCATCCCCAGCCCTATTGTGTATTTTATTTAGAGACAGGGTCTCACTGAGTTACTTAGGGCCTCACTATTGCTAAGGCTGGTTCGGAGCTCACGACCCTCCTGCCTCAGCCTCCTAAACCACTGGGATTACAGGCAGCATGCACCATGGCACCCGGCTAGTGAAAGAAATTCTGAGGGGGCATTGAGGCAGGAAGGGAGCCAGCTGCAGGCCCACCATCCCACAGATGGCCTTAAGTGGAAACACAGAGCCTGCCTGCAGCCCTCCCTCCAACCTTGCTGGATCCATTTGCCTCAAAGCCTCCCCTCCATCTGACCCTGGTTTTGGGCTCAGGGGTGGGGAGCAATAGTTGGAATGAGGATCAGAGATACACAAACTTCTGAGTAGAATCAACTGCAGCCCCTCCACTCCATGTTCCCAAACAGTTTAGGGGAGGCAGAATATAGCTCTACGAGGAGCAAGGAAGGGAGCCAAGATTGTGTTGCAATGATTTCCATTCTACAGAACAGGAAGCTGCAGCTCAGACATGTTGAACACAGGTAAGATCACAATTCTCCTTAGTGAGGACATAAGCAACTCAATGAGACCCTGTGTCTAAATAAAATATAAAAGCAGGGGGGTGGCTGAGGAAAAAAAAAAGGGGGCTGAGGTTGTGGCTTAGTGGTTAAGTGCCTGTGGGTTCATTCCCTGGTAACCCCCCCCCCCAAAAAAAAATCACAATCCATGTCTGTTTTTTCCCCTACCAGGGATTGAACCCAGGGTCACTTAAGCACTGGGCCATATCCCCAGCCCTTTTTCTTTTTTTTTCTTTTGAGATAAGGCCTCACTAAGTTGCTTAGGGCCTCACTAAGTTGCTGAGGCTGGCTTTGAACAGGCAATCCTCCTGCCCCCAGCCTCCTGAGCCGCTGGGATGACAGGTGCGCACCACCCATAATGCAGGTTAAATGTTATTTAAATGTTATCTTTTCTAGAACTGGAGTATGCCAGAACTCAAAAAACAATCCTTGTTTAAGGAATATTTAAGTCTCCTTCCATTTTGTCAATGGGGAACAGTGGGGCCCAGAGTGGAAAAATGACTCGTCCAAGATCCAAAAAAAGCTAGTGGCTGCTATGAGACCTAAATCCAGACTCTTGATTCTTTGCCCTGGACTCTTCCCAGCCCCCAGATGCAGGAGAGGCTACACCTGGGGCGAGGGCCTCCAGCACAGTATGGGATGCTCTGAGTTCCTGCCAATCAGAACTCTTGTCTTCACACTGTTTTGTAGCTCTGAGGACCCTCTCACCTACCTCGTTGGTACACTGAGGAAGGCCGTACCATGTGACTGAGCCCTAAACAGATTCATAAACCTGAGTTGAAGGGTGAGTGTCCTCTGTTGAGCCTCTTCTCTGTGGGCCTCTGCTTCTGCAACCGTAAAATGTCGTGTGTGGTGTGGAAAGCAAAGTAGGAGCAGTTGAGTGTGAGCATTCGACTTTCCTCGAGAGCTGGTGAAATTCCTAATGCCCAGACCTTACCCCAAATGGCTGAAGTCAGAATCTGTTAACCTAGGGTCTCCTCTTGGGGTGGGGAGCAGGGTATCCAACATGAGGAGATTCCCATGAGTGGCTGGGAGAGGGAGATATCTAAGGCCTCCTCTGCCTGCCTCCCTTTTGCTGAAGTTCTGTGACCCATTCAGGGTGTCTTGGGATGGGGCAGGGAGGAGGCCTTGTCAGCTCCCCTCCCACAGCCTCCACACAGAGCATTCCAGCCCAAACTCGAGGCCATTTCCCAGGGTTTGGAAATGGCTTTGGGGTTTCAGGCACTGTCTGAATTCCTACTGGGACACTGCTCCCCTGATAGGAGTCTGCTTGTCCACGCCCCTGAGCTGCCTCTTAGCCTGACATCCCCCTCTGGTCTGGCTGACTCCATGTGGCAGGCTCCAGAATCAGAACAGATTCAGGGTGTGAGTCCTCCTCCCTAGGCCTCCATTTTCTCACTGATAAAGTGGATCCATAATGGCACTTGGAACTACTGTGGAGAAGGGCTGAGCTGAGACATGGAGTGTGCCTGGCACTGTGTGGGGCCCAAGGGAGCATGTAGCAAATTCAGTCACCACCCCTGATGCCCACTGCTCAGCCCTGGGGACAGCCTGGTGTCTGCCTTCCTCAGAGAAACCTCACAGACTGATTGGCCCTCAGTCCTGCACCATGCCCTGTTCTGAGAGGGATCAGTGAAATCTGCGGCCTGCCTTTCTTGCTTCCTAGTTGTCAGACATGTTCATTTTCACTTGCTTTGTGCCACCTTTCCAGCAAGCGCAGGGGGAAGGGAGTGAAGTCGGAACTCAGAGAGTACAAGTCCACTGCCCTAAGGTGCTCTGCGTAGCATGGGCAAGGCTGGGATGAGAACCCATAGGAGTCTGGCTCTGCAGGCCCAGATCAGGGAAGGCTGTTTCATGGGAGGACCAAAGCTAACATCAGCACACCTCATCGAAGGCACAGATGCTTGTTGAAGGTGCTGGTGGGGCCACCAGGGCCAGATATTAGCTGCACATCTGTGTGAGTTCACGACGATCATACCTGTATTTACACCTGCATAGCTGAGGTTGGGAAGGACTATAACAAATACAAACAATACTTGGTGGGTTAACCATGTGTGTGTGTGTGTGTGTGTGTGTGTGTGTGTGTGTGTGTGTGTGTGTTACTGAAGATTTAACCCATGGGTGCTTTACCTCTTAGGTAAAGTCCCCACTTTTTTTTTTTTTTGAGAAAGAGTCTCACGAACTTGCTTAGAACCTCACTAAATTTCTGAACCTGGCCTCAAACTTATGATCCTTCTACCTCAGCCTCCCAAATTGCTGGGATAACAAGCATGCACCACCATGCCCAGCTCAGGCTGACCATTTGAAAGCAGGCCTTCCATACCAACCACCACAGAAAGAGAGGGAACAGCTGACATTTGCTGAGAAGGATGTTAGTGGAAATGATAAATGATATTTCCACTCCCTGAGCACAACAACAGCTTCTTCCACACATTCATACACATGATAATAAAACTGGCAGTAGTCTGTACTTGTATGTATCTAGATTTACAACATAAGCAAAGCTTTCTCCTCTCATTTCCTCCAGTGATGTATTTATTCAACGCTTACTTAGTGAGCATATATTATGTGCAAGTACTGTTTGAGAGACATCAGTGAACAACATAGAAAAAGATCCCTCTCCTTATGGAGTCCAAAATGCAGTGACAGGAGGCAAAAAGTAAATAACATATTTAAATATATTGTGTGACTAATGGTAAAAAAGTGCTACGGGAAGAGAATAAGATCATAGCATTTGCAGGTAAATGGATGGCATTGGAGAAGATAATGCTAAGTGAAGTTAGCCAATCCCCCCCCCAAAAAATGCTGATAGTCTTCTCTGATAAAAGGAGGCTGACTCTTAGTGGGGTACAGAGGGGGAGAATAGGAGGAGTACACGAACTCTAGATAGGGTGGAGGGGTGGGAGTAGAAGGGAGGGGACATGGTCTAGCAGGGATGGTGGAATGTGATGGACATCATGATCCAAAGTACACGTATGAAGACACGAATCAGTGTCAATCTACTTTATATACAACCAGAGATATGAAAAATTGTGCTGTATACATGTAATAGAATTGTAATGCATTCTGCTGTCATTGTAATGGCTGCCATTAAATAATGATAGGCGAAATGGCCATTGAGATGTATAGTGAACAAATACAAATAAAAAGATTCAAGCATTTAATGATAATGATAATAAGATGGTATACAAATATTTTCTTTATCCTTTTATTCTCCTTCTTTTGCTTATCTCCACATTTACTTTATAATATGAATATCTCTAATGATATTTTAAGTTAAAATGATACAGTGTTGTGTTCTAAAAAAGTGCTATGGGGGAAAATTAAGCAGGAAGAAAAACAGTTAAGCTGTCGGAGGGGAGGTTACAAGTTTAAGGTCACAGAGAGAAAGTGACACTTCAGAAAGCTCTGCAGAGATGGCAGCAAAGCAGCTAGATGTCTTGGGGAAGACCATTCTGGACAGATTTAACAATCCATGCAAAGTCCCCATGCGGGTGACATGCTGCACCGCCAAGAGACCATGTGTCCTCTTCCATAGGAGCTGAGAGGAGAGGAAAAGGATTTGAAGGCAGAAAGGAATGAGGGACCCAGGGTCGAGGGCTTTTGGCCTTTGGCTTGCTCTAGGGCACAGGGAGCCATGGGAGGGATCTGACTTGGATTAACTAGGACCCCAGGCTCGGGGCCTTCAGGCAGAAGACAAGGCTGTGCAGAGCAGGGGTCAAGGGTCGCCTGCAGGGCAGACAGTGAGATGCTGAGAAGGGGCTGGTTTGGGGAAGGTTCTAAAGATACGGACAAGAGGTTTGGGGACAAAAGGGATGTGGGGTGCTTAAGAAAGAAGAGTCAAGGAATACCTCAGATGGATGAACTCCACTGTCTCCACTTTCACTGTCACCAACCTGGTGCAAGGGAGGTGCCACCTCTTCTTTCCTGGAATTCAGAAAATGGCTCCTTGTAAGGACTTCTGGTCTCTCCCTTGCCCTGCCCTCTACAAACTACTTTCCACCCAGCAAGGGATCCTCTTAAAAGTGTAAAGCAGGTCAGATCCCTTTCCTGCTTCAAATTCTCCTTTGGTTTCCATGATATTTCAAGAAAAGCTGAGCCCCCGAGCTTAGTGCTGTCTGCCATTACGAGGATTTTTTCCTGGCTCCACCTCCATCTCTGCTGTAGATGGCTCTGCTGTACTAGGGGCTCACCAAGCTCAATCCTACCTCAGGACCTTTGCATTTGCTACTTAGTCTGCCTGGGATGTTCTTTCTGTCTGCATTGTCTGTTTCTCATTCTTAAAATCACAGCTGAGATATCATTTTTTCAAAAAAATCATACTTTGCACCAACACCCCATCTAAATTAGATTTGTCATTCTGGGATTTCTCTCTTGGTTTTGTTTTATGCCCTTTATAACACATTCCATGGACTCTCTGTTGATTTCTATAACTTTTGTGTCCTTTACTCAGCTCCCTGAGGGTGAAGCCAGGGACCACACAGACTTGGCCCACCCACGTGTCACCCTGTCTGATTCCAGGACAGGCATTCAGCGTTTGTGTGTGTGTGTGTGGGGGGGGTGCTCAGTGATTTATAGGCCTTTTTAGCATCAACAGCCAGCTTATGAAAGGAGTGTTTCCTCATTTTACAGATGAGGAAACCGAGGCACTCATGACCTCTCAGTGTCTCGGTTTCCTCATCTGTAAAATGGGAATAGCAACACTTATTTCACAAGCTAGCCAAGATTGAAACTCACTTCTGTCTAACCCCACTCATTGCTTGTACATACACATACACAAAGAGGGGACACTCTGGAAATAAACACACACACACACACACACACACATTTGCATATGTATACACTAGGGATTAAATCCAGGGGTGCTTTAACACTGAGCCACATCCCCAGAACATTTTTTAAATAACTTTATTTTTTTTTTATGTGGTGCTGAGGATCAATCCCAGTGCCTCAAACATTTTAGGCAAGTGCTCTGCCACTGAGGTACAACCCCAGCCAAGAACTTTTGATTTTTTTTTAACTTTTGTGACAGGGTCTCCCCTAAGTATGTTAGGGCCTTGCTGAGTTGATGGAGCTGGCCTTGAACTTGCAATCCTCCTGGACCAAGTGGG
Source organism: Urocitellus parryii (assembly GCF_045843805.1). Classification (NCBI taxonomy): domain Eukaryota; kingdom Metazoa; phylum Chordata; class Mammalia; order Rodentia; family Sciuridae; genus Urocitellus; species Urocitellus parryii. Next base: position 1,858,347 of record NW_027553327.1, read on the forward strand.
TCCGGAAAGAACACCGGCATCCCGGCCTTCTGCCACTAGTGGCGCTTGTGTCCCCACCCAGCAGTCGTGCATCCTGGGTGATCATTCATCTCCTAAGACTCATCCTCCTGAGGTGAGAGGCATTGCAGGCATTATAAGTCCGATGCTGATTTAGAGACAAAGAGGAGGCAGCAGAGCGTGCGGCTCCTGTTCTGAGCAGCTCTCTCTCTTTTATTTTTTTGAGAATGAATTTTCTTTGCAGACACTTAGTTGTCTCATTCTTTTGCCTAGATCAAAAAATCCACCTGCCCCAGATGTGTTTCATTATGTCCATTTATCTTTCTTCTCCTCTTCCTCTCCCTCCTCCCCCTCCCCCTCCTCTCCCTCCTCCCCTCCTCCTCCTCCTGGGATTGAGCCCAGGGGCACTTGACCATTGAGCTATAACTCTGGCCCTTTTTCTATTTTATTTAGAGACAGGGTCTGGCTGAGTTGCTAAGTTTGGCATTGAACTGGTGATCTTCCTGCCTCAGCCTCCTGAGTTGCTGATGGATGCTTTCTATTGAAGCATACTTTACATACATTAGATCTTAAATGTTTTCTTCCTGAGTCGTGACAAATGGATTCTTTCATTTGACTACCATCCCAATCTAGGACATTTTCATAAGTCCTGAAAATTCTTTTCAATCTCTTCAAATCTCTGTTCCTAAGACGTAGCCTCTGTTCTGAGACCAGTTGTGCCCTCCTTAACCTCATATAAATGGAGTCGCAGTATGTACCCTTTAAATGGCTCTTCCTTTCAACACTATGCTTAGGAGATCCATCCAGGCCCTGTGAGGATTCAGCAGATCCTTTCTCTCTACTGCTGATTAGGACCTAGCTTACGCATTAATCCCAACGGTTTGCCCATGGACTTGGGATTGTTGTCCCAGTTTGTTTCCATGACAGATACATCGGCTCTTCCACACGACTCTTCGCATAGAGATTGGTTTTTAGTTCTCTTGAATAAATGGCCTGGGACTGGACCATCTGCCTCAAATGCATGTGTAATTTACCCAAACTGCCAGGCTCTTTTCCAAAGCAGTGTCTTCCACTCCCATGGCTAAATACGAGCCCCCCACATCCAACTTTCAAGTCCCCTGTCCATAGTTGGCATTATCAGTGTTTAAAATCTTAATTATTCTGGTGGAGAACTGTTGAGAGGGGGGAATGATAGCATCTCATAATTAACTGTATTTGGGATCCCAGGACTGGAGAGCATTCCTGACCAAAAAGACTCCAGAGTGCCCCAGCCACCCCAGGGAGGTGATGGTTATAACCAGAGAAAGGGGACGACGGAGAGAAATGTTCAGAGACAGCCGGCTGGTCACAGTTTGAACAACTGGCTACTTGTGATTGGCTGAGACTCATGGTTTGTCACAAGAGCCGGTTACACTCTGGTTGCACATCAAGTTAGGTGGCAGCTTACTAGGTAGAGAGAAAGCCTGCGGCCGAACTTCAAATATCCAGGAGGCAGCTTTGGGCCAAACAACCCCCATGAGCCATGATGACCCTCATCAGGGTTGAGTATCCACCATGGCTATTAAACATCTTTTCTTAGTTATTTATCTTTTATTGTACAGTGTTTATTTAAGACTTTCAAGCATAATTTTAATCAAGTGGCCTGTTACAGGGTGGAGGCCTTCTAGAAAACTGAGGCATTTGGAAGCGTCCCCTTTCAAACCCTGATTCTTGTCATCACATTGCTCAGAGTAACAGGCCTGAGTTTATTAGGAGGGAGAGGAAAGGGGACAAGGGGACACTCTCAAGGGAGAGAATGGGTCCTCTCAGAGAGGAGAGGGACAGCATGCCTCTCCTGCTCTCCAGTTTTGTTGGAGATCTTGGGGAACGTTCCAGAGTCTCACCCAGGTCCACCTCTTGACTTTTGACTGATAGCAGGGTAACATCAAACTTGCAAGTCCCCACTGGCCATGACCATTCAGGTCACTTTGGCCCATGCTGACCGGTTCTCTCTGGAAGCTGTTATTATAGATTTTATGATAAGGGGAATGATCCTTATCTCCCTGAGTTCTGGGATCTGTTTGGTATAAATGTGACCAAAGTCCCCTCTTCTGGGTCACTTGTGTTCTTCTTATTGACATTTTGGGGCTTGCATTTTTCCTGCAGATAACAGGTAGTTTGCTGAGGAGAGTAACAAATCCTGTTGATTTAAGCTGGGCAAGGCTACAGGGAAATGGCTTCTTAGAAAAGAAAGCCTGTGGGGTCAGCACAGTGGGCCTAGTTTACAGAAACGGTCCCCTAACCCCACTCGATGGGCAGAATTTGAAAAAAATCTCATGAGGTCCAATTTACCAATTCTTCCTTTCTACTAAGAAATCTTCGCCATCCCTAAAGTGGCCAAGATTTTCTCCTGTTTTTTTGCCTAGATGTTCTGCAGTTTCAGTTTTCATATTTAGGTTTATCAGCCATTGTTTAGTTCAAATATATATATATGGTGTGCAGAAAGAACCAAGGTTCATTTGTTGGGTGACAGATTTATTAACAATATAATACGTGATTCACCCGTGAGGTGTACAATTCAAGGGTGTTTAGTGTATCCGTAAAGCTGTGCAATCATGACCACAATCAATTTTGTAAAAACTGCATCAGTCCAAAAAAGAAACCTGTGTGCGTTACCCATCACCCCATGCCTTCCATCCTCTGCAGCCTAGGCAACTCCTGATCCACCTCCCACCTCTGCATTTGCCTATTCTGCACATTTTATATAAATGACATCATTCTTTTGTGACTGAGTCCATTCACTTAGGATAATGCTTTCAAGATTCATCTATATTATAGAATGTCTCAGTATTTCATTTTTACTGGCCGAATAATATTCCAGTGTATGAGCACACTGTATCTTGTTCATCTGTTCACTAGCTGATACACACTTGGGTTGTTCCCCCCTTTTGGCTACCATGCATAACACTGCTATAAATATTTGTGCCTGAGATTTTTGTGAGGACACAGTTTTCATTCCTCTTGGTCTACACCTAAGAGTGGAATTCCTGAGTCATGGAAACACCATGCTTAAGGTTTTGAGCAATTATCAAACTGTTTTCCAAAGCAGTTGCTCCATTTACCAACCCCACCAGGGGTGCGTGAGGGTTCTAGTTTCCCATAGCCTGGCTGATGCGTCTCACTGTGTGTCTTCCTAAATTAAATAGCAGTTATACCAGAGTGGCTATATGCATTGATTATTTGGGTATGCGTTTTTGATGTGTGTCTTGATGTGTGTTTCCCTGTGGCTGACGGTGTGGCCACCTTTCCAGGTGTGCATCCTCTATGTGTACGTCTTCCTTAGAGAAACATCTGCTCATGGCCTTGGCCTCTGTTGGCTCAGCCTTCTTTTTATATTGGTTATGAGAGTTAAATTTATATATATATATGATAAACTCCAGGGTCCAGGGGCCATTTTTTTCACCAGATAGATTTCTAGTTATTCCAGCACCATTTGTTGAAAATGTTTTCTTTTCTCCATGAAGTACCTTGACACTTTGTCAAAGGATATATGAATCTGTATCTGGACGTTCTAATTCTGTTACTTTGATCTGTTTTTCTCAGTGTATGCCATTTCAGTTTGTAGCATTTCCTCATGTTTCCTATTCTTTGACCTCCTAAGTTACTTAGAAGTGTCTCACTTGTTTTCCAAATATTTGTGTATTTTTCTAGATAAGATATCATTGTTGATTGTTCAATTAATTCCATTGTGATCAGAAAACACTTTTTTTCTAGTACTGGATTAAACTCCAGGGGTGATCTTCTACTGAGCTACATCCACTAGCTCTTTTTATTTGATTTTATAACAAAGTCTCACTAAGTTGCTGAGGCTGGCCTCATACTTGTGATCCTCCTGCCTCAGCCTCAGCTGGGATTATAGGCCTGGCTCAGAAAACATAATCTTAAAATTTTATCCATTCAAGTTTAGAGATTCTTTTATAGTCCTGTGTGTGGTCAGTATTGGAGAATGTGCCATGTGTACTAGAAAAGAATATGTATCTTGCTATTGGTGCTGTAATAGTCTATTGTGTCATTTTGGTCAAACTGAACCCTAGTGTTGTTCAAATTTTCTGCATCCTTTAGTGGTTTTTCTCTGTACTTTTTAATTCATTACTGATATGAGGTTACTATGATGGTGGCTTTTCTATTTCTGTCTTGATCCCTTCACTTTTTACTTGAGATATTTAGAAATTCTGTTGTTAGGTTCTGTATACATTTGGGATTGTCTCCTTGATACATTGATCCTTTTATCATTTTAAAGTGACCCCTTTTATTTCTGATAATACTCATACGTCAAAATCTACTTGGTGTAAAATGAACACTGCATAGTAGATCCTTTTTCTTCCAGCCATTCTGTGTGTTTATATTTAAAGCGTGTTTCTTGTGAACACTACGCAGTTGGCTCATTTGATGGCACCACCTTTAAACTAGAGCATTTAATGTCACCATTGATAATTTTTTTCTTACTAATGTCACTATTGATACATTTTCCTGTTTGTCTTACATGAACTTCTATTTCCTCTCTCTCTCTTTTTCTCACTTTTCTAATCTCTTTGGGTTAGTTATTCTTTAGTGACTCAGTTGGATTTGACTCTGAATTAACATCCCCAAACTCCACATATAGTGTCAGAACTTGCATTTACCTTCCCCTCTGTGCTTGGTGCTTTTCACATGGTTTTGTTTCCACTGTGTTAATAAATCTTACAACACGTGACTCCTTTTGCTTTAGTCAGTGGACTTATCCTGAGTCATCTGTGCCAAGAAGGTTTCCAGACCAGCATAAAAAGCCACAGTCAGTTAGGGTGATGCACAGCATTAGATAGAGACCCTTTATGATCACTCCTAGGTTAGAAACCTATAGGCATACAATCTACACGCCCGCCATCTTCTCCCATGAAGACAACAAAAGTGTTGCTTCATAATTTCATTCTTCTTTTCAGTTGAGTATTATTCCATTGTGTATATACACCAAAGCCCCCCCTCCATGTGAGTTAATAAATGACTTGATAACATGTAGCGAGAAGTCCTGCTTTAGGACACAGAAATGTGTCAGTGCATGAAATGCACTTCTCAAAACGTGGAGGTGTTAATGGGCAGATTTGACCCAGACACCTCTGTGGTGAGCTTCTCCAAGGAAATGATGCTGGGCCTGGGACCAGCAGGTTGTGTGGGGCTCAGACCCGACTCAGACAAGAGCTTGCTAGGCCGTGTCTGCTGTGGAGGTGACCCGTGATCTGCGAGAACACACCCTGGGGGGCGTCGGAGCGGTGGCCCTGGAGGACCCACGGTGTCCAGGAGGCGTTCTCAGCCCAGCACTCACTCTTGTGGCTGGTACATCCCGACCAGAAACACCCCAGAAATGCGTTAGGCAATGAAACCAGGATGCCCGGGTAATTCTGCACGTCTTTCATCAACACCCCTGTGAACGGGAGGCAGGTCATGTGCTCCACATGTGTTCTAGATCTTGATGAGCAATACGTGAGGTGGTTAGTATTGCCAGGAGGGATAAGCAGAGTTCACCCACGGTGAACCTAGTGCCTAAGATGGGAGCAACATTAACAGGAGTCACAGCTTCCAGGCCCAGAGGACTGAAACCAGCTCTGCTTCTTCTGAGGTGGCCATGGCCTCATGGCTCAGCCCACCTGGCTCCTGTCGCCCCCCCCCACCCCAGGGTCCCAGGTCCAGCCTCATTTCCCTGGAGAAGCTCACCACAGAGAGGACCCGGACAGATCTCCCCACAGCAGGTCCCATTTCATACGCTGGTCACCAAGGCAGATTCACCCTTATTGGTGCAATTGCTTCATCTGTGTTTTTATCTCTTCCTGGTGACACTCACCTCCAAGAACACTGTGTGGTGCGTGAAGGAATAAGATTCATTAATCAGTTGATAAAAGATGGGAGGACACCCCCCTAAAACTAACAGCAGGACAGCCTGCACCCGCTGCTCCCTCCCAACACGTCGCCCTTACCTCAAAAGCAAAGCACCTCAAGTTATAAGCACTGAGCTTACAAATGCCCACTCCTCCTGCCAGCTGCCCGCCACCCAGCCTGTGTCCAGAGCCAAAAGGACCCTTCCTGCCAGGCGCTTCCACCCTCCTCCACCCCTTCCTCCCTCCCCAGTGAAGTTCCTTCCCCTCCCTGCCTCCCAGGATATGGTGCAGCAGAAGACCCTAAATTGTTTATCAAACCAGCTGATGTTTCTGATGTTTAAAGAGGTCTGTTTTCCTCTCATCATTTCCTCCCTTTCCCTCCCTCCCTCCCTCCCTCTCTCTCTATCTCTCTCTCTCCCCCCTGTTTATAAGCCACAGATGACCTTAATTGTGGCTGATAGAGTCACAGTTCCAGCGGCCCCATCTGAATCCAAGAAGGAAGGTGGAATTAGATGCCATAAAGATACAGTGCCACCAACCTCAAAAGTCCTTGAACATGCCTGCAGACTTCTCCCGAGGTCCCCCAAAAGTCTATGCCTTCGATGTCCCCAAATCAATGCTGTTTCTTTAAGAGGTCAACTTTCCGGGTAAATCCAAGAACCAGGAAACCCCTCTTTCGGATGCAGTATCAACTGTTCTGACAGCAGCTGGGGTCTGTGCTGGTCCAGCTCATTCTGGAGGCGCACACTCTTAGCTAATCCAGGAATCCTAATAAAGGTTCATCATCAAAAGATCTGAGCTTCTGAACTCCTTTGTAACTTGAATTCTCCCTGTGAGAAGCTGGAACCAGCCTGGTAATGATGGAGAAAGGTTCATTGGAGGAAACACAAACTAAACTTGAAAAAGAGTGCTGGCTAGGGGCCAGGAGTCAATGCTCAGCCCTTGACCTAGAAGGAGCCCACCAGTGCAGTTCCTGGGTTCCATGCAACTCGAGGTTCATGCAGCAGCAGCAGCAATATGCCCCCAGGGCTCCTGTCCACCACCCTGGGCTGTCTGCTGAGACTGGGTCCTACTGTCTGTGTAGTGAGCAGGGGCTCCCCATTTCTAACCATCTTGCCGCAGCATCCTGCTATCAAGGGAGCCTGCCATCAGAGGAAAATAAAAGTCACACCACCAGCAGCAGTGGCAGCCATCTCTCGATGGCATCTCTGGAGCAGGCACCTGAACCTTTGCAAGCAAGTCCTAGCAACCACCGGCATCAGGACCATCCCTGCTCCCAGGTAAGGAGACTCAGGCTGACCCACAGAGACGGGCCAGAGAGCAGAAGTCTGAATGGAGCCCTCTCTTCTAAGCCTCGGTGTCCTGGGGGCTGAAATGAACACATCTGGGTTCCAGATCCAGTTGGTACCTCCTGGATAGTGCGACTCCCTGGAAAACCCACAGCAGACATAACCTGGACAGCCAGAGCGGAACTCACGCAGTCAGAAGGGAAACCAAGGTCAGCCCTGGAGGTGGGGAGGCAGGAAAGGCCAAGAGCAAGCCCCTCCAGGGGAAGAACTGGGTCGGGAGGGGGAGGAAGGTGGCAGCTCTGGGACATGCCTCTTCAGACTCAAGGACACCAGAGAGGACACCAAGCCCCTGCCAGAAAAGGAGCAGCTGCTGGTAGGGCCTAGGGCAGCCTCCGCCTCCTGCACCTGGAAGGAGGGCCTCAAAGGGATCCTGGGTCCCAACTCATAGTGACTGGGTCTGCTTGTGACCTGACTGCTCGGACCCACAGGCTCTTCCTCTGTATAAGGTAGCTAGGAATGATAGCCCCCCTGGAGGGTTCTTGGGATTCAAGAAAACCATATCCATGTTGCAGACCCCATATCTGAAATGTTTAGAATCAGATGTATTTCAGACTTTGGGATTTGGGGGATTTGGAATATTTGCATATACATCATGAGATATTTTGGGGATAGGACACAAGTCTAAACACAAAATTCATTTAGGTTTCACATTCGCCTTTAACACATAGTCTGAAGGTAATTTTATATGGTGTTTTTAAATATTTATGTGCATCTAACAAAGTTCCAGATTGTGCAGCGTTCCACACTCTGCTCAAAAGTGTTTGGGTTTTAGATATCCAGCTCAGGGGCTCCTGGCACCTGGTCATGAGCTGCTGCGTCAGCGCCAGGGCTCCAGACGCTACAGCATCTCTCCGCGCGCAGGTTTCCCTGGTGTGACGAGCGCCCGTGGTGGCCCCGGGCGCCACGCAAGCGCATCATTTGGGAAGTGAGGTGAATCCTGGGGCACCGTCTCTGCTCTGGAAGTCCACTGGGGACTCGCCGAGGTACCCGGCTGGTGCACACACCCTTCGCCCCCAGCAGGGTGGCCAGCTAGGATGTGCCATGGAAGGAGGCCGGTCCCGGGTGAGGCTCCCTCAGCTGGTCCTCTGAGGTCCCCGAGGTCTTTCCCTGGGAGACTGGTAGCGGCCCGTCACCTCACAGCAGGAGCAGGGGAGCAGAGGACGCAGGGTCTTCACACCTGCTGCACATGCTCGGATTGGCCCCTGCGCCCCGGCGACGTTCCAGTGGTTGAACTCCATCCTAAGACAACACTGCGAAGTGCCGGGGTTGGCTCCTGTCCTGCGTCACCCTGTCCTGAATCACCTAGCCCCACTTCAGGACTGAAGGACGCACTTCCCAGCTCTGGACCCCTCGGGAACTGCACTTGGATGCAGAAAGCCAACTTGCCCGAAGTCAAGCCCCAGTCTTGTGAGTGGTCCACGGGGACTTTGAACATTGGCTTTCTGCCTCAGTCCAGGCCCATTCTGCCGAGACCTCCAGGTTCAGAGGCCTGCACAGCCTATGTTGCCATTCACCTCGTCCCTTCCCACAGCACTGCTGTCCCCAGACGCACTCCACATCCAACATGCATGTGCATCTTCCTATGGAGAGTCAGAAAGTCTCAGAGAGGTTAGGAAGGTTTTCCCAGGTCACACAGCTCTTAAGTGATAGGACTGAACTCAAACCCAAGATTATATGACAAGACTATTATTTTCAGTGTATAAAACAAAAATCCTCTATTACCTTGGGAATCAATACACACTGAATTCTAAACTCCCCAAAAGAAGCAGGATGTGTCCTGCAGGCCAGTAAGAGTCCAAATAAGATCAGGTAGTGTAAGTTAGAATGGATTCTAGCCCTTGGTCCCTTCCCCTGCTGAGGAACCAGCCCTGGCCCTCTCTGTGGGCTGCCTCACTAATTGCAGGTGCAGGAGGGCCCAGCTGGAGACCTGTGGCACAGGTCCAAGAACAAGGGTACCAGTGCCCACCTCTCTAGGTGCCACCTGTGTGGCTCTGAACAAGCTGGTTGGCATCTCCACCCATCTTCCATTGCCTCAATTTTAAAATGGAAGCAGTGATTCTACCCTCAGGGTTTTTTTAGGGTTAAAGTTCATGATAAATATTTTAAAACTTCTTGTGGTCGAGTGGGAATGCAGAGCTTTGGAAAGGTGGGGATAATGGGTTTGATCAGAAACCTGAGGCCAGTACCTTGAGACTCAGGCTTCATAGACAGACCCCTGACCCTCCCAGAGGAGCTTCAGACTAACTCAGGGCCACTCTGGAGCAGCAGAGGCCACTCACATGAGAAAGGGATTGGGCACCAGGGACCAGAATTACAGACCTGGATCTCTCCAGGATGAGGTCTGATTCCTTCCCGCCTCCTTCTCTGGGTCTGGCTCCCTCCTGGGGGCCAAGTGGGGCAGTTGGACTGGATGCTCTTTGGCTCCCCTTCCATCTCAGGAGTAGGAAATTCTATGGCACCAGAGAAAGTGCTCCTCCCACTGTATCTCACTCTGCCTGCCACCTGGACCCTCCACCTTGGGGATGGTGTCCTTACACCCCAGGGTAGGAGGACGGGGTGGCCGGAAGGGAAAGGGAAAGACTGCCTGCAGACCAGGGTTGCCCAGAGTCCCTGGTGCCCTTGGACCAGCGCTGACAGCTCCTTTCAAGAAGATGTCAGAATGCAACTCCTCTGAGTGCCAAGCCCCCACCCCAGACGTATATACACACACACACATATATCTAAGTACCTAAGAATTTATATATTTTTATTTAAATATATATTTATATGTTTATATTTAAATATATATTTATATGTTTGTATTTAAATATATATTAAATATATATGCATATATATTAATATATATATATATATATATATATATATATATATATATATATATATATATAAACAGTTTCCATAAGGTAATAACATCTGACTGATATAAAACATGATAAAAAAGATTATCCAATCAGACTCTAGTTGATTGGAAGAGAAAAATAATCTTGCTTTGGGATCTCTAAGAATTAGTAGTGGGGAATTTAAAGGACTTGCCATTCCTTCAGATTGTTACAAATAGAGCCATAGAAATATTATTTGTTCCTGCTGTCATTTGCGTATTTACAGATTGTGTGCTCTGGACAGGCACTTGTAAATGGTAAACCAAGAGGTAGAGAGGAGATGATCCTGGAAAGGTGGGTGGGGCCCCAAGGGAAGCACTTAGATCCTGCTGTTCTGTGGAGGTGTAACTTAAGTAACAGAGCTATGCAAATTTATAAGCAGGGAAATGATATGCTCAGGAATTATTTTAGAAAGGTAATCATGGTATAATGTAGAGGATGGATTGAAGAGAAGGCCAGCTGATTGAAGCCAAGTAAGGATTTATTTAAATTTTAGAGAAAGTGGTAATGGGAGTAGAAAGGTAGACATGGATTTAGAGCATATTTGAAAAAGAGAATTGATTTGCTTTGCTGTCTGAAAGATGTGGGAAGGTGAAGGAAGATGGCAGGAGAAAGACCTAGAAGGAAACATGATTCCAAGGTTCCATCTTGAGTAAATGTGCATTCATCAGGATAGAAAATACAGAGTGGTGTGGAGGTCCATGGAACATGATAGGTCAATTTGTTGTTTGAGCCATTAAACTTGAAATACCTTTGGGACATCAGAATAGTTATGTTAACTTCTCCCATATTAGTTGAAGGCAGAAAGAGAGATAGTGAAGATAACTTAAAAAGCATAACATAGCATAAAGCACATTACATATATTGCAAAGTTAATCCAAGTCTCCAAATAATTTACTCTTTTAAGAGGAAAGAACCTGTAAGAAACACAAATTACTAAGTGAATTTTTAACTTCATTTAATGTTGTAGGTTTTCATTGTGTACAATATAATTTCAGGTTTTTAAAAAATATCTTAATAAAAACATAGGGAGTTGATATTATCATTTTTCTCAATGACAAGTACAAGAATTAAGTGTTGTAAACACGAAGAAACAAAACAATTTAGAAAACATAACTCTTAAGCTATCTGGCCTCAAACATCAAATTTTAATCTCATTGGAATTTTCCAATCAATAACAGTTTGGAGTTTTTTTTTAGGGTAATATACTTTAGTGACTCATTAAAAATGTAAATAGAATTAGCTGGAGAAAATAGAAAGTAGAGTAGAAAAAGAAAATTAGAGTCTTTCTTTAGTATGAGCCAAATATCTGCCTCTCACACTCCCTGGATGTCAAGATCTAAGCGAATTTTGGCTGAGGATATATTCTAACCCAAAGATGGTGATCTTCTCTGTCTCCCCAAGTGTCACTACTCAGTGCAGTCTAACAAAAGTCTATGTGGAGAGCAGCTTCCAAGAAAACTTAGAAAAGAAAGGAAAATGTTCACAGGGAAGGAGGATTCCTGCAAATTTGCAAGGCAAGCAGTGGGTTGGAGTTTCTTTTGCCAGAGTGTCCTTAAATGCTGGATGGGTACTGGGTATGACAGACCTTTGCTAGTTAAAGAGCAGTCCTCCATTAGGGTAACATTAATGTCACTTGTAAATTTGCTAGAAATGCAGATCCCAGGCTCACTCCAGGCCTACTGAAGGAGTAATTGCAATCTCCAGGTGATTCAGACTCACATTCATGTTTAAGGAGTACTGGCCTAGAGCAGTGGTTCCCAACCTTCGTTGCACATAGGTATGGACCAGGGAACATAAAAACAAATTACTAATGCCCGAGTCTTAACCTCAGAGATTGCAAGTTAATCATTCTAGGGTGTGGCCTAGACCCTGGGACTTTTAAAAGCTCCAGAAGATATCTGAATGCAGTCAGGTTTGTGAGCCACTGACATAGGGATAAAGGAGTGTTACTGCTCCAATACCTTGCTCTTTTTTTGCAGAATCAAACTGGAATTCCTGGAGTCAGAATCTCTCTCCCCCAAACCTGACTGCCAGAGCCACATTGTAAGTATCAGGAGAAAATCTGATAAAGAACTTGAACTCTGCCTTGTGCATTTCAGCTCCTTCCTCCCCTCACTTTCCCAATATAGCAGGTCCTGGCCCCACACACCTAGGTAAGCCACAACAAGGGCCAATATCAACTGGTGCTTTAAGAATACAAACTCAGAGCCTCCACGTGAAACCTACATCATCAGAGTCTGTATCAGATTCTACAGCATCAGTCTGCATTTCCAGGTGTGTCTGTTGTACAGCCAGGTTTGGGAGCTGGTGAACTCTACGGTGAGGCTAGCCTTTCATCCTGCCAAGTCATTAAGGATTTGTAAGGATGAATGAGCTGTCAAGAGAGCAAGGGCCTGCTGCAATGCTCCTTTATTAATTATGGGGAAGTGATGTATTGGCACATATAATGCTTCTCTTGGAAAGGGCAATGAATGGTTCGTCGATTGCTGCATTAGGTCTTTCCTGACTTAATCTTAATGCTCAGCTTTTACTCCTCTGTAGTTTAAAACGGCATGGCTTTCACACTAAACAGCCTCTTGGTCTTTATTCCCAAGTGAGTTGCAATCTTTGAGCAAAATACCAACACGGGTAGCCTTTCAGAGTTCTTGGTTGGTGAATACCCCAACTCCATCCTTATTTGCTTGTGTCAGCATCTAGTAGCTAGCGTATACTCCTGCATACATGATATGTAGGAAAAACATGGAGTAAAGATTTAAAAAAATCATTGATACATCTTCAGATTCCTTTGCTAAAAGAAAGCTTCCTTTAGCAGAGGGGCAGAATGTGGAGGAAGAAAGATATATCTGGAGTAACAAATTCAGAGGTAAGAAACGGGTAGGCGAATGGGGGGGGTCGGAATTCTGTCTGTGAAAGAGGCAAAGAAGGTTCAAAAGAAAAGTTGCAGCGCAGGTCCTCGTGTGTAATCCATGGGCCGGGTGCCCAAGAGAGCGCTAGCGCACGGCCGGGACGCACTGTGTGGCGAGAACCTGGAGGAAATAGAAAAATTATATCCTCAGGGGCAGATGCCTGGAGGCTGGAAGGGCTCCCCACCGCCCCGGTGCTCTAGAAACTTGCAGGTTGAACCACAAGCGATCCCTGAGGCCACCTGGGGAGCGCGCAGAGGGCCAGAGCGCGGGGAGCCGCCGGGCCCCGGCGTGGCAGGGCCAAGGCACGAGTGAGCGAGTGCGAGGCTGCGGGTGTGCGCGCCCCGCCGGGCTCCTGCCCTCCCAGCCTGCCGGCCTCCACGCTGCCTCCCGCCCGTGCGCACCACTGCCAGCCGCCGCCGCCGCTCCAGCTCGCGCCGGCGCTGCACCGGAGTCTGTCCTGCGTTGCACCGGAGTCTGTTCGCCGCCGCCTGCTTTGTGCTTCCCGCAGAAGATGGGAGCGACCTCTTCCTGACCGGGAGCTATTTAAAAGCAGAGAGTTTGCCGTATTTCCTACTAGCGGGGAGGCACTGGAGAGAATCCATTCACACTCCCCAAAGCAGGTAGGATCCTATGGTGGGCAAGCAAAAGGAATCCAGTCAGATACCGTGAACTGTTTTCCTCTTGCTGTTCATAAGGCTGCACTTCCTTCGTTTTGGCAAAAGACTGGTTTCCAAATTTTGTGTGTGTGTGTGTGTGTGTGTGTGTGTGTGTGTGTGCGCGCGCGCGCGCGTGCGCGCGCCTGCACATTTTCTGAGTGTCTGAGCTTGGGGGAGTGAAATTGCTCCGGCTGGTGCTTCTGGGCATGAGGGTGCCTGTCTGCCAGTGCAGGCTGCCAGAGGAAGAAAGGGCTGCTAAGGAGGGATGCTGCGCCCTGCACCGCACTGGGCTTTGAGGATTCCTGGCGCGAAGAGCTAAGTCCACCCAGTAAGCAGCGCTGCTAGGGACCCAGGCATCCCCACCCACTGGGCTCCTCTCCGCGGTCTTCCCTCCTCCTGGTAATCCCTGGGGTCTTTCCCAAGGCCACACTTGCGACCCCCCCCCCCTTTTGCAGATGGGCTCTGGGTGCTCCTTCACCCTGGACTGCGGAGAAGAGGGAGGTGTGGCCGAAGAGAGAGGACAGACAAGGAAAAAATGTGGGGAGTGGACTTACAGGGTCTCGGTCTCTGGGCACCATGTCGTGGTGTGCATTGGGGATTCTGCACACACAGGCATCTTTCCCCAAGAGATTCCAAAGGAACTTTGTGGCTGCATTATCTGCCTGGGGGCTGTGCTGGCTCTTGGGGAAATGGTCTATGTTCTGAGATGCGAGGATATCCTTCTTGGCTCCTCCTTCGTCAAGAAGAGGGAGGTCTTAATAGCTGGACAGTGGGTTCAAGAAACCAAATCCGTGCAGGCGATGCTTTTAAAAATACAGCATATGTGCATCCTTGATTGTTTAACTCGCCCTCCCTCCACGGATTCTGTCGTTGTCTGATGAATGACTTGGGCTGGCAATTCGTATTTCCCTCCCCAGATAAAGTAGCAGTGGTTGGATTGAGAGAAGGGGCGATCAAATTTAACAAAGAATGTTCTTTATTTTCTGAAGAAAGCAGTGTGCCTGTGGTCTGCAGTCGCTAGAAAGAAAGTCTTTATTTTTATTTTTATTTTTTATTTTTGCACTAGGTTATGGTTTTAACCCCCCTTATTCTGGCTGCCTTGAAGGCGCTCTCTACCTCTCTGCTAGTCAGCCACTAGTGGTTGTGAATATAACAACACAAACTTTGTCCTGCTGGAGGTGTAAAGACTAAAAAGAGAAAAAAGGATATCAGTGGGAGGTGTAGTAGAAAAAGCATTTTTAAAAATGACAGATGTGGTGAAGACAGTACAGGCATCCTGAATATGGAGGAGCTGACTGAGTAGGTGGAGATTTCTGATCAGATCTGGTTAAAGACATTGGCTTGAGTATCTCCGAATAGGAGCAGTGAACATCCACAATCCGGGACTTTTATGAAGATTTCCTAAGGGAAACAGGGGAGGGAGGTCCAGGAGAGACTATGGAAAGTATACACCTTCCCCTTCTCTCACTCCCAACACACAGGGGAGCGCTCTCGTGGGCGCGCATACACGCGCATACACACACACACACACACACACACGGACACACTCACACACTTACATGCTTCCTCTTTCTCTGTCAGAGCTCTCCTGCAGCAAGTCAGGAAAGGAGGGAGGAAAATGAATCTAGATATTTCATTCATTTCAGATAAGAAAACAAAGCCAGAACAGGAATGACTGGCTTTAGGTTCCTCTTTCAAATCCTGTGTTATTTGTATTTAGCTCTCGGGGTTTGCTAAACTTGCTTAATTGGGAGATTAGCTGGGTGTGAAAGCAGGAGGAAGGAAGGAGAGCTTGCTCCATCTTTGGGGCTTTGTGAGTGATTTGGTGGGAGAGGAATCACTTATTTCACCAAGAAGCAAAGATGTGTTTTCTTAAATGGTTTTCATTTTACAAATGTTGCCTGCCTGAAGGGTTCTCTTTGGAAATAAGGACTCCTTATCTAAAATTTCTCCCACTTGCTATAAAGGAAGCCCGCATTTTTCTTCCTTAAAATGGCTGGTTTTTTTTTTTTACTATTATTAAAAATAGAATGATTAATTCCTAGAAAAAAAAGGGGAAAATGGGGGGGCACTCAGCAGAGGTAAGCTATTATTCACCATTTAGCTGTGCAAAGGATGTAAGAATGTCCATGACAATCAGACTTAATCTACTCTGTCTTGGAGCCTTAATAGGGCTGGGATTATAGTAGTGAACTAACAGAATATGAAGGTTGTGTGTTTATCTATCCATCTACTTCCTTGTCTATTTACTTTACCATTACTAGTTAATGGTTTCTACTGTATCCTTTTGGATTTGGATTAAGAACTAGATAATCCTTTTGTTGGTTATGCAGGGAAAGGAAAGCATAAGAACAGTGGCAGTGCTTTAACTCCAAATAAAATTATAAAAGGAATGTGAGGTACAGTCTTGAACACCTACAGGACTCATTTGCAGGAATTACATTAATTACTCTTTCAAACTTACTATGTATTGAAAAAATAAAATTCATTCCAAGACAGCTTTAGCTTTTTGTTAACAAGCTATATTTGTCATGTTTTTTTATCAGACAAAAATAGACTTTTATGTATCTTGCAAAGTAAATGCATGGTTCCTTCCTTCTCAGTGCTTAATCTGTTTCTTTGACAAAATAAATGATGAGAAAAGCTCATCAGATCCAACCAAGTTGTGCTAAAATAAACAAAAAAAAAAGCAAGGTAAGTTTTCACTTTGCCTTTGGATGTGTTTGTTTCAAAATAAGTGCATTTTAGGACTTCAACCTCTGATTTTCAGGGTGTCATTCAGTGTGATCAGTTCTTTCTTTATTGTCCCCTCAGGTAGAGGGAAAACGGCATGTAGGGAAGAAGCCGGCTGCCTTTATAGCACGGAAATAAATAAGATCCAAATTGAACTAGATATTAAATCTGGAAAAAAAGATAACACAGTGGAAAGGGGATGTTAGAGCAAATCGTTTTAACATCTTATATGTTTGCACTGTGTGCGTGTGTTGCTTTCAAATAAAAATTAAATCATCGCCTTATATTTGCTGAGAATTTAGAAATCAACATGCTTTATCTCTCTCTTCTTCTGGTATCTTTCAACCTTTATCTAACCTCTAAGTGATGAATGCCTTTTGCTAAAGTATCCTCTAATATCCTATGACTTCTTAGTTACAACCCTCTGTCGTAACCTCCTGCATCTATAGGTAGACCTCCTCATCATAACCTCTATATTTATAGTCTCCCATTCCTACCAAATTCTCCTGCTCCCTCTTGTGGCAAATATTCTCCTGACTTTCCTTAGATTCCAGAATCCTATGTAGCATCTCTTACAGCTCCCTAAGCTGTCTATCATTTCAGATCTCATTCTCAGTAGGAATTGTGGCTAACCAGGCCAGTAGGTTGCTGAACTAGCTGTTTCTGCGCTTCACTCTGAACAAAAGGATTTCTATTCCCTGGAGATTGATCTAAGATCTAGTGGAATTAAATGTCAAGTGTTTTCTGACCCATTGGGGTGGATTAGATTCTGGGAGTGTGAGTTTTCAGTATCTGCCTTTGAGATTTGGAATTGGATTTAGGACTAGTCCGGTGGGGCTTCATTAAGTGCAGTGGGATTGTTTTCAGTTTCCTTCCTTTTCTTTCCAAAAGAGAAGCTCTCTTTTCCCTCTCTCGGTCTCTCTCTTGTGTCCGCCCACCATCTCTCTCTCTCTCTCTCTCTCTCTCTCTCTCTCTCTCTCCTTCCCCTGCCTCTCATGCCCCCCCACCTCACAAAATACCTTTTACCCAGTACATATTTTGAAGACTTAAAATAATCAATGATTAGGTTCTCATTGTAATTGTGAATCAAACAGCCCATTTTCTGACCTGGATACTCCCAGAGTAATCTCTGGTATGTGTTCATCAACAGCAGTTTAGAATACAAGTAGGGAGATCTGGTGTCTTTTTCCAGTGTGTTGACTCAACTTGGGAAGACAGTTGCTGGCAGTCCTTGCTGCCTCAAGTGTTATTTCTAGGCTCTCTTTGCTGGCGATTCTGTTTTGAACCTGAAGTATTTTGTATTTGTCCTTTGATCTGCCTAGTTGAGGGTGTAGAAAGTAGCAATAGACACAGGTTTGAGAGAAATACATTTCCACTTTACCAAAAACTTCCTAGCTAATTTTTGAAGCAGGAAAGGACCATTTGGAAGGAGAAAGCTCTGACTGGCAACTTAAGCAAAGAAAATTGTTTTTGTGGTCAAGGGCAAATACAACCTAGGCAGCAGTCTATCAAGTCATTTGAGGATGGGCACAGCATTCTCAGGCTCAAAGCATTTATTCATTGGCGGATGTAGGATCTGAAATCCTATTAAAACCATTCATCTGGATGGAGGAGTTCTATCCAGCAAATGCCTAATGAATTAATGCAATAATATTACCTGGGAAAGAGCTACCATGACATTTTATAAGCCATTAGCATATGTTCATTTTTCAACTTGGACTGGCTTATCTGATCAGCCGGGGATAGAAAGTCCCGAGGACCTGGAACACAGGAAGATGCACAGGAAGTGAAAGAGGTTTGAAACCTGTTTGATGCCTACCAAGTGCCCTCTGAGGACTCTTCTGGTAGAGGAAGTGTGAGTGAGCTGAGTACCTGGGAATGGGCTGTTTATGGAGAGTAGCCAGAAAGTGGCAAAAATAAAGCTCCACAATGAAATTTTACTCTGCAGCAGCAGCAGCAGCATCAAGGTAATAGATCTTGGATCCTTTCTTGAAAATTTAGCCATTTTAAGGCTTCTGAGAAATGGGCAAAATATTTTTGAATATTTTGATATCCTTCAAATAATTTGATATCCTTAAAATCTTGAATAGAATCTCCTATATCATTTTGGAATATTCACACTGATAGCTTAGAATATAATAGTGCAATACTAATTTAGAGGATCCCCTGCTCATGTAACAGATCTAGGAAAATAAATATAAATATTCGAGTCCATCTTAACTTTAAAAAGACAAAAGTAATCACTTTGCAGATGTGATTACATGTGAAGTCAGAATAATAATTTCTAGGATAAATCTAATGTGAGACAAAGTCAAACAGACAAAGAGGTGATTTAACAATTTACATCAACCCAAACATGACATTTATTGAGCACATGCAAGACCCTGCTTTAGGCTTTCCCAAGAATGCAGCTGAAGAAGAGAGGTTGTTCGATGTTAGTTGAACATTCACGATGTAACAGGGACTAGTTTAGTTGCTTTAGACTGATTTTCTAATTTAGTATTCATGAGTGCCCTGCAAGGAATCATCATCATCCCTATTTAAAAAAAGAAAAGTAAAAGAAAGTTATGACTCAGTTGAATAACTTGTCCACGTGTTAGTACTTGGTGGTTAGTACATGTGCAGTGGACATGCTCTTTGTATAATGTTTTTTGCTTTCAGGGATGTCATTCTCTAGAACACCTACATGTGAAAGGTAGGGATTGAGTGAGGTAGATCATCAGCTTGCACCTGAGCAAGTAAGTACTGGAGCAGTTGAAAGGAAAAACAGAACACTGGACATGGCTTATAGAGGAAGAGGCATATTAATTCATTCACTGTGAAAAGGGTTTAGAAAAAAAGAAAGCCTAGTCACTTCTGAAAAAATAAATAAATAAACCATGCCCCAGCTAATGGATGACAGAGGCAACCCTGGAGCAATTTGGGGTCATTTCATGACTACTCAGTTCTGCTCTGAGGACCATGCCTCGATAGGACCATGCCTCGATAACTATAAATCTAGAACAAATGGTAGCCTAATGCACTGGATGTTGTGTTTTAGACTTTGAACCCAAAATTTAGGATGAACTTGTAGCATCTCTTGGAGGAGAGATGCTGTAACATTCAGAAGTGAGGTAAAGGGCAGACCACCTGCCAGCCTGTTCTTTATTAAACTTCAATGATTATATTTCTCATACCATTTCAGGTGAGTTTATTCATTTAGCACTCATGGCCCTGATGTTTTCTCCCTTAAGATTCTCCAGCTTCTCACTTTTTTTTTCCTGGTTCTAGGCTCATGTACAGTGTCCAGTCCTCACAAAAGGTTTAGAGAATCAGACAGCTCTCTCTATACCCACACTTTCCCTTCCTCTCTGTAGACTGTGGTAGGGCCCCCATTATGGGTGGAATCAGAATTTGCAGAAGTGCCTTCTCTTGGTAGCATCCAGTCATTCTTCCAAAATAATTTTTCATTCATCCTGGAAGTAAAGCTCAGTGATAGAGCACCTACCTAGAATGTGTTTGGTCCTGGGTTTGATTCCCAACACTACAAAAACAAACAAACAAACAGACAAACACCTAATTACAAAATAATCATTCAAAAGTTGGGGGGTGTGGGCCTTCCCAAGATGAAATTTGTGAATTGATGTGGGATGAAGTCAGTGGTTCTTTTCCCAAGGCTCTTCACTGTTTTTCTTCTCCTGGACAGGCAGTTATTTTAATAATGTCAGTGTCAGTGCTCTTGTTATTACCATGGCCAGCCTGGAAAAGATGTCAGGCATCATCAAATTTTTGTTTTTTACAGATAAGCAAATGGAGACCATAAAAGTTAAATGACTTAACAAAAAGTGAAACAGGAGATAGAAGAATCCAGATCCGTGACTCTGAAGTCATTTCACCCAAATTACAGTTCCTTTTTTCTTTGACAATATGGAAATATGCCGGTTTTCTGGCCTCAAGAATCCCTAGATGTCTATTAATGATTCCCAGGGAGGAAAGAGAAACTTGACTTGACTTCTCGTTTGAGGACATCAATTAATCAAATGAAGGATCCTAGAGTACTCAAACTAAAGGCCTCTGAGGTCAGCAGACTAATTCATGATAGTTCTAATTTTTGTTTCAATCTGACAGATGCCATATTTGTCATTGTGCAAGTTACTTAACTTCTCTGGTCTCCATTTTCTCATCTATTAAATGGGAATAATTAATAGTAATACTAATCATAATAAGCCTTATAGCTTCTGTAAGGAATGATAAATGAATAAAACATTTTCTGCTATGTGAATGCTCAATAAGGGTTGACCCATAACTTGACAGATGAGTACTGAGAGAGAAAGTTCCTGTCTCTGCCTGTGTGCTTTTATGTGAACATGCTAACTGGTATGGGGGTTGCCATGGGAAAGTGGAAAAAGATAAGATTATATCTTATTAAATATAGCCAAGATTATTATTTGTATAATTTACTGTTTTTTTCAAATATCCATAAAGTAAATATTTTGGTTTTGTGTACCATAAGGTCTGTTGCTGTTACTCAACTCTGCTCTTGCAACAAGAAAGCAGCTGTGGATGATACATAAATAAATAAACAGGGCTGTGTTCCATAAGATATTATTTAGAGATATTGAAATTTGAACATCATGAAATTTTCACATCATTAAATATATTGTTTTCATTTTTTCCAATCATTTAAAAATGGAAAACCATTTTAATTTCATGGTCCATTGGCCATGGCTTGCCCATGCCTGTCACTCATTGTAGATTGTGAGAGATACAAATGTAGCATCAGTGGGGTTGGGGCATCCTAGCAATTGGTGTAGTGTGAAGTAGGATGGCCTAGAAACTCAGAGAACTTGTTTTACAGCCCAATTCTGTCATTTCTGTGATGTGTGGCTTTGAAAAAGCTTTTGAATTAGCAGGGTTTAAGTTTTCTTATTAGGAAGAGGGTCCGAGGATGAGGCAAAGCTAATTGAATTTTAAGGGCCTTCCTAGCAATCAAAGTAAGTTTATAGAAAGAAATTTGACATTTGAGAGGGATATTGAGGACAGGTACAAAGGTGAGAGAAAGGAAAACATGACACATATTTGGGTAATTTTCATTAAATAGCTCAGCTGACTACCAGGAACAGCAAACCTGTGAAGGTGAACGGGCACTGTGTTATGGATGAACTTGAATGCCAAAATGGAGCATTAGAATAGCCCAGCTACAGATTATTAGAAAAATTCTCCAAATTTCCAGGTCAGTTGGAGAGAGGGGAAGTCACTTGTTCGAAGACACATAGCTGGTCAGTAGGGCTGAGATCAGCACTGGTTCCTTTTGGCCCCTAGGCCAGGGATCCTTCCATCCGCCGTACTGTCCCCAACATTGTGGTAGAGAGCAATTAACTGCAGTTGGATGGTTCTGACCTCCAAGAGGAAAGTCTCATATAAATTACAAGAGCTACTTTCCATATTTTCCAAACATGATCTCATACTCAACATATCAAAGAAGGTAGGTCTGTGAGTAATCCCATTACAGAGAAGCGTAATGGCAAAAGTGCCCACATAAGGCCCTGCACTCCAACACTGTTTTTTCATTTTTCACTGATGTTATTTCTTCAGCAGAGCCTTCCCCACACCCTAATAGATCAGGTCTTCCATTACTTACTCATGTAGGATTGTGTTTTTTCCTTTATAGTATTTATTAGAGTTAGTAATTATGTGGGTTTTTTTTTTTGGGGGGGGTATGCTTTAAATTGGCATCTGTCATCTATCTTTCAGCTAGAGTGTACATTCCATAAGCAATTGTGACGGTCTATTGGGTGGTTCTAACCCCAATGACTTGTACATTATCACACACAAAACAGACATCTGATATTTGATTCATGAATGAACGAATGTGT
Source organism: Urocitellus parryii (assembly GCF_045843805.1). NCBI lineage: Eukaryota > Metazoa > Chordata > Mammalia > Rodentia > Sciuridae > Urocitellus > Urocitellus parryii. The sequence continues at coordinate 1,880,613 of NW_027553327.1, forward strand.
GTTCTCTCATTAGTCATTAATATTCATGAAAACAGTCTGCTTCAACAAAGGTTGAATAGGCATGTTATCTTCACTTACAAATTAAATGATTAAATGTTTACCATTTCTTTCTTCACTCACTTTTTTCCTCTCTCAGTGTCTCCTCTCAGGGCTACTCTTGAGATAGGGGAATCTGCATCTCTCACAATGTTCACCTATGACAAAAAGACAATACTAATACAGTAGTGTCAGCATAGTTGCTAGCATTAAAACTATACCACAGAAGCCAAAGTTTAAACAGTTCTTCAAATGCAAGTATATAGGATTGGTTTAAAGAGTACATTCATTAAATGTCCTCTCTGGTAGAAAAACTATTTTATAAACTACTCAAAGATTTGTGTTAAAAAATGTGTTTTCCATAAGCCATTGACAACCCATTTGTTCTTCTAAATAATAAGATTCGACAAGTTCCTTTCTAAGCTGACTTCCCTTTTTTAAATTTACTGGTTCTATCTGAATTTACACTTGGCTTAAAAGCCAAGCCATTGAGCATATTGTCAGGAAGTTTAGAAAATGGTAGCATAGAATATTGGCGAAGGGGCACCATTAAGTGAGCATCTATTCACTTGACTTTTTTTTTCCTTAATATTTCTTTTTGCTTCCTACATCTCCTCTTCTCAAGAGCATCATCTTGTTTCAAGGACTGTGAGTTGAGACTATGCAGGAAAATCTGAAAGGCTCAGAAACCTCAAGTTGATAAGTTTCCATCTCCTGAAAAGCTATCTACTTAAAGCTGAAACCTAATGACAGCGGGGAAAGCTCGTAAAATTCAGATTAAAAAAAAAAAAGTCATTCTGGATGCTCCTATAACGCAGCTTGAAATTTAATTCTGTATTCATCATTCCCCGTTCCAAGAGGCATACTAAGGAGCAAGAGTGACTGCACAGAGTAGTGAAGAGGGGGAGCAGGTGAGACCCCATAAAAGGCCTATAATTTAATGAGAGCAGCTTTCCTCATCATCCAAGGCTTCCAGTCTGGGGGCTCTGCATGTCTTCTGCCTCTCCCTAGGGCGTGCCTGTAGAAACTGGAGAGGTCTCTGAAGACTTTATTTTATCCTGAGTCTTGGTTCATGTGAGAGAATGTCCTGGCAATTCTTGCCTGTGTCCGCTCAGAGGAGGCAGAAGTAATCCATAGCAAATGTATGAAGTAGGTGCTTCATAATTACGTCAGTACTTTAATCTCTTTGGGGGTCATAGGACTCCGGATTAGGGTCCCTTCTCCCCTATTCTCCAGCCCCAACCCTCCACTCCCAGAAACCTGTGCACAGGCCTGTCATATTTCAGTCCTGCCTAGAATTCCAGTTTGTAAGAGGCAAAGCTCATCTGAAACATTACTTCACATCATTTTCTTCTAGATATTGGAAAACACTGCCCTCGGATTTTTAGGCAGCTTGTGTTTCTGGGCAGCTGGTTTCAGCCAGTTCTGTCCTGTGCTGGCTCCTTTTCTTTCTTTATGCCCTTTTCCCTTTACACCAGTGCTTCTCAAGGGGTGATCCAAGACCACTCTCTCAGAATTACCATGGTGCTTGTTGAAATACAAATCTGGGGTTCCTCTTTACACCTATTATAAATCAAAGATAGGGCCCAGGCATCTGCATTGCAGTACTGTTTCCAGGTGAATGCTGGGGGAGCTGAAGTTGGAGAAGCATTGCTCTCTGACTTTTTCACCTGTTTCTTCCCTCTGGAATGTTCTCTAACTCTTTCCAACTTTTGTCATCCTTCTCATCTCCTCCTTTATATAATTTTCCTTCTTCTTCTTAATATTAATGGTCCCTGATGGTAACTTTCACACAAAGACTGGGAATTCCTTAAGTGCAGGGACCTTGTATCAATTATCTCTGTAATCCCTGAAGTGTATTGAAGGTGCTTTGCACATTAAGGCCACTCGATAACTGCTTGATGAGTACAAGAAGGGCCCATTCCCTCCAGACCTATAAATAAAGAAAGAATATACTATATAAAAGTTCATTAAGGTTAAATGGCAGCAGCTAGCATAAAACATATTTTAAGGTAGGAAATATTTTGGGGTCCCCTCTATATAAAAGCATGCATATGACCTTGTTCCTTTTCCTTGTAAGGTCAAACATCAAAGAAAGATTGCTCTGTCTCTTCAGGGATAATAATGAACAGATTATCACCTAAAATATTTATCACTGTCCATCAGGAGGACCTTGTAAGGTCCAGAGTCCAGAGGAGATGTTCCAAGGTCCTACACCAAGATTTTAAGATTATACTTGAAATCTCTGTAGAGCCATAGACTGAGTGATGTGAGGAAGTTTCTAGAATCCTGGTTCTAGTAACCTAAGACGGTTGACAGTTAACTAGGAACTGGGTAGTTTAGTTGAATGTTCAGTGATGCCACTGTTTGAAAGCCAGGGATATCTCTCTTCTCCTGTGATTCTCTAATAATTAAAGAATTGTGTTTCCTAGTAAGTGGGCTTTTTTCTGCAGTGACACCTCACAGCATCTGGCACATATGAGTGTCTAAGTAAAGCTCCGCAGGTGAAACCATGAATGATATTTTGTTCTTGAGGTTTTCTTGATTTCTGACCAATTAAAAAAAAGACTTTAAGTAAGTTTGTGCATTGCATGAGGATTCTTGGAAAAAAATATATTGGTGTGTTAGTAGTGAAATATTCAGTTATTTGTGATGACCGTTCTGTATCATTTTCTGTGGTTCCCATCCCATTCCCCTCTTTAGTTTTGCTTTTTCACTGCTAGGATTTCTTTCTCCATTTTTTTTTTCCTCCTGAGCAAGTGGAAGAACCTTAACTTTGGAATTATTTCAGACCTCAGACTTCAGCTGATGATCCCCCAAATGAATCATCTTTCCCTTACTACGTGATGAATATGAGTGTTTACAAAAGTAGGGGTTGGGGTAGGGAATGAAAAAACAAAAAGCCCTGCATGTACTAATGCAGCCTGTACATATTTATTCAGGTGGGAGGCAGGGGCAGTGTGAGAGGTTATTCTACACTAAGTACCTAAATGTAGAGCTCTTTGTCCTCAAAGAACAGCATTATTTCCCTAAGCCGTGGAAGCAAACAAAAATCATTATGGTGTAATGCAAAGTACCTGCATTTTAAATCCCAGCTGACACTTAAGTCTGTGTGACTTTTGTAAACTTACTTGTAAGAACTCTTTGCTTTTCTAATTTATCAAATGAGAACGACAATACAGGCCTCCTTGCAGTACTGTCAGAGAGGTCAGCAGGAATCATGAATGCAAAGCAAATACTCAGGTCAGTAATTTCAATCATTATTGTCATCAATGACCCTGGAGGGGAGGGGGCTTATACCCTGGCACAGTAATTCTGAGGACAATCCTGACTGACTTCACATAGAACCCAAGATTATCAGTGCATCTTCTCTCTGAATTCTTCTTTCTTTATTTTCTATTGGAAGACTCTTTCTGCTCCAGTTTTCTTCTACCTGCCCACATTTCCATGTAAGCCTGCAGAGTTAATATAAAAATTTAAATTCTTGGTGCTCTTTTCCTTTTACAGGGACTCTATAATGGAGGTGATTTTTGGTTGGTGTTACACAAGATGCCTTTTACTTATTCGAAGGAGGAAAAGATAGGCTTCCTTGAGGATGTCTCCAGTGTCAGGACCCTCTCAACAGAGCCAGTACAATCAGTGAGCCAGGGCTGATGTAGCAGGTGCTGAGCAAGATGTCAGGGCCCCAGGTCATCTCTTTGTGCTGGAGAAATTTTTCCAGCCTGAGATTCTTTGCTGTGAATCTGAAATACCGATTTCCTCTCCTTCAGCTTACACTGATATTGGCTTTTCAATCTGATGCTGAACTTTGCTCATTTTAGGGCTCATCCATTTCACAGAGAGTATTTTCCAAAGCAAATGCCCAGGCCCAATTCCCAGATTCTGATTCAGCATCAGAGATTTGGTGAATCAGTTCATGAACCCTTATGATAATTATTTTATTCTTTCAGTAAGCATGTGCTGTACATATTCTAGGTGCCAGGCTCCCCTACTGGAAATGCAGTTGTGAAAAAAGGAAGAAAAGTTGCTGCTCTTACAGGGTTTACATCTGTTAGAGGGAGAAAGACAATATGTAGAACTACTGAATAAAGTACACAGCATATAGAAGTAGTTAGTGCAATACAGGAAAATAAAATAGAGAAAAGGGCTGGCAGATATATCACATGACCTTTTTCCAATAACTTATTCATTATCCTAAGTCTATTTTTTTTTCTGGTCACATTACCTGGTTCTTACCCCAGTTAATTCCCTTGCTGAACAGTTTAGCTGCATGATTTCTTTTTTTTTTTAAGATGTTTTGTTTTTTTAGTTATAGGTGCACACGATATCTTTATTTTTATGTGGTGCTGAGGTTTGAACCCAGTGCCTCATGCATGCTAGGCAAGTGCTCTACCACTGAACCACAACCCCAGCCCCTAGCTGCATGATTTCTGACCTGGGACAGGATCCTCAATCCAGTTTTGTTAGTTTGGGAAGAAGGACTTGAGCCCCTCACAAGACCTCCCATAGACCACTTCCCTACATGACTTGTTCCAATTTATCATTCAACAGAGAGAAAACTTTCTGGGGAGGGTGGGGAGAGAAAGAAATCAAAATAAAAAGTTTTAAAAGGTAGTAGCAGAGAGGACTGTGGAAACTAAGTTTCTTTCTGAAGTCTGGCTCTGGTCTGATAGATGAGGCTGGGAGCCAGAGGAGTATTTGAATGTTAGATGAGATGGTCTCATGTCACATGAAAAATGTCTTCATCCTCTGGCATCATCTCTTTGTCTAGAAGCAATGAGAAGTACTTGCATCAGTTATGGGTAAAGATTTATACTTGCTTTCATGTTGCCTTAGAAATAGATTAATTGCTTAGCTCTGAGGCTTTCAGTCAGCAAGAATTACATAGAAGGGAATTCGAAGTCCTGATGAAGGCGAGTCAGGGAGTTCCTTGGAATAACCCCACTGCCAATCAATAGAATGGGATTAGGCCATCCAGTGTGAGGGCTGGTGAGGACACCAGCAAATTCCTTTCCTCTGAGTCAGGTACTTCTTGTTAGTTAAAACTAACCCCAGTTTCCTGTGGGGAGCAGGCACTCTGCTGCCTCACTCCTCTTTGGGCCCCTCTGCAACTGAGGTTCTTCCTTATGCTTTACAAAGCAGTTTGATAAACACCTATCTTGTAGGCATGTGTTTCTCTGCCTTGTAACTATGATTTCTCCCTTCATCACAGGGGGCTGGATTACTGGCAGCCAGGTATCTCTTTACCATCTTTTTAGTCAGTGTCATTAAAATTTATTATTTATAGGTGATAAAGTTGTTTTGTTTTAAAATAAATAGTGAGTAGAAGATACTTCAGGTATTCTTGAAACTTACTGGGCTGAAGACTCATTTTGATGATGAAGTGGGTATTCCTAAGTGATCCCTTGACATAGACATAGAGTTGATCTGAATCCACCAAAGAAATCAGCTACCAGCCTTTAGTAGATCAAGGCAAAAATGTAAGAAAGCCAGGCAGCAAACCAACATACCTGTGGCCTCTGTTCTTATCTTCCTGCTTAATTTTCATGGAAAATTTATATATATATATATATATATATATATATATATATATGTAAATAAATTTATACACACACACACACACACACACACACACACACACACATCCCTCAGGGGAAATTGGGAGGGTTAAGTAGAACTTCTGGAATCTTATAATGGAAGAGAGAAAATAGAGGTAAAAAGAAACTCCTTTAGATAACACTTCTCCCACATCCTCACAAGCATTTGGATTCAGTATTCATTAAATACAGAAAGCAACCAAAGTCCAGAGAGTTCTTCCCGGCTGCTTTATTGCCAATAACTTACATCAGTGTTTTTTGTCCACTGGTTTCACAAATTATAATGCTGTCACTTTTTTAATATAAATGTGATGATTTTTGGTAACCTCAGCAGCCCCTCTCCTTTTTCCCCAATATTGACAATGGATTTTCACCAATCCATCCATTTTTACACATCTGGTCCTCATTTGGCTAAAAACATATTGTGAGATGTGGGCTAGGGCAGAGATGGAGGTCAGGACTTTTTCTTGGCTGACCTAAGAGAGAGCCCTGACTGTGCATGCAGGAAAAGGTTGCCAGGCAATTGCTAAAGGGCAGGGAGCATAGGGCAGCTGTCTCTAGGAACATGCCAGCCCTCATGCTATACACCACAGTCATTGATGCTTGTCTGCTTGAGTCTCTAATCCATAAGATAAAAGCCAGTCTGTTGGAAACCTTCCATGAGACTATTGCTAACTGGGCTCTCCTAACCTGCATAGAAGCCAAGAGACTTTCAATGGGCTAGTTCAAGCCCAAATCCAACAATTGTCCAGCATTACTTTACCAACTATCAGGGATGACCTAATGGAACAGTTAATGGAAGCAGACCAGGATGTGAATCTTAGTTTGCTCTCTGTATGATTTTGAACAAGTTCTTAACTAGTCTACTCCTCAGTTATCCCACTTTGAAAATGAGTGTCTACTGGATAGGGCTATTGTTAGTGCACTACCCTCTGCACAACTCCAGGGGGTGCTGTTTGCAAAGACCAAAATGGAAATAGAAACACTAAAAGTTGTATGACACAAAAGTGCTTGTTATTAGAAATATTAGATGTAACTGATACATGTAAAGAATTTAACACGATGTCATAACAGTTTTAAGAAAGGAATTCAATATTAGTCTCTCAAGAAATTGTGATTTGTTATACTTTTTTGAACCTTGATTCTAAGAAGGAAAATGTTTTGAGGAAAGAACACAGTCTGCAAAGGCCTAGAAGTAAGAAAGTGCCTTATGTAGGGAATTAAAAGAATTTCTGCATTCAGGAGCACAGAGGTTAGATCATACAGGGTCTTGAGCAGACTATTGAGGGGTTTTACCACAGGACATGAGGCAAAATATAGCCACAGTGTAAGATCTGTTTCTTAGCAAGTTCAATTTGGCTGAAATGTGAAAAATAGAATGATGAATTTGGCAGTGATTTGAAGGAGTGGTTAATTATATCAGGCTTGGAGACAGACACAGGTTTGAATCTTTCTTCAGTGTTTACTCTCTCTGTTCAGTACTGTTATTTATTACAAATATTTAACCTTTCTGATCCTTATCAGTCTCCAAGACATTTTAAGTTTCCAGTCTACTAAAAGGATAACTACAAATGTTTCTTCTCCATTTTAAATGCTAGCTGTCTGCTCTTTCATTTTTGAATACTTGCCAGGCATTGTATCATTTAGAAATCAGATCTTAATATAGTAGGCAGGAGCTGGTCTCCTTATTTCCTCTCATCCCCTACAATCTCTCTACTAAACCAGGAGAGAGCCTGTTCTAAAAGGAAAACTAGATATGACTCTCTGGTCAGAACCCTCAGGGATTCCTGTCTCTCTCCTCGTCAAAGCCAATACCTTACAGTGGCCTCAGTGACCCCGTGATCCCTTCCCTTTGCATTCCCACTCCTGCATGGCCCTTCCTCCACACTGGTTTCTCTGCACCATTACCATCAGGACCTTTGTACTTTGTCATAATACTCTTCCTGCAATACCCACAAGGTTTGATCATTTGCTTCCTTCAGGACTTTGCTCAAATGTTTTCTTATCAGAGACGCCTTCCTTAACTGTAAAATCATGCTAATTTATGTGTGCATGAATACACACACACACACACACACACACACACACACAAACACACACTGTCCTTCTTAGGTTGATTCTGCCCTTCCCCCATTGTACCACTTTTTACCACCTGACATTTTATTTATGCCTTAGAAGACAAGAGACTTTTGTTTTATTCACTGGTGAATTCTTAGGTATAGAAGAGAGCTTAAGGAGTCATTCTAAAATTCATATTAAGCACATATAAATAACTGTGGAAAAAAATTGATGCATAAGGAACTTGGAACTAGATCTCCTATTTTTCTTGAAGACAAATTGAATGTTACCTTGTTTTAAGCAGGGATCCCACAAACCACCCAATCCCTGCAAGGCTAAACAAACAGACACACGTTGACCATGAACTCTTGCAATGCTTTTGTAAATGTGTTTCTTTCATTTGTTAGCCTTTTACCCTCTCCTGGACTTCTTCAATATGGGAGAAATATGAAAGAAGCCTATCTCCCAATAGAGATGACCTAAAGAGGGCTTGAGGCCATGGTGGGATCTCCAAGGGTCTTCCAGAATGTGCTGGCCACAGGGATACTCCTGGGACCTGGGAGTAGTTTTCAGTGCAAGCCATCAGCAGCAAACATAGGCAAACGTGGGTGGCTCTCAGCCAGCGTGGAGCTGAGAGCCTCTCACCCAGCTCCTCTTTTAATGTTTTCTAGGCCACAGGGCTATGTTCTGACTCAGGACTGCTTTCCTATCTGTGTGCTATGGATGTCATCACTGGCCTCCTTTGAAGCCTTCCAGATCTTCCTGTATTTCAGTATCCATTCTCTACCCCTTTTACCCCAGTCCTGATGCTCCAGGTCCTAGAAGCAGAGGTGATGTGAGGTCAGAACAGAGTTTTGCATGATCTGGTGGTTGAATTTAGGGCTGTGGTCGCTCTGTCCACTACTTTGCTTGCCATTCTCTGTGCTCCTCCATGACTCTGTTGCCATATCTCTAATTACCTACAGCCCTTCATCATATATACTTTGTGGTTACTCTTGCTATGCCAAATAATCTAATTTAGATGGAATCATTGCTCCTGCATATTTTAGTCACTTGAGCCCACTATAGAACCAATGTGTGTTTTGGAATGACCATGGAAAGTATGACATTGACACTGAGAAGGAACATTTTATGGCTGGTAATGCTGATTTCACAGCCTGCCAGGGTCTTACACACAACCAGGCCTGGACCTGGTTATCTCTTCTCTCTGTTGGGGACAGCCTGTAGATTGTAAAGCAGGCTATGTATACAAATATGAAGGGCTATTCTCAAAGTACTAGATGCCCAGTTGCTAATATATCAGGAGACCCTGGTTGCTGAAAATTAGGAGGAAATGTGCTCTCATCAAAACATGCTTTTAAAACCTGTACTTAATGTGTGGAAATATTGCATTACAGTGGAATTTTTTTTTCCTCTTGAGAATAAATACCATTGAACTTTGATTGCAGGCAAACCTAGAGATTTCTCTGTTTCCAAGTCAGTTTAGAGCAGTAGGGTGTGATTTCTTGAAATACAGTGTAAGGTGTACTTCCAAATTTAAGATCATCACCACGCCTTGTTTTGGTAGTTGTTTTTCCGAGTCTGAATTTCAATGCACGGATATTAATAAAGTGATTTTCTCCATGAAAAATGTCCTTGAAGATAATGAACTAACCAAAATTTAAAAGAAAAAATCTGCTTTAGCAACAAGGAGGCAATTGTTTAATGCTTCAAAAGTTTTGTTTATCTTTCTTGTTGCCCATTAGTATGCATAAATGTGTGCTTAATTAGGCCAGGCTTAAAATTGAACTTTTCATTTCCAGGAAGTCAGTTGTGAGTCTTGCTCAGTGCATGGAATTACATGTAGAAAATTCACAAACAGAGAGATCAAATTGTAAATTTCACAAAGGATTGCTTAATCACTGACGGAGTCAGGTTAGTGATGATTCACCAGAAATGTTGTGATGGTCAAACATACACAAATTTTTGTTAAAGGTATTAATCATGCTTTGGATTTGGATCTAATAATGTGATTTTTTTTCTACCCTCCCTGCCCCCATCTTCTTTTTACCAACAGGTCAGAACAGTTGGACGTCTCCTTGTACAACATGCCTCAGTTAAGCCTCTCACCCATGTTTTCAATGGGATTTCATCTGTTAGCTCTGATGTCTTTCTTATTTTCCCACATGGACCATATAACTGCTGAGACTGAAATGGAAGGAGGAGGAAACAATACCACTGAATGTACGGGCTCATATTTTTGCAAGAAAGGGGTGATTTTGCCTATTTGGGAGCCCCAAGACCCTTCCTTCAGAGACAAGATTGCTAGAGCTACTGTGTACTTCGTGGCCATGGTCTACATGTTTCTGGGAGTCTCTATCATTGCCTACCGGTTCATGTCCTCTATTGAAGTCATCGCTTCCCAAGAAAAAGAAATAACCATAAAGAAACCCAATGGAGAGACCACCAAGACAACTGTGAGGATCTGAAATGAGACTGTATCCAACTTGACCTTGATGGCCCTGGGATCTTCTGCTCCTGAGATTCTGCTTTCAGTTATTGAAGTGTGTGTCCATAACTTCACTGCGGGAGACCTGGGGCCCAGCACCATTGTGGGAAGTGCTGCCTTCAACATGTTCATCATCATTGCACTTTGTGTTTATGTGGTCCCTGATGGAGAGACGAGGAAGATTAAGCATCTGCGCATGTTCTTCGTGACGGCAGCCTGGAGCATCTTCGCCTATACCTGGCTGTACATTATTCTGTCTGTCGTCTCTCCTGGTGTTGTGGAGGTCTGGGAAGGTTTGCTTACTTTCTTCTTCTTTCCCATCTGTGTGGTGTTCTCCTGGGTAGCAGATAGGAGGCTGCTGTTTTACAAGTATGTCTACAAGCGGCATCGGGCTGGCAAGCAGAGGGGAATGATCATTGAACACGAGGTGGACAGGCCATCTTCCAAAACGGAAATCGAAATGGATGGGAAAGTAGTCAACTCTCACGTTGACAATTTCTTAGATGGAGCTTTGGTTCTGGAGGTTGATGAGAGGGACCAAGATGATGAAGAGGCTAGGCGAGAAATGGCGAGGATTCTGAAGGAACTGAAGCAGAAACATCCAGAGAAAGAAATAGAGCAGTTAATAGAATTAGCCAACTACCAAGTCCTAAGTCAGCAGCAAAAAAGTCGAGCATTTTACCGCATCCAAGCTACTCGCCTGATGACCGGAGCTGGCAACATTTTAAAGAGGCATGCAGCTGACCAAGAAAGGAAGGCTGTCAGCATGCATGAGGTCAACACGGAAGTGGCCGAAAAGGACCCGGTGAGGAAGGTCTTCTTCGAGCAAGGGACATATCAGTGTCTGGAGAACTGTGGTACTGTGGCCCTGACCATTATCCGCAGAGATGGGGATTTGACCAACACTGTGTTCATTAACTTCAGAACAGAGGATGGCATGGATAATGCTGGGTCTGATTATGAATTCACTGAAGGAACTGTGGTCTTCAAACCTGGCGAGACCCAGAAGGAAATCAGAGTTGGCATCATCGATGATGACATCTTTGAGGAGGATGAAAATTTCCTTGTGTACCTCAGCAATGTCAAAGTATCCTCTGAAGCTTCAGAAGATGGCATCCTGGAAGCCAATCATGTCTCCACTCTTGCTTGTCTCGGATCACCCTCCACGGCCACTGTAACCATTTTTGATGATGACCACGCAGGCATCTTTACTTTTGAGGAACCTGTGACTCATGTGAGTGAGAGCATTGGCATCATGGAGGTGAAGGTATTGAGAACATCTGGAGCTTGAGGAAATGTTATCATTCCCTATAAAACCATCGAAGGGACTGCCAGAGGTGGAGGGGAGGACTTTGAGGACACTTGTGGAGAGCTGGAATTCCAGAACGATGAAATTGTGTAAGTTCTTTTTATATGTTTATGTGTATGGTTGAGTGAGTGCATAACTGCAAGAGTGTGTGCATATTTTTAAACCAAATGGCATAAAAGGAACGGAATAGTTATTATGGAAGACACCTTTCAAAGTATCAGTTCTTGTTTGGGTGACACCTATCAATTGGTACTAGACACAGATCTTAATTTGACATTGAGATCTTTTTTTTCTTTTGTCTTTTTTACATATTCAAGTACACTGTAGGCCATGATAAAATGAAGCCTGTGACGTAAGTTAGCAGATCATTTAAGATGGGTTGAAAATTCTGTATTCTATTTTGGATCACACAGTATATATACAGAAAAGGAATATTTAACACATCACAAAAGGTTCCTATCTTCATTGCTGAGTACAAATTGGGAAAGCCCAAAAAAGAAACACCTCTAAAAAGAATTTCGTGGCTACTAGGACTGAGTGGAAATATTTCTGTGGTTTTCATCTGACATTGTGGTTTTATGACAATATAATGTTTCTGCTTGTATGCTAGTGTTTAATTATGACTTAATGACCAACCCTGCTTCTTCAGTGTTATGCTATCAGGAGAAGAGGATATATCTATTATTTATTTCCAGTATGGTTTTACTTTGTATGATTACATAAACCCTTTTACCCTGCTCATATAGTGATGAGGAGAGAAATACGACTCTGTCCAAGCATCCTAGTTGATGGGGAACAGGTCAGAGAAAGAAGTAGGGAGCAATTTACTCTCCCTATTGGCACTTTACAGTTGTAATACTGAGTGTTATGAAGTGATTCTTCCACTGAGAGCTGCCATTGAGAGAGACATTCCTCCTTCCTTGCCTTAGAGAGGGCTTTGCACTTAATTCACTAGAAGAAGCCAGGGAATTTGACTCAAGGACCAGTGTCCAAGAATGAGGGAGGGAACGAGGTAAAGAGAAAAGGAATAAGATAAATGAAGGAAGGAGGGATGAAGAAGAACTAGAAACTGTGTTATCACTGTATTATCTACAGTGTAACAAAGGATATTATGGTGAATGATTGTTTTTGAAGCATTTACAACTTAGGAATTTCAAGAAAGAGAAATATATATATTAACTATAATTAGTTTTTAAAAATGGTTCTAGTGGTATATAATATGTTCGAATGGCAAGATACATGCTCTCCAAGTATGAAATTTCTCCTCTTGAATATGTAGGGGAAAAAAAAGATGGGGGGATGATCAGAGGGAACAGGTTTTCTTGAAAAAGCTTTCCAGGGTCCTTACATCTCTTTGCCATTATGTTAAATGGATGTGAAGTTACTTAGTACAGTATCACAATGAAGTTCAGCAAAGCAGAGATTATAATATCCATCTTCTGATGTGTGTAGGTGGGCAACAGTGTTTGATGAATATCTACTTTATGTTGGTTCTTATGTTGATAATGTTCCACTTACTGTGATGGGTTTCACTGGGACACTTATGTTCCTGAAAGACAGGATATAGTAGCAAATTAGTGACCTGAATATGCAAGAAAAAAAGGTTATTGAATGTCATTTTTCCCAGGTTAGTGCACTTAACCCTTATTCCTTTGCTAGGAATTATTTTGCATTATATTTTCTGATCATTTCAATTATTGAGCCTTCCCGTAGTAGAGAGCACTTGGAATCTATGTGAAAGTGTAATGTACTCACAAGAGTAGCCCTTAAATATAACTAAAGTGGTGCTTTGTTTTCCTCATTTGTTTGACTTAGGATGTTTTCTCATGAAAATTTTATGTTGCTTTCTCACAAGAATAATGGCTCTCTACTTATTTAGTTGAGAGTCAAGCTTTCCCTATCTACTTTGCTATCCAAGATTTGTATCAAACCATAAATAAATAATCTTATTTTAGGTGGCATATGTAGAAGAAGAAGGTTTTATAAAAAGATTGACAGTGATTCAATGGAATAATTTATTTTGCCAACTCCCATTAAAAACACTCACCCTATTGAATTAAATTGATTAAAGAAGGAATATTGCCAAACTCCATCTTTTTTTTAAGAGAATCTTTTTTTTATTGGTTGTTCAAAACCTTACAAAGCTCTTGACATATCATATTTCAAACATTAGTTTCAAGTGAGTTATGAACTCCCATTTTTACTCCAAATACAGATTGCAGAATCACATCGGTTACACATTCACCTTTTTACATAATGCCATACTAGTAACTGTTGTATTCTGCTACCTTTCCTATCCTCTACTATCCCCCTCCCCCACCCCATCTTCTCTTTCTATCCCATCTACTGTAATTCATTTCTCTCCTTGTTTTTTCTTCCAATTCCCCTCACAACCTCTTTTATGTAGTTTTTTATAACAATGAGGGTCTTTTCCATTTCCATGCAATTCCCCTTTTCTCTCTCTTTCCCTCCCATCTCGTGTGTCTGTTTAATATCAATCTTTTCTTCCTGCTCTTCCTCCCTGCTCTATTCTTAGTTGCTCTCATTATATCAAAGAAGACATTTGGTATTTGTTTTTTAGGGATTGGCTGCCAAACTCTCGTTTTTTTTAATGGATTATTTTTCCTTTGGTGATCATGTCCAATGCCAGGTCCGTATAGTCAGATTCAAGCACAAAGGAGTTTTTCATTCTGCAATGAAGTTGCCTCTGTAGACTCAACCCCCAACTTATCTTCAAGAAAGATTTGATATCTCCTCCATAGCACAGTTCATCTTAGAGGTAGTTTTCTTCAAAATCTATCATACATAGATAAGGGCTCTTGACACAGCTGAGCTTTATTAAATACAATGAAAAATCTTCTTGTTTGATTATTTAATGCTGTACATTAAAGTCAGGATTGGTGATTCTTTTCAGGGTGCTATAAAGAGATTTGTACAAAAGCGTTGGATTTAAAGGTTATCTAATTTTAAGAGTCTATAAATCAAGGTAGACACAGTCCAATCTGATCAGGGATCGAGACTAAGTGGCAGCCCAGCTTTATTGATTCTTTGACTACAAAAACAAAAGAAATTCTCATTTTTTTAAAAAAAATTCTTTTCAACATGTATTCATTTTTCTAACAAAAAATTAAATCCAAAATAACATTTTAAGTTACATGGAACCACAATCTTTGTAAATGTAGGACAAAACTAAAATATTAACTGTTAGTCTAAGTTAGATTACGTTGGTGTCCCAGCATCTAATAACTTTTGTCAAAAGTGCATCAACATTTTAGTTTGTAGGTAAAAGTGTTAAGGATTCCTAACCATTTATCTTTTTTTTAGGGTAGAATAGATCATTTAATTTTATAAGGATGTCTGTATCTACTTATTCATATTCTTACATAAATTCTTTGAATTACTTCAAATTGACCTTTTTAAGATGAAAATGTGTATTTCAGAAAAAAAGCACTGATAAAACAGATTCTCAGTAAAATAAAATTTTAAAATTATAATGCAAAACCCCACTTAATAGATAAAAATTAACAACTATCATATGCTTTTGTGAAAGCACAATCAATGAAAAATCCTAAATCCATGACAACTAATTTTAACTTCTCAACATCATTCAATTAGGGAATTCAACAAGGAATTCTGTATAATGTTAACAGCTAATAAAAAACAAATCAAGAATATGTTAATTTGATTTGTGGTTTGGTAGGTGATATCTACAAATTTGAAATGCTACTAATGATTGTTCTTTAATGATACTATTTCAGTAGTACTAATTATTACAAAATATTGCTTGGTCTTCCAAAGTCTAATATTAACTGTTCTGGAAAATGTTAAGGTTAATTCATTAATGTAGCTACAACTCAAATTTAATTGCTTAGTTATAGCTCAATAATGATATCATTTCAGAAGATAATTGAAAAAAATGAGGATTTACTGTGATATATTTAAAACAGAGTTGAGAAAACTATGTAAGTTGGAAAATTTACATATTGCTTAGCAAATCAGTTTACTACAGGCTTTCTAGTCATAGAAAAATGTATTAAACAATGTGTCAGCCCAGTATTAATTTTAACAACTGTTACATTTTCAGGTGTGGTTGTAACTTCATTAACTCTAAGAGATGTAATATGCAAGGCATCTATCTCAACAAATACAGCTTTCTTACATTGAATATTTATATACTGTTTTTGAACAAAGGATTAAAAAATAAATAAAATTTTAGTGTAAGTCCTATCAAATTATTATTATATTATTATCATTATTATTATTACATTCCATAGGAAACAAATACTGGTTTTGGCAGTTTATATACCGGTGTTCATGTCTTGCCGTACAGCATTCTATGGAATAAATACTTAGCTATGTGATATGGCATGTAGCTTTATAATATGGTACAATAAGACCACCAGATACATAAAAAAATAAAGTAAAACTTGAAGTGATTAGAACAGAAAAACAATTGTGCATTGGGAAAAATCAGGAATAATGAAAAATTAGTACGTAGTGCCTTGAATCTGGCATATTAATATGAAATAATGAAATAATAAAAATAATGAAAAATTAGTACGTAGTGCCTTGAATCTGGCATATTCAGGATTTATTTTAAATTAGAAGAATTTCATTTAGACTATTACATTTAGACTTTTAAATTAAAGGCATATGATATTTTATACTGGCATAGAACTTTCCTAGGTAATGTGCTAATGTAGAAAATTTGGTTGCAATAATTTTAGCATTTCAATGGATTTCTGCTTTAGTGGATTATCTTTTCAGACCAGAATATTTATCTCTTTTGAGCCAAACCACATGTAGTATCATCTGAAAACCTAAATTATAACTGCAAGATGTTTTTGTAAATGCATATGTTTTCTGAATGCATTAGTCATCTTCCAAACAAAAGGAATCTATGTTTACCTGAGAGTGGAAAAATTAAATTGAAAATATTGGTGGACATGTGAACAGAACATCATAATTGTTTAGGAAGACAGACTCTCCCACAATAAAAGCTACTGTATTTTTATAAGACTGGGATTAGCTCAGCCTGCAGAAAGAAGTGGCTACTAAGCTTCTTAATAATGCCAAGGTCCCCCTCACAGTGCATCTCTTATCACCTCAACAGAATATCCCCTGGGCCTCCCAAAGAATACAGTCATCCTGTGAGTTCACTGTTCTTCCATTTTAAAGAGACCTTAGCATGACTACTTCTCTGTGTCTGCTTGAACCCTTCTTCTACTGTCTGTTTTGACATTTCTACTTCATTTCATGAGGACCATCACTTCTTCCAAGCTTCTGGATATCTACCCCAGCAACATAAAATAAATCATACCCTGGGGCTGTCACATACCAATAGTGTCACATACCAATGATCCTAGTTACTCAGGATGCTAAGGCAAGTTTGAGGCCAGCCTCCTCAACTAACTGAGACACTATCTCAATAATTAAAAAAAAGATAAAAATAAAAAAGGATGTAGCTCAGTAGTAAAGTGTCCCTGAATGTTGAAGAAAGAGAGAGAGTGCACCCTTTCCAGGGATTAAATGCTGTTTTATGAGAGAATGCCCCCATAATGACAGTTCTTTATTATCCAGCTTTATATTCTGACCCATCAACCCAGAACTCTCAGGAGCCACTCTTGAACATACCCTCCACTGATACAGATGATCGAGGTCCTTTAACAGTCCCAATAATTCCCCAGTTGGGTCTTGCTGAGATAGATCCCTGGTAATTGCTCCAGCAACCAGGAGAAAAGTTGGGAAAAGTCCTGAGAAAAACAGCATAGTTTTATAAAACATTTATTTTATTTGAGGCTTCTCCATATCTTTGAGTAAAGGGATTGAGGGATCCTATCTTCCAATAAAGGGGAAGACCCAGAAGTTTCAACAAAATCTGTCAGTTCAAGGTTCTCATCATAAACCCTGGGGTATACTCTTCCTCTCAGGCCCTGACTTTGATTCAGTTTTTTAAAAGCTATACACTATAGAATGCATTCAAACACTATCAGAACTAATTATCATACTTACTGTCAGAAGATCAGCCAGCCGGCAGCTCAGTCTACATAGCTCCATGTGCAAAATTAACTTCTTCATTTGTTACACAGCCGTTGAGGTCTCCTGTTTCAGAGCTGGGTGGCTAACACCCCTACCCTTACAATTACCCAAGCTCAAGGCTCACATTTTTCTTCTGACTCCTCTTTCTCAATCACTAAACTCTCAGTGTTGCACTTCTATTTGTAATTCCTCACAGCCTCTTTGGCAATTTCTCATTGTCATTGTCACTTCTGTCACTCCAAGTTATGTTCTCTGTTATTGATTATAATCTCCTTAACTGGTCTTGCTACCCTCTATGCAAGTGTCATATCCATCTTGCGTGTGACTGTCAGATTAGTCTTTCTACCACCTATGTCATAAGATGAGATCTTTCAAAACCCGCCAAGTATAATAAGTCAAGACTCACCCTTTAGAAAGTGACTTGATTCCCTTTATGACCTGATTCTAGCCTAGTTTTATGTTAAAAATTTTCTTATTTACAATGTCTTCTCTTCGTATATCTCTCTTTCTAAATTGTGTGATCTGACACCCCATGTTCCCTTCATCTTTTCCTGCTACTATTTCTCTACTTGCTCTGCTAGTTCTCATGTGCAAAATCCACTCCCCTCATCCTCCAGGACACAGCCACTGAGGGTTACCACTGTGTGGTTAAATGGCCAAACTCTAGAGCTGAACTGCAAACTATTTACTGGCAAGTTATTTAACTTCTCTATGCAGTGGTTTTTCTTAATGATCAAATAGGAGGAGGGAAGGGGAGAGAATGATAGAAGCTATCTCACAGAGTTTTGCAAGAATCAATTTAGGCTTATGACAACACAAGCTTGGAATATGGTTAGCAATTAATGGAGATTGGCTATTCCTACTAACTATCCCTTTCTTCTTATAGTTTTCCCTGATGCTTCTAGGAGGAAATAGCCTCTTCCTTCTCTTATATTGTATAATAAAATCCTTTCTATCCCTTTCTATCACTTCCTGCCATAGAATATTTATGTTGACAGACAGCCTATTTCTCCATAGTGTGTGTGTATATATATTTCAGTTCATCATTGTATATCCCAACTCCATAATTTAATGTATTCACCACTACATTGAGTGAATGGATTTTGGGTTGTCAGATTAAATTTAACCAGGGTAAGATCGATCTCTCTCTCTTATGCTAAGACATTGTGATGGCATCAGGAATGTCTCAGATCCATTGTAGTCTGATGGGACCACCACTGTGCCCACGATCTAGTCCACTGTTAACTGAAACATTGTTATGGGCACAGGATTATATATAAACTCAATCATCAGAGAGGGCTCATGGAAGGCTTACTAGTCTCATGTTTAGTGATACTTAATACGCCTGTGGAAGCAGGTAACAAAGGGTGCTATGCAATATCATATCAGTCTTTGTGTCTTGAACTCTTACACTCAATTCATTCCAATAGAGATGGATCTAGAAAATGGGAATCTTGTCCAAATGGGGCAAGGAGATCACCCACACTGGAGGTTCAGGAAGGGCAATGCAGGATCCCTCCCCCATGGCTGCTGTGCACGGGGGACACTGAGCTTCAGAGTTGTAAAATAAGTACCTTTTGCATTTGCCTAATCAGAGTTTTATAAATGGCAAAGAGATTTCACATGCATGATCTCATCTGAGTTGGGTGGAAGCTGCTGTTTGCGCTTCTATCATTGGGACCAAAATACCTCATTGACTTCACTTTGCAGCAGGCAGAAGGGTGTGAGGAGCAAGCTGCACAGGTGGCTGGGATGGTGGGGAGCAGACCCTAAAAGTTCCTCTATTCTGAGGGGGGAAGGGCAGCTACCTCTGGAGAGTGAGCAGGAAGATGAGTGAAGCCCTGAGACAGTTGGATGGAAAGTCAAACTTGCTCTGCTCCTTTGGTGTGTCTCCTTAAGCCATATACAACTCCGATGGGAGGGGAGGGGAAGGCCCTGTGGATTTTGAGGCTCCTTTGGGGAAAATGCTGATTCTGCCTCCATGAGCAGTTCTGATGCTTAACAATTTACAGTATTTTATTTTCTGCAGCCAGACCTGTTTTTGCCTGCGGTTATCATTCTACTTTGATTTCCTCTTCAAGATAAAATCCTTTAGGAAACAGAAGCTGAATTATTATGTTCTCTCAAACCCCTTTTCTGGGTAGACATTCATATCTACTTCATTGAAGCATTTGTGATACGACTAGGAGCTAGAGAGGAAGGCCAAGGTCAAAAAGGAAGACTAGAATCTGAGGCCTTTGAAGGCTGAGATCTTATGTGCCCACCTTGGAATTTCTAGCACAGTCTGGTACCAGCACATTTGTGTTTAATGACTCTGTGTTACATAGAAAATGAATGAAAGTCAACCGGGGGTAAGAAAATAGAGTTATATACCTAAGCTCATAATGCTTTTCTTTCCACAAGTTACCACTTTCTGGGCATTGTTTCTTGCATCACCTCTCATCTGGAGTCTCCGAATGCAATCCACATAATGGAGGAGAACAGCAGCCACAGTGTAATACAGTCCCACCTCTGAACACCCAGGCCAAGAGGAGGAACCTACACATTTGCACCATTGCACAGGCACTTCGGACTTTAAGAGAGGAACATCGATCTCAGGCTTGCCTCATGCATTCCTGGTATAGAGGACAGGCTACTGTCAAGAGGGACCTTCAATTCCTCACCAAGGAGAGGTCAGGAGACCAGTTTGTAACCTACCCAACCTACAGATTAGGTCACAGCTCTCCCAATCTAGTCATTTCACCTGTAGTAATACAGGAGCTTTGGGAGGACACCTCATATCCCAACCATAATGATTACCCTGAGTGATGTCACTGTGTGTCTTTTGTGTCCTGAAATTTCAGGACTCAAGGCTCTTAGGATCATGTGACCTCAAGAGGAAACTGTTGGTGAATCCACTGTGCATGGTTTGTGAAGCTGCCTTATTCCACAGGGTCACTTTTGGTTCCAATGTCAAGTTTAATTATGATTTCTCACACATAATTGCTGCTGCTATTTATCTGGAACATTGCTGGTTCCTTCTCCAGATTACCTGTTGCCTCTGAGGACAATCAGATTTATTAGATTAGGAACAATGATCACCAAAGACCATTTACCACAGGCAAAATGTGAGGCAGCAGCAGGATTTAAAGAGATTTAACAGGCTCTTTTTCATTTCCATTCTGTATTTTATCGAGTATTTCAGTGGGAATTTATGTGGTGTGGATGTGGGATGGGATGGGGGAGGGCATTATGAGGAGTGGTGACGGATGGAAGGAAATAACTGACTGGCTTTGCTTAAGATTCATATGCTTCAGAGAACTCCACCCTAGAGAAGATAATAGCCATCTGTTCTTCAAGTCCACTGGGGAACGAGCGAGGGGATGTCGGTTAATAACATGGCAGAGGAGATCAAGGAACACAATGAATTTCACAACTGACAAGTTCCTAGGACACTGGAACCATTGACCAAGTGCTCTGTGAGTCGGGTGACATGCCCTTCTCTGGAGGCCATCAGACACATCTGTCTGAGGGAATATAAATGTGGTGCTACTCGGAGGGAGAAGAATGGACAAATTGATGGTTGGATTCCTGCATTCCAGTCTGGTAATATTTATTTTAAACCTCATTCCTGTCTGGAGGAGGGGGTTGAGAAGATATCCCACCCTGATTTTGAAGCAGTCTTTCTCTTTTCACTTAATTCTCATGGGAAGGAAAGAAGACAGGAAAAGCTTCTCGGGGAAGAAAGTGTCATTTCTTTACAGAAAAGGACATGTGGCTCATACTTCAGTTATTCATATAAACTCCGTGGATTTAAACATGTAAACATTTACATTGGAAAGGAACAGCAGCCATGGTTTTTATCCCCCTCTCATAAAATGTGTGTGACGTGGGGAGTTTTGATTTTTCTCTTGACACATTTTAATGGTAACCTAAGAAAATGGGTTGAAGGACTGGAAGGACTTGAAAGGATCTTGATCATCATCTGGTGGATGAAGATGAGTCACTAAGAGGAGGAATGAGCTGAGGATCACCAGAGTCGGGCAGGAGAGGAGGAAACAGTATTGAAGCAGAACAGGAAGACTTGTGAAGTCTTGAACTCCTACGAAGAGAGGGCAAAATGCTGCCCTTAAGTTATAAAACAGAGAATGGTTCCAGTGATGGGCAGCGGCCTGCCAAAACTGGGAACCCAGGTTTCCCATTCAGGATGGAAGAGAAATGGAGAAGGAGAAATAGAAGCAATTAAATTATGTACCTCTTAAACTCGATAAGCATCACCTCAGCCCATACATGCCCAGGTAGCTCTGTTTCTTTGGAAATGCTCATGTTTACAAACTTGTAGGTATTTAAATAGTTCAGTTGCATTATCTACACATTGACTCCAAAACTGGAGATTAAAGGAACTGTGCTGGATTTATTGGGTAGAGCACACTGGCCTCCAAAGGAGAAACTTTTCAAAGGATTCTCTGTACTCTTTCACCTTCTCTCTCTCTCCCTTTCTCTTCTTCCCTTTCTTTATGTCTCTCTCTCTCTCTCCCCCTCCATCCCTCTCTCTCTTTCTCCCTCCCTCCCTCCCTCCCTCCCTTCCTTCCTCCCTCCCTTCCTTCCTTCCTTCCTTCCCTTCTTTCTTTCTGCCAAAAGTCTACAACTAAACCTATTAAGTGCCTTGAAAGACATAATTCTACTCTAATAACTAGTTTCTGCCATGGGACTGGTGGCCACATGTCCAACACCAATCTGTTCCTGTAAATAATTAAAACAAAATTACTTCAACCTAAAGAACTTCTTGTTTTCCAGGTATATTTAAAGGGCTTTCACCTTGATGTTGACTGTTTTTCTGATTTGTCTAATGATAATAACTATCCCTCTGCCCAAGGAAGAACACGGACCCATTTCTGGGTGCCAGGAGTCACACAGGCAGTCTGCACTCACAGGCAAATGCTCTACCGCTCTTTTGGTGACAGGATGGCTGAAGGATGCAGAGATCTAGCCTCCAGGCCAGGCTCAATCGTCAACCCCCTGGATGACTCAGATCTACAGTTTACCCGAGTCAGCACCTTTTTGCCTACTCATTAACAAACATCTCAAAGCATTTTGAATAAAATCCTAGCTAATGATCAAATGTCTTCTATCAGAGAACTCTTCAGGGACCATTCGAGTGTTGGTTTCTAAGACTTCAGGTGATTTCATACTCAGATGGCAAAGCAAAACCTGAGGTTGTGTAGGATAAGGGTCAGGGCACAGGCTTTGGAATCAGATCTTCCTTTTGTCACTTACCTGCTGTCCCTCTGTATCCCTCCCTAGCTGTGTCATACAACTTCTCAGTGCATTTCCTCAAATGTAAATTGTAATAGTGATTCCTTCTTAGTCCAAGTACTAGCAGCTGAAGAGAAAGAAGGTGTGGCATGGACTCCCAGTCTGGCAGAGGTGATGGGGAGAAGAAGCTGTGCTACAGGTGTCACATAGACCCATGCTATGCCATCTTCCTGTAGCCTGTGACTCTATCACCATTGGCCTAGTGCATTACCAGACTCTTCATGGGTCTCCATACACCATGTTTTCTTACCCCAATCCACCTGCACGCTGCTGTCAGATGTTGCTTGTGGCTTTGACCCAGAATGCCATGATCACAAACCTTTCCCTGTCTTCTTGTCCCTCTTCCCTATTCAGAGTCAGCTCCAGAGTGTCTCTGCCCTGGCCCTGCTCCAGGATCCTTCCTGCTTTCTGCACATGCTCTGTGAATCTCTGCTTCCATGTTCCTCTAACTCTTGCAAAATGCTTCCTTCTCCCTTTTGCCAATCCAAAAATCCACTCTAGATCTCAAGGCTCTGGGCAAATCATGTGTTGTTCCAAGAATTTGCCCACCAGTCACTACATGCCATGCCTATATCTTGTATCTCTTAATCACTTCTCCACCTGAAGTTACCTATACAGTTTAGCCTGTAGCTAGTCTCTAATTGTATCACATAATAACAGTAATAATTGCAACTACTACCATCATTTATTCATCTCCTATTATGTTCTAGACAGATATGTTTTTATTTTAGTGCTCATATTAAATTTGCAAGGTAGGAATATTATCCTCATTGAAGTTAGTGTCTCAAATAATATTGTTAGTAAATATTATTTGAGGCAGGATTCAGTTCCCATGTGCCTGAGTGGGCTATGTTGTCTTTTCCCTGTTGGTAAACAAGGTAAACTTCCAGAGATTTAGTATAGGATGTGCATTCAGTAGATACTCAGTAGATCCTGGATGACTGGCTTAACAGCAAGGAGGACACAGCTTCCTTCGAATATGCCCTCCCTCAAGTCTCAACTTGGCAAGAGTGATAAGGAGGGGAGTGAATCTTTCCCCCTCCTCTCACCTCCGCATTTCTTCTGTACAATAGAAAAACGCGTGCAGAACAACGCGGTCAAGGCTGATTTAGGTATCAAAGAGGAAACATGTTCTCCGACTCATTTTTTTCCTTTCAAAGAGCAAGCACCTGTACTTGTCCCCTCCCTGGTTGACATTCCCAGCAACCAGGTAGGCTGGCATGACCAGCTCAGTTGAGCATTGCCCAGGCAGTCTGGGCTTGCTAGAGGTGCCAGTAACATAGTAGGGCTACAAGAAAGGTGTCCCAAGACCTACATCTGACCAAAAAGAGAACATGCCAGAGCACGCCAGAGTTTCCCCTCCTCAGTAGACTTTACCCCTGTGTCCTGAGTCAGTTCCCTCCCTTCCCTCCAGCCACCTACTAGGTGTCACAAGAGACACTTCACGCACACTATCTCTTTCTGAAATCCTCACCATAGTCAGTCCATTTCTACTGACCACTGTGCCACACTGTGTGCTTGGACCTCACACTAGGCGGCTTGGGTTCTCATTCAAGCTCAGTACACCACTCAGCTTGGAAATGCTCAGTTATTCCTCTTCAAAATACATATATGCTAACCACCCAGTGAACCTGCTTCTCAGGTTACTTTTGGGAAAATGTGTGCAATTATATACAATAAATAGAACACCCGATGGGATGAGAGATAATGATTGTTTATTTTCTATTTATGTATCTGCACACTTATATCTCGCCTCTTTAACTACCCTAAGATGTTTGAGGCGGTGGCCACAATGTATGCATTTCCCATAACCTTCCCTGACTGTACAGCTTGAAGAATCCAGAAGGTGCTCAAGAAATACTGAGGGTGTAACATGTTCAGAATCCAGTGGGTGGGCCCAGCAGGTTGGGAGGCTGAGGCAGGAGGATCAGGAGTTCAAGGCCAGCCTTAATAATTTAGCAAGGCCAAAAGTAACTCAGAAAGACCCTGTCTCTAAATATATATATGGGTTGGGGATGTGGCTCCATTGTAAAGTGCCCCTGTGTTCAATCCCTGGTACCAAAAAAGACCAAAAAAAATTAGTGGGATGCTAAGGTTTCACACCTCTAAGCTCAATGCTTAGTGGGGCCCAAGACAGAGAGTTGAGTCCTTGTTTGTTGTTTCATTGTAAAGGACTCTATGGACAATCATGTTTTTCTGCAGTTTTCTAGCTCCCCTTCTCCAAAAAAAAAAAAAAACAAAAAACAAAAAGAACTCCCCCAAACCAGTTTTCCAACAAAAGCCAAGGTGAACAGGTTGCCAGTAGTTTAGGATGTTGGATGGTTTCTTGCTCTAAACTAATAGAAATTTTCATTTTATAAAATTTTCAAAAATTTCCCAAATATTTTCATAATAGTTTATAAAATAATACCAGTTAAGATGTCCAAGGAATATTGGTAAGGAAGCTGCATAAAACCAAAAACTATGATCTTTTTGGTTTTAAATTCCAATGTGAATTGGCCTGAAAGAGAAATTGAAAGCAGAGGTTAGTTAGGTTCTGAGATGACAGTACTCATTCTTCAAAACACTTACAGTACTTTTTTGACTCTGCTTTGTTTGCTCTTTCCCAAAACTATGTGAGTTAGTTAAGACATGGATTATCTCCATTTTAGAGATGAATATCCTGTAGTCTAGATTGGGAAGCAGCTGCCAAACCCTGGTAGAACCTCTGCCTTTAGCTGCAGCCCAGGTCCTCAGGCAGGTGGAAGAGAAGGGCAGGTCAGACTGGGGTGGAGGCAGGCCAGGAAGGGAGATGGTAGGCCCTGCAGTTGGGCGTGCTGCCTGTGGGGCAGGACTCTTCCTCCATCTGCTCCCTGCTCAGGACCTCTTTGTCCCAGCTGGCTGGCTGGCTTTGAGCTCAGCACTTAGAAGGTCCCCTCTTGTTTCCAAGTTGGCCATTTATTGGCGGGAGTTAGGTGCCAGAGTTTGCTGCTGGTGACTGCTCTTTCTCAGCACTCTCCTGTGGTGTCATATTTTCTCAATTTGTTCTTAAATTCATTTTACTGACCTTCCCAGAACTCTCTAATCCCTTCTCAGGTCAACAAAAGGGGGTTTACCGAGAACTCTGACACTGCATTAGATATCACCAAATTTCACCAAACCTGGGGACCCCACTCTGTAACCACATGAGCTTCGTAGGCTGCTTCAGTGCATCTCTCCCACTCACCTCCTGGTAACAGCTGAGGTAACAAAGACTTAGGTGCATTGAGAGATTACTGCCTATGAGCTTGTAGAGAACCCTCATTTCCAGCTTTGCACATCCTGTTTCCCGGTGCATACCTAATATCCCTTCCATGGCACCCTCTTTTAGAAGATGCATTCTGTATCTTGCTTAGGAAATTCCAATGCCTTTGTCCATGTTTCTTCCTCTGCTTGAAATGTCCTTCCCTACAGAAAATTCCTGTCTTAAAAATTAGTCTGTCATTACAGCTTCTCTGAAGCCTCCACCCAAGTGAGTCAGATGAACTTCTCTTTTTTAGTATGTGTGTGTGTGTGTGTGTGTGTGTATACATTGTGTGTGTGTGTGTGTGTGTGTGTGTGTGTGTGTGTGTGTGTGTGGTTGGGCAGATTGGAGAGCCTTGATCTGTTTTCCTTATCAGATTGAAGGCAGATTTGCATCTTTTGTTTTTTTTCTTTAAAGTTCACTACTATCAAGGTCAAGGTTGTGCTTAATGTTGAGACTTCCATATGTGATACTATATGACCAGCCGTCTGGGGAGAGCATGGAAGCTGCACATCAGAAAATTCAGGACACCTTTCCCTGAAGGGAGTAAAGGCACCATGGCCAAAGACTGCTCCACAATCCTCCTAACGGTACCCTATCAGCTACTAATCTTAGTAGCTAATACACAACAACTACAAATATCACATAGCATGTCACTCTAGTGTGATTTCTCTCAACTAATGAATTTCATGTAATAATGCTTATTTATTATAATATAAATATATTATATTGTTCAACAACAATAATAAATATTTATTAGGCTCATGCTAAGACATTTATGGGTATTATTCATTGAATACTTATAACTGCCTTGCAAGGTGAAAATTATCATTCATTCATTCATTAGATGAAGAAATTGAGGCTCAGCAAATGTAAGCCACCTATAAAAGAGAAGTAGCTGAACAACAAAGAGCCACCTGATAACTATATCTAGATTCCAGGGCTCAGAGTGAGCAGATCAGGGTTAACAGCTCTCATTACCATCTGCTGCCCGAGTAAGGCTGATTTTGCTTTCATTGCAATGTTCTTCTGGGCACAGCATGCTCATAGAATTTTACTTAATTAATATTATTCCCAAATGAAGATGAAATTGATATAAAAGTAGCATATGTTTGCTGTAAAACATTCGAATGATACGAAAAATATAGAGAAGACTGATATACAATGATTTCTACACCTTGAGATAATTACTGCTAATAATGTGGTGAGCCTAATTGGGTGCTTTTCTGTGAGTATTATGCACACATATATCACATTTTCCTTAAGTGGAATAACAGTACATGTGTTTTGTACTCTTTTTTTTGTCTTAGTTTATGGTAGCCATATTTCCACTGTTAAGGTATACAAACCCATATCATTTTTAATGAGTGGAAGTATTTCAATAAATGGATATATAGTAGCCCTCCCTTTATCCACATGGGATGTATTCTAAGACCTTCATTGGATTCCTGACACGGAATAACAATAAACCCTATAACTAAGTGCTTTTTAATATTAATTATGTGTTTATTACACACTGTGGCCATAACATTTACAGTTTAATTACAACAAAAGAACTAGCACAGATTTTTTTCCTCCATATCTCA
Source organism: Urocitellus parryii (assembly GCF_045843805.1). Lineage (NCBI taxonomy): Eukaryota > Metazoa > Chordata > Mammalia > Rodentia > Sciuridae > Urocitellus > Urocitellus parryii. The sequence goes on from NW_027553327.1 coordinate 1,908,283, forward strand.
TGGATTGAACATTTTTTCTTACCATAGATATTAAAAATCTCAGCATACAATGTTTTTCTTTCCTATTAAGAACTTTCACATTTCACCAAAAGGAAGCACTTTACTGCCTCTTTTTGGCATATTCAAATTGCCAGAATCACCACTCTTGCACTTTGGGGTCATTATTAAGTAAAACAAGAGCTACTGGAACACAAACACTGTGATAACTTCACAGTGGATTTGATAATTGAGATGCCACTAAATGATTAATGGTGGAGGGAAGGTAGCATATATAATGTGGATACGCTGGACAAAGGACGATTCATATCCTGGGTAGAATGGAGAGGGGAGGTATGAGAATTTACCACACTTCTCAAATAGTGCACAATTTAAACTTTTAAAACTGTTTCTTTCTAGAATTTTCCATCTAACATTTTCAGACCATGGTTGGCTGTGGGCAACAGAGACAGAAGAAAATGAAACTACAGACAATGGGGGATTACTGAAATAAAGAGGTATATATGTTGTTTCCCATGGGTTACTATGATGAGCAATACTAAGATAAAAAAGTTATAGAAATTTATCTTTTCCAGTTTGGTCAGGTTAAAAGGTAACCATGAGAGTCTCTGTTTCAATTTGCATTTCTTTGATCATTTAAAAGGTTGAACATTCGTTCATAAGTTCACTGACCTTATGTAATATTTATTTCATGAATTTTTATTCCTTTATTTATTTTCTGAGTTGGGTGTCTCTGGTTTTCTTCTTGGTTTCTAGGAGTAAATTGAAAAAGATGAGAAGCTCTGTCCTGTCATATATGTTGAAAATGGGGATAGAAGTAATCTCAGAGATCATTTAGCTCTCCCACTTTAAAGGTTATTAGACTGTCTAGGGAAAGGAGGTAACTTGTCATTGTGTCATAGTTATAGCCCCGATTTTTCTAGTGACTCATTAAGATTTATTGACTCCCAGACCACTTTTATTTCTGGTATACCACCCTGCCTCTTCTCATAAGGCAAAATGCATTTCTACTTGGCCAGGAACTAAAATCAATTCCTGTGAAAAATAATGAAAAGCAGACTTCAGTTTGCCTTTTAGTTGGCTAATTTTCTCTGCCTCTTTTCATTTTCTACCCGAGGATTCTTTTTACTAAAGAACAGCAGAAGGAAGTACTGTGCAGAAGTAGCCTGACAAGCATTGCTACAGGTGTTCGGTGTCAACACAGGAGACTAGTAGGCATGGCAACCTCTGGTGGGCTTTGCAAGCCTGGTGAAAATTTCTTGGACTTCAGAATTTTTTTGTATAGTAAATTTTTTTTCACCTGCTGTATATGGTTTTGCAGAGGCTCCTTGGCTGCTTTTCAGTGGTGCATGAGGGCTACTCCAAGGTGTCCTAATAGCTCAGTGCCCCTCCACTGGGAGGAGATCTGAAAGCAGCTATCTTGATCGGACGCACACTTGCATCTGTGTTTCATGCCTTTCCCAAATGGAACTGCATTTACTTCTCCTGGGTAGCAGGGAGGGAAATGGCAAAATTCAAAATTAAGAATCAAGATGAACAGAATGTACACTTGTCTCCCAACAGTTTGGTGGAGACTTCTTATTCCTCATTTATTGTGGGAGGAAAATATTCTTAGCACAAGGTTGGGTGGAGCTGGTTTGAGGAAGCAATACATAAGGTCAATTGGAAGGGGAAAAAGAGAATAGAGTCGGGGGGGAAGCTATCAAAGTGCATCAGTTGCTAATAGATGATTCCAGACTTCCTCTCTTAAGAAAGATGCGGACATGTGGAAAATCTGCTTGTCCATTTGTGTACGCAGAAAGGGAGGGGGAGAAGACCCAGATTCCCTACAGGGAAAAAAGTCAGGGGAGAAGGAGAGCAGGTGTTTCCTGCTTCCTGTGCCTTGGAGGAAGGCACAGAGCTCTGGGAGGGAGGTTTCCATAGCGGTGCAAATTGGGGGGAGCCATACTTTTCCATCAGCTTCATTCAGAGGTGACACGTCAGCCCCCAGTTCCCAGCTTCCTCTCTCCCTCATTGTTCCCTTCTCTGGTGCTGAAGCTCAGGCTCTCTCTCTCTCTCTCTCTCTCTCTCTCTCTCTCTCTCTCTCTCTCTCTCTTTCTCTCTCTCTCTCTCTCTCTCTTTCTTTTTCTCTTTCTAACAGTGAAACATCAGGAGAAAAGTAATCAACTTTGTGTTTGTGTGGGTGTGTGCCTGCACGTCATATAGCCACATATTTAAAAACAACCAAAGGATTTTAAGAAATATATTTGGAAATTTTAGACAAATGGAGAGTTAAAAAGGGAAGAGAAAAATGGAAGTTTCCCACTGCCCAGGGATGAAGAGAGTGAAGAGAGGAGAAACAGAGAGAGGGTGAGAAGGAAGGGGCGGAGAAGAGGATGAGCTGGGCGCTGGGCTACAGAGACAGTGCCATATATCATCCAGATGTTTTGTCTACAGCAGACCAAACATCAGGCTTTGGAGAAGCATTTGGAAGACACAATGCCCCTTTCACCATGCAGAAGGACAACCGGCCGGTCGCCTCTTTCCCTGTGTGGATGTGTCTCTCCTTTTCAAACCTTTTTGTGGTCAAATTATAAAGGCCTGTTTAGTGGGTGGGATGACGTCACGGCAATCACAAAAGCTTATATTTCCTGCTACTAAATACACAGCCCCTGCTGACGAAGTGGTCATTACAGGGCCAGCTTGTTCTGCCGAGGTCACCCCGAGTGGGGATAAAGGCACAGGGGCGGGGATCCCGGTTGAGAGAGCAGGGCCATTATTCCCAAGTTTGTCTGCCTGCCAGCGCAGTGGGGAGAAAAGGACAGGCGGAATCCAGGTCTGATTCTAATTGCCCCACTTCTAGGCCAAGTGATTTTACTCCTCTGGTTTAATCACTCCCATCTCCATTTTATTAAAGAGAAAAGAACCTCATCTAGGGATCACATGTGGTCACGTGTTTTAAAGTGATCTGTTTGGGGAGTGCTTTTCAAATGTGAACATCATTTCTTTAGTGTTCCCACTGTCCTTGGGATAATTAGGAGCTCTTCTCTCTTCTGAGAGGAGTGCATCAAAGGTAGGTTTTATTTTTTGCAAATTCTTTTTTATTTCATATGTTTATTTTTGCAGGCATCATTGGTAAATCATTTTTATAAGGAAGAAAATAAGTGACCATAATTGATAAGTTGAGCCCAGAAAGCCAGACCAAGTACTAGAGGACCATGAGGAATGAGAGAGGATCTAGATGAGTTCTCTTGGAAGAAATAGCAGTTGGGTCGTGTGTAGGGCATGAAAATTTGGTTGGCAGAGGTAGGTTAACGATGATGATCGTGATGGGCCATGACCATGAACCCCAAGTACCACCTGGCATGAAGCCAGAACTTCTGGGGACTTGTATGACAAGTCTTTGGCCCTCCAAACCTCAGATGAAATAAAATTTTATGATTGCAACTTTTAATATTTCCCACAAGTGGTTTCATTTCAATGTTGACAGAAGTAGAAAACTACCATTCAGTCAAGATCAGATGACATTTTTCTACTCTCAGTTCCCAGCCTTTGACAAAGTAGAGCTCAAATTCTCCATATTTTTCTCTTTCCTTTTCCTCCCTTGGTGAAGGCATACTACATGAAGGGCCTCAAGTTGTTGAAGGACTTTGAAGCAAGTCTACATGGCACTTAGTGAAGGGAAGCATTTGCCATTATCCATGTAATGCAAGAGGTCTGGACAACTCGTCTGGAATTCTAACAACTTTCCATAGGTCAAGTGTGTCCAGGTTGGTCCTCTATACAAACCAAAGAGTTGAAAACTGCCATGTTCTTTCATCATGTGTACCCACTAGGCACTTACTGGAGACACATTTTTCTCTCAAGTCCCCTGGCTAACTTTATGGGCCCAACAGTATGCTCAATTCACCTGATTTGAGGCTGGACCTGTGAGGTGTGTCTCAGTTATTCCTCACAAGCTGCCATCTCCTGTCTCAGGAATTAATCATACTTCTCCTGGAGCGTATCCTGGCTAGGACTAGAACTATTATTTTCATTTCCTAATTTCAAAAATGTGTGTTTGATCTTATTGAGAAGATAGGCCAGAAAGGCAGCTTCAAAAGTCATGTCAAAGAGGATGGTCACCTTCTTTGTAGTGCTTGGGAATGCCCCTCAAGTGTTTTATTACTTCCAAAGAGCTGAACTCTGCCTCGAGAAATGACCCTCTCCCATCTTTCTTGCTACTGTAAAAACATCTAGTTTGATCAATCAAATAACTCATTTCTGCAACAATTGGAACCTATTTATCTATCATCTATCTTTGGAGAAAACTATGTCCCATGCATAGTTAGGATGCCTGAGGAGCCATTTTCTATACAATACTAAGATAACTGTTGTGAATGGAGAAACCTAGGACTTCAGAGTTGAATGTGATCTCTATGATCCCAAGCAGTTGTTTTGATCTGCACCCCCACCCACCCTGCATGTATTGATTCACATTTGGCTGAATTAACTTGATTGGCTACTTTAGGATTATAGAGACACTTCTTAATTGACAAAAATAACCTGTTGATTTTATCCAGACTAACCTAGAACGTAATTGACTGTTCTTGCCTTTTTCAGATGGAGCAGTGAGTGCATAGACTAGAGTGTATTTATGAAAGGGGTTTAAGTGTGCTTTCATTAGGCTGAGACTACGTTTCTGGAAATCTTGTAAAGTACGGAACACTTCAGAAATAGAACGAATGACTTGGGTGATGCCCATCGGAATGTCATAAACTAGAGAGTATCCTGTGGCCAACTCGAGTTTTATCAAATGTCAACCTTTCCAAAAGCAGATGCGAAAGACCATCTGTCTAACTCCTGCTGTTCATCCCTGGCTATTACTGGGGTGTCCATGTTGCTTTCAGAACTCACAGCCTAAAGAACCACCTTACTTTTTCTTAGAACTTTACTCCTTTTCTTTACCCTTTTTCTTTTGTCTTCCCTTCCTCCTTCACTCCCTCCTTCTTCCTTTCTTTTTATTCTTTCTCAAATTGCACATGCATTGGGGGTATTTTGCATAACCCCAGGCTGGAATCTAAATATGTTTCATAGTCAATAACTTTGCATGTCACCTACGATTGCACACCGTGTCTGAGACACAGATTCAGAGCACACAAGATGTGGCCATCTACTATTATCGCAATCAGTGTATTATTGCCAGTACTGAGCCCTGCTTTGTGCCAAGTTGACCTAGGTCCATATAGTAGTCTAGTGCCCTCTTGTGGCCTCCAAACTAAGAATCTTGATCTCCTTTGTAGAATTGGGGCTATTTATGGAATCATCAGCCTTCTTATGAAGGCTATTGTGAGTTTACTCATGTCTTCTTATTTCTTTCCATTAGTAATACTATCCTGCCCCACAAAGCACAATAACTGATGGTAGATCCCTCCTTCTCTGAGCAAAGGATAATTCTTTGGAATGTGGAGTTTAGTTCAAGGTTGTAGTTTAATAGGGAACTTCAGAACTTAGCAAACTGTGAATATATGGTATGTGACAAATAAATGTTGATTGAAACCTCTTCACCAATTTGGTGGAGTTTCCAGTTTGTCCACTCACTCTTAGACTTACACACTCCTTCTACGATTTCTACCATGACATGGTTTCAAATAATTTGATATATTTTATTTGAAAGCAAAAGAAATATGATGATATAACAAGCAAACTCAAAATTTCAAAAGTTGATCACGTGAACAAATTAGGTATCTGACACTGCTCCAATGAAGCACAAATTAATGTTATAGATGTTAGTTTAGTATGATAAGGGAATTTTGAATAATCATTGTAATTATTTGACATTGGAACATGACTGGAGATGAACTTTCAGTTCTTTGATGGTCAAGCAAGGATGTGTTAATTTTTGATATAGAAACTTTAGAAGGGATTCTTTCGTTGGACTAAATGATCTTTATAAATTCTAAAAATGCAAATTTCTTTTTTATCAGAGTCCACAAATATATCCAAGAAAGAATATAGCTACCTTTAGTCAAAGGATTATGTTGCTTCTATTCATTTGGTCTATTAAATAGTTACCCATAGTTAGGAAATCCTCTCTAATGTCCAACACGGAGCCTTTCCAATGTATGCACAACTTTATGTCTACCACTGCCATTTCTAGGGAACGAAATGTGTGTGTGTGTGTGTGTGTGTGTGTATATGTATGTGTTCATCCAAGCCCATCTTTATAAATTACCAGTTTCTGATTTTCTAAATTGCAGTAAGACCTTTGGCATTTTCTTTCAAACCTGAAATTCCATCACTTAGCTACTTTTTGATTGTAGCAAACCACTTACATTTGTGCCTAATTGCATATGATATCAAATTCTGGAAAATTTTATGCCTATTTGCTTAATTGTGGTCTTAAGACCTTGTGATGAGTAGATCAATAAAGTACATATGTATTAAAAGTGTATCTCACTTATAGCACTGCAAAGAAGAAAAAGAAGAGTTGGAAACAATTTGAGAAGATGATGACTAAAAAATAAGAGTTTCATTTTGACGCTCCAAGTATAATGAAAATCATTATCCTTCTATCAACTTAAACTGAGAGCAGAGGAGATGGATTATCTTTCTTTCTTTATAATTCCCCACTTCTTAAAGAGGTGGGATGATTTCAGAGGTGTAGATGAGTTGGGATTTTGTTGCTTCTATTCATTTGGGATTTTTTTTTGTATTTAATCAGTGCAATAGTCTCTGTGCTTGTCAATCTGTACCATTAACCCTTAGAGGGGGACACAGCTAATCCACTATGTCTTAAAAAGGGCTAAAACTCATTTCAAATTAGAAGCCACTGAGTCTCAATCCTTTGAAACTGTACTTTGAAGAGGGTTTAGGAAACTACTTCCCCTTGCCTTGCCTGTCCACCAAAGGCCTTGTCCTTCTCTGCATTGAGATGGGAATGTGAAGTGGTTTAAGGGTTTTCCATGGAAAAATCTGCTCTATCCTTACAAGACCAAAACTTCAAAGATCTTGGGCTTCAAGGGAAGTTCTGAAGCAGGACCTAAGTGGGTTTGAAATTGCCCTTCCTTCCTCCTGAAGGTAGTTGGTTCCCTTCCCTTTCATCCTGGCAGAAAAACCAATGAACTGTGTCTTAGACTTTGCTGATAGCCCCAGGCTATAACAGAAGAATTCTCACCCATTCCCATCTTCACGAAAGAGACACACTGAATTTTCACCAGCCTGTGAAATAAACCACCCACCTGGTCCGTGGAACCATTTCAAGGCCAGAACAGCCAACCATCCTCAGCTGTGCCATATGGGAGAGAAGAAACAGTGTTTTTCTCCATACTGATTTGTCACACATTAGTAAGAGGCACTTTTTCTGTCCCGGTCTAATGCCTGGATTGCTGAAACATAGAAGATGTGTTTGACTGAACTTGCCAGGAAATTGGATATGCGCTTCATAAATTGAATCAAAACTAAAACTCTTGGGTCATTCTGTCCCTACCTCATTGGAGAGACATCCCTACAAATGGACAGCTAATCTCTTTAATGAGCCAAATACCCAAAGGCTCTTCTGGGGAAAGAGTCCAGTTTTTATCTGCCTCTTGTTGCACAGCTATAGAACACAAGATTTTAGAGCAGGAGAAGATCTTAGAGCTCACCCCTGCCCCCGTGGTGGCCTTTTCTTTCATGTGAACACTGGGTCCTTAAGAGGGGAAGTGACCACTGTGTGCCGGGACTATGGGACTCACATCTAAGGTTTTCACTCTTATTTCTCTCCTCATATATTCACGATCCTTCCTTCCTTCCATCACTCTCTCTTTCTTTACCTCCCTCCCTTCCCCTCTCTCTCCCTCCCTTCCTCTTTCTCTCTTTCTCTCTTTCTCACTCCCTTCCTTCCTTCCATTACAGCACATTTGCTGCTGTTCCCTTCCCTAACTTATCACACAGCTTCCACAGTCATGGGTAAAGGATTGTGATTTCCTTCCTATCCCTCAGCAATAAAACTTGTATCGATGGCCTAAGTATTTTTTTCCTTTGTTGTCGTCAACTTGGTTCATCATTATGAAACTAGAATATAGGACAAATCCTAACATAGGTAGTAGAGATCTGGGTCCTGTCCTCAGATTCTTCATTACATGACATAAAAAGACACATCAGTTAATTAATAGCAGAAAGAACAAACTGCCAAGTTGGGTGATACTCATTTGACTCCTTTCTGGTATTTACATGTATGAAAGAAGATTGTGTCATTCCAAAAGGCATACTAAAATCCCTTTGAGAAGGGAAAGAGGCACAGCCTTCATTGATATGATCTTCTCTTGGATGCCAAAGAGAACTCCCCCAAGTTCCTTTTCAAATGCGGTCTGTAAAGACTAATCTATAAATGCTTCTTTGGAATCAGAGACTCTGTGTTTGGATGTGCTCATGAAGTAATATCTATAATGAGGAGATGGCCTGAGGCTCTTCATGTCAAACCTTTCATTTGAATTTATTTTGCTGTATATAAAAGACTGAGCCCCACTTTAATCATAAAATAAGGATAACAGCATCCTCCTCTGAAGGTGGTTGTGATTAAAGGAGCTAGAACATGAAAACACAGTCAGAATAACTGCTCAAAATATGCTATCTAGCATCCCTTTCTGCATCTGAGAGTCATCTAATACTAATTGTGGCTTTATTAAACATTTTTCTTTATTATAGAGACCCAAATGAACCATCACAGAAGGAGGCCTGAACTCCCATAAATTGTCCTAGAAAATTCATTATCTCTGGAGTTATTTGCACTTGTTCTGAGTTCCTACAGTAACACCTGCAGGAAGGTTAGTGAAAGAGGGAGGGAGCCTCTGGAGGCAGAGAGAGGAGAATCATGGGAGCCGCAGTAAATACTACCTCCCAAAGTCAGGGCTATCTGTTGGCAGACAGGTCTGTGTGTGTGTGTGTGTGTGCGTGTGTGCTTGCTGTGTGACATGCACACACGTGAGCAGAAGTACCTGTGTGCATACGTGCTTCTCTCCTGCTTTGCTTAAACTTACTGTCAAACCATTTTCCCCTTTCATTGCAATATGTTTAGCATCCACTAAATCAAAGTTAATGGCCATTCTCAGCCTCCAGGAAGAGTTGGAAGCATTAGCTGATTAAATATAAATGTTAAGTTTTAGATGCTCAGTCTATTAAAAACCTACAAAGATAAAGGATGGAAAACATAACATGACACTGAAGTTCAACCTGTGGGAAGCAGAACTGGCTGTCCTGGTGTCCTAAGCTTAGGCTCGTGATTCCCCGGAACCTCACCTCCTCCTCACTCCTGCTTCATTCCACTAGGAGTGTGTGGTATCCAGAAGGGCAAAATGAGATCCTGAAGCAAGCTTTGAGGATCCAGAATCTCCAGTTATAAACCAATGTCTTCTGAAGGAGGCAGCACTTTCTATTCCATGTCCCAGTGATGAGACAATCAAAATAGTAAGTAAAAGAGACAGAGACATCATGTCCAGCCCTTTGAGGTGGCACCTCTAGTTTTCTTATTTGGGGTCTTCTGTAGGGGCTTATCAATGCCTGAGGACATTTCAATGTTGATACAGTCGGCAGAGGATTAAACATCCAAAGGGTAGCGGGGGTCTGGTGTCCATCCAGGATTCCTTGATTGCTAGCTGGGCCCTCACTCAAGTGGTACTTTCATTTATGAAATGATTAAAGCCCATTATTAGAGTTTTGTCTTTGAATCAGAAGAATGAAAAAATTTCAGTGCCCAAGTTTACATATTATCTCTGCTTCTGTCCCTTCTAAAACTGAAGCTTGAAGAGATTAAATAAATACCTTTGTCTAAGGCCACATGGCTCATTCAGAGTTGCAGGGTGTCTCCAGAGCTGTTTTCCTCTGCTGCTTGCAAAGAAAATGATACATCAATCAACTTAAATATAGGTGCATTGATTGAACTAGGATGAATAGATAGTTTATAGGTGGAAATAAATGGAAAGAGAGTTTGTCTGGAGTCCAATTTTTAAATGCATCCTTTCCCCCAAAGCTGCAGGGAAAAGACTTGGAAAAAACAGGGTCCAAGATAGCATTTGTGAAATGTTAAGGTGCATAGGAAGCGCCTATAGATTCTGATTCAAAGGTCTCCTGTGAGGTCGGAATTTCCAACAAGCTCCAGAATCATGTTGGAGCTGCTAGTCTATACTATACACTCTAAGAAGTTAGGATCTTAGTATTTAAGGTGAAAATAAGAGCATGAGAGACAGAAACTCAGCAGGGCACAGTGGTACACACCTGTGGTCCCAGCTATTGGGAGCTTGAGACAGGTGCATTGCTTGAAGGCAGCAGTTCAGAGATAGCCTGGGCATCATAAGAATACTCTTTGTTTTAAAAAGGAAAAAAGAAAGGAAGGAAGCAAAGAAAAAAGGAGGAGGAAGAAAGAGACAGAAGATGAGATAGTTCATAATCACTGCAGAACAAATCATTCTGGGGCTGTGGGCCTAACCCACACGGTTTATTTTGTTGCTACACAGGGCCATGGGTAAGGCACTATATTGTCTTTTTCTCCCTTTGACTGACCTCCAAGCCATTGGGCCTGCATTCTACAGAGAGATCAGTCAGCCAAAACTGAAGAAAGATCACGTTTCTACTTTAGGGAACTGAACCTTGATCAGAAATTTTTAAAGATGATGGTTTGGGGAATGTCAGTAAAAATATACTTGGCTTGATCACCTCATCTCCACTGGTAAGCAACAGTAGCAACCATGATTACCATCGTCTTCATGGACATCAGACATCTATAAGGGGCTGGAAGCAGATAATATATTGAGCTCCTTTTGTTCACAGTACCTGACAGACAAGATTGTGGACACCTGTGAGATATTGCAGGACTCTTGACTAAAATCTTAGTCAAAGATGAGAGTTGTGTCTCATGAGCTGATGAGATCCAATGATCTCAGGTGACTTATTGAAAAACAGAAGAAAAAAGAATTGTTGAAGCACATAAAATATAATTTTGACTGTCTCTGAGTGAGGATATTTTGCATGTATCTTTCCATAAGGTTGTCTTTTGCTGGTGGCAATATAAATTGATTAAGCTATTTGGAAAAGGTTTTCTCTCTCATCAAACCTACTCCTTTATATCTTAAGTCCTAGTTGCTTCTGCAATGCCTCATTCTGACGCTCATGAAACTAGTGCAGGAACCTGATGCTGCCTGAATCTATGCCTGATCTTAGAAGCTACAGAGCATCAACTGTCCATGGTTCAAGGTCCATCAAGGTTATGGAGTTCTGAGAGTAACATGATACCCACTTTTGTTTTGTTCTCTCTCTCTGTTGGGTTTGACTAGGAATTGGGCTTAGGATACAGCACAGGGGCTTTAGAGTAATCATTTGCAAGGAATTCTAGATAGTGACCACAGTTTAATAGCATTAGATAAATAATGAAAGTCACTTAAATACCTTCTCTGGAAAATGTTAGAAATTCAAGTTAAGTGGCTTAGAGGTGGAGGCAGAGTGGGGATGACTGTTAGATCTAAACCAGTACAAGGAAACCATTTTTTTCCCTAGGATGATTACTTCATGTATCTAGTAACATGTGGTCATAGTTGTACACACAGGGAAGACTTAGGAGACAGTGTTCATGTCTTCTGCTTTCTTACTGAGCTTCAAGATTCATTCTCTCTCTCTCTCCCTCTCTCCCTCCCTCCCTCCCTCTCTCTCCTTCTCTCCCCTCTTTCTCTCTCTCTCTCCCATTTGTCTCTGACTCTGCATTATTCTCTCTTTATGTTCCACTCCTATCTGTGAATGTTTTAGAACTTCTGCTTAGTAGAGCACATAAACATATTTGTACTTGTTCAAGCTAATATTTGTGTAGCTTTAGTCCCAACATCAAATTAAGCTCTGTTCACCAATGGACTGCCTGGAGACTACCTCTAAGAGTACATTTACATGACTGAAAAGCCTCCTTAAAAAAGGTTTCATTAAAATGGATGACTTGGGAGTAAGAATTCTAGCCAAATAACCAAGCCCTGAAGTTGTAGGACAGGAAGAAATTTAAGTGCCGCATGGTGTCTAGGGTAGAGCTGGCAATTCTTAGCAGAAGCACAAGTGGCACCCCATAGAGGTGACTGTGCTCAAGGGGAGAAGCAGTCTCCAGCAGAAGCGGTGAGAGTGCCCAGAGGATCCTCTGTTCAAGTGTATGTGCAAAATTATCAGCCACAAAGCTTTGGAGTGGCAGTGAGAGGTAGTAAATTTGGGTCACCATATTTGCATACTGTAAATCCTGCTGTTTCACTTCTTATTCCCCCATGACTATGGAGATCAGTTCCTGAAGACTGCATCAAATCTCATCCACCAATCACCTGAGAAAGCCTCATCCTCTTGCTTCACTTTCTGATGTCACAGTATGGGAAACTGGGAAACCTGTGGCCATTCAGTTAATGCACTAGCTCAAAAAGCTAGAGAATTAACATTTACAGAGTAACCTTTGACCAGTGGGAAATGGGAACTAATGGACAGATATCTTTTTGTCCCCCCCACCCCACCCCAAGTGAATAGTTCTAAAATGTACTTTCTAAAATTTGTGCTATTCCCACAGGCCATGCCACTAGTTGTCCCTAGTGATGACCAGCTCAGGGATGCATCTTTGGAGCCACTCTCCCTCCTTCTCAGTCCACTCTTCATGTCCCTGCTCCTGCACGCTGAGGCCACATTCCTGGATAAGTCACTCATATATCTGGCTTATCTCAAATTCTGCTTGTGACAGAATCACAGTAAGAATTGGTCATTTGAGGTAAGCATTGTTCTCATTCTCAGTGTTCTTTAAAACTGAGCCTCGAATCCAGATTTCTATAAGTAGAAATTTTTGGAGTTCTTCTTTTCTGCCATCTCCTTGGTGATTTGACCTCCCCTCTTCTGGGTCCTATGACATCTATAGCCAGTACAGCAAAAGGTTTGTTGTTGCTCTTTGCAGCTCTGAGGATGGAACCCAGGGCCTTGTGCATGGAACCCAGGGCTTTGTGCATGTTAGGCAAATGCTCTGCCACTTAACTACATCCCTAGTCATTTCCACTGTGTTTTAACTGGTCCACAAACATATATCAATTGGAAAACAGTAATACACTTGGAGGCCAAGGGGAAAAAAAAACATGCTAATATGTGTCATGGAATATGTTGCCTAGGGTAAAGGAAAATGAATGCAATGGACAAAGAAAAATTAACAAATTAATCCCTCCCTGGTGATTTAGACTTGGAGGAAGAGCTACTTGCAAGTTCCTCTTTTTTCAGATAAGGAATCTGAAAACCAAGAAAGTTGGCTAATTTTCCTGATTGAGCATGGCAGATACATAAAGAACAAAGGAATCTGTCTTCCTAACCTTGTGCTCAGTCTTTGAGAAGATACAAGAGGCTGAAATGTATGGATTTAGCCAGAGATTTATTCTCAGTGTCTTCACTGAGGACAATTACTGACACAAGTAACATAAGAAGACTAATCTACTGGAATGGAATCTGTCAGGTCGAGATTCCCAATTATAAAAAGGACACACTTGAGGCTGGAGTTGTGGCTCAGAGGTACAGCACTTGCCTAGTATGCATGTGGCACTGGGTTGGATCGTCAGCACCATATAAAAATAAAATAAAGGTATTGTGTCCACCTGCAACTAAAAAATAAATTAAAAAAAAAAACTACACACTTGACTCAGTGAGACAAGTTAGTTTCTTGCTAATGGAATGCCACTACAGAGGGACCAAGTTCATGAAATCAGATCCCGCTGGTCTCCGCCTACCCTGACTGGATTCATCCTGCTTCCTGTCTGTTCTGCCCTTCCCCGTTTGGTAACCCATTTGTGACATACCTGGCCCCCAGTACTTTGGTCCTTTTGCACCAGTCCTTGTTTTAATATCTGCTTCCCTTCTTTTGGCACAGTACCCAAGGGCTACAATCCTAGTACCAGGCACCGCTCAGGCTGGCTCAGCCCCAGACTGCTCCCACTCCCTGGCCCAGGCCCCAGAGGACCAGAGAGAAGAAACTGGCACAATATCCCTGCAGGTGGCCAGAGTCTCTTTCTGAGCCTTGCTGATAAAGGGGAGCAGGCTGTCTCACAAGAAAGTTGTGTGCTCCATTAGAAATCTTTGTTTAGAAATCACTCCTTTTACTACATGAGAATTTGATGTCTTGTAGCTTTTGTGCATCTGACCTGATTCAGCTTTGGGAAAAAAGTGCATCCTACTCATTTGAAATCTCTTTTAATAGTTTGGCATTTCTGACAGTTAGTGAGCATTTCTCAGATCTATTCTTTTTTTCTCAAGACTAACATCATATTCTTGGGCCCTTCAAGCTTTCTTCACTGTCCTACATTCTTCCTCTGTGTTCCATTCCTGTGCACCCAACCCAGGTGCTTTACCTGGGATGAATCTGCCTAGGGAAAGCACGATAAAGTTACTACTTTTGGATCATGTTGAATTTGTGGGCTAAGAAAATTCATAAGTCTTTATATCATGAATCAAATACAAATTATATCTCTTGCCACAAATCACTTTTGGAACAAGGTGAACAATTGAGAAATACAACCAGAAATGAATAAAAATAATTTCCTAAGTGTGCTCAATAATTTCAGCCTCAGTCTTATCCAGGCTGTGTGCTTCAAGTAGGACACTTTATATGGCCAAATCATTAGTATCATAATGCCATGTTCCACAAGCCTTCACATTGTCACTGCCAGGCTCTTCATCCCTAAGAACTTTGAAGCTTTCATATTTTTGGAAAATCTTAATTGTAGCCATAAGAGGATATCTAGGAAAAGCACAAATCAGGATTGCTTCAGACTCCTGACTACCAGGAGTAGTGGAAGAATAAGGATCATTCTTCCAAAATAGTTTTTGTGATGTAAAGGAAAAAGTTGGTAATTTGTTTAGAGATCCATCTTTTTGTGATTCTTATTTATGAACCCGGGCATGGTAAAGTTTAATAAAAATGTTGCAAAAGGCTCTTATAAGATGAATTTGTCATACCCACTTCAAAGAATCACATTCTCTAACAAAATTGTGAAATGGAAGTCCAGAGCAGCGTTATAGGCATCAATCAAGATGAAGCCCAGAACTAGGCATGAGGTCAGTAGTTACAGGGCTCCACCATCTCAAGACAAGTGTTTCCTGTTAGATATACATGGATGGTACACAATGCTTTGATGGCCTCAGCTACATCCCAAAGAGCACTGAGATCATGCTGAAGATGGAGTGCAAATCCACAATGTTGAATGAGTGTTAGAGTAAGGATAAAGGACACATGGAAAAGATGACATCAAACTGGGCCCCAAAAGAGTGAGTAGAATTTAAATAGAGAACATCTTGTACATTTGGGCTTATGATGTACTCTCTCTTGAAGAGAGGTTTTCTGAGAGTCCCACACAGTCCCCTCTTTTTTATCCACTTTTCACTGGGTAACAAGGCAGTTCAGTCCCCTTCACATGTACCTCAATGCTAAGGTGGATGAATGATGGAATAGAACCAAATCCCAGGGAGAAGGTTCTGCAGATACCTGCCTTCCCAGTCTCTCACATAAGGTCCAGGTCACACAAAGCCTAGATCTATTCAGGGTTTGGGCTGTGAATTAATGTCAAATCTAGGGAAATAAGGAGCTGAAGCCTGGGACTAAAGAGCACAGGAGCATAGACATTAGGGGTGGGGGTTAGACAAGTCATCTCACCTGGGCCAATGGTGATGACCCTTATTAGGCAGTTCTATTCTGTCATCCCATAAAGGTAAATTGTCCCTTCTCCTGGAGTAGTCCAGATGGTCCTAGGTGTTCTGAAATGAAATTAAGGCCTATGTGTATGTGGCCAAAGCAGACATGCATGGGGGCCTTTTCTTTCATTTGGGGTCTATTGAAACACTACATGGTAATGAAGAAAACTACCTGGCCTCACGGACCATTGGGCTTCAGGGTCAGAGGCCACTTCTGGGGACACCATAACCATAAAGGACTCTGTGAGTGCTATTTTTATGGAAATGTGTGACAGAAAGTGGGGAGTATATCATTGTTCTTCCTTAGCCTAGATCTTAGCAGAGCCCTTAACCAAAAACTTAAGATGACAGTCCCCTTGGCATAAACAGTGGTGTTAAACTGGAGATTAACCTTGGTGGGGGTAGGACTGATGGCCCTGCAGGGCTTTGGAAATGGAAGAAACTACTCTAGGGAACCAAAGCAGGAGACAGAAAATATGACAAAAGCTAAATAATGAGCTGGTGTTGACAGAGAAACACGTGAGTGAACCCAGTGAGAACCCAATAAGCGCCTGAGAGCTGCGGGATGCACATGAGCAGGCAGCAGCAAAAGCAGAAAATCTAGGTTATTACTGATCATATGTTCCCTTCACAGCCTCATAAAAACTAAAAACTTCCAGCATTTTCAGGGAACCCCAACCAATTCCTAAAAAAAAAAAAAAAAAAAAAAGAACCTTCTGAATCTCACTGGATTCAAAGTTTAGGGATGTTAATGTCATATAATGATTGATGCTGGCTGACTATGGAGAGCCAGAGTTATCCACTCCCAGTACCTTATGATTTGCTAAGCTCTGTGAATAGTTAGAACTGTCTGGGTGAAATCACAAGAATTTGCTCTAAAATCTGTAAAGAGAACAGTGGTCCTCCTAGCACATGGGGACTTTTTAATGAGGTGGACTCTAATGTTGAGTCTGTTCTTGGACAACCAGCCATCCTGGTGTTTAGAACTCAAATGGTGATAATTCCTGGATGCAAAGCCTGGATGTTCCCCGGAGCTTCCTTTTCCAACACATTCACTAGGTCTTGGGCCAAAATTGTCCTCCAGATTCTGAGTCAGCTGAGCAGGCAGGAGGACCCATGGAGAGACACTGTATATTTTCAGGGGTTAAAGCTGACAAGTGATCTGTAAGGACACTCAACAGCAGCCCAAAACTGTGGAGGATGAATTTCTGGGGGCCCAAGGGAGATGATGCCTCTGAGCACAGTCAAAGCTCAGCTCCAGGAGCATTGTGAGGAGAGCTGACTGAAATACACGCTGCAGAAATGGCTGAGTCCTATGAAAACAGCCACTTGCCAAACTAAAATTAAAACTGCCCTCTTTACCCAGTCCAGAAAGCCAATCAGATTGATTTCCAAAATGAAAGACCTTAAAATCACCACCTAAGAAAGAGAGATAGGATCCAGACATCACAGGTTCCCTGTGTCCATGACTTGCCTTACTCCTGACTTTTGACACATAATGTTTAGGTTTAAAATCCTTATGAAGAATAGAGTGTATATGCTTTAAGGAAAAGCAAAGCACAATAGGGAAGATCTGAGCAAGCCGTGCACTGGTTCACAGATGGTCTTGAAACCAGAGGGTAATCCTAGGAATTCAGATGAACTGGTGGTGGTTAAATAGAAAAGAATGCAGCAAGCTGTCTCCCTGAGGCCTGCCAGCAGCTGAACTGTCTTGATCAATAAGAGGCCAGTCTGTGTGTGCCTGAGAAAGCCATGCAGGCATCCAGGCCAGGGTGATGAGCACAGGCATGGCAGGAGAACAGAGCAGAGAAGACTGTGATATGAAAAATCAGCCTGGGCCTGGAACCAGACCTCTCCATTGCAGAGTCAGTGCCTGGGTGGCACCTGGCACACAGAAGAGGCACTGGGTGACAGTGGGCTAGCAAGACCTGGGGAATGCTGATATGAAAAAACATGTCTGCATCTGTCTTGGAAGCCTCTATTTTTTCTACTCACTTGCAGCTGATAATGAAGAATAAGAAAAAGTGAAATTTGCTCATTTAAATTTTCTGCACAGAGAAGGTAGATTACCGATAAGGTACACAGCACATGTTTGCTGAATGAATGAATGAACAAAAAAAACCAAGGGACAAATGAATCAGTGAACAAATTGTTTGTGAATGGATCATGTTCATCTTACATCTAATGAAAAGGAAATAATACTAGCCTTGGAATCAGAGTCAGAGTTCTTATTTAATTTATTCCTTCCACAAGTATGTCTTGAGCACCGAGGCTGTTTGCTGGGCTCTCTGACTCTTCCAGACATGACAGAATGTGGAGCTATGGCACACACATACCAAGTTCCTTTTTACAGACAGGAGGAAGACACACAATAACAAAAGTCATTAGTAGTCCAGCTACCACAGTGGTATTCAGAATTGGGTGGAGGGTACTTATTTCAGTCAGCCTTTTCCTGCAGTGACTAAAAGACTTGACAAGAACAATTTTAGAGAGGAAAAATTTGTTTGGTGCTCTTGGGTTCACAGGTCTCAGTTCAGAGACAGCTGACTCCATTGTTCTGGGCCAGAGGTGAGAAAGAGCATCATGACATTAGGAAGGATGAGGCAGAGGAAAGCAGCTCAGGACATCACACCAGGAAGTAGAGGAAGAGACTAAGCTCTGCTCACAAATATAAACTCCAAAGGCACAACCTCAGTGACCCAGCTCCTGCAGCCACACCTACCTGCCTACAGTCATCACCTAGTTAATCCCTAGCAGGGAATCAATGCACTGATTAGATCGAGGGTTTCACAACCGTCATTTTACCTCTAAATTTTGTTGCCTGTATCACCCATGAGTTTTAAGTGGACACCTAATATTCATAGAAGAAGGTCAGGGAAGGACTCCCTGAAGATGGGGCACCTGAACAGAACTCTACAAACCAAGAAGCAGAATAAAGGCCTGGTCTGAGTACCCTAGGCAGGAGGCACAAGACATGCAAAGATTCCAAGGCAAGAATGAGCACAGTCAGCCAAAGTAGAGAAACAAGAAGGCACCCTGTGAGTGGGGCAGGCATGGGAAGGAGAGAGGATATAACGTAAGAGTGGCAGGTGAGCTTCCTTTACCCAGTTATGGCTGTGGGTAATGAAAATAGCAGCTCATGTCTACTGGGAATTTACAATGTGCCAATCATATCTGGACTCTCTCTCTTTATCATCATCACAACTTAGGAAGATGGGTCGGGTGAATCAAAGTATTTAAGATCCAGTAAGTCACAAACACCAAACAACCAGATAATATGAACCCCAACCAACTTCTGGCCAACTAGTGCAGATCAGCTTGATGTTGGGTACCATTATTATTCCCATTGAATAGGCAAAGGAAGTGGGCTCAGAGATATGGGGGTCATCACCTCTAAATAATACATCTAGCCATTTACCATGAACTGTACATTAAGAGTGTCAAGTAATCTACCTTAAGAGGTGTCTTCAGAGAGACTCAGGAAATTCTTTACATAAAGGGAAAACTGCTAATTTGTGGGTGTACTACCATATCATGGGAGAAAAAAACTAAGCTAGGTGTGTAAGATCATAGAACTACTCCTGGTACAGGCACTGACTAGCCACGAGACTTTAAGGAAATTGCTTTGTGTCTCTGAAGCTCAAAACATTTTAGCTATGGGTGGTGCATGGGGTACCAATGGAATCTAGTGGGTGGAAAGCATGGAGGCTGCTAATTGTCCAACAACCCACAGGAAAGTCTCCTCTACAAAAATTTATGAGTACTGGATTTGAGAGAAAAACCTGCTAGAGAGACCTGGGAGATAAGAAACACTGTGTTGTTAGGGCATGGTGGGGACGACAGCAAACAACAGTGTACACCTGCTAACTAAGGGCATTTCATGTAAAAATAATTCATAAACTTATGTGAACAAAAGACAGAACATATTGACAGGCCAGTGACAGCCTGCTTGTGGCCTTTACCAGACCTGGTTACCAATAATTTTCTTTTTATAGAAAAGAAAGGATGAGTCTCCAGTGGTGCAGAAGTGTGTGTATATGCACACACACACATTTGTGCTCATATGTGTGCAGTGGCAAGAAGATGTATTTTTAGTGTTTTCAGAAAGTGAGGCTCTTCATCCCTCTTAGAATCTAGCCTTGGCTCTTTCTCTTTTCCTTGGCTTTGCAATTTTTCCCTCTGTCCATTAGACCACCCCCTTCCTCTTGCTTCAGCTTTAGCAAGATGAAGTCCAGCTGCCCCACTCCACCCATAAGAGAAACTTCTGCTTCAAGTTTTGATCCCTTCCTGCTGCCTCAAGTCCTGGGAAAGAGGCATCCTTGTTCATGTTACTCCTTCAGCCTTTGGTGACAGACAGGCTAGGAGAGACAGGTTGGCCCCATGTTTATGATGTGTTCACAGAGTTATTTACGGTTTGTTTATCCATTCAGTGTGTAGCAATTATGGCCTATGGCTTTCAGCTCCGGGACACACGAGCAGATTGGGAGGGGGTAATTTGGCAGTGTTGAGCTCTATCCTTGTGTTGAGCCTCTTCCCTCAAAGCAAATGCAGTAGCCATCCCAGATGCTCAGGCACTGTGGCATTTCACAAAGACGCCAATGACACCATTGGCCTCAGGGTTGAGAAAATGCCCACAGCAGGTGAGAAGCTGAAGAATTCAGGACAGTGCAGTTCTCTGATTGCCAGACTCAGAGGAAGAACAGGAGAGCTGGGGACACTAAGTTACAGATGCTGGACAGGAGTCATCATCATGGTTTCTGATATAGGCAGACTAAAGGCTGATGGGCAAAGCTCCCAAGATCCTATGAGCATCAGGACATGCTGCTGAAGGCTCAGCGCTGCCCCCAGGTAAGTACACTTGCAGCCACATGACACAGACCCTTGAAAACCCTGCCCCCTACAAATGACAGGGCCAATGGAAAAGTAGGGTAGGACATTCCACCTAAATCCTGCCTAGGTGTCAGAGAATGAGCAAAAGCAGCTGGAACCTCAGTGTGGCCAGACATCAAACATGCATAATGGTAACCAAGTGAGTGTGTCAGAAGCCCTTCATTTAGAGCAAGTCCAGTGGGTACTGGGCAGTGCTGATGACCCTGGAGCCTCGGGCTGTTGGGTCAGCTCTTAAGGCTGCCAAAGAACAGCCGCAAGTTGCCAACACACACCTGGGGTGACCTTCCTGGGGAAGAATTCCCAGCTGCAATAAAAATTCTTAATTTTCTTAAAATGCAGAGAAAACAGCCCTGTGCCTACACCATGGCTACACTGAGAGCTTGTCTTCTTTCCTCCCACTGATCCATGTTACACCGACGTCACTCTCTCATATGTCAAGGGGAGACATCAATGTGCATTACAGAAATGCAAGTAGTAGCAGAACAGTCCCTGTAGGATAAGTATGGCCTGAGGCCCTAGGAACAGAAGTACAAGTGCCTACAAAATGTAAGACTCTTGGCCCTGGGTAGTTTCAGCTTGGATGGAGGTTGAACTTGAGCCTAATAGGCTAAAGTGAAACTGGTAAAATCTTATGTAGTCTTAAATGCAAAAGGGTGATCAGGGCAAGGGGTTAGTTCCAGGAGCTGAGGAACATGGAGCATTTACATGGACTCACTCCCCAGAGAGAAGGGGAAGCAAGATGTAGAACAAGGGTAGTCAGAACATTAGAATTTCTACAAAGAGCTGTCTTTTTTTCTGGCAGATTGAAGAAGGTGGTGGAAGAAATGACATCTGGATAGTTTTCATGCAATCAACATTATTCAAATACTTTTACTAAATGATCAAGAAGTTGTACCTTTAATTTATATCTGTACTGAAGAGAGGAAATAGTTATAAAGAATATTAAAAGAATCTCCATTTACTAGGACCCAGAGGCCCAGGAAAATAGTAAGCACCCAATAACTAAAAAATCAAAGAAAGAAAGAGAAGAAATCCACCAATGATAGTACTCACCAGGTACGATTTTATTAGTACTTCTATTTAGTTTTCCCCACTGAGGTCTCTGCTCTGCCTTCTACTTGAACTTATTCAAACCAAACCAATATAATCTAAAAGAGATATTGTCCCTCCATAAAACAATTTATTCACTGAGAAATATTGGAGAGAGTAATCTTAAGAAGGATCTGAACCTGGAAAAGACCTCAGTAGATTATAGAATCTTAGTCCCTGCCTCCTGACTATATCCCTAGAGGGATGACCAGGCTCAAGGCCACCACCAGACAGAAAGAAGCAAACAGGAAACATGAGTATTTCCAATAGTCTATCTGTTACAGAGGGGTTAACCACACAGACAAAAGTGCACACACCAAGGGGTAAAAATTATACACTGTAACAATTTATATACAATTGTCTACAACCAATAACTCTAGATTTAAGCATGAATGAATGAATGAAATCTTTAGAGTTGTTTTTTTTTGTGATACCTCTAGAAAAATAGCAATTCAGTTTAAGCATTTATTTGGTACCTCTTTTTGCAATCAACCTATTTGGTGTCCCTCAGTTGCAGAGGAGAATACTTAGTGTCCCTGTTCTCTATAATTTATCAGAGGTAGGTGGATACAGGTTTGATGGCACCTCGAGCATATGGAGTCTTTGAGACCCTCTCAAAGTATTATATGCAAAACTGCTTTGGAAGAAGCAGGTGGAAATTAAGGGCTCTAAAGCTTAAGTTCATTTGCTTCTTGGTGAATCTATTGCTACTGTATAGAACGTGTTCCTTTAGGCCTCAGGGACTTGAGAAAACGGACCAGGTTCAGGCCCTTTCTTTTCCTCTGCCCACCAGCCCATGGGCCCATGGCATTGTGTGAATCTGGCTTCTTATCTATTCACCTCCCAGAACAGGAAGCTCCCTCTGTTGCCAGAACATTCCATCATTCCATTAGCATCCTGATGGGACAGGCTTGGAGGGGTGAGGGCTTGTTTTAATTCTTCCATTTATTCACTAAATAAATAAATAAGCAGACAAATAAAGAAAAGAAAAAATATTTACACAGTACGCTGAGTTAAACACTGCACTGTGTCACAGGAATGATACAAAGATAACGAATACAGCAAGCATCAGTTTTCTATTGCTTTGTTACAAATCACCCCAATTCTAGCGGTTTTGAAAAAACAAGTATGTATTATCTGAAACAAGGGGCTGACCAGGCTACTTTCTCATCTAAAGACCCTTCTAGGGAGGAATCCACATCCAAGCTCATACAAGCATTGGCAGAATTCATTTCCTTGTGCCTAGGAGTGAGGCCGGCTTCTAAGGGGTTTCTGCTCCTCAGTGCCCTGCCTCTCTGCACGTTCCATAGGCAGTTGACAATGTGGTTTCTTCCATCTGCAAGGCCAGTGGGAGAACTTCTCCGGTTTGCTAGGACCTTCTTATGCAATGAAACTTTGTCACAAGAGTGATATCATGGAGCACCTTTACCAGATAACAAACCTCATCAAGAGAGTGTCATCCCAACACCTTTGCTATATTGTGTTGGTTAAAAGCAAGTAAGTCACAGGTCCTGCTTATACTCCAAAGGGTGGGCTTGGGGTGATAGAGTGTGTTTCCCACTATTTATTTGAAACTTTATGGAGCTCTCATTTTAGTATTTTGTTTCAGATTACTGGAACCCACTCTCTAAATTTTTAGAAAATTCTTCTGACTATATTATATTAAAATTTAGTGTGCCTAATCAAAGAGAACTGCCACTTAAATAATTGATATTACTCTCCATATATGTATCTATATAATATATAAGATCTATATTATATAGAGATCAATCTATATATATAGAGAGAGGTAGATCTGTCTATATAATATATATGGATCTATGTATATAAATACGCACACACACACATACACACACACAGATAAGATGTCCCCCAAAAGTTCATAGGTAAATGATTGGATTATAAGAGGTTTAATCTGATCATTGCATTAATCCTCTATAGGAATTAACTGGGTGTAACTGTAGGAAGGCAAGGTGTAGCTGGAGGAGGTGGGCTCCTGGCGGAGAGACTTTGGAGTGGAGCTCTCTCTTTCTGCTTCCTGGTGCCATGTCCTGACTTGCTTTTCTCTGCCACACCCTTCCATAGTGATGTTCTGCCTCACCTTGACCCCTAAGGGTGAAGCCAGCCAGCTGTGGACTGAGACCTCTGGAATAAGTAAACTTTTCCTCCTTGAGGTTCTTGTAGTCAGAGGTCTATCGTTCACAGAGGCAAAAATGCTGACTAAAACACATATTTCTGATGCATCCCAGAGATAGTTTTTAAGTTTTGAAGCACAGTAATAAGATGCATTCCTGTACTACATTCCAGTTTGCACCAGACCATTATGAGTCCTGTTCTCTCTCCCTGTGTACTGCCTCCTTTCCCATTTCCTGTCTCCCAGAGGTAACCCCTTTTAGTTACAATAATTTCTTGCTTTTTATGATAATTTTGTCCCACATATATTTAACTAAAAAGCTAAAATAATTGTGTATTTTTGCTGATTTCTGAACTGTATAAAAATGGCATGATACATTACAAAGTTTTCTACAATTAGCTTCTTCCATGCAATATCGTATTTTTGAGATTGAGCTCTACTTACTTTTGTTGTGTCCTAGTCTAGAAAGGTCATATTGCTAGGAATATGTTTTTTAGGTGGACAATGTTTTTCTTAGATCTTTGAAGATGTTAATATTTTGAGTATCAGTTCCATTGTTCCTGCATTGAGTTTTTTTTTTTTTTTTTTTTTTATTGTTGGTCGTTCAAAACATTACATAGTTCTTAATACATCATATTTCACAGTTTGATTCAAGTGGGTTATGAACTCCCAATTTTACCCCGTATACAGATTGCTATATCACATCAGTTACCCTTCCATTGATTGACAAATTGCCTTTCTAGTGTCTGATGTATTCTGCTGTCTGTCCTATTCTCTACTATCCCCCCTCCCCTCCCCTCCCCTCCCCTTTTCTCTCTCGACCCCTTCTACTGTAAATCATTTCTTCGATTTGTATTATTTTGTCTTACCCCTCCTTTCCTCTTATATGTCATTTTGTATAACCCTGAGGATCGCCTTCCATTTCCATGCGGTTTCCCTTCTCACTCCCTTTCCCTCCCACCTCTCATCCCTGTTTAATGTAAATCTTCTTCTCAAACTTTCATCCCTACCCTGTCCTTGTTTACTCCCCTTATATCAAAGGGGTCATTTGGTATTTATTTTTTAAAGATTGACTAGCTTCACTTAGCATAATCTGCTCTAATGCCATCCATTTCCCTCCAAATTCTATGATTTTGTCATTTTTTAATGCAGAGTAATACTCCATTGTGTATAAATGCCACATTTTTTTTATCCATTCATCTATTGAAGGGCATCTAGGCTGATTCCACAGTCTTGCTATCGTGAATTGTTCTGCTATGAACATCGATGTAGCAGTGTCCCTGTAGCATGCTCTTATTAGGTCTTTAGGGAATAGACCGAGAAGGGGAATAGCTGGGTCAAATGGTGGTTCCATTCCCAGCTTTCCAAGAAATCTCCATACTGCTTTCCAAATTGGCTGCACCAACTTGCAGTCCCACCAGCAATGAACAAGAGTGCCCTTTTCCCCGCATCCTCTCCATCACTTATTGTTGTTTGACTTTCTAATGGCTGCCAATCTTACTGGGGTGAGATGGTATCTTAGGGTAGTTTTGATTTGCATTTCTCTGACTGCTAGCGATGGTGAGCATTTTTTCATGTACTTATTGATTGATTGTATGTCCTCCTCTGAGAAGTGTCTGTTCAGGTCCTTGGCCCATTTATTGATTGGGTTATTTGTTATCTTATTGTCTAATGTTTTTGAGTTCTTTGTATATTCTGGTTATTAGGGCTCTATCTGAAGTGTGTGGAGTAAAGATTTGTTCCCAGGATGTAGGCTCCCTGTTTATCTCTCTTATTGTTTCTTTTGCTGCAAAAAAACTTTTTAGTTTGAGTAAGTCCCATTTGTTGATTCTAGTTGTTAACTTTTGCGCTATGGGTGTCCTATTGAGGAATTTGGAGCCCGATCCCACAGTATGTAGATCATACCCTAATTTTGTTCTATCAGATGCCGTGGCTCTGATTTAACATCAAGCTCCTTGATCCATTTTGAATTAACTTTTGTGCATGGCGAGAGATAGGGATTCAGATTCATTTTGATGCAAATGGATTTCCAGTTTTCCCAGCACCATTTGTTGAAGATGCTATCCTTCCTCCATTGCATGCTTTTAGACCCTTTATCAAATATAAGATAGTTGTAGTTTTGTGGGTTGGTTACTGTGTCCTCTATTCTGTACCATTGGTCCACCCGCCTGTTTTGGTACCAGTACCATGCTGTTTTAGTTACTATTGCTCTGTAGTATAGTTTGAAGTCTGGTATCACTATACCGCCGGATTCACACTTCCTGCTTAGCATTGTTTTTGCTATTCTGGGTCTTTTATTATTCCATATGAATTTCATGATTCTTTTATCTATTTCTACAAGAAATGCTGCTGGGATTTTGATTGGCATTGCATTAAACTTATAGAGAACTTTTGGTAATATCGCCATCTTGATGATGTTGGTTCTGCCTATCCATGAGCAGGGTATATTTTTCCATCTTCTAAGGTCTTCTTGTATATCTTTCTTTAGGGTTCTGTAATTTTCATTGTATAAATCTTTCACCTCTTTTGTTAGGTTGATTCCCAAGTATTTTATTTTTTGGGGGGATATTGTGAATGGAGTAGTTGTCCTCATTTCCGTTTCAGAGGATTTGTCGCTGATATACAGGAATGCCTTTGATTTATGCGTGTTGATCTTATATCCTGCCACTTTGCTGAATTCATTTATTAGTTCTAATAGCTTCTTTGTAGACCCTTTTGGGTCTGCTAGGTATAGAATCATATCATCTGCAAATAGTGATAATTTAAGTTCTTCTTTTCCTATTTTTATGCCTTTAATTTCTTTTGTCTGCCTAATTGCTCTGGCCAGTGTTTCGAGGACTATGTTGAACAGAAGTGGTGAGAGAGTGCATCCCTGTCTTGTACCAGATCTTAGAGGGAATGCCTTCAATTTTTCTCCATTCAGAATGATGCTGGCCTGTGGCTTATCATAGATTGCTTTTACAATGTTGAGGTATGATCCTGTTATCCCTAATTTTTCTAGAGTTTTGAACATAAAGGGATGCTGTACTTTGTCGAAAGCTTTTTCTGCATCTATCGAGATGATCATATGGTTCTTATTTTTAAGTCTATTGATGTGGTGAATAATATTTATTGATTTCCATATATTAAACCAGCCTTGCATCCCAGGGATGAATCCTACTTGATCATGATGTATAATTTTTTTGATATGTATTTGAATCCGATTTGCCAGAATTTTATTGAGGATTTTTTGCGTCAAGGTTCATTAGAGATATTGGTCTGTAGTTTTCCTTCTTTGAAGTGTCTTTGTCTGGTTTCGGAATCAGGGTGATGTTGGCCTCGTAGAATGAATTTGGAAGTTCTCCTTCTTTTTCTATTTCCTGAAATAGCTTGAAAAGTATTGGTGTTAGTTCCTCTTTAAAGGTTTTGTAAAACTCTGCTGTATACCCATCCGGTCCTGGGCTTTTCTTAGTTGGTAGTCTTTTGATGGTTTCTTCTATTTCCTCTATTGTTATTGGTCTGTTTAGGTTGTCTATATCCTCCTGGCTCAATCTGGGCAGATCATAAGACTCAAGGAATTTATCTATGCCTTCACTATCTTCTATTTTATTGGAGTATAAGGATTCAAAGTAATTTCTGATTATCTTCTGTATTTCTGAATTGTCTGTTGTGATATTGCCTTTTTCATCCCGTATGCTAGTAATTTGGGTTCTCTCTCTTCTTCTCTTCGTTAGCATGGCTAAGGGTCTGTCAATTTTATTTATTTTTTCAAAGAACCAGCTTTTAGTTTTGTCAATTTTTTCAATTGTTTCTTTTGTTTCAATTTCATTAATTTCAGCTCTGATTTTAATTATTTCTTGCCTTCTACTTCTTTTGCTGTTGTTTTGCTCTTCTTTTTCTAGGATTTTGAGATGAAGTATGAGATCATTTATTTGTTGGTTTTTTCTTTTTTTGAGGAATGAACTCCAAGCAATGAATTTTCCTCTTAGAACTGCTTTCAATGTGTCCCATAGATTCCGATATGTTGTGTCTGTGTTTTCATTTAACTCTAGGAATTTTTTAATTTCCTCCTTGATGTCTTCTAAAACCCATTTATCACTCAGCAACCTATTGTTCATTCTCCAGGTGATGCTTGATTTTTCCTTTCTTCTTTTATCATTGATTTTCAGTTTCATTCCATTATGATCAGATAAGATGCATGGTATTATCTCTACCCCTTTGTATTGTCTAAGAGTTGCCCTGGGACATAGTATGTGGTCTATTTTTGAGAAGGTTCCATGTGCTGCTGAGAAAAAAGTGTAATTACTTGATGTTGGGTGGTATAGTCTATATATGTCAATTAAGTCTAGGTTGTTAATTGTGTTATTGAGTTCTATAGTTTCCTTATTTAACTTTTGTTTGGAAGATCTGTCCAGTGGTGAGAGAGGTGTGTTGAAGTCTCCCATGATTATTGTATGGTGGTCTATTAGACTCTTGAACTTGAGAAGCGTTTGCTTGATGAACATAACAGCACCGTTGTTTGGGGCATATATATTTATGATTGTTATGTCTTGTTGGTGTATGGTTCCCTTGAGCAGTATGAAGTGTCCTTCTTTATCCCTTTTGATTAACTTTGGCTTGAAATCTATTTTATTAGATATGAGTATGGACACTCCTGCTTGTTTCCGCGGTCCATATGAGTGATATGATTTTTCCCAACCTTTCACCTTCAGTCTATGTATATCTTTTCCTATCAAATGCGTCTCCTGTAGACAGCATATTGTTGGGTCTTGTTTTTTGATCCATTCTACTAGCCTGTGTCTCTTAATTGGTGAGTTTAAGCCATTAACATTTAAGGTTATTATTGAGATATGGTTTGTTCTTCTATCCATATTTGTTTATTGATGTTACTAAACCTGATTTGTTATCCTCTTTGACTACTTTCCCCCCTTTACTGTCCTACCTCCCATTGTTGGTTTTCAATGTTATTTTCCATTTCCTCTTCCTGTAATGTTTTGCCAAGGATTTTTTGAAGAGATGGTTTTCTAGCTGCGAATTCTTTTAACTTTTGTTTATCGTGGAAGGTTTTAATTTCATCTTCTAACCTGAAGCTTACTTTCACCGGATACACGATTCTTGGTTGGAGCCCATTGTCTTTCAGTGTTTGAAATATGTTATTCCAGGATCTTCTAGCTTTCAGAGTCTGTGTTGAGAGATCAGCTGTTATCCTGATTGGTTTACCCCTAAATGTAATCTGCTTTCTTTCTCTTGCAGCTTTTAAAATTCTCTCCTTATTCTGTATGTTGGACATCTTCATTATAATGTGTCTAGGTGTGGATCTCTTATGATTTTGCACATTTGGCGTCCTGTAGGCTTCTAGGATTTGGGATTCTGTCTCATTCTTCAATTCTGGGAAGTTTTCTCGTATTATTTCACTGAATAGACTGTTTATTCCTTTGGAATGGAGCTCTGTGCCTTCCTGTATCCCAATGACTCTTAAATTTGGTCTTTTGATATTGTCCCATAATTCTTGGATGTTCTGCTCATGGTTTCTTAGCAGACTTGCTGAGCTGTCTATGTTCTTTTCCAGTTGAAATACTTTGTCTTCATTGTCTGATGTTCTCTCTTCTAAGTGATCTACTCTGCTCGTAGTATTCTCAATTGAGTTTTTAAGTTGGTTTATTGTTTCCTGCATTTCTAGAATTTCTATTTGTTTGTTTTTTATTACCTCTATCTCCCTGTGAAATTGATCTTTTACTTCCTGGATATGTTTGTCAATGTGATCTTTCATTGTCTGATTTTGCTGTCTCATGTCTTCCTTGAGACTCCAGATCATCTGAAGCATATATATCCTGAACTCTTTATCTGATATTCCATCTGTTGCAGCTATTACTTCTTCTAAAGTTGAGTTGACCTGCATTGCTTGTGGTCCTTTCTTTCCTTGTCTTTTCATACTGCTCACGTTTCTTTCTGCTTGGTGCAACTGTTGTGGTTTTGAAATTTACCCCCTATTTATTTATGTTGCTCTTGTATAGTTGAAAAGTGTCCCTTGCAGGTGCGGGCGGCGGCTGTGCCCCTATTCCAATTGGGGTGACGTGTCTGCCACGCTGGCGGCTCTCTGGTCCTGTTCCGGGAGTGGAAGGCGGCTCTGCTCTGCCCCTATTCCAATTGGGGTGTCGTTACTACCATGCTGGCAGGTCGCTGGGCCTGTTCCAGGCGTGGGCGGTGGGCTTGGCTGGCGGGATTCCACCTAATGGTAGTCCCTAACCTCCCTGCTTGCTAATTAATGGCTTCTCTGAGGCGCCACGCCTTCTGTAGCCGCGGGGCAGGCCGCGCAAATCAGTTGGCCTGGATCTCTGGGGTCCTGCTGCTGGCTGTTTTGATGTTGCAAGCTGTTGGAGAGTGGTGGTGTATCCTTCAGCTTTCCCGGATGGTGGCCGCTGACTGCCTGGATGGAGTGTCCGCTGTGGGGGATGGGACGGGACTGTACTGCTTCCTTCCCCTTCTGAAATCCCGTACTCAGCCCAAGGGTCCGTGTGGGCTTGGCTGGCGGGATTCCACCTAATGGCAGGCCCTAACCTCCCTGCTTGCTAATTAATGCCTTCTCTGAGGCGCCACGTCTTCTGTAGCCGCGGGGCAGGCCGCTCGAATCAGTTGGCCTGGATCTCCCGGGTCCTGCTGCTGGCTGTTGGGATCCCTGGCACTCTATCACTTTGATTTTTTCTGCTTGCCCCTCCCCCAGTGCTGGCTAGCCAGGTTTCGTTTTGGCTGCTACTGGGAGGAGGGGTTGGAGGTCAGGTGTCTCTAGTTTCCCCCTAGTCTTTATGGAGGCTCAGCTTGATACTTCGTCTCCCGGCAAGCCTAGGAGAGATTTTATGCGAATTCCCGCTGTCTGGGGGGTGAGCTGAATGACACAAACCTGTTTTGATGTTGCACTCTGAAGGAGAGTGGCGGTGTCTCCTTCAGCTTTACGGGATGGTGGCCGCTGACTGCCTCGGTGGAGTGTCCGCTGTGGGGGATGGGACTGTACCGCTTCCTTCCCCTTCTGAGATCCCGTGCTCGGCCCAAGGGTCCGTGTGGGCTTGGCTGGCGGGATTCCACCTAATGGCAGGCCCTAACCTCCCTGCTTGCTAATTAATGGCTTCTCTGAGGAGCCACGCCTTCTGTAGCCGCAGGGCAGGCTGCGCGAATCAGTTGGCCTGGATCTCCCGGGTCCTGCTGCTGGCTGTTGGGATCCCTGGCACTCTATCACTTTGATTTTTTCTGCTTGCCCCTCCCCCAGCGCTGGCTAGCCAGGTTTCGTTTTGGCTGCTACTGGGAGGAGGGGTTGGAGGTCAGGTGTCTCTAGTTTCCCCCTAGTCTTTATGGAGGCTCAGCTTGATACTCCCTCTCCCGGCAAGCCTAGGAGAGATTTTATGCGAATTCCCACTGTCTGGGGGGTGAGCTGAATGACACAAACCTGTTTTGATGTTGCACTCTGAAGGAGAGTGGCGGTGTATCCTTCAGCTTTACCGGATGGCGGCCGCTGACTGCCTCGGTGGAGTGTCCTCTGTGGGGGATGGTACTGTCTGTATGAGTTTTTTAACAGTCCGATTTTCCAACTCTTTGAATTAATCTTTTCTCTGGCTCACTGTTTATCTTTAGAGTTCTGGATTTTCAATACATTGTGTCTCTATTTACATATTTTACATTAGTTTTTCTTTTTTTCTAATTCTCTGTTTTTTTAATTTGTTCTAATTAGTTATACAGGACAGTAGAATGCATTTTGACATATCATCCATAAATGGAGTATAACTTCTTATTCTTCTGGTTGTACATGATGTAGAATTATAATGTGATCCTTCATTATATTATCATGTAATCATATATGCAAATAGGATAGCAATGTCCTGATTCATTCCATTGTCCTATCTACTCCATATCCTCTCCCCTCCTTTCACTCCCCTCCGTCTAATTACTATATTTCTGTTCTTCCCTTCCCCCCACCTTATTGTATGTTAGCATCTACATATCAGAGAAACATTCAACCTATGGCTTATTGGGATTGGCTTACTTCACTTAGTATGATAGTCTCCAGATCCATCTATTTACCAGCAAATGTCATTCTTTGGGACTGAGTAGTATTCCATTGTGTATATATACCACATTTTCTTTATCCATTCATGTTAGAGGGCACCTAGGTTGGTTCCATAGTTTAGCTATTGTGAATTGAGCTGCTATAAACATTGATGTGGCTGCGTCACTGTAGTATGCTGATATTAAGTCCTCTGGGTATAAGCGAAGGCTTGGGATAACTGGGTCAAATGGTGGTATACATTGTATTTCCTAAGTGTTCACTGTTATTCGCTAATCAGCTCTAGAAAATCCTTAGTCATTTTTCTCTTAAAAGACTGGATCTCCCTCAGTGTCTCCATCTCCCCCTTCTTATAATTTTCTGGATGTTAGACCCTCATTACATCTGCACATCTCTTAACATGCTTCCCTGTCTCTTCTTTTTGCATTAAGGGTGATTTATTCCACACATCTTCCTGTTCACCTAATTTAAATCTAAAATACATGGAACATTTCATTATAACAACTTCATTTTTCATTTTTATGTTCTATTCTAATCTTTTCTTAAATAATTTTTTAGTT
The DNA here is from genome assembly GCF_045843805.1 of Urocitellus parryii. NCBI lineage: Eukaryota > Metazoa > Chordata > Mammalia > Rodentia > Sciuridae > Urocitellus > Urocitellus parryii. The sequence goes on from NW_027553327.1 coordinate 1,940,648, forward strand.
GTTGTTAAACATTTATTTTATTTATTTACATGTGGTGCTAAGAATCAAACCCAGTGTGTCACTCATGCCAGGAATGGGTACTACCTGAGCCCCAGCCCCCTATTCTGATCTCTTTCTATCTGCCTGGTCATTCGCAGTCTTTGTGTGCCTGATTACTTCCACTTGTTTGTTTGAGGGAATCCCAGTAAAGTGAACTGGATTGGCATGGGCTGCAGATGATGCGGTTTGATTCTGCTTTGGAGCCAGTTTTAGTATCTCCTTTTCCTTTAAGAACTTTAGATATCTTCTGATTAATTTTCTACACCCCATTGTTTTTACATATCCCAAACATAAAGTAAGGCATGTCTCCCTGTGAGTTATGATGAGCACTAATAATAACCCCTTATGAAAATAAGATTCCAGAGCTCCTTCCATCCGTCTTCTGCCTTGATGGCAGAATGTGTCATGTTAGTGGTCACCATGCAAGTGGCACGAACTTCTGATCTCAATTATCTACAAAATTATGCTCATATTTGCCTATAATTGTCGTGGGCAAGGCTGAACTCAAGGACAGATTGATGGCCCACTGCTCTTCGCCCCAACCCATTAGGCAGGGTTCACATGACCGTCCCACACTGTGTCTCTGATCTTTCCCAGAAGCCCAAGGGACACGTTCCTCAGCCCTCATTCCATGAAAGATCGTGACTTTAGGCTTGAACTGAGGAGTGATTATTGTGGATTGAAAAAGGTTTTTTTTTCTTCTCCCCAAACATCACCATGTTGACTCTGTTACTAAGCAAATTTCCTACTCTGGAATTTCAGAATGTCATTAGAACAAGGGACTGTGGGTGTTTTGCTGGAAATAGGGATGAGAGAAGGGAGTATTTACACACAGCCTACATTTTTCCTTGGCCTCTTAAGACAGGGCAGTGCTGAGGTTCCTCTCACCTAGCTGCAAATGACTTCCATGTCTCTTGGGCCAGAAGGAAGGACGGGAAGTTCATAGGCGATCTTGAATGCTCCTTACTAAGCTGTATTCATCAGCCAGCGTTGTTCAGAGAGAACCAACAAAACATGTACAGAGACATAGGAGAGAAGAGAAATTGACTCACGTGACTGAGGCAGCAGAGAGATCCCAGGTCAGGATGCCTGCTTGTGCAGCCCTGGGACACTGGCAGACTCTCATGGCACATCTGAAGTCCCCCCAAACAGGGTCACCAACAGTGTAGCTCTTGGTTTGAGGCTGAAAGCCTGGGAACCTTGGGGAAGAGGCTGCTGGAAGAGTCTTGCAGTCCAGTGGCCGGAGAGCCTGGACCCCTGATGTCACATGGGAGGTGAGGGTGCCCCACTTGGTGGTCTCCAGGTCCTGGTCATCCAGGTGATGCTCACCCTAACAAGGGCAGAGTTTCCCACGCAGTCCACCCTGACTCATGGGCTAACCTTTTCCTGAAAGTACTCCCAGACACACCCCAAATAATACTTTATCTAGGTATTTCTTCATTTAGCTAAATCACACCTAAAATTAGACACCACACAAGCTTTGCTTTCAGTCAGTAAAGAATTCCATACTCAGTCCTTCTTTCTGAATCCCAAAAAACAGCTGTTTGAAAATGAAAAAAAAAAAACTTGTACAGTTTTTTTTTTAGACACAGCTTACTGTAAAAGAAGCACTTCCCATATTTTATTTTATGTTTACAACAGTGCTGTGGAATAGATAATATTAGTATTTCCATCTCATGGACGCAGCACTTGAGGCTCCAAAGGGTTAATGTTTTTGTCCAGGGTCACATAACTAGAAAATTGTAGAGCCAGGGTTTTTGAAGTTGGATGCTTCCTTGTTTTATGTCCCTTACCTTCCCAATAACTCTGTGAGGGGTGTGTTATTCCTATTGTACAGTGAGGAAGCCAAAGAACAGAGCAGTTAGGTAACTTGGGAAATACCATACAGCTTGTGTCAGAGCCAGGGCAGAACCAGGCCTATGTGGAGAAAAGACACTTTGAACCACAAGCTATGTTGCTGAATGTCTCTACCCACTGATAAAACAAGTAGACATCTTAATGCCTGTTAATGCATCTCGTTTCCTTTATTATCCAATATAGTCATCGAATGCCAATCAATTTCTGTCACTACCTACCTCCCCAATCAAATCCCATATCAATATTAAGTAAACATATCCTTTGTGATAATGTTAGTATAGAGGAGAAATAATTAAGTAGTGATCTAGTTTAGAAACCGAGAGGAACAATGAATGGAGATATTTACCAGTGTTGTGTCACTGGAGAACCTTTTTGACATACACTTGTGGCCTGTTTTGCCTGTCTTTGTGTGTTGAAGAAGGACACATCTTTTGCATAAGGTCGTGACTATTGCATAGAACAGGGCTTCTTAACCCCAGCATTAATGATTTCTTGGATCAGACAATGCTTTGTTATCTAGGGATGTCCTGTGCATTGCAGGACATTGAGCATCTTCTCTGATCTCTATGCACTAGATCCTAATTGCATTTTCCATTCTCCAATTGTGGCATAAAAAGTGTCCCCAGACATTACCAAATGTCCCTGGAGTGGGGGGGGGGCAAAACCACCCCCACTTGAGATCACATATCTAAGGAATCTCTGAAAGCAAAGAAAATCATCACTCTGCCTCTGAAATCAAACCTGCCTGCCTGAGAGACCCCAGGAGTCTTCTTAGGTTGGAGGGAGAGGCTATCCTGAACTAGGACTGAGGCAGGGCCCAGGCAATGCCCTCGTCTTAGCAAGAGAAGGAAAACATGGGAACTGAGGGTGCAGCCAGAGAGGACTGGGTTGTTCTGCATATTCAGCTTCAGAGAACTTGAGAACATGTGTGTTGAACAAATGCTTAGTGATATGGGGCTGCCACTCCCATTCCTAGAACATCCCACTCCCAGATCACTTAATCCTCATGGTGACCCAGTGGTGCCTCATGGTGACCCCGTGGGGCAGGTGCACATTATTTCCACTGCACAGAAAGGAAAGGAATGCCGAAGAGGTTGAAAGACCTGCCGAGGTTAGAAAAGGAGGTAGTTGGACTAAGAGCAGGGTGCAGGCACAGAAGGGCATATCCTTTCCAGCCCACTCTGGGGGCATAGGAGAACCTTCTAGAAATGACATGGAAACACTGATATAAAACTATCCTTTTACTAACTTGGTCAAATACATGCACCCCTATCGTGGGCAGACACCATGTTATCCACCAAGGATACAAACATAAATAAACCTAATCCCAGCCTTAAAGAGCCCAGATTATGGCAGGAAAAAAGCTATACACAAAACACCTTCCAATAGAATAGGCCACATCCAGTGATAGCTATATCTGTGCAGATGGTGCTGTGGGAGCATAGAGTGGAGCTGAGGGGAGCCGTGGGAAGGCTGGGAGGGGCCTCAGGGCAAGCTTACTGGAAGAGGTGGCCTGTGAGCAGAGTCCAAGGATGTCACTGAGGTTTGGCCAAGGAAATGGCTGGGACTTCAGCATTTACCACTAAGAATCAACTGCTACAAATTGCAGTTTAAATCTAACAAGCAAAAATGTACTGAATTTTTTCATTAAAAGAAACAAAAAAAGTATCATGGGTGGAGAGAGCCCAGCCCACTGGGCTGGCCCAAGGGGTGTCACCTGTCAGAGAAGATTGAGCAGGAGGACTTGCTGCCATTTGGATTAGTCAAGATTCCCCAGAGAAACCGACGTGACAGGAGAGGTGGGGTGGGGTGGGGTGGGAGGGGGAGGTTTTAAGGAGTAGCTGTTGTGTGGCTGTAGTGTGGCCACAGCGCAGGCCAATGGGGAAGATTCTGGAGAGTCAATGTTGCTGCCCTGAGTCCACAAGCAGGTCAGCAGCAAAGACTCAGGCCAAGCTTCTGAAATGCTGTCTCAAGGTCAAATATCTTCTCCCCAAGACAGTCTTTGTCTTGATTTTTGGTTTTTTGTCTGTTTTTGGTGGATTTCACCCAGGAACCTCCTGTGTGCTAAGCAAGCGCCCTATCACTGAGCTGTATCCCTGAACTCAGTCTTTATTCTTAGGACCATCAGTGGATTGAATGAGGCCACCCATATCACATCCTAGCCAAGCTGACACATACAATTAACAATCATCAACTGGGTGTGGTGGCGCACGCCTGTCATCTCAGTGATTCAAAAGACAGAGACAGGAGGAGAGCAAGTTTGAGGCCAGCCTCAGTTACTTAGTGAGACTCTCAGCAATTCAGTGAGACCCTGTCTCAAAATAGATTTTTAAAAGACCTGGGGATGTAGCTCAGTGATACACGGGAACCCCTGGGTTCAATCCCCAGCAAAATCTCCAAAAATTTAACAATCATTTTATCACGGTTGGTCATATATTAATCTCTCCCAGAAAGGATTATAATTTTCCATCTGGAAACCTACTGGATTTGGGAAGGCAGAGTCTCTAAAGCCTGATGTGCTATGGGCTCCAGACCCTCAGAGGAAGTTGTGGCTTGGGGTGGGGAAGGAAACACATTAGCTCATATTTAGTTGAATATTTTAATACCATGGATAGTCATAAACCCCGACATAACCTAGCTCCAAAGCAGATCGCTGAAATAGACTGAGTAGTTCTTAAGGGCTGGTAATTAAAAATCTATTTTATGTCTACAAAAGGACCTTGCTTTCTGATGGACCCCAAGATGAATCTTTTCACGAAATAATAAATTCAGTAGTTTTCTTTGTCCAGTTGGAGGAAACCTTCCTGTGTGTCTAATATCAAACCCCAAAGTTCCATGGCCTTTAGCTGGGCTGGGGCATGGATGTGTTTCTTCTTTGTTCATCTCTGTGTTAATTTTCTTAGCTTATAAATGGAGGAAATAACTCCATTCAGGTCTGATAAAGCGGTTCCTGAGCAGGCACATGGACATTCAAGCACAACATGGCAGTTATTGGCATGGAGGGAAGAACTCCACAAACATAATGGGTTGGTATTGCTAGAACTATTATTTCTATGTTTGAACATTGAAACTGCCCAGGGAAGAAGCTCGCAGGAGGGGTCTTTCAAATAGTCTCCCTTTATTTTTTTTAATCTCTTTAGTAGGAAAAAAATAATTCATTTCTAAGGAACAGATCAGATTCCTAACCAAGAATCTTTAATCAAGAATCATTTCATTTGCTGCAGAATCTATACCTTTCAAAGAGGAGTTCATACATAGAATCCACCCACAAAACTAAGCTGAATTAGTAGGAGGAGAGAAGGGGGGTGGTTATACAAAATTCACACTGACAGAAAAAAAGAGTGTGTAGAAGTCCATGAGAAAAGGCAGGCACATCCCAAGTGCGTTTGGTTTTTAAGGCAAGAGCTTCACTCTGGTTATGTAAAATGATAGGGGGAAGAGAGGAGAGGGCTGGGAGGACATGATAAATTATTCAGGTCTAAGAGACAGTGATAAAAATGTCAAAGCAGCCCTGTCATGGAATCTTTGCACCAACTGAAAAAATTCAGGCTAGAAGCTGATTCAGCATCTTTGCCTCTGATTAAAACCAATTGCAAGTACACAGACGGGTAGAAGGAAGAGAAGAAACCTCAGGAGTTCCTTGGAAATGACAGATCAAATGATGGGCCACAGCTGCCATGTCAGGGTGAAACGGAATTACAGATATTCACCACGGGCAGAGGGTCAGCCAGCCCATGCAAATGGTAGCGCTTACAATCAAGAACTAGGTCTGGCTGGAACTTCATTAACTCCGGGCGTGCCTGCTTCTTCACTGTGAGCATGCCAGCTCTTTTCCCAGGAGCATCCCTTACCCTCGTTGCATCTTTGATGGGCATATTTCTTTCCCAGCTGCCAAACAAGAGCTGTACCTGCCACACCAATGTCCACCATCCGTGCTTCCTGACACTACAGTTCAGACAGCAAAATGTAAGAACCTCTCCCACATCACCCGGACATAAAAACAATTTTTCATATCTATTTGGAACAGATCAAGAGACAGACATACATGTGAGGCAATGTAAAGCCTGGGCCGTGTCTGGGCTGTCTGGATTCAAGGACAGGCCTGCCAAGAGAAAGCAGCTGCTCAACACGTCTCAGCCTTCTTTATCTCTCACACGGGGAGGGTTACAGGGTTCCTTCTAAGGATTCAACGAGTCCCCACATGTAGAGGATTGGGGACATGTCTGGTAAAGAGTAAGTGCTCCAGAAATGTTAGTTCTTATTAAGATTGTGCTTACAGGAGACATTTGCCACCCACTAAGGGAATAAATGAATGAATTGGGTGCTTAGGAGAAACATCATCAGGCAGACTACTGGCCACTCACATGCACCTACTGACAGCAGGCTCTGTCCATTTATAAGCACAGATGGAATGATGTGGATAGGGACTGCTGACCATGGTCTCTTCCAATTTGGCTACAAGCCCCTAGTATTCATTTCTATGTAGTAATGGTGTGTGGAATTATAGAATTTTGCCACCATCAGGTAATAAAGTTGTTTCTTTTTTTTTTTATTGGTCGTTCATAACATTACATAGTTCTTAATACATCATATTACACGGTTGATTCACGTGGATTATGAACTCCCGCTTTTACCCCATATACAAATTGCTGTATCACATCAGTTTCCCTTCCATTGATTGACATATTGCCTTTCTAGTGTCTGATGTATTCTGCTGTCTGTCCTATTCTCTACTATACCCCCTCCCTTCCCCTCCCCTCCCCTCCCCTCCCCTTTTCTCTCTCTACCTCTTCTACTGTAAATCATTTCTTCCATTTGTATTATCTTGTCTTGCCCCTCCTTTCCTCTTATATGACATTTTGTATAACCCTGAGGATCGCCTTCCATTTCCATGCAATTTCCCTTCTCACTCCCTTTCCCTCCCACCTCTCATCCCTATTTAATGTAAATCTTCTTCTCAAGCTCTTCATCCCTACCCTGTCCTTGTTTACTCCCCTTATATCAAAGGAGTCATTTGGTATTTGTTTTTTAAAGATTGACTAGCTTCACTTAGCATAATCTGCTCTAATGGCATCCATTTCCCTCCAAATTCTATGATTTTGTCATTTTTTAATGCAGAGTAATACTCCATAGTATATAAATACCACATTTTTTTTATCCATTCATCTATTGAAGGGCATCTAGGCTGGTTCCACAGTCTTGCTATCGTGAATTGAGCTGCTATGAACATCGATGTAGCAGTGTCCCTGTAGCATGCTCTTGTTAGGGCTTTAGGGAATAGACCGAGAAGGGGAATAGCTGGGTCAAATGGTGGTTCCATTCCCAGCTTTCCAAGAAATCTCCATACTGCTTTCCAAATTGGCTGCACCAATTTGCAGTCCCACCAGCAATGAACAAGAGTGTCCTTTTCCCCGCATCCTCTCCAGCACTTATTGTTGTTTGACTTTCTAATGGCTGCCAATCTTACTGGGGTGAGATGGTATCTTAGGGTAGTTTTGATTTGCATTTCTCTGACTGCTAGCGATGGTGAGCATTTTTTCATGTACTTATTGATTGATTGTATGTCCTCCTCTGAGAAGTGTCTGTTCAGGTCCTTGGCCCATTTATTGATTGGGTTATTTGTTATCTTATTGTCTAATTTTTTGAGTTCTTTGTATATTCTGGTTATTAGGGCTCTATCTGAAGTGTGTGGAGTAAAGATTTGTTCCCAGGATGTAGGCTCCCTGTTTATCTCTCTTATTGTTTCTTTTGCTGAGAAAAAACTTTTTAGTTTGAGTAAGTCCCATTTGTTGATTCTATTTGTTAACTCTAGCGCTATGGGTGTCCTATTGAGGAATTTGGAGCCCGATCCCACAGCGTGTAGATCATAACCAACTTTTTCTTCTATCAGATGCCGTGTCTCTGATTTAATATCAAGCTCCTTGATCCATTTTGAGTTAACTTTTGTGCACGGCGAGAGATAGGGATTCAGATTCATTTTGGTGCAAATGGATTTCCAGTTTTCCTAGCACCATTTGTTGAAGATGCTATCCTTCTCCATTGCATGCTTTTAGCCCCTTTATCAAAAATAAGATAGTTGTAGTTTTGTGGATTGGTTATTGTGTCCTCTATTCTGTACCATTGGTCCACCCGCCTGTTTTGGTACCAGTACCATGCTGTTTTTGTTACTATTGCTCTGTAGTATAGTTTGAAGTCTGGTATCGCTATACCGCCTGATTCACACTTCCTGCTTAGTATTGTTTTTGCTATTCTGGGTCTTTTATTATTCCATATGAATTTCATGATTCTTTTATCGATTTCTACAAGATATGCTGTTGGGATTTTGATTGGCATTGCAATGAACTTATATAGGACTTTTGGTAATATCGCCATTTTGATGATGTTAGTTCTGCCTATCCATGAGCAGGGTATATTTTTCCATCTTCTAAGGTCTTCTTCTATGTCTTTCTTTAGGGTTCTGTAATTTTCATTGTATAAATCTTTCACCTCTTTTGTTAGGTTGATTCCCAAGTATTTTATTTTTTGGGGGGATATTGTGAATGGAGTAGTTGTCCTCATTTCCGTTTCAGAGGATTTGTCGCTGATATACAGGAATGCCTTTGATTTATGCGTGTTGATCTTATATCCTGCCACTTTGCTGAATTCATTTATTAGCTCTAATAGCTTCTTTGTAGACCCTTTTGGGTCTGCTAGGTATAGAATCATATCATCTGCAAATAGTGATAATTTAAGTTCTTCTTTTCCTATTTTTATGCCTTTAATTTCTTTTGTCTGCCTAATTGCTCTGGCCAGTGTTTCGAGGACTATGTTGAACAGAAGTGGTGAGAGAGGGCATCCCTGTCTTGTACCAGATCTTAGAGGGAATGCCTTCAATTTTTCTCCATTCAGAATGATGCTGGCCTGTGGCTTATCATAGATTGCTTTTACAATGTTGAGGTATGATCCAGTTATCCCTAATTTTTCTAGAGTTTTGAACATAAAGGGATGCTGTACTTTGTCGAAAGCTTTTTCTGCATCTATCGAGATGATCATATGGTTCTTATTTTTAAGTCTATTGATGTGGTGGATAACATTTATTGATTTCCGTATATTGAACCAACCTTGCATACCAGGGATGAATCCTACTTGATCATGGTGTATAATTTTTTTGATATGTATTTGAATCCGATTCGCCAGAATTTTATTGAGGATTTTTGCATCAAGGTTCATTAGAGATATTGGTCTGTAGTTTTCTTTCTTTGAAGTGTCTTTGTCTGGTTTCGGAATCAGGGTGATGTTGGCGTCGTAGAACGAATTTGGAAGTTCTCCCTCTTTTTCTATTTCCTGAAATAGCTTGAAAAGTATTGGTGTTAGTTCCTCTTTAAAGGTTTTGTAAAACTCTGCTGTATACCCATCCGGTCCTGGGCTTTTCTTAGTTGGTAGTCTTTTGATGGTTTCTTCTATTTCCTCTATTGTTATTGGTCTGTTTAGGTTGTCTATGTCCTCCTGACTCAGTCTTGGCAGATCATAAGACTTAAGGAATTTATCTATGCCTTCACTATCTTCTATTTTATTGGAGTATAAGGATTCAAAATAATTTCTGATTATCATCTGTATTTCTGAAGTGTCTGTTGTGATATTGCCTTTTTCATCCCGTATGCTAGTAATTTGGGTTCTCTCTCTTCTTCTCTTCGTTAGCATGGCTAAGGGTCTGTCAATTTTATTTATTTTTTCAAAAAACCAACTTTTAGTTTTGTCGATTTTTTCAATTGTTTCTTTTGTTTCAATTTCATTAATTTCAGCTCTGATTTTAATTATTTCTTGCCTTCTACTTCTTTTGCTGTTGTTTTGCTCTTCTTTTTCTAGGATTTTGAGATGAAGTATGAGATCATTTATTTGTTGGTTTTTTTCTTTTTTTGAGGAATGAACTCCAAGCAATGAATTTTCCTCTTAGAACTGCTTTCAATGTGTCCCATAGATTCCGATATGTTGTGTCTGTGTTTTCATTTGACTCTAGGAATTTTTTAATTTCCTCCTTAATGTCTTCTAGAACCCATTGATCATTAAGCAACCTATTGTTCATTCTCCAGGTGATGCTTGATTTTTCCTTCCTTCTTTTATCATTGATTTTCAGTTTCATTCCATTATGATCAGATAAGATGCATGGTATTATCTCTACCCCTTTATATTGTCTAAGAGTTGCCCTGTGACATAATATATGGTCTATTTTTGAGAAGGTTCCATGTGCTGCTGAGAAAAAAGTGTAATTACTTGATGTTGGGTGGTATAGTCTATATATGTCAATTAAGTCTAGGTTATTAATTATGTTATTGAGTTCTGTAGTTTCCTTATTTAACTTTTGTTTGGAAGATCTGTCCAGTGGTGAGAGAGGTGTGTTGAAGTCTCCCATGATTATTGTATGGTGGTCTATTAGACTCTTGAACTTGAGAAGCGTTTGCTTAATGAACATAGCAGCACCGTTGTTTGGGGCATATATATTTATGATTGTTATGTCTTGTTGGTGTATGGTTCCCTTGAGCAGTATGAAGTGTCCTTCTTTATCCCTTTTGATTAACTTTGGCTTGAAATCTATTTTATTAGATATGAGTATGGACACTCCTGCTTGTTTCCGCAGTCCATATGATTGGTATGATTTTTTCCCACCCTTTCACCTTCAGTCTATGAATATCTTTTCCTATCAGATGCGTCTCCTGTAGGCAGCATATTGTTGGGTCTTGTTTTGTGATCCATTCTACTAGCCTGTGTCTCTTAATTGGTGAGTTTAAGCCATTAACATTTAAGGTTATTATTGAGATATGATTTGTTCTTCCAGCCATATTTGTTTATTGATGTTACTAAACCTGATTTGTTATCCTCTTTGACTACTTTCCCCCCTTTACTGTCCTACCTCCCATTGTTGGTTTTCAATGTTATTTTCCATTTCTTCTTCCTGTAATGTTTTGCCAAGGATTTTTTGAAGAGATGGTTTTCTAGCTGCGAATTCTTTTAACTTTTGTTTATCATGGAAGGTTTTAAATTCATCTTCTATCCTGAAGCTTAATTTCGCCGGATACACGATTCTTGGTTGGAACCCATTTTCTTTCAGTGTTTGAAATATGTTTTTCCAGGATCTTCTAGCTTTCAGAGTCTGTGTTGAGAGATCAGCTGTTATCCTGATTGGTTTACCCCTAAATGTAATCTGCTTTCTTTCTCTTGCAGCTTTTAAAATTCTCTCCTTATTCTGTATGTTGGACATCTTCATTATAATGTGTCTAGGTATGGATCTCTTATGATTTTGCACCATCGGCGTCCTGTAGGCTTCTAGGATTTGGGATTCTGTCACATTCTTCATGTCTGGGAAGTTTTCTTGTATTATTTCACTGAATAGATTGCTTAATCCTTTGGTTTGGAGCTCTGTGCCTTCCTGTATCCCAATGACTCTTAAGTTTGGTCTTTTGATATTATCCCATAGCTCTTGAATGTTCTGCTCATGGTTTCTTAGTAGACTTGCTGAGCTATCTATGTTCTTTTCCAGTTGAAATACTCTGTCTTCATTGTCTGATGTTCTATCTTCTAAGTGATCCACTCTGCTGGTAGTATTCTCAATTGAGTTTTTAAGTTGGTTTATTGTTTCCTGCATTTCTAGTATTTCTATTTGTTTGTTTTTTATTACCTCTATCTCCCTGTGAAATTGATCTTTTACTTCCTGGATTTGTTTGTCAATGTGATCTTTCATTGTCTGATTTTGCTGTCTCATGTCTTCCTTGAGACTCCAGATCATCTGCAGCATATATATCCTGAACTCTTTATCTGATATTCCATCTGTTGCAGCTATTACCTCTTCTAAAGTTGAGTTGACCTGCATTGCTTGTGATCCTTTCTTTCCTTGTCTTTTCATACTGCACGCGCTTCTTTCTGCTTGGTGCAACTGTTGTGTTTTTGAAATTTACTAGCCTGAAATCACCTCTTCAGTAACTGAATGAGCTGTGATCAGTAGAACATGGGGATGATTACATCATCTCTTTGAAATGGCGGCTGCTGTCCTCCTCTGTGGTCCGACCAGTGTCTGGAACCAAACTGGACCGCTTCTCTCCTCTGTCTCAAAGCTGAAACTCAGCCCTAAGCGCTGCCAAAGTCCTAGCGCCAAACTGCTAGAGGCCGTTCACAGACTCAGGCCTGCGGGGCCCAGTCCAGCCGCCTCCGTGGCTGGCGGGATTGTGTCCCTGCTCCGCGTTGCTCCAGACCGGCTGGAGGGGGGTGGGGTGGTAGGAGTGTGGGTCCTAGCACTGAACCGCCTGAGGCCGGTCCCAGACTCAGCCCTGCAGGGCCCAGATCAGCCGCCGCCGTGACCGGCGGGATTCTGTCCCTGATCCACATTGCCGAGATTCAGTCGCCTGGGACAAACTGACCCCTCACACAGACTTACTAGTTATCGGAAGGTCTCCTTCCCGTGGAATATTGTTAGAAGATCTTCAGCAGGTCCCATGCAAGTGTATTTATGTGTCTCTCTGATCCTGTTACTGCGGAGGTATAGAAAATGCTGCTTGCTCGCCGGCCGCCATGTTGGATCTCAATAAAGTTGTTTCAACAGCCCATTCACAAATACCACGTATGAAGAGGCACAAAAGAACCAGAGAACACTGTAAATAAAGCCTTCCTGACATTGACCACTGTTATTATGGCAGTGTTGTGGTTTCCTTCTTAAGTGTCCCCCGAAGCTCACGTGTTGAAGGCCAGGTCCCCATTGCAACAGTGTTCCAAGGTGGGCCTTTGGGAAGTCATTGGGTTGTGAGGGCTTTGACTTCATCAATGGATTAATCCACTGATGGATTAATCCACTTCCTAGGCTATTAGGAAGCGGTACAACATTTAGGAAGTGGAGCCTAGTTGAAGGAAGGAAATGGGGATGTACAAAGAGTACATCCTTGCTTTCTCTTGCTGCTTCCTGGCGACCATGAGATGAGCAACTTCTTCACCATGCACACGTCCCTCCATGATTTTCTGTTTCCCCACAGACAATGGGGCCAAGTGACCATGGACGGAAACCACTGAAACCACTATGAGCCAAAGTAAATCTTTCTTTCTTCTCAAATAGTTTATCTCTGTTTTTTTTTTTTTGTCACAGTAATGGAAAACTGACTAGCACAGGGAAGGAAAAGGTTTACTTTGAGCTGCTAAAACATTCTGCTCTCTGGTGAATGACAGCATCATGGACAGAGATACAATAAGGCAACACACCATAACGTGCTGCTTATGGGTTTGGAACCTTACGAAAAGGAGGTGAGAGGCAATGGAGCCAGACAAAGGGATCTATGTGTGGGAGGGTGAATATGCACATCCTCAACCCTATTCTCCCTCCTCCAGGTGAAATGTCACATATCCCATATCCCTGCATGTCCCTCATTGCCAAAGAATTATATAACCAGACAACCAGGAAAAGGAAACTGCTTCAGTGGCAAACCAATGCTCCACAGGGATCCGATGATTTTTTATCACTTCCTGCTTGCATGGCTCAGCTATGGCAGGCTCCCCAGTGGGGACAGCCAGGTCTGAGAGCTGCCCTGATTGTCCCCACAGTTGCATCACCTGCAAACCCACACTGAAGTCCTTCTGCAGAACAGTAAAATGCCAACTCCCTCCTTGGCTTCCTGACCTGCTATTTTCCCTGGCTGTCTCCAGAGCCAGCTGGAGGGGAATATCATTCCTAAACTATGTGGAATAATGTCACTTGAGAGTGAGGCAAAGTGTTTCTACACAGGTCTTTGTGTCCTTACTAAGATTTTGTTGCTAAGGGCACACCAGAGAGCCCCCATATGGGGGAAGGATCTGATGGAGGCCAGGTATTTTCCTTTTGTTTTATTTGGGTTCTAACCAATTTATTGGCCAGTCAGTGACATGGGAGCTTCAGGGACATTCCTGTAACAGATTCCGCCTCCATCACACCTTGGCTATCCTTTGCCTAAAAATTTCCTCTGCAGAAGGACAGCCTGTTGGGGCTGATTCTTTTTTAAATGTTTCTATTAATGCCTATTAATGCACTATACATAATATTGGGTTTGGGGCTGATTCTTGAGCTCTGGTATTCAGTCACGAGGATCGAGCCAGACTTCTTTCTTTATCTCTAGTGATCCCACCTTTGAATGAATTGGGCCATTGATGGCACTGAATCTTTCTTTCTGGTACTGTGAACTCATGTTGAACCCACCATGCAGGTATCTAAAGGAGGATGGGTTTTAAATGAGTCTCTTGTAGTTCTGGGCTTCCTGGATAAAAATTTAGTGTTGGAGTGAGGTTGGGTGAGAGGCAAAGGCAAGAATATGAATAATTTTACCATAAGGCAGAACTGGGGTGGATACTACAAGAGAGGTTTGGGAAGTTGTAGGTAAAAGGGATCCCAGGACTGAAAATGAGGCGAGAGAGGCCTGGGGTGTTTGCCGTGAGCAGTTGAGTCTAGTGGAGATATAAGAAGGTCACAGGCTGTCATCGACTGCATCTGGAATGTCCCCAAAGGCTCATGTGTCTAAGGCCGGGTTTCCAGCTGGTGGTGCAATAGGGAGTTGGTGGGGGCTGGCTGGAAGAGGTGGGTCCCAGAGGCTATGCTGTGTCCCTGGACCCTCCTCTCTGTCTCTTTTTGCCTCCCAGCCTCCTGGGGTGGTCAGCTGTGCTCCTCCGTGCCCTTCCCACCATGAAGTTCTGCCTCACCCAGGCCCAGAACCATCAGAGCCAAGTGACCATGGACTGAAACATGAACCAAAATAAATCTTTCCTTCTTTGTTTTTCCCAGGAATTTTGTCACAGCAATGAAAAGCTGACCAACCCACAGGCCACCCCAAAGCACTCTAGTGGGGCATGCAGAGAACTTCAGGGAAAGGCTCTGATTGTCACTCTCTCAGGGTTTCAGGACTTGGTTTGTCTTGTATACCACGGTCAGTTGGGGGTCCTCTTCCCATGGCTTGACACTCCAAGCCATACTAAAGCTCATAGAATGGTGTCTGACAGGGAGCCCATGTGGTTTCTAAAAATCTAAGCAGCATCGCTGGCCAGTGGGCAGTGCTTGAGCTATTTTCTTCTGGAAATTTACATACTGGAGTTCCTGGACGGGTGAGAGCATCACAAAGAGGTCCCTCTGGTTTTTCCTATCTTGGTAATATTCAAAACTGGCAAAGTATGAAGTGACTAAAACTCTCTATTTGAATGGGTTCTCTTGGAAGTCAAAGAGCAGAAAAGACTTCAGAGGCCAAATAATTGCTCGTTAGAAACTCCATGAAAGGGTCCCTGTGCCGAGTGGGCAATTGGAACAGCCTCCCACATTCCAAGTTCTGTGGGGCCCAGAAAACACTTATTCTGTAATCTGGGTGACAGGAATGAAAAGGAGCAGAGCGGAGACGTGAAAGGAGGAGTGAGCAGTGACAGGGGCCGTTGAGGAAGGATGGCGCGTAATGGAATAACGAACTGCTGTTGGAACATTCTGGAAAGTACTCGCAAAATATTGGTCCACATGAATTCTAAATTCTAGGACTATGGATATCTTAGGTAAAGTCTTTGATTTAGTGGATATTGACATTTTGGTCACGAATGCTGTGAAAGATCAGGTTGGACTACCAACTTAAGTAGAAGGAGGAGGTTGGGGTCAGATTTAAAACAAATAAATGTGATCTCCAGCCAAGCACAGTGGCACACGCCTGTAATTCCAGCAGTTCAGGAGGCTGAGGCAGGAGGACTGTAAGTTCAAAGCCAGCCTCAGCAAAAGTGAGGTGCTAAGCAATTCAGTGAGACCCTGTCTTTAAATAAAATTCAGAATAGGACTGCAGATGTGGCTCAGTGGTTTGAGTGGCCCTGGGTTCAATCCCCAGTACCCCCCCACCCCCCCAAAAAATGTATATCTCCAGTGATCTGAATTCTACATTGTGGTCCCTCACTGCAGGATTCTTGCCACTCTGCTTAGCATGACTAAATGCAAATTTCTGTAAATGCAGGTGCAAGATTTGGTGTCTTTGCCCACAAACCTCATTGGAGCATGGGTTTGGAATCATGTCAAGCGAAAAGAGTATCTGGAAGGAATCCACCTCTTCACCCCTAGCTGGCCATGTGACCCTTCACTTTGTAATGAAAACCAAACCAGTCAGATTAAAATTACCAGTCCATTGCATGAGATCATTTCTGTGATAGTGCCTTGAAGTAAATAAAATTCACTGCGTCCTAGTAAGATATCATTATGCAAATCAAGGCATGATGCAAGGTTCCTGATACAGTGGTCTGGATATACACTAGGGACTTTGTCATCTTTAAATACATGCTCTCTTACACATGAATATGTTAGGATACATACATGCTGAAAATAGAAGACCTTCCAGCCCTCAGATATTGAAGGAACTACAGTGTAGTTCAGTAGAAATTAGAAGTAGATGACAAAGTAAACATAAAAGGTTTTGAATTATGTTTTAAAGGTTTGGAAGTTGTTCTGGTGCTTTCACTAGACTGAAAACAGAGGCTGGTGGTAAGTCCTGACATGTATTACTCAGTATAGGTGAGGTTGTGCTGCAGTAACAATTCTGTCCTTCTGTGTATCAGTGCCTTCAAACAACAAGGATTGATTTCTCACTTATTCTACACATCCTTTGTACTGTGTCTGTAGGTTCTGTCCTGTATTGCTACATTACAGCAGAGTACCCAGAGCAGCAGTCACCATCTGAAGCATGGCTCATCACTATGATAGGGAAGGAGAGCTCTGAATGGTTTCATGCCAGTACTTAAATACTTCACCATGGGAGTGTCACTCATCCCTTATACTCACAAGCACTGGCCAGTACTAATGACATAGTACCACCCCAGTTTGGAAGGCAGCAACAAATGAAGTTTCACCATGTACCCAGAAAGTATAAAGCCAGAAGTATCTGGTCAATAACACTAATGATAACCACATGATATGTCATTTTAGTTGAATAAAATCAATCCAGTCTATCTGGTGGAAAGTATGCTAATGGCCAGAAAACCAAGACTGAGTCTACATTAACTTTTTCCAAGGACATTGAGACCACAAGGGGACTATTTTGTATGTGAGTTACAATGTCAGCATTGACATCATCTTTGCATGGAAACACACAAAAGCTCAAAATGAAGTGGTACTTGGAGTACATTCCTTGCCACTCTGCTTAGCATGACTGCATGCAAATTTCTGTAAATACGTTTTTTGTCTTCTGTTTGGTAGACTGATTGCTGCGGTTACATAAGTTCAGTGGAAATCATGAATGAAATTCTCCCAAGAAGCTTGGCCCTGTGAACAGGTGACTATGGGAGGTGATTTGAAATGCTCAAAAAAAAAAAGCCCCAATCTATCACAGGGGCAAAGGGAAGACGTCTAACTATACTCGGTGTTTTATCAATTTTCTACAGTTGAAAAAGTGATGACTAAGCACTTACCATCTGTGGATGTAGCACCCGTGGTGATGCCTACCTCACAGCACCTGTGCCCTTCAGGGGAGGCAGGGCCTCTTGGAGCACTTCAGTGCCCTGAATGGTCCCCAAGGTGTCTGCCACAAGCCTTCATCTACAGATTGCTCGAGACTGCATTTCTGTTGCAGCAGGTGCAGGAACCTTCCTGCTTCTGAAATGCTGGCCATCCATGCCATTTCTA
This sequence comes from Urocitellus parryii, assembly GCF_045843805.1. Lineage (NCBI taxonomy): Eukaryota > Metazoa > Chordata > Mammalia > Rodentia > Sciuridae > Urocitellus > Urocitellus parryii. Next base: position 1,958,157 of record NW_027553327.1, read on the forward strand.
CCAGACCCCCCATCGCTGTCCTCCATTTGCACACATTGGCCTGGCCTGGGCTGCTGCTCCCTGAGTTTTGGAGGATCTCAGCACCCTCAGCCCTCCTCCTCCTCTGCCAGTGCTCACCACCCTTTTCTACTAGAGCCCTCAGCTGACAGAATCTCCTGAGAAGTTTGGTGAGATAGAGAAGGATAACTCCATCTCTGTGTGAGGGGATAAGAGAGGGACCCCACAGCAGTGACACTTAGGAACAACTAGGAGTGTCCAGTTAAACTGTTCTATGAGGCTTTAGTCACCGTCCTCTTGCTCCCAACAACTCTGGAATGGATGACAGGGGACTGGGCCAGGTATCCACTGAATGTGAGTCACCGAGATGCCCTCAGAATCCCTCCTCACTCTGCTGCCACTGTGTGTTGTTCCTTTATGTGACGTGCACAACATGCTCAGGACATTGATGGACGCCCAGTAGTTTCTGCAGAAGTGCTATGTCATTGTTGTTGTTACTTAATGTCCAGTTCATTGCTTGAGAATGAGAAGCAGTTCTCTCTCTAAAGCTCCTTCTGTCCACTGCAACCAACTTCTGGAAGGCTCTTCCTAAAGATAACCAAAAAATCCCAAACGTGTCTGAGTCTCTCCATATGATCGCTACAACAATTCTGCTAGTCAGAAACCTTATTATTCCACTGTATGTAGGAAACTAAAGCTCAGAGAGATTAAGTAAATTCCTCAAGGTCACAGAGTTAGAAATGAGAGAGCCAGATCTGGTTTTGATCCATTTATACCATGAGTAGTGCGGAGAACAGTGATTCTCAACCACAGGTGATTTCAGTCCACCAGGGGACATCTGGCAATCTCTGGAGACATTTTCAGGTGTCACTACTTACTATTGGCATCTATCAGGTAGAGAGCAGAAATGCCACTGACCATCCTACAATGGATAGGATGGATAACCCTCCCATCCCCCAACAGAAAAGTATTGGGTCCAAAATGTCAGTTATGCTGAATTTAAGAAACCATGGGTTAGAGGGAAATAAGTCACAGTATTGGGTCAAGATAATCAGGGGAGGTCAGGAAGGACAGGCTGAAAAGTTCTTTCATGATTAGGATTTGGGTAAATGTGGCAGAAGGCCGAGTAGAGAGAGCAATGTGAACAAAGAAAGGGACAGCAATACAATGGGTGTTTACAGAAGGGGATATGCCCAGGCACAGGGGACAAGTGGCCATAGGCATTAGAAAGGTTCATGGGAGGCCTGGAATGCTGAGAATTTGAGTGCAGAGAAGCTGGGACAAAACCAAACACTACAGGATTCCAGAGCATGTCTTGGGGCTGCCAGCCCAGCTTACCACGTGACATGAACACTTGTCCCCAAATCACTGATTTTGTTATTCACACATTTTGCATCAATGCAACTTCTGCATGGGCTTTAGCCCGTTTTAGCCCTATCCCATCACTTGAAGGAGGGAAAACTGGGGTTGAAGTCATGTGCCCATGGTCTCTGGCCAGTTAGTGACTGGGCTAGGACTGTAATCAAATCTTGGGATTAGATCCATTGCTCATCTCCACTAAACTCATGGTATGTAGAGTTTGGTCTCTGAGGTCCCAAAAGAACAGCCAATCTCATCTCTTTCCCATTTATCCTTCATGATCCTTCTTTAATTTGTGTCAAGATTGTTGGTAAGTCTTTATTTTCCCCATTCATAGTTGAAGCACCCAAAATGTGCAAGGTCAAATATTTTTTGCACAAGCCAAATAACATTTTTCTACTTAAAAAAGAAGCCTTGTTGAGGAAAGGGGGCAGGAATCAGTGGGAGGGCTTCAGTTTGGCCTTTGGAGACATTTTCTGAGAATCATGATTGAGCTTGACAGGTATTTCCCACTTCAGCTTTGCATGTGGGCTCAGCTATAATGAAGAATTGAAATTTGGCTAAGGATGCAAGTAACATAATCCTAAAAAGAGCCCCAGGGATGGATTCAGTGCAGAACCAGCCTTTTTTGACCCACAGAATATTTCACACCTGAGAGCTTCATTTCGGAATTTTTTTAAATTTATTTTTCCCAACTGGGCAAAGAAATTACATTTCCAAGTCCATGCCACTGCAACATAAAGGTAATTTATTTCCAAACAAAAGAATTAGGAAATGTGAACTTTAAGGCTTTAAGACTAACATTAACTCATCCACAGGAGTCAGATGGTATTTAGTATTTTCAATGAAGAGTCTGTTAAATGTGAAAACTTAATACATCTGGGATGAGTCATCAGGAGGAGTTAATTTGCTAAAATCTTAGAGTTTGCATTTCCTGATTAGATTTTTTTTTCATCTTTCAACCTGGCACCTATGACCCTAACAATTTTCCATTTAACACAAAAGAAATGCTTCAAATTTTCCTTTATTTGCAATCTCACCTCGGGGTCATTCAAGGATATTGTCCTTAGACTTAGACTAAAATGTTGATGAAATAACTTTTATAAGACTTTAATCTGAATGTTTAATAAGAAGACATCAGGTCAGCCTGATATCATGTGTGTGTGTGTGTGTGTGTGTGTGTGTGTATGTATGTATGTGTGTGTGTGTGTTTGTGTGCGTGCACGCACACTATTTAGAAAAGACATTTAATATATACATATAGCAGGGCACAGTGATACATGCCTGTAATCCCAGCGGCTCAGGAAGCTGAGGCAAAAAGATCCCAAGTTCAAAGCCAGCCTCAGCAATGGTGAGGCACTAAGCAACTCAGTGAGACCCTGTCTCTAAATAAAATGCAAAATAGGGCTGGGGATGTGGCTCAGTGGTTAAGTGCCCCTGAGTTCAATCCCCAATACCACCTCTGAATATTAAGCACTTATGTGAGCCCTACCTGCATTTTATTAAATGCTTAATGGGAGTCCTACCTGCAACCTTTAGATTGGAGAGACAGGATTTTGTTCTTGTCTTTTTTCCCTTAATATTTCCCTTTAGTGGCTTGATCTCTTATTAAATGTATGAGATAGAAATCCTCACCCTTCATTTAGTCTATTCAGTAGGCGCTTCTTCAATGTCTCATGATATGCATTTCTTGGTAATTCCTATGACGTTTTTAAGCTGGGAGGTCCCATACATTACCAGAAAGAAAATTCATTATGAGAGATGCACAGAGAACTGTTGACTCCAGACTGCTTTTCTCCGTGAGTCACCCACCACATTTCACATCATAAAATCCCATCTGCCTTGGGCTTCCCTCTTTCTTCCTCCCTCTGAAGGTTGCCTCAGTCCTCCCCTACCATCCTGATTTTGTCTTAGAAGAGTGGCTTGTCAGATCCTTCAGAGGAGATGTCCATTCAACCAACATTTCTCTTGCTAATATTTTTTGGAAATATAGAGGTGATAGTGTCATCTCTCCCAACACCACCACCTCATCTTTGAAACTTTGATGCAGGAGAAAGACAATCAAGAGATCATTCTGATGACAAATAAGGCTGTTTAGGAAAGTGGACTGCAGGCATGGCTGCACCAAGCCTCTCAAGACTTCTCAGTTCTCAGATCAGGACTTGGAATCTGCTCTAAATGGAGTGTGAGAATCTGCAGAAAATAGTTTCTTACCCAGAGTCACTCCTTCATACCGACCAGGCCCCTATAATCAGAAAAGAGGAAGTCATTCCTATGGACAGCTTTTAGCAAGTGGGAAGAACTGGATTCCGACCTGCATGAGCTCAGTAGGGAAGAAAGACCAAAGGAGATAAAAGAACAAGTGGACTCAATCTCCAACATGTACCACCAGAAGAAGGAGAAGTCATACTCCATTTATGTATGATGTGTCAAAGTGCATTCTACTGTCATGTATAACTAATTAGAACAAATTAAAAAGTCTACTCAAGGCACAAAGTGTGCCTTTTCTGGATGGTGTAGTGAAAATATTCTCTCTTTCTTAAAATCAAGAGTGGAGAATATCTCCTCTATAACTCTCAAGATTTTGTTTTCTTAACCACTAGGTTGTAATTCGCCTCCTGGTGTGCCTGTCTCTCCTCTCTCCTCATACCAACCCCCACTCCATTCTGGGCACTCTCTGAATCAGGTGGATCATGTAACCTTTGCTTGAGGATCCAAAGTGGGTGAAAATGGTACATTAATTAAACACCCTAGAGTTGAAATTCTTTCTCTATTCCACACCCCATCTCAAATTGTCACAGCCAAGATGCACAACGTAATTCATCAGAAGTCATGTACATGTCCAAATAACAGCGGTATGACCCCAAATCCAATGGCATCCTAATAACAATGATTCAAACTTGAATTGGAACTGCCTCCCAATATTAACCTCCCAGAGAGGAATTATAAAGTCCAAGATCCAAATCCTCCTTTAGACCATAATTCAAAGCAGTTAATGCCAACGTACTTAAAAACGACAAAAATTAGAGCCGGTGATATCTTCTCCATTTGCTGAAGTATTGCTTCGTCTCACACACCAGGGTTCTCAGATTCCTCAAGAGAACATCAACAGGCTCTCACTGGAGTAGAGGTGGTTGATGTAGTAGTCTCCTGGAGTTGGATTAATCAAACTGCAGCTTTAATCACAATGACCAAAATATGAAAATCACCGCAGTGTCTTTCAATAAAGTAATAAAGAAAGTGTCACACACACATACACACGCGGGGGAGGGATATTATTTAGCACTTAAGCGAGAAGATAATCCTGCCATTTACAGCAACAGGAATGAAACTAGAAGACATTATTCTAAGTGAAATAAGCCAAAGAAAGAAAAACACTATGTGATCTCACATATATGTGGAATGAGAAAAGTCAGATTCATAGAAACAGAAAGTAGAAATGTGGTTACAAGACACGCTGGCCAAAGGGTACCATTTCAGTTACATAGGATGAAAGTTCTAGAGATCAAATTCATATTCATCGTGATAATGATAGTTAACAATACTATGCCTTACACTTGAAATTTGCTAAGAAAGTAGATCTTAAGAGTTCTTGCCACATACACATGAAATATAATTAAGTGAAGAGGCTGATGTGTTAGCTTGACTGTATTTCCAGTTCACTGGGTTTATACATGCATATCCAAACTCCCATTGTATTCCTTAAGTAGATATAATTTTTATAATAATAAATAAAACTTAAATTAATTTTTTAAAAGCAATGTTCTTAAGTATCCCAAATTTTAAAATTTAAAAAGAATAGGAATGGAATTATCACAACCTATACCAATGGACTCTCAAAGCAGATACACAAATACATATGTACACAAATACATTAGTAAATACACATATTTCCCATAACCCAGTTCTTACTGAAATCTAGATAACATGTTACTATTTTCAAAGACAATGTCTGTGGTAGGGGAGGGTTAGAGAGTATAAAAGGCAGAACAGTTTGGCTCACTTAAAAATGTAACTAACTTCTTGTATGCATTCCTCAATGCTAAGCACTTGATTCTCCAGCTTGGCTCACTCATGTGACACAAATCTGTCCAACATCATATAAAGTGTAAGTGTGAATACATAGTCAAAGCCTCAAGTAAAAGCTTCCAGCCTTCTTTAAGCCTAGAACACAGATGTGAGGATGGTGGAGGTGCAAAGATATCTTGTGACTAGCTGAAAAAGAGAAGTCTAGGTTCCTGAGGAACCTCAGGGTGACTGCATTAGACCTCATGTGCTTACTTATGGGTATCAAATTATGTGAGAAAAGTCAGTCTTTATAGCTTCAAGAAACAGGATTTTTATAAATTTGTAGGTTAAAAATTCAAAGAAAATAGTTTTAGCTTTACCAGCATTCAGGTCAGTCTATGGGAGTCACCCAAAGTCTATAACCCACAAGGGTTAGGAGATAGCTCCCATAGGCAGATCATTTCCCCTATCCTTGGTGGAAATGCCCACATGTTAGAGATGAATGACATCCTAGCCACCAGACCTCACTTGAATTGTGCTTATTTCCCTGAAAACTTTTACCTCCTATTTTCTTTGAGCTCCCATTTCTACTTCCTCTCTAGCCTGTTCCCAGAAGTGCTATAAACTATTAGGCCCATTCCTTAGGCTCCTCAATCTTTCCCTTTATATGATAATTCTGATATATTATTATGCTAATGTATGCTAAGTCTTGCCAAATACCACCTTCAGGAAGGAGAAAGTAGGGGAAAAAGAGCCGACTAGAGTAAAACTAATATCCCACCCAAGTGCAAAGTGTGGCCTCTGGCCCTTGGCTCCTCTAAAACTTCTATCAGGAACAAATCTGAAGAGGCTCACAGCTAATTGTACATTGTACATTCATCTACGATCGTGATACACCTTTGGATGTGACATGAGATGTATGACAAATGTGAAGTTTTATGGCACTTAGAGGGTAGAAGTAACTCCCACTGTGAGTGTGTAGGGGCATCATGCAGGCAGCGTTTGTAGATTCTACCCACCTCAGAATTGCAAGAGGAAGGAACACTCCATCAGACAGAACCACATGAGCAAAACACAGACACAGGGAAGAGCTGGTGTGACTTCATAGTTGGGATAGGTTCAGAAATATTGGGAACATAATCCCAAGGCCAGTTGGAGGAGATTTGTAAAAAGTTACTTCTGGGTCAGATTATGGGGGTCTTGAATGTCAGGCTAAGGTGCTCCAATTATAGGAAGCCATGGACAGCGGTATGGAGCTGAGCTTCAAGGTGAAAGCTGAAGGAGATGAAAGTTCTGGAGATTGAGTTCATGTTCAGCATGGTAACGATATTAATAATACTGTGCCATACAATTGTATATCTTAAGAGTTCTTGCCATACACACATGAAATGTTCCTAAGTGAAGGGGTGGGTGTGTCAGCTTGACTGTATTTCCATCAGGCTGACCTGATGACAGTGTATAGATTGAGGTGATGACAGTAGTCTCAGAAAGAGACAGAGGGGGGCTGACATGGAAAGGTGTGATTCCCAGCATCGCATGCTGGATTGTGCCAAGTCAATGACATAGAAGGCCCAGGTGCCAGAAGTTCCTGGACTACATGCCTAGGAAGACAGAGAGGGGTTTCAAGGAAATAAGCATTCCCCAGAGAAGAAGAGAGGTTTCTCCAGCTCTGACCACCAAGAAAGTCATCCAGCAAAACTGTCAAGTGCACTCTTGAAACCAAACCGTGAGCCAGAGCTAAGGAGAAAGGGCTGTACTAAAACTGGAGATTGAGGGTCTCCCCACATAGGACACACATAGGACATGGTGAAAAGTGCAACAGTGAATGAATCTTCAGAGAGAGAGAGAGAGAGAGAGAGAGAGAGAGAGAGAGAGAGAGAGTGAGAGACAGGCCAGAGATTTGGGGATGATTTTCATTTCAGCATCATATGAATGCCTATATGATAGAAGTCCAAGGAAGAATTAGTCTCTGAGGTATGGGATGAGTGCAATTATTTTTTTACCTTTTGGATTCTATCAAATTTTGTTACTTCTATAAATACTAAAATATGTAAATGTTACTTTTAAGGAGGAGACCATGACTTATACAATATGATCATGGAGACAAATGACTAATGAAAATGCCAATATGGTTTTTAAAATTAAAGAAACATTTCGATTGGTTTGTTGCTGTTTTTAATATCCATTTGTTTTCTCCATTCAGCATTGTTCAGTGAATATCTACGGATCACCTGTTGGGTGCCAGGCATTGTTCTAGACGTTTGGGACATACCAGTGGACAAAATGTCAATGATCTCTGCCCTTCTGTTGCTTTTTTCCCTGGATAGAATGCAGAATTTCTGAGCTTGGATAAGGAAGGTGCGTAGAATCTACAAATACTGCCTCCATGATGCTTCTAAACCCATTAAAGGCAAAGCTCCTGCATCCTGCTGAGGAGGGTGAATGAAGGAATACCCTTGCCCAGCACATGCTCCTCAGATGCTGAATGTTTCAAAGATATTGGAGTATTTGTTTCACCTTGCTGTTGGCAAAGGGAGTGGATAAGGTGGTGATGGACTAGGTGTTTCTCCTGCCATTCTACTCCTGCTCAGATGATTTATTAAATGTCTTCCTAGTATTTTATGGAGCAAAATGGAGTATAAGGGTTGGGTTGGGGGTGAGATGGGTAGAATGGACAGGGGGAGAGAAGGCAAGATTTATGTTCAGACAGGGCAGTGCCGTTAAGGGCCCTTAACAATGGAAGTTATTCATCAGGACCACTGGAGCCCGAGACATGAAGTGCTTGGATTTAGAACATATTCCATCAGTCTAATAGTTGGTGAAACCTGAGGTTACAGGGGAGAAACGGACCATGTGGCTCCAAGCGTGCTTCTAGCACCTCTGACCCCTGAGGTCCTCCTAGCTTTAGGGGCTCCTTGCCTTTCTTCTTGTGATCCCCCTCCCCATATTCTGCAGTTTGGTCAAATGACAGCCTTCTTCCTATGATCTTTCTTAGCCCAAGGAGCTGGTGGCTACCCTGCAGATACTCTGCTATCTTATGAATGCAGCAGACAAACCCAGCTGAAAATGAAGCCAAAGGCCTTTTTCATCTTTCACACCAGTGACTGAGCAGCAGCAAACAGACAAGTTTTTCTCCAACTTGTATTTACTGAAACACATTTGGTCTCATGAATGGAAACATAGCATTGTAAAAGTCACATGGGTCCCTCCCCTCATAGAGATTATGGTCTGATGGACATGAGAGGTGTTAAATAAACCACCATAAGGTAAACTTGAAGACATGATAGGAGAACAAGGGAGTAAATGGGATCCCAGAACTGGAAGGTACATCTAATTCAGCCCAGGAGGGTAACTTCAAAGAAGTCCCCAGGAAATTCTCTCCTATTTTTAAAGACCTCTGTCCCAGGAAATGGTCACCATGTGATGAGACTTTCTCTAGTCAACAGAACCATCTCTAAATCAAATGAAGCTGTAACCTTCAGTTGTTAACAAGATGATATATCTCAAAAGTACAGTAGCTTTAACTTATGGTCAAAATACTGACTTTGTTCAAGTGTGACTGGCTTTCAGTGATATAATATTTGAGATATTTGTGATTATCTGAAAGTAGTATCTTAAAAGTTCTGCATCCAAGAGTGCCCTCAGCTCATCTGAGCAGAGGACATGCACTCTTTCATGTTATTGTCCCTCGAGCTGACAGAACCTTCCAGCATAACTGCTGAACTATCTAAGAAGCACAGTGGACACAAGACCCTATGGGGACCTACAAGTGCTGAGATGACAGGTGTCCTCCCCTCTAAGCACCAACATGAACCCTCACAGGTCTTCCTTTTATTTTCCTATGGATTAGGAATCCCCTACTTCCTTTTCAATGGGCCCACCAAGGTAAAAGGTGATTCTGATGAGCTTAATTGTGTTTTCTTCAGTACTGGTGAGACTGTCCCATTTAAGTAAAAGACGCTCAGATGAAAGAAAATAAAAACACTATTGGTTCCAATTCTGGAACTAGGCAATGACTTTTTATTGGGGTTTGAGAGTAGGAATTCAGGCAGGCTTCCTGTGGGAAGCAAAAGTTAACTGGGATCTGAGGATGGGGAAGAATCTAGTGAAGGTACAAAAAGGATTTTTCTGAGAATGACAATATTTTATGAATACTCAGCTATCTTAAGCACAGACTACAAGACATGTGTCCAGTAAGGTCCTGGACAGGAGTGAGGGTAGAAAGGGGACAGACTGAAAAGGTGAGGCTTCTAAGCTACAATTAAAGAATTTGGAGTTTATCCAGAGGTCAATGGGAAACCAATAAAGTGTATGAATCACTGGAGAAAAATATCTGGATTTTTTTAAAGAACTATTCTGGCTACAGCATAGATAAGGAATGGGAAAGGGGAAAAATGGTGTTAGAGAGACCATTTGGATGTCAAGCATGAATGAGGAAAAGAGCATAAGGTGCTGGGAGAGAGGATACAGAAAAGTAGACACATTGAATAAATGTGAAAGACACACTCAAGAGAAGCCAGATGATTATGATAGCTCTGCAGCAGATGGTAGGGGAGAAGGGGAGTAGTCAGGAATGACCCCTGGGTACATGAATTGAGCACCCACAGTGGTAATGGAATCATGCACTGCGCATGGTGCACTGTGGACTGAATGAAGTTCTAGGTCAAAGTCTTAACTCCCAGTGTGATGGTGTTAGGATGTAGAGCCTTTGGGAAGGGATTAGTTATGTGATGTCATAAAAGCACTGTACCTTTCATAGGATTAGTGCCCTTCTAATAAGGAACTGACCAAGTGATCAGCACATGCTGTCTCCATGGGAGGATACAGCAAGAAGGTGGACATTTATACAACAGAAAGTGATTCCTCTCTGGATACTGAATCCACCAACACCTTATCTAGGCCTTCAAGCCTCCAGAACTGTGAGAAGCAAATATCTGCTATTTAAGCCACTCAGTCTATGGTATTTTGTTATAGCACCTGAATTGATGAAGACACTGACAGAGAAAAGGAGATGGAACAATTCAGTCTCAGATAGGAGTGCAGGTGGTTGAGCAGATAGCAGTGCTCAGAAGAGAAGTTGAAGCTAAAGATATAGATTTAGGGCCATCACTTGCAGGATAAATGGACAGCCACAGGCATGCATAAAATGACCAGGGAGATGGGCAAAGTGAGAGGAGAAAAGGCCTTGGGGCACCCACGCTGAAGGCAGCATAGACTTGCCATTGTCCACAGATGTCCACGGTCACTGTGACCCAAAGTCAGAAAGAGTTCAAACATTATATATCAAGTAACAGGTGGGGAATCCAAGTGCATAATTCTGGCCTTGGCAAGAAATTTCATTTCTAGCCTAACAGTAGTGGCACCTGAAAGAGGAATTGTCCATGAAAAGGCCTGAGTCCTCTGTCTGCACTGCCTGGATGTGAGAAGCTCTGTAAAGATGAAGATGCGCTCCCCTAACCCTCACTGCCATCTTAACTACGCTTCTTCTCCATTTTAAATGTTAAGAGAAGTTAACAGCAGTGACAAGGCTTGTCTCAGGTGATGCAGTGACCATGGCAGGGCCTGTCCTCATGCCTGGTCATCAGGTTGGTACACTGCTCTGTCCTTGACCTCCTGTTACTGTTCACTGCTCCTACATATTTATGTTATTTCATTATATTCTGAACCTGTGGACCTCTTCATTAAAACCAATATATTTTTAAAAAGTGCTTCAGTTCAAAAGCTGAGAAAATACGGCAGGAGTGATATCCTCTGAACCTGAGACACCCTCCTCTTTTCCCTTTGACCGTCAGTTGCTGCTGAGACCTGGAGAGTACAGGGAGTCTGACACACAGGATGGTGGTCCCTCTCTGCCTTGTGTTTTCTGTTTCTGCTCCAGACATCACAGATAATGAAAGCCGACTGCCTGCCTGGATTTCCTTTCTCTCTTCCACTGTCATTTCCATTCCCTGAGTCTCATTCCTTTTTAGCACAAAATTGTGCTTGGGCCCTCACTCACCAGCAGTGATAAATTCCAAGAAAAACCCATTCTTATTGAGTTATTTTTGGAATGTTGTGCCAACATGTCTAAATGATGTGGCAGTCAATTTCACTCTAAGATCTAATTTGACTTCATGTTAATTCAAATAAAGAAAAAGAAAATAAAAGAAATGCTGAAGTTCCATCTTTCATTCTCAAGGAGATTTTTTTTAAAAAAATCTAATCTTTTGATAAGGGGCCTATGCTCTGTCAGGCCCTAAAGGCTACCATTCTGCACTAGCCACCCCTCATGGAATATGCAGAGGGAAACCTTATTTAGGTTCTCCAGCAGAGGAAAGGTGGAGCAGGCCTGAAAACCCATTACTGCACACAGGATAAAGATATGATCTCCTTTATTGAAAAGGATCAAACAGGACTTCTTCCTGGGAATTCAGGCCTTCATCGGGACCATCTTTTCCTAGGGGATTTAAGAAAAAATGTAGCCAAGTCTATTTTCCACCCATGTGTCCTCTATTACCAAATATAGGAGACAGTTTAGTCAGGGCCAGTCTCCAATTCCAAGGGGGCCAATCCATTTCAGATTCCAGGAGTGAACACTTTTGTTTTCCATTTCCCCAGTTTCTAGCCAGAATCCCTTGTTTTGTTTTGTATTTGATGGGACATTCTATCGCCCACCTGCTGCCCATTTTCAAGCCTGCTCAGCTGGTATGATGGAAGGCTAGAGCTGCGGCTGAGTCTTGTGACCACTGAAGTGTCATTTGTCTGAGACTGAGCCAGGACAGGGCAGTGAAGGATAGAGTGGTGGAGAAGGCAGAGTCCTGGGCATAACATTTGAGCACCTCCTTCAGCCCACGCCTCAGCCAGATCTATCCCTGGGCTCTACAAATAATAAAAACAAGAAAAGCAAGAATTATAACCACTTAGCTTTCCAGGTCTAAATTTATTTATCTGAGAATTGCAAAGAACAATACACAGAGCTTTAAAATTTGTCCTATAGATCTCTGAAATTCCAAAATTCTAGTTCATAATATTCTCATTCAAAATATATATACCCAAGAGTCTGAATATACCCAAGAGTCTGAATACACAGAACAGGATTCATGAACAAGGGGGACTGAAATTCCCAAATTAAGACATTCACCACAACAGCAGCAGTTGGTCCTCCACTGACTGAAGACTCTAACCAAAACCCCTCACCCTGGATATTCCATGTGGCTCCCTGCATTTTTTTATTGATTTTTTAAAAAAACAAATGACAGTAGAATGCATTACAATTCTTATCACACGTATACAGCACAATTTTTTTCATATCTCTGGTTGTATATAAAGTATGTTGACACCAATTCTTGTCTTCATACATGTGCTTTGGATAATGATGTCCATCACACTCCACCATCCTTGCTAACCTCCTGCCCCTTCCCTTTCCCTCCCACCCCTCTGCCCTATCTAGAATTCATCTATTTCTCCCATGCTCCCCCTCCCTACCCCACTATGAGTCTCCTTGTATCAGAGAAAACATTCAGCATTTGTTTTTTGGAGGGATTGGCTAACTTCACTTAGCATTATCTTCTCCAACGCCATCCATTTACCTGCAGATGCCATGATTTTATTCTTTTTTATTGCTGATTAAAATTCCATTGTGTATATATGCCACATTTTTTATCCATTCATCCACTGAAGGACATCTAGGTTGGCTCCACAGTTTAGCTATTGTGAATTGTGCTGCTATAAACATTGATGTGGCTGTGTCACTGTAGTATGCTGTTTTTAAGTCTTGGGTATATACCAAGGAGAGGGATAGCTGGGTCAAATGGTGGTTCCATTCCCAGATTTCCAAGGAATCTCCATACTGCTTTCCATATTGGCTGCAACAATTTGCAGTCCCACCAGCAATGTATGAGTGTGCCTTTTCCCCCATATCCTTGCACACACTTATTGTTGTTTGTCTTCATAATAGCTGCCATTCTGACTGGAGTGAGATGAAATCTTAGAGTGGTTTTGATTGGCTCCCTACATTTTCAGTCTTGTCCCTCAATATTTCTTCATATTCCCATCCCCTGGCCAAACTGAGCCCTGCGCTATGATCCACTTGTCCTCCATGTCCCTGCAGTAATCTTGGCTCCTTTTCATGGGAAGCCCTTTCTAGCACCCCCCTCCCCCGCCACACACACATACACACACAGCTATTCGGCCCCATTCTGCAAAGACATACTTAAAGATTTGCCTCTTCCAAAAGTCGCCCCTCAACTCCTGGTCCCAACTACACTTCTAAGAGTAAGTTTCACTCTCTGAATCCTTAAAACCCTTTATCTGGAGCTTATTTATGTTTTCTGGATCAAGTTCTACTTATGTCACTTCAGATCCTCTTGGACTTAGGTGCTTCAGGGAGCCCTTGGCACTTGTTCTGCCCCAGCTGCTGCTGAGCTCAGCCTCTCTGTGTGGGTTCTGGCCAACTGCATGGAAGAGTAGACTGACATGGCCTTGCTTCATGCCTGTGATCTGAGCCTCTTACCTCCTGTCTTGGCCCATCTTCTGAGACATTGGACCCAATAGGCTTCTCAGTACGTATGTGCCACAGCACAGGCTCCAGGGGGGAGTTAATGCTTCCTAGATGGAAACTTTTCCTGGTGGGAGACAGGAGCCAGTATACAATTTCTTCTCCATTCTCCTTCTCCTATCCACCATGAAATTTCCTAAGGCAGGAAATTCTCCTTGAGACTGAGCAATTAACTGTCCTTACTACTAAGTTGTATCCTGCTTGGTCAACACCCCTTGTAATTGTTCTTCTTTCTTTTCTCATATCAGTTTTTGCTCATTCCTCCTTTCTTGCATTTCTATTCTCCCCCCCCCAAAAAAAATGTAGCATGATGGTTTTTGCACCTGGCTGTTTTCTAGGACACCCAAATCTTGTTTTTTAATTTTATATCACAGTTGCTAATGCATGTATCTTGCTCTTCCTGGTGAGAATACATAGTTACTGTGCATAGATTCTCTATTTTGTATCTTGGCCCTACGATATCCCAGATGAATGCCTGACATAGTGTCGTGCTCAGTAAAGGTCTGTGCGATGAAGGAATGACAGCAGGGGGGAAATACAGTGTCAACATGAACCTGTTAACCCCAAATGATACACTCAAAATGGAGGAATGGGAGGGGAGTTTGTTCTTAAACTATGACCCATTCTTGGGACAGTGGCAATGTAATACATCTGAGTGCTGTCAGGTGCACTGGAGCACAATTTGACCAATGCATATCTCTTTTGTCCCAGTACAGTAGTAGTGTGCATGATGATGCAGGATACAGAAAATAAATATGTTGGACTCTTTATCTGGGATCAGGCAGCCAGGCCCTGGAAGCAGACCGCAGGAATGACTTCCCTTTTTGTGAAGAAACTTTGTACAATATATTCAGAGGAGAAAGGCAAATTCACAATGGGGCTGAAGAACAGGCTGGGAGAGAGACCTTATTAGAACATTAGGAGTTGGGATAGAATGGTCCTAGTGGAGTCTATGGGAGGACATTCACCCTTAATGAACTGGAAGCCCCTATCAACACACCAGCACCTCCAACTCAACTTCTCTTGCATCATCATTCATTGTGCCAGGACTTTGGTATCCATGTGTAGCTTTGATGCCTGTGTTTATAGTCAGGCATAACCACAGAAGTGGCACGCATCCATCTACATAGGGGCAGCTGTGGCACCTGAGGCAGGAACAGAACCAATATTGACTCATAATTGGACAGATTAGATGCTCCAGTTCCCTCTCTATTCTGTTTTTGGAAGAAGAACTGTGCACTTTGGACTATATCCCTGGAGTTCTTGAACCTCCAGAAAGTAATACTAGACATCCTGCTAATGAAGACTCAATCAGCTAATTGCAAATGAAAAGATGAGACCACACTCAGGAGGCAGGAGGAGATGAGGTGATTTCTCCTGGTCATTTCAGGACTTGCTGAGCCTCTCTGCAACAAGTACACTCTGTTCACCAAAGCCTTTCGAGGGTACCAGGTGTAGCCATGGCTTATTGGAAAGTGTGACCCATATGGAGAAAACAAAACAGGATATGGGCAAAAGAGAGGCGATGAGTAATTGCATCTGTCAGAAAATGAGGATAATGGTTAAGGGTATATGCGCGGAAGCTCTGAGTTCTGCGGAGAAAATAACCAGTACAAACATGAGGAATTATTTGTCCTTAATCTCCCCTAGAGATTAAGGTGGAGCTGATCCTTGGGGCCTGGTGGCCTATATCACCTCCCAGCCAACACTATTAAAAGTGCCTGCTCACTCAGTGGTTAGCACAGGCGTTACACAACCCCTGTCCTGCGGTCCATCCTGCAGATACAGGCAGGCAGCTCTCATTTTGCAAACTGCTATTTTTAAAACAACCAAATCATCCCACATCACCCCCACTGCAGCCCACAGGAAGGAGCTGGTTGCCTCATCAGTTTTTGGCACCAAAGTGCCTCACTGTTAATGTCTTCTTCTGCTGTCATACTGTCCTGATTAAGATTAATTGTCCCAGTTCAAGTGAGTCACTCAAAAAGGATGGGAAGGGTGGAGGAAAGAGGGCAGTTGGCTTCTTTTCCCTACTTCAATGTTTGTTCTGAAAGATCCAGAAGAATACAGGAGTGGAGCAGAGGAATTTAAAGTGTGGAACATGTAATAAAGGAGATCAAATGAAAAAGCTGTTATGGGCTCCATGTTTATCTTCAGCTCGGTGACTTTGAGGAGAGCATGCACTTGGCTGGTAGTCCTGGAGGAGGTGACTGCTCCTTGCCAGTTGGAGGCCCTTGAACTGAACTCTCAAATATGTGGCTGACCTTGTCCAGCCCCATCTACCTAAATCACAAGGCCAGGACATCTCCCCTTGACAGACTCAAACACACTCCAGATGTATGTATTGGAACCTCAAAAGGCCATTTTGGGTGGAGAATCCATATACAATCAAGAGAGAAACTAAGAAAAAAATATAAAACCACCAAACTCCAGATTGTACTAAAAAGGAAATAAATATTATTTACAGAGCAAGTTTTACTTGCCAGGCATCAGTGCAAAGGTTTATTCTTTCTGAGTTTTTTCCCCAAAGCTCAGATTTGCACATCACCTCTAGACTATCTTCCTGGCCCTGAGGCTCCCTGCTCCCTGGCAAGCCCCTCAGACAGCTTTGTTGACAAAGCAGGCCTGGAGGAAGCAGCTCAGGCAGTTTGGGGAGTATTTACAGAATATTTATAGAGCCATCATCCAAAACCCGTGATACTCTCTCATTCCAAATTGAAAACATCTACATGCATGCTCTCTCCCTCATCCTATTACCTTAACGAAAGAAAGAAAGGTTTGGCAAGGAAGAAGGGGTCAAACTTTGCTGATTGTGCGTTCAGTAGGAACCAGTGGTCATGATCCATCTTGGAAGTCACCAGGCAGAGTGTGAGGAGCCTGAAGAAGCTCCCAGTTTGCCACATGGTGCCTTCAGGGGCCACTGGCAAGTGAATGAGTGAATTTGGTTACAAGTTCCCATCCCCTTATATAAACCACTTCTAGATTCTGGACAACAGAGATGATCCAACCCAACAGAGGAACTAGCCTACCTTCTAGTTTAGATATTAATCTTTCTGTCCCAGCAGCCTGGAATGTCTACATGCCTGGGGATTGTCATGAGCTTCCCTTTCCCCTACAATTTCATTTTGGAAAAATCCCTGTTCTATATCTACATCTTGGACTGGATGGACCCTTGAACATTCTGCTTATTGCTCCAGCTTGAACCCCACTAACTGCTTAAACAAAACTTTCTCTGAGCTCCAGTTGTTTGAATCAAGGGGGACCATATCTAATTTTTGTCCTGCTCAGGTTATTGGCAGATAAGCATACAGTAAGTCATTACTCAAAGAGAAACTCATCTGTACTCCCTCTTTCCTCCACCGCATCTGTGGTCTGAGTGTGTCCTCTTCAAAATGCACGTGTTAAAACTTAACGGCCAAAGTGATAGTATTAGGAGATGGGAATTTTCAGAGGTAATTAGGCCATGAGGACTCCTCATTTGTGAATGAGATGAAGGCCCTTGTAGAAAAAAAAATTCCATACAGTGTTCTGCCTGCTAGATTTCTGCCACTCAAGGACACAGTATAACTTTTCTCCAGAGGATACAATAGCAAGATACCATCCTGGAGCAGAGAGTAGCCCTCACCAGACACCAAAGCCCTGGCTCCTTGATTTGGATTTCCCAGTCTCCAGATCTATTAGAAATAAATTTCTAATCTTTTTAAATTTCCCAATCACAGGTATTTTGTTATGGCAGCTCAAACTGGACTAAGACGGTGCCACAGATACAACATGTCACAAAGTGGTTGATGGTAAACCAAATTTATTATCCCCTTGGGAAGTTTATTGGGAATATTATGTGGCTGCATTCTTTCATCATAGACAAGACACTTTTTTAAAATCTTTGAACAGATAGTCAAGGGATATTATCATAATTCTAATAGCTCCATTATTTGATATTTTGATGTCTTCATGATATTTTTCTTATCTAATCAATGTTAATTCATTATCTATCTATCTCTTTTTTCTTCTTAGAATTGGATTTCCAACCTTGTGAATACAAGTCAATTCAATCTTTGCTAGAGGAAGCCAATGGACAGGATGAGGTGACATGGTCACTTAGAAGCTCGAGCTAAGGGCTCAGAACCTAGACAGCTTCAGTTCCTATTTTCCATAATGCACTCCCTGACAGTCTCTCTCTTGCTTCAAACTTGCTTAAGAACTAGAGAACATCAGACCAAGAAATCTCAAGATCCTCTCCAGGGTTTCTGGGGCAAGTCATGTCCTTTTGGGGTGGGAAGCTGAACCTCAGAAAGTTTACAGTAGCCTGCCAAAGTCACGAAGCCAGAATAGCCCAGCCATGTCTCCCAAATCTGCCCAGTGCTTCTTCAACCACTTCTTAGGATTTACGGAGTCACCCCAATTTCCACAGGATCTTTAGGCTTCTATCTGCAGCCTAAAATTGTATTTTAGCAACAATTTTAGCAACATTTTTTGCTAGTGATGAAACCATATTTCCCTGGAATAGAAAACCAGAGGACACAGAGGTAGGCAGGTTGACCAAGGGATCCACAGAGCAGTAAAAGTTCCAGAAGGGATGCCACTGTGACCCAATTGTGCCCAATAATCCCAAGGCATTCTGTGTATTGCATTTTGTTTTGTTACTTTTTGCTGACCTTTCACCCCTCATTGTGTTCCCACTTTGTGTTCTGTGGGAAAGAGAAGGTCACAAATTTGGAAAGGCAGGAAAGATGTTTTATTGGTCAGAAATTGGCACAACCTCATATTCCTGCTTCATCAGTATGCCTGGCCCATCGGTTGGAGATGAGACTTCACCTCCTGGCTCCTCTTGGGCTCTGTAAATTCACGCTTTTTAAATTTTACAGAGCAGTTTATGGGCTGCGAAGAGGAGGAGCTGAGGGATCTGTTGTCATGGGCTGCATTGAGCAATGAACCATCTTTTTGGTATTCTTTTTTTCCTTTCCCATGTGAGTCTTGTAAATGGGCATTTAGACCCCTGGGGGAGATGGGAAAGGGATTCTGGGGGCAAGTCATGAAAGAGCACAGGCACTGTGAGGAGACCTTTAGGAAAACTGAGACACTTGTCAATCCCTAATCAACTTGGTTTTTTGGAAGCGAGAGAAAATTCCAGCAGATCATCATCACAGTCCACTCTGTGAGGTTAGAGGGAATGTATGACCTGGTGATTTAAGGGTTTGACTTTTGAGAGGAGTGATGGGGGGTGGGTGTGGTAGGAGCTAAAGAACTTGATGCCATAGAAATGTTTCTCTGATACAGGAGGCTGATTCGTAATGGATAGGGAGAGGGAGCATAGGAGGAATAGAAGAACTTTGGATAGGGCAGAGGGGTCGGAGGGAAAAGGAAGGGGCAGGGGGTTAGAGATGATGGTGGAATGTGATGATCATGATTATCTAAAGTACATGTATGAACATGAATTGGTGTGAATATACTTTGTATACAATCAAAGATATGAAAAATTGTGTTCTATATGTTTAATAAGAATGGTAATGCATTCTGCTGTCATGTGTCAATAAAAAATAAATTAATAAATTAAAAAATAATTCCCTAACTCTCAAGCTCTCCTAGAACATTCCAACATCTCCATAGCAGCCAGACAGTTGCTTAGAAACAGTAATTGACAGGACCCCCCACCACTACTCCACCAAATATGCAATTCTTTAAGGTAAATTTGATCAGAGTATGACTGGTAGGCTAGTTGAGCAAGGGGTGGTGTAAGTTGCTAGAATTTTCTTTTCCAGTGAAGTTGGAAAAAAAATACTAGACATGTTTCTAAGTGTCCTTATGTTTTTAAAGCCCAAGAACATAACCAGAATGGAAGGTTAGAAAAACTGAGGAATTCATTATCATCATGATCATTATCTTCACTCTTAGTGAATAGTTAGTAAAAGCTTATTGGGTGCTGGGCGCTTTTCACACATTATCTCGGCTGTCACATATTCTCTCATGACATAAGACTATTATTACCTGCCTCTTGTAGGTGAGAAGCACAGGAGGAGTGTCTCCCGGGCTCTGCATAGAGGTGTAGAAAGAAGAAACCTCAACTTCTTCCAAGTTCTGATCCTGGCCTTTACAAGCTAGAAAGCAAAGCCTCGGTGGATTTTAGCTATTACTCAAGATTTCTCACTTTTTAAATGATACTTTGATGAACATTTATCAACTGTAGAGACTCATGGGGTTCATTGCCAGATTCCAACATATGCCTTCAAAGTGCACTGATCAAATCCAGCCTTCCATAGTCCACCCTTCTCAACCTCTAGTCATCATGGTTCTCAGTCGGGTCCCAAGTTTTCTTTCCTCACAAAGAATAAATGAGTTAATGCTAATTTCTGGAAGCTTCCAAGGGAGAGACAAGAAGAAATTGGCTTTTAGAAGAGAAAATTAGGCCTCTGTTTTCACAGTGAATTGAGGAATCTCCTGACTGCAATGCTGGGAATCCCTCACTATTCCTTTACTGCTATGTCTTTGTTTAGCTTGCAAAGACTCTGGGAAAGCCCCAGCCTAGTCATCAAATCTTCTACCTTTACCCCACCTTCATGTAGCCCTGATCTCTTAGGAAGGTGTTCTCTTGAACCGGACTAGAGAGAACTTGAACTCTCTGCGTGGTCGGACAGAAGGGAAGGTGGGATCATAGGCAAGGCCTTGGGTCAGTGTCTGAAAAACCTGTCCAAGAGCAACTGTCCACTCAGCCTTAATTTTCTGCTCTTCACTACCCTGTGAGTTGTGCCACTGAAGGCCCTTGAGATTTTGTACTTAGTATCCCATACCCGAGTGGTGGTGGTGAAATTTCATGCCCCAGGAAGATGAGAAGGGAAGAAAAAAATATCACCATAAAAGTGAACTGGAAAAATTAGGACTGGAAAAATTCTACTAGGGAAACACAAAATATGATTAGACCAATTTTGATTTTTTTAGGAAGAGGTGTGTGAGAGGGGGTGGATGGTGGTGTTAATAAACAGTGCATACTTGGAATCTCCAGAAGAGCAGAAAACCAGGCTCCTTCCAAGGGCAGGGGTGATGCTTTTAGAGAAATAACACCCCTGATTGTCACGGGCGGCCCTGCTCCATAGACAGCAGGACACAGGGCCAGGATCTGTGTATTTTCAAGTCAATACACACAACCCTTGGATTATCAAGCAGTGAGGGAGGACCCTATACATCATAAACATGTCACTGGGGCTTTAAGTTCTGGGCTCTGCCTCTCATTTCCCTAGCCCTACTCCTGCCCAGACAGCCAACCTGCTGTCCACTTTCTTGAGGAGATCTCAAGTGCATTTATAATATGATCTTCAGTTGCTTATAGCTGACACTTTCTTCCTCTGTCCCTCCCTCTTTAATTCCTCCTCAGGTTTGAATATAGATCTCAGTGGTGTGAGCAGAGTTATGACTCCAGAGATGCTCACAGCTTAATCTCTAGGACCTGCGACTCTGTTACCTTACACACAACATGGACTTTGTAGATGTGATGAAGGTGACATCTTGAGATGGGGGTGGGGGTGATCCTGGACAATCCAAGTGGGCATAATGTAATCACAAAGGTTCTTAAATGATGATGGAAAAGACAAAGAAAGACTTGTGGCTTGAAAGCCTGCTTTGTGTTCTCTTGAAGGATCAACTCTCTTCGTCACAATCTCCCTGGTTCCACACACCTCCCTTCATAGTCATTATCGCCACCACAATGGCAGATGAGCTTGTGTGATCGTTCAGTTAGTGTCTGTGTCCTTTGCTAGCACACTCGAAGGCAGGGACTATGCCAGGTTTTGCTTCCTTCTGAATTCTCATCACGCAGCAGGTGCTCAATAAATATTTGTTGAATAAATGAGCAAATGAAAGGGTGAACAGAATCCCCACCTCCTGCGGGTCTGAGTATTCTTTAGTGTGGGTGGAAACCCAGCAGTCCACCAGGTCCCCCACTGGCTGGCTCTTTGCTTCTTGTTTTCATATCTTGTTCAGAAGAGAATATTTATCTTTGCATATGGTCCTAATATATTTCTGCTGAGAGAACAGCAGTATCTGTAACTCCAATCAATGGCTCCAGGAGCTTGCAGGGATGGAAAATTTCCTTTCTCTATGTTATGATTTGTATTCAGATTATTCTGATTGTAACTCCTGACCCTTCGGCTCCAACAGTATACAATGATCTTCGTTGTCAGACTGGAGTTCTCCTGTGGCCTTCCCCTTCTCTGAACGAGAAAGATCTTCCACTAAGGCCCCAAGCTCAGTTTTGCAATACCCCAGGGGAACCTGATTTTCAAATCATCAAAACTTGGACTTTAGCATGCTCCCACTTTTATTTTTAAAGGAAGTTGTGGATGAGGTTACAATAAATGACAGTCATAAACACCAAATGGGTAGATGCCCTCAGCTCAGGCAGTTACTACATATTAACTACATGTAAAAACCTCTGAAGTAAGGCGGGAAGACACCTTCTTTGGTCAGCACCCTCCGATTCCTCAGTGGCTCTTAGAGATGATGCACTGTTAGAAAATTCATGCGTTTGACCCTCACAACTTGCCTGGAAAGAGAACAGCGTGTTGCTAAGCTGGTCAAGCCCTTAAGTCACAAGGCAGTTGCTCACTATTTATCTTATTGTTTCCTATACCTCTCATGCTGCCCAACACGTAGTAAGCCTGGTGAAGTTTTTTGGTTTTTTTTTTTAAAGAAATAAATGAAAGCCTAGCTTCTTTCCCAAAGTGGCATTTTTAGTTGATTTGCCCAACGTTATACAGTCAGTAAGTGAAGAGCCTTGGATTTGTAACCTAATCATCCAATCCCAAGTTCAAAGCTCCTTCCTCTCCCTGCCCATGGTAGATGCCTGGAGAAGAAGGATGAGGGACAGAGGAGACACACACAGTCCTGTGGGGCTGGTGGAGGTGTGGCAAAGCATTGAAGTCTCTTCAGGCAAAGAAAAGTGGCCCTGGGAGAAAGAAAGCTTTGAGTTTGCTCAGTCAAGCAGCAGGAAGAATGCAGATAAAGGACAGGCACAATTAAATGAGCAATGATGGAAGGCTAGACTCTTCTCCCCGTCCAGCTGTAGCCCCATAAACCAGGGAGAACCCCACAAACCAAGCGAGTCGGGCACACCCCTGCAATGGCAGCCCATCCAGTCCCAGGGATTTTATATCCCTCAGGATGTTTAAAGAAGCAAAAGTCCTGAGGATACATATTCCTGGCCCATTAAAGAAAAAATATTTAACATTTCTTTATTAAAGGCAAACAGGCAGGATATGAGCTGTCCATAAACTTTCCAAAGAGAACATTCTGGCATTTGGAATGGAGAAGTGATGGCCTTGTGTGGAAACCCAGTCTTGCCTGGTTCACGTTACAGGTGGCAGTGCATGACATGTTTTTCTTACAGGGACAAATGGTGATGGTGAGCTTTTGAACATCTGGATTTTCTTCTGCCTCATTACCAGTTAGGAGGAGGTCTACGGTTATTTCTCAGGGCAGGATGGCTCCAAGCATACCCAGTATCACAGGCAGGACTTCGTGGACCCCCCTCAGATAATGCTGCATGGATGCGAGCTGGGACCCTGCTGCCTTTCAGAGGTGACCTTCCTCTAAGATGTCAGGGGCTGGGGTAGGCACTAGCCCTTGAAGGTTCCTGGCCACATCTTTCTCTTCTCTCCTCTGGCTCACTTGTATGAATGTTTGGACATCCTTGGATCCAGACACCCAACTTCTATTGACACATTTGCAAATAAAGACTTTAAGCCACTCCTTTGGCTCCAAAGTATGCACTGGTGGAGTGAAATACCTTGCTGAGAAGGGACAGTGGGCAAGATGTCTATGCAGGCCACCATGCCAGCTTGGAACCATTCAAACAGGGTTTCTGGATCCCATGGACACAGTCAGGGTATCCCTGACTCCATAAACTCCTTATCTAATGGGGATGGATTCTACTGGACAAATCCTGAAAGGGACTCTCTGAGGAGCTAGACCCTGGGGAGGGGTCCTGCTGGCCCAGATCTGGTGTAGCGCTAATCGCATTTAGGTAAAATTTGATTCAAACCTCCCCAAAGCCCAATGCTTGTTATGCAACTCTTTATATATCTGTCATTTTCTCAGGTACTGGGTATTCACAGTTCTTTCCTCTGTCTCACTCTCAACTGGGTACAGTTTCAACCCCACTCCATGCTGACCCAAACTTGAAATGCTAACGCTTCATAAATTTTTAGGGAAAAAATATTCTCACCCTGGCATTTTCTTTTTACTTTACTCCACACTGAAGGGTGCTAAACAGCTTTATTTTTTTTAAATCTCTGCTTCCTCCTCCATCTGAGGAGTGAAACAAATCGTATTATTATCACAGAAAAAAAAATTTGGAGATCTGAAATTTCTCTTGGGATTCCACTGTCCAAACAAGATAATTTATCAAAGCCTAAGAGTGATTCTGTTGAGAAAAATGTTCTCCTCAGCTTTATACCTATATGACTGCAATACACATTGTGGTAACACAAACACACCTACAAATGAATTGCACAGAAGAGAAACATCCCCGGGTTCAGCTGAGGCAGACTAACGGCAGAACAATAGACCAAGTCCCCCTGGGCTGCCTAGTCCTCTGTCCTGAGGGCACCTCCTTGCTGAGTTTACCTTGGACTCCAGCAGGAGTTCTATTCCCTGAATTATACCTACACCATCACCCAATCACTACTTTTATTTGGGTTAGCTAAAATTTCATTCCTTGCAAAAATACTGAAAGTTTTTCACTGTTTTTCCAATTGGGAAACTGGTATTTAGAGGAAACTGTGGCTTGCCCAAGGTCAGAATCTACTAAGCACTGGTCCACAGCTAACACCTAGCCACATGGCCACAGGGTATGTGTGCCTTCCCACTGATTCACCCGCAGCCACAAGTTCTTTAGCAATTGGGCAGATTATGTTATGGTTTAGCAAATATCTACTGCCTTCCTTCCTGGAGTGTATTTCCTTGTTGCTACATTTCATCTCAAGGAGAATATGCCTCCGTGAGTGTGATGTTTTGGATACAGTTTATGTGTGTCTCCCAAAGGTTTATTTGTAGGAAGTTTGGCCCTCAGGGTGGTGATGTTGGGAGATGGTGGAACCTTGAGAAGTGTGACAGAGTTCAAGGCAATTAGGCAGTTGGGGTCCCACCCTGAGGAGAAACTGGTGTAGTTTTCACAGGATCCAAGTTAGTTCCTGACAGAGTTGGATTCCATTCCTGGCACACAGAAGATTCTAAACACTGCTTGGTGAGAGGAGGATTTATGTCTATAAATCTACTGATTTAATAGATATTATTTTAGGGCTTTAAAGGGGCCAAGGTACACAGACTCCCTGTGCAAAGCACCCTAGGCCAATACAATTGCCACAATGATACACAAGGAGATGATCCAGTAAACTAATTAGAATGTGGAGTTAAAAACTGTTCTTTGCTCTTTTATGTTTTTTATTATTGCATTAGGGTCATCATAATATTGGGGCTCATTTTGATATAATCATGTACGCACGGAACAGAATTTGTCCCACTTCAGTTCCCAGTACATAACTTTTCCCTTCTCATCTCTCCCTGTTTCCTTTCTTCCTCTACTGGCTTTCCTTCTTTTCATTTATTGTTTTAAAATTGTTTCTTACAGATATACATAAGGGTGGAATTTGCTGTAGAATATTCTTGTATGTTCACAGCATAATTTGGTCAATTTCATTCCATCATTCCTCCCTTTTCCCATCCCTCCTGCCTTCCCCTCCATCTCCTGCTTTGGTTCCACTGATCTCCTTAGTTTTTCAGGTTAGACAGATTTTTATGGGATGATGTTTTAGAGTAATGTGGCACAATGGTAGGTACCATAAAAAGCAGAATTGATTTTAAGTGTTTATAAGGCAGAAATTGGGACTGACTGTGGACCACACCAAGGTGCGTGAGTGTGGACTGTGCTGACTCTGTTGGATGCCCAGATATTTATCAGCGCAAACACTGAGTCATTACAGAAATCGACCACATATATCTACATCTAGATGTAGTTAAGTGGGAAGCTAGCTAGATAAAAATAGAGATGGTTTCTTGCTACACATAATAATTCAGGAGATCTTGAACATAAACATTTAAAACAAGGACAATAATTAGCAAGCTCATGAATCAGAGTCAAGTTTATGTAATTTCTGATAAGTATAATTATCACATGGCTATTCATATTGAGTTCTCACAGTGTATTACAATTACCAATATCTGCCACCCCCTGCAGAGTCTGAATTTAAGTTTCAAAAGATCTTTCAATTTTTGGAGCTGGCTCTGCCCTAGTTATTATTCTTATTGGACTCCATACTGCATCCTGTATGTTCTTATTTTTATTTTTACCTTTCCAGGGTTTATGCATTCATAAGGAAGGGGACCGAGAGAAGAAGCCTGAATCCCAATAAGAAAGAGCCAGAAAATTGTCACATCATTCTTTATAGAAGCAGGAAATTAAAAGTAGAAAAGTGTGTGTGTGTGTGTGTGTGTGTGTGTGTGTGTGTGTATGTGTAGAAAAGAAGAAAAACCAGGATCAGGAAATCGAGATTCCTCCTCCCTCTGCCTTTCTGGCCTTGGAAATCCTGTGTGGAATACAGCTGGCATTCACTGATGCACCAAGTCTCGTGACCTTGGCTGGTACCCACATCTAAACTGCATCTATGGCATCCAAATTGCTAATTTGGTGCTGGGGTGGATGGAGGGGGCAAGTAGGAATTAAAGGATGGGAAGGAAAAAAATTACCCCAAACTGAAAAAAGCTAAATTTCCCTACCCCTACCCCTAAGTGCCCTAAAGAGATGAGCCAAACACACACACAGACGTCCACACTTGCACGCGCGCACACACACATCCTATGTTACCTCTGGACACGGGAACACGAGTCTCAGCATTCCAGGGCCTGGCCCTGGGTGAAGAGGTGGCCCTGAAACTCTGTCCCCCAGCTCATAGAAGACCCCAGGGGTGGGCAGGGGTGGGCTTCTTAGATGGGGGTATGTGGTGGGAGAGTCCCCCTCCTCTCCCTCCTGAGAGCCCCCTCATAGCAGGATGCCACACAGCCCCAGGGTTCCACCACCCATCCTGCCCGGTCCCTACCACATCTGGGGGTTCCTGAGAAGTCAGGGAGAAGAATCCTCGGCAGTCAGTGTCCTCAGCTTTCAGAACTCCTGGGGGAGAGGGTCAGTGAGATGGCTCAAAATGCCTGTCCCCAACCCAGGAGGCAATGTTTCTGTCCTCAGATGCCTGGCTAGATCAAGGAGCCAAGACATCACGATGGCGGGGGGGCACCTCCGTCACCTCTGGAAGCCACAAACACTGCTCATTTCCCCAGCTCCCCTCTGGGGTCACCTCACCATGGCTCTCAGGCCCAGCCCTTCCCTCTTATTCTCCCTGGGCCCCAATCCTTGCAGAATCGGAGATGTCCCCACCATGCCTGTGGTGGCCAGCAAGGGCGAGGCCCAGGCCTGCCCCAGAGACCTGCTGGACAGGCAGAGGCAGCACCTCGTGCTGACCAGGCATCTCCCGCTCTTTCTTGCCTTTTCTGCAGACCCTTCCCTGCCTCAGCCCCCATCAAGACCAGACAGCACTCTCCTGCTGACTCCAGATTCAACAACACACAACGGGCAAAGGGCCAGGGAGGGGGAGAGAAACACGTATAAAATGATAACAATGAGTCAAAGTGCTCTCTCTTAAAGGAAATCTTTGGCAAGCATAGACTACAGCGCAGAGTGATGTGTGTGTATGCGTGTGTGTGTGTGTGTGTGCATGTGCATGTGTGTGTGCCAGGTCCACCTGTGAGACACTGAGCAGAACGGGGTGGCAGACCACCACGTGGCCCCCAAAGTGCTGATCCCTCCACAGGTGTGCTGAGCGCGAGTGGCCAGCTCGCCAGCACTCTCTGATGCCCCCCTGGCTCACACAGGGCTGGCCTGGAGTGCAGGGGCTGGCCAGGCCTGAAGGGGCTGAGGGTGGGCAGTGGCTAGGCAAGTGTGAAGGCTGACCCCAGACTCAGTCCCTGTGCAGGGTGGGCTTCCAGAGGGTCCTCCAGCCTCCAGCCAAGAGGAGGCAACCGACCAGGAGGAGGCTGCCAGCCTAGGCAGCGGGAGAGGGAGGTATTTACAAAGAAACCAGGTGGGGAAATGTCTCCTTCTATCTTAGAGGAGACCTTGAGTGCATTAGGAAATAAGGAGAGGTGGCTTCAGATATTTGGCTTCAACATCTCAGAAGGAAGGGCACTTTGGAAGGACCTAGGTCACCAAGCCTGGGATTTCCCCTTTGGGGAGCGCAGTGGGGGCTCAGGCTCTGCCCCCGTCTAATCTAGACACTCTCCTTTCCAGCTCCCAGAGACGCACACGTGCACACCTGGTCCCCAGCACAAGCACTCAGACCTGTAGGAATGAAGACAGCTCCCCAGATGTGCAGGGAGCTGACCACTGGGCCCTAATTGACAGAGAATCAGGGAGCCAACACAATGCAGCATTCGCACCCCACCCCACCGAGCCTCAGCACGGCCCAGGGCAAGGAGATGCCCAGCCACGCCACGGACAAAGGCCCCTCCACTCAGGCTCTACTTATATGTAAAGAAAGGGACGGGGACTGGTTTCTGCTCAGGGAGGCAACAGAGCAATCTGGGAAACAATAAATACTTTTTGTCAATTTACCTATTTTTTAACCTTTTCTTATATTTTATTAGCTTACATATTCTGTCAGTATGTCTCAGGTATATATTATATATATTTATATATCAGTACAATGCCACTCTTCAGAGGGCCCCTGTGGGCTGAAGAATGGAGTCCTGTTGAAGTTTCCATTCTGGCTTAGAGTTCCTGGGTGGTGGCCAAGGGTCTTCCCCACTGCCCAAATGGACCCTTGGTCTTTTGACTTAAATGCATGCTCTTTGTCCCCTGCTCTGTGGGCAGTGTGGCTCTGCTGGGGAAGCCAAGGCAGAAGGGAGACAGCGAGGCTCTGGCGTGATGGGGAGGCCCTGTGATGCTCCGGAAGCGGCCCTAGGAGCTTTGCTGATGTCACCCTGAGCAGCCCAGCTGAAAGGCGCCTGCAACCAGTCAGACCTTAAGGCTCTTACAGAGGGGACATCAGGACCACAGGTTTCTCCTGGGGCCTTGCTGAGAAGAGATCTGAGAAGCAGATTCCCCAGGATGAGCCCCAACATGAGGATCTTGCAGGAAAGACAGGGCAGGGCAGGAAGTCACCATCCCCAGCGCCCCAAAAGGCAGCATGCAGATAAGCAAGGCTGAGCTAAGGCTGGTGCTGAGGCCCTGAGCCCAGGAATGGGGTCGAGCAGCAGGAGTAAGGCAGAGCCCCAGCACTGGCCAGAGCAGCCTGCCCAGCCAGCCGTGAGCCACCCGTGGTGGGAAGTTGTCAGGGCTCAGCAGCCACCTTTCCTGATAGTCCTCCTCCCTACGGACACACATATCTCTGCTTCCTCACACCAAAGCCTGGGGCTCCTGGTCAACCAGCAACGGAGCAGGGGTGCACTTCCCCTCTGGCCAGGGCCTCTGTACAGATCAGGCTGGTGGCACCCGGGGCCACTAGAGTATAAGTACAGGGATGGGGAGGGGAAATACTAGGTACTCCTGCAGGAGAGGGCTCTGTCTCCTCTTGCTGCCGTGTCACCCCCAACCCTAACCTTCTTTCGACAGCATGCACCTGTGTGCTAACCCGGGGACAGAGACGAGCAGAGCTGTTTACAACTCTAGCAGACAGAGGCGATAGAAATCAGTGTGTGAGGGTGTGGGTGGGGACATACAAACACCCACATCACAATGCATCGATGGCCCAGCACAGGATGGAGGGGCCTCGGGTCTGGCATAGTGTCAGAAGGAAAAGCTACTCCACGCGCTTTCTCCCGCCAGCCTTCAGGCTCAGCGACTCGCCCTCAGGTGGCCAGAAAAAGACTCTCTTGACTTGAACTGTCCTTGCAAAGCAGGTGGCGAGGGACACAGAGCTTTTTCATTTTCCCCCCAAAATGTGGATCCCAAGGAGGCCCGTGGAGGAGCTCCGTCCTCTCAGAGGGGGCGGGAGTAAGGGGACCTTGCTGGCTTAGGAGGCTCTGGGAGGCTGCCATTTCCGTCTGCCCAGGAAAACCTGCGTCTTCTCCTCCATCATTTTTTTTTGCTTTTTCTCCCTCTCCCCTCCCCTCTGTATTTCACTTCCCTCGCCCAACGCTACACTTTCTTCTCTCCTTCTCCAAAATTAGCCCAAAGTCCTCCTTGTGGATTTGAGGTGGTCAGGATTCAGAGGTCCCCTCCCCAGGTGCCCCGTCCCCGCTGCCCTGGCCCTGGGAAAGGGGTGTGGGCTCATCTCTTCTGGCCGGTGCTCTGCATGACCTTGGAGACAAAGTTGACAATGGCCGAGGCAGGCTGCTTGGGGTCGAGCTCAGCAAAGAGGTGGTAGGCGTTGTCTGTGGTGCTGCCCTGCTTCCGGGCCACGAAGCCAAAGAGCCTGCAGGGGCAGGAGAGGGTGGTGGGCAAGAGGGGAAGACAGGAGGACCCTGGCCAGGTCACACCCAGCCTGCCACGCGGCGTCCCCAGCCTCCCAGGGCCTCAGGGACGGGGGCGCCTGAGACAGAGCCCTCTTGGTTCCCCCGCAGCAAGGCCAAGGCTGGGGACAGTGTCTCGCTTTGTTTCAGGGCAGGTGAACAGTTCCCCTTGGAGGGGTGGAGCGGGACTGGGGTGAAGGACAAGACTGGATAGTTCAGGGTGGGGATGAGACCAGAAATAAAGTGGGAGCATTCGTCAAGCAGCCTCTCCCAGCCCCACCCAACTGACCGTTCCCATAAACAGCACAGAAGC
This sequence comes from Urocitellus parryii, assembly GCF_045843805.1. NCBI lineage: Eukaryota > Metazoa > Chordata > Mammalia > Rodentia > Sciuridae > Urocitellus > Urocitellus parryii. The sequence continues at coordinate 1,988,855 of NW_027553327.1, forward strand.
AAACCAGGAGGCCAGGGCCCAGCCAGGATGGGGCCTCCGCACCCACTACGCACCCACCACACACCCGCCATGCACCCGCCATGCACCCCAGGAAGTCAGGGAGTCCAAGAAGGAGCAGGTCCTCCACCCCCCCACACACACAGCTGCCCCGTCCAGAGGCTGGGAAGTCCAGAGAACCCAAGGGGGAGGGCACCCCACACCTGTCCCCCCTCCAGCACCAAGACGGGAGTGACCTAAAATTCTCTCTTTGCAAAACAGAGTTAAAAATACGAGGGCAGAGAACAGAATGTGAGCTCGGGGCCCCTCCCAGCCAGGGTGTTGCTAATTAGAGCGAGATGGGGAAATCGGGACAGCGGGAGATGCCCATGGACACCCCTCTGCCTCAGACGGCACTGCCCGGCTAAAATTAGCCAAGTCACAAACACACTCTCACACACTCACACACACACACACACTCACACACAGCCCTGTACTTCCCACAACTTGACTCTTCCAGCTTGGTTTCAGGAGCTGGAGTAGTGCTCAGGTGTTGGAGTCACTGGGGTCCACAGGGCAGCCCCCAGCTCCTCCCTGTCTGGGCTGGCTAGGGCTGTAGTGCAGTGGGGGTGACCTGAGCAGGGTGGGGGGTCATCTCTGAGCTCCCATCACACAGGCATGCCAGCCTTGTCTGCCTGCTTCTGCCATGATGGAGACCTGGCCAACCCATGCCTGCCCTGACACTGCCACCTGACCCTGCTGCAAGCTCTGGCCTTCCTGGCCGGCTGGCAGGGACACACACACACAAAAAAAAAACCATGGGGACTCAGAGTCCTCCATGATTATGAGGACTGAACAAGGCCAAGTCCCCAGCGTTGATCACACCCAGATTCCTGGTCACTGGAGGTGGCCTGGCTGCCTCTGGTCTCCTTTCTTCAGCCAACAACCATTCAGCAGCCTCTCTGTGGGACACTCAGCCCTACCCAGATTGCTGGTCAAGCTACCTCCTCCCATTAAACCCATCTCTCTCCTACCTTTCAGCCTAAGCAAACTCTACCTGTCTTTTAAGATCCATTTTAAAATATTCGTTCTTTTCCAAAGCCTTTCCAACTCTGTCCCTGAAAGGACACACTCTCCTTTGCTAAGGCCACACACGTGGGCTGTACTGTTTCTCCAGACTTCGGTGACATTGGCACAAAGATCCTTGCTGGCCTTTCCCTACCCCAGGCTCGGATTCTAAACCTGCCACCCCCCCAACTGCTGGTGGACTAGGAAGCCACACTTACTTAGCAGGAGCACCTCCCTCTGTCTTCATCCACCTGTGGAGAGAAAGTCAGCTCAGGGTAAATCCCTGCACCTGTCCCCAGAGCACCGCCCACTCAGACCAGACTCCCTGGGGCAAGCAGAGGAGCCCTGACCTCTTCAGGATAGAAGCAGCCAAGGTCACCCAGGGGCTTTCAAGTTGGAGCAAACACTGCCAGCTACCTCCCACAGCGTGGAGGGGAGACCATTGTGGCAGGCTGGTCCTCTGGGAATCAGACTGTGGGAGAAAGGATCTGGCAGGGATTTATTAGGGAGGGCCCTTGGGTCCACTCTGTCAGGACCAGATTGAAAAAGTTGAATGGAAGCCTCAGATAACCTTATAAGGGGTCTGGAATCAACACGGTCCAGAAGGACTGTCCTGGGTGAGTGATATGTACCCACATGGACACATCTGGACAACCCCAACTCTGTCTGGACTCCCAGCCTCCCTCAGGAAGCCTGACCTATGATGTGATGCTGCAAAGTGGTTGAACTCCTTGCTGGCTGAACTGGGGATCCTGGGAATCCGAATGCATCTAACGGGGTAGAACCTCAGGGACAACTTAGGCTCATCCCCAGGAGCTCTGTCATGCCATGACAGACTCCAGCTGTGGGTGGGTTATAGTATGGCTACAGATGTTCAGATGAGGGGCTCTCTCAGCTGTCTCTTTCTGGGTCACATATTCACATGACCACATAGTTGAGTAGAAGTGAGGTATTTCAACCACAGTCTGCAGATACAACAGTGTCTCTGCTGCAGCCTATGGAGCATGTCCCCAGGAGGTGATTCCTTTCATTTTTGGCACTTCCATCTCTATACCACCACCTATGTCCAATTACAGCTCCCTCCCCTTCTTCCTTTTCTCTATCATTTCATCATCTCTCCATTCCTCTCATTCTCTTTTTTCTTCTCCTTCTCCTTCTATACACTTCTCATGTAAAACCCACTCTTTCTAACACCCAGTTTTTCTCCATCATACTGTTCATTGGCATAATGGATTTCCCAGGGAGCTACTACAATATAATCCTCAGGGCCTGGTGCTTGCCTAAGCTCCCAGCATGAAGAGGACCTAATAAGACAGTTACATTTTAAAAAATGTAAAACTCAGTTGGGTTGTAGATGGACACAATATATTTATATTTATTTATTTATTAAATAAATATAAATAAATAATAAATTAATTATTTATATTTATTTGGTTCTGAGGATTGAACCAGTGCCTCCTGTGTGCAAGGCAAGTGTTCAACCACTGAATCACAACTCCAGCCCCAAGACAGTTACATTTTTTTGAATAAAGTGTCCAAAAGTAATAAATTCTGTCTGCCATATTTCTTCTCTTCAACTTCCCTATGTCTAGTATTGAAATTATCCACAGGCACTTTTTAGTTTTAATTGTCAGTGCTGGGGCTGGAACTCAGGTCCTAATGCATGCTAGGCAGTGTTTTACCACTGAGCTACATCTCAAGCTCAGGCACAGGGACTTTTAAGAGATAGTGAAAGGTAAGTTTGAGAACATACAGACTTGTGGCATGTATATTTGTAGAAAAAATTGCGTTAATGTGGAGCTAAGTCACTGCCAACCACTCAGGTCAGCAAAGGCCACCACCCACTATATTGACCACTTGGATTTGAGACATGAAGGTCACATGTGATGGGCACATGACATGTTGTGCCCAGCCCTGTAAACACATGAGCATATCTCCAGGCCCATTTTTTGTGAGTAAGTTGCTTCAGGTTAAAACTACCTTTAGTGTTGCTCTTTGTTGAACATTCAGGAAGCTGTCCAAGGATGGAAATTCTGCTGTTATGGCATCTGAGCTGGAATCTCCTAGAGTCTTTCCCATGCAAAATCTGAACTCCTCTGTCCACTGAGATTCTTTGGAGCATCATCTCACGCTGATCATGGCCTCCTGATGCCCTGCTTAGGTCTAACCTGACACCTTAGACCCCTGTGTGCTCAACTCTGCCAACATGGGAGTGAGGGATAAGAACAAGGACAAGGTCCCAGCTCTGTTCCCCAATGTGCTGAGCTAATATGGTGGGTAATGGCCCTGAACTTCCCTACTACTAACTGCCTGTTCACACATGGAATATTGGAACCTACAGAAAGATGATCATATTTAATGGCAAAATCAACAGTGCTGTTTTTTCTATCAGTAGAGACAAATAAAAGATACTCATCACTTAGTCAGCTTAAAATTCTGGCTCACCTTCAAAGGCTACTCTGGCAAGCATTCAATAACCTAGCACTTGAAACACCAGTTTAACAGCACTTGGCCAAAATCTAAGGCAGAAACCATCCTATCAGAACTCAGATTTGCCTCTGACACTCAATTGCATGAAACAGAGCCCCATGTGGCTCCAGGCCCCTAAAGTTTGGGCCCTGACAAATGATGGCTATATGAGCCTGGAGGGCTGCCAAGCCTCACTTCCTGGACCCTGACCTAAAAAAAAATTATGCTGGCCTCTCAGGAACAAGGCCTAAGCACCAGCATTCAAGGCTCTGACTTATTCTAATGGCTCACTAGGCCCGAGGACCAGTGGTATTCTACAAAAAAAAAAAAAAAAAAAAAAAATCTGGGTTGGCCTCTTTTTCCTCTACTTGCTATCATTTCCTAAGCTATGACTTTTCTTTTGTAAAACAAGGATTTCATAATAACAGCTATCACAGAAAGATGGTTGTTTCTAGATTTAAAATATAAAATACACCTGAATAGGCTTTATAAGCTGTAAAATGTTGTGCAAATGCAAATGCTATTGTAGAATGCTTAAAAAAACATCATGGAATGCTATAGCTGTCCAAGGCAGCTTAGCCATGCTCTGTCCATTCACAGGAACCCATAAACCTTACTGGAATGTCTTCTGCATGCTGGTCTGCTCAGTGGTTGGAGGAGCTGCCATGGGGTTGCTGAGGGCATCTCTTGAGTATCTTGTGACCTTTGAGGACTTAGTTGGGTGCTTTCCAAGAGCTGAGAATAGGGAAAGAGGAAGTGACACCCAGATTCTAATGTCAGGAAGAAGAATAGTCCAATATTGTTTATTTATTTCAGAGGGTGTCTAATTCCCAGAACCCAAACAATATTTTCTTTCCTATTGAAGCCTACTCTGGCTTCAAGAAAGCCTCTTCAAGAATCTTCAGTGTCCTGAAGTAGTGACCAAGACCTGGGAAGAATTCCCTTCCTGTCAACCATGGAAGGAACCTGGCATGGCAGGGATTTAAGCCACACTGGGCCCTTTGCAGTTGTATCTACTGACATGTGAAACTTTCCTTGGTATATGAAATTGCAGGGCTGCTGTGGCTCACTTGGGAGACTTGGAGAGTCTATGAACTGGCTGTTGTGAACTGGCTCTCCTGGAGGGCAGGGGCAGGCCCTGCCTAAAAGAGGAGCTGTAGTCTCAGCATGGGTCCAGGTTCCATTGAACAAGCACCTACAGGGCTGAAGTGACTGCCACTTCCAGCACATAGTCTGAGCTGGAATCTCCTAGAATCTTTCCCATGCAAAGTCTTGCTGCTGAGAGAGTCAGGGGTCTGTCTGACCAGTGCAAGAAACACAGATGTTTCAATATAAAGGGGGGGACTGGCATTTGCAAAAATTTGCCTGTGTGGGCTTCAAGGGTGGGAGGAATGGCATTCACAGCTTTCTGGTGTCTGTGATAATGGTGACGTCTAGAGCAGAGCAGGGGCGGCTGCTCTAAATCAGAGGTGGGGGTATTACCTCCTGGATCCACTGCATAAGGGTGAGCTACTGCTGGTGCATCAGCCAGGAATCCAGTCCTGTGGTCAGGGATGGATAGGTGAAGGTAATGATCAAGGTGATTAATGATAAATTTTTTTCTCCATATCAAGAGAAATGTTATTAATATAAGATCAGAGTAATGGAAGACACTTGTGTGTTTTCCCCATCCCCAATATCAGGGATGTAAACTGGGACATTCTCCCATTGAGCTATAGCCCCATTCCTTTGTATTTTTTTATAGTTGTTGTTTTGAGACAGGCTCTCAAAAAGTGTATAGGAAGACCTTGAACTCAATATCCTCCTTCCCCAGCCTCCCAAGTAGAGACACCTGTTTAACAGAGATACTGCCCCACACAGATACATACAAAGACCTCCATATGATACACACACACTGCACATATACAGAGACACATACCACACACATATAGACACACAAACGCATATACATAAAAATACAACACAGAGACATACACAGAGACACACACAAACACCATGCACACAAAAACAACTCAGCCACATAAACCACTCATACCACACCGACACACACCACACACAGATATATACATATTTATGTTTAGATAAATAAACACTCATATACACACAGATACCACATACACCATACACAAACACACATGCACACAGAATCCTGGGAGGATGTGACACTAGTGGCAACAAATACAGGTCTCTTTGGCCAAGGAGAGACCAGGTGCTCCCAAAGCCTGATAGACAGGGTCCTAAGTTCTGAATGAAGAACCATGGCATGGTTGGGCAGGTCCAGCCCAAACCACAGGTGTCCTTTCAGAGGCTACTATTTGTGCACAACAATTTAGCACTGGGATGACCTGGAGGAAAAATTCGTAGGAAAAAAACATTAAGTAGGCACGTTATTAATTTTAAGGAAAGAGTTTCTAGAATGAACACATCTAAACATAAATGTGTTGAATTACGGGGGGGGGGGAAGGCCAATGAAGGCACTGGGGTTGTGGCTCAGTAGAAGAGCCTAGCATGTGTGAGACACTGGGTTCAATCCTCAGCACCACTAAAAATAAACAAAACAAATAAAAGGCATTATGCCCACCTACAAATATTTTTTTTTTTTAAACAGGTCAATCAAAATTTTTTAACAGGCCCAATTTTTTCTTTTCAATGAAGCTCGTCAGCCTAAATACTCCATCTTGGGAATCCATCCTGATCCCTGGTCTGTGGATAGGATGGAGAATCTTGGCTCGCCTCTTGCTGGTAGGATTCTCCTGCAAGGCACACTGTGGCACTAGGCATCTGGGCTTGGCTTCCTCCGCATCTTGTCTTCTTTTTTCTCCACAGCTGAATATGGAAGGAAAGAAGAAGAGTTTTGGAAGGGGCATCTTATTGGGCAGCTTGTGGCCCTAAATCCTGACCAATACCTTGAATGACAGCACAATGGTTTGAGTTGGCTACCTGTGTGCCACCGTGCAGAGGGCTGCCTGACATCCCCATGGGCACACCCAGCAGTTTGTGATGCCAGAGGAGCCCCCACTTCTTAGATGTCCTTCCAGAACCTGTGGCTTCATTCTGAAATTGAAAGTTAGTTCCCTATGCAATGGGCTCACCGACTTCCATGGAATTCACTTTCTTTCTGGCAAAACCAACCTGATAAGTACTCTGATTTAGCAAAGTGATTTGATAAGTGATGGTTTGGCCATTTCCTTACCTCTCCCCCACCTCCTGAGACAGAGGCTTTTCCTGTGTCCTATGTCAGGGGCAGAAGAATTTCAACAGCTGTTCAAGACCATGGCATATTTGTCATGCTGTGTTCCAACCAGCCTCGTCAACCTGGGTAGTTTATGGAAATTTATGTCATCTGATATGAGTTGTGCAGAAGAAACAACACCAGACATCGGCCCTTTATTTTTTTTATGCATGAAGAGTTGTTTATGAACGACCTACATTTTTCACTCATTGTACTGCAGTTCGTTGACAAGTGTGGAAAACTGAGTCATTGAAAGACCTCCACAGCCACTAACTATTTTGTGATTTTGCAAAAAAATAGCCACTGGAAATGTCCCCAGCTGAAAGGTATGCAGAATTCTTCACTTGCTTGCCTGATGACACATATGGCACAGTGACTGGCAGGGACAGGCCTATGGCCAGTGCAAGAAAGGTTGGATTATTAGCTCAGGATATGCTGGGCATCTTGATAGACGTGTGAAGTCCCAGGGTGGGCCAGGACCACACACTTCATCATGACCTGCCTGCCCCTCCGTGGACTCCCAAGATAGGAAAGCCTGTGGGAGGATGCCTGGTCCTCATGATCACAATGTCTGAACTGTCCCCCTGCAACTTATTTCAGGGAATGTCTAACTCCCAGAACCCAAACATATTGTTGTTACTGAAGAAAGAATTTTTCTCCATTGGCCTGTGTAATAGAGTATATTCTCCAAAGATGGCCCCAAGGATATACCCATTCCACGGGCTCACCTGCAATATTATGGGCAGACTCTCTGGCTGCTTTCTCCAACAGGATGCAGCAGAGAAGATGGTATGTCACTTCTGTGTGTAGTTCTTACCTAGATAGCAGACCTTCCTCCCTGTTTTTGTGAAGCTTGGAACTATGAATTAAGTAAGACATCATGGTGCTGTGAGGAGTCTGGGCTCCATTGAGGGTGCCACACACAGACTGAGTCACAAGGGGCAGTGCCAAGTCACAAGATGTGGGAAAGAGAAGCCAACCTGAAAGTGGATCTTCCAGTCTCAACCAGGTGGAGCAGAGATAAACCCTCCCAGCCTAATTCTTTCCAAGGCCAGACCCACCAAAGCTTGAGCTTTAAGCAATTAAGTGTTGAGTTTGCTCATTACTCAGCAGCAGATAACAGAAACAAGCTAGAATGTGCACCCCAGCAACCTTCTATAAAAGATGCTGTCTGGTCATCTCTTGGGCTCTGTGTCTTCTAAGGGCCACATGCAAACACAATGCCTGTGGCATTTATTAAAGAAACCCTCAATGTACTGATTGCACTGGACCCAGAGGCTGCCTTGAGAGTCAGACCTCCTATGAATTGTCCCTCTGCATTCTATCTCAGAGAGTGTTTAACTCTCACAACCCAAGAATATTGTTGCTATTAAAAAAATAATTTAACTCACTTGGCCTGCTTAATAGACTGTATTTTCCAAATATGGCCCCAAGAATGTATCCAATACATGGGTTCACCTGCAATGTGGTGGCCAGAGTCTGGCTGATTCGTCCAATAAATGCAGCAGAGGTAATGCAGGTTAAGAGGACTACGCTTTCTGAACCCAAACACAAGCACATTCTTTGACATTTGTATTTGTTGTAAATGCAATTTGTAAACAAGCGAACTAAATATTCAACATTGGCACTGTTCCAAAGAACATGGAAATATAAGGGTATGCTTAATATCTGCCTTTTTAAATGAATAAACCTTGGACAATTTATGCATTCTCTTCAATCTTTATTTTTCTAATCTCTTTCATAAATGGGGAGGTTAAATGGGATAATTCACATAAAGTCATCAAAGTGCTTAGAAGTACTCCAAAACTATAAGCTCACTTTATAGAAGTACTAAAAAACTATTTGCTCATTATTATATTTGTTATATACTTTATGTTTCTTTCATGGTGTCTTCAATATAGTAAGTGTTGAACAAAATAATTTTTATGGTAAATAGAATTACTCATTGGGCTTTCAGGGTATATTCCATTTCTACTGTCATATAACAAATACTGCCATCAACTTAATGACTTCAAACAACATCTATTTACTCTCTCACAGTTCTGTAAGTCAGAAGTTCAGGGAGATTCAGGTGGGATCTCTACTTGGTGTCTCACAGGTTAAAATCAAATTTGGCTGAATAACACTCCTATATGGAAGCTTTAAGTAAGAGGATACTTCTGAACTTATGCAATTCAGTAGTAGAATTCTATTCCTTGTTATTCCATAACTGATGTCCCTAAACCTTTCCTTATCAGTTATCAGTCAGGGAAAACTCAGGACCCTGAAAGACAATTGATATTCCTTGCCTTTTGATCTCCTCTATTTTCAAAGCCAGGAATATGACCTTGATTTTATTCTCATATTTGAAATATTTCTATATTTCTATTACCAAATAAAGGTCTACTTTAAAGGCCTGTGCGATTAGATTAGGCTTATGCAGGTTACATGCCTTCAATGTTACTAATATCTACTTGTTCCCCTTAACCTACAATTATATCCACCTTCTCCCTGGGTTTCCAATGGTCTCTTCCTAGAACCACATAAATTAAAGTTAAAAATCTCATTGAAGTTTATCCTCTCAACAGTCCAAAACTCATTACTTAATCATCAAAGTCAAATGTGGCTAAAGCTCCTGAGTATAATCCATTAGTACAACTCCTAGGTCACAGTGTCTCTCCACCTGTGAACCTACAAAACTAGAGGTGAAGTGCATGCCTCCAATATTCTCAACACAGTGGTGAAGATTATAAAAGCTACAGATATTCCAGTCCAAATATGGGGGAGATGGAAGGTATAAGGGAGTCATCTGTCCAAATCAGTTTCAAAAACCAGTTGGGCAAAGTCAAGAAAGTTTCAGGGCCTAAGAATCTCTATATGGGTAGCTCTAGGCTTTCATCTTCAATTTATGGTTTCTTGATTCAGATCTTAGAGTCACACTTCAGTTTTCACAAAAGAATAATGGGTTTGATGATGAACAATTTTATCTTTTAATTTTCTGATTAGAATGAAACCAGATAGAAAACAATCCTGTATATACACTATGTTTTCTCCTAGGAACATATGTCTATGATAAAGGTTAATTTATAAATTAGGCACAATAGAAGATGAATACCACCAGTTAATAATAATCTAGAACAAGTGTAACTGTATACTACACTAAAAGTTATTTGAATACGGCCTCTCTGCCTCTCTCAGTGCCTTGTTATCTCTAAAACATCTTACTTTTTCACTTAAAAGAGGCAATTCACCACTCTTATTTAGCATATCTGAAGGGTCAGCATTGCTACCTTTGCATTCAGGGCCATTATAAAATAAAATAAGGTTTACTTGAACATAAGGATTAGATCACATGTCATATTACCTAATAATAGATATAGTTACCGAGTGACTAATGGATGGGTAGCATATACAGCATGTACCCTCTGAACAAAGTGATGATTATCACCCTGTAGGACAGAGTGAGACATTTCATCATGCCATTGAGAATGGTACATGATTTAAAATTTATGAATTGCTTCTTTTGAAATCTTTCATTTACTATTTTGGAATTGCAGTTTACTTTGAGTAATTGAAACCATAAACAGCAAAACCACAGATAAGGAAGAAATAGTGTATATATTCCATTTATTACAAGATGGGGAAGTATTTCTGCTGATAAATTCATTTAAGAGGCTTATGGTGTTGGGGTTTGAGTATGCAGAGTTTAGCTCCCTCAGGCCTGACATTTTGCAAGAGCTGTGGCTGTGATTTAGGTCATCTGAGGCAAACCTCAGCTAGGAGGAGGAAAAGTTCTCTTCCCCTTATCGCAAATCACAAGTTCTGCATGGTTTCGCCAAGAGGAAGAAGCTTCCTGCATACTTTTCCTGGGAACAGTACATTCTAAAGAAACAAATACATCCTCAGAGGATTAGATAGTGTCTACAAAGAACTTTAAGAGGGTACTTATCAAATAAACAGGAACAATCTGAATTTAGCTCTGTGTATCCGCTGAGGCATGATATTTGGACAATGTGGGTGAAGTGTTATTGAAGAATTGCTTGCTTTGTTAGAAGAAGAATATAAAAGGAACTTGCAAATAAACCTCAGCATGCAGTTGCAATTGCTGCCTTGGCTCTGCATCCCCTGTGTCCTGGTTATTTCGCGACCCTTACCCAGGGACCCGAATGCTCTAGACATTCACATTATGGGTCTGAAGTGCATTTTTACTGGATTTCACTCCATTAGACAATAGTTTGCACACAACAATCTTTTACTCATAATACCTTCTATCTTTGGCTTCTGCAAAAGGGCTGAAAGACAATGTCCTCAAGCTTCCCAGAGGTCCTCTTGCTTGATCTGTGAGTAACAATTTAATCTCTTGGAGAGTTGTTTACATAGACTTTTAAGCTTTCCAGGGTTTCAACAAAGAGGTAAACAGCCACATCCTCTATGCCACACTTCTACCATCAAATTCTGATTGCCACATTTTCTTTTATCATCTGGAAAGGCTGAGATCTTGAATAATTCTTCTTTCTTCTATAACATTACACCACAAATAGAAGAAATCCAGCTGTGCCTTTAACACTTTCTTGGAAATGTCCTTAGCTATATATATCCAGGTGTGTGGCTTATGAATTCTGCTTTACACATAACTGTGGAACCCAATTTTACTAAATTTTCTGCAATACTTTCTTCTTTTCTCTCACCAGGGGTATCCTCAATGTCCAGGATCCCAACAATCAGTCCAAAATGTTTGAGCTTTCTCTAAGGTGATTCAGGAAGCCTCTTTCTTCTCTAACTTTATTGAATGTTATTTAACATCCATGTTTCAATCAACCATCCAAAATATTAAAGTCCTTTAACCCAAATAAAGAATTAGTCTACACCCTATTAGTGAGCCTAGAGAAATGAATTCAGACTAAACAAATTTTATGTTGCTTTCACATTAATGCTTTGCCCTTAAGATCCATTTGTATATTCCCAGGTTCCTGATAGTGTCAACAAGAAGCTGCACACATTGTATACCATGTCTTGGACCCCATCCTTTAGGGCCTGCTGGGACTTGAGCCCAGTTATAGGTCTATGTGTCCTGAGGAGAATCAAGAGTTCCTACAGGGCCACAATCTCAGGAGGGATTGTCTTCAGACAAATGGGTTAAACTCAGATGAAGGGAATAAGACATATCTACTGTTATTTTGGGGACTTTCACTTACTGATGGCCCAGGACAATTCACAGGGTTCTGTATATAGTTACACTCACTGCTGACAGCTTGCTTCAAACAGATATAAAGCAAAGTCAACAAAGGAAAAAGTCATAGGGGCAGAGCCTAGAGGAAGCCACATATAAGCTTCCAAGAATTCTTTCCCCATGGAGTCACACAGGGTGAACCTACCTCCTTCAGCACACAGTTCTAACAACATATGCCAAACATCATCCACTGGGGAGCAGAGGCTTGTTATCAGGGTCTTTATCAGTGTCTCTGTCAAGCACTCTGTCTAGCACACACCAAAACTCAGAAGGAAAACCCATCTCAGCAGAAACCAACTTGTTTACATGAACAGGCTAGGAAGTGGCATGAGACAACTTTGTTATTTACAGAATAAGGGAAACATCCTCAAATCCAAGTTCCCAGAAGCCCACCAAAGGCCAACATCATCAGCATCCCTTTCTAAAGAGAATGGTCTTCAGGCCTTGCTAACCTTTCCTATACAATTGTCAATGAAAATGGCAGTAAAATTTAAGAATTTGGGGTCCCTAGCTTTTTTTTCATCTGTTCCTATGTCCTCTTTTCAATCTTCCAAATCCCATCCCTTCTCAGTATTCTCACTATTAAAATGCCAGGTTATGAGGTTAGGAATTCAATTTGCATTGTGAGTCAGCCATCAAAGAATAAAACATGGGTTTTGGGTGGCTGTTGTAACAATTGTTCCTAACAACTTTGGCATTTGTAAAGAAGAAAACAAAGTTGCCATAGTTACACCTTCAAAATAAGTTCTCTCATCTCACAAGAATTTTGAATATCCATTTGAATTTTCACATAGATGGAGAAAACTGCCTCTAGTGACCTGAGCTTATAACCCAATTCTTCACAAGTAAATACAACAAATATTTTACATGGGTTTAAAAATGCATCAACATTTCCCAGAATACATCTGTTGTGTAAGAGGGGGAACTTGTTTTCTGTTTTGCTTAGACCTTCACCAAAAGTGGTCCATTATTTCAGAAAATCACATTCCTGATGACAAAACTAATTGTGATACTTGAGTCATAAACTAACACCCATGTCATCAGCCTGGACTAAAAATGAGTGTGTGTGTGTGTGTGTGTGTGTGTGTGTGTGTGTGTGTGTTATTTCAAAATGTCAAATATAGAAACAAAAATTTTCATTTGAACACTTATTTTCTTCTCTTGATTCAAGTCCAAACTTAACTAAAGAAGGTACAAATAATCAGGTGTACACCTCCTGCCCAGCTCACTTAAGTGTGAACCCTTATGAGTGTGCTGTTTGGGTTCTTGAAGGTTGGAAGCTCTTGATAGATATATCCACTGCAGAAGAATCCAACTCTGAATGTCAAAGGAAAACCTTCAATGTAGGTCACATGCTATTGCAAAAGGGTGACAACAGCAGGAATCCACATTGCACATTGGAGGAATGAATTTGAAAACAACAATAAAATAAAAATTACCATTATCTGCAAACAAAAATCTCTTGAAATGGATTGAAGATGACAAGTCTCACTCTGTACAGTTGAATTTCCACTTCAAGCAGTGAGAAGACACAAACAGGCCAGGACCCATTCTGGTATGGAGGCAGGGGATCCTCTGAGAAGTAGCCCTTCCATCCAGCCCTTCTCCAGAATGACTCCACCCCCAAAAGTCATGCACTTTCCAAGGGAAATACAATATGTATGTGTATTTCCTCATCTAAGAATTTAAAATGTTTTAAACCACAGCAGAAGTTTAATAGTTTGCCATTTATTATGTAATAAACTACTTAAAATTATATAGGTATTGAGCATCCTCCTTCTTACCTCATTCCCCATAAGACCTGTTATTATGCAAAATCTCACAATAGTAACTTTTAGGAATAATATTCTGCATTGCAAGAGAATCCATCACATAGTGCTGTGTTCTATTTTGTTGTTCTATTATGAATTATTTTTCTTCTACTTCTCCATATTACAGCCATGTATATAAATAATGTATATGTGTGTGTGTGTGTTTGTGTTTGTGTGTGTGGATATCTATCTATATAATTGATGATCTATGTATTTATCATCTATGAATTTCATCACAGGATAGTGAAGGGGGCATAAAAGGATGTGTTTTAAAAGGAGGAAACCAGAAACATGCATGAGAAACCCACATCCAGTGACACTGAGGCCAACCACACAGGGCAGCAAAACCTTTGGCTGGATATAAGACACCCCTATTTTAGTATTTAGTGCTCCCTACAAAATCCCCACACTTAGCAGCTTAGGACAATCATCCCTTGTCATCATTTACATTCCCCATGGGCCAAGAATTGGGTCAGGGAGCAGAAGGAAGCTCATATCTGCTCCTTGGTGCTGGGAACCCCTTCCAGGGACTTAAAGCAGAGGCAGGGGCTACATGGAGGCCATTCTCTTAGGGTCCATGCTGGCTGTTTTGTTTGGGGTAAAATTCCTGCTTTAGGATTCTCCTTTGAACTGAGCTTCCTTACAACAAAGTGGCTTGGTTTTAAGAACATGCACCCCAGAAAGCCAGGCAGAAGCCATGTTGCCCTTTTTGGTCTCCCTTGAAAGTCTCACAGCACAATTTTCCTTGCATGGGTCAGGGCAGTTCACCATGATGTGAGAGTGGGACTTCCTCTCTTCTTAATCTGGGAGGTCAGCCCAGCAGTGTAGGAAGAGCTTGTAGGATGAAATGCAAATTTGTATGACCAATCATCTGCAAAATACAATCTGCCCCAGCAGATAAATAATCAATGTTTAACTTGAAAGAAAGAGTTTTGGGAATTCCTTGAAGAATGTAGCTCATGCTTTGTCTCACAAGTAAATTTTATGGAGAAGTGAACTTTTATCTGGCAATTTAGTTCTGGTTTGTTTCAGAAGTAAAAACACCTGACTTCATATCTTTTGGAGAAAGTGTAAAGAAAAGCCAATTGGTTTCATCAGAAGTTCTTGCTCTGGGATCCAAGACATGGAGAAAAAAAAGATACACACACACACACACAGAGAGAGAGAGAGAGAGAGAGAGAGAGAGAGAGAGAGAGAGAGAAGAGAGAGAGACAGACAGAGTATGGGTATGTGTGTGCACAATAAAAACAAATAAAACAAGAACTGTGTTCAAGTTCTCAGTTGCTTGCTTGAAGAGTGAGTGGGTTACCATACTGACAGATCGGCTAGGATCAACCAACCCAAATTCTTCCTAATCCATAACTTCTCCATGGATAAAATAGATATAATAACCATGATAGCCTCAGGCTGTGCCACTATGTGGCCACAAAACTTCCTCCTGAGAACCGGCTTTGTACGAGGAATTTAATAGAAAACCTAAGTTTTCTAATTATGAAGTTTGCTGTGCACACAATTGGCCTTCAATAAATGCTTGCCAATGGATGAATCAAGACTCTCTCATACATTTCCTTTCTATTTGTCTTCCCTGAGGGGTGAGACACAGAGCTGGAAAGGCTCCAGCTGGCCTGGGTCTCTGCATACCAGCAGGTCTTAGCATGTGAGTGTCAAAATAATCCTGCAAGGAGAGACAACTGCCATTTTCTCATCATTGGGTATAAATTACCTGTCCACCACAGTATTTAGGAGTCTTACTTCAAGTTTTTCCTCTTTCCAGAGGGCCCCTTCTCATTGCATGGAGCTATTCAAATACCACATAACCTAAAAATCAATAATAAACTGATACTTCCTCTGTTAAATAATAATAATAATAATAATAATAATAATACCATAAGCCTGTAAACTTTAATATTTGCAGAAAATATAAATTTAGAGAAAGTATTCCAATTCTTATAAAAGTCAAATAATGTTTCATGACAAAATTATATTTTCATATCAATATTATTCTTCATAGAGAGATATTTCCAAGTGGCTCTGTTAAAACAAACAAAAATGCATTTTTGAGGTAATGGAAAATGTACTCTCCAAGAATCCTCATAGCTTATCACAATAACAACATCCACTGTGAAAGTAAAATTGTACCACTTGAATGAGGAAGGGTAACACAACTCACTAAGGAAATGACCATTAGACACAACAATTACTTATCCCTTTCATACTTTGCAAGGACAGTGAAGCTAAAAAATATTTCTGTGAGAGTGATTCAAGGTATTTCAAAGGAAGTTGAATTCTTTGTATGACCATCATTATTGTCAAGACTTTCAATTTAAAAATGACCTATATGTAGGGTGACCACAGAGTATGGCCATTTATGGTGTGGTTTGCAAAGGTTTCAACTATGAAAAAATATTATTATTCTTGGCTCAGCTATTAAAATGGAATTATTCAATAAGTACCATGTGCCAGAAAAACAACAGGCTTTTCCAGAGAGCTCTTGGGGTAACATTGCCCAACCTTATTGAAATATAATAATATAGTGAAGCTGGCCTTGACAGAAAAATAAAATTATATAATTGTGTAAATAAGACCTGAAGGTCCACATAGAATCGTATCTTCTAGATCTGTTACTGTATAGAATAAGGTGATTCTCAAGATGAAGTGGTTTGTATAAAGTCACATTTATTTCTCCATGTATTCTGCAAGTGATGTAGTTTGAATCATCAGTGTCCCCCAATGGCTCTTGTGTTAAAGTCTTGGTCCTCAGCTGCTGGTACTACTGGAGGGTGGAGTCATCTTTAGGAGAAGGGGCCTAGTGGAAGGAAGTGAGGTCATTGGAGGCGTGTCTTGAAGCACATACTGTGACCCAGCCCCTACATCAACGTCCTTTCCTCTTTGCTGCAGGGAAGAACATAAAGATTAAAACATTATCCTGGGATTAG
The DNA here is from genome assembly GCF_045843805.1 of Urocitellus parryii. NCBI lineage: Eukaryota > Metazoa > Chordata > Mammalia > Rodentia > Sciuridae > Urocitellus > Urocitellus parryii. Next base: position 2,005,556 of record NW_027553327.1, read on the forward strand.
TGCTATTGTCACAGACTGAGTTTTCATTGGGCAAAATAAACAAGTGTCAAAAGGAAAAGGGAACTCTATTTGGACTCCAGAACATGGGGGCCAGGTTATCAATTCCCAGTTGTTCACCCATGGGGAGGTCCCTTCCATATGTCCTGAACTTCTTACTCTGTGAAGTGGGATGAAAAGAGAGTCCTACTACACCTCCAAGACTGTAGGGAGCAAACAGAATAATAGTCTCTTACAATGTTGTGAACCATCCAGATATAAACTATGCATCTGGTTGAGCCAAATAAAATTGTCAAGGCTTATCCATTTTTGACCTAAAAATTTATGAATTGTAGCTCGAAATGGCAACTGTACAAAATGGTTGACTCTTGGCCATTTCAGGTGCTTCCAGTTAATTTTACTGCATAGCATCTGACTTTTTTATTAAAAAGTAAAATAAGGTAAATTTTATGTTAATTTAGTTTTATAAATTTACAGATAACATCACTATTACCTTAAATGTTCTAATCTACACACACTTAAAAGAACTCAGCAGACACTAAAGGCATCTGGCATCATTAACAAGTGTGTTATCATATAGAAGTGAGAGAGCAGATGCTAAACTCCATAGCTAATCCTGGATTTTTTATTATTCTGTGTGACCTTGGACAAGTTACTTAATATTCCTGTGTCTCAGTTCTCTTGCCTGTAAAATAAAATTTATATTAATACTTCCCTTTCTTAGTTTATTTTCTGCTGCTAAAATAGAATCAGAGACTGGATATCTGTTTTACATGAGTATCACAAAATATTTTAGGGTGGGTCACCTACAAAGAAAAGAGTTTATGTAGCTTACCTACATAAAAGATCCAAATGGTGTAATACCAGTGTTAGTGAGGGTCACCCTACCTGTGTCACATTGCAGTAAATGGTATCATTGTGGGGCAATTCTTAAGTTGTCTCAATATGTTTCTTATTCTATAAATTATTTAGAAAATGAGATTACTAATTTCTTTTATTTATTATGATTTGCAGTGAACATTTTTGCATTTCTAAAGTCATATTCTTTTCTCCAAGAGAGTTTTGAGGAGTAATTGCAACAGAATTACATGGAATATCTGTAAAAATACAGATTCCTGGATCCCACAATTTGTTTCTTTTTCAGCATTATACATCTAGTAGCTCTTATTTTGGGCTTTTTTTTTACTGATATAAATTATTCATACTTGTGGTACTAGATGATATTTTGAAATACGTGTACATTATACATGGTTAAATCAAGCTCATTAATATATTGATTACTCCCCATATTCATTTTATGGTAGTACTCTTAAAATCTATTACCAATTTTTTAGTGTACAATTCATTGATATTAAATTCCATCCTCATGCTGTACAGAAAAATCTCTTGAATTCATTCCTCCTGTCTAATGGTAATTTGGAATCCTCTCACCAAGATGTCCCCCACTGTCAGCCCCTGGCAACCATCATTCTGCTCTCTGCTTAGTGAATCCAATTCTTTCAGATTTCACATATAAGTGGGGTCATGAGGCATTTGTGTTTCTATGCCTGTATTATTTCCCTTAACATAAATATCCTCCAAACTCATCCATGCAATAAACATGGGAGTGTGGACTCTATTCCACAGGCTGATTTCATTTTCTTTGAGTGTATACCTAGAAGTGCAATTTCTGGAATATGGTAGCTTTATTTTTAACTATTTGAGAATTTTCCATACTATTTTCTATAGTTTTAGAATTAATAGAAACTTAATCCAAAATAACTATGTTATCACATAATTTTAAAAGAGAAGAATCTAAAATAGGATGAGGAAAGAAAACACCATGAATATGTCTTCAAAGATTTGGAAAAGAGTGCAAAAGCATTTCTAGAAATAATAAAAATGTAACAAGAATTCCTAGAAATGATCAAAATATAAATATCACCATGGACAGATTAAAACCTCAGATTGTATAAATATTACAGTTAAAGAGATATTTGAGAGCAAACTAGAACTCAGGGATGAAGAAATCATCCAGAACAATCCACAACAAATGAACAGTTAAGAGTTGTGAATGTTTTTGTGGGGAGATCTAATATACATCTTAGTGGAACTTGAAGAGGAAACCATAGAGAGTAAAAAAGAGCCAATGTTTTAACAGATAGTTGCTGAGAACATGAGAATCTCCTAGAATTGCTGAAAGACACCAATGTTCAGACCTAGGAAGTTCATTGAAGTCTTAGTTTAAATTCTTTAAAATCTGCAATATAACAAGAAACATCATAGTGACACTGTAGGATGTTATGTGACAAGAAAACGTTTTTAAAATAACCCCAAAACAGGTCTGTAAAAAGAAGAAGAAAAAAAAATCCCTGAAGGGACTTTTTGATTGAACAATGGAGAGTAAACTGGACATGTCATAGTGCAAAGTGTTGAGATGCCATTTCCTGCCTACCAGATTGAAAAAAATTATGCCATCTGACAGTATCAAAGAGCACAGAGAATGAATATTAGTAAAAACTCTCATTTCTGCTGGTGAGAATGACAATTTTTCAATCAGTTAGGAAAAAGTTTGGTGATGCCTCGTAAAGTGGAAATGAGCCCTCCCCTATGATTCATCTTTTCTGTTTTGGGGGAAATGTATACAAAAAGACATCAGAACAACATACACAGGAATGATCATAGGGCTATTGCTTAAAATAACACTAAATATAAAAATAACCAAAATTTCCATCAATAATATGCAGAAAAATAAACTGTAGTGTCAGAATACGATGGAAATTGACCATAATGAAAATGAATGATCCACGGCATCAACATGCAAGAACCTCAACAACATAACATGAGCAACAGAAGTATCATAACAATGTACAAAGTATGGCCTGGGGATGTGGCTCAAGTGGTAGCGCGCTCACCTGGCATGCTTATGGTCCCGGGTTTGATCCTCAGCACCACATACAAAAGCAAAGATGTTGTGTCGGCCGAACAATAAAAACTAAATATTAAAAAATTCTCTCTCTCTCTCTCTCTCTCTCTCTCTCTCTCTCTCTCTTAAAAAAAGAATATATAAAGTATGATTGCATAAACAGAAACTCCAGATACAGGCAAAGTTTACCATGAACACATCATTAACTTTGTGCATGTGTGTAGTAAAAGAATTAAAAATGGATACATAAAAAACTTAGATTATTATTTAATTTTTAGGAAAAAGAGATAATTTGGGAAAGGGAAGAAAAAAGAAAATGCTTTAACTATATTTTATACATAACATTTATGCAAAAAATGAAATTCAAAGCAAATGTAAGAACAGGTTACCATGTATTAAATATGGGTGACAACCTTACCAAATTTTTGTACTCTTATCTATAATTTTCTCCATGTGTGATATGTTCTTTAATTTTAGGAGTAAAGCAGACTAGTAGCCACAATACATTAAGAATTCCCAACAATACTAATATGAAGAAAACAAACCAACCAGTCTCCAAATGAACAAAAGACTTGAACGGGATGCTACACTAAAGAAAATATACAGATGACAATCTGAAATCTCAAAAATCAGTAGTTATTACATAAATGGAAATTCGAATTACAATGAGATACCCATACACAAGAATGTCAAATCTGTAGAGACCCTTCAGGTATTGGCAAAGGTGTGGAGCACCTGGAACTTCTGTATCTTATTTGTGGAAATGTACAATGGTCCAATCCTTTTGGATGTGTTTTTATAACTTACTAAAATTTAAACATATATCTCATACAAACACATAAACCATATAGCCTAGCCATTCCACAATGAGAAATTCACTTAAGACAAAAGAAGACACATGTCCATATAAAAACTTTCATACAAATGGCCTTAGTAGCTTTATTTGTTATTACTCCAAATTGAAAAAAAAACCCAGATATCTGTCAACAGATAAATGGACAAACTATAAAATATCCATATAATACAAGGTCAACAACAATCAAGGGAGTGAATTATAGACTATAAATATAATTGAGTTTTAAATTTTTGTTTATAATTGACTCATCATAATTGCACGTTTGAGGGTTCATTGTAATATTTAAACATGCTTATACAATGTTATGATCAAACTTGGGTAATTAGCAAATCCATCACTTTGAACCTCTATCATTTCTTTGTGGTGGGAAAATTCAAGATCCTGTTTTCTAGCCATCTTGAAATATATAATACATTTTTACTAGCTACAGTCATCCTATTGTGCAATAGAATATTAGAATTTATTCCTCCTAGATCACTACACCTGCTGTACCTGTTGACCAGGTCTCCTCATCCCTCCTTACCTCTCATCCCTCCTTATCCTCCCCAACCTCTGGTAACCACTATTCTATTCTAGCTTATTTCACTTAACATAATGTTCTCCAGTTTTATTCATGTGGTGATATAAAGCAATTTTTTGAGCTGGACATAGTGGTGCACACCTGTAATTCCAGCAGCTCAGGAGGCTGAGGCAGGAGGATTGCAAGTTTAAAGCCAGCCTCAGCAACTTAGAAAGGCCCTAAAACTTAGCAAGACCCTGTCTCAAAAGAAAACCAAACAAAGTAAAAATAGGGCCTGGAATATGGCTTAGTGGTTAAGAGTCCCTGGGTTCAATCCCCCATGCAAGAAAAGAAAAGGGAGGTTGATATATATATATATATATATATATATATATATATATATATATATATATATATAGTTTTTTTTTTTGAGAGAGAGAGAGAGAGAGAGAGAATTTTTTTAATATTTATTTTTTAGTTTTCAGTGGACACAACATCTTTATTTTATTTTTATGTGGTGCTGAGGATCGAACCCAGGACCCCACACATACCAGGTGAGCATGCTACTGCTTGAGCCACATCTCCAGCCTGGGAGTTGATTTTCAATCACTAAATAATATTCCATAGTGTATCTGTACCACATTTTCTGTATCCACTGATCTGATGAGGAACACTTAGATTGATTCTCTACTATGGCCATTGTGAATAGTGCTGCGATAAACATGGGCATGTACATATGTATCTCTTTGACCTACTCATTTTATTTCTTTTGAATACATATCCAGTAATAAAATTGCTGGATCATATGGTAGTCCTATTTGGATTTTTTTTTAAATTTAATTTATTTTATTAAAATAACATAATCGAGGAATCATCATAACTGTATCTTGTCAGCGCAATAAAAACAAAATTAAAACCCAAATCAAGAGAACCTGTATTCCTGGCTTCCTTGCATCCACAATTATGTGACTAGAGATGGGGCTGGCCCTGCGGCCCACCCCATAGGGGCCGCCCCTGGAAGATGAATTCAGCATGACGGGAGGCTGCTCCCAAGGACCAGGACAGGAGGGCTGAGCACCGTGCCTGGAAAGCCACCGTTTGCCCTGGACATCTCGGGCTGTTACAGGCAAGTCCCGTGGTACGAGATAGAGCAGGCGCATCTCCGCAGTCCTGGGTTGTTCGGTGAGTTATGTGCAAAACTGTTGGCGCTGCACCGCTGTCTCTCAAAAGAAGCTGGTTTCCAAACCCGCATGTCCCCACAGCGGGGCCAGTCTGCTCACGACCTTGACATCCACTTCTTTTTGCCCTAACGATATCTTGCAGGGCCGTCAGCATCCCCTGTGCATGCTGGAGATGGGAGGAAGACCGGCCAGAAAGGGTAGAAAAGAAGGCAACGTGAAGTTAAGGCCTGTGCGTCTCTAGGAGGTCCTTAACAGCAGCTTCTCAGAAAACACTCTGCCCCAGGAGCAAGGGACAGGAAGGTGCTGTCGCTGCCTTCCCTTCCTCCCCAGGCTGAGCGCAGGTACAAAGTCCACTACAAGACAGGCAGCCTGGGGGACGTGGTCAGCGTGCAGGCGTTGATATCCTCGGTGTGCGCTGCCCGGTGTAGGGATGGCTCAGAAGCGCTCCGGTTGATTTGGGGGAGGGAGTGTTGGAGCAGCTCGATGGAAGACAGGATCTGGGGAAAGAGAGGTCTCTCCTCCTTCACTTTCTTCACGCAGTCGGCCACCAGCCTCTTCATGGCCTTGGGGCAGTTCTTGTAGAGCTTGCTGAGGTCGGGGGAGGTGTAGCCTAGGCCCACCATGAAGATGATCTGATCCCGGTTGTTGATGTGGGAGTAGGGCAGCTCCCCGGTCATCAGCTCGTACAGGACAATGCCGTAGGAGTAGACGTCGGACTGGAAGCTGAAGGGGTTGTTGTCCTGCATCCGGATCACCTCCGGGGCCATCCACAGCACGGAGCCGGTGGGCTGCTCCACCTGCTGAGAGCCACTCCAGCGGGACTTCACTGTCGCCAAACCAAAATCTCCAATTTTCACTGTTAGGCCTTCGTGGAGAAATATGTTGTTGGACTTCATGTCTCTGTGGATGATGTTCTTGGCGTGCAAGTAGTCCATCCCCTGCACCGTTTGCCGGGCAATGTCGATCAGCTGGAACATCTGGAACTTGGTCTCCTGGACATACAGATGTTTGTAGAGGCTGCTGCCCTCATACCACTGGGTCACCATGGCCAGGTTGTCCTTTGTCATGTATCCCATGAAGAGCAGGATGTTGACGTGTCACGCTTTGCGCAGGACAACCACCTCGTTTCTGAAGGCCTGGAACTGCTCTGGGGTTGGGTCCACAACCTTCAGGATCTTCACTGCAACATCTCCGTGCCAGTTGCCCTTATAAACGGTTGCAAAGGAGCCCGACCCAATGCGGGTGGAGAGCATGACCTCACTGGCTTCGATTTCCCAGTAATAGCTTGAATCTCTCTCTCTCTCTCTTTTTTTTTTTTTTTAGAGAGAGAGAGAGAGAGAGAGAGAGAGAGAGAGAGAGAGAGAGAATTTTTTTTTAATGTTTTATTGTTTTTTGTTTAGTTCTCGGCGGACACAACATCTTTGTTGGTATGTGGTGCTGAGGATCGAACCCGGGCCACACGCATGTCAGGCGAGCGTGCTACCTCTTGAGCCACATCCCCAGCCCTAGCTTGAATCTCTCTGTCCCCGTGGCCTAATCTTGTTTTTCTCCTGGGTCCCAGATCCTGGAGCCCGCTCTCTCTGTGCCGGCACCAGGGTCTTGGGCTGGGACCAGCCTGTGGGGCTCAGGTTGTTGGGGCTGCCGGACGGGGCTGAGGGCGAGGCTGATTGGCTGTGACTTCAAATGGCATCCTCAATCATCCTGCTGTCGACGGGCAGGGTGGTGCTGACCATGTGGACATTTGGTGTGAATGTTGATCTCTGCCTCTGGGACAGGGAGCCCTCAGAGGTGGGGCTGGCAGTGTTGAAGGTGAAGGCGTGAGGCATGGAGTATCTGTGCTGGGAACTGACAGGGATCCGGGAAACAGACTCTCGCATCCCACGCATCGTCAAGGAGGGCAGCGCCGGGGCCCCGCTCTCGCCAATGGTGGAATTTGGAAACAACAGGAGTTGCCGGATGTTGCTCCAGTCCACACACATGGTGGGGACTTTGTTGCTACACTGCTCGTGGAATTTGCAGCCACAAGTCTGACACTGAAATCCGTTTAACAGGAACTTCTGACAGATGTCACAGAAGGCAAGATTCAGGAACGTCTTCCGAGCAAATTTGTGTGTGGTGAGGGGCACGTGGTCCAGGAAGTCCACCTGCAGCTCCTCTCCGATCAAGGAGACGGCGTCCATATTCCAATCTAAACGTGCTTTTTCACCTTTGTGTTCGTGGAGAAGTTGGAACACGGCGCAGCACTCGGGCTGCAGGCCCCTGGGTGCTCTTCTTCCCGACCTGCGGCGCCCACCAGCTCTCCTCTTCTGCGCGCCCCTATTTGGATTTTTTTTAAATATTTATATTTTTAGTTGTAGTTAGTCACAATACCTTTATTTTATTTATTTATTTATATGTGGTCCTGAGGATCAAACTCAGGGCTTCACACGTAATAGGTGAGTGCTCTACCACTGAGCCACAACCCAGTCCCTATTTGGAGTTTTTTTGTACAACTTTCATTTTGTTCTCCATAATATCTGTACTAATTTCCATTCCCAACAAAAAAGATCTTTAAAAAATAATTGAGTAAAAACAAAACAAACAAACAAATAAAAAGGTCAGACTAAAAAGAATATAAACTGTATCATTCAATTTGTTTTAGGAAAGGTGAATAAATATGTAGCAACAAAAATTAAATCAACAATTGCCAGGAGATGCAGAGAAGCATGAGAATTTGGGGATGACATAGAAGTTCATAATTTTGATAATGGCGATGGTTTTAGGAGTGCCTCTATGTCAAAATTTATCAAATCATACCTTTTGAAAATATGCATTACTATGTAGCAATTATATATCAATAAAGCTGCTAAAACTAAAGTAAATGAAAAAACAGTCACAAAGTAGATGATGTCACAAGCCTTGAACTGGAAAAAAAGTGGGCTAAATGTTTCAAAATGCCAGGGATGAACCTGGGGTCTAGAAGACTTCAAAAAACAAAAAAACAAACAAACAAACAAACAAATAAAAAACGGCTCTAGATTATTGTTAGACCAAGTGCAAGGTTCCCTTCCTCACTTCCTGACAGACACTGACCCTTTCCCTCCCTGCCCATCCCTTCCTGTGGCCCCTGCACACCCCTCCCCATCACTGCATAGTGACAGCTGAGCTCAGCCAGGGGTAGTGAGTGCCATATATGTTCATCACTGGGGGTAAGACATCTCAGTTCCTACCTTGGCACTCCTGCAAAAAACCAGCCTGCCCCTCTCTCAGCACAGCCCCTAAGTGGCACAGACACCCCCCCCCCTTTTGTTAAGAACAGTTGTAAAAAGCTCAGCTCTTTGTTTTCTCTGTTGTGAATGCAGATCTCCTACATATTCAAGGAAATCCTCTAATAGGATGGAGGGAGGGAAGAAAGAAAGGGAAACAAGAAGAAAGGTTTTAAAAATTCAGTTGGGTAAAATATTGAATGGTCACACAGTAGGGTGGATTAAGTGTTTGGAGCAAGGAGTGACAATTACCTCCTGGGGGGTCCCAAAGATGTGCAAGCTGGTTGCTAAGCAAGACCAAAGGTAGTGTGGTGGCACCTAGAAGTGGCAGAGACCTTTCTGGGCCAGCAGACACAGTGGAAGGAATTCTGGAAGTCTGTTGATTGATTTGTGCTCACTTTGTCACACTCTTTGGAGACTCCCCATCCCACCCATTTCTTGGGTAGGAGTTGCCTGCAGTTTCCCACCAGGACAAATGAAATCTTCCAATGAAGCCCTATGGCCCCTCCTATCCCTCATATTCTATGACAATGTGACTTTAATATTTCAGCCATCAAGGGGTGGACTCTATGCTCCCTTACCTTGAACCTGGTTAATGGCTCAGGTGGGACTTCTGAGGCTAGTCACAAGGGTCTGTGGCATCAGCCTGGCTGTGCTGGTGGTACCTGATTTCCTTGAGGCCATCATGTTGCCAAGAAACCCAAGCAAGTCCACGTATAGCAGTTTAAAATGGACAAGGTAATGGGGATCTGAAGGAACTTTGGGGGTGATGTGTGTGTGTGTGTGTGTGTGTGTGTGTGCGCGCACAGTAATTTGCAACCTCACCTAGGGAAGGCCTCTGGGAAGGGACCTTTATACCATTCACACACAGGAGCTCTGTGGACCAGCAGTGGGTCCCAGGGTCAGCAAATGTAGCCATTGGTGCTGCAAGGACAGCTGCCTGCAAGGTAGAATCCCCCACCACGATGAGGCACAGACCATATGAGAGGGCCCCTCAGTGGGACCCAAGCCAGCCCTACAACACACACTACACATGCAACAGCATTTGTCCTACAGAAGAAGTCACAGCTATTGACACCTGGCAGCACTTCCCAACAGGTGATGGGGCATTTTGCTCCTGCAAGGCCAGTCCTCTGACTTGACTTCACTCACATTCCTCTCCAGGGCTTCTCTCCAGTTTCCTTTCCAAGCAGAGCCCTTCTCTTGGCAATGGCAGCATAAGAATCCTTGTCACCCTTGCACTCATGTCCCACACAAGGACACTGGGGGGCAGTCATCCAACACTGCACATAGAGCTCTGGCTCCCACTGAACCAGAGAGGGCTCCCTTATTTGATGAGTCCAGAGCACCAGCTAAGGATGCAGAGTGTGACTCAGACAAGACCAGTAGACTGTGCATGCAGCTTTGCACAGGGGCTTGGCTCTGCACAGCCACTACCCCTCAGCACAGCCAGCTGCACACTTTCCCAGATAGGAGAAGAGAATGGGGTGGCAGACTCACCCATCAGAGTTGTTGCTCAGGCTTGGAGAGCTGCAAGAGAGAACAGAGTCAGAGACAGGTTGTTTTAAGTTGACTTTAATGCAAATTTATTTTCTTGTCATTTTTCCTCTCTCAGCAAAGGAAGTGTCTGGTTTCTATATTAGGGGAGAATGGGTCATTACATAACAAGAAATAGGGGCCTACACCCTCTGGGCTTCTTTGTCCTTTGTCATTCCCATCTTCAGCAGGGTACCTAGGGCATTTTAATTAGCTGGAAACAATACTCCAGGCAGGATTGCCAATACCTTGATACTAATACCCAAACATTAATAAACAGAGATGATTTGCTTACAAAATGGCAAGTTAGAAGAAAGAGAGGAGAGCTAATAAACGAGCTAAATTTCAAAGGCGGCAGAGTGAAGTGGATGCAAGGTGACTCAGACATACCAGCCTCACAGCCAGGACTCTCAGAGATTAGGGGGCAGGGATTCTCAGCAGGAAAGACCAGTGAGCCAGCCATTAGAGCCCACTTGGCCAAGAGAGGGCACTGCCTCAAAAGTGGGAGGCTGCAATCCATCTCCCACTTTAGGCCACCTGTGGTTCCAGAACACAGGACCTCAACAGGGTGACTCTGTGGCATTCATTTTGAAGCACCCAGCATGGGTTCCCCCTTCAGAACGCAAAGCCTGTTTCATGCACAGAAAACTGCCCAGGTTTGATGTAGGATTCTTCATTGTGTAATGAAAATATTTTAGAACCTTGCCGAAGTGAAAGCACAGAACAAATTGTGTGTGTAGGTGTGTGATGCATGTGTGTGCTAATATGTGTGGTACATGTGCATGTGTGGTAAGTGTGATAGTGTGGGGGTTTGCACAAGTAAGTGTGATATGTGTGCATGTGTGTGGGGGGGATTAAGTCAGTGTGTGGGATTATGTGTATGTATGTGGGACTGTGTGAATGTGAAGGGAATTGTGTACATGTGGTATGTGTGTGTGTGTGTGTGTGTGTGTGTGTGTGTGTGCATGCCCACATGGTATGGGAGTGGTCATGTGACTGCTATGAGAGAGTGTGAGTATGTGCCTGGGTGATGGTGGATAAGTGGGTATGTAAGTGTGTGCACACTCACACATCCAGGTACATACACTTAGGAGAACACACAGACCTATATTCACAGGGGTCCTTGAGGGCTACAAAAGGTCCTCTCTAACTCAGAAAAGTGGCATTTCAATTTTTGGTATGAGTCATTTAGGGGAAATGCTGAAGACACATGAGGAAAGGGTGTGTGTGTGTGTGTGTGTGTGTGTGTGTGTGTGTATACATGTATGCATGTGTGCAAGTCTGCACATGGAGACAGACAATCTTGTGCAAGGCTCAGAAAGCATAGCTCTGAGATTCAGCCAGGTTCCAGTCCTGTGTGTCATTGAAAAGGAGGTGCTGGACATCATTTTACCTTCATAATCAAAACATCACACTTTTAAGAGATCATTTTGGGGGATTCCTGATTTGCCTCTCTGGCTGAGCCCACAGTGAGTCACCCTAATAAGACTTTCCACTGGTTTCTCACCTGGATACATATTTGAAGTTCCCCTCTTCCAAGGCCAAATGCAAAGCTTTCCCTGAACTCCCCTGTCTACACCCCCACCAGTAGCCCCTAGCCAGATTCCCTGGCATAAAGGGGTATCCATCCAGCAATACCCTTGCAGCTATAGGCATACACTTTGCCTTTGGTGGTGCTTCTCAGACCCAAGAAACTGCTCATAATCTTCTGGCTGTTCCACATGGCCTCCTGCCCACAAGGACCAAGATCCAACTCAAGATTTCAACTCCATCACAGCCCAGGCTGCCTCAGTTCCAAGAAGTACTCTCAATATAATACAGGCATAGTCAAAAGAAAAGAGAAAAGTTTCTTCCATTGTCTTTTTCTATTTCCTTTTGTTTGTTTTTCTTTTCTTAACTTCTTTTTGTTTTGTGATACAGAGATTGAACTCAGTGCATTCAATCGCTGAGCTGCACACCCCAGTCATATTTTCTATTTTATTTAGAGACAAGATCTCACATAATTGCTTAGTGCCTCACCCTTGCTGAGGCTGGCTTTGAACTTGCAATCCCCCTGCCTCTGCCTCCAAAGCCACTGGGATTATAGGAGAGTATCTGGTTTCCTTTTTTCTTTTTTCTTTTTCTAACCAAGTGATTTAATCAAATGTTTGATTTTTTTTTAATTTTGAAGTAAGCTGTAGACTTAAAGAAAGTTTGTATAAATGGGGTTGAGATTTCCTACACAGCACTTTTTAGCTACATTTCTGTAGTTCCCTGGGGGGGCTCAGTTACACAGGGTCAGTTAGGTGTTTTCTGGAAAATTCCAGAAATAAGAAATTCATAAGTATTGAATAACTTTTATGATAGTGTGTCATTACAAATATTATATTTCATCATTATTTATCATAAAGCCCATCATGCCCTTGAGTCTGGAAGAGAACTGTGCAGGTATCTTTGAGCTTATCCCCCAATTTGTGTTCATCTAATATTTTTTCCTTACTGCATTAGACTGTGTGGCAGACAAGATCTATTTGATCTTTTTTCCTTTGCTCCAGGCATGTACCTGATGCTGATTCTGCTTTGACAGACCGTCATGGATTATTTTTTGGTAATTTTGATTTTTAATAATATTGTATTCAAACACTATAGATGTTAATGACTGAGAATCCTAGCCCCCATTACCCTGGCTCCTAGTATTTTCTTGCTCTCACCCAAATCCTGATACAGCACAAAGAGTCAGTATGTATTCCAGGGACACCACCTGTTGAGCTACAGAGACTGGAGGAGTTGACAGTCTGATTTATCACATTGGGGGACTTCGCAGTTTCCCTTAGGTTTATCTCCTATTTCCCTCTTTTTATTCTCTCCTAGTTCTCCCTTTCTTCAAATGCAAAACCTTTGGCAGTGAGTACAAATGAGGCCTGTCCTTGTGCAAAACAAACTAGCCTTGAGGCTGCAGCTCAGTAGATGGGACCCCCAGGATGAAAGCTGAGTGATCCCTCAGGAGGCCACAGACACACTGGTCGGTGGTGTGAAAGGAAGAGGGCTCAGACTAGAGCCGTGCAGGTGGCTGGGACATGCTGTTCTTCTGTTTTTCTGCAAAAATATTCTGTTTTATGTTAATATGACAACTTGATCAGGCCACAGGGTGCACAGATATTTGATTTAAAATTATCCTGAATGTGCTTGTGAGGGTGCTTTCTGATGAGATCAACTTTTAAATCAGTAAACTGATTGTCCTTCCCAAAGTGAGTGGTCCTCGTTCATTTCACTGAAAGAGTGAATGCAATAGAAAGACTGAGTAATGGAGCCTTCACTCTCTGTGTCTGGCTGTCTTCTAGCTAAAAGACAAGTCATCTCCTGCCTTTGAACATGGACTCAGACTGGAACTACACAACAGGCCTCCTGAATCTCCATCTTGGTGCAAACTGTGAGACTTAGCCCCCATAATCACCTGAGCCAATTCCAATCAATCAATCAATATTATTGATTCTGTTTGTCTTGAGAAGTCTTCCTAATTCAAGGGTCTACTTTTACCCTAGAAATATCTTGCACTCCTGGAAGCACACACCCCTGGAAGATATTTAAATGACAAATAAAACAAACAACATGTCAAGGAATTGTGGAAGGAAAAAAAAAGGTTTTTTCCTGTTTTTTAAACAAGGATCCCAGATGTTTTGTTTACCAACCCTGCTAGGTAGTTCAGTTCTGTAGCAGCAACTCCTGCTGTTAGCTCAGCCTGTAGAAAGAAGTGGCTACTAAGCTTCTTAATAATGCCAAGGTCCCCCTCACAGTGCATCTCTTATCACCTCAACAGAATATCCCCTGGGCCTCCCAAAGAATACAGTCATCCTGTGAGTTCACTGTTCTTCCATTTTATTTTTATTTTTATTTTTTTAAAGCTTTCCTATTTTTAATAACACTGATGCACAGACTCAGAATCCAGATAAGGTACCTGGGGCTATAAACAGTTATTAAAAGAATCTCCATTCCATGTCACAGATAATTAACTCCTTAATGCAACATCCATCTTGATGAAATTTGAGTAGTGTATGCTGATATGCATAATGATCATACTCCAAGAAAAATATATTTAATATATTCTAAGGGTTTTGTGGAAGTTGCTGCAAAACAAAGAATTTGAAGTAAATAATTATAAAATACAAAAATAAAAAAAAGTTTTTTTTCTCCAAATTCCTGGTTTAATAAGGACTTGTTTATTTTGAGAAAAAAGGTCCTAAACATCAGGCTGTTCACAAAAATAACCCACAGTATCAACTTTAGAAAACAAATAAAGACTATTACACTAATTATTCTTCTAGAGGATGCATTTAACATGCCAACTCTCATTCACAAAAATACATTGTTACATTTGTGTTGAACAGCCCCACACAAGACTATTATGTGGGGGATAACACACATACATCTAAAACTCAAAGCTGCTCTCAGGTGCTACAACGAAATGAGATTGCCTTTGCAGTTAGGGAAGCAAGTACTGAAATCATGTATAAATGCAAAGAACTGTACTCCCTGCATAACAAGAGATTATTTTGGAGACAGTTGATAAAAACCATACATCCTTTTTATTGTTAAGTCATAAAGAGGTATCAAAATTAAAAGCAAAAATTAAAGGGTAAGACTTAACAAAACTACTAGGAGCGTCAAAGGAAGTGAAAATGGGACTAGGCGCAGGGCAATATGAATTAATGAACATGGGAAGGACAAAGATAGGGAGAACAGTGAGCATGTGCTGAAGATACTAGGGGAGAGGATCTGGTGAAATTTTGATCTTAAGACAAGCGCCTAGGTAAAGAAATAATGGGTAAGATTTCTAAACCCCACTATGTGCTTAAGAGTCATCCTTGCCATTGGCGCTGTCTCTGTCATCCTCTCCTTCCTCTGCCTCTTTTTCATCATCCTTGATCAACTCCAGCTGGTCATCCCCCTGATCTTCATTATCATCATCATCCTGTAGATCCCCCTCCTCAGCAGAGTCATCTGCACCCCCCTCAGACTCCATCTTCACATTAGTTTCATCTTTCTTCAGGGAGCTGCTGCTCTGCTCCTCTTCCGACTTATCATTCTTCGTCTCTACTGCTTGTTTGCTCTGCTCCTTTTCAATTTTTTCCAGACTTTCCAGAAGAGAATCCACTTTTTGTTTTATTTGGGTCAGCTCCTTCTTAATGGCCTGAAGGTCATCTCCTTTCAACTTTCCAGACTTGGAAGAAGATCCCGGCTGTCCACTCTTAGAATTGAAGCCACTTTTGCCCCTTCGGGAGGTGTTTCCTGAAACACGCTGGCATTTAGAGAGCACTACAGCCCTAGCAATAGGAGGAGGAGGAGGAACTCGTGCTGGGTAACTATACATCCTGTCATAATAATCACGTTGAAAATCATAGTCCAAGTCAAAAGAGGAGCTGAGTAGACGGGACAGAGAAGGGTGTTCTGGTACTGACCCGTACATCTCCGCTGCAGATCGTTTCACACCTGCCTTTCCTCTGTTCACTTTTGGCTCTGAAGCCAGATTAATATCTAAAACCTGGCCAGCAATCATTCTGCCATCCTCTCCTGCTACAGCAGCCCTGGCATTTCTCTCATTAACATACTGGACAAAGGCAAAGCCTTTATGGACAGAGCAGCCCACAATTTTTCCATACTTGGAGAAGATTGCTTCCACATCAGACTTCTTGACCACCAGAGTGTTTAGATTCCCAATGAATACACGGGAGTTCATGGAGCGTGGATCTGTCTTGTTGGTAACGTTGCTAGCCATTGTGTTTGATAAGGTTCCTCACAAAGGCGGAATAATGTAGCTGAAGATCAAAAAAATCTCACTCAGCAAAGATCCACTAACTTATATATTTCAAGTGATTTGTAACCAGGAGGGGGAGGGAGAAGAGATTCGATTCTGAATCTCCTACTCCCAGATTCTATATGAAGAAGTTGACCACTGCTAGAGGTCAGCAAGGCGGCCGCAACTGCTCAGCCTTCGTCTCTTCACAAAATCTGTTCTTCCATTTTAAAGAGACCTCTGTGTCTGCTTGAACCCTTCTTCTACAGTCTGCCCTGACTGTTTTGACATTTCTACTTCATTTCATGAGGACCATCAATTCTTCCAAGCTTCTGGATATCAACCCCAGCAACATAAAATAAATCATATCCTGGGACTGGTCATAGTGTCACATACCAATGATCCCAGTTACTCAGGATGCTAAGGCAAGAGAATCTCAAGTTTGAGGCCAGCCTCCTCAACTAACTGAGACACTATCTCAATAATTTTAAAAAAGATAAAAATAAAAATTAAAAAGGGATGTAGCTCAGTAGTAAAGTGTCCCTGAACATAGAAGAAAGAGACAGAGAAAGAGAGTGCACCCTTTCCAGGGATTAAATGCTGTATTATGAGAGAATGCCCCCATAATGACAGTTCTTTATCATCCAGCTTTATATTCTGACCCATCAACCCAGAACTCTCAGGAGCCATTCTTGAACATACCCTCCACTGATACAGATGATCAAGGTCCTTTAACAGTCCCAATAATTTCCCAGTTGGGTCTTGCTGAGATAGATCACTAGTAATTGCTCCAGCAACCAGGAGAAAAGTTGGGAAAAGTCCTGAGAAAAACAGCATAGTTTTATAAAACATTTATTTTATTTGAGGCTTCTCCATATCTTTGAGTAAAGGGAATGTGGGATCCTATTTTCCAATAAAGGGGAAGACCCAGAAGTTTCAAGAAAATCTGTCAGTTCAAGGTTCTCATCATAAACCCTGGGGTATACTCTTCCTCTCAGGCCCTGACTTTGATTTAGTTTTCTAAAAGCTATACCCCATAGAATGCATTCAAACACTATCAGAACTAATTATCATACTTACTGTCAGAAGATCAGCCAGCCGGCAGCTCAGTATATATGGCTCCAAGTGCAAAATTAACTTCTTCATTTGTTACACAGCCCTTGAGGTCTCCTGTTTCAGAGCTGGGTGGCTAACACCCCTACCCTTACAATTATTCAAGCTCAAGGCTCACATTTTTCTTCTGACTCCTCTTTCTCAATCATTAAACTGCCGCGTCCCTCGCCAGCAAAGGAAACACGACACAGGATTCTTCCTTCAGCAGTTTATTCAGGCCTTTGTTTAGACATGTCTCTTAGCTTGTTTCTCTCTCGAACTACTACTACTACTACTACTGCTACTCCTACTACTACTGCCCCAGCCTTAATAAAGCAGATAAAGCCCCAATGCACAACTGCCACGTGGATCTTTCTCATAGGGTGTTTTACAGCTACGTGCCAACTCTCCCAAAATAAGGAGTTGTTTATCACAGGCCACGGCGCTTATCAGCGCCATCTTGTAATGGCGGCCACAGTACACAGAATCGGCTCACCACACTAAACTCTCAGTGTTGCACTTCCATTTGTAATTCCTCACAGCCTCTTTGGCAATTTCTCATTGTCATTGTCACTTCTGTCACTTTAAGTCATGTTCTCTGTTATTGATTATAATCTTCTTAACTGGTCTTGCTGCCCTGTATGCAAGTGTCATATCCATCTCGTGTGTGACTGTCAGATTAGTCTTTCTACAAACCACCTATGAGGCCTTTCAAAACCTTCCAAGTATAAAAAGTCAAGACTCACCCTTTACAAAGTGACTTGATTTCCTTTATGACCTGACACTATCCTAGTTTTATGTTAAAAATTTTCTTATTTACAATGACTTCTCTTCGTACATCTCTTTTTCTAAATTGTGTGATCTGATACCCCATGTTTCATTCATCCTTTCCTGCTACTATTTCTCTACTTGCTCTGCTAGTTCTCATGTGCAAAATCCACTCCCCTCATCCTCCAGGACACAGCCACTGAGGAATATCACTGTGTGGTTAAATGGCCAGACTCTAGAGCTGAACTGCAAACTATTTACCAGCAAGTTATTTAACTTCTCTATGCAGTGGTTTTTCTTAATGGTCAAATAGGAGGAGGGAAGGGGAGAGAATGATAGCAGCTATCTCACAGAGTTTTGCAAGAGTCAGTTTAGGCTTACGACAACACAAGCTTGGAATATGGTTAGCAATTAATGGAGATTGCCTATTCCTACTAACTATCCCCTTCTTCTTATAGTTTTCCCTGATGCTTCTAGGAGGAAATAGCCTCTTCCTTCTCCTATATTGCATAATAATTTTTGTATCCCTTTCTATCACTTCCTGCCATAGGATATTTATGTTGACAGACAGCCTATTTCTCCATAGTATATATATTTCCATTCGTCATTGTATATCCCAACTCGATAATTTAATGTATTCACCATTACATTGAATGAATGGATTTTGGGTTGTCAGATTACATTTAACCAGGGTAAGATCTCTCTCTCTCTCTCTCTCTCTCTCTCTCTCTCCACTATCACTACAAGGAGAAAGTATCAGCAAAATAAAATAATTATCTGCATACCCCATCCCTGCCTAGATCCTCTTTTGCACTCTTGTTTCTCACTAAAACTAAGGCTAATTATAAAAAATAGCAGTGACAGTAAACCAATAAAATGTGGTCATCATCTTTCCTCTGCTCCCCGTCCCTGTAAACACTATGGCAAACAAACAAACAAAAAAAATCAACCAAGATCCACAGAGGAGAGGTTTCTGGGGTTGCTTTCTCCTTCTTGTAAATTTCTATCATGGGCTCAATAATGATACTTTTATTCTGTCTCCTACTGTAGATAACTCTATGCAGATTTTTCCGGCTCATGTTGTAGCGATTAAAATAGAAGTTCCCAAGGTTATCCACAGACTCATTTATTTTTGTATACCATACAGTACCTTGCACAGTGCTAAAATAGTTTGACTCAATATTATATATTTGAAATACAGAAAAGGGAATCTTGATTTTTGTAGAGGCTGAACAATGCTAGAATTGAAAGGGAGAATAGAAAGTAGAACAAATAGTCAAATAGCATGAAAGCAGTGTTGTGATCCAGCCCTCCAAAGGCAAATTCTCAGTTACCAAAACCAAGTGAAGGAATGTAGACTTTGAAGTTGACATGAAGGGGTTTTGAATATGCATCTACCATTCACTAGATATTTAAATTTAAACATATTAGGTCCAAACTCTGAGCTTCAGAACCTCTTATGGTGAGTAAAAGGATTATCTATCTTGAAGCTTTGAGAGAAGACTCACATTAGGTAACATAGGTGATAGACCTCAGTATATACAGCATATATAGTGTGATAATGGTAGGTCTTTCTAAAGTGACTTCATAAGGACTAGTATGTAATCAAGTAAGCGAAGCAACTCAGACACCCTTTTGGAAATAGCTAAGAGATGACATCAGCAATTAATTGAGGTAAAGGAGACAAGATGCAGCAACACAGGACACAGTAGAAATAGGCCTTTCAGAATTGGGGAAAGACCAGACCTATGTGCTGGATATGCAAAACACTTAAGATAAAAAATAGGAGTCAATTTTATCAAAACAATTCACAGAATAATTGAACTAGAAAATATTTATTTCACTTTTGCAGAGGTGATCTGTAAGAACATTCATAGCTTATGTAGAATTCTTCATGGAAGCAAAAAACACAGAAGTGAGGTCTTGATCACTGACCACAGAGAGGGAGACTTGCCTCACCACACTAGTAACCAATAGCAGGCATCTGCAAAGGGGTCAGCCAATTAATAATTGCAATTGTCCATTGAAATTAAAAATATCAAAGCAGTTTTAAAAGTATACTCCGACATGTATTCTCAAGTTCCTCAAGCCAAGTAGAAGAGCAAATTGAACACAGAAAGGCTTGCTGATCTGCAATGTTCCCTTTGCTCAATGGTTGTTTTTTTTTTTTTTCCTTTAGTCATTCCTGTTGATTCTTGTGCCTCTCTGGTCATGGCAACTGGAAGACATAAACAAAGAAGTCACCAACCAGGAAGTCACCAATACTAAATTTTCACAATTAGAAGGGTCTCACCACCATATTGCCACTGACACCACCTTATCTCCCTTGCCTAACTCTCTTGCATCCCGACCCTCCCTCCCAATAAAACCAAAACTGCTACAGCAGAGAGAGATCCCTGGCTATAATTAATAGATAATATACCCAATACAGCAATGGGCATAGCAGTTGGACTTACAGGAGCTTTTATTAGAGGAAAGGTTTCCTGGAAGATTTCAGCAAATAAGTTTATGAGAAACACTAGGCAAAACAATCATATGAAGAAATGAATACAGCAAATAACTTAAAAACAATGATAACCAGCCTCTGTAATTAGGAGTGACCACATAGGCCATGACTTTTGGAAGAGAAAATCATGATAAGTTTATAAAAGTGTAACTTTGAAGCCTAGTCAGTTGGTCATCTTTCTCTGTACAAACATTAACCATTCCCAATTCACAGTCATAAGATACATCTCAAGAACCTAGTGTCTCTCCATTTCAACCTTTCTTGTCTAAGACCTTCCCGAAGCACAGCTTTCATCCTCATTTTAGCAATGGCTCAAGGAGGAAAATGTTAGAGTCTACCAAAATCAAGCCAGTCACTTTAGTTTGGCACAGCCAACATTTTATTGGCTAAGTATCCATCCATTCTTGGCACTATAAACACATTCATTTTCCCACCCCATTCCTTCTAATGGAGAATGCACCAAACTATAATACATGTGCACTAAAGCCCCAAGGTCAAACAACCATAATAAAGGCAATTTGATCAATCAAAATAAATTATGAATATTGTATTGTATTCTCTCATGTAATTTGTTATATGCCATTATCATTGCATTATTGTGTTTTAATAACTTTAATACTTATTTTTCATTCATGAGGGAAAATATATTCTTCTTAAGAGCATACTATATAAAAAAAACTCCATTGAATAGAAATAGAAAATCAGAGTTGAAATGCTTAGTCTAAATGCATAAAATTAATATTGTAGTTTACCAGGTTAGGTAGGTTGACATACTGGTTGATTATCACAGGAAGGAATGATTAAGATAATTTTTAGTTACTAAATTCTATTAATAAATGTAAAAATAATAAGAGTAGAAATGAGTACAGTCAATGAAACAGTACAGTATTTAGTACTGTCTCTACATGAATTTAGACAAAAGTTTATTCTAGAACAATGATTTCATATATAAAGGTCTTTGATTTTATTAAATGTATCTTTAATGTATTTAGTACTGGTAACCACTGAATCCCTAATCAAAGCATAGATGTATTTATTGCAAAATTCATATATTCGTTGGTTAAATTTTATTAGTTATCCAACATAGTCTCTATTTCATGCAATAATTACAAAATGTAACAAGAGATGCATCAAGATATAGTCAAGGACAGAGTTTAAATTTTGTTTCAGTTTATTCTATTATTAGTTAATACATATTTGAGAGCTCACTCTTTGCTAATCACAGAGTACATTATCTCACATAATGCCGGAAAGTTCTCTTTGTCGTTGGTAATATGATTGCCTCTATTTGACAAAAAAAAAAAAAAATAGATTGCTGAGGCACAGAGAACTGAGCTTGCCCATGGTCACACTCTAGTAAAAGCAGAGCCATGAGCTGAATGAAGGGAGTCTGTCTGCAGAGCCCCACCATCCAACCCCCTCCTGCTCCACTGAAGTATATCAGAAAGGCTGGGCTGTCCACAGGAAATAGGATCTCAGTCAAGTTCTAAATTTCTCCTAAAATAAATATTCTTTCATTATATCAAGTATCAAATGAGTTGTCTGAAATTCAAAAATATTTGTCACACCCAACTTCATTTATTAATAACTGCTAATGGCCTGTAAATAAAGCACAATCTGTTGAGCCAAACAAACAAAAAGTTGGCTTATTGGTTTGGAACAAAGAACTCACTAACTAGCTACTGTTTTTTCCTGCTGCTGCATTTGGTCTTTAGATAGTACTTGAAATATAGAGCAGGAATAAACAGGGTTTCCTGGTAGGAAAACTTACAGAACCTTCAACTTTGACACTTATTAAGCCTCCAAATCTCCTCCCTCACTATCTGTGTCACAGCACGTGCTGTGTGATGCAGAAGCACAATGCTGGTTGGGAAAATAGGCTCACTCCTTCTTAGGAGTAGAAATTTGCCCCTTTTCTTTCACCATAGAAAACATCAGAAAATCTTGGCTATCTCCTTTGCAGATGCCTGCTACTGATTACCAGTATGGTCAGGCAAGAGCCTGTGATCGCCACTGCCCAAATGCATCAGCGCTAATGAAAAAACACTCAAAAAGCACGTCACTTATAATAGTGGGTTAGCAATAACATTCTTGCACACAAACAAGAGATACACTTATTATTTGATTTTGTATGCAGATATCCTTCCGGTATACACCCAGGAGTAATACAGTTAGAACATATGATATTTCTATTCTTAGGTTTTGAGGAAACTCCCCACTAATTACTACAGTGGCTGTACTAGTTTACACTCCCATCAACAATGTATAAGGGTTCCTCTTCTCGCAGGTCCATACCAGGATTTATTTTTTGTTTGTTTTTGTGTTTGTACTGGGGACTGAACACAGGGGCACTTTACCATTGAGCTATATCCCCTAACCTTTTTATTTATTTTGAGACAAGGACTAATTAAGTTGCTTAGGCTGGCCTCAAATTTGTGATCCTTCTGCCTCAGCCTCTCAAGTCACTGAGATTACAGGCATATGCTACAGTGTCCAGCTATTTTTTTATATTCTTGATGCTAGCCATTCTGACTGGGGTAAGATGGAAACTTTTTTTTAGTTGTAGATAGACACAATATCTTTATTTATTTATTGTTGTGTGGTGCTGAACATTTAAGTGCCTCATATATACCAGGCAAGTATTCCACCACTGGACCAAAATCCCAGTCTGGAGATGGAATCTTCTTGTTGTTGTTGTTTAAATATATATGTATGTTTTTAGTTGTAGGTGAACACAATACCTTTATTTTATTCTTATGTGGTGCTGAGAATCAAACCCAATGCCTAATGCATGCTAGGTGAGCGCTCTACCACTGAGCCACAACCCCAGCTCCCACAAGATGAAACCTTAATGTAGTTTTGATTTGCATTTCCCTGACAGGTATAGATGCACATATTCCATGTAATTATTGGACATTTGTACCTCTTTTGAGAAGTGTCTGTTCATTTGCCCATCCATTGATTGGGCTATTTGTTTTTTAGGTGCTAAGTTTTTTGAGTTCTTTATATATTTTGAGTTTTTATATGGATATTAATCCTCTGTTGAAGGAGTTGGCAAAGATTTTCTTCCATTTTATAGGCTCTCTCTTCACTCTATATAAATTTTTTTGATTAATTTGACTTCCCAGGTTCTCTACAGTAGTACTTGGATATAGGTTATAAATATTCTGGTCACTAAAAGGGCAAAAACACCATAAATATTAAAACTAGCATTTAATCTCTTATAAGCTTAGTTAATAAGACTCAATTCCCTCAGAATCTGAAATGCTTAAGACAAAATAATAAAATAAAAGCTTTCAACCTCACAAAGCAAAAGACCAAACTGGAGGCAACAACAATTCTTCATCGCACATGTGGCCTGTTCACATTTCTCTACAATATCCTTTTCATATAATGCCATTTATTATCATTAGATACTTAATATACTTTATAGTAGTGATGAATGACAAATGAATCCACTGATATTAATTTCATCAAGGACAAAAGATATATTTAAAGATAATATTAAAATTCTAGAATTTTAATTCAACTTTCTATAATAATGGGAATGTGCTCTATTTATGCTGTACAATATGACAGCCACTAGCCACAGATGGTGACTGAGTATTTAAATTGTGACTAGTGAGACTCAGAAACGTAAGTATTATTTTTATTATCATTCCTTTTGATGGTATCGTGACTGAACCCAAGGACTCACACATGATAGGCATGTAAGTGCTCTACATGGAGCTACATCTCCAGCCTAGGATCTAAAATTGTTATTTTATATACTTTTGCTTAATTTAAACTTAAATAGCTTCAGAGAAATAAAGGAAGGGATCACTAATGCTCTTGATTGGTAAAATTTTAAAAAGATAGCACCATTGAAGTGAATGTGTAGATTCTGCCACAGCCTCTCAAGTCACTGAGATTACAGGCATATGCTACGGTGTCCAGTGATTTTTTATATTCTTGATGCTAGCCATTCTGACTGGGGTAAGATGGAATCTTTTTTTTAGTTGTAGATAGACACAATATCTTTATTTATTTATTTTATGTATTTTTAAAAGACCTTTGGGATAACTCACAGAACTTGATAGATTTATGACAAAACTGTTACAAAAATAGGAAATCCAAAGAATCCTAGGAAGTAAAAAGTGAAAGGAAAATTAACAGTGATGAAAGCAAATACATACTAGATTTTAAAGCATGCTAGAACAGCCCCTTCCCAAAAACTTACCAAAAACAAATATTAAATTAAAAAAAAAACAAACCCCCAACATCAAGAGATAATATTAAAAAAAGACAAATGTCAAGTGATAACTACCTATTTTTGGAAGGTAGAAAACAGATTCAGAAAAAGTCATTAAACTGCGCTTGGATGCTCAGTTTACCAGAAAGGCTAAAATAGAGTTGCAAGTTCAGGCATTGTGAGACACTTCTCAAAATAAAATGTAAAAATAGTTGGGCATGTAGCTCAGGGGGAGAACGCCCCTGGGTTTCAATTCCCAAAAATACAAAAGAAAAATTTTTTAAAATATTTATTTCTTTAATTTTTAGGTGGACACAGTATCTTTATTTCACATTTATGTGGTGCTGAGAACCAAACCCAGTGCCTCACACACTCTAGGCGAGCACACTACCAACTGAGTCACATCCCCAGCCCCAGAAAAATTTTTAGAAAGGTCACTAACTCTGCAGCTCAGAAATCCAAGGGAGTTCCTAAAAGAAGCTAGTATATTTTCTCCAAAGTGCCTTAAAAGCTTAGAAATTAGAAATATGAAATGCATAGATGAATTGTGTATTTACAAGACTTAAAACTTTTAAATGAAAGGAGATAAAGTAGTCTGATCTCCAAGGAACCTACCTCTCTACTCCTTGTCATTAAAGGACTATGAATTCTCCCTCTACAAGACATCAGACTTTGGTCTCTGAAGAAACTGGAAGGAACAAGCTCCAACGTAATAGATTCAGGTATGGTATAGGACAAGAATGAGGCACCTCATCAAGAAATAAATAAATAAAAGGTTTTTGAGGGTGAGACCTATCACCTACTATCCACATAGGTTCCAATAATACCTATTATCTAAACTCCATATCCATTTTAAAGACGTTTAGCAAATTTCATGCAATGTAATTTATGAAGTGCTTAGCACAGTGCTTCACGTAAAGTGACCAAAAATAATGAATATATTTTTAAATTATCACCTTATCATTGTTAGGATGATTATTATCAAATTGAGGCTCAAATAAGTTAACTTACTTGGGCAAGGCCACTCAACTAGAAAAGAATCTCTGCTCAGACTTGCATTCTAATCTATATAACTCTGAGAGCCTTTTCTCTGTTGCCTGTTTTGAAAATTTTATGGGTGTAGTATACCGGCATTGGGATGTAAAAAAATGAAGTACTGCAACTCTACCCAGCATGGGAATGTAAAATTGCTATTCCAATGCATTTTTGTACCAATTTCATAGATGTTTAATTCTGAGCATGAAGACTCAGGGAAAGGGTGGCCAATAGAAGTGTCTTCCATTGAGTAATCATAGGTTTTAGTTAGTATTTTTTTTATTTAAAATGCTGTTAGCTTATAATATCACTAATCTGTCCAAGAAGATATATCCCACACTTATCATTTGTTCACTCAACTAATAAATATTTTGCATCAGCATATACCGCGGTCTAGACTATCACATTACCAAAATAAATTAGACCCATGATCCCTCCCATTACATCAATTAACCAACTATTATTCACCTTTTTCTTCTTGTCCCTCTTTTCTATGTCTACTTGCTTAGTCAAGCAATTATTCATTGCCGCAGTCCGGCTGCAGGAAAATAACCGGGGGGTGATGAATAACTTTCGTAGATTAATACAGCAGGAGTGGGAGCCATTTATTGTAGGACAACAGAGGTATTTATACATTCCACACAGCATATCTTAATTAACATAAACTAGATACAGCAGTCAACCAATAAGAAATCTCCACACTTAATGGCTCCCTGGAGCCACCTCATAAACCACTCCCCCTGGCAAAATGCCAGGCGCCATCCTGACTTGTTTACAGACTCTAACAATTCATTACCTGTGTGTTTAGGATTGTCACAATGCTCTTACATTATTTATAGTTAAGTTTTATTCCTGAATTTGATAATATAGACATATTTCAATTATTTTTAGATGATGGAGGCATTCTCTTGACCATGATGTTCTATTTATACAATAATTCATCTTTCTCCCAATCAGATACACCAGTAGAGCTGGTTATCTCTGTGATATAGGGGTGCTTAGAACTTCTGGCTTCATCAACAGTCTTTAGAGTGTCAACCAACACTAGAACAAAGAGTGTCATTATACCATTCTGTTGAATATATAAGGCTTATTCTCTGCTAATAAGAAAATGATGTTCATGTTCAGGAACAAAACTGACATGAGGCTTACATTGCATTGCATGTGATTGACAGTGCATAAACAAATAAATATGTGGTGATAAGTGTTCCAAAATTAAAAGAAAATAAAAGAACCCTAACTATTGATTAAAGAACAATATAGGGAGAAAGCTTGCTCTTTAAATTGAGTGGTCCGTCAAAGCCACTTTGAAAATATATTTGAGCAGAAATCTTTAATAAAGTGAGGGGGAAAATCTGATGATACCTTGAGGCCTTCCTAGAAGAACAAAATGCATGAGCTAATAGCAGATCTGGTGTGTCTAAGAAGTATCAGGGAAACCAGATGTCTCACTGAGTAGCCTAGAAAAGAAGTTGTAATAAAAGATGATTTAGAGCAAAGGTGGGAGAACAGGTGAAGCAGAGCCTGTAAATCTGGCTCTGAGGAAGACAAGGACTTAGAATGCCATGAGCAGGAACAGTGGCATGATCTCACGTTTTTAAATTGTCACAATATTTGTACATACATATATTGTATGCATAGTTGACCCATGCATATGATATGTAATAACAAAATCAGGGCAATTAGCACTTCCAGATACTTAAACATTTATTGTTTCTGTGAATTGGGAAAATTCAGATTCCTCTGGTTGTTTTGAAATATATAATAAATTGTTATAGACTGCAGATATTCTTCTGTGCTATAGAATACAGAACTAGCTCCTCTTATGTGGTTGTACTGTGGTACTCATTATCAAATCTCTCTTGATCCCCTCTCTCCTCTTCTTCTTAGCCTCTAGTGATCACTCCACTCTTCTATGAGATTCAACTTTTCAGCTTTTGCGAAAGAATGAGAACTTGCAATATTTTTCTTTTCCTTGCTAATTGTATCTAATAAAAGACCCTCCAGTTCCATCCATGTTTCCATGATGACAAGATTTCATCTATTTTATGGTTGAATAATATTCCTTTTAAATGACTGCCCTAATTGCTGTCTTAAAAAATAGCCTCAAAAGGAAAAGTTCTTTAGCAGGAAGATCAAGCTAGAAGTGCTGCTATAATCTAGGAAAGAGATGATAGATTTAGAAACCACTGAAGAAGCCATGGGAAAGTGCTGGATATAATGTAGGATGTGTTTATAGATACTATAGGAGGCTGAATAACATTTATCCAAAACATCAGCTCTTAATCCTTGAAACCTGCTCTATTATTTGAAAAAAAGGATCTTTTGCAGATCTGGTTGAAATTTTTGAGAAAAAAAAGGTTATCTTGCTTTATTGGTGTGGGCCCTAAATGCCATCACAGTGTGATGAGAAAGGTACAGGGAGCTTCAACATAAAAACCGAAAAAGAGAAGGCAATGCCACCACCGAAGTAGAGGTTGGTTCTAAGTCAGAAGTCAAGGAATGCAAGGACCCACCCGAAGAGACAAGGAACAGATTCTCCTCCAGATCCTCTGGCACCTTAATTGGTCTGTTAAACTAATTTTCGACTTCTAGACTCCAGAACTGTTAGAGAAGGCAGTAATCTTGAGATACTTGGTAACAGCAGGCTCACAAATCTAACTAAGGCTTGAAGTCACATGTGAAAGGAAGAGAAGAGCCAGAGAAAACTGGAGGCAATTTTGTTTAAGTGAAGATATGGTGTTTCCAATTCCTGAGATGGAGATGTTTGGGACAGGAACAGCTTCAGAGGAGAAAAATAAAATTATAGTTTAGACATGTTATGTTTGAGATTATTATCAGCAAATCAGAAGACTGTGAGTCTGGAATTGAAAGGACGATTCAGGGCTGGAGGTGGAGGTGAGAGTTATTAACAACATCAAAAAAAGAGTCATTAGCAGTGTATAAGTGGTAATTAATGAATGAGCTTACTTAGGAAGCACTGGAGAGAGGGAATGTGTTCAATGACTGAGTTCAGAAACTTCCTCGTTCAGACATCAAGAAAATCAGAAGGACCTAGCAAAAGACACGGAGAGTAAGATGTGACTAATCTGTGAGAAGAACCAAGAGAAGATGGTGTTCTAAATTCCAAATAAAGATGATTTATCACAATGCTGGGAGCAATTCTGTCAAATGCTGTGGAAAGAATATAGGATGGGGAAGTTTAGACAGCTAATAGGAATTTTGGGGGAGTGGAGCTATAAGTGAAAGGAAATAGGGAAAATAACAGAGTATCAGGTAGGAGTATGTTTTTAAGAGTAAAATTGTCATAGCAATAACATCTTGGTCTTAACAGGGTCAATGATCAGAGGATGATGAGCATATGAGCTGAGTCAAAGAGGATTATGAACATAATGTTGGGAATGTATTCTGCAACAGGGAGAATCTGGTCTTTGAAATCTAAGAAGATAAATCAAGTCTTGACATGAAAACAAGGAGATATATATATATATATATATATATATATATATATATATACACAATATCTTTATATTCTTTATTTATTTTTATGTGGTTCTGAGGATTGAACCCAGTGCCTCACACATGCAAGGCAAGCTTTCTACCCATGAGCCACAGCCACAGCCCCTAAGAAGAAGTTTTTAAAGAAAAAACATTTGAGAAGGATGACATGATAACAGGTTTAACAAAAATAAAAATAAAGTTAAGAAAATATATATTTATATAATAATTTAATTTGTAAGGTCTTTCCTATGCATTATCTTTTTCCATTCTTACAACTTCCATGTGATGTTAACACACATTTGATAGAAGAGTGAACTGTTTGAAGTGATTTGGACAAGACCTAGGAAGCTAGTAAGCCATGACATGAAAATGTTTAAAGAAAAACAGTTTTGAGTTAATGTAGCACGTAGGTCATTAGGAGAGAATAATAAATAGAAAAAGGAAAAGAGAACATAATAATCCAAATAGAATATATTAAAGATCCAATAAAGACAGTGGGTGCCAAAATGAGCAGAGTGTGTTTATGCATATATGTGTGCAAGTGCATGCACTTATTTTTATAGTCTCGGGCCATGGTATATTACTGGAGTGTGATTTTGCATCACCACCATCACAATAATACACTCCCTTTCAATCTACATTTTGTTCCAAACTCCTTTCATATTTATTACTTCATTTTACAGTTGTATCTAAAATGAGCTGTAGATCACTGATATCTTATAGATATGATAATCCAATTTTCACAATGTACAACTTGACCAAAATTATGAGACTGGAATGTAAATGAAAAGTTACTCAAAATTCAAATTTATAACTCTAGACCCAAGCTAATGTGTTTTTTTAAATGAGGAAAATAGAAGAAGAAGGAAGAGAAGAATTAAAGTAGACTGGAGAGGTCCAGGGCCATTTCACAATAATGAATCTGGGATCATACTTACCAATTAGGTCAAACTATTATTGGAAATAATATCCTTAAGTAGCAACTAGATGTGGGAGACTCAACTGCTCCTAAGTAGATCTATCCCAGAGAGCATTCCTGGATTTTTGACCTATATATCCACTGTACGTGAAATGCACTGTAGCATCTTGAAATCAGCATGCCCTAAATTCCCTTCCCAATCATGCTTATCTTTTTGGATTCCCCATTGGGATAAATGTTAATCCAACAGAAGTCTGACACAGAAATCTTAGAGTTATCCCCAGCTTTCCTTTCCTTACTCTCTGTATCTAATCAATTATGAACACCTATGAAATGTATACCTCCATTTCTCTTGTCTGAATTCTCCTTGTTACTCTTTATTTATAACATCTGTCTTTCTTGCTTCCTTTCTGCAGTTTCCTCCAATTTGTTCTCCTTGCTGCTGGTCTTTTTATACTACAGTAAAATCTCCACATTGATATACTTGTAATTCTAAATTGAAAATAATATCATATCACTCTCTCAACTTAAACTTTTCAGAATATTTTTTTACAACCTATAGTTCAAGCTCAGACCCATCATACAATATACATAAACTTGTCATCTTACTGCTATCTACACTTCTTCTCCTTTCAATTCATGTAAACATTGCATAATGTTCAAATCAGGTTAAATATATTATCACCTCATTTATCATTTCTTTATGGTAAAAAAATTCAAAAGTCTTTCTTCTAGTTTTTGAAATATACAATACATTTTTGTTATCTATAGTTGCACTACTGTGCAAAAACAGCATACTAGAATTTCTTACCCTTAAGTAACTCCAACTTGGTACCCATTGATCAATCTTTCCCAAACTTCTGCTTTCCCCAGCCTCTTACAACCACCATTCTACTCTCAACTTCTATGAGATCAACTTTTTAAAAGTCTGCATATGAGTGAGATTGTGTGGTACTTGGCTTTCTGTGCATGGTTTATTTCACTTAACATAATCATCTTCAGTTCCACTTGTATTGCTTCAAATGAAAGGATTTCATTCTTTTTATGAATACTATTCCACTGTATATATACACCACCTTTTCTGTATCTATTCATCAGATGATGTTTAGATTTTTTCCATTTCTTGGCTATTGCAAACAGTGCTGTAATAATCATGGGAGAACAGGTGTGTCTTTAACATACAGATTTCATTTCATTTAATATAAGTACCCAGCGGTGGGATTGTAGTTCTACTTACAATTTTTTGAGACACCCTAAGCTGTCTTCGATAAGGTTTGTACTAATTTACATTCTCACCAACAATGTACAAGAGTTCCCTTTTTCTCCACCAGTTCTCATCACAACTTGCTATCTTTAGTGTTTTTGATGAAAGCTATTTTTACCAGAGTAAGGTAATATCTTATTGTGGTTTTTATTTGTAGTTCCCTGATGATTAGTTAGTTCCCTGGTGATTAGGTGATTGTTTTTTTTTTAATATATACTTGGCATTTTTTATATCTTCTTTTGAGAAATGTCTATTTAGGTTTTTTGCTCACTTAAAATTTTTCTTTTTTTGGCATTGAGTTTTTGTAATTCCTTACACGTTGAAGATGTCAACCATTGTCAGATATAATCCCATTTGCTTAAATATAGCAACTTTTTAAATGTTCTGTTGGGTTTGCAGTTATTGTTTTTTCTTTACCATGTTATTAAACTCCTTGAGTACAAAGGTTCTCTTATATGTCTGTCTTTGTATCTCCAATAGGCTTGGCACACTGTCCTAAATAACTAACTGATAAAGAATGGAAAATGATATATTAATGGAATGCAATGACTGAAGAACTGAAACTCAGAAGAATGAGATCAACTCAACTTACAGCATAAATCTGGATATCTTTCTTTTATTTTTAGACTTTGGTTTTCCTATCTTTAAAATCATGCCTCTTGACTAAATACTCTCAGAGGCCCCTTCAGCTCTCCAATGTTCCAAGCATGTCTGTTTGAAATTGGGTTATGTTAATGTAGTTCTATTTTTTTTTCTGCAAAGTCCCAAAGCATGCCAAACCCTCTAGCTACCTGAGAAAGTCAATTGTTTTCCAAACAGTGAACAATTTATTTCCTAATCATTGGCTGAAACACTGCAATCTTTTATAAAAAGAAATATTCCAGTAATATAAACATAATAGATTTAACCCAGAGATTGAGGTTTTGGAAAATATGAACAGCTCTCTCATCTCCTTTGGAAGATGAATATGATTTTGAGAGGTTTCATCTGAAGTCAGCTTGTACATGAAAATCACACTTTGGATGTAAATGGCACTGATGCTTGGATTCATTCTACTTAATCTCTAAAATCCTTTGCTAAGTTAAAAAAATATTTAGCAAAATAAGGATTTTTGACAGAATCTGTGTTTCTCTAATGGCATTTGGAACTAAAAAAAAAGTCTTCCTGCTTATGCTTAGGATACCCTGGGTGCTGTGGCTGTGTGGGGAGCTTCCCCCCAACATACAGGTTTGAGAGGCCTTCCCACTAGAGGGGGGGAGTGCCCCTCTACCCTGGGTGCTTTGGCCATGTGGGGAACTCCCCCGACACCCAGGTGAGAGGGGCCTCCCCCCTCGAGGGGGGCGTTCCCCTCTACCCTGGGTAAGCTGGTGGTGTGGGGAGCTACCCCTGAAACCCAGGTGAGAGGGGCCTCCCCCTCAAGAGGGGAGTGCCACTCAACCATGGGTGTGATGGCAGTGTTGGTAGGTCCCTACCTACAACCAGGTGAGAGAGGCCTCCCCCCTGGAGGGGGAATGCCCCTCTACCCTGGATGTGGTGGCGGTGTGGGGAGCTCCCCCTCACCCCTAGGTTAGAGGGACCTTTCCCTGGAGGGGGTAGTGCTCCTCTACACTGGGTTCAGTGGTGGTGTGGGGAGATCTCCCCCTACACACCCAGGTTAGAGGGGCCTCCCCGCCAGATGGGGGAGTGCCCTCTACCTTGGGTGCAGTAGTGCGGTGGGGAACTCCCCACACACACCCAGGGTAGAGGGGACCCACCCTAGAGGGAGAAGAGGTCCCCTACACTGGGTGCAGAGGGGAGCTCCCCCAAACACGCAGGGTAGAGGTGCCACTACTCATAGTGGGGGGAGTGCTCCCTGTACCCGGAGCACAGTGGGGAGCTCCTCCCTGACATCCAGGGTAGAGGGGCCTGACCCCTAGAGAGGGGAGTACCCTCCTACCCTGGGTGCAGTGAGTTGTCTCCCCCCAGACACCCAGGGTAGAGGGGCCTGCCACCTAGAGGGGGGATTGCCCCTACCCTGAGTGCTGTGGGGAGCTCCCCCAACACCCAGGGTAGAGAGGCCTCCCCCCTAGTTGGGGGAGTGCTCCTTTAAACCTGGGTACTGTGGCAGTGTGGGGAGCTCCTCCCCTCAAACCTGGTTAGAGGGGCCTCCCCCCTAGAGGGGGGAAAGCCCCTCTTCCCTGGGTGCCATGGCAGTGTGGGGAGCTCCCCCCATCACCCAGGATAGAGGGGCCTCCTCCCTGGAGGGGGGATTGCCCTTCTACCCTGCGTGCAGTGGAGGTGTGGGGAGCTCCACCCCTCCACACCCAGGTTAGAGGGGCCTCCCCCCTCGAAGGGGGAGTGCCCTTCTACGCTGGGTGTGGTGGGGGGGTGGGGAGCTCCTCCCACACACACCCAGGTTAGAGAGGCCTACCCCCTCAACCAGGGAGTGACCTCTACCCTGGGTGCAGTAGTTCAGTGGGGAGCTCTTCCCCACACCCTGGGTGTGGCGGCGGTGTGGGGATCTCCCCCCTGACAACCAGGTGAGAGGGGCCTCTCTCTGGAGGGGGGGAGTGCCCCTCTACCCTGGGTGTGCTGGTGGTGTGGAGAGCCCCCCCCATGCTCAGGTGAGAGGGGCCTCCCCCCTAGAGGGCCTCCCCGCTAGAGGGCCTCCCCCCTCTGAGGGGAGTGCCCCTCTACCCTAAGTGCCATGGTCCTGTGGGGAGCTGCACCTGAAAACCAGGTTCAAAGGGCATCCCCCTGGAGGTGGGAGTGCCACTGTACCCTGGGTGCAGTGGGGAGCTTCACCTAACACCCAGGTTCGAGGGGCCTCACCCCTGTAGGGTGGAGTGCCCCTCTGCCCTGGGTGCATTGGGGAGCTCCATCCTACACCCAGGTTGGAGGGTCATGCCCCCTGGAGGGGGGAGTGCCCCTCTGCCTTGGGTGCCTTTTGGAGCTCCTCTGGACACCCAGGTTAGAGGCTTCTCCCCCCTGGAGGCTGGAGTGCCCCTCTGCCCTGCTTCCCTCTACAGGGGGAAGACCCATCGAACCTGGGTGTTGGGGGGAGATCCCCACACCCCACTGTACCCAGGGTAGAGAGGCACTCCCCCCTCGGAGTGGGAGGCACCTAGAACCTGGGTGTCAGGGGGAGCTCCCCACAGCACCCAGGGCAGAGGGGCAGTCCCCCCTCCTTGGGGGAGGCTCATCTAACCTGGGTGTCTGGGGGTGAGGAGCTCTGCACACCAGTACAGCAACCAGGGTAGAGGCCACTCCCCCCCTCCAGGGGGTAGGCCCCTCTGACATGGGTGTGTGGGGGGGGCTCCCCACATCACTACCACAAGGAAAGTAGAGGGTAGTCCCCTTGCCAGTAGAGAGGCCCCTCTAACCTGGGTGTCCAGAGGGAGCTCCCCACACAAGTACTGCACCCAGGGTAGAGGCCACTCCCCCCATTAGGGGGAGGCCCCTCTAACCTAGGTGTGTGGGGGGAAGCTCCCTACAAAACTACCGCACCCAGGATAGAGGCCACTCCCCGCTCCAGCGGGGGAAGCTCCTCTAATCTGGGTGTCATGGGGGAGCTCCCCATCCCACTATGGCACCCGGGTAGAGGCCACTACCCCATCTAGTGGGGAGGCCCCTCTAACCTGTGTGTGGATGGGGCGTTCCCCACAACAATACCTCACCCATGGTAGAGACTACTCTTTCCTCCAGGGGCGAGGCCCTTCTAACCTGGATGTAGTGGGGGAGCTCCCCACACCACTACCACACCTAGGTTAGAGGCCACTCCAACCCCCAGAGGGGAGGCCCCTTGAACCTGGATGTCGGGGGGAGCTCCCCACACCACTACCAAACCCAGGGTAGAGGCTCCTCCCCCCTCGAGGGGGGAGGTCCCTCTAACCTTGGTGTTGGGGGAATCTGCACACACGACGACTACTGCACCAAGTGTAGAGTCCACTGGCCAGTCTTGTGGGGAGGCCCATCTAACTATTGTGTGTGTGTGGGGGAATTCCCCACACTAATACTGCACCCATGGTAGAGACTACTCCTTCCTCCAGGGGGAGGCCCCTCTAACCTGGGTGTGGCTGGGAGCTCCCCATCCAACTATGATACAGAGGTTAGAGGCCACTCCCCAATTAGGGGGAGGCCCCTCTAACCTGGGTGTGTGGAGGAGAGCTCCCTACAAAACTAGTGCACAGAGGATAGAGGCCACTCCCCCCTCCAGGGGGGGAAGCTCCTCTAACCTGTGTGTTCGGGGAGCTCCCCACCCCACTACTGCACCCAGGGTAGAGGACATTCCCCCCTCCAGGGGTGGGCACCCCTCTAACCTGGGTGTGGGGTGGAAGCTCCCCAAAGGACTACTGCACCCAGGGTAGAGGCCACTCCCCTTCCACAGCAGAGGCCCCTCTAACCTGGATGTTGTAGGGGAGCTCCCCACAACACTACTGCACCCAGGGTAGAGAACACTCCCCACTCCAGGAGGGAGGCCCCTCTAACCTGTGGGTAAGGGGGAGCTCCACATACCGCTACTGCACCCAGGGTAGAGGCCACTCCCCACTACAGGGGGAGGCCCCTCTAATCTGGGCATTGGTGGGGAGCTCCCCACAACACCCAGGACAGAGGGGGAGTCCTCCCTCCTGGGGGGAGGCTCATCTAACCTTGGTGTCCAGGGAGCTCCCCACACCACTATCACAACCAGGGTAGAGGCCACTACCCCCTCCAGGGGTGAGGCCCCTCTAACCTGTGTGTGTGGGGGGGGAGCTCCCCACACCACTACTGCACCCAGGGTAGAGGCCACTCCCCACTACAGGGGGAGGCCCCTCTAATCTGGGCATTGGTGGGGAGCTCCCCACCGCACCCAGGACAGAGGGGGAGTCTCCCCTCCTGGGGGGAGGCTCATCTAACCTTGGTGTCCAGGGAGCTCCCCACACCACTATCACAACCAGGGTAGAGGCCACTACCCCCTCCAGGGGTGAAGCCCCTCTAACCTGGGTGTGTGTGGGGGGAGCTCCCCACACCACTACTGCACCCAGAGTAGAGGACACTCCCCTCTCCAGGGTTGAGGCCCCTCTAACATGGGTGAGAGGTGGGGAGCTAACCACACCACTACCACTACCAGGGTAGAGGGTAGTCACCCCACCAGTAGAGAGGTCCCTCTAACCTGGGTGTCCAGGGGGAGCTTCCCACACAACTATCCCACCCAGGGTAGAGTCAACTCTCCCCTCCATGGGGGAAGCCCCTCTAACCTGGGTGTCCTGGGAGAGCTCCACACACCACTAAAGAACCCAGGGTAGAGGGCACTCCCTCCTCCAGGGGGGAGGCCCCCCTAACCTGGGTGTGGGGAAGCTCTCCACAACACTTCTGCACCCAGAGTAGAGGCCACTCCCTCCTCCAGGAGGAAGGCCCCTCTAACCTGGGTGTTGTGGGAAGTTCCCTGTACCAACACTTCACTCAGGGTAGAGGTCACTCCCCCATCCAGGAGTGAAGACCCTCTAACCTGGGTATGGCGGAGAGAGCTCCCCACACCACTACTGCACCCAGGGTAGAGACCACTCCCCCCTCTAAGGGGGAGGCCCCTGTAACCTGGGTGTGTGTGGGAGGAGCTCCCCACATCACTACCACAACCAGGTTAGAGGGTAGTCCCCCCCAGGAGAGAGGCTTCTCTTACCTGGGTGTCCAGGGGGAGCTCTCCACACAACTACCACCCCCAGGGTAGAGACCACTCTCCCCTCCAGGTTGGAGGTCTCGCTAACCTGGGTGTCATGCGGGAGCTCCCCACACCACTACTGCACCCAGGGTAGAGGCCACTCCCCACTCTAGTGGGGAGGATCCTTTATCCTGGTTTTGTTGGGGGGAGCTCCCCACACCACTACCACACCCAGGGTAGAGGCCACTCCCCCGTCCAGGGAGAGGCCCCTATAACCAGGGTGTCAGGGGGGAGTTCCCCACACCAATACCGCACCCATGGTAGAGACTAGTCCTTCCTCCAGGGGGGAGGCCCCTCTAACCTGGGTGTCAGGGGGAGCTCCTGACATCACTATTGAACCCAGGGTAGAGGCTCCTCCCCCCTCAAGGGGGGAGGTGCCTCTAATCTGGTTGTCGGGGAGGAGCTCCCCACACCACTACAGCACCCAGGGTAGAGGCCACTCCCCTGTCTAATGGGGAGGACCCTCTAACCTGTGTGTGTGTGTGGGAGGAGGAGTTCCCCACACCGATACTGCACCCATGGTAGAGACCACTGCCCCCTCCAGGTGGGAGGCCCCTCTAACCTGGGTGTGTGGGGGGGCTCCCCACACCACTACTGCACCCAGGGTAGAGACCACTCCCTGGTCTAGTGCGGAGGCCACTCTAATCTGTTTGTAGGGGGGAGTTCCGTAAACCAATACAGCACCCAGGGTAGAGACCACTCCCCTCTCCAGGGGGAGGCCCCTCTAACCTGGCTGTGGTGGGGGGAACTCTGCACACCACTACTGCACCCAGGGTAGAGGCCACTTCCCACTCCAGGGGGGAAGCCGTTCTAACCTGGGTGTTGGGTGGAGCTCCCCACTAGCACCCAGGTCATAGGGCACTCCCCCTCCAGGGGGGAGGCCCCTCTAACCTGGGTGTCAGTGGGGAGCTCCTCAGCACACCCAGGGCTGAGGGGCACTCCCCCCTCCAGTGCCTTCTTGCTTCCACCATATTATGCTGCAACATGGCTGAGTTGGTGGTTATCATGTGACACATTTGGAATACACGAAGATATTTTTAAACTACTATTTATTCATAGTCAATATATAAGAGAAACTGACAATTCAAGACTCTGAACATGATAACCCTGTGAATTCCACAACTCTAATTACATGTGTCTGTGAGACACAAGCAACTAAGTCTCAGAATAAAGTCACTGATGATGAATGACAGAAATTTATCTTGCAGTATGTAATTCCAATTATTGCCTGCTAAACAAAACCTTTGGTCACCATAATGTCTGCAGCTGGTGTATAGATGTGGTTCATGTCATAATTAATACAAAAGCAATTTAAAACTTGCTGTAATCCAGTTATTTCTAAATAGTAGCTTTTAAAAGGTAAATTTAAGTTAAAAACACCCTAATGACCCCAATTTATTTGTGTAAAATTTGTATTTAATTCGTTTTTAAACAAGGATATATTTCAGTACAAGTCCCCTTTATACTCACATAAGAAGTTCCGGAGTTGATCAATCTGTTTTTCTGGTAGGTATTGTTTATACTGGCACAAGGTAATAATTTGTCACAATGTTAAACGAAGTTGTTTGGTGAGCAGTTTGAACTATAAAATCCCTATGTAATTTAAAGTAATAAATGACTATTTGGATAGTTTCTTTCAGTGCTTAAGAAGCAATGTATAAATTTGGATAAAGCAATACTCATTTCCTCATTTTGAATGCTAACATTTGTTAACATTTCCCTGCCATGGAGTTGAAATGTGTAGTTTCAATTATAAAATATTAAGCAGAAAGGATGCAAGCATGAGTGCCATTTACACCTGAATTGGGCTTTTCATGTACAAGTGTAAATATGTTTTACCCAAAAGCACTTCTATATATTCCTAAGAAAAAATAATGCACTGACAGCACAGAACTATAAAGGGGTATATATCTTATTTCTAAGAGTGTATTGGCACATCTTCCTAAGTAAATAGGAGTATTTTCTTCCCCTTTAGTTCCACAGTGACTTTGCCAAGGCATTGTGTTTATGAGTATTAGCATGGAGGCAGCTATTGTAACAACAGAGGGCTCCTACCAAATCCAATTCCTTAAGATCTGACAGTGTGGATGATGATCATGAAGAGAAATGTAAATGAGATACAACTGTTTGGGTTTTTGCTTGTGAAAGAGAGAAAAATCAATCATGTGTACAGAAAGAGCAAGTTTCCCAGGAAGCAAAAATGGAATTGCTCACTGTGTAGGTTAACTCTGCAAGAGAAACAGATGAGTTCTTGCAAGCTGAAGGTTCCCAAAAGCCACAACGTGTTCTGCTCAGATGGGAAAATTAGAGGAAACTGGCCATCCACTTGAACCTGATTCCTGTTTTCTTTCTCCTTGCAAAATGTTCACTCTTCTTTCTTCCTCAGCTTCTCACTTCTTTCTACTTTATTTCTTGCTCTTTAATAGTTATTGCTCTTCTGCCCATTTTCCAGTTTTGTCCATACCTATTAGTCTCAGGCACTGCTCTATACAATGCATAAATAACTAAATTAAAATTTAATACTCCACAGACTTATATTCTATGATGTCACAAACTTTTGCTGAAAATGAAAAGGCATAAAATATATCTTCACCAACTACAGCCCACTACATTATTACATTCAAACTCAAGATTTTAATTATTTATAAATACACATTCATCCTTTGAAGGGCATCTAGGTTGGTTCCACAGTCTAGATATTGTGAATTGTGCTGCTATGAACATCAATGTGGCAGTATCCCTATAGTATGCTCTTTTAAGGTCTTTAGGGAATAGTCCTGGAAGGGCAATAGCTGGGTCAAATGGTGGTTTCATTCCCAGCTTTCCCAGGAATCTCCATACTGCTTTCCAAATT
Source organism: Urocitellus parryii (assembly GCF_045843805.1). Classification (NCBI taxonomy): domain Eukaryota; kingdom Metazoa; phylum Chordata; class Mammalia; order Rodentia; family Sciuridae; genus Urocitellus; species Urocitellus parryii. Next base: position 2,045,392 of record NW_027553327.1, read on the forward strand.
GGCCACACCAATTTGCAGTCCCATCAGCAATGAACAAGTGTACCCTTTTCCCCACATCCTCGCCAGCACTTGTTGTTGTTTGACTTCATAATGGCTGCCAATCTTACTGGAGTGAGATGGTATCTTAGGGTGGTTTTGATTTGCATTTCTCTGACTGCTAGAGATGGTGAGCATTTTTTCATTTACTTGTTGATTGATTGTATGTCCTCCTCTGAGAAGTGTCTATTCATGTTCTTGGCCCATTTATTGATTGGGTTATTTGTTATCTTATTGTTTAATTTTTTGAGTTCTTTGTATACTCCGGATATTAGGGCTCTATCTGAAGTATGAGGAGTAAAAATTTGTTCCCAGGATGTAGGCTCCCTATTTACCTCTCTTATTGATTCTCTTGCTGAGAAAAAACTTTTTAGTTTAAGTAACTTCCATTTGTTGATTCTTGTTATTAACTCTTGTGCTATAGGTGTCCTATTAAGGAATTTGGAGCTCGACCCCACAATAGGTAGTTCGGAGCCAACTGTTTCTTCTATCAGATGCAGATTCTCTGATTTAATATCAAGCTCTTTGATCCATTTTGAGTTAATATTTGTGCATGGCAAGAGAAAGGGATTCAGTTTCATTTTGTTGCATATGGATTTCCAGTTTTCCCAGCACCATTTGTTGAAGATGCTATCTTTCCTCCATTGCATTCTTTTAGCCCCTTTATCAAATAAAAGACAGTTGTAATTTTGTGGATTGGTCTCTGTGTCCTCTATTCTGTACCATTGGTTCACCCACCTGTTTTGGTACCAGTACCATGCTGTTTTTGTTACTATTGCTCTGTAGTATAGTTTAAAATCTGGTATTGCTATACCACCTGATTCACACTTCCTGCTTAGAATTGATTTTACTATTCTGGTATTTTATTTTTCCATATGAATTTCATGATTACTTTATGTATTTCTATAAAAAATGCCATTGGGATTTTGATTGGCATTGCATTGAACCTATAGAGAACTTTGGATAATATTGCCATTTTGATGATGTTAGTTCTGCCTCTCCATGAACAGGGTATATTTTTCCATCTTCTAAGATCTTCTATTTCTCTCTTTAGGGTTCTGTAGTTTTCATTGTATTTTATTCTTTATATCTTTGTTATATTTTTCTCATGTTATAATTAAAAAGTTTTTTTAAGCAGAATGTGAAAAGGGACATTAAACAAAGGTTGAGCAATTCAAATTCTCTATTGGACATTGAAATTGACCTACTAATATACATTTGCCTCTGCATCATTATATATCAGTCATTTGTCTTTGTAAATGACTCCATCTCAGAATGGGCCTAATTTGTTTACCTCAACCAGGGTAATTCTTCGTTACCAGTGAGTGACTGAGTAACAGATATAAGTAATTCTGTAATATGGCAATGTTTAATGTTGATTCAGAAAAGATACATAATATAGGTTGCCTCAATCAAAGGAGAAATTTTGGGATCTTTTGTTTCTTAATTCATTGTTTCCAGCAAGATATGGAGGAAAGAAGCTCTCTAATACCAAGCAAACATGGATTATGAAATAGTTCTTATGCTACTGGTGCCATCATAAAAGCATTAGATATAGAAGGAAATTCCATACTCCAAGTAGCCAGGCAGAGAAATTGATTGAAACTAGGTTCTTGAAGACCGTTGAACTAATGGATCACAAAGCAATCCCTGCCTCTGAACTTCCAATTCTTTGACCCAATAGATTTCTCTATTTTTCAGCCATTATTTTTTTGGTTGTATTCAGCTAAATGCATTCCAAAAAGTAAAGGTAAATATGTAGCATCAAAATTTAATTCTTGTTAAGCTTGACATGGATTCAAGATTGATCAGTTTTGAGTCAATTGTGCAATAATCTCTTGAGTAATTTCTTTGTTTAGGTCACCATTGTTATTTAACAGAAAGAAGTAAATAAGGAAAAATAATTCTTTCTTTAAAGAATCACAAGAATGTAATGTGTATCAGAGAGCTTATCCTAAGTCTATATTGTGTCCAAGACTGGATGTTCAGATCCAGTCTTGTGTACAGATAGGAAAACTCTGATAGAAAACTAGAGATTTGGATTCTTATGGTGAGAACATTAGAACCAAAAGAAAATGAGGGGTTAGGATGCCTTCTAAATAATTGAATTTTAGAGAATACATGAGACAGATACCAAAACGAAACCATTAGTCATTGAAATTGTGTTATATAGTAGTAGAATGGTAACCTCTGTGATGGACAATAGTTATGCATTTCCAAGTTTTCCTTCAGTGAAGGACTGGCTGTCCCACTTCCTGTGAGTACAGGTAGCCCCTGAGCTGTCAGCTCCATCAAGAATTGCTTTAGCTATGCAGAGCTACCTCCTCCAAAGTTGTATTCATTTCTGGGACAATTTACATCCAATGACCAGTCTATATGAGAGTATATAAAGATCTGCTCATCTCAACTCAACTCAGGATAAGTCTGAAGAACTGCTCCAAAGCTACCTATTGGGTCAGGTAATTCTATCAGTGATTCCATATCACAACTTAGCTTCCTCTTCTGCACAATATTGTTTCTTTTATTTCCATTCTACAGGAATGAATCCAACATGACTTTTTCATAAGTATCCCAGAAACTGCATCTCAGAATCTATTTCCAACCTCCATTATGTGTTATGTGGAAGTCCAACCTCCAGCAAGTGTTATTTGGCTTCTTTTCAGGTCTGGGTCTTGGATGTACGTCTGATTCCTGAAGATAAAGAGGATGTAAGTCAAAACAATTACCAGACCCAATAATATATTGGCACTCAAATAATGTTACATTAAAAACTAAATGCTTAACCCAACAGAGAAAATACTCTTAAATTTTGGATTTTAGAACCCTAGCCTGGATGCTATCAGAACAGTAGCAGTGTCCACTCTGCCTTGTGAAATGTCTGCCAACAACCAGGAATTCTCATGCTTAGTTGAGTAACTTAATAACTACATGATAAAAACAAAGCTCTGTTGATATGTGAGTAAACCAGTGATCCAAAACCTGGCTGGACATCAGATCACCTGGAGGCTTTATTAAAAATACAAGTCCCTCAGCCCCTATTGAATCAAAATTATCTAAATTTGGGATTGAAAATGTAATTTTTAAAATATCCCAGATGATTTTAATAATGATGGGTTTAGGAATCACTGACATAGAATACATGTAGGAGATCTCTTCCAGAGGTCATTGGAAGGCACCTGTCAGTATTAAAACAAGAGGGCTCAAACGTTAATAGAATGGTTGGCATATTTGTATGCTGAGAAAGCATGATATGTCATAGATGAAAACAGTTTGGATCTGGGAATCAGGAAAATTCAGATTCAGTTTGGGCTCATTACTTGTTGGCTCCATGTCCCTCGATAAAGCATGTGAATTCTTATTGCTTTGGTTTCTGTACCTGTAAAATGTAGGCAGGAGTACCTCGGTTATTGGGTTGCAGTGGGAATTAATTTGTATGTCCTTAGCATGCCTATCACCATATTTGGCATCCTAGTAGGGAATAAATTAATATTTAGCAAAAAAAGATGTAGAAAGTAAAGCTTATTAACAACTACAGTGTCTTCCTCCTCTGATGCAGAATTCTACAAGAATATTTGGAAGGCAGTAGTCCCCTTAGAATTGTTTTAAGTGTTTTCTTGCTTCTTTTGGGGCTTTAACTTAGGCTAAAGTTGTTTTATGATCATAAGATAATTCTCTAGTGGTATAAAGTTTTCTATTAATGCGAGTAGTTCTGTATCATTGGCCTTGCCTTGAGCAAAATTCTGTTAGGGATTTGGATGAAAATATAGATGGAAGGCTGATCAAATCTGCAAATGACAGGAGCAGGGAGGGGAGCAAATGCATGATTTATCTATGAAGATTGCACATGACATTGTGTATTATCTCAGTAGGCCAAAGGGGATACAATGCAAGACAACTGGCATCAGAGTAAAACCCAGCATTGATATCCAGGATATTTTTTTTCAAATAAAGGATGCAGGGGACTTATAATAGACACAGTGGAAGTCTCCTAAGACTTTTAATTCACAAGAGCAGATTTTCCCTTACTTATTTTGTGCTCACATAGAATAACATTATTAGGGTAATAATAACACTAAGAACATTTAGCTACATTATTTGTTTAGAACCTAGCTCTACTCTAGTCAATGTATTCAGTATAAAAAATATGGATTACATTTTGCTCATTATTAAATCTCCAACACTAACAGATGACCTGGCATAGAGTTTATGCTTACAAAATATGTATTATATGAATGGAAACAAGTATGAATGAGAAACTCAAAATCAGGGTCTGAAAAATATGGATGTCTAAGGAAGGGTGAGGATAAAAGCATACCTCTTCATTAACTAATGTCAATAAAGCTACCACACAAAGAATTAATTTTGCCTGCATAACAGTTTTGCAAGTATAATGTGATAAAATAACATTTCCTGTACTTCACTTGCAAGATGCTGTGAAAAATGATAAATGTTAGAAATGAGGCAAGGCTTCCTGTGTTCAGAAATTGTCAATAATTTCTTAATGTTTTAACACTTAAAAATTCACAATGTATTGTACTAAGTTGAAGGTTTTGAGAAGTTCTGTTACAAATGGACCTACATAACTTTGTTTATGCCAGAGTTTAACACTGTTGTTGATGAGTTAATTTAACCATGAAACAATTTTATATGAGAGATACATCTATCATGCATTTGGCTGGAGTAGAAGCTCTGGACTAGGAGTCAAGGTCTCTGGCTTCTAGCCCTTACTCTTCATTTCTGACCTCATGTTCTTGGACATTAGGCCTGATCTTTCCTTTCTGAAAAATCAGTTATTGGTGCTGAATTTCCTGTCATCTTTTTTAGTTATGCCTTATGATCTATGGAATTGGGAGCAGGCACCAGCAGTATTATAAGTATGTTAGAATGGGGAACATTATTACTTCTTCCCAATACCCAATTCTCCTTCCCCACTATAATTTGCAGCACTTTGGGGTCATTCAGTTCTAATGAACTTAGATCAATGGATAATGAAATAGACTAAGGTACTTCCAGGCTGAGATAGTGAAAAACTCTGCATTATTTTCCAGTCTCTCTTTCCCCTGTTCCAGCAAACACGGAGAAAGTCTCACAATGAGATGGTGGAACCACAAAGCCAGGGTAGCATGGATTGTGAAATCACTGCTCTGGCAGCTGCCCTAGAAAGCTACCTGGACTTTCACCAGATTTTGCATTAGTAAGAAATAATTTAAGGTGTTAAATCACTGAGGTCTTGGAGTTGTTTGTTACCAGAGCATTAATTTAGCCTCTCCTGACTAATAAAGTAAGAAAAATAATGTACAAAGCATGCAATCTCATTTTTAGTGATGTTCTGAACCAATGTTTTATAAGCCTTTAGTTTCTTGCAATTAAAAGATCATCATAAATGAAAAATAATAATCCTGTGACTTCAAATAATGTTATTTAGGCCACTATTTTAAATTCCAAATTTCAGCAAGAAAATCATAATACCAAGCTTTGAGACTTACACTCCTGACTTCCAAAGAGTTCAGATTGCTTTCACATGTGTTATTCCATTTATGCTCCTTTAGTCCAGGGTTGTAAAGAAAGAAAGATGTTATGTTTATTTTACTAAGAGAAAGATGTAATGATTAAAGAATGCAGGTGATTTTTTTTTGAGTACCCAGAGGGAACAAATTTTATAATCAGTTTCCACCTCACCTGTTTCAAGGCTGTATGTACCCATTCATTGATTTTTGGATGGCTCTGCTGCTTTGTGAAATCTCCTTTTCAAATTCCCGTAGCAAATTCCCTGGCCCTCTCTGCTGGCATGTTTTGTTTGTTTAAAATTTTCGTTTTAATAATCTTCATGGGTTTCCTACAATGAGAGGAATAATATTTTTGGCAATGAAAGGAGTCAGAAGCTGAGAAACTTAAGAGAAAGACATACAAAGGAAAGGTCATCTCTTACCCTGCCAGGAATTCACAGTCAAATGAGTTGAAGGAGGTAGATAGAAGCAAGGAACACAGAAGCACAAAAGCATGAATGAAGAACCTACCAGGCTGAACATGGGACAGATCAACATGCAGATATTAGGCAGGTTCACCCCGCAGAACTGTGTTGTAGATTGTGAGACACTACTTTTTTTAGAAATATATTTTATTTGTTCTAATTAGTCATACATGATAGTAGAATGCAGTTTTGACTTATCATAAATGGAGTTTAAATTCTTATTCATCTGCTTGTACATGATGTAGAGTTACACAGCTCATGTAATCATATATGCACATAAAATAATAATGTATGATTCATCCTATTATCATTCCTACCCTCATCCCCCCTCCCTTCCCTTCACTCCCCTTTGACTAGTCCAAATACCTTTATTCTCCCCCACTTATTGCAAATTAGCATCTTCGTATAAGAGAAAATATTCAGCCTTTTGTGCTTTGGGATCAGCTTATTTTGCTTAGCAGAATATTCTCCAATTCCATCCATTCATGAGAAGATGCCCTAATTTCATTCTTTTTTAAGGCTGAGTAATATTTCATTGTCTATATGGACCATGGTTTCTTTATCAATTCATCTGTTAAAGGGCATTTAGGTTGGTTCCATATTTTAGCTATTGGAGACACTGCTTTTATACATGGTGGCCAAAGCCTGATTAGTGGTAGAAATTCTTCCCAGGACGAAAGCAAATAGAACAGTGGATTTTTTTTATATTGTGCCTTACCTAATGGATGTCACATAATAATTAATTAATTAAGAAAAAGGAAGATGCAGGGAAGAAATACTGCATTCTATTTATCATTAACCACTCTAAACTCATATAACATTATATATATATATATATATATATATATATATATATATATATATATATATATAAATCTTTTCACATTTACCCAGTAAGAAATGGGAACATAGATATCTAGGAATATTAGAATAAAATATAATGCTGGTGATAAAGGGTGATGCTGTAGAATATACTGCTACTCTGAGATGTAAGAGGCCACAAATACTGCTCATATCCCTCTTGTACATAGCTCTAATTTGGAAACCTCAGGCAAGCAATTTATGTTATCTTTCATTGAGTAAGCTAACAATGTAATTAAGTAGATTTTATTATAGATTATCAGAAACAATAGATGAAATGATAACACAAGATGATTAATCATCTATTCTAAAACGTCTCTGTTCCTTGTTTTTATTTCATATCAAATGTTATCATTTAGTTCAAGGCAACACTGCCTCTTATTTGAGCTACCACAAATATTATACCCTCTCTCCTCTTTTCCTGTTCTAATATTTCTTGAATACTTTCTATGTTCTAGCCTCAGTGCTAAGGATATATGTGAATTCAATTATTTGATTTTCATACTATCTATAGAATAAATTACTAGCATTTGAATGTGTTTACAATCTGGGCTCAGAGTTAATTTCCAGCTTAAACTGTACCTATAGACCTGGAAATGATCAATTAAAGAAAACTGTAGAAGATAATAAAAATATTATATATTTGAAATAAAAATATGTCACCATGAAGAGAAAGAGAGGAGAAGCAAGAGAGAAGGGAGAAAGGAAATGGAATTAAGAAGATAATTCAGAAATGAATATATGACAATGAAATTAAAAACTTATTAAAATATCCAAAGATCAGTGAAGGAAATCTTAAGCCAGAAGTAAAAAGTTTAAAAATATAATTGGAGGAAAAAGATGTGATAATAAGAAAATAATTAATGGAGGTTAACTTTCTAGAAAAAGATCTAGAAAAAGGTAAAAAAGGAAATAATAGGAAGAAAATTACCAAATAAAGTATTCAAGGAAATATCCTCAATGGAAGGACATATGATTCCATAATGATATCACTTAGGGTCCCCCAGCTGCCCAGTCATGATCAATATGGAAAATATTCAACATCGAAACAACATGGGTTCTATTGTGATTTGTCACAGGGAGGTTCTTTAAGATAGAAGTTAGTATGTAGAATATTTATTAGGGAGGGCTCATAGATCCAAATCTGTGGAGCACTTGCCTAGCTTGCAGGAGACCCTAGGTTTGATCTCCAGCACTACAAAAAAGTAAAGACAATTTTATACACAATTTTAGCAAATAAAAAAGAAACAGCCAATTACCTCAAAGAAAAACAAAACATGTAAAAAATAAAACACTATCATAGAATACCCTTTGCTTTGCAGCAAACATTTTTACATGGACAAAGCTTTGTAAATGACTGACAAAACTGAGACATAACTATGTTCAAAGGGAGAGTTGGGATAAGAACACTCAGGGGAAAATGAAGTTACACATAAATCAATTCTCGTCTATTACAACAGGTCAATAAATAATTCTAAAATTAAAGCAAGGTGAACAAATAACTGCTAAAAATCTAGAAATCAAGAAAATTAGTCTCAATTTGTTATTAAGAAATAAGAAAGAAAAATACCAGAATAAAAATCAAAATATTTGAAAATTACATAATAGTGGAATTAGAATTAATGGGACAGAGCAGAAGTCCACTGTTTTTCATTATAATGCTTGAAAATATCATTGACATTGTTATTTTCTTTTTATTGAAACTATGAGCATATTTATTTGGTGAAAACAAAAGTTAATTAAAACCAAATATATTAAATCCAAAGTTGTCTCAGAAACTGAATTAGATGAGAAGGATAAAAAGCTGAAAAAAGACTGTCCCTGACTTCAAATTCTGGTGACCTAATGGAATGTAGGACAGAGAGAATGTAGAAAGGATTTATTTTTGTTTTTTTTTTTTTAAAAAAAGCTTTAACAATTTATCTTATTAGAGTTTCTCCCTACTGAAATAGATGAGAATTCTGATTAATTGAAGCTTCTAGATTTTATTTATAAAACTGGGTTTCAATTACTAAGAAGAAAGTCTCCCTCCTCTCTTTAATTTTCCTTGTAAATTTCTCAGCACATCAGATCCATCTTCTGCCAGAGACACAGAAAGGAGAACTGACCCTGTCCTTTTACTCAAACTGAGAACACCTGAGAAAGCAGTGGGGTTCAGATGCAGGTGAGCTCAGAGGTACAGGCACCTTGGATGTCAGCAACCCATTTTGGACTGCTTAGAAAACTGGTTTCATTGGCCAACAGTTAGTGACTCTGCATCTGGGTCCAAGCCACTGATCACATCTAAAGTGTTATGCTTGAAACCCAGAGAAAGATAGGAATGTATTCATTGGAAAATATGTTTTTACCATAGAACTACTGAGAAAGGATAAACTGTAAACTAGTTAACATTTTTCCTCTGGGCATTTGGTCAGATATTAAAGTGAGCTGGTAATAGGTCTTGTAAAAATCATTTTTATGGCACAGCAATTGCAGAAGCACAAACAGCTTTATAAACACCAACAGCTGGACAGTTAAAGGCGATAACCTTCACCTTTAATTTTGTTTGGGACAGCATGCAGCCTTGAGTGGAAAATGGTCTGCTACAATGACAGAAGAGTTGAATTTTAAAGCCTGTGTATCCATAGAAAAATTTCTGCTTTAAGGATGCCATAGTTTAATAGCCTGACTTTCAACAACTGCTGCAAAAAAAGGAATCGTTAGTATTTATGCTGCCTTTAGTTTGTAGAGTTCTTTGTGGCTCACCAAATACCATGAAAATAAAGACTGCAGATTAATGCCTCATATTAGAAATAGGGAACATAAAAATACTGATTACCAACCCTTTCCTACACCAATATAATTACAATCACTTGGGGTGAGGTTTTCGTATAGGCCTTTTTAGTAAGCATCCTAGGTAATTCTAATGTAGTTAGCAACACTGGAGGGAATGTTCATAATGGAACTGTGCACCAGAGGGGATTTATTGTGTGTGTGTGTGTGTGTGTGTGTGTGTGTGTTTAATGGATTAAAATGACTAAGACTGTCGAGCCTTTTACTATCTTTATTGAGTTTTGCTGTTCTGTGTTCTGTCCTTGTGGCAGAACATGCCTGTTGAGTGGATCATTAATTAAACATTGAAACCAAGTCATTTATTTAAAAAGAGAGTAAGTATTTAAGAATCTTGGCAAACATGCTAGGCTAATTTGGTTTGTATTCAGGAAAAAAAAAGAAAAAAAAAAGCCTTGCAAATCACTAAATTTGACTTGAACTTTCTTTCTCTTTTGCCCTCCCAGGGCCTGGGTTCCAATAAATAATTGCTACCTCATGTCTAAAGAAATTTCCTTTTGTGTGAAAAAGACTAAAAGCATTTTCAACAGCGCCATGCAGGAGGTGGAGGTCTATGTGGAGAACATCCACAGGAAGTTCAGGGTCTTTAATTATTCTCCCTTCAGGATGCCCTACATGCACAAAAGCCAGTACCAGATGCTTCTGGATCCCGCCAACCCCAGTGCGGGCACGCTAAGACCGGACAAACAGGAGAAGGTCATCGACAAGCAGGAGAAGTTCAACTTCGACATGACGGCCTCGCCCAAGATCCTCATGAGCAAGCCTCTGCTGGACGCGGGCCCCAACCGCATCTCGCTCATGAGCACCAACTCCTTGGTGCACAGGAGCCGACCTGGAGCAGTACATCCACAAGAAGGCCACCTCCAGCCACTTTAGCGCCAGCGAGGAGTCCATGGGCTTCCTGGACAAGAGCACCGGTCAGCTCCGGGCTGGGGATGGGCGGGACAGGGGACACGAGGCCACTTGGGCTACCGAAATGGCTCCCATGGGGGAGGGGTTGGCCTTGAAATAAGGGCCTTGAAAGCAGAACCGAGGCCCAGACCAGAGGTGGGGCTGGACAGGCTCCTAGAGGTCAGTCACGGGATTGGTGGGAATAGGTTTCCGATGGGCAGAGCCTCGGGCCGCTGCTGCTTCACCAGAACGGGGTGGAGGGGTCAGCGGGATTTGGCCCTAGTGGGTCAGGGTCATGCCCCTGCGGTGCTGTGCTGGAACTGGAGCCTAGAATGAGCTGGGGAGGACACACGCTGGGGAGGACACGTGCTGGGGACCAGGCTTCTCCCACAAGCTGGTCCCCTCTGGGAGTCCTAATACCAGGCTTCCTGCCTGATGGCCCAACATCTTGCTGTAGGTTGCTCTAGTTCATGTTTTCTGTTCACCTATGGCTCCCAGCCCCCTTGCGCGCCAGCGCCAGAACCCCACAGCTCCGCAGGAACTGCAGGGTTATGCTTCCCTGCCTGCAAATTTTTAATGAGTGATTACATGAGTTCCTTGCTCGGTGGGACCTACAAATGAGATTAGTGTTTCCAAAAGGCTCACTACAATTCATTCCTACACCTGGGTGGAGGTGGCCAGAAATCCTTTTAGAGTTCACTTCTAATGTCACTTCTAATGTCACTGCCTCTTGGACTAATCACAGTAAACTCCCCATAACTCTGTTCTTCTCTAAGAATTTTATTTTAATAAAATAATTGACTTTTCAGTACATTCACATTCCATGCTCAAATATCACAGAAAACATAAGGTAAAAAGTCCTTGTGGGGCTGGGGTTGTGGCTTGGTGTAGAGTGGTTGCCTAGCACATGAGAGGTATTTGGTTCGATCCTCAGCACCACATCCAAAAAATAAATAAAGTTGATATGAAAATGCCATTGCAGGTCTCCCTGGAGTTGTCCTGTTCCTTCAGGGTCACCTGTCTCACAGTTACATTGCTTGTTAGGGATGTGTATGGAGCATGTGAAGCATTTGGGCAGGGTGCTTATGGTCTCAGTGCCTCGGTTTCCCCTCTGTAATGTGAGGATCTTAACGGTGTGCCTGGGAGGTTCTTGTAAGTATGAGGAGTTGGGGTGCACTTAGGACAGTGCCCCAGACAGCCCACACTGCACAAGTGCTGGCTGCTGCTTCTCCTGGTGCTGCTGTCCATGTGGATCAGGGAACTGATGCCAGGAGGGGTGGCCACTGGCTGAGAAGGAGAAAAGTAATGGTGACTTGAAAGAATTTTTTCTTCCTCAAAAGAATTTGGTCATGTGTTAAATATTCTATGAACGACATTGCCTTCATGAGGAAGTGGTTTTGCTACTTTTCTTGAATTGTGATATTCTCGTTTTTTTGTTGCTCTGCCTTTGAGATATCGGCACAGAGAACCTTCTAAACCCAGCATGATGTTTCCTGGTTAGCCGGCTGTTGAGAATAGTGGAGACGGGGACACCCAGGGCATGTGCCTCATCTCAGGGACTTCACCCGTGGCCACCATGCAAGAATGTGGCCTTGGGGCTTTCAGATCTTGATATTCTTCCAGAGAAATGGAAAATGTAGATTTTTAAGTAAAATCTCCACTTATTAAATGTCAGGATGAGATGTCTTGGAGTGTTTTCTGGGGTAGCACGTGTGCAGTTGGAGCAGCAGCTTTAGACTTGGAGCTGAAGTGCTCACCTTCAGTCGACGCCCCCTTCCCACTTGCACCATAAAACGATTTTCACTTCAGATTTTTTTTAATCGTAATAATCAATGGGAGACTACAGCCCAGCAATAGAACTTACTAGCATATGACGACTGTGGAACCACTAAAGATAAGAGAATCCTGAAGGATCAGCCATCCGCTCTTCAGGAGACTGCTAATGACCCTAAAGGTAAAATAATAATGGGGACTTGGTGGCTGTGCACTCAGAGGTGCACCAATTCTGCTGTGTTGTCCCTGGATGGCTGCAGGGAGGCAGAGCATTGGTGCTGGGTGGCTGCAGGGTCTTTGTTATAACAGACTGCAGCTCTGCCATGTACCCTGGGGTCCCTCATACTCGCAGTGCAGCTGTAGGGTGTTGTCCCTGGAGCCACATAGCTTGTGTGGACAGTGTCAGAAGGTCTTTCCTTTTGTCCCCTTGTTTCTTACCAGAGGTCCTTAAAATCATACTTTAATTCCATGCATGGTTCTGTGGAAGCAAAGTTCACAGAACATGCATGGTCTGGATCCCCCAGACCCTTGGCCTGTGAGTTTTCATAGAGAGCTTGAGAAGGTGGGATTTCAGTTTTGGTGGCTATGCTGCGAGTCCCCGTCACTTTCTGTGGAGCTTTGTTCCATTATTGGGTGTTGGATCTGCAACTCAGCTTTGGCCTATGCAAAGTGAAATAGGTAAGCCCCTGTTTTAAATGGCTTCTTGTTATTTTTTTTTTCCTTAATGCCATGAAGTTCACTGACGTTAATACAGAAGGTGCTACAGTAAAATAAAAAATGCTGGTGTGTAAACTGCCACTAGTTCTCCTGGGCCACATGTCAAGAAAATACAGTTTGTACTATTAGGACACATCTAATGTGTTTAATTTAGCCTCTCTCTTCTTTCTGTAGTGGCAAAGGAGAGGGATAAATGGCCTTAGACTTTGTGACAGAATTCCTCATCATTTGGGTTTTTAGGTGAGAGCCAATAGATTCCCTTTAAACTACAGAGCTTCTTTCCTAAATTATAACTCTCTTGCTCAATATGTGCTTGGGACTTGGCTAATCCTGAGCCCAATAGTGTAGGAAACAGGGATGGCACTTAGAATCTTTTTTTTTTTTTTTTTGGTGGCAATGGGATTGAATGCAGGGCCTTACCCATACCAGGCAGGAGTTGCACCCCAGAGCAATCCTTGATCTTGCAGTCCTCCTGCCTCAGCCTCCAGGGTAGCTGGGATTATAGGCATGCTCCACCCCACCCAGCCAGAGTCATTTTAATATTACAAATTGCCTCTGTTTCTATAAGGGGTCAAATACTAGCTATTTTAGGTCTTAAAGTGTATTTTGCAGCTGTAGACATGAGGTGGGAGAGTTCTAATAAAACTTTGTTGGTGGACACTGGAATTTGAATTTCGTGTGACTTGCATGCTTTATATGAACTTTTAATTCCTTCTTCCCTCCCAGCCACCTAAAAATGTCAAATCCTTGTAGTTTGCAGGCCAAATGGAACAGGAGGCACATGAGATTCCGCCCGTGGCCCAACTTTGACAACCATTTCTACAGACAAAGAGAGTTAGGGGCAACTCTCATGGGTGCCATCGAGGGCCCTGCAGAGTGCAGGGGAGGCACAGATCCTGCTTCCTCCCATGGCAGCTTGCTGCCCTCTGCTGTCCCAGTGACAGGGGCATTTTTTTAACAGGGAGCAGGAGCTATTAATGGCCCCCACGAGACACAATGGAGACAAAGCTGTGGCTTATCCGAAATCCTGCTTTAAAGAGAAGACCTGTCATGTCATAGGATAGGAAAACTATATAAGTAGTTTATAACAGTGACAAAATATGCAAGTCGCAGCACAAAGTCACAAATTGGAATAAGTTATTCTATAAAATTTCTAAGAGACTTTGGAAATCTCCCTTTTGTTTGGAGGATTAGAGGTGCAGACATGGGCCCTCCTTCTCAGGGCTGGATTTGCTCTCTGAGAAGCTCTTTGTTCAGCAAGAAGCCATTAGCTCACAGGTTCCTGGAATCCCACAGGTTGATGGCCAAAGGGGTTCACATTCTCAGTGTTTTTTCTGGTTTCTCATTTCTGTAGGCCTCCTAGCCAGAATTGATGCCTTCACCAATATTGGCTTTCAGGATCCCCGTGCAAGACATTAAAATGTATTAGAAGAGCACCCTGGGGCCTGCTCTCGCCCCTCTCTGCTAATGGTCCTTCGGTGTCATAGCTCCACTGTGGGGTACCAGTCAGGGAGCAGGGAACGTGGTTCTATGTTCTCCATCTCATGGTGACATCAATACTTCTTTGTTGTAAGATAATTGTTAATTACAAGAACTAAAGTCACTAATGATCCCACCTCCCATAGTCAGCCCTCCGATGTTATTTTAGGGCCTTTTGGGGGATAGGTTTATAGGTCACACTATTAAACTGAAAACTTGAAATAGTCCCCCAAGGACCAGGCTGCTATCTAGATGCATAGGTCAGACATGGTGGAGACTGTGGTGAGGAAAGCAGCAAGACACAGCTGTCCCGATCTGTCACACATGTCTGCCTGTGTGCACATTTGGGATTTGGGTAACACTGCCACACATGCTCATTCTTCTGATAACCGGATGCATTTCTAATGTCTGTGTTTTTTTTGTATGTTTGTTTGTTTGTTTGTTTTATCGTAAAGGAGATGCTTATAGCTCACTAATGGATCGTGATTGACCTGTAGCTCTAAAAATGTGGAGCGAGCTACTGGGGCCTTGTCTTGCAGCTGGTTCTGGCTAAGGGAGCTAAGCAGGCTTCATATTGCCAGATTGGTGATATTTCAAGAGCATCCACAAATGGTTTTTCAATTGCAAACTACCCCAATTTTTACCCACTGTTTCAAATTTTCTAAAAATCTCTCTATCCTGAATCAAACGTATTTGTGAACTGCTTTAGTTCATGGATCCCCTGGTTTCCATGTCTGGTGTAAATGGTGTAGGATTTTTGTTTTTGTTGTTTTAATATTGAGCCTAACTTTCTTTCATTATTGAGATGGGATCTTGCTGTGTTGACCAGGCTGGCCTTGGACTTCTGAATACAAGGGATCTTCCTGCCTCAGCCTCCCAAATAGGCGTGACACAGGTACATGCTAATGCACCTGGCATCTTACCCCTCCAGGTGTGTTTCTTTTTTTTAAGAGATTTTATTTATTTTTTTAAAGAGGGAATTTTTTGAGAGAGAGAGAAAGAGAGAGAGAATTTCAATATTTATTTTTTAGTTCTCGGCGGACACAACATCTTTGTTTGTATGTGGTGCTGAGGATTGAACCAGGGCAGCATGCATGCCAGGAGAGCACACTACTGCTTGAGCCACATCCCCAGCCCCCAGGTGTGTTTCTGTGTTAGTAAATAACCCTAAAAAAACAGCACTTGCCCAACACCTCTTAGCCCACCCTAGACCGTCCGGTGTCAGTCTGCCGCTTGGCACCTGAGCTTGTGCAAGGTGTAGCCCTTTGAACATATAAGTTGTTTTCAAGTTTTGTGAGTTCTGCACATTTAGCATGAATCATTAAGTCCCCCACCCACTCCTGCCCGTCCCAGTGCCAGGTGTGTGGGAGAGAACGAGGGGCACATTTTTCTAATTTAATTCTAAGACTCCTATGCTTCATGGAGTCAGAATAGCACTTAGCTCAGGTCAGGGTTTTGTAAATGGAGATAATAGATGATGTGTTTTAGCCAACACTCGTGAATTGTACATCAAAGTGTAAATCTGATTAAATTATTTGTGACTTCAAAGGCAGTTAGTTCTTCCTTTGGGCAAGATTTATGGCTTTCTAAAAGGATTGGCATCTGTTTCAAAGTTTAATTGAAATGTCTAGAATGATTTAAAGCAGTGTTTCTCAACCCTAGCTCTTTTGACATTTGGGCTGGACAAGTCTGTTGTGGGGTCTCTCCTGTGCACTGCAGAATGTCCAGCAGTTTCCTTTGCCTCTTCCCCTGAGATGCCAGGAGCACCCACGTCACAGGATTGCAACAGGCAAAAATGCCTCTGCACATTTATTGCCAGATGTCCCCAGAGGCAAAGTTACCCCTCCAGTCAGTGTTAAGAACCTTGGATTTAATATATGTCATATGTCAGTCTTTTGGACTTTAGCATTGGTGATATGATTGTTTGAAATTCTTCAATATTTTAATTTTAACGATTAATTTTGTGTCTTTTTCCTAAGTACACAATATTCCGCATACTTTGGAAGAGACCCAAGTGCTTCCTTCAACTTCCTTCAACTTGACATCTTCCTGTGTCATTATGCAATATGCTGTGTCCTCCCCTCCCCTCTCCTCCCCTCTCCTCCCCTTCCCTTTCCTGGAACCCAGGGCCTTGTGCATGCCCGACAAGTGCCCTCCCACATGGCTGCATCTCTGGTCCTATATCTTTGTGTCACTGATCACCCAGCCTTATTTGTAGTAGGGCACCATATGAAGATGGACTCCACTAATGATTCTATATGAAAACATTGTATTTGGTTGTCTTTATTGTGTCTTTGGTGCTTGTCATGACCACCATAAGGAGAGGAGAAGCAGAGTCCTCATTCTTCGGTGAACGTAGTAGGTGCTCAGGACGTGTTGAGCTATGACCTGGGGGTCTGGTAGCCTGCAGGAACTGCTCTCTGACATTCTCACAGCCACAGGGAGCCATTAACCAACGTCACCTTAGATGGGCCAGCAAGGGAGAGCTCTGAGGAGGTGACATTGGGGGACCAGTGGCCAGTGTGTGGGCAGGTGTGAAGGCTGGAGGTGGGATCTGGCTGTCCCTCCCAGGTGTGGCTGGAGCTCCCTGGGGTCAAGGACTGGACGTAAGTGATGCATTATTTTTTGTGCCACTGTGTCGTTCGCACGGCTTTCTGAGGTCGGGTGTGGAATTCTGCACTCCTGCTGTGGTGGGTGCTCTCAGAGCTCTGAGCCAGGGCTGGCAGGGGAGGCTCAGTGGTAGAGTACAAAGTCCTGGATCCCATCCCAGCACCAAGAAAGAAAGGTCAAGTTCTGGAGCGTTTTGGGTTTTCAGATCAGGGGCTTATGTTGGACGTGTGTTTCCTGCATTTGCCCCTGTGCCTGACACAGAAGGGGAGCCAGACACTCCTGGCCTCCAGCACCCTGTGCATCCACAGGATAGCAGGAGTGGATGTCACTGAGAGGCAGGGTGAAGTGGGGTGCACAGACCCCTGTGAAGAGTCAGGTCTTGGAGGCCGGAGGGCACTCAAGGAATTGCATTGGTGGAGGGTGTTAGACTTGAACTAACAAAGGGATGGTCATGGCATTAACTGCTAGGAGGAGAACAGGTCAGGTACAGGACATTACACAGGCTGGGGAGGTGGGACAGGGTGCATTTGGAGGTGGCATGGGAGGTCTCTTTCTTAAGGAGATAGAGTTCTGCCCAAATGTGATCTGTGAGTTGCTAGATGACCCTAAAGCTGGGTTCCTTCCTGAGTCTGTGAAGCTTTGCAGTCCTAGACCCCCGGGAGGTGAGTGGGCCTTCTCCTGTCCAGACGCGTCTCCACTGGAAACCAGTGGAGACTACCTCATTCTTGCCACAGCCATGTGGTATGACTGTTTCTTCAATCCTAATATTTAAAGGTTATCAACAAAGGAAGCATCCATAGAGTTAAAAGCTTCCAATTATTATTTTTAATACACATGCATGTATATAACAGTTAAAAAAATGACTTCAACCCGTGTGTTGCTAAAACCCACAGCAATATCTCAGGTAGGACTGCCCTGCTAGAGCCCCTGTTGCTTGCACTTACCTGCTCTTCACTTGAACTTGACCCCATAAGCAGGGTTCTATGTTGGGTTCTGTGTGCTCAGTGGCTCTGCTGTCCCTCAGGATTAGGTCTCCTTGTCAGTTCCCAAGCAGTTCCTGACTCACTAGTTTATAGGAATTAGAGAAGCTCTGGTCCTCCATCTGCACAGGGAATTTGTTATTTGGATCTTTTTAGCTACCACAAATCTCATCTGCAAGGAGGTACGACATACACGAATAAATTATTTAAAAGTCCATAGTAAAGATCCATTGTTTCTGGCATAAAAGTCTCTTTTTTCTTTGTAAGAGTGAAAAATGGAAAATTTCTGGGCAACTGCTTAACTATGCTGTATGTCAGAAGTAAGACAGTAAGCTGAGTGGTTGGAAGTCAGAATACTTTCTTCCATGAGGGAGAGGCACTTAATTCACAGTATGGCTGAAATGTAGTCATTTGAGATGAAACGTTGCAAAATGATGGGATACTGGTTGTTTTACCCAGAGAAGTGATAAGTTAGGATTTAGGTTTGTGGACATTTTGTGTGAAGTTCTTTCTAGTTTTACCACACATTGCTAACTTACTAAGACAAAAGTATCTCAAATCACATGTCCCCAAATCACCAGGAACATGTGTGATGTTAGAAGGGGATATCTTCTTTGCATTACAGAACTCCACCCCCAGAGCAATTGTCTTGGAAAGGAAGAGGTGGTCTGGTGCCTGTGCTGAGGGACCTGAAGGTGTGATTGTGGAGATGGGGTCAGATCTGGGTTGGATGTGGTCAGAGGCAGGCACTGTTTGGTAATTGGGCAGCTTAGTAATTTTTATCTGGGAGCAGGAGACAGGTGGGGTTAGAATGGTCACTTAGCAATCACATATATTAGGGAGAAAAGAGGGAAGTCTGATTCTTGTTGTGGTGGAAATTTGAGTCCTCTGTATCCCATTTTGAGCCTCCTTCAGGTTCTGCTGGAGATGTTGGGGTAGAGCTGTCCGTGAAACTTGTCTTTCCTTCTCCAGTTGTCAATGGGGCTGATTTTCATTTTCTCAACAACTTATTATTTAATTTTATCCTGAATACTGATGTTTGGGGAAGGGTAGGACTCAACATAAGGATGAGTTGGTAAGTAGAGACTGGAGAGGATTTCCAATGTGATTGTGAATTAGTGAATGCTTAGACCCACCGGAGTTCACATTGGTTGGTGAAGTTCTGGTGGAGGGAGTTCTGGTTGGTGTGTGGTGTGCCTAGGAGGGCCGCATGGGTGGCGTTCATAGGTGTTCGAAAAATAAAGTTTGTTCCTGCTTGAGTGGCTCGTGATTTGTGCCCAGCCAGACTGCAGCAATATTTAATGTACACTTAGATCTAAACATCTACTTATAGCCTTCAAATATGTCAGCCAGGTATTCATCAAGAGGTATATTAATGGTGATCTAGTGATAATGCCTAAACAGGCCTCCCACCACTGGTCACCCTGTAACAGAAGTGCCAAGACACTAGGAAGGAGATCAGATTATACCTGGGATGCATCATGTTCTTCATTTAGCAGCAAGAGTACAGAGCACACTTCCAAACCTGAGCGCTAATGCAGACAGGCCCTACAGTAAAGTGGTTCAAGCATGGACTCTGGAGTGAGCTGCTTTATGCTACCACTCATTTGCTTTGTAGGTTTCCACAAGGTCCTCAGCCTCTCTGAGCCTCAGTTTTCCCATCTGGGCAATGGGGTGGATATAGTAACTTCCTCAAAGTTTGTGTGGCACAGGGTACACATTATGGAAATAGATTGCTGGGAGCATTCCAGATAGATGATTCAGTAGATCTCATTTTTAGAGAAAGTACTTGTTGCTACACATTTGCTACACGTTTACAAATTTGCATTTGACAAATTCACTGGTCCTGGTGGTGCTGCCACTGCTGGCTCTAAAACATCACTTTGAAGAGCTCTTTGCATTTAGACACCCCTCACCCTACACACACACACACACACACACACACACACACGCACACACACACACACACGTAGGCATTTGTTTTACAAAGGGTATATTATTTGGAATCTAGTATTTTTCTCCCACTTAATCTATCATGAATATTTCCTTTTCATTACTTATTCTAATACTATCTGATTTTTAGGCTGCATTATGTTCCATTATTTGATATTTAAATATCTTTTTTTCTATTTTTTTTACTATCATAAGTAATTGCTAGAAAGAGTATCCTTATACTTATATTTTTGTCTATGTCTTTGCTTATGCCTTTGGTAACTTCCCAGAAATAGAATTTCCAGGTTTAAGTATATGTACCTACACTTTTGGCACATATTATCAACAGACTCATCAAAAAGGAAGCTGCAAAAATTATCATCTTAAAAGTAGTCTATGAGGGTAGATGCTTAGTTTCTAAACATAAGGGTTGTGGAGAAAAAAATAATTTTTTTCATGTGTTTGGGTTTTAGTGGAATTAGGCAAGAAGAATATCCATGGATTTTTAAAGAAGGCAAAGAAATGTCAAGAAAAGCTAAGGGAGGAGTAATAAGGCTGAATTGTGGCTTGATTTCAGGGTAGTTTTTAGGCTTCAGACTTGAAATAATACAATGCTGTAATATATAGTCACAATACGTGATTTTGTTTACTGCTTTATTTTTACTTATCATATATGGCATATATATGTTTGCTGCTGCTAGTTCAAGGGCCTGCATTTCTTTTTTTATTGATTAAAAAATAAATGACAGCAGAATGCATTACAATTCTTATTACATATAAACAGCACAATTTTTCATATCTCTGTATATAACATATATTGACACCCAATTTTGTCTTCATACATGTACTTTGGATAATGATGTCTATCACATTCCACCATCCTTGCAAATCCCCTGCCCCTCCTTTTCCCTCACACCCCTCTGCCCTATCTAGAGTTCGTCTATTTCGCCCATGTTCCCCCTCCCTACCCCACTATGAGTCACCCTCCTTACATCAGAGGAAACATTCACATTTGTTTTTTGGGATTGGCTAACTTCACTTAGCATTATCTTCTCCAATGACATCCATTTACCTGCAAATGCCATGATAAGAGTCTGCATTTCTAAAAATGTGTTTCTTGTTTATGATATTTAGGAGGCCCCTGGATTTAAAGTTTGATTTAATAAAAACAAATCCACTTTCTGTTTCTATGTGAACCTTCTCTCTGGCCCTGGGTCAAGCAGTTGAGAATCTTCAAGGGGGAGGAGATCAACAGATAAACTGAACTTCTTTATTATCATGATGTTTAAGTGGTAAGGAATCTCAGGGGTCATCTGACCCAGCCTTCTCTTTATAAAGATAAGGAAATTAATTTTTTATTTTCAATTGAACTTCAACATATACAAGTTATTGTTTTTGTTTAAGTTTTTTAGAATCAGTCTTGGAGCATCATTGTCTACTTTTTGTTTTCTTTTTCAGAAAGAGATGAGCTTTTGAGAATTGAAGTGGCTAAATGGTTGATGGGTAAAGCAGGGACAGAAAGTGAAGCAAAAATAACAAGGGTGGCCACAGCTGCCTTGCTCTGCCTGGGGTAATGAGTTGACTTAAGGTGGCCTGCCCTACTCCTGCTGTGGGTCCTCACTGCCTGCCTGTCCCAGTGGAGCCAGGCTCAGAGCTGCACACCACTCCCTCCCTCCTATAGTGTACCCCCCTGAGGCTTCGGAGCCACCTTGGTCAAAGAATAGCTCTCTTCTGTGCCAGTCCTGTGATTTTTAGATTTACTCACCAGTTTCCTTAACACAATTTGAAAAACTGCTCTCCTCTTTTCCTTCCATTAAGAAACACATGTCAGTGATTTCTTTTAAAAGCAGCAGCCACTCTAAACACAAACTGTGCCTTTTACCACTGGGTGATACTGTTAGGCCACAGAATACTCCACTGATAGAATCAAGGGGGTCCTTAAACTTGAGATTTCATCAAACTACTTTATGTAGGAGAGAAACTCTTAAATGTAACCTTAAAACTAGTCATTTATCACATGTTGTGTGATAAGTGTAACTTATCATTCTAAGGCAATTTTAAAGCCAATGAGTTTAATGTAATCAATTATTAATGAAACCAATTAATTGGACAGCACTTCAGTTGCTTAGAGGTTTGTGCAATTTAATGTGCTGCATATTAATGAACTACTCATTATTTCATGGGAATATTTATGCAAGCTACTGTTCTAATATTTATTTCCCACCACACAACAATCTGAAAAAAAGAAAACAATCTGTTATCTTTGTGTGGCAGAAGATTCTTTGACCATGCATAACAATTAATGTTATAGACTTGTAGTGAGGATTTTATTGAGCTGTCTTACTCAAGAGAGAGTATAAGCTGTTGGTTAGCAAAAGGGGCATTGATTCCCTATAGAGATGTGTTGCAAAAAGCATTGTCTCTAACTTGTTGTGAGCACCTGAAGGATCAAGTGAGGGCAGGAACTTTGTTCAAACTTTGGTTGTCTTGTTCTGTTTGCAACCTCTTCTTGCATCTGAGGTCCATACTTCTAGACTTGACCTGAGCATTAACTGGTCATATTCAGTTGAGGAAAACATGATATATTTTCTGAGGATAAGAAATAAGGAAGATTCAGGCCATCCCTTTGTGGGCTTAATGTGAGGGATGAGAAAAGTTTATATTTAATTCTAACAGAAGCAGGCGTCAGTGTCCTAAGAGAGGTGTTAGCAACATCTGTAGGGATATAAAGAAGTGATGCTCAAGAGGAATCAGTGAAGACTTCATGGTGGGAGTTACTATATTCGGATGCACTGAGCTTCAGCCTGTGCCCCATTTATTCCATTCATTTTTACAAATTGCCCACAGCAGCACCTGGCTGGAGAATGCAGTGGGGAGTAAGACCAGAGATGTTTCAGCCTCTGCCCCACCCAGGACTCAGCTAAAGCCATGAGAAATCAACAGCTCATATATCTATTAGGTCTTCATCTCCTAGATGTCTTGTACGTGAGACTCAGTGCTAGAGCCATTGGGCACATGATGGAAGTCAATCAGAGGCCACTTCCTTGCTGCAGAGACTCACATCTGTGTCCTTGCAGGAAGATAAAATAGATCCACCTGGAATAACAGCTCACAGGGAAGGGGGAGGGTAAGGATTCAATCTGTGGGTACAGGGGAATATCAAGTAAGATTTTGTGCAATAGTTCAAGTGAGTGAGATAACCCCACAAGGAGCATGGTTTGTGGAAAAGCAAGCTTTGCACAGGGCTTTCAAAGTGCCTGTGTTTTTCATTGACTAGGAGGAGGGAATTCCACCCAGGGGGAAATGTGGAAGAGAGGTTTAAAAAGGTTTTTGAGGACCCAATGTAGAGAAACATAAAAGGGAGGCCAGGCAGTTGAACATTATATCCCCCACTGACAGTGCTGTGTGGCTTGGAGGCTCCTGATCTGATTAAATTAGGCAGTGCATTGGATTTGACTTGAGGGTGCAGCTGGGTTTGAAAGAAGAGCCACCAGGAGGATGGAGATCAGTTAGGATCTGATTATGTAATACTGAGAATTGAAGGGCATGGGGACATAAACCCAATACTCTATCAGTGGTAAGAGAATGATTTTCAAATACTTTTATGAGAAAGAATTGATGATTGATTCCATGTCAAGGGTGAGGGATAGGACATTGTCAAAGATAACTTAGGTTTGAAATCTGGGTTATGATTCTTTTGAGAAAATAAGGAAGTTAGGGGAGCACAGCAAGGGATTATTTCTGACAATGGGAAGATGGTGTAAGTGTGACAGAGAAGAGCTTCAGTCTCAGTTTGCCTGAGGTGATCACCACTGCAGTGTCAGCTCAGTTGGGAGGTTCCTGTCCTTTTCTGAAGCTGGCCCTCAATAAATGGTGAGCAAGGTGGAGCTCAACTCTTCACATGTTGATTGAGGTGAATGCTCCAGTATGCAGTTTGGAATTTTAGACCCAGAGCTTGGGAATGTGGGAATGGTCTTCATATCTACTTTAGAAATGGGCCACAAAATGGAAGGTGGGTAGAGTGCACAGAGTCTCCAGAGGCAAGCCAGAGGGAAGGGTACAGGGATGTAGGCCTATTTCTGGACAACTGGGGCTCTGGGAAGAAAGTGGAAGCTTGGGCATAAAGTTGGGGCAGACCCCAAAGAGGATGGCCAATTTGGCTTGCTTTCAAATCCAGAAGGGGATGGACAACAGCTTAAAGTCTACAATATGGCTGAAGTGAATGCCACCCATTAATAGGCTGGGAGCTGCAGAGTCCTGAGGAAGTCACCCTGGACACAGTTGGTTTGGGGAGTGGGAACATGTTCTGCAGGCAGTAAATGTTTGAAGAATGGCATTATTATTTTTAGTGATGGAGTGGTAGCTTTATTTTCGTCTCTGGCTGCTTTATGGGTCACAGCTCTTGTGGATAGACCTGAAGGCCAGAAGCAGAAATTTTATCTGAAAGAACATCTGACTAGCCAAGGGCTATAATCAGCCCCTAGCAGGTGGCTGGTAAAGAAACCAAGGAATTTCAGGATGACATTTCTCTAGGTTAGTCTCTAGGCCTAGCCATTTTCCTGGAATAAACACAGATGCATTTGTGTGGTTGATTTTAAGCAACCCTGCTTGTGTAATATAGATGCACTAAAGAAGCTAGACATACAGTACCACCTTCACAGGCTTCAGAATCAGTCCATAAAGGACTGTGACTTGCTGCCTGTGGACAGCTGTTCTGTGTGTCACAAGGGCTTCATGCATGCCCATTGTCAGGTCACTTGTCTCTGTTCTTGTACAGATACACTGCTGTTGGACAAGGCTAAGGAGCAGTTCTCTCCCTGGGCACTTTGCCCAGAATTAGGGTGTTAGTGCATTCTACCAAGGAATTCTAGAATCTGCCCTGAAATGGAGAGAATATGTATGGTTCATGTCTTATATCCTCAGATGTGTTTGGGTAACTGCACGGAAACAGTCACCAAGGACCAGTCTCTTGCCAGGACAGGGGATGTTACAGTTGGCCAAGGGCCCTGAAGGATTTTGTTCACCTCTTAAACACGTTTTCACTTTCTCTCCTGACCCAACAGCTTAAGCATCCACAGCTTTCATTTATTGACCCTCAGCATCACTTCCTTCTAGTCAGGCCATGAGGAGTACTTGAGAGTGTGTGATGTGGAGGAGGCATAGTGCTCAGCTTGGACATAGTGCTCTCTGAGATCAGTGGGATCTTGGGTGCTTTACTTTGGCCTATATGCTCTCTGATCCTCCTGGCATCATTTTACTTTCTTCATAGCCATTGAACATGTATGAGCAGTTTCTGGTTACATGTAAGTATAAATGCATTAATAGTATAGAAAATTGGTTTTAAAGATGCTAGTATAGTAGACTTAATGTTTAACATGAAGAGCATGGGGTGTAGAAGTATCAACTGTTATAGTGCACTTCAGGACATTTTGTTATCTTTCTGCAGCCCTTTGTGTATCACTTCCGATGTGGTTACATTGAACATTATGCAAAACATGCTGATCTACAGAGATCTCCCCTGTTGCCTTTTTTTAATGGAGTTTTATCAATGGGTGGCTTAGTTCAGATTCTCAAGGGACTTCAGAGTTAAATAATGTTTATTGGGTTTACTTGATGTTTGAATAATTTAACTAAGAGTTGTTATGATTTTATAGATCCTTCATTCGGGTAATTGCTTTGTGCTTGGGACAGTTATTCCAAGTGGATACCAAGACACTAAGAGAAGTGATTATTTATCATCATAGATAAGAAGACTGAAGCCCAGACATTGGGAGAGTCTCAGGATTCTCCAGGCACTGGCAGGCTCAGGAGGCCCACTGTAGTCTGCTTTCGCCTTGCCTTATCAGGGATTTTCTTTTCCTTCCTCCACTTTCTACCTCCCTGTCCCTTCTCTGTCATCCTTCTAGGTCCAGATTCTAAAAATGAACAGAGGCCAGGACTAGTTTCATCCACATAACTTCTTTTTCTAAAGTAGTAGACTTGCAGTGTATGGTCATCCTTTGGTTAGTACATTACTTAATAGAGAGTTATATTAGTGAATTCATTTGTTGGGATTATTTAACTGCCCAGTTTGTTAAGCATTTACCATATGGGCAGGTACCATGAATGGTAGATGTTTTCCAGAAGTACTTTCAGTGTTTAAAACAACTCTGGCACTGTAGGTATGTTGGTTCAGGTTTCCAGTTGTGGAAATAAGGTTCAGGTTAAGTAATTGGTATAAAATGGCATAAATGACCTAAGCAGGATTCTACCTAGGATGACTGGTCCTCAAACCTGGGGCACTTTTCCATTATACCACATAACTTCTTGTGGAGGACAGTTTAAGATGGATGAAGTCACTAATTTGTAATAATGCAGCAGAAACCAAGTAATTCTATGTGGTAATTAAAAAAAAATTAGTTGTTGATGTATCTTTATTCATTTACTTATAAGTAGTGCTGAGAATCGAACCCAGTGCCTTACACATGTGTAAGGCAAGAACTCTACCACTGAGCCACAACCCCAGCCCTCTAGGTGGTAATTTTAATAGCTATTTTATATGAGCTGTATTTATGAAGATGTAACACACCTACAGAGAAGGACATGCACCAAAAAAGTACATATAGATGAATTTTCAGAATGAATTCCCCTGAGTAACCAGAATCCATGTCAGAAAATAGAACACCATATCCTAAGAGCCCCCGCTCTTGAAAAGCCTTCTCCCCAGTATTCACTCCAAGGTAAACATTATTCTGATATCCAGTGCTCAAGGGTGTTTTTGCCTATGTTTGAACATTGCATACATAGGATTATCTAATAAATGCTCCTTTGGGCCCTCTTTATTTCAGCATTGTATTTGTGAAATTCAGCTATGCCCTTGCTTGTGTTTTTCACCCATTAATTCTTAACTGCTGTATAGTATTCTATTATATCAGCACAATACAATATATTCATCCATCATACTGTTCAAGGACATTTGGAATGCTTCTAACTTTTGTCTATTTTGAACGGAACTGCTGTGGACATTCTTATAAGAACAAATATTTTGTACTGCTATAAACATTGATGTGACTGTGTCCCTATAGCTAAATGTGGAACCAACCTAGATGCCCCTCAGTAGATGAATGGATTTTAAAAATATGGCATATATACACAATGGAATATTACTCAGCAATAAAAGAGAATAAAATCATGGCATTTGCAGGTAAATGGATGGTGTTGGAGAAAATAATGCTAAGTGAAGTTAGCCAATCCCCCCAAAACAAATGCTGAATGTTTCCTCTGATATTAGGTGACTGACCCATAATGGGATAGGAGGGGGAACATGGGAGGAATAGAAGAACTCTATAGGGCAGAGGGGTGGGAGGTAAATGGAGGGGGCAGGAGATGAGCAATGATGGTGGAATGTGATGGACATGGTTATCCAAAGTACAAGTATGAAGACTTGAATTGGTGTGAACATACTTTATATACAAACAGAGATATGAAAAATGTGCTCTCTATATGTAGTAAGAATTAATGCATTCCACTGTCATGTATGTAAAAAAATAAAATCAATCAAATATTAAAAAAAGAACAAATATTTTAAAGAAAATGCCTTTCTAGCCTCCTGTCCTCATTTCATGTTACCTTTTATGAGATGTTTTCAGTTTGGGGGTGTAATACTATGATATTAGAAAGCTTCTGAAATCATGTCGAGAGGCAGAGGATTTTCCATCTATTTTTCCAGTCCAGAAGCATGGAATGCCTGAGAGCTTCTCTTTGGAATCAGACAAACTTGGTTTTGAATCCTGGTTTTGTCCTTCCATGTATGGGTAATCTTGGGCAGCCATGATGAAGTTATTGTTATTAATCACTGTTTATTACCAGTGACAGCACTAAAACTACTAACATTTATTGAAGGTACCCTGTGTATAAGGCAATGAATTTGTAAGCATTTCTCATTTACTCTTTCTAAAAATCTGTAAGATTATGTCATTTCTTTTTGAACTACAAGAGGCTTACCCAAGATCACCCTTCACAGTAAGTGAGGACCTAGCCTGTAGAACCACTCAGCCTAATCTGGAGCCCTGTCTCAACTGTCCACCTCAATTGGAGAAAACAGGGAAGAAAGACCCCTATTCAAGGGCCCAGGAGGCTTGAATGGTGGGGAGGAGCTTATGTACACATATAAGAGAGACACTCAGAATGGGCTCCTTTCATCTCATGTCTATACATGGCAAATACTTTTGGTGTGTGTTTTTACTAATAGCACTGAGTGTCCCATGAGGCATCATGGCTCCGCCTCATGCTGTCCTTATGACAGCATAGTTGGCATTCTAACTCAGGACACTCAGGGCTTTGTGGCACCATCTCATCCCGACCAGCTTATCTTGGATATTGGTGTGTATTCTGACTTCCAAGATATTTCTTGTCCCCCATCTCTTCCTCCTTTCCTATCTTCTAAATATAAAACATGTGCCTTATTTTAAAAAATGCATTTTGGGGGGATGAAAAAACTGATGAGAAAATGAATTTGATATTTTCCAAAGAGCATCACTGTTTGACACTTGTGCAGCAGCATATGGGAACAAATTCGTTGAGAATTCTCTCTTGTTTACAATGACTGACTTGGAACTGCAGGGTCTCTTCTGTAACAATAATGGAGCTTGGCAAAGTACAAAACAAAATTTCTTCCCTTACATGGATTGCTCTGATGGCACATCTTTTCTAAGCTTTGGGGGTTGTGGCCCCAGAGGCCCTCTGAGCATTTGTCTAATGCCTTTGGGTGCCACATGATGTCACAGTGTACTGGCCCAAGGCTGAATTTTTAGGTTTGCCTCAAGGCCAGGGAGGTCAGGAATTTGTCAGCTGAAGCTAACTGCCACTTGGGAGAAATTCCTGTCTTTAATTCATTCTCCTGCCTCTCTGGAAACTCTGGCTACTGAGGGAGATTGCTTTGGATCAAAGAGTGCCTGCCCTTTTTCAGGCTGATGCAGGACTGGAATTTACCAGCCTCCAATCCTAAGTATCTTGGGTTTCTCGAGGTCTTGCCAGAGGATGACAGAATCTCCTAGAAACAACCTGGGAAATAGATTCTCTGCAAGAAATCCTTGGAATACTTTTAATTTTTCATGAATTGTAGCAGTTCAAAAATATTTAGGGCTGGGCTGTAGCTCAGTGGCAGAGTGCTTGCCTAACATGTGAGGTACTGAATTCAATCCTCAGCACCACATAAAAAAATAAATAAATAAATAAAATGAAGGCATGCTGTCCATCTACAACTATTATATATATATATATATATATATATATATATATATATATATATATATATATAATGTGTTTAGACTGGTTATAGTACACCTGTAAACTGTGGGCATTGGTATAGGATAAATGGCTTTTAAACGGAATTCAAATATGAATGCTTCCAGGGAGAATTAGATTTTTAATATTTAAGTAAACATGAAATTATCATAATCTCTCTTCTGATTTTTAAATCTCATCAGATTAGCTTTCAAATTTTATCTGTTTGACTTATAATTATGCAAGGATAGAAACAAAGTAATATGTTGGGGAAATTGCTGCAGTGTGTGTTTATGAGCCCAGTTGTAAAAGTGATCAGCAGATGGCTGTTTACCTGGGAAGCAACCAAAACAAAATACTTGGGGTAGGCTAGAGCTGGGTCCAGAATGAACATGAAAGGAAAGAGGGGAAAAAGTAAAGACTCAAAATCCATCTGTTAAAATGGGATTTCTTGGTCCTTGGGGCTGGCCAAGTTTAGTAATGACTTTCATTTGCAGAACTTAAAAGCAGAATTCTCATTGGGTGGCATTTTTAGACATGCTGTTAGTATTTGCTAAAATGCAATTCTGTTATGATTCAACTGCCTAAAATCTTTTAGGGGGGTCCATTCACCTCACCACAGCATAAAATACCTTTTTTTATTGCTATACTCCAACACCCTCGCTGGAGCCATTAGAACCATTAGCCATGGAATGGAGCACCTTGATAGTGTGATAAACCTTTTTGTGCTTCTCAGCAGCTTCTTAGGGTTGTAGCATGAATGCACCTGGAACCACTGAGTTTACCAGTTGGGTGTTTCAACTGAATTTGTGTTTTTGAAGAATCCAAGGCCTAGAGAGAAATAGTTTTGTATTCAAGGTTGCTGAGACCTCTTAATAAAACATTTGAAAGTGTTGGTGGCATAGCTTGGCTAGTAATAGCTTCTACTTACTGATTGCTCACCTATTTGTCAGGAATTATATATAGAGAGTACCTACATGCATGTTTCAATCAATTCTTGCAATGATATTCATTGTAAAATGGGGAATTGAGGTTCAAAGAAGGTAAGCTGTGTCTAAGATTTCAAGTCAGTGTTATTTCTCCTTCATTGAGCAGATTCTAGTTTTCTTTCATTGACTTGATATTTTTTGAAAAGTTACTTTATGGATCAGTGACTTGGCCAGTAGAGTATATGACAAGAAAGTCTTTGTGCTTATTTCTAGGATATGTTTCATGTAGTAATACCACCTTGCAAAGTGCTTTCACTTCCAGACTTCTGAATTACTTGATGCTCTGTGCAGAACCCTGTGCCTGGCCTACCAGCCCTTCCAGTGCTGTACTTAGTTAATATCCCAGGCAGCTCAGGGGCTTCCTCTACTGGTAGTTAACCCATGACTTTGTAATTTTATTGAAGTAACACACTGAACAAATACAATAATTTAAAAAAAAAAGAAGAAAGGTGTAACCACAGTGGTCTTTGTGGTGAAAGGGATGGTAAGATTTATGTTCCAACCCTGAATCACAAGATGGTAATCAATGAGTACCAGGAAAAGAGAACAAAGAGAATTCCATTGTTGTTAGAAGCTGGATAGTTTAATTTCTGGAAGAGCTGATATTTATCTGGATTTGAAAAGACAGAGAGATTTGGCTTTGTGGAGATCCAGGAATGGAGCAGAAGAGGGTGATCATGCATGCTGGAGGGAACAGAACTTACAGAGGAATGCTGGGAGAGTGAGGGAAAGGGAATCAAAGGAAACTAAATCTAAAAAGTGAAGTAAAAAAAAAAAAAGTCTGTTCATCACCCACACTGCAGCCATCCTGTGCTTAACCTCTTCTGGAGGGTTGTGCTAGCAGCACCCTGATTCTTTCCCTGCCTTCCCTCACTCTATTCCAAACCCAACCATTGTAGCAGTGACCTTCGGAGGCAGTCTTCTGTTGATTTGGTGTCATGGAGATTATCTGTGGGTTAGAGCTGAGAAATAGGTACTTTTATGGAACCATGTAGCCACCTTTGACTACTGATTAACTAGAATGAAATTGCCATTGACTCTTTAGACCACTGACTGTGTAGAGGTGTGCATGGTGCAGTTGAGGTTTAAGGCAAGGAGCATGGTGACTGTGGACTGCATATTGGTCAGGCTGGCTGTGATGGGTTCCCTGAGTCACCATGAAGAAGATTTGTAATTCTCTACTTGGTTAAGTTTGCAGGCATTCTAGTGTAGTCTCTAAAGAATGTTTGGGGTAACTTGTCACATATTCCTTATCCTTCAGTAATTCTGAGTCTTGCAATACAGTGATATAAATATTTAAACAAAAGATGTAGCTACAGTTCTTCTTTAATTGACTTCCTCTTTGGATTCTTAGTTGCTTTATTTTCAAGTTGTTGGTATAAAAATATAAAACATTATAGTTTGGAGGAGAGACAGGTTTTAAGATGAGAGGACATTGTTTTTAGTTTTAGCTTTATGCTGCTGGCAATATAAGTGGGCACAGGATTTAAATTTTATTTCCCCATTTTATTGTATGATAAGTTAATGTTCTAGTTCTTTAATTTGTAAGGTCATTGCCAAATCAAATGTGGTTTTGACCTGCATGTGCTGTATCCGAAGCTCTCTGTAATTGCTGGCTGCCACTTTGTATAGTTTCTAGTCAGATGTGTTAAGAGTCCAGTAGTGTCTGGGGACACTTTAGGGATTTGTGGAGACTCCGTTGGTGTCTTTGAAACTCAGGCCCTGCTTTGATTTTTTAGCAGCTGCTGCTGCCTGTGCTTTTTTATTTTTAGTTGCAAACATGTCTTTGCTCTCTTCTAGTGTCTCCCACCCTCACATGTGCTGGAGGCCAAGGATGTACAACCTGCTTCCCCTTGTTCACCCTGCTCCCATCTTTTTTCTGTCACACCCTTCTTATCTGTGTGCTTGTGGGCCACCTCAATGACACTGACTTGCATTTAGGAGATCATCCGTGGAGGAGGTCCTTTTTAGTACAGATTTCATTTAGTTTAACATTCATTCAGTGCCTTGTATCAAGCATTTGGTTGGCCCGGGTATCTAAAATTCTGGGGAAGAAATTCTTCTTGCCCTGGAAGAAAAGGACAGAAACCTGTGGTTAACCTGTGTCAGAATGCATTTTGTGACAGAAATACACATACGCTGCTGTTGGTACCAGTGGGGAAGGTGGCAGTTTTGGGTGTGAGCTGTTTGGATATGCCTCCTCCTGCCATGCCTTCCTCTATTCTCTAATCATTCTTTTATCTAAGGGAGTGGAACTAGCCAGGCAGTAAGGAATTGTGTACCATGAACTTTGTAGAGAAGGTCACCATCAGCTAGTCTGTGTAAAGAGGCCTGGTATCTGATTTTCAGTTTGGAAGTTGAAGTCACCACACCCGAACAGGAGAGAATAAAATGCATTGTAATTATCATGAAATACTGGCCAGGTTTGTTTTGCAGGCAGGGGAGCAGTTATGGGATCCATACCACGAGTTGAGTCCTGGGGTCCACAGTGACCTGATGCCAACCTTGGCCCCTATCTGCAGTCTGTTGCTCAGCCAATCCTGTTTACCTCACCCCAGCCCTCACTAGGGTTTTTTGTGTCTCACAAAATGGGACTGGTATTCATTGGGCACCCACTATGTGTCATGCATCACCCTAGGGAGCTGCAGGGAGGGTAGGAAAGAGAGGTCCAAATGCCCTATTCCCTAGGAACTCCTCTTACTGAGGAGGACACATATACTTGAGTCATGGAATAGACAACTCCAGAGAGACCAAGAATCAGGACCAGAGGAGGCTGAGGCCTGAAAGGTTAAGGGACTCTGTCCAGGCACTTTAGAAAATTGTTCCTTCTGTGAAACCCCAGTGAATCCATTCCCCTCCCTGCCCCAAAAGGCTCTTGCTGCAAGGTCTCCTCCCTCCTCCTTGCTATCTGCCTTCCTCTGGTCCAGCCCTGGGGATAGAGCAGTGGAATGAAAACAGGTCACCCTTACCCTCAGGAACTCATGCCCTGTACATTCAGTCATAAATAAGTAAATTTGGTAGCATAGCTCACTTGGGGAAGTGCTGGGGTTGGACTGTGGCTTTCAGCAGGGCTCTCAGGTATTCAGGCCCCTCTGAGTAGGTGCCACTGGAAGACAGAGCTAAAAGGATCTGGGCTGGATGAAGCTCACATGGCTCAAGTGAAGAGAGGAAGAGACATGACCAGGAGCATCACAGGTCAAATTAGACTGCTCTGGAAGTTTCTGACCTTGATGCAGAGTCAGGAATTGTGAGTTTCCAGTGCAGATTCATTTGCTGGGACTGAAGTGACCTGGTGCCCAATGCTTGTTGCAAGATTGCTATTGTGACATGGTAGCAGGAAGCATCCTGTGTAACCACAGCATAAATATGAAAGGCAGTGACTAGAGTCAAGACACCACACTCCTCTGCCCCATAGTCTCAGGCATCACTGAAGAAAACCACTCTGTTCCTCACTCCTGAGCTCCCCACTTACCTTCAAAACACATGGGATGATTTGCCGGTGATATCCCTGATGTGGACCTGGGAGGATAACATGTCTAGTGTGCTGGACTGGGCACAGCCAGGTTTCTGCTTTAAGAGAGAAGTCTTGGCAGAAAAGCCTGCAAGTAAGTCTTCTTTTTCTCTTTCAGATGGCCTTCTTGAGGATACCAGCCCCAAGGACTCATATCTAATCTCAAGAAACATCATGGCTGAGCCAGCCTACATGGAAGATGACAATCCATGACTCATTAGGCCCCAGAAATTGATCAATCCTGTCAAAACATCCCAGAACCATCAAGGTCTTCACAGAGAACTCCTTATGAATCTAAAAAGCTACCATAGTTTCTGGAGCATGGCTTCTTTACAGGGATTTTAAGATAACCAGATTTATCAATGATTGTTTTTACAGAGGCTTTGAAGAGTTTTTTTTTTTTTTTTTTTTCTTGACAATTCTCAAGGCTTCCCTTCCCGCACCGTCAAGCCAGGTCATCCCTCTCTGAAGTAAAACCCCTGCTGTAGCTCAGTTTTTGTTCCTTCTAAAATGCACACACATTCTTAAATTTGGGTGCAAAGGGCTAGTGCAAAGACATAAGAGAGGCAACCAAGTAAAAGAGAAATATGTTATTTCTTAAATTTGAAATCTCTGAATTTCCCCCTTGCTTTGGGGGAAGTATTAGAATCAAATGTAAATCCTGCGTGCATTAGCAATTGGTAAGTGGCAAGGAGAAGTCTCCAGAGCCTTATTAGAGTGAATAGATTAGAGTGATTCTTCCTTATGTTTATGTTTGTTTTTAAGTTGTATTTTAAATAATTATCAATATTTTTATTAACTTTTTAGAAGGGAGTAGAATATATACAAATTTGTATTTTTACCATGTTTATCTCTACAGATTGCCTTAAATTCTATTTTTATTTCCATCCCTGTTGTGTCATCCTGAGAAATTTAAAAAAAATTAAATTTAAATGATATTATATTTTTAAATTTTAAATTAAAAAAAAATCAAACACAAGGGTTCGGAGCATTTTCATGGTAGTTCTTCCGAGTTCACTCCTGCCTACCAGAACTAATGACTCCTTTTCCTGGATGTCTTTCTAGATATCTTTCTCCTCCTGGATTATGGGATTGTGACTCCTTCATTTTTGTCTCTGACATGTGCTATGGAGCTGTTAGATAAAAGTTTATTAAATTGAACACAAGCTTGATCATTTTTAGTAAGTGCTTACCTTCTGCCTGTCTTTGCTGCACAATCAAAATGGAAAATATGAATTTAGTACTCTCATGCCCAGAGCAAAACATAACTATATACATTTCTAAATAAACCACAGAATTTGGAAGCAGGCCTGCCTGGGAAATTTTGTATGTATTTTATTGGAAGATCATCAGGTTAGTGGGCTTCAAAACAGAGTAGCATTTTGTCACCTACTGGTTTTCTGATCTGAAGTTGGAGATTTAGTTGAACTCTTAATAAATATTGTAGCTCAAATTATTTTGTTTTATTTTCATTACAAGTCTATAGAAAGGTTCTAAGTCAGAATAAAGGAAAAGTAAACCTAACTTTGTAAAATAGATCTTCTCTGGATTAGAGGCTGCAAATTACTCTGTAAAAATATACTTAGTGGGGCTGGGGTTGTGACTCAGTGGTAGAGTGCTTGCCTAGCATGTGTGAGTCCCTGGTTCAATTCTCAGCAGCACAAAAAGGAATCAAATAAAAGCTATAAAAATATATAATTAGTAGTGTGATACACATCACTGCAGAACATATGGATTTAAGCAGTTGAGTCTTTCTAAATTTTCTAGAAAATGGACCTCCTTTATGTCTGCCTTTGACCCATTCTTCCTTTCCCTGTTTACATAGCTGACTCTTTAGCAGGCCCAGTGCAACTAATTTGGAAGAATGATGACTTTTGCTGAAGCACTGAGGTTTAGCGAGGACATTTGAGATCAGAGGTCATGAATCCTGAGCTTTCACCATTCGACTTGATGTACCTTATGATCATGACCAAGAAACCTCTCTTGATATCTTTTTTTCACCTATAAAGTGGGGAATAATAATATATTTCTTTAAAAATTAAATAGTAGCATGTATTACAATACCTATTAAAACATATGGCATATAAATGGTCAGCTAGTCCCATCCATCTTCTCCCCATGTGGCATGGGAGAAGAAATTCCTATTTCTTTTTCCTTTTTTCTTTGAAAGATTCCAATCTAATGGAATGTATTTAAGAAAAAAAGGCATATTTCAAAGTCAAAAAAGATGAATATATCTTGTCATATGTTGAAGATATAAACAGATTTTTTAAGATAAAATATTTGTTTAGTAGTGTCTTTTTAAGAAACATAGTCAGTTTTAGGATGAAAACTTCTCAAGCTCAGAAGAAAACTTTCCTTTTATTTTTCTTCCATATCATGAACCCTTTGGAGACAGTGGGGTTTTTATTTCTATTTTAGTACCAAATAATAGGAAGCATCATATCAATAATTACTACCAGGCATGATTACTGGTTTGTACTAATGAAAACCTGTTTCATTTTCTACAATTTATAAAGGGCCTTCCTTTATTTTGTCTTACCCAGTGATCTTTCCAATAAACCAGCATGTTACCTTGCGATTGTCCCACTTTGACACATTAGAAAGGATTGTTTCTTGTTGAGAATTCTCTCAAGATCATGCACTAGATTTTTAGAATAAAAAAGGATAGAAATAAGCATGGAATTTAGGACAGTTTCTAGAGATAATTATAGTAATTATATAAACTAGAGAAAAGATTGAGTAAATGAAAAGACCAGAGAATGAGATCAGCAAAAAACAAACTTTACCTGTAGCATTGACCTTGGCTTGCATAACTACAAATTTTGCTCAAAGCTCTGCAGCAGTTAGTTTAATTTTTTTTACAATTTACTTTTAGAGATTATAAGATAAAAACAGTTACTGCTTAGGAGAATAAGTATTCAGAGATCTTCTAGCTCTGAAAATGTGCTTCTCTATTTTATCATCTTTTTAGATTTGGCTCAATTTCCATTAGCAGTCTTTCAATTTCCACCTGGTCACAGTCTGCTTCTAGGTCTGATGGTTATGACCTTTTGTCAGGTTCTTGGGTTCCATAGGCCTTTATCAGTAGTGCAAAAGGCAGTATTCAGAAGGCATTATAAAGCATTATATTTTTAGTAGTTGAAATGTCAGTATTGGAAACATCTTTTAAAAAAATAAGAATGACACAATGGAATATTATTCAGTGTTAAAAGAGAATAAAATCATGGCATTTGCAGGTAAATGGATGGAGTTGGAGAATATAATGCTAAGTGAAGTAAGCCAATCCCAGAAAACCAAATCCCAAATGTTTTCTCTAAGGAGGCTGATTCATTATGAGGATTGAGGGGGGAGTATGGGAGGAAAAGATGAACTCTAGTTATGGCAAAGGGGAGGGAGAGGCAGAGAGGGGATGTGGGAGTAGAAAAGGCAGGGGAATGAGATGGACTTCATTACCCTAAGTGTGTGTATGAAGACATAAATGGTGTGACTCTACATTGTGTACAACCAGAAACATGAAAAATTGTTCTCTGTATGTGTAATATGAATTGAATTGCATTCTGCTGTCATAACAAATTAGACTAATTTTTAAGAAAAGAAAAAAATAAGATAATTTCTAACACATTAAGAGATTCAATTTTCTATAGAGTAAATTTTGGACAAATAAACCAGTTAATTTGAGCATGCCCCCAATGGTTCTTTGTCTTGTACATTTCTAAGTGAGTGGTTTGTAGCTCCCTGAGTTTTCAGCTGAACTTTAGAGATGCTTTACCAGACAAATAATTTCTCAATGAATACTTTGATGCTCTACAGCCTGGAAAAAGATAGGGGAGGTTGTAGCAATAACAGAGAAAAGTATTTATACTTGAATCCAGGCAGGTGAAAATGGCTAAGCCAAGAATATAGATGAGGCAGGACAAACCAGAGAATTCCAAGATTCACCATCACGCTGAAATCCAAATGCAGCCATCCCTTTCAACAAAAAACAAAAACCTAATAGACCCAGAGCAGTTTGGCTTGGGGGGTCAGGCACATGTGCTCTCTGATAGTTTGCTCCCCAGCTTCCTGCTCTGGCTGGTGATGTGTTCCTATTGAGGAGTTGACTTCATTCATATCTTGCAAGCATGCTTGGGTTGAGATGAAGATGCAGTGCATATGGGCTTTTCAAGTTTGCCTCTCAATATTTAGTGTGTTTTGTTATGTGAAGAAGAGTGAGGAAGAGAACCCTGTGTTTGTACAGGTGTGGAAAGTGTGGGGGCACACCAAACTGTTAGTAACAGGTATCTCTGGGTGCAGGAATGGGTAGGGCTTGATGGGAGCAGGCACTACCTTATATACTTCTCAGGGACACCACTGTGTAGAATACAGTGCAGATGGTCCTCCCATGATTTGTTTAATGGGGCGAGTTTGGGGTGTGCTTTTACTTTTTTTTTTTTTTTAATGGATCTGGATAAATTGCCTGACTTTTTTTTTGGCAAAGACTCAAAGTGCACCTATTAAGTTCACAATTTTGAAACTAGGCTTTGCCCACTGAGATAGTCACAGCTAGCTCCATGACCAGGAAGCAGACTTGAGAATTCCTTGATCTTGGGTAGTATGAAGCCACTAGCTCTTGACTCCCTGTCAGTCATAAAGGGATTGAAAGTACTTGTTATGTGTATGTCAGAATTGATTGAAGAGAATCAAGTGTTCTTATGCAAGGGGTAATATTGTTATTTACAAAATTTGGAGGTGCTCATTTCTGCCCCTCCACAGTCTCTGCATTCTGATCCACTTAGAGAAACAGACAGGCAGTGCTTAATGTCTCCCATTTGGCACAGAAAGTTAAGTGACCCACTATGGTAAAATATTAACTGAAGGTCTATGACTACTTCTTGAGTGTTACAAGTGCAGAATTCTTATTAGATGAGCACCACTTTCCGGAATTGTCTGTTACTAAATATTTTATCTTATTGTCACCATCATATAAAATCTTTGAGCAGAAAATGAATACTATAGAATAGTTAAACCCGTTAAACCCATTTTTAAGCTGCAATGGAAAATCAGCTTAAAGTGTCATATATCAAAGTCCTTTCAGTGAGTTTTGCAGAAGAATGTAACAATAATTTAATTGAATTTTGCTGGTGGAATACAGCGAAAGAAAAATCTTTGAAATCTAAATTATTCAGATAACTAAATTCTTAATCCTAAAATTTAATTCTCTTAATTCTGTCTATAGTGTCAAATCAAGACTTTCTATTAGTCATGAAATTAAGAAGCTACTTAGTTTTTTTTCGGATTATTTTAAGAAAGGTTTTCCAGTGATTAATGACTCTTCTAACTGAACAGCAACAGTGCTCAAAAGCAACCTTTAATGTGCCGATTAAAGATTTGCTTTCTAGAATATTCTGTCTGTATTTTCATACCTCTGTTCAGTCTTGATAACTGTGAGACAAACTATAATTAAATCAGAAACATGACCTGCTTCTTGTTTCTTTGGAAATTTGACCAAATTAATTTTTTTAATTAAGATTTCTGCTAATATTTGAAATTTGAGAAAGTAGGACATATATACTATTTTGTCTTTTTTTCCTTATCATCAAAGACAGTTCATACTGATCTTTACTCTGTAAACAACTACATTGAAAAATTTTATTGAGATTTTTTAAAAAGGAAGTAGGAAAGTTGCCAGTTGTACCACATGAAAATGATGCCTTGTAGACTGGTGGGCAGTGGGCCTTATTACTTTTCGGTAGAGAGATTGTTTGTTGACATTTTTTTCTCAGGTAACTTTTCTACTGCTACATTCCCCAATGACTGAAAACATAATAGAGCAGCCTGGTAGAGAGGGACCCCTGAGAGTTTGGATGTGATATCTTGAGTTGACGAGTTCTCCTTGAGTATATCCCAAGAACTATTTATCAGTTTTGCTATTAGTTTTAGAGATTTAGTTCTAGCCTGCAAACATAGACAACATCCCTTTACAAAGTTTGTATTATTAGTAGCCTTTAACCTATTCAGAGAGATATTTACAAGTTTAAGAGAGAGAAGAGGATCTTTGACTGTTTTTACCAGGCAGCCGATTGGGTATATCAATCATCATCTTTCAGCAATGCTTCCTGTTGAGTTTCCAGACACTTGGACATGTTATGGGGGGAGCTGCACCCAGGATTTTACAAATGGCCATACAATATTTATTGTTATTATGCTCACAGGCCTGAGGATCACCATGAAAACAGTTCTTTGGAGAGGTTTCATTGAAAAATTTAAGACTCTTCCTAGAAGGAGTTTGGCTACATTTCATGAGATAGAAGGGTTTAGCCTTCCCTGCACTATGCTTTGAAAGAGAGTTAGCAGGTATAAAGTCTGTAGACATAGGTCCAAAAAGGGTGTGGGTGTACTGTGATGTTGTGGGTTCCTAGATCCTATTGGGAAGCCCAATCTTATGTGTGTCCTTCTTCTCCAGAATGGAAGGGCGAGTTGTGCATGATTGTAAAAAATGGATCTAGAGAGGGTTATCTGGGGATATCTTACAGGTAAATCTAGGTGATTGTGGAGGTCCTGTAATGTTGGGAGCTGTGGTGGATTGTCTTCTGGAGGGCATGCTGCCAATTTTAACCTAGAAATATGAATTAATTTTAACCTAGAAATATGCCATTTTTAACCTAGCAAGGGGGTTACTTGCTTTCCTCCCTGTTGGAGTTTTGCAGTGTTGGATGTTCACAGGACTACTTGTAATGGTCCTTCCAATTTTGGGGTTAGGGAAGAATCTTTCTATTGGGGAAGAAAAGCAGATGCATTTGCCTGGTTTGAGGGGAATGGAGGCATCTGAATTCTTTGGATACGGAAGCAACAAATCTTGTTGCTTTTATAACTCAGAGCATATAAGGAAGAGAAGGGGAAGAGTATTTTGGACAGGGAGGGGTCAGGGCTCTGGTGAGACTCAATAAGCCAAACAACCGTTTACCTGTCCAAGGTTTTATTAGTGGACTACAGTGGCTGATCACAGAAGAGAAGGGGGGTTGAGTGAGAGAGAGAGAGCATAAGTAGGGTGTTGATATTTATGGGCTCGACACAAGGTGAGAGGGAACAGAGGGGAGTTGGCTGTTACTTTTTTATTGGCTGAGAGTCTGTGCCACTTCAAGGAAGTGGGGATGCGCCATTCAATATTTGTGCCCTTCACAGGGATTGGAGGTGATGGTTTGCGCACCATTCAGAGTTCCCGCCATTCAGTGCATCATAGACCTGAACTCCCAAAAGAGAAGCACTTCAGGTGTGGTCTTTACAACATGAATCTTTATTTAACACCAGTTTTTTTTTCTTTCTGGAAGACTTTAGGCTCTTTGAAGATCAATGTTTTTACTCTGTAGGAAATTTTCTTTTTTTATGACTTCTTTCTTCTCTTCTATTTTCTAATTTTTCTCATTTTAAAATTATGTTGGGAATATTTATTCACCTGGGCTAATCTTGTATGTTTTCTGTCGGAAGAATCTCTTCAATGTTATCTTCCAGGGTTTAAATTAGGCATCTAAAAAATGTTTTTGTTTTTAATGTACAAAGTCTCTGCCTTAGTTTCTGAGTTTTGCACCTGGTGAGGTATGATTCATTTAACTTATGTTTGAAAGGAGATAATCTTTAAGTTAATAAAATTTTAATTGTTTATTATGATAAGAAAACTTAGTTTTAAAATTACCTTATCTGCTATATTATTTTAAGTAAAATAATTTTAAATGTTAAATATTTAAAATAAATTAATCTTCTTTCTCATTTGATAATATTTGTCAAGGCAAAATAATTCATGCTGATTTTCTTAGAATTTTATTCTGTGAAATTTGCTTTGTGATTTATAATTCATGTAGAATTATTCATAGAAATTTATCACTTTTTAAAAAATATCTGAGTAATCCAAAGAGGCAAGTTAAATAAAATTAAAGGTTTTTTAATATGTAATATAACTTTGTGAGTATACTTTATGATGGTAAACAGCCTTCAAGATGGAAAGTTGTCCAAACAAATGTGCTGAAGACCAAAACTGACTCTGAAGGCTTATGCCTTTCACAGCACACCATCAAAAAGTGGAGGTTTTTAAGGCCTGGAAGACTAAGGTGGGCATTTTCCTGAGAACATGTACTCTTGTGATACTCACAAACTTTAGAGGAAAAGCCATCTATAAAACACTTGAACTGCAAGGACCCAATAATTCTGAGACCTATTTCAGACATGAGTCATCCAAGAGAGTTGCCTGACCATGATCTTTTGTTCACATTAGACTTTTTAAAGTGGATTACAAATATTGGTTGAATAAAGTAACTGAGATGTGAAGATTCTGAACATTTATTTTGTCAAATATAAGGTCTAAAACATTACCCCTAGTGGAATAAAGCACAAATCTCTAGGGCATATTTTCCAAAGCTGTTGAATCTAATAAAAATGTACACTTAATGTGCCAAAATCTTCTCCAAATTTTTTAAGAAATAATTTAAATGACTCAACATTATGATTGACCATACTTAGAAAGTCATTTCAAGAACTGTAGAGTCATGTTTCCAGTAATGGCCAAGGTGATATCATATTTAAGTAAACAGTAAATTTTTAGGTTATTTGGGGTATAAGGTACAAATTCCATTAAAAGCACTGGGAAAAAGAAATACAAACACTGTCAGAAGGAGTCCTGATATATAAATATAAATCAGTAAAATAAATAAATAAATAAATAAATAAAAATTTCAGACCAGGTATGGTGGTGAATGTTTGTAATACTAGTGACTATAGGGAATGAGGCATGAAGATCACAAGCTCAAAGCCAATCTTTGAAATTTTGCAAGATCTAGTCTCAAAACAAACAAATCAATCAATTAATCAATAAAATTAATTCTAAATTACATCTTACTAAGTTAACATCTTACTAGACTCTAGCTTCATTCCTTGACCTTTATTCTTTTGCTATTCATTCTCTTATTTTATATTTTCTGCTGAAGTTCTTTCCAGAAATACAAAATCCACTTCTTCCACAAATTATCTCCAGGAAGGACAATCTCTGTAAATCTTTTCACCTTTGGTAAGGATTGTCAAGCCTTCTATCGGGAATTAAGAACTATATCCTCTTCTTTAAATCCTTTTGGCTGTTTTTCTGTTCCTCTCTTCATTGTGATTCATAACTACATAGTTACAATCATGGTTTACATAGCTTCTTTGCCTTAAAACAATTAAGTCTGATGCACACTTTTGTCTAAACCCCAAAACCCATGCTTTTTTTTTTTCTTTTGGTTCAGCTACACCACTTGACTTGGTACAGATCCTAATGCCAGCAGATTTCTGTTTGATTCGGTCCTAGATTTCTCCATACCATGTATGGTGCTCAGGATTCATTGTGCTTAGTGCTTCCCTCTTAGTAGGGTTTCATCTTATATACTAGCTTTGATGAAATGATATACCTTCTTTCAAATGTAGTAGATGTAATAAATGGATTTGATATTGGGTCTTCATAGAGATGAGTGACTGCAGTTTATACCTGTTGTGCCATGAGCCTTCCTCATCATATAAAAAATAGTCTTATTTTATGTTCATCAAACTTGTAAACATGAAATAAACAAACCAAGCTTAATGCAGTTCTGATCTCATTTAATTACTATATCTACTACATGTCTACACTGCATTGATCATTTGCTGTTTTTAAGGGCCATTTTACTTTAGTGAAGTCTAAATAATTATTTAATACCATATAAATAAGGAAAATAATATTGGGCACTATCAAATTTTCCAGAAACTCTGAGAGTAATTATTAATGATTGACAGATAATAAAAATGAGATTCCCATAATTTAGTTGATTTTTCACAGTTTATAGAGTTACTAAGTGAAAAAAACCTAAGATTAAAATCATTATATATATATATATATATATATATATATATATATATATATATATATTTCACAAACTCTTACACCTAATAAATTATGAGGCAATACAATAACTTTATTGGATTTTCCATTTAAAATTTTTATTTTAGAAATATTTTTATTAGAACAAATAATTGTATTCCTGATTACAAATATCTAAAGAAATAATATCTTCAACAACCACAATGTTCATAAAACTGTGTAAATTAGAATTTTAATATCTTTACATATGATTTTTGGGAAAAATGTTAAAATCTGGTGGTTTTAAGCATTTTTGGAATTGTGATGTTATAAACACTTATGTAGCTGTATCCCTGTAGTATTCTGTGATGCTCTTCAGTAGAATAATGGATAAAGAAAATGCACAGTAATACACAATAGAATATTATTCATCATTAAAAGAGAATACATTCATGGCATTTGCAGGGGATTTGATGCAGGTGAAGAATATAATGCTAATAAGTGAAGTAAGCCAATCCTCAACAAAACAAATGCTGATTATTTTCTCTGATATAAAGATGCTGATTCAAAATTGGGAGGAGGGAGGAGAACAGGAGGAATAGACAAATTATAGAT
Organism: Urocitellus parryii; assembly: GCF_045843805.1. NCBI lineage: Eukaryota > Metazoa > Chordata > Mammalia > Rodentia > Sciuridae > Urocitellus > Urocitellus parryii. Next base: position 2,089,688 of record NW_027553327.1, read on the forward strand.
AGGGCAGAGAGGAGGAAGAAGGGGACATGGCAACAGGAAATGAGATAGATGCCATTATTCTAAGTAGATGTATGAAGACATGAATGATGTGACTCTGTGTTGTGTATAACAAGAGATATAAAAATTTGTGCCCTATATGTGTATTATGAACTGAAATGAATTCTGCCATCATATATAACAAATTAGAATAAATTTTTAAAAATTAGATTATAAAAGAATGTGAGTGAATGCAGAAGAAATAAAACATTTAATATAAAAAATAAAAAAGCCTAATTGTATGTCTAGAAAATATTTCATAAGTTCAATATCCAAGATTAACTATAACATATTATGTGAAAAATAAATAAATAAATAAACAACTGAAAGATAGATATTTGGGCTAGGGGTACAGTTTCCTGAGAGTTTGTGTGCAAAATATGTAAGGTAATGTTCAAACTCATCAGAAATAGAAGATGTTAAGGTGAGATGAAATTAGAAGTTTCTTTATCAAGAAAGTTTTTGATTACTGCTTCAATCTGTGTACTGATTAGTGACCTGGATATTTTCTCTTTCTTTATAATAAAATCTTGGCAGGCCATAGGTGTGCGAAGCCCATGAGTGTTGGTGCTTGCCCCCTCGATGCTCTGGATGCACATGGCCAAGAGATGTGAGCAAGATCCTCCTAGAACACCCAGTGCTCATGACCTTCAGGATCAGCTAAGTTGACTCCAAAAGGACTGCCCATCTGACCCACAGAACACAGGAGAATATGAAGTTCAGGTGATGAAGTATTGGGGCAAGCAGCAAAAACTAAGTATAACGGTCCCACCTTGCCAGATGTTATCCATCTTTTAAATAGAAATCATAATTTCAAATTTTTGTGTAAGTTCCAGTTTTGAAAAAAATTGAATTAGTAGCCAACATCCCAAACACATTCTACAGGCCAAACAAAACATACCTTTAGACTGCACTTGGCCTGTGGGTTGTTGGTTTGCAAGTGGCTATGCTGAGGGACACGAGGTGTTTGTCCTAATGCCTGTTTGCAGTCACTCACCCTTCTTGCCAGAGTGGCCAGTGCCCTACACCTGTGGCTGCTGTCTGTACAGGATGCCTGCTGTATGGGCACTGCCCCAGCTTCTCCGGGTGGTCTTTCAATGTGGAAATGTGGGATCACTCGTCCTCCTGGAGAGACTGCAGTGTGAGATGGAGTCCAAGGAAGGACAGTCGAAGGTAGTGCCTGAGCATGAGATCAGGCATGGAGGGGGGGCCCGTGGAGGGCAGTGGACAAGAAATCCCATCTGTTTTTCCAGAGAATGTTGTTCCTGGAGGGAAAGCCAGGGAGAGAAAGTTGGAGAGAGGGGATTGTGGGGCCTCTAAAGGCCAAGCCAAGGATTTTCCACTTGGTTATCTGGGCAAAGGAGAGTAGCTCTAAGGGAAGAGAAGTCACTGGCAGCTTTTGCACAGGGGGCCCTGGGAAACAGGGGCCTTCTCTGTTTATCCACATGCAGGATGAGTTTATGGCAGGAGTGGAGTCAGGCAAGACGGGGGCAAGACTGTTTGTAGTGACAGATGGAGTGTTGGCATTGGGAGGAAAAACCCAAGTGGAAGAATGTAAGTTAAGACGTGTGGGGACTTCTCTTGACCTTGAGATAGTGCTAGTTTTGCTGATTTTCTTATCTATATCATCAAGACATGTTAGTGTGTTTTCAAAGCACTTCCATCAGCAGCTTCAGATTCCCGGTTCCTGTCGCCTCCTTGAGTTCCGTCGTACCCACCCCCATAAGAATATGTAATGCAACTATGTTTGAATAGAAAAAAATGAGTACTATCAGAAGGATAAGTTGCTTGTTAAGAAGAATACAACTCTGTGTCCTGACAGGGGGATAAAGTCCAGAATATATTGGCTGAAAAGTGTCCACCATGAGTTACATGAAAGCCTTGTGACTGGTTTTCAGTTCCATGTATGTATAGAGATCTACCTTAAATAGATTTGGAAGACATGGATAATTCACTTGTCAGATTTCGCCTCAAAAATCCCTTCAATCACCCACCAAGTGGCTTGAATATAATTTTGGGTTTCTATACTTGGGTTTGTGTGCATATACTCATATGTATATTTGGACAGATGCAACCTTTATTTATGTGTAAATATGCCACGTAAGCCATGTACATATTCTGTTGAGTGCTTTCTTATTTTCCTTCCTCAAATGAGAACCTGTATTTAAGTTCTAGAAAATGTAGTGTGCACGTGGCCATCTCTGCTGCAGGATCCTTGGACCCAGGGGACCCACCAGGAAAGGCACCTATGGCTCTGCTGATGGTGGCAACCTCTAGGGAGCCAGGCTGGAGGTGGAGGGACAGGGCTCCCCTCCGTGCCTGATGCATTCCCACAAGGAAAAAGCAGTTTAGTTCCTGTGCTGACGTTTTCTCCCTTCCAGAACCTTCTCTTGTAGCTGCCTATGTTTCTGATGCCCAGTACAACAGGAACGTTCCATTCCAAACTTCCCCTCAGGCTATCAGGTAATTTAATCATCTAGCTGTCCCACTTGTCCACCTTAAGCTCTAGAGGTTGAGACAAACCTGGAGGTATTCTTTCTACAGAAACTTTTCAGAGGGGTCTAGGTACTGCACATAATTTGGGTAAAACCCAAGAGTGTTTTGTTCTGCGGTGCTGGGAGCTGGCCCAGAGACGGGCCTGTGCTAGGCAAGTGCTCCACCACGGAGCTGCAGCCCAGCCCCTGAGCCTGCTGGTTTGGGTTAAGTTCTAAGAGCACAGTGTCCCACGTGCAGGGAGCATCCGGTCAGTTAAGAGAAGATCGGGGGTAATGGACACCACCAAGGCCAGGAGATGGAATGCCCAAGCTGGGAGCACATGGCCACCTTTCTTTCTAGCCAGCGTTACCTGGAGTGCAAAAGAGGGCTTCTCTTTTCCCTTCTGTCACCTCCTAATGCTACCCACACATTCACTCCTTTCCTGGGAATCCAGCCTTTTCTATCTCCCCCTAAAGTTTCAACTAAGACCAAGCCCTTGGCTAGAGTAAGGAAAAACCCACTCTTACATCAGCGCTCGGTGTCAGTGTCTCCAAAAGCAACAAACACCTCATATGCCCAGACTGCCAAGCAGGAGTGGGGGACTGTCCCACCCTGCAGGGATCTGGCGTGTGGCAGCCACATCTGTCCTGAGTATACCGCGTTGAGACTGGCTGTGCACATTTTCACATTGGACTCAGCTACACCCACATGGCATTAGGTCACTTTAACTGAGGGTTCACCTTGTCAGTCTCTGGTTCAGAGTGTTCTCTTATTACTGTCACAACAACCCCGTAAAGAAGGTGCTAAAGCTGGCTCGAGACTGTCCATCAAGTGTGCTTTGAGATATGATCATCGTCTTGATGTTTTCTGTTAGTGTTTTATAGTTTGAGCTCAAGTAATATCACCCCTGCTCCTGAGAACCTAAAGGGCATGTGACCCATCACGAGTCTTATTTGTTTATTTGTTTATTCACCCGTTTATTTGGCAGTGCTGGTGATGGAACACAGGACCTGGTGCATGCTAGGTACTGCTCTACCACTGAGCTGCTGTCCCACCACGAGCCCCTGTTCCTCTTAGCACAGAAGTTTGAGTTTTTATATAACTCCTGCTCAGTGGTTATAACCACCTTTACTGTTTTTCCTCTCCAGACTTTACTATTTTTATAATCACTGGGCCATGCGGATGGCCACGTACTTCTTCATCTGTGTCAACCTCTCTCTTGCCCTGTTTGAGGAACTGGTGCTATTTCTGCTACCGTTCTTGGTAAGCATTAGATAAAAGATGTTCAACCAGACCTTGTCACCAATGAGTGGGGCCCCTTGCTTCTTCCTTGTTTTCCTCAAATGTCAACAAATAGGAATTTGACTTTATTTTTTTCTTGCTGGGGCTTCAGAGAATTCTGCTTGTTGGCTAATGTGCCAATCATAAGGGATTTTGAGGGCAATGGAACTTCAGAATAAGCTGCTGAATTTGTAAAATGAATCAATTTTTAAAACCCATCAATATGATGTCTCAGGGTAAGCTACAACAAATTTATGTTTATTCAGTGCAACGTGTTTGTTTCCTTCAAGAAAATGTTTCCTGATACATATAGGCCAGGAGCCAAAACCTGGAGATTTTCTCAGTTGAGAGAAGCCAGGAACTTTGTGTTTCATTGGAGAGTTTCTGCCTAAATCTCAGAAACTGGACCTCAGTGACACGATCTGATAGTGGGTTTATTGGAGAATGTCCCCCATTCCTAAAATGATAGTATGGACCATATCCCGCTAGGCCAAGGGTACTTTTGGCTTCTGCCTTCTATTTGATGATATTTTCCCCTCTCTGCTCCCCCCAGCTCACTCTTGAAAGGCCTTCTGTTCTGCCAGCCATAGTGACATCTGCTGGCGGACATGGGAAGTCACAAATCTGGGGGACCCTCTCAACCAAACCTTGTTAATGCTGCCATTTATCGCAGGGGCAGGGGTGCGGGCTCTGGGGGGCTGGGCGTCCTGTCATTTCTCCCATACCCTCTCCCAAGAGAGCAACCATGTCTCAAGCAGCCAGTTCCCACCTTCCATTCGCAGAACTGAAATTCAGGCAGATGCAAACCCCAATGCTAGGGTGGGCCCTGCAAAAGAAGCCACCATTCCAGGTGACAATAGACTTGACTGGACGCTTGGGGACTGAAGCAAGGTAGTTCTCATCCACCTCTGCTCACTCCTCATTTTCAGCAGGCCTCTGCCTGTGGCTAGGAGAGGAGTGGAGCTCTGTCCCCCACCTGGCCCCGCTGTCTCAGCGCTGCTTTAAGGGCAAATTTGCAACTAGGTGAGTCCAAAGAGGATTATTCCAACTCAGAGTTTCTTTCCTTCTGAACCAATGCAGGAGATGTCCACTTTGCGTTTCTGAGAAGTTCATGGTGTCCTAAGAACTCCACTTCACTTTGGCTACTCAAAATGTGGTCGCTTGGTCAGCAGCACCAGCATCCCTGCTCAGAGCTTGTCAGAAACGCTGCCACTCAGAGGTGCTGGGGTTTTATACTGACAGAAGCCACGTTTGAAACAAGCCCCAAGGCCATACCTTCACACACCCAAGTTCATGTGCTTGTACTCCACACTGGGTTCCTCACCTTGGCACCCTTGGCCCATCAGGCCATATCCTTCTTAGTCTGCAGAGGTCTTCCCCGTGCAGTGTAGACATTCAGCAGCACCCATGGCCTCTACCTGAGATTTGCACCAGCACCCCTGACTTGTGATAACACAAAAGGTCTTCAGGCATTGTCAAATGACCCAAGGGGAGGGGGAAAGTCACCTGTGTTGAGACCCGTCACCTTCAGGGTCACCTGAGACCTTGTTACAAACACACATTCTCAGACCCCACCCCAGATTGGCAAAACCAGGAACTCCAGTGGGGCCCAGGAAACTGGTTAACTCTCTGTGAGACACAGGCACTCTGAGGTGGAAGAGGACTCGGGAAAGGCCGTGCAGTGAATAACTGTTTGGTGACAGACAAGGCACAGGGGCCACAGCATGACCAAGAGGTTGCAGGCTGTGGGTGATAAAGAGCCCAAAGCTGTAGCCACCTGGGAGGGTTTGCAGCCAACACTTCCCCCTGTGCTATCTCCATGACCTTGGCCAAGTGACCTGATCTTTCAGTGCCTCAGTTGTCACCTATGGAAAATGGGGACAACCAAAGCACTGTTCCTCCTGCAACTATTGAGGGATGAGGAAGCTTTTATGATAAGGTGCTTAGAAGAGTGCTTGGCTCCAAGACCTTCGGACAAGTCAACTAACTGGTCTTGTCTTCACCATCACAGGCCTGTCTTGCCCCCGATTGTTGAGTCCCTTACAAGCCAGCCAGGCATGTGCTTCATTCTCTGCCACATCCTCAGCAGGGAGCCCTGGCCTGGCTTGGACCAGGCTCTCAATGAACATCGGTGGAGAAAGGCATTGCAGTGCCCATGAGGACATGAGGACACCAGCAGAAACCCTCTGTCTCAGGGGCTGGAACTTTGCTGTGGATCCTGTATGTTCTGCAAAGGGACTCCAGCTTCCTAGATCCGATTCTATTAGAAGGTGTCCTTGCAAATGTGGCAACTGAGCAAAAGTGAGCTTCTCCATCCGTGTGAATTAGACGAGACCTCAGGGAGATCTACAGGCATGCTGTAACCAATCGTCAATCAACACATGCTTAGAAAATCATGGAAAGACTAATGATGGTGGCGGGGTGCTTCACAGATGCTGTGTGTTTTCTTCCTCTACTTCTAGGATTCTCTCTACCCACCTCCTGAAGTCAGTCATACAACTATCCCCATTTCAGATATGCAAACACTGAGGTCCCAAGAGGTTACAGAACATGCCCAAGCTCATTGTCTAGTAAGCAGTGAAAGTGTTCTTCTCATGCTGGTGTCTGATTCCAAACCCACACCTGCCTTTCTTCCCAGGGCACTTACTGGTCTGCACACAGGGATTACATGCCTTAAGATTGGGAGGACAATCCTAATTTCAAACCTTCTACCTCACGTTATGCTGAAGACAATCCTAAGCAGCAGAGCACGTGTCTTATTTGGTTTAAAAACTCCATCAGTGGTAGTAATGAGATCTCTCTGCCACAGTCCCACCAGACAGCCATTTGGGACCACAGGAGTGTAGAGAAAGAGTGACCACAGGAGTGTGGAGAAAGAGGACATAATTCAGGAAAGCGAAATACAAAGAAGCAAGAGCTGAATATACTAGAACAGACAGAACCAGCAGAGAGAGCCCAGCTGAGAGAGGCCTGGAGCAGGGCTGGGGCGAGCCAGTGCATTCCACGGGTATTGATGAAGTTCTGCTGAGTGCCTGGCACTATGCTGAGAAGTAGACGCTGCATTGAGTACAGCCTCTGACCTTGCCCTGCTAAAGATCCCAGTCTGGGGATTTAAAGATGGATGACATTGTCCAGCACTATGCCATTTCTTCACACGCCAGCTTACCTAGAGCACCCAGCACCATGGCCCATTTGCCTACAGTGAAGGCCAGCAGCAGAATCCTGCCATGGCTGGCAGGAGTGGGTGGAGAACCCCAGCTCTCTCACCCTGTAGGAAGGCTTCTATTAGTAGCATGATCTACATGGACCCCCAGCACTCCTTATCAGAACTGTGCTTAGTCACTCAGTGACAACTGGCTGGTACACCCTGTCTTCCAGTTCCTAATCACTTCCTGTTCCCACCTGGAGTTTTCTAGCATCGCCTTCCAAGGAAACTACTTTCTAACAAATCTGGATCCCAGAGTCCCCACACTTTACCTCAGGGAAGCCAGAGCATGAAAGAAGGTTCTAGAAAGATGTACAGTGATCCCAGTCTATCTGGCCATTTTATGTCTGAATTTATAGTACTCCTTGGCTGCTCTGACTGCCCTGATAGGTTTAGGAGGAAAGACAAGCCATATTTTGGGATGTAAAATGCATTCAGGCCGAGTCACTTTCACACAACCTACCAAGTAGGGGTAGAATCTCATGAAATTTTAAGTACAACAGGATGCCGAATGCCTACTCATTCCAGTGAAGACATGCTGCAAATAAGACTTAGAAGACGTGCTGCAAACAAGTCTTAGAAAAGTTTCCTCAGAGAAGATTCTGTCATTCTGCATTTGCTTCTGAAAGTTGAAGCATACAGTTCTAATGAGCCCAGGAGGACAAGGTTGATACACAGTTGAGTTGGCATATGATGTGCCAGAGCTCAGGACTTCAGGGCTGCTGTCAGGTGGTTCCCGGGCTCTTCTGGTCCTCACCTTCACTCAGTGTCTTTTTGTTGGTGATGTAGTTCAGCAATGGATTACTGGCCCGGAGACTTGTTCAGTATTGCTCAGCAGTAGCAAAACACTGTCACCAGTTGTAGGTAGCCAACTCCAGGTGAGAAACTTGATAGATGTTAATGCTCACGGCTTCAAACCAGCAAGCTGCTTCTCAGTGATCATGCTCTCTAAAATATACACCATGCTAAATTGTGTGGAAGAATTCTATGTCTAGCCAAACCACAGGAGCTCTCAAAAACCATCCCAATAACATTTAGAGGATTCACTCTCCAAAGCAAGCTTGCCAATGCCTGAGTGCCCACACACTCTATTGGCGCCAACCTCACCTCCTTTTAGAATGCACACATCCACCAAGATATCACTGCCTTTGGTAGTTGAACAACTTTTCCAATGGACGAGGTGGATGTGAATGTAACACGTGAATGAATTAGCATTTACCAACAACTGGAAGAAAAAAATCCATTCTCTAAGATATGATGGCAGAGCTGCTCTGTGATCTAGATCATCCCCCGCTCTCCTGCGTCCTCTCTGTTTGCCTCTGCCTGGATGGACCTCCAACTCAGCCCAGAGGAATGTGTCCTTTCTAGTCAGAAGCCCTGTCATGGCTTCCAATTCCAGGCCCTGATTCCTGGTTAACTGCAGCCAGAGCTCACTTTCAAGGTAGTCTCTTCAGATCCCTTCCCTACCCTAACCACAGTGTGGGCTCTGGCCCCACCCTGACTCTCTACACCACCATTCCACATTATTGTCTTCTTCTCCCTCATTGTGACCCAGGACTACCCATGACCATGACCAACTGTTGAACCAGGTTCCTCAGAGGGTAGAAATGACCAGAGATTGCTAACTTGAAGATTTCACAGATAGTTAATAAGACATCCTGACTAGTCAAATGACATAAGAGGAAGTCAATGAATTCTAACCTCAAGGGAAAATCCTACAGTACACTGGCTATCAAATTCAGCTACACACTGGAGCCACCTGGGAGCTGTGCATAGTACTGACCGCTGGACCACCCACTGGCCCTGGGCTGATGGAATGGTTCTGGGCTAAGATGGGACACTGGGATTTGTAAATTACCAGTTAAGTATAATATAAAGCAAACTTTGAGAACACTGATTTTTCCCCACATGAAGAACTGTGTGCATACAGATGCAGAAGTACACAAATCTGCAGCATAAGGCTCCTTGAGATCCATAGATTAAATGCACTGCAGTCACCAGCATCCTGGCTAGGAACACCACCAGCCTCCTATTTTCACCTTCCCAGGTGATCACAGCCCTGCCATCCAAGCATGGAGGAGTCCTCCCTGCTGAAAGATTTCAGTGTGTTGAATGGAGAGCCCCTCTCTCCTCAGAGTCCCTGCTTTGACAACAAGTGCACTGGAGAAGTTTGAATCAAGTGGGAGGCACATGGGCAGGCTCCCTAGATGAGGCCCTATTGAAGGGAATCTACATTTCCAATGGAACAGATGCTTAAGAGAGAAACTGAGAGTGCCGGCTCTGAGAAGCGGTTCCACTTCATGCAGCTTCAACCAGAAACAAACCTCAATGTGCTTACAGAGAACAAGACTGTTCCTTCAATTGGAAGTTGCATGCACAAAATGCTTCTGTTCTGCACTTCCAAGCTTTTCTCAGCCAGCACGTTCAGACGACGTTTATACCCAAAGTGCAAATTGTGCTACCCAGAGATCCCTTGGGACATCACCAATATTCACGTGGAACATTGGATGGTTGACAAGATTAATGGCCCAGAGTTTCATTGAAATATTTTTCTCAAATTTTTTGAAAACTCACTGGAAATGAAGGTACCCATGAGCAACAAACTCTGCTTTATACAAGACACAGAAACTTCTAAGTAAATCCCGTAACTGCTGGCTCTAAGAAGGATTCCAATTCCTACTAGTTCAACCAAGCCCAAATCCCAATATGCTCTCTAGAAACACTTTTACATCCTGCAATTGAAGCTGTTTGTACACCCTGCTTCTCTTCTGCACTTCACACTCTTCTCATTGAGCACATTCAGAGAACAGTTCAGGCTCAATATCCAAAGTGTGCTAGCAGGAGAGCCCTTGTACCTCGGAGCACTTGCTCAGATAGGAAGTGATAGGCCTCATGGGTGGGTCAATACCTCAAAGATTCTTTGGAATCCATTCCTCAAACGGATTCTGAAAACTATCTTGAAGTTGCATGTCCCTTTCTCCAATGACCTCTGCTTTATTGAGTGCATTGATGGTTCCAAGTGAAATGGTGCCATCAGCTCTGACAAGAGGTTCTGCTTCCTGCATGTTCAACCAAGGAAAACCCGCCATGTGTTCACTGAGAACAAATCTACTTTGTGCACAAACTTTTTCTGTTTGTCCCCTACAAATGCATCTCAGGATGCACATTCAGAACACATTTCCTGCAAAAAACATGAGAAAGTATCATTGCAAAAGTCCACTCTGGTCTAGCATCACCAACATTGATTAGGAAATGAATTACACAAGTTTCATCTTATCCCCTTGGTCTCCTTCTTCTAAAAACTCATTGAAACTGCAGGTACCTGACAGTAACCAACTTGCCATTGACCAAGAGCACAGTTGCTTCCAATGGAAACTGGGCTCTCAGAAGCCATTGGATGTAAGGCTACTTCAGCCAGGTACAAAGCTCAATGGGCACGATGAGAAAAAAAGTTATTTCCTAATATGAAAGCTGCTTGCCAAAATTCTTCTGTTTTGCACTTCCAAAATATTTTCAGGAAGCACACTCAGAGCACAGTTTCAGCCCATATGCAAAGAGTGCTGGCAAGAGAGCCCTTGGACCTAGTTTCAGCAACTGGAGGAGAACTGTGGGCCCACTGGGAAGAGCAATTTCCCAAGGTTGATTGAAATCCATTGCTCAATTGTTTGTCACAGAATTCACTTGAAATCCAAGTGCCTGCCTGCATTGAACTCACATTGACCAATTGTACAGACGCTTCAGAGGGAAACTGCCACCTCTGAGAAGCGGTGGTTCTTCATGCTAGTTTAAGTAGTGACAAACCCCAATGTGCTCACTGAGAACAAAATGAGCTCCTGAATGTTGAAGCTGCTGAGAGACTGCTTTACTTTTGCACTCCCAAACTACTCTCAGCAAGCACATTCAGATCCGAGGTCAGGCCCAAAGTACAATGTTGGCTGGCAAGAGAGTCCTTGCACCCAGGATCACCAATTTTGAGAAGCCAATGAGGACTGATGAAAAGATCAATTCCACAAAATTCCATGGAAATCCACTCATCAGACCTTTCTGAGAACACTTAAAAAGAAGGTTTCTGCATGCAAGGAACTCTGGGTGACAGATGGCAATGTTTGCCAAAAGCAAACATGCCTACCAGCTCTGAGAAGCCATTCTCCTTCACACTGCTTCAACCAGGGAAAAGTCTCCATGTGCTCACTGAGAACAAGTTAGCTTGTGCTACTTGAAGCTGCTTCTGCAAACAGCTTCACTTCTGCACTTCTAAACTGTTCTCGTCAAGCACATTCAGAGCACAGTTCAGGCATGAAACACAAAGTGTGACAGAAAGAGATCACCAACTTGCAGGAGGAAAGAAGACCAGCTAAGAAGGTCCCTTCTCCAAAGTCTCACTGACATCCATTTGTCACACTTGTTTACAATACACAGTTGAAGTGCAGGTGCCCACATGAGTGAACTGTTTTGGATCAACAGCACCAAAGCTTCAATGTGAAAGCATGCCTGTCACCTGTAAGAAGCAGTTTTGCTTTCTTCTAGCTCACACAGGAAAAACACCATGTGCCCACTTACAACAAAGTTAGTCCTGCAAGTTGAAACTGCTTGCAGCAAATGGCTTCCATTCCCCACTTGCAGACATCACTGGTTGACAGATGGCACAGAGGCTTCAATGTGAAACCGTGAATGCCAATCATTACAAGTGCTTCTGACACTCTAGTTCAACCAGGGACAGCCTAAAGTGCTCAACGAGAACACACTCTGTTCCTGAAAGTGGAAGCAGCTTGCACGAACTGCTTCAGTTAGAAAATTCCAAGTTCTTTTAGCAACCACATTCAGAGCACAGTTCTGGCCCAATAGAAAATGGGTCCTACCAAGAGGATCCCGTATCTATGATCACCTTCATAAGGTAGCTTCCCAACTTCTGTGTGGAAGTGTGTTTCTCCTTGGCCCTTACACTGTTGTGGAGACCACTATGAGTTCAGCTTTGTGCAGGATCATCTGACCTGGACTTTTTGCAAGACCTGAACAACCCTCACACATGCTCAGATGCTCAGGACTTTTCAGACCAGTCCAGACAACAGTAGGCATCCATTCATTGTCTGCAGTCTACAGGTTCCTAGATGCATGGCATTCATTACCATCAAATGCAGAATTTTCATCAAAAATTAATATATATATATATCATTCCAATCTGAATCAAGAAAATCGGAAATGTCCCCAAATCCAAAGAGTGGATCCCCATTGTGATGCTACAAGTTGAAAATTCCACAGCTGACCTCATGGGATGGTTCACAGTCAAAAGACAGCTGCATGAAAAATATTACATGACATGACCTTCCTGCTATGTGAAAAGTGGCATGTGAAGTACACGTGCATGTCTTCCTCAGACATGGGTTCATTTGCAAGACACCTTGTGCACTTGAAAATACTCCAAAAGGGGAGAAATCAGAACCACGTCTCCAAAGTATTTCAGCAGAGACCAACTCCATCTGTCTATCTATCTCTCAGTGAGTTGTGTGCTCTTGTGTGTGTTTGTGTGTCTTTGTTTGTGTTTGTACCATGATAGCCGATACTTCATTGCCCCCATTAGAAAACTGACTCAGATAATGCCATCTGCCAAACTCCTAAAAACCAAAGTTCTTGCTGATAGAATGAAACATTCCTTCCTGTTGGTTTGGATGTGTCCTTTAGGAATCACTGCTACATTTAGTATACTCAAATCATCAGAGTAGATCAGGTAACAAAAACATATATATTTTAAAATAATAATATATTAATGGAAACAACAAATACAGGATAGAGTAACAACTGTGTTACTAAACAAGGTCAAGGACAATGGCAAACTATAGATTCAAACTTTGAAGCAAATAATCATCAATGTAAATATTCCTGGGCTGCCTCAGCCCCGCCCAGGCACACAGCAGCAGAATGGTTTTGCAAGCATCCTCAGGAGGGCTGGAGCCTTCTTTGCAGGATGAGAGGGAGGTTGAGGCTGGATCCATTCATCATTCTTTTGGGAGAGGCTCCTTTTCCTCAGCACAAAGTTGGATTTTTTGTGAGGATTCTTGGCATAAAATACATTGGCCTGTGCTGGAATCCTCAGCTCTGGGGAGAGAGGGGTGTACAAAAAGAAGGTGGCACTCAGGAGGTGCTCCCTAGGACACGCCAACATCTGAGAGCCTGTGCCAGAAAAGGCCAGAGCCACACACCTGAGAGCTCTCCAATTCAGCACCAATACCAACAAAGACAGCCTCCACAGTCCTCCCTGAGGAAGAACTAAGCAGAGCACTTCAACAGACCTAATGTCTGTTCCTACCAAAGGCTTTAGTCTCCAGAACATCTCAGGTCCTCTTGCATCTGCCAAAGCACACCACTAGATTTACATCTGAAATCTCCCACATGAGGCTCCTGTGCCAAAGATTCAGTCCCCACATGAGCCATCTTCATAGGTGGGTTTGGAGGGAAGCATTGGATGGTGAGTGCTCTAATGTCAACATGAAATTCTCATTCAAGATGAATACACTACTGGGAGGTGGGAGGGCCTGGAAGAAAGGTTGAGCATGGTTGGAGGAAGACCTAAACAGGGTTGCGCCCTGGGCAACAGTACCTTGTTCCTGTTGGCTCCACTGAATCCTCATTCTCCAAGTAGAGGTCCTCCTTCTCCTCTCCATCTTTCTCTCTCTCCCTCTCTGCCAGCCTCGTTCTCTCTCTCCCAGTCTATGCCTGTGTGGCAAGGGCTGAGGAGCTCTCCACTGCCACACACTAGAGCTTTAAGGACAGCCTCAGTGCACAACCAAAGAGAAAGCTATGAAACCCAGAGAAAAGGCCTAGGATTCCTCCTCTGAGTTATTTTCCTCAAGTATGGACACAATGAGGACAGGCTGACCAGCACGGATACCACATTAGAGCCATGCTTTTTCATTGGTGGAGCCCGCCTCCATGTGAACCAGGCTTCTGAGAATGGAGGCCACATTCCAAATGCTGCCCTACTGAGAACAATGGTTCCAAAGAACAGCAAAGGGACTGCTTCCCTCCAACATGGTGTATGGCCCAGTGGTGCCATGACCCCGAGTTGGGGAATACAACAGCTTGCTTCTCCTTCCTCTGAACACCTGTTTCCTGTCGCCCTCCTCTAACCTAGAGCCTGTTCTCCATCACTTCTGGGTTGGATGTGGGGATCTATGCTATGAATTTCTTAGGCTATCAAGGCCCCGACAGACTTCCTCTTCCATAGACTCTACTAACCTAACTGTAGGTTAAGATAGGAGACAAGTGATCCTAGAACTCATAGGGATGGTGGTCTTCAGGGTACATAGGCTGGGATAATGGCTGCTGTGGTGTTTGGCTCACAAAAACCAACCAACCAACCAAAGAAAAAGCACTGGCATTATTATCAGATGAGCTTTGTGGCTAAGTGCTCAGGAAGCCCTCATCTGACTTTAGTTAGGGATCTCACAACCTGGCTATTGTGATCACTCCTTGGCAAGTGGACTCAGGTGCAGAAGACCATGGAATTTATGCAAAAACAAATGATTCAGGCTGTCTCCCAGGCTGTGTTTTCTTCCCAATTTCTTCCTGTTACTGCTTGCTAGAATCCTGGCAATGCTCTGCCCAGGCAGTGGATTTCTGGTCACACAGAAGGCTTTCAATAGTACTGCTTCAGTCCACAAAATGCCAGTTCCATCTCTAGCCCATGCATTCCCATTTTCCTTTGAAACCACTCCTATCACAGACCATGAAAGCATACTGCTCCTGGAAAGAAGCTTTCCTCCTCACTCCTCAATGATGTCAGTTTTGTATGCCTGTTCATGTCCAGGGGAGGGCACCTGGTGGGGAGCCACAATATCCACTGGGGTATACTATTGGACCTCAAGACCTTCCACCAGCAGAAGTGCAGTTGGCTTTGTGCACGAACCAACACACCTGTTGGAGTGTTCTTGGGGGTCAGAGACTACTCTTTGGTGCTAAGAGTTGACCTGAGTCCACATCCTGACCCTTGCTCTCTGCCATCTGATTGTCTCACTTACTCTGACGGCGAGAGATGATTTGGCCCAGCTCATAATCCTCCGGATTCTCCTCAGTAAGCAAGTGTAGGTCGAGGGCGCTGCGGATGACGACAGGAGCCCTATCGTGGCAGGTCACCTGGAGCAGCATGGGAGACAGGCCTTCAGGAAATGGGCCTTGAAGTGACTACTCAAGGACAGTGGGCAGGGGCATTCCGGAGGCACCTCCACTCTAAATACAAGGGCAACATCCATGTCCCTACTACCTGAGGCTGACCTGCTCATTGTGTGGGCTCTTCCCATAGGCTACTAGCCCAATCCTTGTACATAGGACTTCCTGGGCTTGCCATTGCTCTTTGTGGAGCTGCACTCCTCTCGGAGTGAAAGGACCCCACTACCTGCATACAGATGCAATTTCATCCCACAAGTTGGGAGGAATGGGACAATAGCCTCCAAGATCCCAGGTCTGCCCAAGGATGCAGGTGGCATTGGGAATGGCCTAGGCACAAAACCTAGAGGGTTTGGTCTGGATTTCCAGGGCCAAAAACAGACCCAGGAACATGACCACACACAGGAGTGCTGAAAGATAGCCACGAGAGCTCCTGGCCTCCAGAAGCTCAGTGCTGGCTGGGATGTAGGAGGTCACCTCATCCGGCAAGTTTGGTCATTGGGTTACCTGGACATTTAGTGTGCTTGCTCCACATCCATATCGACTCTGCAGAGAGACTCTCTCAGCTCCTTGTTCAAGGAACATGGAGAACCTCACACTGCTGTCCTCCTCCATAGACGTCAGCATCCCATACAGGGGAACCTGCAACCTAGGTCCTGTCCTATTCTCATCTGTCACCCATACCTGCCCCTGCCCTTCTGGACTGCATGCTGCCACCTGACACACAGACTCCCTCAGACATGGCAGTGGACAAGCTGCTGCTCTCCCTCATCTCAGCTCCAGCCCTTCACACTGACCTCTCCCTTCTTGATTCCCATCTATCCTCCTGATCATCCAGAAGCTCCAAATTCAAGAGGGCATGAGTAGTTCATGGTATTGGACCAGTGTCTGCTCCCCACCCAGGTGTAAGCACCAGGGGACACCCCTGCTCCCAGGCTTACCAGAACACTCTTGGCCATCTTTGGACTTTGTGTTTCTAAGTGGACACGAATTAAGCAGGTGTCTCCCACCTGCTTGTGGGAAAGCAGCCTGGAGGACTTGCAGGTTGATTCTGAGAACTGTAGGGGATGGAACATCAGCAAACCCAGAAACAGAAAGCCACCCCAGCCTGTCAGTTGGCTCTATGGGCTTCTAGTACATATGTCCAGGTGCTGAGGCTTCTTATTTCCTCAGGTGGGAGTGGAATGGCAGCACAAGTACAGCTTGAATAAGGTAGGTGTTTACCTCCTTTCCCTTGACCTGGGGGCGTTTCCTCAAGATGAAATATTTTATTCCCGGATTCATGGACAGACACACGAGTGAGTGGTCAGAGACCTTGATTTCTGCAGAGGGAAGTGGAGAGAATTGTTAGGTGGCACTCAAGGATTATACCACAAAACACCCACAACCCCTGAGAGTCTCCGCCAGGCCCATGACACTTTGGTATTTTGGGGCCATGGCCCACTTTCTCTTGGCTGTGAGTTATCCTGAGCCCACTGTGGATCATGTCTCCCCACTGTCTGATTGTCCTACTTACTCTCATCCTCAGACATCATACTCAGCAGCTCAAAGTTGTCCACATCCTCATGCTGCAACAAATTTTGGTCCAAGGCCCTGCGGATGAGGCTTGTCACCGTCTCCTGACAGGTCACCTGGATCAGGGTGGGACAAATGTCATCAGAGAATGGCTTTTAGAGGAGCTACCCAGAAGCCTGTGGTCAAACATTTAGGAGAAATCTCAGCAACATATACAAGGGCACAATCTTGTTATCCTGCTACCCGAGTGTGTCCTCCATATACCCCCTGGGTTCTTGCAATGTGCTACTAGAACAATCCTGGTACAAATATCTGCCTGTACCTGCCATCTCCCCTCCCCCTGGGGAGCCACATTCCACTCATGTCAAAGGACCAAACTGCTTATGCACAGACACACTCTCATCTCACTGAGATGAGAGCAATGGGCCATCGATCTGCGCACCAAGTGTGCTCTGGGATGCAGGCTGCCTTTGTGGGTGGAAGAGGCAGATGCACTGAAAATTTTGGTCCTGACTGCCACGACACAAAACAGACTCAGATACAAGAGTGTGCACTTGAGTGCTTCATGAGAGCTTTGAGAGGCCCTGGCCTCTGGAAGCTCGGTGCGGGTCTGGTTGTAATGATGTACTTGACTCAGCACTGGCAGTCACTGAACATGTCTCCTCTGCAGCTGGACACCTGCAGCATTAGAGTGTCTACTGCACATCCATAGAAATTCTGCCAAGAATCCCTTTAGCTCCGTATTTACATACATGCAAAGGCTAACATTCAGAAGCTTTGGCATGACCCCCCAGGTGATCCCGACCCCAAATTCCTACACCTAGTCATGCTAAGGAGGTTCTCTTCCCTGCCACCAGGAACACATCCCCTCCTACACATGTGACAAGTCACTGCCACCTCCTCTGCTCCAACTTCACTCACTGAGAATACCAAGTTCTAGGCACTTCAGCCTGCACCCTGGACATATCTTTGCCTTCATCTGTCCACAGCACTTCCGTCTGCACTTCTGGCCTGCAAAACCCACAATACACAGGCCCACTCACCACTGGAGCTGGGCATGCTGATGCTCTCCCTCCTCAGGTCAAGCCCTTAAGACGGACCTCTCTCTTCTTTATTTCCCACCACAGCCCCGCGGTTGGCTGTGTCTCCTGCTTTCCACTGTGTGGACACCCAGGAGGCAGCCCTGCTGTCGGGCTTACCAGGATGCACTTTGTCTCCCTCAGGCTCTGTCCCTCTAGGAGGACGTGAACAAAGTGGCTGTCTTCCACCTGCTCGCTGGAGTGAAGCAGTGAGGAGCTGCTACTGGTGACTTTTCTCATGCAGCACTCATTGCTTTGGGTGGCCTGGGGCAATGATCCTGCAGCCACTGCAGAGCTGCTGCTCACAGCTTCTGGGTTCATGGATGCCACTGCCACAGAAGGCTCCAAGAACTGTGGGGGATGACAACATTAGCAAATCCCAGCAACTGCACCCCACCCACCCTGGCAGTTGGTTCTGTGGGCGTTCTACAACATCCATCCAGAACCTGAGGTTCTTGTCCCCTTGGAGGATGTGGAGTGGCACCAGGAGTAAAGAGTGAAGAAGGTGGCTGTTTACCTCATTTGGCTTGACCTTCAATGACTTGCTGGCAGCTGTTTCCCGAAGAAGAAAGTTATAATCCACTCCTCCATCCAGGTCGTAATATACTTTCCCATCAGCAGGGATCCTCAGCTCTGGAGAGGCAGGGGCAGAGGCGTGGTAGGTGACACTCAAGGAATACACTACCCAACATCCCCCACAACTGAGAGCCTCTGCCAGCTCAGGTCTCACACACAGACCTGAGAGCCCCCGAATCCAGCTACTGTTCCACCAAAGACTCCCCACTGATTCCTCCCTGAGGACCCTCTATGCACAGGAGGTCCACTACAGGAACAACTTTCAAGGAAATAGCCCCTTGTACCCCAGAACCTCTTAGTTCACATTGGACCCACCAAAGAGAAACAGCTAGACTTTGCATCTGGATTGGTCCCCAAAGACTCATGTGTTCAAGGTTTTCTCCCCACTGCAGCAATGATCACAGGTGGGTTTGGGGAAAAGCACTTGATGGTGGGTGCCTCCAACTTGCCAGTAGATTCATCCACTCATACAGGGCTACACTAATTTGAGGGGTGTGGTTTGGAGGTGTGTTGAGAGTGGGTGGAGGATGTTCACAGCAGGGCTGTGCCATCCAGAGCAATATATTTCTCTTGAGTTCCCCAATTCTGCATTTCCTCCTCATGAGTATAAGTCTCATTCACATTTTTAATCAATTTATTGTTATACTTCTTGTTCGGCTTGTGCTTCTCCTTCTTGTTCTTGTTCTTCTTCATCTTCTCCTCATGCTTCTTCTTATAGTCATCTTGACCTTCTTATTCATGGTCTCCTCCTTCAACTTCATTTTTCTACTCCTCCTTCTCCTCCTCCTCCTCCTCCTCCTCCTCCTCCTCCTTCTTTTCTCTCTCTCTCTCCTCCTCCTCCTCCTTCTCCTTCTTCTTCTTTTATCTCTCTCTCTCTCTCTCTCTCTCTCTCTCTCTCTCTCTCTCTCTCTCTCTCTCTCTCTCTCTCTCTCTCCAAGAAGGGTTTACAAGCTGTGAAGGGTTCTATTCTACTACATACTTCTCTCTAGAAATGGCCTCTGGTCCTAAGTGGACTCAGTTTGCAATGAATAGAAAGATTGGAAGCCAGAAATGATTCTTCATTGAACTGCTTTTCTCATGTATTCGTCTAGGTCAGGAAAGGCTGCCAAAGTAGGCACCCTGTGGTTGTCTGTCTTCTTTGACACAAGACAAAGAAGCCTCTCTTCTTGGCCCCACATGGATAATAGCTTTGCAATGCCTCCTCAGGCCAAGGTAAGAACACATGATAGGCAGGTCCACAGCCCCTGGGGAACATGAAGAACCTGCAGATTTATGCCTCATCATTACACTTTGTTTTGTGCACAAGTCCCACCATACTCTTCCTGGACATTGGGTCAATGCACACTGTGTTTTGGCTCCCAGTTATCGTGAGCCCACTCTGACTCACTGCTCCCTACCCTCTGATGGTTCCACTTACTCTGATGGTTTGAGACAATTTGCAGAAGCTCATAGTTTTCTGGATCCTCCTGCTGGAGCAAGTGTGCATCTAAGGCCCTGCGGATGATGACTGGAGTGCTGTCCTGGCAGGTCACCTGAGCAGGGTTGGAGAAAGCTCATCAGAGAGGGAATTTGGGAGTAGATACCCAGAGGACAGTGCTCAAGGACAATCAGAGACAAGAGAGCTCTCAACACAAGGGCACCATCTTGTTACCCTGCTACCTGAGGCCTTCATGTGATCATGTGGGGTCTTCCTATGAGCCTCTAGTCCAATCTTGGGACAAGAGTTTGCTTCAACCTGCTATGCCCTACAGGGTCAAGGGAATAAGGACCAAAAGGCTTTGTACAGACACACTCTAGTCCCATCAAGATGGGAGGAATGGTCCAGTTGACTTCCATATCCCTGCTCTGGTCTGGGATGCAGCTGCATTTTTGTGTGGACCAGGCACAAACCCTAGGTGCTTTGGTCTTGACAGCCAGGGCACAACACACACTAGGATTCTTTAATGATAGGCATGGAAGTTGCTGGGCTCGAGAGTGTCAGTGCTTGCTGGGGTGTCAGGAGGTTCGGACCCAGCAGGTGCAGTGGTTCAAAAAGTCTCCCCTGGAGGTGGACACCAGAGTCTCAGGATGGATACTCCACACCCAGAAAAATTCCGCAGAGAGACCCGCTAAATCTCTATTCACATACATGCAAACTAGGACACTAATGGGCCCCTCCAAGGCACCCAGTTGTCTGTGACCCACACCTACCCACCCTAATCATTCTACAATAGCTCCCTTCAACAACCAGCAACATATCCCCTCCCACACACAAGAAAATGACTGCCAACTCCTCTGCTTCAACCTCCACGGTTCAATATACTCCTCCTCAATACCAAAATCAGTAGAGGATGGCCTGTACCCTCGATATTTCTCTGACTTCCTCTGAACCCAGCACTCACTCCTGCACTTCTGACCTGCACACCCCAAAACACGCAGGCCCACTTGCACCCAGACCTGGCATGGTGCTGCTCTCCCGCCTCTCTCTTCCTCATTTTATGCTCTCCTTCCTGACCTTCCATAAGCTCCAGTTCAAGAAGACAGGCCTAGTCCAAGGTGTTTGCTGTGGACTCGGTCTTCCCCAGTGTGGGCTCCCAGGAGACTCCCCTGCTTGAAGACTCACCAGGATGCTCTTATACTGTGTCGTCCTTTCATTTTCCAGGTAGACGTGAATGAGGCACCTGCCTCTCATCCGCCTGTTGTACTGGGGCCGTGGGGAGTACCCAGTGGAGACCCCTGATGTCCTGGACTCTGGCTCTGCCCCTTCCCAGGGAGAAGGCTCTGGCTCTGGGGTTGGCTTAGGAGCTGTGACAGGAACTGAGCTTGTAGCTAGAGGAGAAAAGATGCCAACATGACTGCCTTGCCCTGAGCTTCGCACAGACAGACAATACCCCTATTGCCAGGAAGGACTCAGGCCCTTAGCCCACACAGGACCTCTTTGCAGACTGGGGTCACTTCCTGAATGGACAAAGGCTTATCCTAATTTCCAGCCCAACACCAGGCATACGGACTCCCCGCAGTGGGACAAGAGTCGGACCTTTCCTCATATACCCTTAGGTACTCACCCCGGTCTGCCTGGCTCTCAGGCTCTGCCTGGCTTGATATGCCATCTTCAGTTGGGGCCAGCAGGTGGTGTGCTTGATGCTCCAGGTACAAGCCAACCAGCAAGAGCCCTATATATGGCAGCAGCTGCTGCAGACTCAGAGAGCCTGGAGGCTGATGGGAAGCCTCGGAGTAGAAGTTCACCCAGGTCCCCAGGAAGGAAGGTGAGGCACTGTGGGGAGGCAGGTGTGGAGTCAGCAAAACCCTGGCCTTGCCTTCGCCATGGCCTCCAGAGAGAACCTCTGACCCTACACTTCTGAACCGTCCCTGGTTCTGAACACACCAGTCCACCTCAGACAAAACACAGTGGCTGTACAGGCAGGGACAGGACAGGTCGCTACAGGCAAAGAACCTTCAACCAAGGAGCGTTAGATCCATGGTATGACCAGCTCTCCCCTCCTCTGGGCAGGTCTGACACTCTTCTTCCCCTTGGCTACGTGCTCTCCAACCTGGAATGCACCTTCTGGGAGTGTCTGTCCTCCTGCCCACTCTTCTCGGGGCTCAAGAGACACCTCCTCCCCTGGCGTGGGCTGCAATGCTACCTCATTCTCTGTGAGCTATCACTGAGTCCCCCTGAGTAGCGGTGGACCTCTCTTTTCCCATGAGTGCAAACCACATCTCTGTGGCCCTAGGGGAGGACAGGGAGGTGTAGTGTGGGGGGATCCCTTGTCCCAGGGGCTTCCCAGAGGACCATGACTCCACCTACAACTCCCCGCCTTACCCCTCCTACTGTTGAAGCCCCACACCTTACACTGCAGGCAGAAAACTGAATTGGGGAGAGCAGTCTTTCCTCAGCCTTCCCAAGTCAAATCACCTTGCAGGTCCCTATTCTGGAAACAGGAGCCCACCCTCTTGACCCCAAGCCCATTCTATGTTGAAGTTGGTCCAGGGGTCCACCATAGTCACTGAAGAGGACAACGTGCAGTTATGCCTCATGGAGTCAGGTATGCAGTCACATGTAGGATATGTACTCATGGCACCTGCGGTTTTAGGCTGACCCCCATGAAAAGGGACACAATGGCAGTCATTTGCACCCCATTTTTCACTGAATTATGAAACATGACTGGAAACGTGTCTTCACACAGTGGGTGCTTTCTCCATGTTCATCAGTGAATGAGCCCAAACTGCTGATTCCCACATATCTCTGGGTGTGGGAGCTGCCATGTCCAAAGCCCCTGTCCAGCTATGTCCCAGCTAGGATGCTCTGTCCCACTATGTATACTAACATGTCTTTATTAACCCAAAAGTGCTTTTCCGAAGGCCTGAGGTTTGAGACGCCTCTGGCACAGATCTACATTCTTCACAAAGCCAACATCAACCAGAAAGGCCACCTGGCCTCGCTGAGTCCACCTGGGAATGAGCTCAGTGCACACCATTGAACTGTGGTGCCCGGTGTGTGGGGACTGCTCCACGGACCTCTGTGGATCAGCTGGAGTCAGGATGGTTTCTCTGCCTGAGAGGGAAAGTTCACTCCCCTTTCAAGGCTGTGGCAGGCACCTCCAGGACTCGTCCCATTCGGGGCTAACATTCCACTATGAGTGTGGTCCTCTATCTCATTAGGTATCACAAACCTTTGGGTCCCTGAGAGGTATATGGAAGCCGCAAGACCCAGGCATGAGGGGGCTGCACACTTGGGCTTGGTGGTCTGGTGCTTACCTTGGGAACAAGAGATCCAGCACCTGCTGGGTGGGGATGGAATCCCAGGAGATTAACCCCATGTTGCTGCTGAAATGTAGGTTCCTCCCACCAATGACAGGCAGCAGCTCATTCCTAAGCTGGTCCTGCCTGTAAGGTTCAAGGCTCTGTACCCTGAAGGGCTCCTCCGTATTCTGATCATTTTCACCCTGGGTTGGAACCAAGAATGGTGGGTTCAAAATGGAAATGTGCCAATACACTAGAGTCAAAGCACAATGGGACAGTTCCCATCAGTACAAACACAAACACACACACACACACACACACACACACACACACACACACACACAAACACACACACGGAGTAAGAATAGGAGTCCTTTGCCATTCATCAGGGATCAGACTAGAGGGCCTGCTGGGCTCACCTGCCCTGTGCTACTCACTGTTACTCTTGAGCTCCTCTGCGACAATTGCCAGAGGATCTGGCGTCTAAGATGAAGCCTCACCCAGTGTAACCACAAAAGGGCTAGTTGGCCCCCCTGAGATTCCTGGGAGCCTGAGGCTCGGCATTGTTTGCAAGGACAGGGGAACATCCTTCTCACTCCAGTGTCTCCATCCAAATGAGCTCGGATGGCTTGGTCAGTGAAGTGGTGCCTGGATACCAGGGTTCCATGTTCTGTTTGATCCATTGTCAAGGCAATGATGTCATTTCCTGTGCCCATACCAGAGCCTCTTTTCACATAAGACCACTTTCAAAAGTCCTATGGGCTGCTGATTTCTCCTCCATGCCTACCCATCTCAGGTGCGCAGGTGTTCACCAACAACTACCCAAATAACCCCACCAGCATCTGCCCTGCTTGGTGCCACTAGAGTTCCAGCTTGGAGCCTTCAAAAATGCATTCACAACCAGTCCTTCCCTCTCAGCAGCTTTTGGACCCTGGTCCCATCATTGTGCGACTCATAGTGTGCCCAGTCTTTTCTGGAAAGTAGGGTAGCATCTAATCAGGGATTGGTGTCCCTGATTCATACATAGCATATGGTTTCTATGAAATCCAGTGAGGGAGCAGGAGTAACTAAGCTGATTGCACAGATGACCTCAGGGAATACTGACAGGCCAAATGAAAAATATGTTCCAGCTAACCATTGGTATTTGGGCTTCTCAGCCCAGTCCTGTTTTTAAAAAAGGTGCAGATAGGCAGTGTTCATTAAAAAATGTCTGCCATTTAAAAGTGGGTAATTTAAATGGCATCTAGTTACACATCTGATAGAATGGTCTGGCAACATATGAATTTCATTCTGACAACAACAACAAAACAGAAAAAAACATAGACATAAAGATAAAACCTTGTCTTCACCAGGATGCCTAGAAATAGGTTTTTTTTGGCTCATGCAAATATCTTTCAATAGAACTTCTAATTTCTGAATGAACTCATTCAATTTTATAATGTCTGAAACCCTCTGTGAGCAGATACGCATGACAGTAGTCCGTATTTTGACATATTATACATACATGGTATACAATGTAGGATTCCATTCCTGTGGTTGTTCATGATGTGGAGTTATACTGGTTGTGTATTCATATATGAACATAGAAAATTTATGTCAGATTCATTCTGTTGTCTTCCCTATTTCCATCCCTTCCCTTCATTCCTTTGTCTAATCCAATGAACTTCTGTTTGCCCCCCCCACTTTTATTGTGTATTAGCATCCACATATCAGAGAGAATATTTGACCTTGTTTTTTTGGGATTGGCTTATTTCACTTAACATGATAGTTTCCAGTTCCATCCATTTACCAGCAAATGCCATAATTTCATTCTTCTTTATACCTGAGTAATGTTCCATTGTGTAAATATACCACATTTTCTTTATCCATTCACCCGTTGAAGGGCACTTAGGTTGGTTCCATAGCCTAGCTATTGTGAACTGATGTGGCTGTGTCACTGTAGTACTGTTTTTAAGTCCTTTGGGTATAAACTAAGGAATGGGATAACTGGGCCAAATGGTAGTTTAATTCAAAGTTTTCTAAGGGATCTCCACATTGCTTTCCAGAGTGGTTGCACCAATTTGCAGTCCCATAAGGAATGTATGTAGACCTTTTCCCTCACATCCTTGTCAACATTTATTGTTATTTGTATTCTTGATAATTGCTATTCTGACTAAAGTGAGATGGAATCTCAGTGTAGTTTTAATTTGCATTTCTCTAATTGCTACAGATGTTGAGCGTTTTTCCATATATGATTTGACCTTTCGTATTTCTTCTTCAGTGAAGTGCCTGTTGTGTTCCTTTAACTATTTACTGATTGGGTTATTTCATTTTTTGGTGTTATGTTTTTTGGGTTTTCTTTGCACATGCTGGAGAAATGCTCTACCTGCGTGGCAGGTGAAGAAGATTTTCTCTCATTCTGTAGGGGAGAGAATTCTCCCTCTCTCCATGTTTTCATTGTTTCCTTTGCTAAACTTCTTAGTTTGGCACCATCTCATTTATTGATTCTTGATTTTGCTTCATGCATTTTAGTTGGTTCCTAAGTGAACATGATGAAGAGTTGGGCCTACATTTTCTTCTAGTAGATATGAGTTCAATTTCATTCTGCTATAGATGGATTTCCAGTTTTCCCAGCACTATTTGTTAAGAGGCTATCTTTTCTTCAATGTATGCTTATGGTGCCTTCATCTAGTATGAGACAACTGTACTTATGTGGGTTTGGTTCTCACACATAATTTTTATATCTTCTGCATTGTCTTCATAAAATCCACCATCTCTTCCAATGGAGGCAAAACTGGCAGATTGCTTCTTCAGACGATACAAGATAAAGTACTGGCTTATGTTTAGCATCAGGATATATGGAAAATGCATTATGGGTTTGGTAAAAGTAATAGTTCACCAAAATGTACCTTTAAAGTGATGGCACTATGTCTGAAATTTACTTCATTATTTGTGAAAATTTTAAGCTCAATAGATCATCAGATGGATTAGGGAGCCAGGCAATAGTTCATCCAAACAACCCCCCAAGGGACTACAAATAGGAGCCATGGCTTGGTGTCTTAGTGAGGTGCTTGGTGAGCCAGTGGCTCTCAAAGGTGCCTCACTGCCATGGGGTCAGGCAGGGGCTGGGGATCGAGCACACTGTGGGGTACACTTAGGGCCAGGGTGGAAGTCAATGAGGATGGACACAAAGGCCAACATAGTGGAATGTGGTGGGCTACTGGGCAGTGAAGGGTGCCTGCTGAGTTGTGCTGAGGATGGTCCATCTCAGCTGGATTCAGATTTGCTGGGTTTCTCACTGATATTCCACTGTAGGCCTCACTTCCTCCGTCTAGGAAAAACAAATATCCCCAGGTGGCTTGTTCTTACTAGAGAGAAGGCTCTTGATCATATCAAATTCATTTTTATTTCCTATACATATTAGATATCTGGCACATCACAGGTATTCAAATAGTTGTCAAATAATATTCTAGCAATATTAGAACAATAACAAGTATTCTAACAAGTAGAATAACAATTTTCTACTTCGCACAATATATTGTGGTTTTATATACATCACACCATTTGAGTGGCATAATCACTTGGCAGATCTGTTTCAGATGAAGTAGAGATTGGCTTATGTTTGGTTTCGAAGGAAGTCTGCTGCTAGAGCGTTCTCCAAAGGTCCTGGCTCCTGTGGGCTTGTTTTTAGGCTGTGGTAACCTAAGGAAAAGATTTATGAAATTAAAAACAGTAAAGTATGGTAATGAAATAAACGCTACCACTTGATCTAATGTTAGAAAGATTCTCCCCTCATTTATTAAGGGGTTTCTTACTATTGCACTTCCAGAAAAAGTGAATTGACTATGTAAATATAAGTTGACTAACAGTTACCAAAGAGAGGGTAGAAAATGCAATTTTTGTTAGTTTTTAAATTGTTACAATTTTTTTAGGAACAAAAGAACAATTAGGAGCATGGCCAATAAAATACCTTGGATGCCTTGAAACACCTTAGCTCTTTTCCCAGTGCCTGGCTGAGATAGGGAACTTCTCTCTGCATGCTGGTCATGCTTTCTCCATTCTGCCTGGGTGTGAATTTCCTCCATACCAAGACACTTGTAATTCACCCAGATATCTCTTTTTCCATAGTTTAAACTATTAACTACTCTATAGTATCATGTGCCTCTGCCTTAAAACATTCTCTGCAGCGTTACCCAGTGTAAGCCGCCTCCTTTCCCACTTATCAATCCTGCAAATGTAAACAGCACAGTACGGACACCTGCACTGATTCCTCTACATTCTGAAACAATTTCAAACCAGAGAATCCTGTTCTTTGACAAATTCTAATGCTTTCCTTTTTCTACTGTGCTTTCACTTGGAGCTCTGCCCTCCTGGAACTCATGCACAGCACTGTGGCTCTGCAGAACACTGGCAACAAGCTCCCAGCTGTTGGTGGAAAGGCTTATCAGTGCAGAGCTGGGCCAGAACCAGACCGTCCTGGCAGACAGTCCAAATTCCCTCCCTGTTGCCTCATCATCTTGAGTCCTGCAGGCACCTCCAGGCATCCTGTGGCACTATGACATGCGTCCCCCCAGTGATATATTAACTTGATGTTTCTTTACCCATAATTTTCTTTTTTTCCATCTTTAAAAATAGGAAAAGTAGATGTCAAAGCAACAACTTTATTGACTCCCCAAGCCCCAGAAGAATTTGCATTTTCTGCAAGAGAATAAAAAATGTATTTCATGACTGTTCTAGGAAAAACATGACCCTTTACACTAAAACTTCAACTACAAATGAAGTGGGAGGTAGAGGGGAGAAGCTTATAGAAAAGAACTGGCATCAGTTTTTAAATACTAGGTGGTAAGGCAAGTCACTTTGTAGTGGGATGAAGTGATTTAACTATAATCACTGGGCAGCCTCAGGTCCCAAATTACTGCCACACATCAAGAACACAGCTCATCATTCTCCTATGACACTTCTATTATCACCTGACTCATTCAATAAAAGCTCTCAGTGGTTTCAGTTTTCATTTGCTTTAAGAAAAATCTCTTCTCCCAACTCCAAATGGATCCTACTGATCTTTATTACAATCTCTGGCTCCCAGCATGAATCCCCTGGCCCTAGGTAAGAGGGCTAGTTGCTGGCCTCCAACCACAACCTGCCCACTTTTCTACCAAGAAGGCCTCAAATCACTCCTGGACTACTCAGCTCTTCCTGATGTACCTCCCCATGGGGATTTTATCCTCCTTTAGATATCACTGTTATAGCAACCCAACCCACCTAACCCAACCCAACAAATAGCAAACCCCAACTCTACCACACGCATGGAAACCTTGTCCAACTCTGCCACACTTCTATTTCATGCACTTTCTGTGATGACCAAGGCAGGGCCACATCTTAGGTAATCCCTGACAATGCCTGGGCTCCACCCACAGTACAATGAACCAATTAGCTTTCAAATAAATTATTACTTTGAAACTGGGCTTCAAATGTGTCTTCATTTTGGTCTAGAGATGGCCATTCATCTTTGTCATCAGAAACATCAGGAAGTGTAGGAGCCTGGAACATATTCATGATGAAACCTAAAAACCAGAAAGAATATCCATCAACAGATTGCAAAAGAGTTTAAATTTTTTTATAGTTTAAGGTGCTACACATTCAAACAAAAGGGTTTACCCAGTGCTTCCTTGGTGTGCACCGTGGGTGAGGGCTGGACTCTGGAGGGTGTTGCCTGAACCATTCCCAGTGATGTGTTTGGAGTCACATGGAAAGAACTTGCGCTGGCCACCTTGTGCGTTTCATACACTGGCAAAGGAACAGGACCAAGAGCAGGATCATCAGGTCATTTAAAACGTGTTAGAAGGCACACAACTGCAATAATTTACTACAATTAGACCAGGTTACCGTGGTAACCATAATTGTCAATAATCATCACTCCAGACCCACATACTTATCTTTGTAAGAATACATGAAGTAGGTGAGGCAAGAATCATAGTTTCACACAAAATAAAGCAAAGGCTCAAAGACACCGGGTGTTTGGCCTGAGATCAAACCAATTAGAGTTTTGTCACAGGTAGCATCCTGAGCTCCACCATGTCTCAAGTACTGTCTGCTTGTGGTCGGAGTGTAACCCCCACCCCCCCACTGTCAGTCCTAGACCACTTTCCATCCCACTCAGCTTGAGCCAGTGGTGTACAAGGCCCGCACAGCCTGGGCCCTGCTTGCTCAGGTTTCAGTGTATTCCTCTTTGCCCTGCTCGCCCTGAAGCTCTGGCCTCTTTATTGTGCTTAGAATACCAGGGATAGTCCTGCCTGGGGGCTCTGCATCTGCAGTTCCTCTGCTTGAAAACTGGTTCTCCGAGGTGGCTGCATGAGTAGCTCCCTCCCTATTCCTCTATGCAGGCATCACCCTCACCAGCATCTTCCCTGTTCACCTTCTCTGAAATCTAACCCCTTACTTCAATATTAGCCCTTTCATTCCTGGGGGGATTCTCATTGTTTTGTCAAGATTCCATCTCTAACGATGTAGAATGGTTGGTGCCCAGCATCTAGCAAGCACACACCAAGACTCAGTTGAATAGAATGAGTCTCCAGCTGTTTCAGAGGGCCCACCCTCATTAATAGTCAATGGAAAGAATGCCACAGCCACCTGCAGGGGGAAGTGAACACCCACACTATCCCAGGTAATTTAATAAACTATGCACACACTTCCAGTGTGGTGCCAGACAGGAGAACAGTATTCATAGTTAAACTTTGAATCACCTTTCTTACTCGACCCAACTAACATGACTCATTTTAGATTAATGTACTGAGAAAGTTAATAGAAAAACTTGCATAAATTAATCTTTCAAGGAACTCTGAACTGATAAGATATTTACAATTAATACCATTGTTTTCAATAGTCTGGGGCTGAAATAACCCCTGGATTCTAATAAGAGGATTCCTAATGCTTAGGTTTAGTAAGGTCAGAAGGCTTCCTGTCCCATAGCCCCAGTACAGCCCAAGGAGTGTGCCCCAGCAGGCCAGTATGAAGAGACCCCCATGAAGCTCACCTTCTTTGGTCTCTGTTCCACTCTGTGGCTGGAATCCATGAGCAATCTGATTCATACATCTGGAAGAGAAAACCCTGAGACACACAAGAATCAACATGTCTTACAAGAGAGTTTCTCATTAACTCTCAAGAAATAATAGTAAAAGAAGCTGGTCAACAATCACAGCCTATTGCTGAAACACAGATGGAGCTGCTTAGATCCATGGTGTAAATAAATGAAATGGTTTTTCTCTTCAGTTATTTTTGAGGAAAACACTCTTACAGATAAAGGCCAGGCATGGAACACTAGTATGTCGTGTCACTTCTGTGTCTCGGCACCACAACAACCAGCCCTCCTTGTGGCAGGAGAGGACAATGGCTTCCTAGTTCCAATGGGCTCATTTGCTGTACAGCATAAGGGGCTGACTGGGCACTGATGCCCAACAAGGTGGAGGCACCAATGTGCTTCAACTGAGGGAATACCTTTCTGATGAGCCCACAGCCACAGGCTAACATCCATATTTTAAAACAATAGCTACCAACAAAGATAATAAAGCTATGCAAACTACTTGCATTAAAGCTGTGGTTAAGTACACTAGGGGCAGGGGCCTCGCCTCATACTGCCCAGGATTCCCTTAAGGAATGGCATTAAAATGTGAAGTAAAAAGCACAAAGCACTTTTAATTAAACAATATCATATCAAATCACAAGTTGCAAGACAGTCAAAGTGACTGAAGATAAAAACAAACACAACAAGTGATGTGACGTTAATTCTAATATCTGAAACCCAGAAAACTCTCAAAATTGGGGAAAAAACTTTCACAATAGTGTGGAGGTGGCTTGTGACATGGAGTCACAAACATCGATCCCATACTGCTCCGTGGGAGGACAAAAGGAGTACGAGGGCATGCCAGCCAATGCCTGGAGTAATGTCCCCTGCAGGCCTTGGCCACAGCCAGGAGACAAAAGGCAATTCCAACTATAGGTGTTTATTCTTCAAATACAGAGCGACTTGCGTTTCAGGAAATTTTAATTTATAATTCAGAAGAAAAGTATGAAGACAAACAAATCTAAAATCTAGAAGAGGGATAGATCCCTCTAAAGAGGTATAAAATATACATGTTTGAAAGTTTTGGGCTCAATGTTTTGATAATTTTTTTCAACAACATATTCATGTAAATCATTTTTGCTGAGTATGGTGGCACACACCTGTAATCCAAGCTACTCAAGAGGCTGAGCCAAGAGAAGCCCAAGTTTGAGGCCAGCCTCAGCAGCTTAGTACATACTCTCAGGAACAACAAAACCAAAAAAGAGATGAGGATGTTGCTCAGCGATAAAGCACCCTCAGGTTCAATTTCCAGTACTGCAAGAAAAACATTTTTTAATAGAGATACGCCATCTCTTACATAATGCTCTTGATACTGCAGGTCATAAAAAAGAAGCTGACAGATGCCATTTACACCACTCTCATCTCCAGGACTGGCTTTGACTTACCTGGACTCTGTCACTGGCTGGGCTGTCAAAGGAGTAGGAGGAGCTATGCTCTGGCACACTGCTGGGGACACCAAAGCAGGAGGAACAGCATCTGCCGCAGGAGGAACAACAGGAGGCACCTCTCTGGGCTTCTCGCCCAAGTTCTTTGGGGTTTGCTGATTGAGTGACGGAAGACATTGAGCACCAAGTTCCCACTGAGCACCTGTGCCTAGCCCCACACATGCTGAATCCACCTTTCATGCCAGACAAACAAAGGAACAAAAATAAACCACAAAGACCAGAATGTTATTATCAGGTATTAGAGCTTTCAAAGCATGTGACCCTTATCCTTCCAGGTGCTTTAAAAAACCTGGAAATTTTCAACAGTGACGAAAAAAGACCACTCTAAAACATAAAGAATGCTTTGTTGCTTCCAACCCCGGCTCTGACTGCCACTCACACTTCTAACCATTGGAAAATAACCAGCCTCTGCAGTCATATCAGTATTTAAGAAGTGTCTTGTTTCTCTTTATTAAACTGAGGGAAAAAAAAAAACAATAAATCAATGTTACCAAACGCTCACAATGGTGTTCTCTTAAACTACCCTTGATAGGCAGCGTCGTCTTCCTGAATAGGACATGTGTATATGAACTGCCTCAGAAACAGGCTTCATGGTGGGAAGGATTAGACTAAAAGTCTTTTTCTACTCACAAGTACATAAATTAGAACTAATGTTACCAACTTAAAAGACAGAAGGGTTAATTCCTTGCCCGAAAAGTATCCTTACAAATTGTTAGGAAAAACATCAAATGTCTAGAATATTGTTTTAAACAATAACACTAGTTATCAAAGAATATAACTTAAAACGACCTACATCATTTCCTTACCTACTAAATTAGTACAGATCAAAAATAATTGTACACCCCAACTGGAGGAGGAGCCCAGCCTCCTGCCTGCATGGTAGGCAGACCATGCGACCCGGAGAGGGGGCCCAGCTGCCCGCCAGACCACCCCAACTGGAGGAGGGGCCCAGCCGCCTGCCCATGAGGTCACCTGACCGAGCTCTGGACAAACATAGATCTCCCCAACACCCCCTACCTCATCAAATACCTTATGAGAAAAACTGATGGAACTCATCTCGGAAACTCCCACCAACCCTTAAAACCCATCAACCGGTGGGTGTGGCTACCAGTTCAGTTCTTCAGCGGATCAGGCACCTGGATAACATCTCAGAGAATAAGAGTGGAGAGGCCACAGGTGGAAGCTCAAGTCCTCTCATACTGACTACCACCACCACCCTGAACCCAGAGACTCAAGCTAGGAATAGACAATGCCACCAACTGGAAGAAAAGAAAACAGAGTTCTGAGAGACATTTTTTTTCTTTCTTTTTTTATCTTCTCTCTCTCTTTTCATCCATTCATCCAGTCTCCTCTACCCTTCCCCCTCTGGTCCTTGAAACCTCAACATATGTGAAACCAAGAATTGTGCATGAAAAAGGTCTTTAACAACTGAGTCACCAGAATAATTTAATATAGAGGAATTCCATATGCCCCACCTCCCTCCCCCCTTTTATTATTTTTTCTCTTATTTTCTTTTTCCCGCCCTCTTTTTTCTCTTTCTTTCCTTGTTATTTGTTTTTCTCCTTCTTACTCCCTCTATCCCAACAGACACAACATAATCTATGGGACACAATGAAAGCAGTTCTAAGAGGAAAATTAATTGCTAGGAGTTCATTCCTTAAAAAAAGAAAAAAACAACAAATAAATGATCTTGCACTTCATCTCAAAACCCTAGAAAAAGAAGAGAAAAACAACAGCAAAAGTAGTAGAAGGCAAGAAATAATTAAAATCAGAGCTGAAATCAATGAAATCGAAACAAAAGAAAAAATTGAAAAAATTGACAAAACTAAAAGTTGGTTCTTTGAAAAAATAAATCAGATCGACAGACCCTTAGCCATGCTAACGAAGAGAAGAAGAGAGAGAACTCAGATTACTAGCATACAGGATGAAAAGGGCAATATCACAACAGACACTACAGAAATACAGAAGATAATTAGAAATTATTTTTAATCCTTATACTCCAATAAAATAGAAGATAATGAAGACATCGATAAATTTCTTAAGTCATATGATCTGCTCAGATTGAGTCAGGAGGATATGGACAACCTAAACAGACCAATAACAATTGAGGAAGACAGGGATGCCCTCTCTCACTACTTCTCAAGAAGCCATCAAAAGACTACCAACTAAGAAAAGCCCAGAACCGGATGGGTATACAGCAGAGTTTTACAAAACCTTTAAAGAAGAATTAATACCAATACTTTTCAAGCTATTTCAGGAAATAGAAAAAGAGTGAGAACTTCCAAATTCATTCTATGAGGCCAACATCACCCTGATTCCTAAACCAGATAAAGACACTTCAAAGAAAGAAAACTACAGACCAATATCTCTAATGAACCTAGATGCAAAAATCCTCAATAAAATTATGGCAAATCGGATACAAAAACATATCAAAAAGACCGTGCATCATGATCAAGTAAGATTCATCCCTGGGATGCAAGGCTGGTTCAATATATGGAAATCAATAAATGTTTTTCACCACATCAATAGACTTAAAGATAAAAACCATATGATCATCTCGATAGATGCAGAAAAAGCATTCGATAAAGTATAGCATCCCTTTATGTTCAAAACACTAGAAAAACTAGGGATAACAGGAACATACTTCAATATTATAAAAGCTATCTATGCTAAGCCTCAGGCTAGCATCATTCTGTTCGGAGAAAAATTGAAGGCATTCTCTCTAAAATCTGGAACAAGACAGGGATGCCCTCTCTCACCACTACTGTTCAACGTAGTTCTCAAAATACTGGCCAGAGCAATTAGACGAAAGAAATTAAAGGCATAAAAATAGGAAAAGAAGAACTTAAATTATCACTATTTGCGGTTGACATGATTCTATACCTAGCAGACCCAAAAGGGTCTACAAAGAAACTACTAGAGTTAATAAATGAATTCAGCAAAGTGGCAGGATATAAAATCAACACAGATAAATCAAAGGTATTCCTGTATATCAGCGACAAATCTTCTGAAATGGAAATGAGGAAAACCACCCCATTCACAATATCCTCAAAAAAAAAATAAAATACTTGGGAATCAACCTAACAAAAGAGGTGAAAGATTCATACAATGAAAACTACAGAACCCTAAATAGAGAAATAGAAGGTCTTAGAAGATGGAAAAATATACCCTGTTCATGGATAAGCAGAACTAACATCATCAAAATGGCGATATTACCCAAAGTTCTCTATAGGTTTAATGCAATGCCAATCAAAATCCCAAAAGCAT
This sequence comes from Urocitellus parryii, assembly GCF_045843805.1. NCBI lineage: Eukaryota > Metazoa > Chordata > Mammalia > Rodentia > Sciuridae > Urocitellus > Urocitellus parryii. The sequence continues at coordinate 2,124,548 of NW_027553327.1, forward strand.
TTCTTATAGAAATAGATAAAGCAATCATGAAATTCATATGGAAAAATAAAAGACCCAGAACAGCAAAAGCAATTCTAAGCAGGAAGAGTGAATCAGGCGGTATAGCAACACCAGACTTCAAACTATACTTCAGAGCAATAGTAACAAAAACAGCATGGTACTGGTACCAAAACAGGCGGGTGGACCAATGGTACAGAATAGAGGACACAGAGACCAATCCACAAAATTACAACTATCTTATATTTGACAAAGGGGCTAAAAGCATGCAATGGAGGAAGGATAGCATCTTCAACAAATGCTGGGAAAACTGGAAATCCATATGCAACAAAATGAAACTGAATCCCTTTCTCTCGCCATGCACAAAAGTTAACTCAAAAGGGATCAAGGAGCTTGATAACAAATCAGAGACTCTGTGTCTGATAGAAGAAAAAGTAAGCTCCAATCTACATATTCCCTAAAGATCTTAAAAGAGCACATTATAGGGATACTGCGACATCAATGTTCATAGCAGCACAATTCACAATAGCTAGACTGTGGAACCAACCTAGATGTCCTTCAATAGATTAATGGATAAAAAAATGTGGCATTTATACACAATGGAGTATTACTCTGCACTAAAAAATGATAAAAGCATGGCATTTGCAGGGAAATGGATGGCATTAGAGCAGATTATGCTAAGTGAAGTTAGCCAATCCCTAAAAAACAAATGCCAAATGTCTTCTTTGATATAAGGAGAGCAACTAAGAACAGAGTAGGGAGGAAGAGCATGAGAAGAAGATTAACATTAAACAGGGATGAGAGGTAGGAGGAAAAGGGATAGAGAAGGGAAATTGCATGGAAATGGAAGGAGACCCTCATTGTTATACAAAATTACATATAAGCGGAAGTAAGGGGAAAGGGTAAAAAAAAACAAGGGAGAGAAATGAATTACAGTAGATGGGGTAGAGAGAGAAGATGGGAGGGGAGGGGGGATAGTAGAGGATAGGAAAGGCAACAGAATACAACAGACACTAGTATGGCAATACGTAAAAACGTGGATGTATAACCAATGAGATTCTGCAATCTGTATCCGGGGTAAAAATGGGAGTTCATAACCCACTTGAATCAAATGTATGAAATATGATATGTCAAGAACTATGTAATGTTTTGAACAACTAATAATAATAAATAAAAATAAAAAATAAATAGAAGAACAGAAAAAAATAATTGTAATACAGGTTTACTTACATATTGCTTATATAAAATGCTTGGAATTAGAAATGTGTCAGGTTTCAAAATTTTTCAGATTTTGGGAATATTTTCATAGACTAGTCAAGCATGCATCCCTTATTCAAAAATTTGCAATCTGAAATGCTCTCAGATCCACAACTTTCTGAGAATGGGACATGACACTAAAAAAGTTTCAGATTTGGGAGCTTTCCAGATTTCAGAGATGCTTGACCAATATTCAGTTCTGAAGAAAATATTTTAAAAAGAATAATCAGAGACTTTCTCTACCAGATACAAAATAGGAAAGCTATAGCATATATACAATATGGAAAGATCAAGAAGAGATATACTCCCACTCCTCTTCTCTATCCAGAATTCACCTAATCCTCCCATGCTCCCCCTCCCTACCCCACTATAAGTCAGCCTCCTCATTTGATTTTTTGGCAATTAGAGAAAGGGAGGGGGCAGGGGATTAGCAAGGGAGGTGGAATATGATGGACATCATTATCCAAAGTACATGTATGAAGACACGAATTAGGTGTCAACATACTTTATATATAAACAGATATTAAAAATTGTGGTATATATGTGTAATAAGAACTGTAATGCAAAAAAAGGTACATATATAAAGGCATGAATTGGCGTGAACATACTCTATAAACAAAGATAAGAAAAATTGTATTCTATATGTGTAATAAGAATTGTAATGCATTCCGCAGTCATGTATTTAAAAAAAAATCAATAAAAGATATATATATATATATATATATATATATATATATATATATATATATAGAAGAGAGATAGTGACTAAAACAAATATTAGAAATGGATTTTATAATATAAAAACTTAGTATGTGATAAACATATTTTGAATAAAGGGGCCGAGCTGGTCAATAAATGATTTATGGACAACTGGCAATTCATCTTGGAAAGTACATCTTCATGCCACCTCTACACAGGAAAATCCTATAAAGGGACCTGGAGGACCAGACCCTTAGGGTACTGAGTATGATGGAGGGACAGAGCTGTGCATCACATTTGTTTTGTTACAACACGCTTCCCAACAACAACAGGCATTACATTTGTAAAACCGAGAGTCAGAATGATCCAGGACTTTCCAGTACCAATGGTAGAAGCCAAAAGGCAACGGGCAATGCCTTTGAAAACTCTAAGGGAGGCTGAGGCAAGATGATTGCCTGGTAAAGGCCAGCCTGGACAACTTAACAGACCCTGTTCCAAGATCAAAAGCAAACCAACAGAAAATGCACTGAGAGTATAGCTCAGTGGTAAAGTAACCCTGGGTTCAATCTCTGGTACTGCATAAAATCCAAAATGACTTGAGGGAAAATGATTTCCTTCCTAGAACAGTTCTAGTCAAATCATCAACCAGTGTGAGGGTAGAACAAAGACACCATTAGACAAGCAAGAGATCTCAAAAACTTAACCCCTCATACATGCTTTTTAAAAAAGTTATGAGAGACTGTGTACCTTTAAAATGGAAACCTTAAGGAAAAGCAATGGCATGTGAATCAGGGATATACCACCAGAGAGAAGCAGGAAGAACCACTCCTCAGAGGCTCTGGGAGACATCTGGCCAAGAAAAGGGAATGGGAGTGCATCTGATGTATTGGATGTGATTGATGAATATTTTAAGTTTCTTCAGAATTTGGGGATAGATGACTGATAAGTAGCAAGAAAATACATAAAAACAAAACAATGTGACAATTATTTTAACAATTGCTTATATCTATCAAGGGAAAACACAAATTATATAAAAATTGAAATAAACATTAAAAATGAAAAAAACCAATAGAAAAAGAGACAAATCCATCAAAGTCAATTTATTTGATTGGTACCAGGGATTGAACCCATGGGTGCTTAACCTCTGAGTCATACCCCCGGCCCTTTTTATTTTGAGACAGAGTCTCCCTAAGTTGCTGAGGTCAGCCTTGAACTTGTGATCCTCCTGTCTCTGTCTCTGGAATCACTGGGATTTTAGATGTGTACCACCACACCTGGTTTTATGGTCAATTTAAAGAAAAAAGAAGACAAAAAGCCACTAAATCAATTAAAAATGTCCAGTACCACTTGTAATTAAAGAAACAGGTGGTTGAAAATACTTAAGATAACTAACATTATCAAAGTGTATGTGAGAAACAAGTAATTTTATATACTATTGATATGAGGTAAAATGAAATTTTTTAGAGGACAGTATTTTAGGTGCACAAACTTCAAAGGCAACAGTTATACTTCCATCTTTTCTAGAGAAACAATCTTGTATCATGTTTGTAACAGTCTCTGTATGATGTTGGTACCTGCCCTGCTGTAAGTATGACAGAAGACCATGCTGCAGCGGGTAAACTGGGTCTCTGTGCAGTGATATTGAAAGATCTGTAAGATATGTTTGTAGAAAAAGCAGAAAATAAGTCTTATTTATATGGAAAATTCAACTGTGTTCATTTTTATGTGTGTTCATGCATAGCATATATCTGGAAAAAAGATAAACTTCAGCAATTAGCACTGAATAAGAACATTCATGGATATTCATGTATGTTTGAGTCTTCCCCCGACCTGTGTGGGCAGCTGAAATTAAGGTCACTTGTGTGAATTTCCAGGGACATCAAATAAAACACAGACACACGCTTTACCTTTAAACAAGCTTCAGGACATTGCTTTTCTGCTCTCGGCCTCAGGCTCCCCAAATGGGGGAGCAAGAGAAAGTCACGAGAGGCTGGCGAGAGAGAGCAAGCACATTCGGAAGTGGGCTTTTATTGGGGGGGACCCTTATTCTTAGAAAGTTCCATCCAAAAAAGGCCAGAAGGGGCAGGGTTACAAGGGACAGATGAGTGTAATTCAACCCAAGGGGTCATGGAGCAACACACCTACATCTGAAGGCACGCCCTCAACTTCCTGGACCGGGGCAATGTCCAGGTCACTATAAGATGTAGTGACTGGTCAAAGCCTCTCGGCTCCTGGATGGAAGGTGCAAATCATTCAGAGTGGCTCCCCATAGTTGGGTATACATACTTATATCTAGTGAATGTTCTGGCATAGATTTTGCATATATATATATATATATATATATATATATATATATATATATATATATATTTACACACACACACACACACACCTTTCATTCAATATTAAAAAAAATCATTGCAGTCATGAATTTTCTATCACTTTAAAAACATGCATTTAAATAAGCTTTACCTTTAAAGTATCCTATGTCATAGACAGACATATACAATGTGGAAGATTAAGCAAACGTAATATAGCTTAAATTATTCCCAATCTCTCCCATTCATAAATAATTTCAAGAAAATATGTGGCTGTAATATTCATCCCTATTTCTTCTTCCCACACAAGACAATGGCAAACGGAAATATGTCTAGATGACAAATTATTGGAAGTCTATAGTTATTGTATGAAAGCCAGAAAAAGGACGCTAAGTGCTAATGTGTGAATATATAAGCATGGACACACACATACATGAAACATCAGCCCTCTATTCTCTAAATTCCTTTGTTCATTCTTCATTTGAATGTCTTTCTGAATCACACAATTTTAAATTTTGGAAAGTTACTAGCTAGAATTAACTCTAAAACAGGGCCTAGAGAGCCAACAATCCCCATTGCTGGGCACAGGACGCCCAGGTCAGAGCATGTCTGTACCTTAGGCTTTTCCTGGACACTGGGCAGGTCCTCCTGGGACAGCTCCACCACTTGATGCAACTTCTTATGAAGCTCATCCATTTTCTGCTTTAATAGCTGCTCTTCAAAAGCATTTGCTTCTTTCTTTTTCATATAATGTCTGTCTTCATTTACTTAAGGAAAAAAAAGGTTTATATGCAAAGCTTAAATTCAGTTCATCAGAGGAATACATAACAAAAGGATAAAGTCCAATTCTAAGATGGCAAGTCCTATTTTAAGATGGCAACATTTTTTAGTCTTTTCCATATTTACAATCTTTATATGCCCTTAGCACAGTAACTATTAAATTCAGAGTATAAGTTGTAAAAATTTATGATGATCAAGTCTATCTGGTAATAGCACAGTATCTTATTAAATGCTTCTCATAAAATAATTGGGGTTGTGCTAATCATTTGAAAATAATTGATCATTTCAGTTTTTAAAAAAGATATGATTCTCTAGGAAGTAAAAGTAAAAGAGTTGGGGCATCAAGCATGCTGTCAGTCACACAGCCCAAAACTGGCTCATGAGACAAAGTAGACTCTGGCTGGACACTTTCAGGCTGTGGCATATGAAGGAAAAAATTACCAGGCATAACTCAAAATGGATCCTCCAAGAATACTGACTGACTTTTTGTTGTTGACCAAATATGAAAAATAATGTGCAAAAAAAAAAGGCTCATGGAGTACATATGGTCCAACACTACAGACAGTATAAAAGTCCCGAGTGGAGCAAGGGTCCATCTTCCACATGGTTATAGCAAGAGCCAAGTGCAAACGCTGGTATTAAGGCACACCCTGTTCCCTGTAGGGAGCATATCTCAGTCTACTCTGCAGTCTCTATAACTAACCCTAACCCTAACCCCTAAGACAACACTTTGATCAGGGGTCTCCTTCAGCATGTTTTGTTTGTAGTAGGTGCAGAACTTGGAAAATCTCTTCTGAACTTCAGTTCCTTTCACAGTACAAATGATTTACAGCTTTAGAATAACTATATACAGAAGTTCAACTCCATACAAATAATATTGAAAACATTTAAAATACTATTTGACTAAGGCTAAGGTGACACTGGCATGAATATCTAGCTCAGGGCTGGTTCAGCCATGGGCTCGGCTGTCAATACGTGAATACAAGTCTTGAACAAACATAGCTGCTACGCTGGTGTTTAACAGAGACCGCTAGGCTTCTGACAAGACGAGCTAGAGACATTTTTTTGAAGTCTTTCAGTATAGTCAATTATTTGACCAAAAATGTAATTACTCATTATTTTAATTGACATAAAAACAATTCAAAATATAAGACTATAAGACCAAATACCCCATTGTTCATGCTTCCTCCGTTGATTGTATTTCTGGGCTCTCAGTTCTTCAAAGGAAAATTCTGATTCTCCATGAATAAGCTTTTCCTTCCAATACATAACGACCTGTTGAACATCAGCTCTGGCTGCTGAAGATGAGGGCACAGAGCACTCTGATTTAGAAATCACGATCACCCTTTGTTCCCTACAGGGGAAAACACATCACTTACAACAGTGTATGGAAATAATTCTGGAAGGAATCTAAGTAATAGAACTATGCAATGATTGTACTTGCATATTTGACTCTTTATCACAAGCTGAAGGTATTGCTCCAGACACTTCTGAACCCTAAAATACAGAAAACAAACAGAAGCATTAACTTACTGAAAAGAAATCTTTACACAAATTACCTCATAAATCAATATGACAATATATGAGTAGAAAGGCTTCTTAATCTCCAGTAGATTTCTACATGTTCTTGGTAAAATTTCAGTTAATAGCTAAAGCTTTAGTTTGCATCATCATTGGTAGTATAATTTTTGCAACAAAAAGAGCCCATAAACCTTTAAAAAAAATCCATTAAAAATTTATTCTGGTATTACTGAGGTTGTGGATGCCAACAGCTGAAGCTCTGGGTTTTTAAACTGGCTCCAGTTGGGTATGAATCAAGATAGGAATCCTGGGCCTATGAAAGAGGGAAGCAGAACAAGGAGGAAGAGGATCTTGGTAGGAGAAAAACTGCTGGGGAGGAAGTGAACAGGAGAGGTTGTATGGAGGGGGCCCTTAGGTCCCATAACAAGTTATATTTGTGAGTTGAGTATAAATTTAGGTTAGATGGCCACGGGCCCAGAAAGCTGACATGGGAACGGGCAGCTGACATGGATGTTAAGTCACAGGAAACAAGGTTAAAGAAAAGAGATGCCAAGGTGGATACAGAAAGGAGCCAGGAGGACCGTTCAATACCACTCCTAGTTTCTGTACAACCTATAATAGTCACCATTACCTGATTCTTAGAGATAGAGGCTGAGTTCTTTCCTTGACTTGATTTTGATGGTACCATTTGGTTTAAAATTGAAGCATTATGCAGAGGTTCCGAGGTCCTAGCTATAAGGGAAAACAGGATAAAATAAGGAGAAATAAGAGAAAAATCACAGTAACCAAAATTATCACACAATACATCCCCTTGATCTTTCAGTAAGCAGCACAAGAAATAAATCAATTCAATCACACTGTCTCGGAAAATGGAACTAAAATGTTTTGTAAGTAAGTATTTTAGAGACAATTTCTGACCAAATCAAAATGTTCAAGAAGTACCCCCAAATAACTGTAAAACTGGTTATTTAATCAGGATAGGATAGTCAATGCAAATTGCTGAAATGTAGTATTTATTTCTAAGGTAAATAAAGCCCTGCCATGTTTCCTAAAGTTGCCATCAAATACATTTGATTCAATTCAGAACAGATGGAGTTCAGAGTATCTCTTTTTGATTTTGTTTTTTAAATCCCCAAAATAGAGAGAAATCATCAAGTAGATTTGTCTCCTTTAAAGTACATTATTACCAAAGTGTCTTCCCCAGTACCTGAGACAGTATAGTTTAGTTTTCATTAAATACTAGAAGGATTTGCTTTTTAAACGGAAAAGAAATCAGCAAAAATTAGCAACTAAATTACCAATAATCTGACAATGCAGAAAGTATTATTTTACCTTGAGCTGGCAAATGGGTTTCAGTGAGACGTGTCTGAAATAACTAAATGATAGAAAAGGCATTAGTATAGATTTTAAGTTTACAGTCTAATATATACTGTATTAAAGTAGAAATTAAAGGTAACAGCTTACTATATGTTAATAAAGGCCAAGGTTGAAGCAATATAGTCAGACAAAATGCTAGGAATATTTTCATATCTGATGTACATATATTAAAAAAAATTCCTCAAGTCTGTAAATGTTATAATAGTGTTTGGACTCCTACTTTGGTTATTTTACCCATTTGGAACAAAATGAATATTAACATTTGGGAGAAAGAAGTGAAAGTACAAAGCTTAGACCACTTATTCAAAAGGTATCTAGATCCATTACTGCCCATGCTCTGCGAGGACATCTCAAACGGGCCACTTCACAGCATTTTTACACATCAACTCTGTGGAATTATATGCAATTCCTAAGCCTGACATTGGGGGATAATGCAAGCAAGAGTGCATACTAAAAAGATAAGAGATCCACAACCAAATGCTAGACCTTGTTTTGCTCTTAATTCAAAACAAACTAATGGTAGCAAAACCATTTTACATGATGGGGAAAGACTGAAAATTAGGTGACTGAAGAATTACTTTTAATTTCATAGGTGAGATCATCTACTAAGATTCTGTAAGAAATAATCTTTTGGAGAACTTATAATAATAATTGGGATAAACTATTTAGCTAATTCGAATCTCCTATAAAAGTCCTTAGCACAGAAAAAACATGATCAAATGTAATAATTATGGAAAGTAGGTAATGGTAACATTTCTGAGCAGTTTCTTTTCTTTACTCTGTAGTGACCAAATTTTCCACAAGGTTTCCCCATAAAATAGATAACAATACAATGTAAAAGCAAACATTTCCTCTCCAAGTAGGAAATGCCAGGAGGAGCTGTACGTAGAAGCTACCTGTACTGCTGTTGCAAGAGCTCTTGAGGTTCAGCCTGGTTTTGAATTCCTCTCCGAAACACAGCACTGGCCTGCTGCAACTCCCCCTGGGCTTCCAGATGCCCTGCCCAGGAAATGTACAGAGGAGATGACTGGATTCCAATCCCCTGGTTGTACAGAAACTCAAAAAACTGATGTGGGTCACTGTTGTATTCAGCCTACAGGAACCCAGAAGAAAAGCACAGAAGAACAATGAGGCAAGGGTGGAGGAAAGATGTTAAGAGCTGGGCTGGGGCTGTGGCTCAGAGGTAGAGCACTTGCCTAGCATGTGTGAGGCCCTGGGCTCCATCCTCAGCACTATATAAAGTAAAATAAAGACATTGTGTCCACCAATAACTAAAAAATAAATATTAAAAAAAGATGTTAAGAGCTACAGGGGTGCAGTTGGATAAGAAGAATAATTTCTAATGTTTTAGAGCATAGTAGGGTAACTATGGTTGGCAAATAATATTTCAAAATAGAGGGGTGCATGCAGGAGACAGAGCCAAACTGGCATTTATGAATGAATGTTCCCAACACAAAGAAATGATAAATTTATGAGGTGATGGATACTGTATCCCATAAATGTGAACAATTATTATGTGTCAACTAAAAATTTTAAAAATATATAAATACCAAAATAAATTAAAAAACAACAACAACAAAAAAATAAAACACAGAACTGCTAATCTGGGTCAGCCCAGAATCTAGCTGGCCCTCCACCTTTCTATATTTGTGGAGGCTTGAGGATATACTATGTAGGCAAAGGTGTGTATGGTTCTCTGGTCACAAGCCTAAGTTAGGATCATTCCTTTACTTGACATTCAGTATCCCCAAAATTACCCAAACTATTTCCTTAGATAGTAAGTCTATAAAAACCCATCACATGAAGTATTACTTGTGTCTTGCTCTGAGCTTGCTCAAGGTCCATAGGTGCCTCCAACCAGAACTCTGTAATTCAGTGAACCAATTCATGTTTGCTTTATCCACTCCACTCATGATTTTTTATATCTCCAAGCCTTTAACTTCCAGGTCGAAGAGATGCAATCTTCAGGCCTGAGGCTTCATTCTCCCCTTAGTACTAAGTGTAGTTTCTGAGAGCCAGAATGCTCCCCACTGTTTACTCCCTGGAGCTCTCCTGGCACCTGGGAGTTTCCTGCTCATCACGTTTCCTACCCAACAAACCCTCTTTTACTTTTTGGTTTCTATTCCATGTTGGAACATGTGCAAACTTGAAATAAAGGAGAATTTAAAAACTGAATCAATGATTCACTATACAGAGCCAAGGCTATACACATCTCTAGTAATCCAACTTTTAAAAATTTATGACTGGAAACAAGGAATTAAAATAAAAGGCAGTCTAAAAGATCTTAAAATATAGGTCAAAAAACAAAAGTTCAACATGATTACAGATTTGATTATCGATATGAAAGTATACTCACAAATTTTAAACAATAATTGATGAATCTTGGGTCATTGTGGTATCTCTTCGTAACTAAAAATTCCTTCATTAAATGTTCTAGTAGCATTATCAAGTAGTCTTTATTATCAGGAAAATTCTCTTCTACCCACTGCATATAGCTAGAAAAATATGGATAATGTTAATTTTCCATAGTACAACATATAGTTGGTTTAAAGGAAAAGACAAAAACAATGTCCCTACCACCCAAATCCAAATGCTAACCTTTCCCATTCACCAAGTGGGTCATTTCCTTTGTAGCTCTGCATATGGGCTTCAAACATTCTAGAACAAATAAAAGAATGCACATGAAAATTATGGATAATTTTAAGAGCAAAATATTTAATTATATATGATTTATATCATATATTATGTTTATATTAAATATTTATCATATATCTATATATTGTATTATATTATATAATATATATGTGATTTATATACCTTAAAATAGAAACCTTAAATACCAACCTAAAAGCTATATAAAATTTAAAAGAGCTCTCAGAGGTGGTCAAAAAACTCAAAACAGTCAGTATTTTTCCAGAGGAAAGTTCATCCCTAGCTCTATCTCAGAGTCTCCTGCTTCTGTCCCTGGTCCCCAGGGTTGCTAACCACCCTGAGGGTCAGTGCCTGGAAACTTGCTGCCCCTTCTCCTAACAGTGGGATATAAGCTAGACCCTGCTCAGATCCCTTCTCTTGCTTTCCAGGAGCACAGCGGAGACTGAGTTGGAATAAGATCCAATAAGGGCTTGCCAGCAGGTGGATAGACAAGATTCCACAACTGGACACTCTAGATAGAGTTCATTTCCTGGGCCCCAATGTAACACAAAGTTCCTGAGGAAGAAAAGGTGATTGGCAGTTTTCATGAATCAGTCACTAGAATTCCCATAGAACTGTTTCCCTGACTTCCAAATACCCAAACACATCTTAAAAATAAATCAACCAAGCAAAGCAAAACACTTGTGGCAGTTCAGGTGCTAGTGGGGCAAACAAGCAAAAAGAAATTAAATAGTGTCAGGTTACATTAAGTACCAAGAAGAAAAAACAAACCAAATAGAAGGGGTAAGAGTTACTATTTTCAGGTAGGGTGGTCAGGGAAGGCCTGCCTCTGAGGGCACTGACGGGATACCACCAGAAAGCCACAGAGCTATCTTGGGAGAAAATGGTCAAGGCTGAGAGAACTTCAGGAACCAGCCTCTTCCAGGAACAGAAAGTGAGCCAGTGTGGCTTTAGTGTGATAAGCCGGGGAAGTTCTAATTTGCATTTTAAAAGTCTTCCTTCCTCCATGTGAAGATGGTAGGGATAGGAAGCTACTGAAACACCCCCCCCCCCCGTGACTGGTGGTGAGTTGGACTACATGTGGGGAATCCGGCACCTCTCTTAGGGCAAGGAAAGGACTTCCTGATGGGACTGTGTTCTGGGTATGAATCAAGATGAGAAGGTCTCCTAGGTTTGCTATCTGAGAAATCATTAGATTTTTTTTTTTGAAAAAGTGATTTTAAAGAATACTTTGGTAAGAGACAAGAACACCCACCTCAAAATACTTCTTTGGCATATTTCAAGGTGGATAGTCAGAGAATTGCAGGCAGAAATGGCTCTGAAAAACTATTCTAAGAAAAACTTGCATCAATTCATATTAGCAAGGTAAACAGATCGATTTTCTCCAAGTCCACCTTAACTCCTCATTTCCAATCTGTTTTTTTATTTTGATGCTCCCAGGGTCTTGCACAGGATAAAATCTGTATACCTTTCCCCTTATTAATCTATTTATTGTCAATTTATTCCACACACTCAATTAAGGACCCTCAGAAAGTAGAGAATCTTAAATTATATTCTAGCTATCACCTCCACAGACAAATGAAATCATTGTGTCTTAAGACTAAAAATCCAGAAGCCATGATAGGAAAAGCCAGAAAACTTCAACTATATAGTAATGAAATGCTTCTACATGTCAAATAAACAAAAATTTTTAAAACTTTCCAAGTCAAAAGAGAAATGATAAACTGGAAAAACAAAAGGACTTCTAAAAATTGAGAAGCAAAGTTATAAACCCAATTTTTTTAAATGAGCAAAGGGATTAAAAAGCATTTCACAGAGAAATACAAATGGCTCTTAAACTTGAAAAGATGCTAACCCTCTCTCATAAGAGAAATTCACTGTCAATAAGATACAACTTAATCAATAGATTTTTCAAACAAAAATTTTAAACACAACAAAAGTATACAGGTAAGAAATGGAAGCAGGCACACTCAAATCTTGCTTGTAGGTATCTTACCAATATCTCAGATGGATTTGCTCTTCATCCAGGTAAAACACTTTCAGGAATCTAGAAAACTGATACATCTGGGTATATGCAAAATACCATTGCCATTATGTACATTTTTTTTAACTACAACACTGTTTGTAACAGCAAGATATTGTCAACAACCCAAGTGTCTGTCATTGAGGATTTTTGGATCAATTGTGGTATATGCAATATTAAACAGTTGTCTAAAAAAATTTTTAAAAAAGAGTGCTATGTATTGATAAAAATCTCCAAGGATATCTTAGGCAAAAAAAGAATGGAGTTGCTCTGCTACATTTCATGTGAGATGAAGGCAGGAAATGTACACATACAGACACATACATATACATACACTTTAATAACGTTAAGTATTTATATGTCTAAGAAGAATCACTTGAAAAAAACTAATAAATAAACAAAGGATACATATGATAGGGTGAGAGTAGACAGGTACAGGAATTGTCAGTGAATACTTTCCAAATCTTTCTAAAACCATACAAATATATTATCTATTTTTAAACCTTAAAAATGATTATTTGTAAATTTGAATCTTTCTCATGCCTCATAACAGAGGAACAAATCCCTATAATGCCAGAACTCTTCCTTCAAAATGTGTAATAAACATAACCTTTTCCCAAAGTAGTTCATGTTCACACCAACCACATTCTCCAGGAAAATGGCTTAAATACACTAATAAAAAATCAACCCGTTCATTAGAGCAAATTAGTCTTTAGAAAGTCAAAATAAGGGCTGAAATACATATTTCCCTTTAAAAATGGGGGTAGAGGGATAGGACTTCCAAAGAAAAAGTCTTAAAAAGATTTTTGTTTTGAGTATATTGACAACCTCGGTCTTGTGATCCCCAAATATCTGGTAAAACTAACCCGTTTTACTTCTGCCACATATGATTTAACCGTATCAATTTTTTTTTTTTAATCACCGGCTGGGCAAGTCACACAGGCTATGGGAACTTGTCAACCGTTAGCGGGACAGAATAGATGAGTCGACAATAAGCAAGGCACTTTTTTCATTTAAGTGCTGTGTACTAAAGACTTTTTAAAAGAGCAGTAGGATTGGGCTGGGGATGTGGCTCAAGTGGTAGCGCGCTCGCCTGGCATGCGTGCGGCCCGGGTTCGATCCTCAGCACCACATACAGACAAAGATGCTGTGTCCGCCAAATACTGAAAAAAATAAATATTAAAGTTCTCTCTCTCTCTCTCTCCCTCTTTCTCACTCTCTCTCACTCTTTCTTAAAAAAAAAAAAGCAGTAGGATTATGAGTAAGAGAGCTATTGTATATTCTCTCCCTCTGTCGTATAATTTTTAAATGAGTGACTTAAGACACGCTGGGCGGGGTTTTGGTGGACTGGACACTCTCCTCCCACAGCGGCGCCCCATGCCCGCAGATAGGTTTCCTTAAGGAACAGCAAGACCTCCAAGGGCCTCCCAAGCTGCCGCAAGGCCCCTAAACGCTCGGCGTGGCCGCAGATCTCGAGTCGCCAGGGTCTCAGTGGGACCACCCTCTACTCGGTGACTCGGAAGTGGCCCGCAGCCTTGAGGCGAGGGGAGGCCCAGACCAGGAACGCAGGCAGGTCCGTGCCTAGGGCCCAGGGGCGGAGGGCCAGAGCCCTAACTGTCCCAGCCCCCTCAGGGGCCCAGAGTCGGGGATTAGAGCTCGTGGCGCCCACACTCCACTAGCCGGACACTCACTGAAAGACATTTTCCGGGTTATCCATGGCGAGAGGACGCAGGCCGGCTGCAGGACCACAGACAAGGAAAGCTAGTAGCACTGCCGATTTGAATCTCCCGCGCAGCCGCAGTCGCGGTGCCCAGCGTTGGCAAAGCGCCTGGCCATTGGCTGTGGCGCAGACGGTCTGGCCAATCGCCGAGGCCGTTGCCGGGAGACCAAGTTTCGCCCCCTGCGCGCCGGCGGCCCCTTCCCACTTCTGGCCGGCTGAAGCGAGAAGAGAGTGTGCGGCCGCTGGGCGGCCAGGGAAAGCCGGTGTGGCTCCCGTGTAGGGATTTCTTTTTCTTTTTTCTTTTCTTTCTTTTCTATTCTTTTCTTCTTTCCTTCCTCCCTCCCTCCCTCCCTCTTTCTTTCTTTCTTTCTTTCTTTCTTTCTTTCTTTCTTTCTTTCTTTCTTTCTTTCTTTCTCTCTCTCTCTCTCTCTCTCTCTCTCTCTCTCTCTCTCTCCTCTTTCCTCTCTCTCTACGCAGCCCTGGAGTCCTGAGAGCCACGCCTCCCTGTCCCCTTTGCTTAAACTGCAGTCCTTGTGCCCCGTACGTGGAGCGAGGAAAAGCGGTCCCACCCACTCCAGGCCGCCGCGCGGGGAAACGCCCGCCTGAGGATTAGGAAGGAGGAAAGGATGCCGTCGGGGTGGAGGCCTCCCCTTGTAGAGGCGACTTTCCATCCCGAGTCCCAGGCTGTCGGGAAAGCACCAAATGACCCAGCCAATGAAGGCCTCCTCGAGGATCCTAAAGTGCTGTGCACTGGAAAAACCTGAGTGGTCTTGGTTTACTAACTGTAGCATAAGGGCACGCATGCTTTTAGGTAATTTTCTGGTTGGCAGCGTTAATTGTGCATGGCATGTGAAGGTGGTGGTTTGGGACCCTTGAGACCTCTGGACTTGGCTGATGTAAAAGACTGGGTGCCCAGGAGAGAACGAGGGCTTTGGAGAGGTTACAGAATGCCAGGGAGGAAGTTTTCAGCTTTTTTTTTTTTTTTTTTTTTTTTTTTTTTTTTTTTTTTTTTGGTTAGGTCTAGGCATTCTGGAGACCGAGTTCTCAGGTATTATAAAATCCTATGATCACTGTCCAGGTATCCAAGAAGAAATAGAAAATATGTGATGTTCCTTAATTGAGAGTGAGTGGAAAAAAGTTAATCTTCTCTGCCCCTTGGTCTTTAATAACTTACCACTCTACCTCTCAAGGTTGTTCAAAGACTACTTGACAATGTAAGTAGAATATAAAGTACTGTTCATGTGATTACCTTCCTTTAAGAAAGAGGTCTTGTGAATGTTCTAGCTTCCTTAGGCTTCTCAAGTTAAATTCCAAAAACAAAATATATATATCAGCTTCTGGAAATCCAGGTACTGAGTCTGGAATTTCTTCCAGCAGACCCATTACTTTGGAGCTATAAAGTGTCTGATTGACGTCGGAGTTTATTACTCAGAGAATGCTCACTTTGAAGTCTTTAAACAAGTGCTAGTTTCTACTAACCATCACTAGAACTGAGACATTTTTCATTCTACCAACTCAAGCATCTGATAGTGGCTCAGTAATCAGGAAATGCTGATATTCACCATCTGTTGTGAAGTAGGTGCCATTAGACTTATACCTAATTACAACCTTAGAACTTGAAATTAAGGAACTAGTGATTTTATCTGGGACATGAAGATACAAAGAAAATGTCTAAAAGTGGTGTATGTGTATATTAAGAGCCAGGTGAGAATTCAGACCGTATCTGCCAGGGGAGGTCAGAGAAGTGGGGAGGTAATGAGACCTTCATTCATGTAAGTCTTCACCTGGGAGGTAGGGCTTAAATGGGCCTTGGATATAGGTAGGTAGGAGAGAGTCCAGGAGAGGTAATTCCAGGTGTAAATCTGGATTAGAGGGAGATCACCCTTGAGGACTCATGTTAATGAGTAAGAAATCCTATCTCAGGGGACTGGTTTGATATTTTGATGTCAAGTTGAGTGCTAGAATAAGGAGTTCATATTTGATCACATTAGTAACAGGTCTTTCTGGAACAACATGTGTTGTGGTTGTAAGGGCCTTATGATTAGTTATAGTTAGCTCTACCTGTTTTCTGCAAGCCATGGAGATTGTCTGCCCTCCTTTTCTTCTGCTACCAGGAGTTCCTCTTACACTAAGCTTGTGCATGGGTAAGGTATTCTGCATATGCTTCCACACTACCCTTTATGAAGGCACATTGACTCTCTTTTTGTGTTTTATTTATTCTAATTTGTTATGTACAACAGAAGAATGCAATTCAATTCATAATACACATATATAGCACAATTTTTCATGTCTCTGGTTGTACACAAAGTAGAGTCACACCATTCGTGTCTTCATACATGTAGTTAGGGTAATGATGTCCATCTCATTCCACCGTCTTTTCTAACCCCAACTCCCTGTCTTCCTCTCCCTCCCTTTTGCCCTATCTAAAGTTCCTCCATTCTTCCCATGCTCCACCCCCCCACCTTCCCATTGTGAATCAGCATCCTTATATCAGAGAAAACATTCGGCATTTAGTTTTGGGATTGGCTTCCTTCACTTAGCATTATATTCTCCAACTCCATCCATTTACCTGCAAATGCCATGATTTTTTTCCTCTTAATGCTGAGTAATATTCTATTGTGTATATATACCACATTTTCTTTATCTGTTCATCCATAATGCCAATTTTCATGAGTGTATCTACAAGTAATAGTAATAAAATATGAGGGTTGTCAGTGGTGATTAGAAACTGACATTTTTTTTTTCTATGAGTGACATCTTAGCTTACTTGTTCTCTTCCTTTTGTCCATACCTAGGGAAGTTGCTCTCTGCCATTATTCTGAGGAAGAATGAAAATTATTCTCCTCAAAGTGTGTTCATCTTGATATCCCCCTAGGTTAATTAACCCTGTGGTGTCTGGGATTTGGGGGGGATAATGGGAAGAATGGGAAGTATAGGCAGAAGAGAGTGGTTGCAGATTTTTTTTTTGTACCAAGGATTAACTCAGGGGCACTGAACATCCTCATCCCTTTTTATTTTTTATTTTAAGATAGGGTCTTACCAAGTTGTGTAGGGCTTCTCTAAATTGCTGAGAATAGCTTTGAACCTGTGATCCTCCTGCCTCAGCCTCCCAAGCCACAGGAATTATAGGCATGTACTATTGTGACCAGCTAATTTTCAGATTTTAAATTGGTATTGAGACTAATGGAATGTAAAGAGGGGAATCACATTTTATGAAAGTAGAGTTCTGAGAACACAATGATGGTTTTGATAACTAAAAAGAGAAAAGAATAAAAAGTCATTTGGGGGGCCTAGAAGAATTGACGGAAACAGTCTATTGGATCCAGAGAAAGCTGTAACTTTGATTGGAGATGTGTTGAATAGGATAGATGTGAGGTTAATCCTGGTTGTTGACCTGACTGGATTGAGCAATACCTAAAGAACTGGTAAAGCACACCTCTAGTGTGTCTGTGAGGGTGTTTGCAGAGACAATTGGTACAAGGATCCGCAAGAGGGGAAAGACCTGCCTGAATGTGGGCCATATTGTCCAATATGCTGGGGATCCGCATGGAACAAAAAGCAGAAGTGGAAAGTTTGCACATGCACCTATTTGAGGCTTCTTGAATGGGTACTGCCATCACCTACAAATATTAGACCAGATTCTTTAGCTTCTGAATGTGGACTTGGAATCTCCAGAGGACTTCATGTCTTCAGCCTTGGATTCGGGTTGCATTATTGGTCCTTCTGGTTCTAAGGCTTCTAGTAGCAGCTTCTTCTTCTTCTTCTTCTTCTTCTTCTTCTTCTTCTTCTTCTTCTTCTTCTTTTTAGTTGTAGATGGACACAATACCTTTGTTTTATTTATTTACTTGTATGTGGTGCTGAGGATTGAACTCTGTGCCTCACATAGACTAGGCAAGTGCTCTGCCACTGAGCTACAACCCTTCCCAGCTTCTAGCTTCCTGGACTGAGCAACTGCTGATCTTCCCAGCTCTCCAGCCTGTAGACAGCCTTTGTGGGGCTCTCTGACCTATCCAGCCTCTGACTGTGTAAGCCAGCCTGATAGATGTCCTTGTAATTACATATACCTTCCATTGGTTCCATTCTTCTGGAGAATGCTGATTGATACAGGATCACCAAGCATTTTTCCTTCTATAAAATATACAGTAGAAGAAAGAGACAGACATGGTTCACTGCCTTCTGGAGCTTATTGAAAGGAGTTTCACCTGCTGCTTTCTTGTGTTATTTTTGGCATTGCCATTGCTTCAGTGTTTGTCACCTTATATCCCCAAACCCACCCTCAAGGGGAGAGGAGAGGTTTTGTTTGAACTGCGTGAGAGCACAGATCTGCTGTGTTTAATCCATGCCTTTCCTGATTCAGATGTGGAAATGCTAGCTCTTCCTGTCAAACTCTATTCACCTTATAAGCTGATTTTAATATTAAAATTCCGTCCATCTAAAATATCTCTTAGACTTGTCTAATTTTCTTAGGGAGGCCAATAAGGAAATCATTTTTATTTGTATGTGGACTTTTGGTGACTTTGCATTCTACAAAATTTCCAAACTTTTTGGAAAAGAAAACTCAGGTCACAGGGTAATAAGCCTCACCCTTGATTTTCCCAAGACACAGCAAATAAGTAAATGACCTAAACTCACAATCTGTGTGACAGTTTGCTCATCTGCAAATGAAAAACGAAACCCATATCCTTTTCATCATGTTTCTTTGACTTTCTGTGTCCTTTAATCTCATAAGATTTTCCACTTAATCCCTGATTTGTCTTGGGAAGTCACATGATGTCAAAGTTAGTGCAGTGTTTAGAGAAGGATAATGATGACTTTTCTCTAGGTTCTGCGGATGTGGCCTAAGCAAATAACCTCAGATATACCTATGCCTTTTTTTTCCTTGAGAAACAGAGCCATTTAGAGTAGCAGCATTAGATGTATGGCGAGTTCATTGTGCTTGAAACATTATAGAAGATTGGAGTAGTTGTAGGGCTGGGATTGTGGCTCAGAGATAGAGCACTTGCCTAGCATGTGTGAGGTACTGGTTTCAATCCTCAGCACCAAATAAAAATAAAGATACTGTATCCACCTATAATTTTTAAAAATAAATAAATAAATAAGAAGATTGGAGTAGTTGTAGAAAGCTAAAGAGTAACTTAAGCGACTACCAAATACTAAGATTTAAAAAAAAAAAAAGAGATAGCTCCATCTTGGAATTTTTTTCCCACCTGAGATGTGTTATGACTTTGAAAGATGTCTATGAGATTAAGGCCCAGTATCTTCTCTGTCACAGCAGCCTGGGAACAAGAACGGAGTCAGCAGGAGCAGGGGACTGAATCCCAGCCTCCTGTCCCCAACCAACCTTGAAAGGAATCTTTGGTAGAATGTGCAGTCCAGCATTCCTGCTCATATTTGTGTGAAGTACTCAAGTGAATACCAAGTTGTTTCCCTTTTAGTCCCTCTTCTTTCTCGTTGCAGGTGGCTTGTTCCTCCTAAGTGCTCCCTTGCACCCCTGCTCATCTTCCCTTCACACTGGCTACTTGACTTTGCTTCTTCAGAAGGCCTCTCCCTTGTCAGCATGGAGCTCCTCCTTTAGCGGCTGCTTCTGAACACTGGGTTGGATCCTCCCCTTGTTGTACATGTTATACTAATATAGTTTCTGGGGCAAACTGTCCTGTTCATTCTTAGAAACAAAACACATACTTGAAACTTTCCCTCCATAAGGGCATTTTCCTGAATTTGTAGCACTCAGCACCCCCCCTCAACTAGGCCCCTTAAAACTGAGTTGCTATAGTTTGGATCTGGAATGTCTGCAAAGGTTCATGTATCCCCAGCTCGGGGTTATTGGGAGGTGATAGGAGACTTTGAGATGAGACTTGGTGAGAGGCTTTCTGATCATTGGAAGCATAATCAGAGTAAGTATTGAAAATAATAATTTGGCCTTTTTATTTGGGTGAACCCAAATGTGAGACACTTGGAGGCTGCTATGTTTGGGGTAGGTATCCCCCAAAGGTCCACATGTTAAACTCTTGGTCCCCAGAGTGATGACATTAGAACTGTTAAGAGTCAGGGTCGAGTGGAAGATCCTTAGGGGGGCTGTAAAACCCCAGTCCCTTCCTCCCCTTCAGTTTTACACCACAAGATGCTCCCACTATGATGTACTGCTTCACCACAGGCCTAAAGCAATGGGGCCAATAGATCATGGACTGGAACCTTCAAATCTGTGAACCAAAATAAACATCTTCTCTTTATGAGTTTATAATCTCAGGCAGTTCATTATAGCAATGGAAAGCTGACTAGGGCCAAAAGAAATAAGAGATGGAAAAATCAATTCTCCAAGAAGTAGTAGACCCCCTTTATGATCATTTCTTGTATTTGCATTAAGTATTTCCTGTGGTATCCTCTTAAAAACTTCAAGCTTTCATTCTGTTCTGCTCTTATCATTATTTTCTCAATCTAGCTGCATGTATATCACTGAATTAACATTTTCCTATTCAGACCCAGTTGGCTTGGTGAAGGTTTGGATGATATTAAAATTTGTAATCACTCAAAACCCACAGAGATCAGTTTTCCCCATTTTGTTAGCCTCTTTGGTTTTTCTAAAATCAACGGTGCATTTTTATCAGTATCCCTCAACTTTTTCATTAATTTATGTCATGATACAGTAATTGGTACATATTTGGAAGAACACCAGTGGCATTTCAAAGACTGATAAATCTTTCCAGATATTTTAGTTGCAAGGAACAAGAAACCCAGCTTGAGATAATTTATTCACCATAAAGTAAACTTACTTAATAACACAATAAACTTACTTAATAACACAATAATTCTGACTGGTGGGTGGGCTTCAGGTAGTTTGATCAGGACTCTAACTCCCTTTCTCTTCAGTTTTCTCAGTTCTATTTCCTCTGTATTGGTTTTGTCCTCAGGCTGACTTTCTTCGTGGCAGCAAAACAAAAACTACTTACTGCACAGTCCCAAATGCCCTCTATGTCACTCCTAACTAGTTATATTACTTTCCTTCCCATGAAGCCTCCTCAGAAATAGTTATATGCCCTTGGAAAATCTGGGGCTTTGGGAACTGAAATAGGAAACTTGTGCTGGGGAGGCCCTTTCAGGTATACAGCAGTCTCCTTATAATCACAGTTCTCCTTTATGGGGAGGTGGCCCGTGCCTTGTTAGGGGGGCTCTTCTTCCTGCCAAGGAGGGTATCCACTATCTAAGAAATAGAAGTCTAGAGTAATTATTGAAGAACAAAAGACAAAGTTGGAAAGACAGTTTCAAAAAGGTGGAGCCTTGATAGGTCCAGTCCACACAGGAGCTGGAGCTGGACAGCTAGAAGGTGGCTCCTGTGGTTTATTTAAAGGGCACATCAAAGGCAGGGATAAGGTTTCAAGGATGGAGTCTTGCCTTGTGACGTGATGTCTTGTAGTCAGCAGCTTGATTGGCATCTTGGCAGTTCCCACCCATTTCAGAGGGCTGTGCAGCTATAGCAGGGCACCCCATCTCTGGTGCTGAGTGGGACCTTGGGCAGAGCTGAAGTTCACCTGCATCAGGAGGTCTATACCTGTGGGGGTGCCATGGGAAGTTCCCAGTGCCAGACCTGTCCCCTCACTGGGCTGTGATGCCCCTCACTGGCTGTGGTGCCCATTGTCCACATACAGACCAAAGATGGATCTTGACACTGTGTCACGTTGAAGAAGAAATTTTAAAACCACTGGAAATAAATGGGTAACTCTGGCTAACTGCAAACTACTGACCCACAGTTGCTTTGGTCATTAGTGGGTGACTGCTCTTCATTTTCTTCCGAAGACAACCTTGACCATCACATTGCTATGAGACTGTCACATTGCTAATGAGAGGCCAAAAACCACAGGGCCTGCTTACAAGCCCATTAGAGGGCAGGCTGGGGAGCTGGAAGATGGTGTCCGCCTGTCCCATGTTCTCTGGACTTCCATGGCATTTGGAAAAGAAAAAAAGAGATTTCAGAAAACACAATGCCCTGTTCTATTTGGATTAGCTTTTCTTGTAAACCCTCTTTTAGAGAGAATTGTGTCCCTCCTCTGAAACTGAAATATAGAAGTTCTAGCCCCAGCACCTCAAAATGTACCTCTTTTAATATGCTATCTTATAAGAAGGGAAAGTTTGAACATGGACACCTGAAAGGGAGGACAGTATGGAGAAGCAGGGAGAAGGTGGTCATCTGCCAGCCTGGGACAGAGACCTGGAACAGATCCTTAGTGGTTCCTGGAAGGAACCAACCCTGCTGATACCTTGGTCTTGGATTCGAGCCTCCAGAGCTATAAGAAAATAAATTACTATTGTTTAAGCCACCCAGGCTAGGGTGCTTTGTTAGGGTAGTTTGCTCCAGCAAACTAATACTGACCTCCAATGTATGTCCCAATCTGGCCTGTTTACCTTCCCTCTAAATGCCAGTTGAACCAGCAGAGGTAGGGGGTGATGTCTGACAGGTAAGACATCTGATGGAAGTTAACAGCTGTCAAATCACCTTCAGCAGGAGGAAGAAAAAGCAGCTCCTGGCAAGTCAGAGTTGGCCTGGCACCAACCGCTGACCTGGGCTGTTGTGCTGAACATGAGCAACTGCACTGAATGTTCTCAGCAGAAGACTCACTGGATTGTACCTGCTCTTGTCAGCACCCAATCCTTGAACCCCACATCCCTGCCCACATAATCACCAAACACAAGACCAGATCTTGTAAGTCCTTCTGACACTTTCTTTAGGAGATGTGTTCCCCTTAGCAAACTGTCTCCCTTGTGGCAATGAACTAATAAACCTAACATGCTTTCTAGTTGTCTTTGATAGACAAGAGTTTCAGAACCATTCTTTGTTTTATATACACCTGAGTCATTGGCGTACCTCTACCCTACTCTACCCCACCCAACCAGGTCATTTTATACAGTTTAATGCCATTATACAACACTAACTTGTTTTTACTATCATTACATTAATAGCTTTTGTACTGATTTTATTATTGAATTTTTCCCTTTGTTTCACGTGGAATTTTTTAAAAAAATATTTAGTTGTAGACAGACACAATACCTTTATTTTATTTATTTTTATATGGTGCAGAGGATTGAACCCAGTGCCTGATGTGTGCCAGGCAAGCGCTCTGCCACTGAGCCCCAACCCCAGTCCTAGCTTGGATTTTCTTAATATAGAATGTAGTATAGGAGGAGGGTTCCATTTTAGATTTATAATTGTGATAAATTTTTAAAAAACTCTTTATAATTAGAGTTTCATTTTAACTTTTAAGTTTTTGAGTTTAGTCAGCTGCCTACAAGAATGGAATAAACATAATCCTCTTGTCTACAAACATAAGAGGTCAGGGATGAGCTCTTGTAAATAACCCTTTATTCCCAAGGTAACTTTTGTATGTGTTGGTTTAAATATCATTCTTGAGGCTTTTTAGGGTTTTATGTGAGCTCCTAATGGGCTAGCATTTTTATCCATTTTTAATCAGGCCCCATCAACCTGAGTACTGCAAAACTAGGGTCCCCCATGGGAAAAAATGGCCCTCTCAAGTCATCCCTTGCCAGTGGAATTGAAAATGATTACAGTTCTTTTGGGAAGTGCTATCAATATCTATCAACAACAAGCCTACCCAGCTCACTCCCAGGAAGAGAAGCCATGGAGTGAAGCACATTTGGGGATAAGGGGTGTGTAGAGGACACCCAGTGCCTAGTGCCCAGCAGCCCAATGCTGGAGTGAGGCGTGTGTTCAGACATGGGATGGCAGTGTGAGCTGTAAATCAGTCAACCTGGAATCTTACACACACTAGAAGGATCAAGTCTGGTTTGCAGCGATGATCTTATGTTCGGTTCTGCCCAAAAAGCAAGAGGCAGAGGCAGGAAAATAATTCCAATATTGTAAAACAAAGGTGAAAAATGCATATTTCCACATGATTATACAACAGAGGTACAGATAAGAAAGGGTATTGTTATTAGTTTTGTAAATAGTTGGTTTACTAGGAAAAGGACAGAGGTGTGTAAAGAAGGAAATAGAAATAGGGAGGGAAAATG
Organism: Urocitellus parryii; assembly: GCF_045843805.1. Classification (NCBI taxonomy): domain Eukaryota; kingdom Metazoa; phylum Chordata; class Mammalia; order Rodentia; family Sciuridae; genus Urocitellus; species Urocitellus parryii. The sequence goes on from NW_027553327.1 coordinate 2,148,912, forward strand.
GAAATTTTCAAAACTTACTAAACTTTCTGAGTAAGTTCAGCATTAGAAAGAAGCCAGAGGAAGAGCAAAACAAGTAGGGGTGGGGGTGGAGAGTAATAAAGGCAGCAGTAATAAAGTTCCCAAAAGCAAGCAAGAGAAGGTCCCCCAGAATAACTCCTTGAACTACCTCAGCATCAGCATCCCTGGGAAGAAGTGGAAATGATGCACCAGAGTCCACTCATTGTGTTCATTATGCTTGGCTGCACTGAAATTTGTGGAGCAGCCCATATCATCAAGAAAACTCAGACATGGTGGGATGTTTCTCTGGTTTTACCCTGTTATAGTTTTTGAAATCTTGCCTCCCTTCAGTGTTTCCCTCTTCCTAAATACAGCTAGGAACCCCTAAGCTAGGAGAGGGGCTGGGTTATGGAAGAGACTCTTACCCTCTGCCTCCCCACCCACCCGTATGTCTGGGCCTGTTTATGTCCCCCATGCCTCTGCCTTTACTTACTTCAGGAAATGCATGTTACAAACTGAGCTGGAGGAGAGGGTCCAAGTCAAAGAACTTGCCAAGGAGCTGAGACTATGAAGTAAGGGACAAAGCTTCAATTGTGCAAGACAGGATGGAACCAGGAGCCAGCAAAGAGGCAAAACGTGACCTGAAGCAAGTGATTTGGGAAGCAAGATGAGAAGGTCCTGCTGAGCCCCATTAACAGAACAGGGCTCACAGTTCAATGGTGCCCTGGCCAGAGGGTGTGTTAGGTCACCTTAGATATGCACAGCTCACATGGAGAAACGTGTATTTCCATGCAACCTGAGTGGTCCCCGCACATAATTTCCCAAGTGCTTCTGCTCTCAGAGTGAGTGTTCCCAGTTGCTCATCTGAACTGGAGCCACCTGTACTATATGCAACTTGAAATTCTGCACTGGACTCCTGCTTTGGTCTTCATGGCATATTTCAGCATAAGCATGGAACCCTTTCTTGCTCTTAGAAGCCTACCTTTCTGAGCCCAGGATTCTCTTCTAGTCCCTGCAGGTGAACTTGCAGCTGCTACACTTTACAGGTACTCTTCCCTGGATTCCTCATGCTGGGCCTTGGTGCACCTGCTAGTCTGAGCTTCTGACACCAGTCCCACAAATGGGGTTATTTTCTAGGGAGTAGGGTCAAACCCCAGTACCATTTGTTGAAAGACTCATCTTTCTCAATTGAATTTCCCTTTTGAAAATCAGTTAACCACAAATATGTGGGCTTATTTCTGGACTCTCATTCCATGATCTACATGTCTATCTTTATAACAATACCATGCTGTTTTAGTTACTGTAGCTTTGGAGTAGATTTTGAGATCAGGGTGTGAGTCCTCCAACTTTGTTCTTTTTCAAGGTTGCTTTGGCTATTTTGCTTCTCTTCTAATACCACATGAATTTTAGATCAGCTTGTCCACTTCTCCAAACAAACAAACAAAATCATTGTTTTGATGGTGACTGCATTGAATATATACAACAAGTTGAGGAATATTCCCATCTTATCAATACTGATCTCCAAACAAGAACACAGAGTGTCTATATTCAGGTCTTTAATTTCTTTCAATAATATTTTATAGTTTTCAGTAAACAAGTCTTGTTACTTAGCTATATTTATTTCTAACGATCATATTCTTTTTGATGCTATTGTAAATGGAATTGCATTCTTAATTTCATTTCTTGATCAGTCATTGCTAGTGTGTAGAAATACAATTGATTTTTATATATTGATCATGTAACCTGAAACTTGACTGAATTTATCAGCTCTTAATAGTTTTGTGGTTGACTCGTCAATATTTCCTATATGTGAGGTCATGTCATCTAAAAATAGTAAGTTTTACTACTTCTGTTCCAAGTTGGGTGCCTTTCATTTCTTTTTCTTGCCTAATTGCTCTGAAGAAATTTCAGTGCAGTTTTTAAATAGCAGTAGTGAGAGCAGACTCTTTGTCTTGTTCCTAATTTTAGGAGAAAAGCTTTCAGTCTTTCATTATTAAGTGTGATGATAGATATCCCTTTATTGGATTGAGAAAATTTCCTAGTTTGCTTAGCATTTTGTTTTGATTTTTATCATGAAAGGTAAGTTCTCTTTCTGTATGGATTGGGATAATCATGTGTTTCTTCTGCATTCTATTAAAACGATGTATTGCATGAGCTGCTGTTGTGTATTCATTCACTCTCTCTTGCATCCATGGGATAATTTCACTTAGTGATGGTGTATAGTCCTTTTACTATGAGGCTCAATTCAGTTTTCTGGTATTTTGTTGAAGATTTTTGTCTGTATATTCTCTAGAGCTATTGGTTGGTAGTTTTTATTTTTGTGATGTGTTTATCTGGCTTTGGTATCAGGGAATACTGGCATCATATAATGAGTTGGGAAGTACTCTTTTCTGAATGTCGGAGAGTTTAAGGATTGGCATAATTCTTCTTTAAATGTTTGGTAGAATTCTGCTATGAAGCAATCTAGTCTTGGGTGTTTCTTTGTTGAAAAGTTTTTAAAAATTATTGATTGAATCCTTTTACTTGTAAGTTTATTCAGATTGTTTTTTTTTTCTTGAGTCAGCCTTGCTAGTTGGTTTCTAGGCATTTGTCCATTTTATCCATGTGACCGATCGTGTTGGTGTATAGTTGTTCAGAGAGCTCTCTTATGATCCTTCTAATTTCACTAGAGATGGTAGTAACACCTCCACTTTCATTCCTGATTCCCTGCACCACTTTTTCAGACTTGTTAAAAGTTCGTCTCTTTTTTTGAGCTTTTCAAAGATTTACTTTTTGATTTTACTGATTCTCTCTACTGTTTTTCTGTCCTCTGCTCTAATCTGTTTGCCTTTCTGCCTGCTTTGAGTTTAGTTGCTTTCTTTTTCTAGTCCTTTGAAATTGGAGGCTGGTCACTGATGTGAGATCTTTCTTTTAACGTAGGCAGTTACAGTGCATTTTCCTCTGCCCAATGCTTTCGCTGCAGTTCATGGTTTTTGGTGTGTTGTTTTATTTCTCAAAGTATCTTCTAATTTTTCTTTTTTTTCTTTTTTACCCATTAGTTGTTTAAGAGTGTGCTGTTTAATTTCTACATACTTGTGAATTTTCTAAAATTCCTCTGTTACTGATTTCTAACTTTATTACATTGTTTTGGATAATACACCTGGCATAATTTCATTTGTTTTACTTTACTGAGGCTTATTTTTTAAATATTTATTTTTTATCTTTAGGTGGACACAACATCTTTATTTTATTTCTATGTGGTGCTGAGGATCTAACCCAGTGCCTCATGCATGCTAGGTGAGTGCTCTACCACTGAGCCACATCCCCAGCCCCACTGAGGCTCATTTTGTGGACCACCTGTGATCTATCCTGGAGAATTTTCCATGAGCCACTTAAAAACAACATTGATTTGGCTGCTGTATTGTATAATGTTCTACATATGTCTATTAAGTCTAATTTCAAGGGTTCTTCAAGTTTCTACATCCTTGTTTGTCTTTTTTTTTTTAAAAAATATTTATTTTTTAGTTGTAGTTGGATACAATACCTTTATTTTGTTTACTTATTTTTATGTGGTACTGAGAATCGAACCCAGGGCCTTGCACATATTAGGCGAGCGCTCTACATGTCTTCAAGACCCTCTGGCTATTTTTTATCCAATTTGTAAAGTAAGAATTTCTTCTGTCCATATGAAGTGGTTTACCTTATGAAATAGGCTTCTTTTCTTTTTTCTCTTTCTCTTATACATCTCAATCTAAAAATACAACAGAAGATTTTGTTAAAAGCTTTGCAATTTTCTTTGAATGTATATAGATTTTTAAATATTTTCCAAAAAGAGAAAAACTTAAATGGAAATTAAGCAGTTTATCATTTTTAACCGCACAGAATACATTTATTAATTTCTGTTTACAATTTGGTGTCTTCAAAATGCATTACTTATTTGACATTCATTTATATATTCAATTTCTCATGGAAATGTTGCTTTCCTATTTCTCTGTAGATAGTAAAATTCTCTTCCTATGGTTCAAAATTACTGAATAAGTTTAGTTAATAGTTAGGTTAATTTTTAATCATTGTTTTATTTTTCCTGCAGTAAGAACTAAGATACTATAGGATGAGCCTAATACAAAGTGGAGATTTTGGTTCTCTGTCTTATTTACTTTTTGTGAGAACATAAGTTAAATGTAAGTAAAACTCAATATTACTTTCAACACATTGAGTAAAATATACACTTGTTTTTATATATAGATAGATAAATCTAGATATAATTGATGTAAACATTAACTTCTCAGTCAGTAATACATTACGACCCATATAAATAATCCTCAATATCCAAATATTTGTGAATAAAAGAATCTAAGGTCTTTTTGTGTCAACATTCTTCTCCTGTGTATACTTTAGTTACTTCTGCATTTTTTTTCTCTTTGCATACTTCTAGAATATGAAAAAACACTGTACATATAAAGAACTCAATAATTTGAATACTTTTAACTGAGAATCATCATTTCTATCTTCTTTTATTGTTATGCTTAATGGTTTCATCTGTCACTTCTCCTAAACACTTTTATCTACTTAAATGCATACTTTCATTGTGGATTGTGATTCCCTTAAAATTAAATCTCATAAGGAAATCAGACATACCCTCGTGCATTTCTACCACATAATAAAGCTGGGCAGATGACGTTTATGGTGTGGTGAGACAGCTAGAGTTTGATAGCTGTAGTAAGACCAATGAGAGGAATGGCAGTTACTGATGAGCATTCACTGGGGTGATGGGGACCTGTGTTGGTCCTCCCTTTTCTTCTATTCAATAGAAATGTGTTTGACGGAAGAATTTTTCTCAGGTAGGCCTTAACAGTTACTTCACTATTGATCCCAATTCCAACAAGTGACCCAGAAATTAAAGACTATATTTCACAAAACTGCTGGCCTGGACTCTAAACAAGACTCACAAAATGTCATGTCCTTGAAAACAGGAACCCCAACATGCCTGTTACTCAAAACTGAGTTCAAAAATAAAATACTGAATGGGCCACAGAAGAAGGTTATGTCTAAGTGTAAAAAAGAAACACAAATCTTTTCTCCTCTGTATGAGAAACATTAGAAAATCTGAAATGTGATATTATGTTGGTACAAGATCAACCATACAAGTCCTTTTATATACTAGTGCCATTTCAATATTATTTATGACTCCAAGGGGACTCCTCAATTTATTTTATGATTTTTAGAAGGTATGGATTTCAGAAGTCCTACTGAATCTAGGTTTGTACACATATAAAACAGTATTAAATCTATTTCAGCACTAACAGACAACTTAACTGATATTCTTTTATCTAAATGATGATCATGTTGACCCTCTTTATAAGAAAAACTTTGCCTAAAATTTTCTGTTTTAATAAATGGCAAGGCTTTTTTTGATTCTTGCAACCAAAAGAAGTACAAATTAAATCTAACAAATATTGAATTTAAGTATGATAATAGTATATATGAAAGATAAATGTAATAGCCCTCTGTATAGATATTTTCTGGACTCTTTATGCTTCTAATACTTACAGATCATAATAATGACATACTTGCTTACCCAAATATCATGGAGATTGATTGATTAATGTATCTATCCATCTATACGTTCATTTGTCTATCATGCTACAATAGTGGGTATATAAAACAATTACTTATGTGATTGCTGATTGCTTTGCATTGGTCTTTGCTAAGCAATTGCTGCTGAAGTGTTATTCAAAGTGCTCTACAACTTTGCCCTTCCCCCAGCAATGTATAATTTCCAGTTTTACCACATTCTCCTCACCTTTTAGAATTGTCAAATTTTATATTTTGGGGGCATTCTAACTGATATATAGAGGAATTTCATTGGATTTCAATTTATGTTTTCCTAATGACATAGATGTTAGCTCCTTCACATAGACTTGTTTGTCATGTACACAGGTTCTTTAATAAACAATGGATTCATATTTTTGTCCGTTTAGTTCTAGTTAATTGTTATATTTACTTCTAATATTTTAACATTTTCAGGAGATGTCTTTTATAAGATTCATAACTTCAAAATATTTTCTCCTAGTCTGAGTTTTGCTGCCTTGTTTTATAGATAATACCATTTGATATTCAATTTGTCTTGCTTGTTCTGTTTTGGGTTGCTTTAGATAACTTATTCAAGTGACATTTGCCTAAAGCAATGTCACAATTTTATTAATACATTTTTTCCACAATTTTTTTAGGTTTTGCTTTTATATTTTGGACTATAGTAAAATTGGACTTAAATTTTTTCTTCTTTTTTTTTTTTTTTTTTTTGCCGATATGTGAATAGCCAGTTGAAAACACTGGTCTTTACATTGCATTGTCTTTGCTTCATTCCTTGCAAACAATTGAGTCTATCTGTACCTATTCCTGTATTATCCATTTACTTCCATTGATTGAGGTGTGTGTTATGTTGCTTCTACCAAACAAACTTTTTCTGTAAAGGACTGCAGGATACATATTTTAGGCTTTGTAGGACTCATTTTTCTTTATAATTTTCATTTCCATTTTATTTTTTAAAATGTAAAAAAAATAAAAAATAAAAAAATCAAATCAAATCAAAGTGCATTTCAGGCTGTGGTCAGTAATAAGCCTTTCAGCATGTGCTGCATTGTGTTGGCCTTCAGGGTCCTGTCTTAATTCCCAGCCTGGCAGTGACCGTGACGAATTTACATATTGTCATGGTTTCAGTTTTGTTCTTTTATTGAAGAATAGTTTTGGCTATTGTAATTTTCTTCTTTTATATATAAATTTCAGAATGAATTTGTTGATTTCTATAATTTTTTTCTGAAATTTCAGTTTTTGATTGACATATTGAATCTTTAGACTTATTTGGAAAAAAATTAATATCCTAAAAATATTGAGATTTCTAATCCATGACCATAAGACATCTTCTTTTATTTCTTTTTTGAAATTGAAAGAGTATCAATTTCAACATAGAACTATTATGCATATTGATTAGACTAATATGCATTTTATTGTTTATTATTATAAATTATAAAATGTTTTTTTAGATTCCAATTTCCAGTTGTCTACTGCTAATAAAAACACAACTGATTTTTTTGTATATTAGTATTATATTCCATGAACATTATAAACTTACTCATTTGTTCTAGAAATAGTTTGTTGTTTTTTTTTTACTTAATCATTTTTTTAATTAAGTCATTTAATTAAACAAAAAATTTTTTACACAAATTATTGATAAATAAACACAACTTGGTTTGGAAAATGAAATACAATTTAATCATATGTATATAGTTGTATTCATAAGATAAGTTTGCTCAATGTAAAGCTATATAATAATGAGAAACAATAAAGGGTCAAATTCAAGTACAAAGGAAGACACTCCTCTGAATTTCCATGTTTCATTGAGCATCACAAACCACCAATCTTTCAGTTCTTTTCTTGTGCATTATTCTCTGTCCATATTCTCTGCATCTGATTGGATCCCTAGATTTTATTTCATTTTTGTTGTGACATTCTCCACTGATATATATCATTGGCTGCTGTTTTGGGGGTTGAATGTCCTCTGGGTGACCATTCCTACCTGTAGAGCATTCAGACTTTTCCCTGTGTTTCCAAACAGAACTCAGTCATTATACATTTTTAAAATTTATTATATATGACAGCAGAATGTACAACAATTCATATTACACAATGGAGCATAATTTTTCATATATCTGGTTGTACACTAGAAATCCTTTTTTTTCAAAAATATATTTTAGTTGTATACAAACACAATATCATTATTTTATTTGTTTTTATGTGGTACAGAGGACTGAACCAAGTGCCTCACACATGCTATGCAAACACTCTACCACCTGAGCTACAACCCCAGCTCTACAAATAGTTTTTGTTTTTTTTTTTTTTTTAGTAGCTTTTTTTGAACTTCCTGTTTGGAGTTCCTAGGTAGATAGTCTGTTGTTTATCTAATGTTGCTTTCATTTCTTTCTTTTCAATATTTACACCTTTTAATCTTTGATCTGGTCACATGCACTGAGTAGGCCCTCATGTATAATACCAAATGAGTGGTGCTGGTGAGGATCAGTATCTTGTTCCTAGTCTCAGGGATGTAAAGCATTCAGAACTTCATCATGTATAAGTGCAATTGTACACAACAAGTTTTGTTTTAATTTATGATACCCTTTATCAAGTTGGGAAGTTTCCAGTTCTCCCACAGATGGGACATTTTATCATGAATAATAGTTGAAATTTGTCCTTAGAGTGATGGATTTTCAAATGCTGAACAAGACTTTACTTGTGATAAATTAGTTTGATCCCAATATATCATCCAGTTTATATATTGCTGGATTCCATTTCTAAGGTTTTTTTTTATTGAGGACTTTTTGATCTTTATTGATTATGGGTATTTATTTTAATTTTATTTTTGATCAAAGTGTTTTTCTATTCTTGAGAGAATGGTTATACTGAACAGATAAAATAAGAAGAATCCTTTTTCTTCTACAGTCAAGGAGTGTGAAAAACTTGCATTGTTGCTGCCTTAAGTGTATTGCAGATTTTAGGCTGGGCTGAAGGTCTGTGGTAGAGCATTTGCCTAGCAGGCACAAGGTCCTGGGCTCAATATAGATCTCATTTCAAAAGTATATTCATATTAGATTGGAAGCATGTGTGTGTGTGTGTGTGTGTGTGTGTGTGTTTGTGTGTGTGTGTGTGTGTGTGTGTGTGTGTGTGTCTGTTTTAAGGTTAACTGTGACTTCAGTCTAAGTATTCCACCTAGCATTTTTCAGATAGACTTTTTCTTCTTGAGTGATTTCTTTGTAATTTGTGTCTTTTAATAAATTGATTCATCTAATCTAAATTTGTCAAATTTGGGGTATATAATTGCATTTAATATGTCCTCAAATCTTTTTAATTTAACTTAATTACAATGTTTGGAATTTGTTTCTTCTCTCTGTTACTTGGTTTTTCTAGCCAGCATATTATTAATTTTTTATATATTTAAAGTTTTTCTATTGAGTTTTTACTTCCACTTCATGAAGTTGTATGTTTTATTTATTTAAAATACTCTTTTTGTGTGTGTATATAAATCAGTTACACAATAAAAAAGCAAACACTGAGGAATTTCTGAGACTGTCTTGCTCCTAAGAATGTAGATTGCCAAAGTTCTTCTGTTATTCCCTACTGTCCCCTCTTATTATGAGTTAGTATCTGCCTATCAAAGAGAACATTTGGCCTTTGGTTGTTATACTCTATATATGAATAATACATCAAAATACATTATATTGCCATTTATAACTATTAAGAACAAATAAAAAATAAACAAAAAGAAAGTAGATTGTTATAATTTTATATACACTGACAGAAAAACACATGCCCTTTGATCACAGGTGGCATTTTTATTCAAGTTGAAAGCAACACCCAGAGCAGTTTCCTAGCACTGATGCTCCTGCTGCAAGACCAGATGGACCACAAGATACAAATCCTGAAATCAAGAAAAAACTGTCTTTATAATCCTCTGGTACACTTGCTCATCCTCCCCTCCATATAAAATAGTCTGGAAACATCTTCCAGGAGAGAAGAGAGGTGTCTGTAGGTTTATTAACACAGAATGTGAGCAAAGGTATTCAAGCAGGGGAATTAGGTAGTTGTATGATTCCAGGTCTTTCCAAATGTTCTTATCTTTTTTTATATAATTTTTGATTTGTTTTAATTAGTTACACATGACAGTACAGTGATCTTGACATATCATACATTTCAATCAGATGGGATGTAATTTCTCATTTTTCTGAGTGTATAGGTTGCAGAATCACATTCTTATCTTTTTGGAGACACTAGCTTTCAAGTGTGTTTCATAAAGACTCTTGAGTGACATGATCGGAACTGTGCAAAAATATCGAGACAACAGTGGCATGGTATCTTTTAATAATTATGTTTAATTTTGTTTTTATTTTCTTGAGACGGAAGATAAGATCATAGCTGTATATAGGTCTGAATGCAAAGCAGTTAACCCACCCATCTTAGAAGTGGGGTAATTTCCAAATATTTTTAGGATTTTTACAGATGATTTTTGTTATTGTTTTGTAGCATAGTTACCTTATAATCAAAGGATACACATTACATAATTTCAGTTCTTTGAATTTGTATACTTTTTCTATGGCCTCAAGTATTTTTATCTTGGTGATTGTTCCCTGGGAAAAAAGTTGGATTCAACTGTTTTATTTCTGCTATTAGATTATCATTTATGACTCATTCCTATTTTTTAACAATTTTCCTCTATTTGGCATACACATCCTTAATCATTATCTTCACTACTTTAAGCTATTACTTGTCTATGCAATAAGTTACCTATTGCCTCTCCAATTCTCTTTGCTATTGTTTTCATACTATGCAATGCAGGAAATTTTCCATTAGGTATCAATTAATTTTTACAATATTTAAATATAGAAAAATTACCTTTTTTATTTCTTCAATTCTAGACTCTTCAAAATTTTGTTTGTTGACCTCTATTTTTATTTAGCATCATAATCTCTTTGTCTGAAAAATTTTCATATATATATGAAAAATTATATAGTTTAGATCTAGGAGATCTAAATATAGTTTAGATCTAGGAGAGTTTGGCTATTAAATATATATATATATATATATATATATATATATATATATATATACATATACATGAATTGAGATATATTTATATACATCTATCTCTCTCTATATATGTATGTACCTCTCTCTCTCTCTCTCTCTCTCTCTCTATATATATATATATATATATATATATATATCATAAAAACATATGTACAAACATTCTTGTTGAGTACCTACATACAGGAGGAATTTCTAAGTCATGATTCATATTCATATTCAATATTATTTGATAAATATACAGTCATATCTGCTTAAACTGTTTACCAGATATATACAAGAAATCTGAACTGTGCAAATTCTGAACTGTCCCCACCTTCAGCTATACTTGTTATTGTCATTCTTTCTCATTTCTGTTGAATGTGAATGTTGAATTTATTTTGAAATTACTTTTAATTTGCATGTATGTTTAGTTTTCACTTTATGGATGTCAAATTAAATAAAGCACCTTTTTATGTGTATTGACTGCTAGTATATTAGCTTTTAAAATATGCCTGCTTGCTTTTCTGCCCATCTACCTATTTCATTTTCTGTTTTTGTCTTTCTTTTTGTTTTTTTGTTTTTTGTTTTTCTAGTAGAAAATCTTTCAAGTCCTTATAACTTTTATTTCATTTTGTTCTCTAATGCATGGGTTAGGAATAGAATAAGCTGAAAATAAGTGAGGATATTAGCATCCTGCTCTACCAACTTCAGAAAATACTTTCAGAATTACATTACTTAGTATTATTTAGAGCAAATATCTTATAGATATTTTAGCAGTTAAAGAATGCACTTAAATAATAGATATTTAACTTGTATCTGTTTTTTAGTAGGAAATAGATGTCAAATATTGTTATTAAATGAAAGTGTTATAATACATTATGAGACAACTATAGCACATATACATTATTCAAAATTGTAATAGATAACTAAACTCAAATTTAACTTAAAACATCAAAAACAAGAATACCTGCTTCATTCATTGTGAGTTTAAGGCCTTTTAGGATGAATTGATTTGGATGCATTTCTACATCTATAGAGATGATTGTATAATTTTTGTTTTATTTAATTTAATTATATAATTAATTTTAAAAAATTAAGCCAGGGTTGGGGATGTGGCTCAAGCAGTAGCGCGCTCGCCTGGCCTGCACACGGCCCTGGGTTCGATCCTCAGCACCACGTACAAATAAAGATGTTGTGTCCTCCAAAAACTAAAAATTAAATATTAAAATTATCTCTCTCTCTCTCTCTCTCTCTCTCTCTCAAAAATAAACAAATAAATAAATAAATAAAATAAAAAATAAAAAAATAAAAAATTAAGCCAATTCTGGATTAAACCCAACTGAATTGTAAAATATATGTATTTTAAAATTGAGTTGGTTAATTTATTATGTTTAAAAGGTATAACTATTTTAAAAATTCAAATCTCCCTGTACACAGGGTTCTACTGGATTTGGTTTGCTAAAATTTAATTTCAAATTTTTCGTTTTCATGTCGACAAGAGTAATTTTCTCTTCTTTTAAATCCTCAGGTTTTGCATTTAAGGTTCTGGTTTATAAGAAAAAAATGATGATAAAATCGTCATGATTTTTTTGGTCCTTAGATGATTTGTATAAGATTTTCATTATTTCTCTTTTGATTATTATTGAAATTCATTGCTGAAAACATCAGAGAAGAGATTTTTCTTTGTGTGAAGGTATTTTAAAGTTTTGGTGGTGGTGTTTTAGATAGCAGATACAACTCCTTCAATAATATAGGCTATTCAGATTATCTGTTTCCTTTTGTCTTCTAAAGTTACACTTTTCTAAGATTTTTACAGTTTATTCAAATAATAAAGTATACTGGCATAAAACTGCTTATAATCGTCCTACCCACTCTTCAAAGTCAAGCTCAACTGGCTCCTCCTTTGGGCTGGGGATATGGCTCAAGTGGTAGCACGCTTGCCTGGCATGCGTGCGGCCTGGGTTCGATCCTCAGCACCACATACCAACAAAGATGTTGTGTCCGCCAAGAACTAAAATAAAACTGCTTATAACATCCCCTTAATATCTTTTTATCTGTAATATCTATAGTAATTTCTCCTTTATTCATTAATCATGTCATTAGTATTTGCAATTTCTGATTTCTACTTTTTCCTTGGTCACTATCAGGTTGATTAGACTTTTCAAATAACATTTTTCTTTGTTAAAACATGTACACACATGTGCAAACATACATGCCTATATGTAAATATTTTACAAAAATTTACTACCACCTTTATTTCTAATTTTCTGTCTTTGGATTTCACTTTTTTTATTCATTATCTTCTTGAGAAAAATATTTTCCAAATAAACTTTTAATATTTAAGTACCTGCAATGTTTTTAACCTACAAAGTTATTGCTTGATATACTTTAGCTATACTTATGTAATTGTACATATATATGTATGTAATGTGCCATAATTTAGAATATTTTCTAATTGTCACTGATGATAGTTGGCTTGCTTATTAAGTCTAAATTTCTAAATGTAAGAACTATTTAAATATTTCTGTTTTTAATTTCTAACATAAAATCCTTTCTGCCAGATAATAAAGACTATATAATTTTAAGACTTCAAAATTAGCTGAGATTGTATAATATGCTAACTTATGGTCATTTTTTCAAATATTGCTAAGTATATAAGATATGAGTACACTAGTTGTTTATTCTATGATTTTTTTGTTCAGTATTCTGTATATGTTACTTATGAAAAATTATTAACTATATTATTTATAGCTTTATATCCTTACTAAGTTAATTTGCTTATATTATCAGCCATTCAAATGCACTACAGTCATCAAGTGTATTTAGTAATTTTGTCTATCTTATTTTAGTTCTGCCATTTTTCTATTACATCTTTCAAGTCATAAAAGTAGAATTGTCACATTATTGGCAGATTAAAATTCTTGGCATAGTAAATTGTACTTCTTTATCTGTAGTAATTTTTCTTACATTAACATCTACTTTTTGTTCAGCTTCATTTAAATTAAAGGCTTCAAATTATAGCTTCTATTCATGTTTTACTACTATATAAGTTTAAAACATATTTTAGCTTCATGGCTGATTTTCTAATCCTGATATTTTTTTGTCATGTAATTGTAACATTTAAAAGACTATAATCTCTTAGAGATAATTCACTAGGCTGAATACTTGTATTTGTGTACTTTCCTTTGATGTGTTTTATTTCAATATTTTTGAAGCTAAAAACAAAATAAATTAGAAATTTATTGTGTTTAAAAGGTATAACTTTTTAAAAAAATTCAAATCTCCCAGTACACAGGGTCCTAAAAAGAAATAGAACTAATAGAATGTGTGTGCATTTAGAGGAAAAATATTTACCTTAAGGAATTTACTTATATAATTATGGAGGTTGTGAAGTCCAAAATCTATAGATTGGATCTACAGGATAGAGATCCAGGACCAAGGCTGCAGTTCAAGTCTCAGAGATACCTACTGACAGAACTCCTTGCTAGACTGGAGGGCTGGGGCTGCAGGGGGCTTCTATCCAGATTTTGAATGGAATAACTGATGCTCACCCATATAAAGCAGATAAATTTAATTAATTCAAAGAGCAACAATTTAACTGTGAATCTCCAAAACATTCTCAGAGAAACAGCCAAAATAAGATTTGGACACAAATTTAGAAAAGGTAACCTAACAAAATTAACAGACACATTAATCACTACACTCTTTTTCTGAAGTATATTCATATAAAATTCAAATATTCAACAGAATATAATTATTCAAGCATATAAATGTCTATGATAACCAAACTTGATAAATATAATAAATATCCATGAAGTCAAAAAGTGAGCCATAAAGTACTGAAAGATATTGCTTTTATATTTTAAATTTCATTTCTGTGTCACCTTTTTCTCATCAATTTCTTTCAATAGCCTTACATGGACCAACAAAACTTTACATTCAGGCTTGGCTAACAGAGAGCTGTTAAGTGAGAGGAATAAAATTTCAGGGAATTTTATTTCCCACATTTAATAACCACAGTATTTAACATCATGTTACCAATTTTAATTTGAAATACAGAAAAATTTTATCCTTAGAAAAGTAAATGTTTAGGCCAATGTATAATTGTGTAATGGTTTCATGAATCCATGTTCTAAAGTGCTTAGGTTAGGTTGTCCAACTTCCTTCCTGAGAATAATTCACCATTTTTTTTGTTTGTTTGTTTTTGTTTTTGTTTTTGTTTATTTTTTTTAAGGATAGCTAGTCTTTGGAAGCACATATAATATAGAAGGCTTTTTTCTTTTTTTCTTTCCCTTTTCTTTTTGATAATTCTGTTGCAAAAGGGGTATTCTTAGTAATAATTTTCCCACAAGTTGATTAGAATTCTAGGCAATTGCCTTTTGGTTCAGTTTAACACATTTGTCAGATGGAACCTTAAATCATACAGTAAACTGTGAAGGCTAAATTCCTTTGTAATGGCATTGTTTCAAGATTTATTATGCTGATTAATCCAAAGCTCAAAATGATTTCTTGTTTATCTTGAAGGCTCCATTCAACTGAGAAGACACAGTAGGTCAATTGTTCTCATCAGTTAGAGGGTGATTTTCCTCTTAAAGTCAGCTCTTAGTTCTATTAGTCTTTTTTTCTTTGATTTTTAAAATATGTTTTGCATGTTTATAAAGTCCAAGTTGTATGGTTTGTGTACAAATGAAATTGATGTATCACAGTGAGGAGTATATTAATGAAATTTTGAAACACTTACTTGAGAGATATAAAGACGTGATTTGTTTCTTACAGATTCACAGGTAAATTCTGTAATTTCATGTTTTATTAGTTAAGTGGAGAGATTAATGACATTTGTCTTATTTTATGGTCTGCTAGTAAATTAAGAATATAAGTAATTAATGGCTAATTAAAATAATTTAAATTCTAATACCTAGAAAGTACTCAAAATTACTCCTTGATCTATGATTCACAAAATTCTTTTGCTCTCTCCCCCAAAATTTCATAATGTTTCACCATTAAAAATGTACACTAAGGGGGAAGGGGATTAGCAAGGATGGTGGAATGTGATGGTCACCATTATACAAAATACATGTATGAAGATTTGAATTTGGTGTCAACATACCTTATATACAAACAGAGATATGAAAAATTGTGGTATATATGTATATTAAGAATTGTAATGCAAAAAAAGAATACATGTGTAATGGCATAATTTGGCATGAAAATACTTTATATACAGAGATATGAAAATTTGTGCTGTAAATGGGTAATAATGAGTGTAATGCATTCCAGTGTTGTCATGTATGTAAAATAAATAAATAAATAAAAACGCACACCAAAAGTGATTTATTCTCTGTGCTCAAATGTAATAAGAAACACTTTTATTAAAATCTACTTTTATCTATCTGCACTTCTACACACATTCCCATATTCAAGGTAAAGCTGATTTGGCAACTTTTCTCTGGCAGGGAGAAGAAGAAGAAAATAAGTTTAAGCAGACCTAATATTTAGAACTTAAATTTGTAGAATAAAATTGTACACAGATAAATAATACTTTTTTTCTGATTGATGGCCATCTTTAAAGAAATATACAGTAGTGCTTTCCAAAATGTAATCTATAAACTCCTGGATGATAGTCACCAGGATATCTTCCTTAAATGTAGATTTCTTGGCCTACTCCCAAATATATGACCCTGAAATTAAGAGATTGGGATGGAATACAAGGAGGGGGGAAAAAGCCCAAGATTATACATATTCATTAATAATTTTACTTTATACATAATTTTTAAATCACTGTTATAGAAGATTTTACAAAGTGGTAGGAATTTTTTTAAGTTCAAGGGAGTGCTGTTACCTGTAAGTAAATTTCTTCATAACACATTAAAGTTCAAAGTGATTTCAGATGAAGAATTATGATAATTTGCATATAAAATCCACCCATGAAAAACCCAATATAGGTCAATTAAATCTAAAATTCTAGGTCTAGAACAAGTTTTCCACCTTGGATCTTATTTATAATTGGCTCTCTACTGACAATTTTTTGTTATGGGGGGAGGCTATTCTGTGCATCTATGTTAGCAGTATCTATGACCTCTACCCACTAGATGACTGTAGCACCTCAGTCCCATTTGTGGCCATTTTAGTGATCACTAAAATGTCTCCAAACTTTGCCAGATGTCCCTTAGGGGTAAAATTACACCCATTTCTGTTTGGAATTAATGCCTAAAGGCAATGTTTATTGTGAATTGATTCCTCTTGCTTGTACTTTTACCTATAAATGTTTTATACACTGTTGGCCATGAAACATAAACATTTTGAAGAATACCTCCCATTGATATAGTTGTTAATATTCCCAATACTTATCACAACTAACATTGTTGGTCTGCCTCTAAGCTCATTGCTTTTATTTAACCCAAACCCACATTTTGTCCTTCAATATTATATTTTAACTGAATAAATTTAGAGATAATTATTTCTTATGATAAGAAGTGGATGTCAGTGCATAGAAATTGCTTCAGAACTATTACATATAAATATTCCTTGTCCATAAAGAAAAGTAACATGCTCTATAATATTAGCTACACTTCTCAGAATTATTGACTGAGTGTAAACAGTGGTAAAAATTAACCTTGTAATTTTGCATTAAACCCCAAGTCTCCCATTAGCTTAAGTTCACAATTTGTCATCGATACAGCATTCAGTTTTTAAGCTACAAAGAGATGTTCCCCAGTATTTCAGATCTGCCTGAGCACAAGTTTCCAGTATCCTGCTTCTCCTGGTTCCAACATAAGCTGGGCTGCTCTTTCAATCTACACAAACAACTCCCTGTTGGTAACACTGACAGTTCCACCGAGAACTATGAGGGACCTATGGCCTCTTTGATCATGTTCATAAGTTCATAATGAAGGACAGCACAAAGTACCTCAAAACCATGCCACACTGTCAGAAAAAGTCCAATCAACCTAACCTCAGAAGTTTTATTCTCTGCAAGAAATGTGCTCTGTCCAGAGAGCCACTACCTGTGCATAAAAATGGAAAACAGCAGCATGTATGAATTTCATCAGCTACAATCCTGGGATGCCTAGTAGTGGTGTTCTTAAAACTGCTTTCTCATAAATCCCCATGAAGCACTTTATTTTGCTTCAAGAAAAGCAAATTTAAAGTAGTTTCATGTGCAAAAACAAAGTATTTGGTTGTACTCTGAGGATGCTAGATGTTTTCTTTTAAATTGAAAAAAAAAAGTCTCTGATTGGTAGAAGTTGTTGCTGCATAAGATTTAGAAATCACAAGGGGGCACTCTTTTACTAAATACACCAGCAAAAGGGCAATGATTTGTGTATGACTATTTTTTTAAATATCTTTTTCATAATATAATTGTTCTATTGACACTTATATAATACTATTTTTCAATGTTAAATTTAGAAAATTCTAAACATTTGATCCTTTCCATTGGAAGCACTTATTTCATTAAGCTAATTGTAGCAAAAATGTTAGAAAATTTAAAATTGTACCGTAAGAAATAACTTTCTTTTTGAGAACAAGTAAATATTTCCACCAATAACAAGAGTTTTAGGAAGTCTCTTTTCACTTATTTTTGGGGTATGAAGATGTTCTAAAGTACCATTTTTCCTGCTTATATTTAGAGGTGTATGATGATATCAGTTGTATATGTTACTTTGGCAGTTGGTAAATATTTTGTCTCTCCATGAATTTTATATAATTTAGGCACTTTAATAGATATCCATAATTTATCTTACATTAAAATAAAATTTTATTATTCTCCCTGTGTGATGCTAGTATTGAGTATTTCAGGGATGATGAAAATATTTCATCATGAATCATTATTTATCATTATGACCAAACTGGAATTAAAAATGTTAGGGAGTGGGAATCGAAATAAGCCAAGTACTCACTTGAGTATGAGTCCATACTATTCTAAATATAAACATGATCTATTTCTCTGATTAATAGTGATACATAAAAATGATAATAAGAGAAGAATTTCAAAACAAGGATCACAAATACTATCAATACTTTCTTTGTGGATAGGATCAGTGTATTCCAAGAGGAGCAATTAATGGCAAATTTATTGGTGTTGTATAACCACTGCAATTTAAAATAATTTATTTAGAATAAATTGTGTCAAATGAATGATCCTCACTAAAGTAAGCCAACAATTGTTTAAAAATTGTAAATAATAAGTATAGTCATATTTGCTGGAAAAACTATCTGTAATAACTTCTCTAGCTTTTCTTTAAAAGCTGATGGTAGGTAGAAAGTTCTAGGACCAGGGAAAGGAACACTGACTTAATGAGAAAATACACACATACTTCTAGCACTTGTTTTACTAGTTGTGCACCTGTGAGTAGGTCAATTAACCTGGGGTTCTCAATACGTTCACTGAAAAATAATAATAAAAAACTATAATTATATTTTAGTTTTTTCTAGTATCTATGACCTTAATAACTGTTTTACACTATTTATATCTAATATAATAAGCATTCCATTGCAGGCCTTTTGAGTAATTAGGGACTTGGTAGAAGATAAAGTACTGTTTTATGGAGTTCTCAAATGTCAAATTACTTGACAACACATATTCTGAAGATGCAATAACCCCACATTAAAATTTTAAAATAACATACAATAATGGTTGATAGTATAGCATATTTAAGAAATGTTCAGGCTCTATACAAAATTGGTGTCCAAGTGACTTTGAAAAATACAGTTAAACTAGCACTAGCTATATTATCATCTCCATCATAATAAGCCATTATGAGGGCCTTTATAATTTCTTCTCATTATAGTAAGACTTGCTCTTTAGAATCAATGCCAGATGTAATCATATGTTCATTATTCTAAGTATTAATTTGTACTGTTAAGATTCTTTAAATGATCTGTGTATTTTTATTAAATGTTGCTAATCAAGTACTCATTTTGACCTTAGGTTTAATTAATAAATTTCAATGATATTTGATGAGCTTTCTCTTCTCAGAAGCCAACCTAACTAAAAGATCCACAGATTTTCCATTGGAATTCAGGTTTTCTGACTCACATTTCTGTGATTATTTTCCTCACAATGTCACAGCTACTAGAATATATGTTTTCTGTGAAAGCAACAATGAGTCTCAGATTTTAGAATGGCCATAAAGATTAGAATAGTAGGTACTGAACAAAAAAAGAAATAAAATGCCAGAAAAAACAATTTTTACCATGATTTGATTAAAATAAAATAAAATTAATTTTAATTACCTATATTTCTTAATGAAAACTGCACATTCAAATAAAAAGTCCACATTCTCTGTCAGTACATTTTACTAATATTAACATAGGCTATATCTGTGTCATTGTCAAATGCAGTTAGAAAGAGTAAGTTTCTGCTGGGTATCCTACAGAAGAGTAGGGTAAATACAGTTTACAACAAACTTATTATGTATTTTATAAGAACCAGAATAAAAGAGAAGTTTCCCAACACCAAGATATGAGAAATGGAGATGGAAATGCAACTAATCTGATGGGATTGTTACACGTTGAATATATTAATCAGATTACATTGCATTTCATAAATGTGTAAAATTAAAACTAAAATTTTTAGTTGTTAAGAAAAAATCTCATCAAGAAAAACTTGCTGTCAGTTTTGAAAAAAAAGTGACAACAACATTTAAAAATATATGGTTAAAAATGAAATTGACAAGACTGGAGAAGTAAATACTGAAAGTATTAGGAGGAAATACACTATTATTTTTCATCATACAACTTCTTGGCTGGCACCTGGAATCCTGAGTAATGAACATGATTCAGCAATGACGAAATTCATTTAGAAAGGCTGATGTGCATGACTCTACATCTTTCTGTAGGTGAAGGTTAAAGTCTGAAGGGTCTTTTTCTGTTCCTTTTGCCTCTTTCCCTTCTTCCTCCCTTCCTTTCCCCTGCCCCTTTCTATTCTTCTCTCCTAGAAGCATCCTTGCTCTTGCCTTCCTCATCTTTCTTCTTTCCCTGGTCAGTGCCTGTCTCATAAACTCATTCTCAATATCAAATCTGTTATGTGCAACATTTAGGTCACTATGTTTTAGACCTGCTAATGGAGAGGTGCTGTGTTTCTATTTCCTGGGTTTGGTTTTTCCTAATGATTCCCTTAGAGTTCCAGAAATCAGAGATGGAGAGAGTAGAATTTTTTTGCCTTCAAATACCATAAACAAGTGAGTTCTTACTTTTTCACCAAGGCTTCTCTGCCAAAGAGTGAATCACCATCTCTCTTGATATCAAAGTACAGTGAAAATTTTTCCCTGCACTGAACAACAAACATCCTCATTAAAAAATGTACTAAAACACAGAAACTCAGAAACGAATCAACCCCTAAGGATATTACCATTATCCTTAGAGTTAATGTTATCCTTGCTTTGTTAGTTTTTGTCTTAATGTTAATTTAGATAAAGTGGAATCACACTTTATCTAAATTAACAAAGTATAGCCAATTTCTTTGTTGTTGTTATTGTTTTGCATATTATTTTTTCATTTTTTCACTTTTAAAATCCATGTTTTTTCAATATCTTTGAAAACATTCTTCATTTCAGAGTGACATCCTATGGGTCAAATACATGGTAGGTCTTAGAACAATTTCCCATTGTTTGTAATCAGGGTACATTGACAAAATATCCCTGCATTTTATCAGAAGCACAAGTAATGACTATGCTCTTAAAACTAATTACATATATTTCACTTAGTTGAAGCTCTTTGTGATGCTGTCATAAATATTTGAAATGTAATATTTTGCTATTGTTCTTGCTATTCTCTTTACTTTTGACAGATGCCCTCAAATAAAATCATTGTCCTAAGAACAGTAAAAATATTGAGATTCCTGATAATAAGAGACAATACTTACCCAAAGGTTATGTTACTTCATTTTCCTGCTGGATATAAATGAGGCAGCCCACTTTACCTTGTCCTCTGTGAAGCTGGCAGTAATTTCCAATCCTACAGGAATCCACTGTTATCACAAGGGAATTCCAAAACATACCAACTTCCCATTTCACATTGCTTTCTGCCAATGCACAATAGCAACAAGGGAATCAACCATTTCTCAATCACAGTTGACTGCAGAAGGAATCTCTCTTCATTAACCCAAACGTTCTTGCTGTTATCACTAAATCTTTTACAGCTATGTATTGACAATTTCTAATGACTCCTTTGAGGATTCTATTTTTGGTTAAATTACTATTACATGCTACAATATTATCAGTAGATGGCCCCAAGAATATATTCTCAGTTATATTATGTCTACTTATACAAGTTAAGAAGAGCATTATCTAAGGCTGACATGAGCAGCTGTCTGTATAAAATTATATGATTATGAGATGCCCGCTTTGGGATACTTAGAACTTTCTTACTCTCCAGGCCCGTTGACCATATCCCACATTAAAGGGTGTTCCATCCTGATGTCAGGGTGTGTACAAATAGCTGTCAAAATACTATGTGAGGATCCTCATCCTTTCATGTGGTATCATCATGCTCTGTGTCAGACATGCATATTTAATTCCTCAAGTAAGAGCCTAATATTAGACACCAAGATACAACACGAGTAAAGAATTTTCCCTACCTTCAAGGTGTTTTCATTCCAGGATAGAATGAGACAGACAAATGATTAATAAGAAAAAATAATTGTTCCATGTGTAATGAACAATTGGAACATCAAAGAAAGAATAACAAAGTTGCCTGGAAATCTTTGGAAGGCTTCAGAGGTATTGGGAAAAAGTGTGGGAGTTTGAAAGTAAGCAGGTGCCATGAAACTGTAGAAAGAAAAAATGGCATATGTTAAGAGAAGGGTGATTTTTTGCATGTATTATGAAAACCCAAGGTAGGATAGGGCTGCAAAGGAAGGTGTAGTCAACTGTTCTTGTTCTGCCTCAGAGACGTCAGGAGAGGAGACACACTGTCATCTGTGACATTGGGGAGACAGTTCCAACAGGGCAGTATGGACAAAAGTTAGACTGTGTTTAGTAAAGTAGTGAAGCGGGTGAGAGAGTTGGGACAATGAAGTGAAATGAAAGACATAGAGTCACCTGTAGCTTGGATGATGGACAAAGTTAGGGGAAGTTAGGTTTTTTTTTTCGTGTGTGTGTGTTTTCTGTTTTCATTGGTAACTCATATTGATTAAACACTTAGTCTAAATTATAAATTGCAGAAATAAAATTGAGAACAATATAGACTCTCTGATCCCAAATCACTGACTTTCTAATGGGGGTGGCTACATGTGCCATATAAATATCTACATAGTTAAAAACTCAATGAAGAAGTCGAAGTATAAGGCAATTGCCCATTGGGCAGATTTGCTTGGGCAAGGGGGCTGTGAAATACCCTATGTCGAGGTGACATTTCAGCTGAGACTCAAATACTGAATAGGAGGCAATCACAAAAAGACCTGGTGAAGAGGATCCCAAGAAAGACCAATATATGCAAAGGCCTGAGACAGGACCATCTCATTTGGGAGAGACAGAAAGTGAACTAATGTGTTCTTAATAAAGTGGAAGGGGGAAGGATGACATAGTGGAAGAGAAGGTGGTTGGACACTTCACAGATGATCACAGAGACAAGAATTAGTACGTACAACTTACTGTTTATCTGCAGCAGAAACCTGATTGAGTGTTACATAAGGAAGTGACATATTCTTTAGGGAAATTGCTCTGCTTATTCTGTGGACTTTAAGAGAGGAAAAAAAAAACAAGTTTGACATCCAGAGGAA
The DNA here is from genome assembly GCF_045843805.1 of Urocitellus parryii. NCBI lineage: Eukaryota > Metazoa > Chordata > Mammalia > Rodentia > Sciuridae > Urocitellus > Urocitellus parryii. The sequence goes on from NW_027553327.1 coordinate 2,172,226, forward strand.
TCAATCAGAGTCGAGTTTGCTGCTAATTAAAATGAACACTTTGGGGGGAAAACTTGCACATTGTTGACAGTGGTAAAGAGTGGTGGTGCGTGCTCGTAATTGCAGGTACTCAGTAGGCTCAGAAAGGAGGATCACAAGTTCAAGGCTAGTCTCAGTAACTTTGCAAGATCCGACTCAAAAATAAATGGTAAATAATAAAAAATTTTAAAAGGGCTGGATATATAGCTCAGTAGTAAAAGGCCCCTAGATTTGATTCCCAGTACCTTCCACCCAAAAAAAAGTTGTTATATTTCCTTGAGTGTATCATATGCTGTGAATTTGTACAAGCTACTTGAGCTTCATAAACCCTAGTTTCTTTAACTGTAAAATGAGTTAACAAAAATAACTCTGTGGACCCTGACTGGCTTATTGTTTGGACTAAATAGAGTCATCTATATCATAGTTTTGAATAAGCTGTACTGTATTGATCTCATGTGATTATGGTCTAGTCTAATGAACTGTCATTGACAAGAACACCTGTTTTCCTCAGAATTTATTCTGACCTTGAAAAAACTAAAAAGAAATGTAACAATAAAAATTTTCTTTATGAAATCCAACAAGGGCACATTGTATTTCTGTGAAATATGATTAATGGTATTGGTTTTGATGTTTAGTGACTTATCCAAATTCCCAGGGCTATTAGGAGCAGACTCAGCTCTAGTTGATTTATTATGCTCGAACATATGCTCTCCTTTGGGTATGCAGAGATAAAATAGTAGCATTCCAGCCAGAAGAATTAAAAAGAAAAAGATTAAAATATTTTGCTTAATCAAGTTTAAGATTTTGCTCCATCAAGTCGATAATTATAGTATATTACTTGTTTATTTAATTGCTTAATTTGGGGAGTGGTTGTGATATTAGTTTAAAAAAGATGAATCACAAATTAAAGACACAGGGAAAAAAGCTAAGGCTTTGATGTTCTCACTAATGTGGTTTCTATGCTCCTTCTAACAAATTTCACTTTTAAATTAAATAACACTCCAATTTACATAGCCTCTATTGATAGATATTGATTTGGTTTTTAACATGGTCCAAGTACATTCTTCTTTCTGCTTACTCAATTCCTGATTTCAAAGAATAATTTACTATCTAAAAAAATTGTGACTTTTTTATTTAGCATTTTTCATTTGTTTTTCAATCATGACTATATTCGAATTCCTGAACTTGTGACTTTGATGACTTTTTGACCTGTACTTTTCAAATCATTTCTAAACTTATCATATAGCTCCATTCAATTCTTCTTCAAAGTTGTTTCCTTTACTGCAACTCTTTAAATCCAAATCTTTGTGAAAATTTTTAGACTCTGCAGAAATTAGACAATAAATCTAAAGCAAGATTTTTATATCCCATGGAATAATTCTTTTGTTTTGAAATGAACCCAATTTGAAACCAATATTTATTCATTTATTTTAAAATTATTCATTGGATAACTTCTACGTGTCCGACACTATTCTTAGCAGTTGGTACATATCAAGGGGGGAAAAAAGTCCTGTCAAAAATGGAGCTAAGTTTCTAACTATATTGTTTGTAGAAAACAAACAATAATCGTATTGTATAACATATGTTACATTAGAAGGAAATAATCACCATGGCAAAATGAGAGCCGGATAAGCAATTGTGTATCTATTTCACTGGTTCTTTTTTTCTGTGATGACCTACTTTTTACAGAACTGGCATTCTCAGCTTCAAACTCTGCGTTTAGAGTCCCATTTTGATGTTCAGCCCAGACTGGCAGAAATTTCTCAATGCCATTTCCCATTTCCTGTGGGACGGAATCTGATTGTTCTAGCTTGAGTCACTGTTCCAGTCAAGGGTGGCCCACGGCCAAAATTTGTCCTAAAAATCCCTAGTTGGAGATACATCCCTGTGTATAGAGAAGTTTCCACAGGAGAGAGGTGAGCTATACTCACACTGTACATTTATACTTCAGTTTATACTGGAAAAATGGGTTCTAGACTCCTTCCAGAACATCCATTCAGTTTGGCCAGGCAGTCAAACAAGAGAGTCTAGCTCACAGATTCCTTTCTTTAAGAGAGGAATGTCTTCTCCACACCGTCATTCTCAGACTCTCGGGTCTCATTGATTAGTATAAAGTTACCAGATTTTATGAATTAGTATCTGACATTGTGACCTTTTTGCTTGGGAGCCAGACCATACCAGCCAGACCATACCAGAAAAAGTGGTAGAAGATTTATTCAGTCCATGAAATCCCCTAGGATCAGATCACCAGGTTTTTAAACAGTATATCAATACATTTATTTAACTTAAGTATATATATATATATATATATACATATATATATATATATATATATTTGTTCTTTACTAATTAACCCTTAAAGGATAAAAATAAGTGAAATTTCTGTGACATTTTATGAGGAAATCAATTAGGTCAAGATTTCCAAGAAACTTTTTGGAAATTTCTTAGTCCCAATATTGAAAATACCTTGAAACCAACACTTACGTAAATATCTTATTGCATGTATGCAATATATAAAAAGCCTAAGACCCTAAAGACATAATTTAGTAAATTATTACTGATCCTTTTAGTCAGAGTGACCCAATTAAAATATCTAAAATCATGTTTTCATTAATAATGTCCTGTTTAAGTGAACCCTTTGTCTTTTGAAGTTAATTTATGGAAAACACATGGAATCTGATAAAAAGTAAGAAAGTTTTGAAGAATGGATATTTTCCACCTTAAAGACAGAGCAACACTCAGAAATCATTCAAGTAAGGACAAATTTTTTTCTTCTTTATTCTTTGTGAAACACAGGGACATACTTCCCATTATGGAGACTAAAGAAGATAGAAGGCCTGTTACTTGTTCTTTCATTTAATGACTAGTTGTCGATGACAGCTACTATTCTGAAGTTTAGGTTAATATATACCAGTCTTATGGATATCACAGTCATTTGATAAAGATTTTAATATAATGATAATTAAAATAAAATGTAATAGCTAAAACTAAAACATGGCCATGAGATAAAATTTATCCTGGGAATGGAAATAAATGAATCAAATGTTCCATCAAGGAAATGAGGAAAGTTCCAGAGAAACAAGATTTCTGAGTTACTTAAATAAAAATTATTTTTTGATGGTGGGGGGAGGATGAAGGACTTTCAATATTAAGAAATTGGTATACAAAAGGACAAAGGTCCTGAGAACTCGGAAACTTTAAGTGGCACATGTAAGACAGAACAGGAGTGAGAGTGAAGAATAAATATGAGACTGGAAGTAGGGACACATGACAACGTGACATGATGCCCTATGGAAGCCCTGGAGGAGACCCTTGTGTGGTTTAGGGCAGGGTGGACTTGCTTCTGTAAAGCATCAGGGAACTACTGTGTCACAGGCGGTGCTCAAAGGGGGCACCTATAAGCTAAATTAATTGTTAAATTGTCATCCTGACAACCACAATGAGACATCATTAAACACCCACCACATGTCAGGACTAATGACGTGAAAATGTGGCACGAACTTCGGAGCAACTGGTACACTCCAACACTTACCGTGGGAGTGCAAAATTAGCAAGCACTTTGGAAAAGAGTTCTCCAGCTTTTTAGAGTGTTAAACAAACAAATCTACCCTGTGACCTGGAATTCTACTCTTAGATATTTCTGAAAGAGAAATGTGAGCATGGGCACGCACACACGAATCTCACAAGAATATTCGCATCAACATTATTCATAATAACTCCAAATTGGTTACAACTCAAATGGTCAGGAAAAGCAAAGTAGGTAAACAAATTAAAATATATGTGCAGAGAGAAATACTACTCAGCAGTAAAAATTAGTAAATTAGTAAGCTCTTTCAAATACAAAAACTTGAACAAATCCCCATAAAAATGTTGAGGAAAAAAATCCATATAGAAAATGGTGCCAAACTATATGAAATATTTTTTTTTTACTTCTTAGTTCTAGAAAAGTTAAACACTTATTATTACAAAAATCAAAATTATAGATTGTTATGAGAGGTGGGAATTAACAGGAAATTAATCATAGTGAATTATCTGTAGAGATTAAGTGTTTTTCTAAATTTGGGTTGGGTTCATGGCTACATAGAGTATGTATATACTGAAACTCAATGAATATTTAATCTTCTGAGGATTATTTAATCTTCATTAAGGGTTATGAATTTATATAACTGTTTCCACAATTTAAAAAAAAATGACAACTTTTAAAGACACCCTGAGATGTGGAACCTTCATTCATTTCTGGTGGGAATGTAAAATGATACAGCCACTTTGAAGGATGGTTTGGCAGCTTCCTACAAAACCTCTTACTACAAGATACAGTCATTATACTCCTTGGTCCTTACTTACCAGATGAGTTGAAAATTAATATCCACACACAAAAAAAACCTGCTCAAAAATGTTATAGCAGCCTTATTTGTAATTGTTCAGCCGAGAAATATCAGGAGGACCTTGGATAGATGAATAGATAAATAAAGGCAATATTTTTCTGCAATAAAGAGAAATGAATTATCAAGCCACAAGAAAGCATGAGGAATCTTAAATTCATATTGCAAAATGAAAAAAGGCAGCCCGGAAAGGGCATGCACTTTATGATTCCAGCTGTGTGACATTCTGAAAATGCAAAAATATGGTGAGAGTCAAAAGATCAGTGGTTGCCACAGTGTTGAAGGGAGGGGTGGGTAGGAAAGGGGAACGTGAAGAGATTGTGGAGTGTGAAACATTTTCGTACAATATTTTCATGGTAGATTACCCATTCATCAAATCCACAGAAGGTGCAACACAGAGAGTGAATCCTATTGTCAATTATGATTTTTCAGGTAATAATAATGTATCCATATTAGTCGGTTAATTACAACAAATGTACCAGACTAATGAAAGTTGTTAATAACAGGGGAAAATAGGGAATGTCGGGAAGGAATGTTTGAAAATTTTCTGCTTCATTTTTCTGTAAAATTAGAACTTCTCACAAAAGAAAATGCTGTTATTTGAAGGAAAAAATACTGTAAAAGAAGTCCAAGGTCAAACCTAATGAATTTGGTTTGATACAGGTAGTGCAGGTGTATGTTTGCTATTCAGGAGACTACAGTCCATATTGAATAAGAAATGAATGTCCATCTATGGAGAGGAGGAAAAAGAGTAGAGTCAAAAGGCTAAGTAACAGCAGCATTTTGGAGCAGGTGGAGGAGCCACTAAAGAGGGTAAGAAGGAGTTCAAAAGAGTGGAGAAGACACAGAATGGCTGGGTTTTGCATGAGCCAAGAAGAAGTATTTTCTGTAGTGTGTAATGCTGCAGAAATACAGTTTTTGAGATTTGGTAAACAATGTGAAATCTACAAGTGGCCAGGTTGTAACCAATTTGCAATGAATTGATTTATAAAAGGATTTGAGAATCAATCCTATAAGTGCACATTTAGAACTGAAAAGGTGTGAGGAAGAGGTAGAAAACCTGATCCGCACTCTGTCATGACATATTTTGACAATTTCAAGACACCATTACTTTACAGGATTTAAAACCAGGGATTCATGTCTTTGGTGACATTTCATTGTTAAGGTAGCACATCTGGTAGGTAGTCCAGCAAGTTCTGAAAAGTAATTATAAAATGGCATAAGTTTATTTATGCTCAATGTACAAAGGAAACTCCTTCAGAACGTATTTAGCAACAATGAAGATTTTAAATGATCAATAAGATATTCTATTAGAAATGTTTAAATCCTCTGAAAAGCTAATAATAGTCTTATGTAATTTCTATTGGCCTATAATTCATGAATAATTATTACATTTGAGAAGTATTCTGAAAACAGTAACTTCCATTTTGCAATGACGTATTGGTTATAATAAAGTTGTTTATCTCATTAATAGTTGATTTCCTAAGATAATCATGTTGACGATAATAATTCCAATGAAAATTAGATAATTTAAAGGATGAGTTATAGTTATTCTTATCTAGTATATTTTGGTCTCAAAAATTCTTATCAAAGGGCTGGAATTGTGGTTCAATGGTAGAGTGCTTGCCTGGCATGTTTGAGGCCCTGGGTTCAACCCTCAGCACCACAAATAAATAAATAATCCATTGACAACTAAAAAATATTTTTTTAAAAAGTTGTTATCAAGCTGGTTATAGTGGCACATACTTAAACATCACATACAGTGATGAAAGAGGCTGAGACAGGAGGATCCCAAACTTGAGGCCAGCTTGAGCAACTTAGCAAGACCCTAGCATCTTAGTGAGTTTTTATGTTTTTCTTTAAGTTTAATTTGGGTGGGGAAGAGAAAGTTTTTACCACTAGGAAGAACATTTTAATCCTTTAAAATCTGAATTTATGTCTTAAAGTAAAAATGAAAAGGACTGGGGATGTAGCTCAGTGATAACATACCTTTAGGTCAGTTCCCAGTGCCAAAATGAGAAATACATATATCAAATTAATAAGACTAATCCTAGCATTACAGGACATATTTAATGATTTAATGAGAGATAATATCTTAGAAACAATAAGAACAAGTGAAATTTTAACTTATTTTCTGATGTTCTTCTAATTGATATTAGGTAGTACTTAATACTGTGTCAAAGTTCTCAAACATTTTTATTAGCTATTTTAATGTAGTACTTTTAATCTAAGTAGGTATATTCTTTACATCTCTTTACAGCAAATATTTAAACCTTGAAATATATTTTATGAGATATAAAAAGGATATACGTTCACAAATATTCATACTCATCATTTGTGACAAGACATAAGTGGCACAATATATTAAAGATATTGCAAAAAGGTTTATTTGTATTAGTTCTGCTTTTGAAGACATTTCAAAGTTAACTAAAAATTAAACTTGATTATGTTTTTCACAAATAAAAACATACAAAAGCCATAGCATTATTTAACTTTTCTACTTGTAAAAATTAAATCAGTCTCATAAGAACTTTAGTAATGACTAAATTTCTATGATATAATAAGATCACTATCAATGAAATGTTCATGGGGTAGCTCTAGTCAAATTAAATTAATAAATGTGGTTTGTGTAAAAATAAATTAGTACATACATTTTTTATTAATTTTAGAAAAATATGAACTTTTTCAATTTTACCTGGGATAAGAGACCATGAAAAAAATTATTCATGTTAACGCAATCAAAATTATCAAGAATGTAAACTTATAACAGTGGGTAATTGGTTAATTTAATTGTAGTGGGCTGGGGATGTGGCTCAGGCGGTAGCGCGCTCACCTGGCATGCGTGCGGCCCGGGTTCGATCCTCCAGCACCACATACAAACAAAGATGTTGTGTCCGCCAATAACTAATAAATAAATAAATATTAAAAAAAATTTAAGTGTAGTATAGTCATATACTGTAATACTATGCTGTCATTTAAAATTGCATTTTAAAAACTATAATAATAGAAAAGAGATGAACAATTTTGAGTAGTTTAACATTCCAATTCCAGTACCTTCTAGGGGAAAAAAAATAATAATCCCTGTTCTAATAAGAAGTGATGTCCTTCATGGAAGATCTTCTTGAAATCTGATCCCAGCCCTAGAGAAAGAAAGTAGGAGCTCTATAGCCTTTATTTTTATGTTTTTCTTTAAGTTTAATTCATGTGGGCAACAGAAAGTTTTCACCACTAGGAAGAACATTTTAATCCTTATCTTGTTTTATGCATAGTCTCAATTTGGCAATAATAGAGAAAGAATTGACTGTGAATAATTGGTCCTCAAAGGTACTTAAAAAATATTCATTACAAATTAGTATCGCAGAATGTTAGATGTGGAAAGACCCTTAGACATTATCTGTTTTCACTTGCTATTTTATTAGTAGGGAACATAGAGGGATTAACATGTTAACTCATTTGGTATTGCAGAGCCGGCTCATTTGTAGTTAAAATTCAAAACATAAAAATTAACAGATTTGAAGCAGTAAAAAAAACTGATAGAACTACAATGAGAAGCTGACAAAGTCAGTTTGTTTTTATTGGAAATTGACAATATTTATATCAATATAGGGAGTGCATATTATAAATATAATAAAGTAATAATTAAATAAAGTTAATTAATATAACCATCCCTTCAAGTGATTAAAAAGTTGTGGTGAAAACTTTTGAAATGTTCTGTCCTAGCAAATTAGAAAGCGCCATGCCATATTATTATTTTATTCATCCTGTTGTATGACTGCATCCTTGAACCGGCATTTTCCTTTCCCCATTCCAACACCTGCTAACTCTATTTCCACTCCTTGTTTAAAGGAGACTGACAGTTTTAGATTATATGTGTAAATTATATCACACAGTATTTTTGTGCTCAAATTATATAAGCCTTTAATAATTTAACTCTTCCAAAATCAAAATTTATTTGCTTATGATTGGGCTAATTGTGTCTGTAGTGTTAGCATGCCTCCTTCATAGTATGAACTTATCTATTCAAACAGAGGCATTATTTTGGACATTATTCTCTATTGTTCTTCATTATGTTATCTAGTAGTTTTCCATTTTACATAAGTAATTATTAACATTATTTACCTATTTCAAACTGTTTCCATGAATTCCTTTTAATCATTTTTGGCTCATTTTTTAATGTTTTTCTGAGATACTTAATTCATTCATTATAAAACTATAATATTCAAGGACCCACATTTAAGATTCTTGATCTCTCTTTTATAAAAACATCTGTTGAACATTTCCACATATTCCCATCTCCCAGCCACCTGGTAAGAGCTATTTTATTCTCGATTTCTCCAGATTCATCCATAATGATGTGCATGACATGATTTCTTTCTTCTTTAAGGCTGAATGTTCCTCCATGTGGTATGTATATACCACAATTTCTTTATCCATTCATTTGTCAATAGAAACATGTTTGTTTACACATCTTGACTCTTGTTATAATGCTTATCTGGGGCATAGAGGTGCAGATACTTTTTAAAGATACCGATATTAGTTCCTTTGGGTTTATGTCCAGAAGTGGGATTCCTGGATCATGTGGTACTTTTATTTCTAAATTGTGAGGAACTACCATACTGCTTTCCCTATCAGATGAACCATTTTACACTTCTCCCAACAGTGTTCAAGTGTTTCAATTTCTTCATATCCTCATCAATGCTTCTTTATTCTTTAATAATAACCATCCTAGTAAATATGAGGGATCATTTTATTTTGATTTGCATTTCTCCAATAATGAGTGATGTTTAATATTTTTTGATATACCTGTTTCCCAATTGTATGTCTTCTTTGAAGAAATATCTGTCCAATTCCTTTGCCCTTTTCTTACTTGGTTTACTTGAGGTTTATAATTTTTTATTTTATTTATTTTCCAGTTGACCCATGGAAGTTCCTTAAGCATTTCCGAAATAAAGCCCTGATCACACATATGTGATTTTCAAATTGCATAACTTGTCTTTTTATTCTGTAGTTTATTTTTCTGTGCAAAATTTGTCCAATGGAACAGAAAGCCCAAAACAAAGTCATTCCAGACCTGTCAACTGATTTTGAGAAGGATTCCAAGAATTTACCATGAAGAAAGTTAGACTCATAAATAAATATTTATGGGGAAGCTGGTTATCCAGTCGCGTGCACACACACACACACACACACACACACACACACACACACACAAAGAAAGAGAGAGGAGAGAGAGAGAGAGAAAGAAAAATAGGAAAATAAATAAATAAATAAATGAGAAAATAAAATTGAGTCTCTACTTTATTCCTTGTACAAAAATCAACTCAAAATTAGCTGAAGATTCAAATGTTAATTAAAAACTATAGAATTGTGAAACTTCTAATAGAAAACATAGGGGTTAAGCTCCACAACATTGGACTTTGCAATGGTCTCTGGGGAAACCAAAAACACAGCAAACAGGCAAAATTAGACCAGTGGGACAATCTTAAACTAAGAAGCTTCAGTAAAGAAAACTATCTCTTCTTTTGGCACACTTCAAAAAAAAACATTGTATGTTTTCCCAACTTTGCAGATTTTGTTCACCAATCTCATTTGACAGAGATTTCAGTAACATGGAGCCTCACACACTTGAAAGGCAAGATACTTCTAGTTCACAAAATGAAGTCATCACAAACTGCAATGCAGCAGCCTCCTTAGAAAAGGTAAAGACTGTAGCTCCATGTCTTTTTAAAATTATGTTAACAATTCTCTGTAAAAAGTGGGAAGCCTTCCTTAGAAACCATTGTGTCAATTGATCTCCATGTGGGACCAATATTTGAAACAACAGGACACATAAAAAGAAAAATCAAAAATGATAAGAATGTTTGGGTTTTAGAAATGATCATAGAGGATAATGGACAATAATACAGGACAGGGAAGAAATATGGAAGAAAATAAACAAGGTATTTTTTTCCCAGAGAGAAGAAAGCAATGATCATACTGACTAGTCAATTCAGTTTTTCATCAAGGTAAAATCTGTATTGCTGGGAATTCCTGATGGACCAATGGTATTAACAGATGAATACTACTGCATTTGCATTTTACAAATGGGAATTTTTATTTATTTTTTTCTTTTACTCACCCATCCTTGTGCATTGGATGGTTAGAGGACAGAGTTCCTGTCTAGTAGTTCATTGCTAAGACTGAGTAGCTATACCTTGTGCCTGATGGGGAGGATGCCATGTTGCTTAGTAAATACAATTTCAAACCAAGGCATGAAAAGTTTGGCTCATTTTTTTAAGGGGTCTGTATTTTCCAAGCACAGAGAAAAACACATGATCATATAGATACTCAATGACAGGTAGATAATGCCCAGTATGCATTTTCACTGTCTTCCATAATAAAAGCCATCATGATTTTTGCTGAGGACATTATTGAAGCTAAGAGAATACACTCTTCAGGGTTTTTTTTGTTTTTGTTTTTGTTTTTGTTTTTCCCAGCTGAGCATGAACCCATGCATAAATTTTGCCCAATGATAGTAAAACAGAAGTTTAGTATGTAACTTTTGGAAAGTGTTTTTTTTTCTTCCTTTCCTTTTTCCTTTTCTTTTTTAAGGAAGATAAATTCCCTTTGATGCTTCCTCCTTTCTATTGCTTGACTACTTTATCTTCAGTATAGTCAAATTGGTGAATACTTGTCTTGGCTAACATGTGGGCCACTCCCTTGGATTGGTTGAGGGGTGTGGGAGAACTTTGAATTCATGATTAATGTGGAAATGCATTAAGGGACATGCTTATGTCTGGGATTCTATTATGTACTACTGTACTAGAGACTTTCATTTTGAGATTCTGTAGTGTGTTTAGTCAAGCTTAGTGACAACTGATATGTTTTATAAACTTTAAATTTGTTTATCAGCACTTTCATACCCTTATATATTTTGCCTTCAACTTTAGTTAATATTTCATAACCAACTTAGTTAACCTTAAGCATGTTATCTAATTTTAGTTCAATATTTTTTTTTAATTTTCAAAACTTTCTTGACTTTTCATTTTGTTTCTCCTTTTAAGCAAATATTTTTTGCTCTTTCATCATTTTTATAATTTGTAAAGGGTGATTCATTTTTGAGTTGTTTTAATGGGTACTATTTTTAACATTGAACAATGTAGGTGAAAATTGATTTCTGAATACCCAACTTGAGGTTCAGTCACTCTCCAGTTCAGGTAGAGCCATCCAGTTTGTCTTAGGTGCCCTCTACTGCACCTGGCACCACACTCAAGGTAGGGTTGGTGGCCAGGGCAGCTAGAATGGAACTGCTTCTTTCAGTCCTGAGGATCATGAGGACTGTCCACCCTATAAAGCAGATTGCAATAGGAGATTTGAATAAGTGTGGGGAAAAAGAAATCACATTGTACATTTGAATTCTCATCATTAAAGTTGTACAGCAATACAACTGTAAGGTAAAAAATAGATCCTACTATGTGAGCTTCTTGGGCATCTATCATTCACTGCTGCCGTACTCTGGCAAGCTTTGTAATATTTTTACAAGTATTGGTGTATAGACTGAAATGGGCATAACTTAATTAATAACTTTCCAATTTTAGATATATGACATGTGGGCCTTTATTTGTACTTTTGTCCTGACCCCTAAAACATTAGAAAACATGCCTAATTGGAAAAACCATAATATAGAAATATAATCTTTATATAAATGTTTCAGCAATATTAAGTATGTCTAAAAGCTTCTCCCTGCCAGGCATGGTGGCACATAGTCACAGTGGCTCTGGAGGCTGAGACAGAAAGATCGTGAGTTCAAAGCCAGACTTGGCAAAATGAGGCACTCAGCAACTCAGTGAAACCCTGTCTCTAAAGAAAATGCAAAAAAAAGGGCTGGGGATGTGGCTCAGTGGTTGAGTGCTCCTGAGTTCAATTCCCAGTACCCCCCTGGGGTGGGGGGAAGCTTGTTCCTTTCATAAATACTTACGTTAAATGACTATATTTTCCATAAACATGATCAGTAATGTCCATGGCCATAAAAGATATATGCCCTTGTCTGCTTTAAAGCCACAAAACTCCAAACTTCTAATGCACTCCTACACTCCTTCTCAACCCTTCCAAACGGAATCTACCAATTGCTTTAAGTTATACTAATCTTCAACATTTGAGGATGTAACATGTTCTGTGTTTTCTTCATTGATGAATTTTTATGTAACATGCATGCAGCACTGTTGGTTTGGGAAATAGAGATGTAGCTTTTAAATTCATTATGCATTGCCCTTCTCTTCCTCTTTTCCATTAAAGCAAATCTATCCTTCTTTTGTTTTACTTAATTTAATGAATTATCATTTCTTGATCAAAATTTGTGAATTCAAAAGTCTGCTTTGAGTTAATTGTCACCCATACCAACATTTCAAAGAATTCTAAGACAAGAGTATGACAAAGAGTAGGAGAATTATTTAGATAGTAGCAGCAGTGAATCATAGCTTCCAGAGGAGCTCACATAGGAGAAAGCATCTATTTTCTTACCTTACAATTGTAATGCTGTATAATTTTAATTGTAAATATTCAGATGCCCAATATGATTTCCTTTTATACAGTAAGAGTCATTTCATAGCTGGTTTCAAAGTGGAGGATTCTCCTTCATAATAAAAGATTTTCCAGTAAGTGTTTTAGGAAGATGATTTTGCCAAAATATCAAATAAAATACATTGTCAGTAGGCTTCACCCAAAGCTACACTACTCACTTGGCTCTGATGAACAATACCAGTTATTCTGTTTCCCATATTGTGGTCTATGTGAGTTTACCCAATTTTTTAGTTAATTTGAGACTTCACTTTCAGTATTGACAACTTGAAATATCAGCAGTATTATAATTATTTCTGGAGCATTATAAATCATATTTCCTTATGAACTAATGAATAGATTTGGAACTAATCCATAAACATAGATGAGATTCAAACTCAAGACTCCCTAAATATTTTATTTAATTAAAAATTAATTTATACTAAGAGAAGGCTTCAGGAAAAATGGTAAGTTGAATGCACACACTAAACTTAACCTTATCTCAAAACCACAGCAAAATAAAGATAAAGGGTTTTTTTAAAAATGCATAAATCTAAAGATCAGGGCAGATGAATTGAGATATAAGATGCTCATAATGGATATTAGGTGGTCAGAGAAATTAATGAGGGATCCAAGAACACAGCTTTCTAAGTAGGTAAATAAGACAGCCAAATAAGCCATGCTAACACTGCATGATTCTCAGACTCCAAAAGTAGTTATCCAGTTACTTTTTCTTGTGTAGGGCAAGAGCATATTAACATAAAGAGGATTGGCCGAAAATCCATGTATGAAGCTATTAGCATTCAAATTCTTCTCCTTATTCCAACTGACATTTCCTGACCTCTGTGAAAGCAGAGTTCACTTTCTAGAGAGGATAAAACACACAATCCAAAAATAAGAGATCTCTGAGCATAAAAGAATCAATGGTTGCCTCCCAAAACAGGGATATTGAACAAATGTGTGTGTGTAATGAAGTAATAGCTTTCCTTCTACCACCATCCATTGCACTTTAACTCAATGCCTTCACCTCTGGAAAAGAGACCTTCCAATTCCAGAGAGTTTTCTATCCCTAACTAAGCAGCTTCAGAGAATGCTTTTAAGATACTAGTATAGTTTATTCCCAAGTCAAACCAGATCATTCTGGATGGCTGCTCATAATATAGAAGTCAGTATACATTCTCAAAATAGTATATGGCCCCAAATAGTCTGGTATATGAAAAAAATATCGAATATAAAAAAGTAAAAGTTAATATAAGTAACATGAAGGGAGCAAGACTGTGAAGATTTAATAAATAGAAGGGGAAAATGTCAACATAACATTCAGAAATTACCTTCTATATAAGAGAACCAAAAAGTAGCATAATGACTCATGAAATATTGTTAATTAAGAAAATGTTCTTGCTTTGCAAATCATTACTCTGAATATGGTATCAAAGGTGATTTTTTTTTTGATCCACATACCAACTTTTTTAATCTACTAGGTGTTAAATTGCATCAAACAAAGGCAAACACCAGGAAAGAGAGAGACCTGGGTGAGGAAATGGGAGGGCTATCTCAGGAAAAAGGCAGCAAGACTCTTCAAGGGGCTGATGAAGCTGATTTCAGAATGACAATGTGTACTATGTGCAAAAGACAAGCCACCCAGCTACCAGGTGGCTCTGTGTCAGATTTCTTCAGAAAGCTAAAACTGGAAAAACTTTTCTCTGTATATCCTCACAGAGAATTGGTAAAAAATCAAGAGTTAAATATCTAAAAAGAAAGGAAGAAGAAAGAAAAGTTAATTACAATTTCTTACATGAGTCATCTATGAAGAATATTTACTTCATTAAATGAAGGCAAAGGCTGTCATATTTGCACAATCAAAATTATAGTACACCTGTGCCTGGATGATGTGGGTGGAGTAGGAGGGTGTGTGGGGAAGAGCCAGAGGGAAGGAGGCTCAATAAGGAACACCCAAAACTGAAAAATGAAAATGAGCCACAAACATGTACTATAGGTACAGGGGAGCAAAAAAAGCAAATTTTTTAAAATGCAGGAAGAGATATAAATTAAGGATAGATGGGACAAAGGGAGAAAAGGAACTCCTTTTCATACAATGTTTTGAGGAATAATTTATCTTTTGAAATTAGAACATTCATCAATTTAAGAAAAAAAAGCCAACTTAAGTGTTTTGTTGTTGTTGTTGTTGTTGTTATTGTTATTGTTGTTTTAAGCTGCATGGCAAGACTGTTAGTTATTAAATTTATTTGGTCATCCTTTGCTTCAAGAAATTAAATATAACTGGAAAGAGCAATGTAGAAAAATGAAGGCAGTAAGAATATTGCAGCAGTAAAGGTTATTATTGTTTGAGAAACTTGTGTCTGGATGCTCAAGACTGTGTGGCTTTGTGTTACTGTGTAATAAGTATATATAAAATGTATTTATTTCTTATTTTAAAATACATTGTTTAGTTCAATTATCTAATTGTAAGGAGGAAACAAGGATCACGTTGGTGTTGACTTTTTTACATAAGAAGACACAGCTGAGAACAAAACTGCTACTGGTGGGTTATTTGCAGTGAAAAGTCTTGTTTAATGTAACATCTATAGACTAGGCAATCCAAAGCCCCTTACCATATAATTCTTTTATAAATATTGTTGATTTCTACAGTTTTCTGTCATCTTTCCTTTTGTTCATTTTGTCCCTGTCCTTCTTAATATGTATAGGTCTTCACCTTCATTGTTTGAGTGTCCCTGGGAACCTGAGATAAATGCATATCTGATTCACTGTGGTTAAGCCGGTCTATGTTTTCTCTCTTATGTAAGGGTTAGGAACAATTCAGACCTATGGAATTCTCTTGCAAACATGCTTCATAGTTTGGTATGATATTTATACTTTGGCCATCAGCTTCTTCACTTTTTAAAGAGTTTGGTGGGAATTATTTCCTTTTATCTGTCCAATCCATACTTCAAAAGCCGAAGTATTTTCTAGATCTTATAATAAATTCCTTTTTACCTCCAATTTTTAGACTTTTTTAGAGGAAATATATATCTTGCATTTTGAATAATTAACTTTAAGTCTCTGAGAATGTCATGAGGGATTCTTTCCAATTTTCAGAAATGCCACACCAAAGTGAAAGTACATCTCATCAACTGACAGTAAGTAAAATCAAGTAATTATTATAAATAATATCAAATGGGCTGCCTTTTTAATTTTTCAAAAACTATTCTTGGACAGACATTAAAATGAATTTTATTTGACTAAGAAAGTTAAAGAGGTTAATCAGATTGTGTGTGTGTGTGTGTGTGTGTGTGTGTGTGTCTGTGTGTGGGCACGTGTGCACACACATGTATTGACTGAATATCAGTCAATGTCATTAAAATGAAATTCTAACAAAGAGAAAGAGTAGAGTTAATAGTAATTACTTATTTGGGACTTAAATATTCTAAATTGCCTAGTCACATTAAAAATGTATAGGTTCAAAAACTCTAGGCTAGAATATACATTACATTTGGTTACTTATCCATTCATGACTCACAATTTTTACCTACACAAAATTTTTTTTAGACCCAGTATTCTTTCAGCTACTCCATGACTCCATGAAAAATGACTAGAAAAATGTCAAATTATTATTCTGTACATGATCTCTAAAATAGTATTTAGGATCCTCCGACTAACTAGAAGGATATTTGCCCCCCTTTCTTGGCATCTTTTGAACAGTTTTCCATTTGAGGAACTTTCCTCCAAGTTCTGCCTGTCCAAGACAGAAGCCAGAAACTTGCTTATTCAGCCTCTGTGAAGTTAAGCTCCACCAATAAGACAATTATGACACTTCGACAATGTCATGCAGCAACTCAGAGTTCATTTTTCTGGCGAGGAAGGAGATGAGTAGAGTAGTAGGATTCTAATAAGCATTGTCCTGGGTGGTTCAGTGCTTGGGGAAGCTTAATATTTAAGACTGAACTTCTGGCTCTCCCAGAGACCATATGAAAGGCCTCCATCTCTCTGGATGCTGCTATTTGCTACTAAGAAAGATGAGCTTTTTCACTTCTATTCATATTAGGTAAAGACACAGGGCAACAGTAGAAATGGTTTAAAAAAAAGAAAGAAAGAAAGAAAAGAAAAGAAAACTATATGCCATCTAAATGTAAATTTTACAAATTATGAATTCAGCCTATTTCCTCTCTAGTCACAGATTTGTTCACTGATTACATAATCATATACTTAGTGTACAAAGTATAAAAATCATTAGACAAGCTACATACCACCCAGAAGCTACACAATGGGTGAATACAACAAGAAAAGTTCTTGGGTGCTGGTTAACACGCACCTGAATGTGGAAATTATAGAAAGGAATAAGGATACTCAGTCCAGGGGAAGTCAATTGAGGAAGGTTTCCTGGGGAATGTGCTGCATAGGTTGAATGGAGACCCCTCTTCCTTTCTCTATCTATCTATTTATTCATTTACTTATTGTGTGGTGTTGGGGATTGAACCCAGGGCCTTGTGCATGCAAGGCAAGCACTCTACCAACTGAGCTATATCCCCAGCCTCATCACTTTCTTTCTCTATGACTTAAATATCTCTTCATGTTTACCTGGGGATTAGAAAAATAATATGATCTTTGATGTTAGGAGGTAGTTAATGAATAAGAATGAAGTATGAAATCCTACCTTAAGTCCTGGTAAAAGAGCAAGTGTAAGGGATGCATCTGGGCCCATGGATCCCACATTTCTTTACCTGCTTTCACAAGGGATTTCTATTACTCCCCATCCACCTCAAGAACTTCCTTTTCTTTACTGATCCATTTGGAGTCTTTAACCTCTTTTCTTCCTCTTTCCTTCCTTCCTTCCTTCCTTCCTTCCTTCCTTCCTTCCTTCCTTCCTTCCTTGCTTTTCTTCTTCTTCTTCTTCTTCTTCTTCTTCTTCTTCTTCTTCTTCTTCTTCTTCTTCTTCTTCCTTTCTTTCTTTCTTTCTTTCTTTCTTTCTTTCTTTCTTTCTTTCTTTCCTCAAAGGCCTTAATTTGTCTTTGAAAACAAATGCACTATTTGAAATCTATTGACGGTTCCAAGTTGTTCCACCCTGTGGGAGATTTTGCCCATGGTCAGGTCAACACTTAGAGCACACAGAACTGCTATTGCCAGGGTGGCTCTCCAACTTTGGTTCATTATTTTTGAAGCTCAGCTGCCTCCTGTGGTCCTTGCAGTACACTCATTTCCTCCTTGGATTAAGTTCAGATTAACTTCAGATTCTCTCTCTCTCTCTCTCTCTCTCTCTCTCTCTCTCTCTCTCTCTCACACACACACACACACACACACACACACACATCAGTGACCTAACAAGATACCAGGGTATTATTTATCTTTTGCTGCATAACAAATTATGCCCACCTTAGCAGTTTAAAGCAATACTCAATGTTTATTACTACTCATATTTTCTGTGAGTTAGGAATTAGGAGCAGTTGACTGGTCAGTTTACACTCAAAGACCCAATGTAAGGTTGCAGGCAAGATCTTGGCCAGAAGTGTTATCATGGAAAAGCTTAATTGAACTTGGAGAATCTAATCCCAGGGGAGCTAACCCCCTGCCTGGCTAGTTGGTACTAGCTATTTGTGAGGGAGTCTTAGTTCTTATCTATATATGTCTCTCCAGTGTTCTTACAGCATGGCGGCTAGATTTTCCAGAGCAAGCAATGTGAGAGAAATAAAGAGAAAAAACAGAGACAGTGCCAGGTGGGAACTTCTTTTTATTACCTAGTCTCAAAAGTCACATTGCATTATTTCTGCCATCATCTATTTGTAATACATGAGTCACTAAAATCCAAAGCATCTGCAGACATTTAAAAAGTATGATTCTTTTATAAATGTATTTCTTTCTAACTGAAATGACTACCTAATATCATCAGGGACTCATGTTCCGGTCATGCTGTGCTGCCATCCTCAATAATTGACGTATTGAGGGGATCACAAGATGGCTGGCAGAGCTCTAGTCATCCAGGCCTTTATCCGAGCAGCAAGAGAAAGAATACAGGGCAGAATCATGTGCCTTTACCTTTTCTAGAAATGTCAAGGAACTCTTAGTGAATGTCTCTATTTCAAACAGCTTTGGATAGAACTATGTGGCTTTTAGCTACAGAGGAGGCTGAGAAATTCTGTCTATATTTACTGGTGGCAAGATGCCTACCCAACTTTCGGGGATCCGTTCCAAAGGTGGATAGTGTCAGCTGATGTCAGGGTAGGTATTTAGCATTCTCTGTCCCCAAAATCAATAAATTAGCTGTTTTAAAGCAGTCAACAGATTTTTCGTTCTAAGGAAGATGGAGTGACCCTCTTCCTCCCAGGTTCACTATCTCACAAATGAAAAATCCCTAAACATAATCACAATTCAAAAAAGTAATTATAGAAAGACTCTAAAAGACTCTAAAGACAAACAAACAGTTGTTGTACTGCCTAGGGACCTCAAGACTGAAGAAATACTCTAAAGGTATATAGATGTACTGTTCATACATCCCAGATAGGGCCCTGCAGAAGGCTCCAACCTGGGAGGGTGAATGGCGGACAGGAATTTTCAAGAAAGTGTCTTATTTTCTCTGGCCAAAGGACTAGGAAACCAGTGTGCTAACACTGGAACACGTTTTAGGCAATAACCATCCTGCTGCAGCCAAACATCAGTGGATAAACTATAACCTCATTCCCTGTAGTTTCAGGGTGGAGCTAACCCTCCACACCTAACCAGTCCCTGGTGTAGCTTAGGCCCAATGGGAAGGGAACCTCCTAATTTACCTAATAATAACCAGGGTGAGTGAGGCATGGAGAGGAGAAGCTAGTAGCATTCTTGCCCTTATTCCTCCCTTGGTGTCTGAGGGCTCCAGTGTGGCTGAGTTTCCAACCTATCACTCAAGAATTAAAGGTCTTGAGTCAATCTTTCATGTTCTTCCTCCTAGATGCCAATAGAGTCCAGCATGGATCTCATTTCATGTCCTCTCAACTCAAAAGAAGGGTGTTCCAGTTTTTCTGAAAAGCATAGTTGACATCCAACCTGACCATCTTCATAAACATAGTGATGGTATGAGAAAATATTCCATTTCTGCCACAAGTTAAGCTGGCAGAATCCAACTGAGAAATTAGAATTACATATCCACCTAACAAGGTATATACTTCAACAACAGGTCTCTATCAAAAAGAAAAGTAGGAACCAGTCATAAAATGATATCCAAAGTGAGAAACAATGATCAACATACACTGATACCAAGATCAAGGTGAAACAGTTGTTTGAATTAACTGACAAAGATTATTGAAACAAAGCAAAATGCTTTAACCAATAGTTGCAAATTCTATTGAAACAAATGGAAAACCAGAAAATTTTTCAAAGATATGAAATTTATAAAAAGATACAGATAGAAATATATAAAGTATAGACCTGAAAAATATAAATGAAATAAACTCATTGGATAGTCTCAAGAGTAGGGCAAAGATGAGAGAGGATAGAATAATGAATTTGAAATTAGTGAACGTATCAATTGAAATTACCTAGCTTGAGCATCAGAGAGAATGTAGATTGGAAAAGAAAAAGGATAGAATCTCAGTGACCCAAGGAACAATGACAAATGTGCTATTGTGAATAATATTGGAGTCAAAGGAGAGTACTGAGAAGGGGAGACACTGACAAGATACCTGAAAAAAATAGTGGGTGAAAACTCCCCAAATATGGTGAAAAACATACATTAACAAATTCAAAGATATAAGGAAAGGGCACACCCAATTTCAAATATGGGGGAAAAAAATAACTGTCACCTATGAATTCTACATGATGGAAGAAAGCTAGAAACAAAGGTCTCTAGCAAACTTACCCTTGAAGTATGGCTAAAGGAAGTTTTATAAAGAAAAAGAAAATGATAACAAAATAAATCCTGGAGATTCAGAAGGAAATAAGAACATTGGAGTGGATAAAAAGAAGAATAAATACACTATTTTCCTTGTGAGTTTCTTAAAATTGTATTTGATTGTTGAAGAAAAATCATAACATCTAATGTGGTGCCCAATGTATGGAGAAAAAATATTTAAGAAAATTACATTTTAAAATGAACCTAAGTGGAAGAAGTTTTCTTTCACTTCAATTTGTTCAAAGATGTAAAACTTCCACATTAATAGATTATTATAAGTTACATATGTCTAAAGCAACTAAGACAGATCATATAATTGATCATAAAATATACCTCAACATATCTAAAAGAACTGACATCTCCCAGCATATATTCTCTGAACACATTGAATAAAAGTACAAATTCATAACAGAAAAAGCATCAAATAAAACCTAAACATTGCAAAATTTAAAAAGCATATTTCTAAATGATCTAAGAGATAAAGAAGTTTGGAAGAAAATTTTAAAAATGCAGGTAAAATGAAAAATGAACATAAAATAGCAACATAAATAGGATGAAGCTAAAGTAGAGCAGAGAGGAAAATTTATAGCATCCAAAGAAAGAAGCCTTTATATTCATATTAATGAGCTAATGTTCTCCCTTAAGAAATTAGAATATGGAGATCAAATTCACCTCAAATAAGCAGAAAGAAGAAAATAAAGTATATAAGGGAAAAAATCAATGAAATAAAAAAATAAAATATTAGAGAAAAATCTATGAAACAAAACTCTGGTTTATCAAAAAAAAAAAGACAAACCTCTAGCAAGGCTAGTAAACATTGTGAGAAGACATAAATCAAGTATATTAGTAATAAAAAAGTTGCTATTATGATAAATCCTACAGCCACTTAAAGAATAAGAAGAACAGACTACAAATAACTTGATACTTAAAAACTTAGAGGAAATGAGTCAATTTTTCAAAAGATCCCAAGTGAAAAACCTCTTCCCCCAAAAAAAAATGTTGGGGGGAGACCCAAATAAATCCGTTCCAAGTAAAATTTATTAATTCGTATTAAAAATCCCCAGCCTACCGTCCCTGTCCTGCACGGGCAGTGGGAGTGAAGGTCCCTGTTGGTGGAGTTTGCTGGTTGCTGAATAAAAGTTAAAAAAGAGAAAACTGTGGGAAAAAAAAAACACAGAAAGTAATTTTAGGTGGGGCAGGATGGCTCACTGATCTTAGGGATTGAACTTCTACACTAAAAAGCAAGAGAGTTATGGAGCCACACTTGCTTTATTTATAAGGTTTTCCATGGAATGTTCTTCAACAAATAAGGTAGGAGGTGGGCTGTCCAGTTTCTAACAGGTTATGCCCAACTCTGGAGCCAAGAGAGTGTCTCCTAGCCCAGAGAAGGCAGAGCATTGCGCAATCCATTGCACAATCCATTGAGCAAGGGAGCCACAAAACAGTTGGCAAAACCAAAACTAAGATTCGCTTGCTAGATGCCAAATGAAGATGCTCAAGTAGTTAACAGGTGGCTCCCTACACCCTCCAAACTGAAGAAAAATATTTCAATTCAAATACAACCTAAGTTAAATTGAGCTGCCATTAATTGCAACCCAAGCTGAATTAGTGCATTGAATCTTTTGCATTAGCATTGCTTGTTTAAAGTAAATATCAAAATATTTCCCCTACACAACAACTAAATAGGAGTTTTGTTATCTTATGAATTTTTATTCTGAAAATTAAGAACAGGGGAAGTACTTGAATATCACTGACCAATGGGGAATATTTTCTGCAACTAAATAGGCATGTTAACTAGAAATACACTTTGAAGGTATGTTTTAAGAAAGATCGTTTTTACTTAGACTTTTTTAAAAATATCATTGCCCACTCTTTTCCTGTTCATATATCAATGATGTGTTAAATAAGCATAAAGAAACATAAAATGTAAACACCATGTTAGTTCACAGCTCTCTGATTTTACCCATGCTCCTCTTTCTACAAGGCATGCTATTCCTACCAAACATTCCCAATCTCTTTTATCCTTCAAGTTTACAAGTTATCCCATTTTTTTTTCAAAATACGGATTTGTAATTTAATTTTATAAATTAATAAATAAGGATTGACATTACAAAATTATACACTCATATAATGGCCAAATCATTGAAATAGGCTCTTACTTATATACCACAGCACAGGATTCAGAGCCATTTTTTATTTACTATTAGTGTGATATCCTTTTTAAAGCTATTTTTATTTTGTTCTTTTTAGACATACATGACAATAGGGTGTATTTGACACATTATACATACATGGAATATAACTTATTCTAATTAGGATCCCATTCTTGTGGCTGTAGGTGATGTGGACTTTCACTCATGATATATTTATATATGAACATAGGAAAGTTATGTCCAATTCATTCTACTATCTTTCCTATTCCCATCCACACCCTACCCTTCATTCCCCTTTGTCTACACCACTGAACTTCTATTCTTCCCTCCACTTCTTATTGTGTGTTGGCATCTGTGTATCAGAGAGAGTATTCTGTCTCCTCCTCCTCCTCCTCCTCCTCCTCCTCCTCCTCCTCCTCCTCCTCCTCCTTCTTCTTCTGTATTGGCTTATTTCACTTAATATGATAGTCTCCAGATCCAAAAGACAACTAATATTTTTTAAATGACCTGTTTCTTTGCTCCCATATTATCCTCTGTACATACCTATTACATTTGCTACCCTAGATCAGGCCATTGTTAAAACAATGCTCTGATTTTTTGTCCTTTGGAGATCCAGGTCTTCTAACACTTACAAATCCCAGATTTGATCAGGAGAGCAGCCTCTCACTGTTGGAGTGTTGACTTATCATGTTTACTTTTGTTAATTTCCACAGGGATTTTTCCAGGATTGGATATGTAACCAGATCAGAACCAATATGATTCAGGGAAAAGACTACTAAGGTAGAGAATCCCCGCTTTTCTCATGAAGGAGTCTTAGAAAAATATTGCTTTGGAGAATGTGAGATTTGTAAGTTCTATGGCCATTATATGGCTGGGAAAGACTTGGATTTGCTGGGATAGAGTCTCATGTTGAAAAACCCATTACTAACCTGGCTGATGATTGAGAAACCCAATGGTTCTGTTTGAACTGTTTCTTTGAGGTCAAGTCTATATATAAACTTTCCATTTATATGTGGTAATTAATTCACATTTCACTGTTCTCCTTTTGTTTCAGGAAGAAACCACATGATTGCTATCTTCACTCACCATACTCTAATTAAATTATTAATTTATGTGTTTGTCTCCTCTCTGACAAGACTGCATCAGACTTTTGTGTAATGGGCTTATGTAGCAGTTATTAAGTTTATTGCATAATATTTAGAGTGTTAACAACAAATAGTTTTAAAGTAAGTAGCACTGAACAGCTTTTTAGCTTTGAGAGAGAAAATGTACATTATTTGTTAATTGTTCCACATTTCTGTTTAATTTTAGTAAATACTTCCTTTATGTTAGTTATTCTGTACAGGATTCCTGACATTGTCCATATGAACAGTAATCACGACCTTGTCATTCTTAGTACAACTGCCTCCTTGAAAAGAACTTCTTCCAGAAGACAAAATTAAGTAGTGAGAATTTGTGTTAACATTTGGGAAAGTTTTATTCTTTGAAAGTAGTTATTTGATAATAACTTAATAGAGAATGATGTGTGAAGCCTGTTTGTACTAGTCAACTAAAAAAAGGCAAATGACAAAAAATTTACAAGATAAATACAAAAGGTTCTTTGTAGATCTAGATTTAGAACTTTCTAGCCATTCTGGAACATAAAACCCTGTCAGGCCCAATTCTTAGTTAAAGAATAAACTTACTTCACATGCAATCTTATATTGGGATTATTGAGTTAACAAACATGTATATCCAATAAAATTTAAAAGTATCTTGGTATGAGACTCCAGGACAGGTATGTAAATCTTTTGTTGACAGGAAGATTTTTAAATTCAATGACATTAACATAAGCATGTATTTAAATCTGTGAGAAATTTCTGTGAGAAATTATTTTCAAAATATTCTGAAATATTTTATCTTCTCTTTTTGTGTCAGTGCCTTATAGCCCTCACAATTACACATAATTTAACATTGTTGAAATTTTTAAAAAGTTTTCTTTAAAAAAGACATATGTTTCAGTTAAAGATAAACTCTAATTGCTTCAATGGATACTTCCCAGTGCCATCTATTTGCTAATCAATTAATTTAATCATATTCCCCTTTGTTCAAAGTATCAAAAAATGCCTTCTTAAGAATTATGGCATATGAACTGATTGATGTATTTCTCATATTTTTTATATCTTTTAAATTTTGTTTATCTACTGAGTGTTTTACATTAAATTAAATCACAAGAGGACCTGTTTGTCAAATTAGGTTTTTAATATATGATGAGTTTCCTTAAGCAGGGTCACCTCTAAAAACAAACAAACAAAAAAATAACAACAAAAGTCTGTTAACCTTGTGTTCTAGCAATTCCATTCTCTTCTTTTAAATTTTTTCTTTCAATTTTTAAGTCACTCAATGCAAATCATAATGATTACTACAACTTTCTATTAAGTTAAGTAAAAATGACTTGTAAGATTTACATGGTTTCTGTAAATAAATTTCCAAAATAAGGGCAGAAAAGACTGCTTCTTGACATGCTTTTATGATGCTATCAATGGGTCTTAATCTATTGAGTCCTGAATTCCCAATATTTAGGTTTTTGTTTTATCCTCCTTTTAATATGCTTAATTAAGGTCATATATGGATTTGATATAAAGTTCCAATTCATGTGGTTTATGTTTACAGGTCAGTTATTGTTCTCCAACTTTATAATGAAATATTCCAGAAATGGCCATGCTGTGTCTTTAGGATAGTTTATCATTAACCCATCTATACTGGTAATGTCAGACACTCTGGAAGTCCCCTAATGTCCATCTCTAGCTAGCTGAAATGGGAAAACAAATTTTTGTTTGGTAAATATTTTTGCATAAGTAGAGGGAGTGAGGCTTGGAAAATTCCCTTTACAGCCAACCAGTTAGATTACTTTCTAGGTTCCTGTCTTGCTGCTGCTGAAACTCAGGGTCAAATAGACAAGGTCATCATTTTCAACAGGTAGCTGCTAAGGTGCCTAGTATGGAAATAGAGTGATTTCCATCATAGTTTAATATTTATTACTAATATATATGATTTATGTCTTCTCACCTTTAATTAACCATTTCTTTTTCTAAATGAAATAGAGATGAGTTAAATTAATGTGCAACTGGTAGGAAAGGAACAATATGGAGACAGCAGAACTGACGGTGGTAAACAAATGATGATACAGAGATGTTTCTACTTAGAAAACTCTAGAAGTAGTGTAGTAAGATCATTTTCAAAAGTAGGAAGATCATTCTCAAGAACTTTATAAACTCTTGTTCTGATTGGGATTTGAGGTATCCCCCCCCCCTGCACCAGCCAAATTCATGTTACTCAATGCAGGATTGTTCAGAGGTGAAATGGTTAGATTATTAGCTGTAACTTCACCACTGGATTAATCCTTTTGGTAGATTAATAATTTGAATAAATCTGAATGAATTTCTGTATAGTTACTATCCGCAGCTGGTGTGTGGGTGAAGAAAGTAAGTCACTGGACTTTTGCCTTTAAAGATTTTGTCTTATCCCTGAGTCCACGTACTCTGTGTTTCCCAGCTGCTGTGAGGGGACAGCTTTCCTCTGCTACACCTTCTGCTATGATGTTCTAGTTCACCTTGATCCCAAAACAGTGGAGTTGGCTAACCATGTACTGGTTATCTTGAACTGTGAGTCCAAAACAAACTTTTCCTCCTCTAAGTTGCTCTTGGCAGTTATTGTGGTCACAGTGACGAAAGCCGATTAACACAAGGCTCAAAATGACTCATTTATATAAACTAGTTATGAGATTTGGGACAAGTAGTTAAGACTAAAAGACGTCATGTACATCAAGCGCAGAACTGGCTCTGTGCCTGGCACAGGGAAGAGGTACAATATGGTGGACCTTTCTTACCTACCCTTGTGATACAAGCATATATTAACATTAGGTGAAACAGAAAGTAATTATGAAAGATCTTGTGTGTGTGTATATGTGCATTTATAGAAATGAGCTAGAAATGGAGTCCTATTAAGTTCTTCAAAGACACCCTGTTATCTTTAAGGTTAGATTTGTCTTGGTAGAATTCTGGGAAATCTGAAGAGTTAGAGAAGAGATGGACTAAAGAGTAAAAAAGTTACCAAAATGTCTTGCACATATTCAATAACAGTTTGGGATTGACTAAATAAATGTGCAGTAGAAAAATAAAACAATAACAAAATTTAGAAGTAAAGTCCAACCTAACAGTGACCTTAGTAATGAATTTTTATAATATATGTATATAATTATATATATGATTTTATATGAAGTGACAAAAAGGAGACTGGGAATCTGAAAACCTGTGTCTTCCTAGGTGCTTTTGTGAAGGATGACCAGCAACATAAAAATCAAGTTCCAGTGTTCCCAACTTAGTTTTATAGACCCAACCCTCCTACATACGACGCTCCATTTTTTTTTTTCGTTCTTTCAACTTTCCACTTTCCCAGAATAGCTATTAATAAAACTGGGAAGCCTTTATTGAAGTATTCCCCTAGGTACCCACCCACCTTGATTTGTAAGGTTCCTAACTGTTGCTTTCATATCTTAGCTCCCACCTAATACTCTTATGTATTATCCCTGCTGTGTGCTGCTCCTAGCAAGCTTTCAATTAATCCCCACTGAGTTGTGAAGTGATAACTAAAGTGTTGACTGAAGTGGAATCCTCTCAGGAGTCTTTCAGTGTTGAAAGCAGGCTCTTTGATGACTCAGTTGTTCAATTATATAGGGAAACTGAGAGGAAAGACATCTTTGTGATTTACAACATCACACTTGGTGGACTTTTACTCTCACTGCCAACATGCCCAGTGCTTAGCATAGACAACAACAGTGACTTTGAAAGGAGAGGTGTAAGGAGCTTTGTAAGTTGTGGAGAGGGGAGCTGTACTCTACCAGATCAGAGCAAATCAAGAGGCATGGTCTACATCTTCTGACTGGAATTTCAAATTTGCAATTTGTGCTTAAAACCTATTCAGGCAGATGTGGAGTTTAATGCAATATTAGAGGATTTTTCTCTTGAAGATGTGTATAGCTATCATTGCTTGTTTCTTGGCAAGTTTTCATTCTTTGAAGTAGTTCTGTGTGGAGCTGCATTTTGGAAAGTTGTTGGTCAAAGCTAGTTGTGAAAAGATTCTGTAAACGTGCTCACAGCAGCAATGAAATATGTGTATTTTGAAGGAAAATGGTGGTATAAAATAAATATATGTGCTCCCATAAATCTGAAGTTGGTCATGTGAGTCTTAGATGGCATTTATTATGCTAAAATGTATAATGAATGCTGCAGGGGAGGAGTGTCAGAGAATCATTTCTTATCAAATATTTTGCAACAAATAGTATACACCCTTTTTAGAGGTAGGTTACAAAGATTAGAAGATGATTCTTAAAAATTACTAACATCTGTTAGGCATCAGGGTTTCATCTAAGGCACAATTTCTGTGTTTTCCCATTAGATTTAAATTTTAAGGGTGAGATTTTAAAACATTATGAAATATATATATTTTGAATTAAGAAGAAAACATTTCTTTAGATTTTGAGGCAGAGAACTGAAGAAGGGCGTTTGAGGAACTGAAAAACCCAGGAGCAGGAAGAAGTGATGGTAAATGATGGAGGAAGGACCTGCTAACTATTATCTTAATGGCATATGAAACCAGAATTCAAAATGTACTAAAATGCATGGAAAAGCTTTTTGGAACTAGGCTAAAACAATACCTATCATTGGAAAATTAGTATACATTAGCATTCTTAAAGTTATCATCCTATGATTATATCAATCAGGACTTCTGTGAATTACAATCCTGGCTTCTGTGATTTGCCCCCCTTACAGGCATAATCACAGTAGAATTGGGGGAATTGAGGAAAGTATCTTTCCTAAATTAAAAAAAAATAGCAATTTATTTGCTTTCCTTTAGTTTTCATATTGTACATTCATTTTAATTCTATACTTCAAGTTAGAAATCAATAACCATTGCTTGATTTCCATATTAATTTGAAAAATGTTGTGCAAGGATCATCTAAGATTGAACTGGAGTACATGAGTAGCAGGCATTCTGCTATTCAAATATTTCCTGCAATTAGGGAAGTTACAAGCATTTGTCAAAGATCTGACCTTTAAAAGAGATAATTTTGGCTGACATAGCTAATAATTCAAATTGAGATACATAACATTATTGTAGTCTTTAGGCTTCCAGTAATCTTTTGATTTATATGTACTTCACCTGAATCCTCTAAAGGCATGGGAAAGTCTCTCCATCTGAATTTTTTGACAGGAGGACTGTTACTGATTTATGTCCAGTTTATTTAGGATATGTAGAAAAGGCATGGAGAACCAGATATCTTGTCACAAACAGAGGTTTGAAGTGCAGAATTTGTGTTACAGCTTCAAAAGGGTCATATTTTGCAGTAGGGAGATATAGGGTTTTGAAGTTTTTGATTTAGGTTCCACAACTTAAAATATAGTCACCAGGGAGATCTGATTATAAAAGGAAAAATGCATTTACAGTGTGTGTGTGGGGGGGCGGGGGGATGATTGTGTGATTTAGGTGCAAACACCTTATCTGATAAAGAAAGATTCGGTTTTGAATAAACAAGGAAGGGAGGGAGGGAGAGAGAGAGGGAGAGAGAGAGAGAGAGAAACTTCATCCATGTAACATGAAAGTTTGTGCTCCCTAATAATCCAGAAGTTCACGAATGCCCTTCACTACATTTTCTGAGATTAAACTGATCTCCCAGGACCCTACTGATGGCTTTGCTTCAGGGCGGAGCTGGGTCCAGGAGAACATAGAGAGTCCCAGGGTTTCTTGTTTGGTGATGCATAAAGTTTTCTTCAGATCTCATTTCCCACGTCTGCCTGACCACCCCAGAAATTTGCAGAACGGATTGAACGCTCCGCTTTAAATCTAGAAGTAGAGAGAATGAGCAGGCTGCCTCGCGAACATGAGAACCTCTTCTGGAGCAGAGAAGTTAGAAAGCAGATAAGGATTGCTAGGCTCAGAGCTACCGCATCCTCTGGCTCCAGCCAATCGACGCATCCGGAGCCCACTGCAGCTTGGATTCAGCGAAATGAAGGTGGGATAGCGGGAGGGGAAAGAGGAAATAAAGAAGATGGGGGAGGGAGGGGTGAACCGAGGGAAGCTAGTGGGAGATCGGGCGCGCAGGGGGAGGGTGGAGATGGGGGGGAGCGCGCCCGGCGCAGGGAGGTGAGTGGATGGCTTGAGACAGGCGGCGAGTGCAGCAGCTCCTGAAAGCAGCGAGTTGGCTGAGCTGGGCTGCATTTCCAGCAGGAGCTGCGAGCACAGGGCTGGCTCACAACAAGGTGATGTGCCAGGAAGCGGTTTTTTTGCCCGCTAGGGATGCTGCTGCGGCTGGGGCTTCCTCTTAGATCCCCCTTTTCTCCCTTGGGTCTGCGTGTGTGTGAGTGCCCGGGTTTGGGGGTAAAGTCTGCGGGAAGGGGGACACCCTGTCCCTGCTTGTCTCCACCTCTCTCTATCTCCGTCGTTGCTGATGCATGTCTTCCGGGGTCGCCCTAGTCTTCGTACCCCTTATTTGACACTGCCATCCCCCCTCCCAGTTGTGTCTCCTTTCCCAGATGCTCAAGGTGTCAGCCTATTGTGTGTGTGTGCAGCCGCTTGGTGCAGTCAGGCTCTCACAGCTGCCGCCTGGGGGCGGTCGGACAGCGGTAATTTTCTGGAGGATAAACAATGGCTCACCACAATCTCTCAGTATGACAAGGAAGTCGGACAGTGGAACAAATTCCCAGACACACGCGCTCTGGGCTTCAAGGCGAACATCGCAGCGGTTAGGGGTGGGGAGTGGGCTCAGTTCTTAGGGAGAGGAATTTTGAGGGGAAAGGCTGCTGTCATAGCAGCTGGAGAACTTGGCAATTTCGCTGCCCACCTCCCAGCTAGCATCAGGGGGGACTTGCGTGTTGGATGCACCGGAGTTCAGGTCACAGCAGATTCTCACTCTTTCTCTCCCACCCCACACTCCCACAGCACACCCATCCCCTGCCCCCCCCCCAAAGGTTTGCAAAGTGCTGGCTCTACCTTCTCAACTTTTGAATGGTGTTTCTGGCACTGGTAAACCTAGCACATGTGCCTTTGCGTTGTATTGCTTAAAGTAACTAGGATCGATCCCTTTACTAATGGTCCATTAAGGAATTTGAGTTTGGAGGTAGGAAGATGTAAGATTTATAAACGCCCGCTCTCCAGGGGTGGGAGGTTGCTTGGCGGCATCAGTAGGCAGAAATTGTACTGCTCCAATTACATAAAATTGGATCAGATTTGTATTTCACCATTAACTTTAACCGAGAACGTGTTTGCAATGCTTTTGATTACGTTTTACTTCCCAATTAATCACTGCTGTAAAATCTCCTGAGATGGAGATGCCTGCCGGCGACATCCATGAAAGAGTTAACCATAGAGTCTCTTTGGGAGTTTTCTGAAAGGTTATTTAAAGGAAAGGAGTTTTACAGACTGGGCCTTTTGGTTTGACTGGAGCCAATGGCCAAGACATGCTAGTCACCACCACCCCCAACACACAGACACACATACACACACCTGATCTGAGCAGAGCCAAGAGCTGTCTGTGGCCAGAACACAGTTCATCCTGCCGCACCTAACTTGGTTGTTCCAGTAAAGAGGTCTCCCGGACTTGATTACAGGTCCCCCAATCCTCTCTATAAACCCTAAGGCCTGAAAAGGAGCCAGAGTGATTCACAGACAATTGCCAATCCTTTCTGTGACATTTGAGAGAATTTCTTAGGGAGTCCATCTGCAGTGCACTACGTGTAGATGAGTTAAGTTCTTTCATCAGCTCAGACTCTGTCACGATTTGGCAAAAATCAATGGAAGCTGGGGCTAATTTTCAGCTATGCTCCTTGACCCCCTTGTCCCAACACCCCTTCAAAAAAGTACCTGGCAAGCCAAGTCCTGAAGGGGATTCTGGAAAAACAGAAAAAAAAGGTAATTTGACTTTAAATCTAGGTGCAGCTACTTGATATTCAGCATGGATACAGAGGATGAAAATTGATAATGATAATACTTAATGGAGGTCTTATTCTTACATACATTGTGAACAAAGCTTAAATGTCATTTTATTGCTAAATGAATGCTCTTATAAAAGTGAACCCTTACCTCTTTGTTTTAAGTTTGTACTAATATTAACTCCAACAAAAATAAGCAAATGTGATATTTCTAAATCTGGAGAAAATTTCTGTTTCTCATGCCCTCATTGTAGAAAAATATATTGAAAATTTTGTTAATATTTGAACAATGCTTCACATTTTGACATGTCTTTATATAGTGACTGATTTCCAATTTTTAAAATGAAATTCAAACTTGCTTCTTTAAAATATTTTAAATATTGAATATCTTAGTGTCCTCTGATTTAAGTACAATTGCTTTATTGAATCAGTGAGAATGAGAAGCCTATATTTGGACAGTTTGTGAAGTGTTTGATTTAACCTCTTATGGCAAGCTGAGTTGCCTACTATGGAACTAAAAATTCTAGAATTAATGCATTCAACTTCTACAGATCTAGAATATTTTCATTACTCTAGTATTTTCAGACATTCTTCTATAATCTCAGGGGGAAACTCCATCAAAATCGTGTATACGCTTAAATAAAAGATTTACTGAAATATTTTAAGCAAATATTTGTTTTGGAGTATATGCAATACATAGAAATATAATAAAGATTTTTTTTGCAAAACTTAAGTTGAGAATAGCCATTTTAATAAGATAATTACATTTTTATAAAGATGATTTCTGGAAGGCATGGGGAAGATAAGTGTTAACATTATATTTCCCCTTTAGCCACCTGTTGCTCATTATTAACATGATGAAATGTAGGCTGACAGCATGCTTCTGAAGTCATAACTCAATGCCTAACATAGAATCCTTATTTAGACTCTCCACCTTACTGCTATTTACATATTCTTTCCCTTTTGGGAAATCATTAACTCAATATTTTTTTTTTGCTCTGTATCTTTATGGATGTGATTTATTTATTAGTTTATTTTTGTCTGAAAGCACATGATTAAAAGACATTGCTTGAAACAAAACTGCTACATGAATCTACCTTTATGTGTACTGTGTAAGAATTTATATCTTAACGCAGATTTATGTACTCAGTTATGAAGACACAAGGAATCTAGACTGCATCTTATAGTAACAGTTTAATGGAAGTGTTATTTTTAGTGCTTTTTCTCCATAAAATTATAATTATGTCATTCAGAAATAAAAAAAAAAACTTGTGATGCCTCAGCATAATTAACACGGTAAATAATCTTTACCATACTTCTTGAGTGTGACTGTTATATAAAACTGACATTATTTTAAAAGTCTCTCCTTAAAAAAAGTTTGAACTGTGCTACTTTTTGAATTATATTTGAAAAATACCTTGAAAACTACTTAAAAACACAATTAATGGTTATTTCAATTGAATTCAATGGAATAATTTTAGAAATAAATGATTTTAATATATAATATAAATATGTGAACATATTTATTTATTTATGACTTTATTCATGCTACCAGAGATTGAACTTAGGGTCACTCCGCTACTGGGCCACAACCCCAGCCCTATTTTGTATTTTATTTAGAGACAGGGTCTCACCAAGTTGTTTAGCGCCTCACTTTTGCCAAGGTTACATTTGAATTCGCAGTCCTTGGGCTTCGGCCTCCTGAACTGCTGGGATTGTAGGAGCACACTATGCTGGTTATTTTATTTATAATAAAGGATTAGGGATGAGCAACATGCATGGGAAGTGTTATTAAGAGTAGAGGAACACAGGAACTATTACCCCGGTGACTCATTTTCTCAAAGCTTATCATGAGTTAGTCTTCACAAAAAAGATATTTCAAAGAATTATTATTATTATTATCATCATCATCATAATTATTTTGTTATCAGGATTTGAACCCAGGGGCCCTTAACCACTAAACCATATCCCCAGCCCTTTTTTATATTTTACTTTGAGACAGGGTCTCAATAACTCAGTGCCTTGCCAACTTGCCAAGGCTGACTTTGAACTTAGGATCCTCCTGCTTCAACCTCCTGAATTGATGGGATTATAGGAGTGTGACACCCAGCCCCACTACTGCCAAGGATTTTGACTACTCTATACTAGTAATGTTGAATAAAGTTTGTTTTGCATTTGTTGTTCTCCAATGTGCACAGAATAGAATTATATAAAAGTTAAGAACTTTTAACTCTTTGAAATCATTAATATATTTGTAAGATTCTAGTAAAGATCTTTAATTCTTATGTCTTGGGAAGAAAATTACATTTTAACTCAATCTAAAGATTTAGAAAAGTTAATACATTTAAAAATAAGAATAGTAGAACCAATGTTATGTTCAGAGTATAATTATATGATTACAAAATAAAATAGGGACTGGGAATGCAACTCAGTGGTAGAGCACATGCTTAGCATACATGAGGCCTTAATAACAAAATGAAATTTTTAAAAACTCTCAAGAGTGGGATTTGTTTAGTGGATATACTAGTTTTTATTTTTTTGTAGCAATTTTGGGTAGTAGTAAAATCAAGAACACAAGGTTTCTCAGTGAGGGAAATTGGGGAGTCCTACTGTCTTGTCCAAGCACAGTAGTTTACAGGATTTGCTCACCCAGTTCTTACATGTATATTAGGAGAACTTGAAAGCAGTGCTCTTATGAGGAAAGTGAATCATTAGCTCAAATGTCTCACATATTACATATTTCAAACATTTATATTTATAAGTTCAGTTAAACCATATCCATTATCATGTAATAAATGAGTGTTGAATTTGGGAACCAATGAATTAATTGGTAATGGATGATGTAATATCATCATCCACCTTATATGTAATTGATTTAACTGAAGTACACATATTAATTAAGAATGACAGGAAAGATAAAACATGAGAAACCCTTAAATACTGTATGTTGGAAGCAGTTCAATAAAAATCCAGCAAACTTTTAATAAATCATATTAAAAAATCAAGATTGTACCATTAAATCAAAATTCAAAGTTTTAAATCAGATTTATTTTTCAAAAAAAAAAAATCCTGAGGCTCATTTTGAACTTTGAGAAATGGTTACCATTAGTGTTGCATAAACTACAGTCAACTTTGGTTTACATTTTTCCTTAAGTGATTTTAGTAATCTGGTTACAATGAAGACAATAGTAAAGCACTAAAATTTAACTTTAAAAATGTAACCTGATTATTGGCTAAAGGGCGTGTACAATATTGTGAAATGGGACATAGAGATTGATGTGTTTCAGGGCATGCCAATAATAATTTTACTTTATAAGAATGGCTGATTTGGGGATACCGAGTAGTAAGTAAACTTTTCTTAACTTCTTTTGTTATTTTCTGTTTTTCTCTGAGTCAAGATTCTTGAGTGTACAGAATATCTGAGAGTTAATGACAGATAGTGAAAGGTCTTTCCTGACAACTTTGTAGACTACAAAAGAAAAAAGATCTCTGAGAATCTCTCAAATTTTAATGCTATAAGAAAGCAAATAAAAACATTCGGCATTTGTTTTTTGGGGATTGGCTAACTTCGCTTAGGGGTATCTTCTCTAACACTATCCATTTACTTGCAAATGCCATGATTTTATTTTCATTTTTTGCTGAGTAATATTCCATTGTGTATATATGTCACAATTTTTTATCCATCCATCTACTGAAGGGCACCTAGGTTGGTTCCAAAGTTTAGCTATTGTGAATTGTGCTGCCATAAACATTGATGTGGCTGTGTTCCTGTAGTATGCTGTTTTTAAGTCCTTTGAGTATAGACCGAGGTGTGGGATAGCTGGGTCAGATTGTAGTTCCATTCCCAATTTTCCAAGAAATCTCCATACTACTTTCCATATTAGCTGCACTAATTTGCAGCCCCACCAGCAGTGTATGAGTGTTTTCCTCTGATATAAGAAGACCTAAACATAGTGGGGAAGGGAGGGGGAGTGTGGAGGAATAAATGAACTCTAGATAGGGCAGAGGGGTGGGAGGGGAAGGGGGGTATAGGGTTAGAAATGATGGTGGAATATGATGGAAATTATTATCCAAAGTACATGTATAAAGACATGAATTGGTGTGAATATACTTTGTATACAACTAGAGATAGGAAAAACTGTGCTCTATATGTGTAATAAGAATCACAATGCATTTTGCTGTCATTCTGCTGTCACATATAAATAAAAAAATTAATAAGTAAAACAAGAAAGCAAATGAAACTATTGATATCTAGGCCTTATTGAAGTAAATTACCATGTGGCTTCATGGGGCGTTGTGGTTCAAACAATGATACACTTCAAAGAATAAGCTCTCATTCCCTCTATCTGTTTTATTTTTTTAGGGGGTGGGTTTTAATGATTCACCCTGATTGTTTTTCTTAAGTACTAGGGAAGACACCTTGGTGCAAGGCGGGGCTTCTTCTTTATGCTGCCTTAATAGTTGGCTGCAGGGTTTTACTGTTTTACTTTTCAATACTATATACCAAGTAGATACTATATAACTAGATGCATTTAGCACAGTAAACTACTACTTTCTCTATTCAGGAATACTTTCTCAATAGTACTAGCCAATTCTTATATGCACAAATTCAGTAATTCTTATTATGAGATCATATTTATAACAGTCATAATCATTAATTATATTTATCTTGGTCAAGCATATACCTATATGTACCTTGCCTTGGGAAGAATTCTTCACAGTTAATTCATTGCATTTTCTTGAATTTTTTTTTCTTTCTTTTTTTTTTTTTTTTTTTTTTTTGATTATTAGCACTGGGTTAGTCCTGAAAAGCCTTTAAATATTCTGTACATGTTTGCAGATCAGACTTCTTAAGAGAAGCTGAGGCAGTCTGGATTCAGGGCCCCTGAGTAACTCTTGCAACAATGGGCTAGCACCCAACTCCTGTCCTTGTCATGTGGGTCCTATTTAAGCCATGTCATGGTGTTCCCTCCACATCCCTGTATTTTAATCTTGTCATCACTAATATTACCAGCCCACCAGTGAAAATTTAAATTGTTTTTGTCAGATCAGAAATCGCAAGATGAAAGAAGGCAGGTCAGAGAATGTCCACTGACCTGCAAATTTCTAGAGAAGATACCTCAGGGAAAGGTGGTATCATATTAGCAAAGTCCTTAAGAAAGTCTGAATTGAGAACAAAATGTAGTTAATTTGACATGGATTTTTCCTAACAGAAAATAAAGTACCACATACTTTTACTTTTCTAGCTCTTATAACTTCTAGTGAATTATTAGAAAAGTATAACTAAATGAATTAGGAAATATATTAGTCTGTTTATACATAAATAATTCTATGTATAAAATAGTATGTATTATAAATATACACTTTATGTGAGTGTGTGTCTATCTTCAAACAGGTGTAGATAAAGGAATCTAAAAATTGAGACAATTATAGGTAGTATAGGTATAAAATAAATATATATGTTATATATATATATATATATATATATATATATATATATATACACACACATACACATTATACACAAACACATTAAGTAAAAAACCAACAATCCCCCACCAAAAATTTTAAGTCATCTAGGTTTTTGTTTTTTGTTTCTTGTGTAAGTTCCTGCTTCACATAGCTTGAGATGATCTCATTTTCTACTACATGTGTGACCACATTGTGTTTTCTTGCTTCTTATAGAAAGTCAGCAATTCTAGGATTAGATCCTTAAACTTTTTAGCTAGATATGCAAAAGAAACAGTGTTTACTGATGGATAGCATTTATTTTCTACCCTTACAGTGAAACTACTTGGTTGGATGCATTTAAAGCTCATGATTCTGACTCAGAGTGACATTGTATATTCTTATTCAATTTTAGTCTCCATGATTTCATGATCTGGGTCACAATTTTATTTCATGTACCTACTTTTAAAGGCTGATCTTTGAATCTTCTATACACACCATTTAACTCCGAAAGCTCCTGGAGTATTTATATGTCTTTTCCCATTTATGAAAAGCCTTTCATCTTTTTTACTCTTTGCTATGTCAACAAGTTTATAGATTTGGATACCTCATTAGACTGCAAACTTCTTACAGATATAGACTGCAGTCTTCCTCTCCCACAAATTTTCCACTTCACCTTGCATTAGCACAATGACTGGCTCAGAGTTTGCACTAGAAAATAAAGGAAAGAATGTTATATTCGATATGTATTGCCAACTGAATAGTCCTTAAGACTCCTAGAACAGTGCTGTCATTTATCAACCAATTTCATTTCTGACCACTTCAAGTCCAGTTTTGTAATTTAAATAAGAATTTAATTATTGTAAAAAATGTCAAGTACTAAAATGCCTTAGGACTATGAGTTCTAACCTGTACCAAAATGGAAATACCATTCCAAACCATCAGGTTCAATTTTAGAATAGTCAACAGTAGTTGGTAATAATGTGTATTTTGGCATTCTCTGCCAGTTTATCCAATTATCTTCCTACAGTTTCTCTCCGGTTACATAATTTTGTTACTCTAATGTCTTTGAATATTTTTCTTGTCTTGTAAGTAAGATTAAACACCAGTGTCTTCTGTTTCTTATTCTACTACTACTGTACTTCAGTAAATGGTTGTGTGGCTAAATGCAGATATTTCACAGGTTGATTTGTTCTTACTTCTGCCTCACTTATAATTGGCAGTGTATCAGTCAGGGCAAGATTGAGTTCTCACAAAAAGGAGAACTTTAATCAGAGTGCCTTAATTAAGGTAGTTTTATTTCCTAACCATGTAACCCTCAAGAAGTGCCTGTTCAGGCCTGGGCTTTCCATTTTTCTCCATAAGTGGCATTTTCTATCCTGTATAAAGGGTTTCTGTTAAAGGATTTATGACCCAAAACAGTCACACGTGACTTCTACTTATGTCCCATGGGCCTGGACTTAGTTACATGGTTTTACCTTGCTATAAGGTATACCATGGAACTTAATCTCTCATGGCAAAGGATTAACAATAAAAGAAAGAAAGCAATCCTTGGTACCAGAAAAAAAAATATTGGTAGCTACTATCTTTAGTCATGCTCTATTCATCATCTAAATATCCCTTGAAAATATTCTCAACCTCTTCTCCTGGGTCCACTGATAAGAATTTGTATTATTGCCTATGAATAGTTAGCCATGCCTTCAATATTCCTTCCTAATTCTATGACATCCCCCTGTCCTCTTAGCCAAGAATGGCAGGCTGAGTTATGATGGCCATGCTAGAAATGGAATGCTTGGTTCCTAAGGTTTTGATTGTAGAAGTTTGGCAGCAAATAGTAGTGTGCTAATTTCTAAGAGAAAAGGTTTATTGTCAGAACCAAAGAAGTATCCACGAGGTAATCACAATAATAGGACTGATGACCAATTTTGCTTTCCTTTAGTGAAATCACTTAGTGTATTTTCTAGAATATCCTTTTAACTATGAGTATTTAGTCATAGTTCCAGAATGCTTTTATGTGAAGCATCATGGTGATTGGTGTGGTGGTGGGATTTGAATTTAATTCTCATATCCCTCAACTGTGTATAGTGTATATATGAGAATATATATACACTCTCTTGTACCCAAGTTGTATTTGCTCTGACTCAGCAAAAAGGAAAGCACCATTAGTGCAAAGTAGGGGTATAATATCAAAATAATACTATTCTACTGTAGTAATACTTGAAGTAACCCTAGAAATGATGGGATAATCTTAGGAAGGATGCTATTGTGGAGTCCAAGAAGCTCTTGTCCTTGGAATCAAAGAACAATTGTTTTCGTTCTAGTATCTTTGAGATGGTTATGAAATAGGAACAGCAGTAAGTCTGATTTGTCAGACCTGACATGTAGACTTTACACTTTCGATTTTGTTACTTGATCTCAGACATTGTTGACAGAATGCATGAGCTCCTTGCATGGATAGCAGAGATAGCCAATCACAGTTTGTATCTTAAATACTTGGTGAAAGAAAAAAAATATATATATATGAAAAAAGTTAAGTCAAATTTAAAGTTTTCTTTAATACACACACACACACACACACACACACACACACATATATATATATATATATATATATATATATATATATAGCATGATTATTTTATAAGTGGTGATTATATAATTTTTGTGTGATGTTTTGTTTCCAGTTAAAATTAAGTTAGCAATAACAACAGTATAAAAGTTTCCAAGGGATAAAAATAGGTTAAAAAATCTTCTTATAAAACCATTTTGCCACTTTAGTCATGTAATTTATTCCAAAGAATTAGTGCTTTTCACATCCTATATGTCCACCATCAGTCATCTGACCTTCAATTTCTTTCTCACCATCTTTTTATTTTTTTTTTAATTCATCAAGGAAATAATGGCCCCAACTAGAAACACTATTGCTGTTTCTGAACACATTGAGCAGATTTTTTTTTCTCTTCAGAATCTGAGGCTAATAATAAAGTTTTATTCCTTCCTTCAGAAATAACATTATGATATTTCATTAGTCCATTTAAAGTTGTAAAAACCAAGTTTAATGAACATAAAATCTCTAAGATTTATAAGAGATAGACACTTTTCTTTTTTATGTATCCTATGTGCTTTCAATATTATTCCTCATATTGTAAAATAGAGATTATTGAATAAAATTCAACATTATGTTTTCATAAGGAAAATGTAATTGATTATTTTTAATTATACTATTTCAATATAAAAAAGTAATTAATTAACTATTGCAGCAATTGTTAATTATGCTTATTTGGTTAGGTCTTAATATTTGATAGTTTGGTTTAGTGTTAACATAATTTAGAAAAGGAAATTTATGTATTTTTATTTTTTTCTTGGTACTGGGAAATGAATGAGGGACACTTTACTACTGAGCCACTTTCCTTTCCCTTTTTATTTTGAGACAGGGTATCACTAAGTTGCTGTTGCTGGCCTTGAACTTGTGATCCTCCTGCCTCAGCCTCCCAAATTGCCAGGATTTCAGGCATGTTTCAGGCATAAAGGAACATTAACATATAGAGACACTTTGTATACATGATCAAATAGCTAACATATCTGTGAATTGCTCTTTAGCTCTTTATATGAATTAGAAATTAACAATATGCTGATATACCTGCTTGAAGATAGTTCTAATAGTATTTCATTAATATTGTATCATGTTTTATCTATGTTTTCTGAATACATAGGAAAAGTTAACTATATATAAATTTTCCAGATTATTATTATTAATGATGGATATCTTCTTATTGTCATAATTTATTTTCTGAAAACTCCAACTAGCTGTGTTAATTATGTTAATATAAAATACCTTTAATTGTATAATAAAATGTATGCCAAATTATAAATAAACAACTTTAGCAAATACAAATAATTAATATTATGAATAAAAAAATAAAAATAAGAAAAGTGGTATAGAAACTAGGCTCAGAATTCATAAAGTAAATACAACATTATTTGACACTAATTGGAAACAATTAAAACATTTTAATTCAATTAATGACAGTCTGTTCAAATGATTTTTTAAATAAGCTAAATGCATCCCTTGTCTGTATTTTGTATATGCATATGGTACCAACACTTCACTCACTATGGCAAGAGAGGATGATTGTAAAGATGTGCTTATTTAAAGTGTCAAATTGGTTAAATTCTAAAAATATAAATTAATGTCAGATTCCCCCTTGACCAGAAATTGATAATAATATTGGAATAATAGCAAACACTTTTTTAGAGCACATTATATTCCTGCGGCATTGTAACTTTATAAAATACATTAGTGAATGACATTTCTGTAAAGAATGCAGTTATTTTCGATTGTGAAGGTGAGGAAACTGAGGATTGAGGTCACACAGCTGTTTTCAGTCTGGGCTCTCTCTAATATAAGTACTTCTGGACTTAGGGTGGAATTACATCCTGATAAGTTGAAAATACCTAAATCAAGAATGCAGGTAAGTTCAGTAGAGTAGAGGGGAGGGAAAGGGGAGGTACTGGGGACTGAATTAGAACAAATTATATTCTAAGCTTTTATTATTATGTCAAAATGAATCCTAATGCTATGCATAACTCAAAAGGACCAGTAAAAGGCATGTAATGCACTTATACTAGCAAACATCATATCTTAGCTATATAGCATAATGTTGGTTGTTTTCTGTTGTGATTTTAAGGCTGACTAGGAGCTGGGGCTCACTGCCCCTGCCCAGTGTGTGAAAAATCACCAAATACCATACTGCTAGTCTCAGAAAAGATGTAAAATCTAAGTACAGTTTTCCCTGAATATGTATTGTTTCACACCATTATGAGGTTTAAAATGGTTAAGTCTGATTATTGTAAGTTTGGGGGTGGTCTGCGTAGGCATTTAGTCTTTAAGCATAGGAAGGATGATGATTTTTGGATTATAAATGCTGTTTTTACTGTCTATTGTATGCTAGGCACTTTAGGTATTTTATATATACGGCATATTTTATTGTTAATTGTAGTAAAGAAACAAAATTTATTATATTAGCCATTTTAAAGTGTGGGTCAGTATTTTTAAGTGTATTCTCACTGTTGTGCAACTAACCTCTAAAATCTTTACATCTTGCAAAACTGAAACTTGACACCCATAAAACTGCTACCTATTTTATTCTATCTTGAGTCTTGGCAACTACCTTTCTTATGTTTCTATGACTTTGACTAGTATATATGTTTCACATAAAAGATACCAGTCAGTACTTGTCTTTTTGTGACTGGTTTATTTCACTTACAGTGTCTTCAAGGTTCATTCGTGTTCTGGCCTCAGGATTTCCTTCTTTTTATAAGATTGAATAATATTCTATTTTATGACTACAACTGCATTTTCTTAATTCATCCATCTATAGACACTTGGATTGCTTTTACCTCTTGGCTTCTGTGACTAATGCTGCTTGAATGTGAGTGTTCAAATATGTCAGAGGTTCTACTTTCAAGTCTTTTGGATAGATACCCAGAAGTGGAATTTCTGGATTCTTTGGTAATTCTATTTTTAACCCTTTTTGAACTGCCATACTATTTTCCATAGAGGCTGGACCATTTCACATTTCCTCCAGTAAAGCACAAATTTCCCAATTCTCCATGTCCTTGCCAATACTTGTTTTCTGTTTTTGTGATAAAACAGCCATCCTAATGGATGTGAAGTGATA
Source organism: Urocitellus parryii (assembly GCF_045843805.1). NCBI lineage: Eukaryota > Metazoa > Chordata > Mammalia > Rodentia > Sciuridae > Urocitellus > Urocitellus parryii. The sequence goes on from NW_027553327.1 coordinate 2,215,267, forward strand.
CCTCATTGTGGTTTTGATTTGTATTTCCCTAATGACTAGTAATATTGACCATCATTTCCTGTACTTTTGAGCCATGTGTAATATTATATCTGGAGAAATTTTCATTAAAGTTCTTTAACAATTTTTTAAGTAGTTTCTTATTTTCATTAAAATTTCTTACCAGCTAAAAATGTAGACACAATTAATCTCCTTTTACAAATGTAGAGACAACATTTTAAGATGCTTAGTCAATCTGTATTTGAACCTACTCTTTAAAAATAATATTTATTTATTTATTGCTTTGCTACTTATTAACAGTTGACTACTTAAAATGAATTGTTACAGACAAATTGGATTTCCACCTTTTAAAATGTCAGGTTTGGACCTTTTAAATGGTCACCTTGATGATCTTCTCACGAGCTAGATCAAGAAGTTCATAAAGATTTGGAATTTTTAGTAGAACCCATTGTCTTACCATCACAATGATGCTACCATGATTCGTCTTGAAGCTAGGACAGGAGATGTCTAGTAGCCTGTCCTTTATTAGTCTTATAAAGGCCAGTAATTGAAAATCACATACTGTTCTAAGAATGCTTCTTCCTATAGGAATACTACATTTGGTAACTGCATATTACTGGTATTTTGTTAGTGTTTTATTGTTTTGTTTTGTTTATATCACTGTGCACTTCTGAATATTCACTGTTGATGAAAATGGCTGTAAAAGAAATGATGAATATGTTCTTACAATGACTGTCATTTGGCTTATAACAATTTTGGAAACTGTTAGGTCTAACTGTACCTAGTTTCCAATTATTACAATCGTGATATTTCTTCCTTCCTTCCATCTTTTTCTTCTATTTATTTTTGCTAGAGACTGAGTTTCCTTGCTCCTATTTTCAAAGTAGGCTAAAAGAAAAAAGAGAAAAATGACTTATTTCATTTAATCAGACATAAAAATTCACAAATTATTACTGTGTACAATCAATACATGAACATATAATCCATGATTAATCAGTGTTGAATGGGTTCTGAGAAAGACTGCTAATCACATTCATAGGAGACCACTTAAATTTCTGTTTTCCATATTGAATATCAAAGAGTGATATGATGGTATTGACTTTTAAAAAATTGAAATAACACACTGTAGTGACATAGCCACAGTCACTGCTGATACCAGCTCAATTCACAATAGCTAAACAATGGAATCAACTTAGGTGCCCTTCAACAGATGAAAGGATAAAGAAAATGTGGTATGTATACATAATAGAATATTACTGTACCTTAAAGAATAATGAAATTATGTCATTTGCAGGTAAATAGAAGTAGCTGGAGAATATTATGCTAATTGAAATAATCCAATTCCAAAAAACCTAAGGCTGAATGTTTTCTCTGCTATGTGGATGCTAATTCACAGTAAGGGGTGGGGTGTGGGCAGGCTAGGGAAGAATAGAAATACTTTGGAATGAAAGGAGAGGACACGGTATGGGGGTAGGAAAGATAACAGAATGAATCAGACATTATTACCTTATGTGCATCTATTGTTACATGACAAGTGTAACTCTACAACATGTACAACCAGAAGAATGAGAAGTTATACTCCATTTATGTATGATGTGTCAAAATGCATTTTAGTGTCATGTATAACTAATCAGAACAAATGAAAAAAACGAAATAATATCATATAATTATTTGGAATGCATCTAATTTCTAAAAATAATTTTGTTGTCTTATCTACACTTCAAGACTTCTTTATCTAGAATATTATTTTAAATATTAGATAGTTTAATCATTGATTATACTCCATTTTAGATTTTTCATTTTATAGTTCTATAGCAAAAGAACAAAATTAATTAGCTGCCATACTGAAAAAAGTAGAATACATTAAAATTCAATGATTTTTATATTTTTATTCTTATTAAATTAACTGATATTGAACTTCATGCTAAATTTTGTATATAGTATTTTTTATGAAAGAAATTTTGTATATACTATTTTAAATGAGAATTTTGATAAAAATTACAGTACTTTATAGTCAATTTGAAGTATTACATTGAGTGTTCCAAATATTAGCACATGGTTTTAAAATTTTTTTATTCTTTTTAATTATTTTATTTATTTATTTTTATGTGGTACTAAGGATTGAACCCAGTGTCTCACACATGCTGGGTAAGTGCTTTACCATTGAGCCACAAACCCAACCCAACATATATATAGTTTAATTTTTAATTCTCAGCAGGGACCTAAAAGGAGAGGGACCAAAAGTGCACCAACTTAAATAGAATTGCCTCCAGATATATAAAACATGACTTGGCATTGTCTTCCTGAATGAGGTAAAATGCTTACTAGACACAGCTCCTAAAAATAGTAATTTGATAGTTCCTTAATCATAGCTCACTTTTCCTTTTCTATTGCCAGGCTACTTTTGTGACTTTCACAATATTTACACAGGGTACTATATGCTGGATACTTTGAAATACGAGCTTGCTAATTGCTTTGGCTCTTGGTATTAGCATCTGCTGAAGAACCAGTTTTAGGAGTTCAGGGGAATATTTATAGGCCTTTCATGGCATACAGTGCAGTATGAAATTATAGGCAGCCTCCCCGTCCCTCAGGAAGGCTGTCTAAGGTGCCCTTGGCAACATCTGATATGCTTCTCCAATGTCCCTGAGGCTCTTAGCTTCATCTAAAATGAACATTCCCTGGGGGAAAATTTTCTGGAACATTGATCAACAGCATTAACCTAGTATTACCTGAGAACTTTTCCTTTGACATAAAATGTAATTTATTGCAATTGAGATGTTATACACTTCATAGCTTTAAAAGAATGATTGGACTTAACCAAAACTGTGAATTAAAGGCACATTCCATTCTGTTAGCTAGGGAAGTTTAGAAGCTGTGGAATCTGAAAGTAACCTTTTAGGTAAAGTAAGATTTTTTACAAACACCAACACATGTAGCAACATTATCCTCAGAATTTCATGAATTCATTAAATATGCTATTTTTTTTGCTTGCTAATGTTATTGTTATTTAAACTATTTGTTATAGAATTGATGATTTTCACTCCAAGTTGCACATTTTTCTCAATAAAAGTCTCCAATGTGGAATGACATGTTGAATTTAGATAACAAATCAACAATAAAGATAGAAGTCCTTCATTATCTTTGAGAAATAGAATATATTTGAAAAGTAGTTTTTTTAACACACATTATGCATCACAACCCATGTGGCTGAGAACCACAGCAGTTTATAGGTCCTGGAATGAGATTAGGAAATCTAGTTTCAGAACTGCTTTGTTTGCTTTGAATAGCTAAATGCCCTCTCCTGCCCAAATTCTTCTTCTTCTTTTCTTTTTTTCCCCTTGCAATCAGTGCCCCTTTATTTATACATGCTATTATCACTGATCATAGGATTATGGAGAAGAGTAGAGGAAGGCTGGCATAGGTCCCCCAAATTACAAACTCAGTACTGAGGTACTGATGGTACCATGGTCAGAAGTAAAGGAAAATGTCAAAACCTCATCTATGGGGAGTGATAGCTATAGGAGGGTTCACATGCTTAATTCACTCTGAACACAAGGTCATTGTTGAGCTAAGAGTTCCCCCTTCTGATGGGTCTGCCTGTTTGCCCTTGAATATTTTAAAGTTTCCTTCCTCCAGAACCTGTGATCATGAACTATAAAAATAAGTTCTTTATGAATGATAAGTTTTGTAAATGGTAAATAGCTTCATGATTCTGTAGGTAATGCAATTTAAAAACATGTTTGGTCTTCATTATTTATCTTGGATAAGATACATTATTTTTCACCTTTTCATTGTTGGACTAGACTATGATGTTTCTGGTTTGTACTTGTTGAATAAAAGCCCTTCAGTGTTGTGGTTTGTGGGTTCAACTTTTTTTTTTAATTTGAATGAAACTATAAGTGATTTTTCTCCTAGATGGTTTAATAAAATTGCACAATTCAGTTTTTATAGGAACCTAGGGATATTGTTATTACTTGTTACCATCCAGTGAAAAGACTTGATTGATTTTTAAATTAGATATAAATTGTATGTTCATTACCAAGCATTTTTTGTTCTTTTAAAATATATTATTAATATGTATAAATTGTACTTATTAAATAGTGTTCAGTGTGAATTTTAATGCATGTATATAGTATGCATTAATGAAATTCTGCCTACCTAAGGAAATCCTTAAATAAATTTTGACTAAATCACATAAAAACCAAAATATGCTGTGTAAAGAACATATAATAATATGTATACTATACCAATTTTAAACAGCATATTTTCCATGTTTTTGCAATTTTTAATATATTTTAACTGAACCAATTTTATAAATAAAATTGGCTGACAAAGTTCAAACAATTTTTTAATGAATTTTGTTCTTTTTTGGAATTTAGTTTTATTAATGAAAAGCAAATGAAATAGCAATATATTTTCACATGGTATAAAAAATTGAAAAATTTTTTTAAATATTAATATGACAATTTTGGCATGTAAGTTTAGATTGGAATTGAAACTTATTCCTGTGGTTTAATCTTGTTTCTATTCATTTTAAGGTTCCTATGTAATTCTGTCATTTAGTTTTGAGTGTTTTTTCTGTAACATAAATTTTAAAGTATTCTATATTTTACAATTGATTTATTTTTAAAACAAATTCTCTGTACCCAAACCCTTCAGCATGTTGGATACAAATAATCACTCAGTCCAGAAAATATCAGATAAAAAAATTTACATAAAATATTCAGAATTCCATAAAATATTCTCCATGATAACATGGGTATAGGTGAATTGTGCAATGCCATCACTTCTATAAACAGAATTTTTAACTTAAAGCTCTGCAAAGATTTCTTGAATGTTCTTACAATTACAGGGATTTTTTTATTGAAGGCAACTTTGATTCTTGTCTTCCTTGCTCCCGTTCCCAATCTAATCACTTGTAAGTTTTGTCTGCAGTAATTTTCTTCCTTCCTTCCTCCTTCCTTCCTTCCTTCCTTCCTTCTTTCCTTCCTTGCAGATAGATACAATAAAATTATTTATTTATTTACTTGTTTATTTATTTATTTAATTTTATGTGGTTCTAAGGATCAAACCCAGTGCCTCATCCATGCTAGGCAAGGGTCCTACCACTGAGCCACACCCCCCAGCCCTTTTCAGGTAAATTTCAAGATAAAGACTCTTCACTCTTCCTTGGATTAGATTCTCATTATCTCTTACTTACACTGGTTCTGTAGATTACCTTCACATTTTCAGGTTTTTTTTCTGCTGATGAGCATCAGGAAGCCTTTACTGATCAATTAATTTCTCCCAAATTATAGTTCTCATCTTGTTCCTTTATTAAAAATGTACATTCATTCTTTAATTCATTATCCAGTAGAGCTTCACATCACTGGCACAGTAAATTGCTTTCCAAAAACCTGCAGTAGGATTGACTTTGATGGGATAAATTGTGATATCCAGATAATGGACCAGTCATTGTATGTGTGGAGTCATGTTAGAGAGAGATCATGTGAATCCTGAGTCTGTGTTAATGTAAGCTTTTTATATATTGCAACCCATTTTTGGAAGAAAATAGTTTATTAGAAGGAGATTGAATTGAAAAAGAAATATAACTTACCTAGGCAAATTTTGGCAGGGAGCAGAATGGCCAGGAGTAAGAATGGTCACCACCAGTGTTTATCCAGGGTTGGTCTATACCTCTATAACGTGTAAAGGACAAAATAACTCCCTTTCTGTCTCCATGCCCACCCAGCTGAGCTCGGGGAGAGTTTGCACCAACCATCCTGACATGGGTTTCTGCTGGCAGAACCAGGTTTCTGAGGCTTCAGGGCTGAAGGCCAGATTCTTTACAGTGGTGAATTCATCAAGGAACTACCACAGTGGGAGTTCTTTGGTAAGTAGCCAGGATCTTTCTAGTGACAGACAGGTCTCACCAGATACTTTATCTACAAATGTCAGCACCAAATAAAATCCAGATTTCCTATCCTCAAATCCCAAAGCACTTCCCTATCTGCCTCCAAACCATATTTTATTTTTTCACCTCTATTTTCTCTTTGTGTGTGTGTGTGTGTGCTTCCCAGCACTCAAATTGAGTTATTGTCTATCTTTGTACTATATTTTATGCTTTCTCTTGTTTTTGTGACTTCCTCCAAATGAGCCATTCATCTGGAATAGAAGGCCTTTGCCCTCTTATTTATCTATTCTGTATCATTTCTCATTTTTTTGTAGCCCATTTTATACTCTTCTTCCATGACCCCTTGCATGATCCACAGTCAATTGCAACCTCTCTTTCCCATGAACTCCTGAAGAACATTTTGCAAGGTAGAGTTAGCAGTGGAAAGAGACATGCTTCTAAGAGTATGTGCGTTACACTCTGGGAGTGTAATATAGTGCTTTAAAACAAATTCATGTATAGATTGGTGAATTATATAGGAATCAATGTAGATATCAGAGCCCTGCTCAATACTTTCAGTAAATAACACATCTTGTCATATTTTTCCTTGGGGCTTTTATTGAATATGTCATTTATGGAACACCTGGTCATTCCTAATTTTAAACAGTCTTTCTTAACAATCTGATTTTTTACATTGAAACTCTCATTTACTGTACAACCTTGTTACTTTTTGCCATCAATTCTAAGCCATAGTAAAGGAAAAAAAGAAAAAGAATATTAGCAAAGGTCTGCCATGTCATATGTGACACATTTTTGCTCTTCCAAGCAGCCAGATCCTGAGCTATAATTACTATGAAAATGTCAACAGTAGGCTGCTGGATTTCTGCCACAAGTCATCACAGAAATTAGCTACCCCAAGGCAAGCCTTCGAAGCTTCAGAAAGTATTTTCACTGCCTCTTTTTGTCTAAACTCAAATTTTCTAAAAATGAGATTTCCACGTAAGAAGAAACACTGATGAAGCACTGTTAAGACTCAAATGATTGAGTTATTCTCTGCATGTAACCTTTGAGAAAAGTGAAATTTATAGACTTTATTCTTTTTTGTGGTAGAGCATCTTTTGAAAAGCAATCTTTTTAAGCCTGATTTTATAATAAAAATATGAAGAGAAGAACAATTATTTGGAGAAGATCTTGAAACATGAGCAAATTATCTGAGATATATCTTGTAGCTTGAAATCTTATACACTGAATTAAAAAAATATAGATTATTATTACTCTAAATCAAAGCATGGTAAAAATTTCTTTCATAGTTTTTTTTTTAAATTTGTAATCTTTAGTGTTATGCATTCACTTTGAAGAATCTGCTAATATTAATAGAAATGCTAATGAAAAGCAGTTAGATTTATAATCTATGATTTAAAATTGTTTTAAAAAGACACCGGCAGTGACTGTTGATACATATTTCATCCTTTGAAATATAGAAAAAGAGGAATGATAATAAATATCATACTTAAAGGAAAAATTAAGCATTATTCCATGATTTCATTTTGTTATACTTTGCCATTTTGTTAAAATATTTTTTAAAGTTACACTTTGGAAGAAATCTTTGACTAGTTTAATAGAAGTTGCATCTATATGCATAAAATTAAAAATAGAAATGAAGCCTTTGAGGACATAATTTGAGATCAAATCATATACTTCTTTTGCTTGAATATAACCATAGCATTTTATAATGTTACAATACAATGTTTCAATATTCATCATAATAATTAATCAAAATATTCATACAATGCAATTTTGTTATAATGTAGTAGATGAAAAAATCTATATATGGCATGCCACCTTGCAATTCACTATATTTTATGATGACTACTTATTAGTATTTTCATATGATATTTAAAATTTAGTGCCTTTCTATAAAATATCTAAAAACTCAAAAATTGAAACTATTAATTTTTACGTTTTAAGAATGTGACATTATTAAATCATGGGAGAAGAGAGATTCTTATTTGCTTCCTTATGTTTAAACGAATAGTTCTGGCAATAGTGTTTGTGTTCAAACTACAGCTCTATTTTCTTTTTCAACACTAAATAGCAACTGATACTGGTAAAGGACAAAATGGAACACCACAATAAAATGAACTTTTTCTTGCTAAATATATAATTTTTCTAGATTTGGGGAAATGTTATTTTATAATATCATTTATAAAAATTATTACTGTTACCATTATGCATTAGGAGAAAATAATAAACAATATCACAAATACCAGAAAAGATTTTAAAGCAACTTCAGCTTTTGAATAAATTGGGGTATTTCTATATGGCATTGTGAATTCTTATGGAGAAAATCGATATGTATACTAAGATACATATAAATCTTACTTTCAATTGAGTTACATCTACATTTGCATGAACACGGGAAGAAATTATACATGTAAATGTTGAATTTTGTGTCAAAAATAAAAACAAAACATTCTCATATATAAGTGTCTGAGTATATTTTTATATACTGTCCATTTTTTATATACTATCCATGTAGATGGACAGAATGTCTTTATTTATTTGTTTATGTTTATATGGTGCAAAGGGATGAACCCAGTGCCTCACATGTGCTAAGCAAGTGCTCTGCCACTGAACTACATCTCCAGCCCCTGTCTGAGTCTATTTTAAATAGCTATAGGAAAAGGACAGAAATATTTCCCTAGCAAAGAACTGAGACTCACTGAGCAACTGTGCCCTATGCTTTGACATCAGAGAGCCCAGACTCACATTAGGTCATGTATGCAAAGCCTGAATGATGCAACTACACCCTATTAAGTGAGAGCTACTGTAAATGGACCTGTGATTAAGGCTGCCACAATATAGATTGTGCTCCAGCATCATCATTATAGGCAGCTTGGTAGTAACCAAATCAAAAGGCAGTTCTGGAATTCATTTGGGCTATAGTTGTTTTGTATTTTGTCATGGATCCTGAAAAAATTCAAAGATTACTATAATTTTCTAAAATACTTTGACCTTGTTTGAAGGTTTCTGTTGGATACCTTAGAGTTCAAGATCACTATTGACATTATATATGCAATTTGAAAAAAAAAACTATTTGTACTGATTTTGAAAGGACTCTAAGTGAGTTTTAAATTGATCGAGATTTCTATAACACACTAGTACCTGGTAGGTAAAGAAATGTGACCTTTGCGGTTGATTCTCTGATTTACAATCATGATTTACAGATAAGATAAAACTTTTTCTCTTATTGATGCAATAGGAATAGAAGAATGATTGAAGTTAAAAATCATTACAATTTTTAAAAGTACAAACCTTTGAAAATAATTAATGTATAAAATAATAATTAAAAAATCAAATTGATAAAGTAACAAGTTTATGAAGATTCAAAATGAAGAATTTTAAGGCTATAGTGCCATAGAAGCAGAAAAGCATGCATCAAACTTTACTTTGTAATGCTTCATCTGCTTTAACATTCCTGTGATGTATTGTTATCATTATTTTACCAAGAACCAAGATAAGCACTACCCTTATGGTTTTGTTGTTTGTAACCCATATGGTCTCTTTTATGTCATGTATATGCTTGATTCCTGCACCTTCCTTAGCAGACATTCCAGGATACTGGCATTTCTTAGTCTTGGGGTATCTTCCTTGCAGTTTTGGCTTCCTTCTTATTTCTCCATGCATCATCTTCTCAGGGGCAGCCCACAGGAAGTTTGACCCTGGGGTACTTTCCCTGGCTTTCTAGGCCTTCCTTTGAAATCTCAGTGGAGGTCTCCATGACCTCCTAACTCCTACATTCTGTATTTCTGCAGAACCAGCACCATGTAGTAGACAATAAAGTCTGCTGCCAAATTGAGCAATTCCCAAGCCCCCTGGTACTCTTGCTGCTACAATCTCTGAGTGCCTGGATGACTGAGCATGGTAAAACAACTTCCTAGGGCCCCTGTGGAAGCAGGAAGCTCCACTGGTCTTTTCTCAAGGGAATTTCTACTTTTATACCCTTGAGCATAAGAAGGGTGTGGTTTTGCCAAATCCTGAGATACTTTCAAGCCATCTTTACTGTTTTTTTTTTTTTTGATCAAGCACTTAGTGTTTCTTTAGTGACTATAATCCATTTTACAACCACAGCTTCTTTAGCTCCGGTGGCTGAACTCCAAGTTTTTTAAATCTTTCTGTTTTCCTTTCTGCTCTTGATTATCATAAAAAACTTGTCCCAAAGCACCAGTAATACCCAAGCCACCTCCTGAAGGCTCTGTTGTCTTGGAATTTCCTCTGAAAAATTAATTAGTTTATCATCTTTAGGTTCAGCCCTAAAGAAAGTCTCAGGATATGAAAAAAGAAATCCAGACAACTTCTTATCCAAAATGTAACATGAATGGCCTCTAGTCAAAATTCCAATAGCATTTTCCTCTTCCCCGGAAACCTCCTGAGCCTAATCTTTACTGTCCACAGTCCTATCATCACTATGTTCTTCTGAACTCCAATCAGAATTGCCTATTAAGCTCCAATTACAACATTCTAAAGTTTTACCAGATTTCATCAATAAACTTCAAAATTTCTCCCACATATTATTAAAAGCTCCAAAAGCTTCCCAAACACATGGTCAGGTTAGTCATAGCAATGACCCTACTTCTCAGTGCCAATTTTTGTATTACTCAGAATTCTTTGGAGGAACAGAAACCATAGCATGTATATGATTATGAAAAATAGGGGATTTATTAAATTGGCTTACAAATCATGAAGCTGGAGAGTTCCCAATGGCTGTCTGTGTGTTTGAGAGCCAGAGGAACCAATAGCTGCTCAGTTCAAAAAGCTAGACCCTCAAAACAAAAGGGAACAATGATGCCTCCCCAGTCCAGGAATGTAGACATGGAAACTCCCTGGAGAGTTACTGGTGGAGTCTGCTTTGGAGAGTGAAGGAGCTGGAATCTGATATCCTTGTTCATCACAGTAGCAATCACAAACCCATTCAAGAAGAATTAAGCTTGCATCTGCTGCTGCTTCCTTATTCTTCCACTTTTTTCTTCCATCCAAACTTCCACCCTATGGGACTGTTCTGTCTGCACTTAGCATTGGTCTCTGATTCAATATTCTGTCCCACATGCCCATCATTCCTAAAATACCCTCATTGAGACACCCCAAAGCATCTTAATCTTAGATATCTATTAATCCAATTAAGATAGCAATTCAGATTAACAATTACACATATGTATTATTGAGAGATGAAATGTAGCTTTATTTTATTGGGATCTATCCAAAATTTTGTGTCAAGTAAATGTTCATTTTATATAATTAGGCCTGTCCATCTTCAGGTCATAACTACTTTGTATTACTAAAGCACCTTGGTACATTTTTCTCTTCACTAGTATACAGTAATATTCTTTGTTTCCTCTGATTAAGTTTTATAAGAAGTCTGCTTTATTGGATATGAAAGCAACTACACCTGCTTGCTTTCAACTCCACGTGCATGGAGACTTTTTTTCAGTACTTTCGCTTTTAGCCTATGGATTTCTTTGCCTGAGAGGTTTGTCACTTGCAAACATGTGATAGCCTATATGTTGTTTTCTGCAGTATATGACTGAGTCTCATATTTCATCTAATATGCATGTCTATGTGTTAATTGATGATTGACAACCACTTACAATCAGTTTTATTATAGTGTGCTGTTTATTATTTCCTGTCATTTTATTTCTAATGTTTAATTTGATCCTAATTCTCATTTGCTAATCTCCTAAAGAGTTTTATATTTTCTCAAACTCTGTTGTTTGTTTTTGTGTTCTTTTGTGTCCTGAATTTCTTTATATATCTTCTGTAATACTGAGTGAGCATTTATGATTTTTTTTAACTTTGTGCTTATCCTGGAAGGTTTTTATTTGTGCTTAAATTCTGAAGAATAACTTTGCTGGATATAGCAATCTTGGTTGTCAATTTTTTTTCAGGGCTTCAGACACATTGTTCTGAACATGCCTGAATTTTCAGATTTCTGTTGAGAAATTAGATATTATTTTGATTGGTTAGCCTCTAATATGACCTGATGATTCTCTCTTCAGAATTTAAAAATTTTATCTCATTCTGTATATTTGGCATTTAAGTATAAGGTTATCTTAGAGAATTTTTTTTTACTTTCTACTTGGGATTCAAAATGTCTCATGCATCTGGATATCCATTTCATTATTCTAGTATTTCTATTATTTCACAGAAATTCCTTCTTTGATGACAGTGATTTTTTAATATTTGGTCTCTTAATATTGTCTAGAATTCTTGTATATTTTTATCATGGTTTCTTAATATTTTTCTTTGATAATGACTGAATATCCAAGGTAAGCTTTGTTATCTTCAATCTCTAAGATTCTGTCTTATACTTAATCTAGCCCATTAGAGAGTCTTTCTACTGAATTTTTAATTTGATTTATTGAATCTTTCACTTCCAGGATTTCTGTTTGGTTCTTTGTCAGAGTCTCTATGTCTTTATTGAAATGCTTTTGCACTTCCTATATTTTCTCATTTAATTCATTTCTTACTTAAAAAAACACTAATTATTTTAACAATAAACTTTTTTAATTCCTTGGGATTTTATCCACTTGGATGTCTATGGATTTAGATACTGGAGTGTTACAAACTTTGGACCTATCTTGTTTCCTGTTTCATCATGTTTTCTGAGGTCTTATATTTTCATATCTGTTGTGATAGATTACTCTTATTCCTTTATTTAAGGGTTCCGTAGTGAGTAGTCATCTCTTTACAATAAGCCTTGGGCTGGGGATATATCTTAACTTTAATGCATCTGATCATCATAATCAAAGTGCTAAATTCAACCACCAGTACCACTTTGAGAGGAAAGAGCTAACTTCTAATAACAGTGGAAATTAAAGAGCAGAACATATCAATATATGCTTAAAGATATTACTAATGATCTCAACAACTACTAACAAAAGAAAAAGGTGGCTAAGAAATTATGTAGGAAAGGCCAAAAAGATTAGCCATGAATTATAGTTTACTAAATTAAATTAGTAATGGAATTAAAATAATTTAAATAAATAAAGAAAAAGGGATATGGAGGGAAGGAAGACAGAAAAAATGAAAAGAGAAATAGAAGGATAAAAGAAATGGTAAAGAAAAAGATGAGAAAGAAGAAAAGAGGTATTAAGAGATCATCTAATTAGTTGACAGAATATGTAAAATTAAAACTACCCAAATTTCAAAACATGGGAAAACACAAAAAACCCTAGAAATCAATTTATATTGTAACAGCTAATGGAACAAAAGTCATAAAAGGATTCAGTTTTCTTCTTTCTGAGGTTTTTACAATGCAGACTTTTTCCCCCAGCATTTCAAATTTCAATCTCTCAGCTAAGAGGAAATTTATGTGACAAATACACAGTTTGCTTCTTGTCAGCTTTGACAGAAACTGGCCAAACTCATCAAAGGAATATGTATGCTGAGCTCCACTCCCTTAATCTGGCAGCAACTGTTAGAGGAAAATTATCTGTTTCAGAGCAGAATTTACCCTTAAAATGGCTTTGTCTTTGTGGCCTGAGATAGGAATGTGAATCTGCTGGGCTGCTGGTCAGCCCTCTCACCTGTGCAGCCCGTGAACTGCACTGATCTGTTTAGTATCACACTTTTTTTCTGGGAGCCTCAGGTCCTGTGCTGGAAAAAGATATATAGGATACATAAGCCCATTCTTCTTACCCTTCTGGGCATGGGGCAGGTGGCATGTGCCCCCCCCATAAGATATTTGGGGTCCACCATTTTTAGAATGAAAGTATCCTTTTCTCTGCTCTGCAGAGTTTTTGTAGGTAACATATAAGCCAGTGCCCCCATAGCCACCCACATCTTCCCCTAAGTATTACAATTTTACTCCTGTACCCAGATTGACTCACAGCTTGGGCACCTACCTATCCAGTGAATGGTAAAACCTACGTCTCTCTTGGGTCTTGAGTACTTAAAAAAAAAGTATACCAAGGATAAGACAAAAAAGAATGAGAAAAAATAGCAAGACAACAACAACAACAAACCAAAAACCAAAACAAAGATAAACTGCAGGTATTTCTACTCTTCTGCTCAGGAAGTCCAAATAAATCATTTTTTAAGCTGTCACCACTTCTTCACTTTTACTAACTCAGCTGGAAAGTGCCAAAGCTTTCTCTTGCACAGGCTTGCTTTGCCTTATTGGAGCTTATTTTCTGCTAAGGTTGAGAATTTTCTGGAAAGCAGGACGTGTTTTTCTTAAATTGAGTGGAAGAATTCCTCTCTGTTTCTTGGAGGGAAGCAGTTTCTCTCCTACTGAGCCACTGTGCACCAGGTGCTGCCCAACTCTATTCCGTTTATTAATTTTCTTTCCTCTGAGTTGCATGCCAGCATTTTCCTACAGTCTTCCTACCTCAAAATGCCACCACAGAACTGTTGTTTAGATTCAGTCTCTAGGAGCAGCTACAGTATGATGGGTTCCTCTAATTTGTCATTTTTCTTTTCCAAAATACTAAATTCTAATATGCGTATTTAGTAGCTTTTAAAAAGATACTCTGTAAGCTGAAGTGACTTATAAAATGCTATGTATGTTTAATATGGCAAAGTGGTTTTGTTTGCTTTAATTTCTTCAGTGCCACTGAATCAATAGGAACCTAAGAATAATCCTAATATGATTGGAAGAAAGACAAACTATTTAATCTATCTTAACTGTATGCAAAGCAGATTTGATTAAATGTACTGAGTTGACTGTTAAAGACTCAGGAGTGAGTGTGTAGCTCAGCAGTGCAATGTGCATTTAGCTTTAAACTTCTATTCATTAGTGGTCCATTAAAAATCCATTCCAAGCTGTCAAAAATGTTAGTGCCCAAATTTGGTCTTTGACACAATGTCAAACGATATTAGTAATTGGCTTATTAGATTATATGAGGAAATATTTGCATTTTATTTAAAGAAGGATGATTTCAAGCTAGCTACCTTTGATGGGAAAATAGAGTTGTTCTCATTTCTTGAGATAATGAATACCAGACAATGAATATCCTAAGTGTGGTTAGTGTCTCAGTTGGAGAAGTTATATATGGAAGCTGGCATGGGTCTTAGGCTCCTTGGACTATAAATAATACTATACATATATAAGTCATTTTTGTGAAGTTTTAGAAAGAAACATGATATAATTTATAAGAAAAAGCAGAGTATCACTGTGTGTTGTTTTCTGAGATACTGATCAAACAGGGATAAATCTGTTCTTCAAGGATTCCTAGATTCTATTATTCAGAGATTCCTAGAGATAGGGGCACCTGCCTCTGAAAGTTCTTTTTTAAGCTCTGTATTATTAACATCTTAGGAAAATCAAAGCCTGAAGTTATTGATCTGATTGACTGCTGGACTGAATTCATTCAACCAAGGTAAAGCTATAAAATGCTTCAGTACACAGTAATAGCAAGGGACTGTGTTTCAGTTCATAAACACAGTGGATATGTCATTTATTTAGTACAGTACACCATAATATTGCTGTTGAAGATTATGAAGTTAGGTACAAATGCAGTAAAAAATGGCCATTATATCATTTCTGTCATCTTGTAGTCAGAATTGCTAAATTTGAATCACGACTATGCCTTTTACTCCTACAAGACTTTGGGAAAGTTCTCCACTGTCTACACTTTCTGACTCTGAAAAGAGGATGATATTACTACTACTTCATAGTGTGTTGAAATATTATGTGTCAATTCATAGACTGATTCTTGATATTGTCATATATTTATGTAAATAATACATATCATCATTATTTCTACCATTATGTCTATGATTGCCAGTAACTACCATTACTTTAATTTATAACAAGTTGAATATAAAATAATTTATTGTTTGATAACCAAACCTAGAGTAAGCTTGATGTCTAGAATATGTGAGACCTGCCATTTTCCAATGAATTAGAAGTATATATTTAATAGCTAAGAAATATGATTAGATATTAAATTAAAAGAAAATTATATAGGAAGTACATTCTGCATTTACCTATTTGTTCTAGAGCTAATCACATAACATTTGTAAGTAACTAGCCTGTAAAGTGAGAAAATATTTGTTCATTCAGAAAATTAGAATATTATTCTGAACATCAAATGACTAAATATATATGAAAATACTTCAGAAAATAATAGGTTGTTAAAGTGCAGTATTTCCAAACAATAATAAATTCTCAACATAACAGGGGGAAAAAAGAACACTCTTACACTGTTGGTAGGATTGCAAATTAGTCTAACAACCATGGGAGTCACTATAGAGTTTCCTCAAAAGACTAGACATGGAACCACCATGTAACTGAGCCATACAACTCCTCAAAATGTATCCTAAATTAAAAGTTATCCTACTATAGTGATACATGCATACTCCTGTTTATAGCAGCACAATTCAACATACTATTTAACCAGCCTAGGTATCTATCAATGGATTAATGGATTTAAAAAATCATATATATATATATATATATATATATGAAGTATATATATGATTATGCATACATATATATATATATGAAGTATATATATGATTATGCATATATATATATATATATATATATATATATATATATATATATATATATAATGGAGTTTTATTCAGCCATGAAGAAAAATGAAATTATGTCATTTACAGGAAAATGGATGGAACTTGAAACCATTATGTTAAGTGAAAGAAGTCAAACTCAGAAGTTGAGATTCAAGTGTTTCTCTCATATGTAGAAGCTAGAGAGAAAAATGGGGTGGGGGAGAAGGGTGGGCAAACAGGCAACTCCTGAAAATAAAAAGGAGATTAGTAAAGGGAAGGACGAGAGTTGGGAAGGAATGGAGGGAGGCAGGAAGTGCTGGAAAGATTGATATTGGCCAAAGTTTATTGTTTTATTGTGGTCATGTACCAATATATAACAACAAACCCCATCATTATATACAACTTTAATGCACCAACTTAAAAATAAAAAAAGAAAAGGGCAGTATTCAAAACTAAACATTCTTTTATAAATGTCTCTCTTGATAAAATACATTTTTTTAGTATATATGAAATTTATAATCATTGAAACTAAAAATATATTAAAACAATAAGGGAAAGGCTGATTTGTTTCAAAATACTTAAGGTAGATAACATTCAGCCCTCCATCCAAGATGTGCCATGTTGTTCCTGAAGAACCCTAGGAATAGTTGAAAAGATTGACATGTTGAAGAATGATTAAAATTCATTATGATAGGAAAGTTAGATAAACACATGAAAATTACATCTTCAGTAAGAAGCAAGTGGGTGAAGACCTCCTGAGGTCCATAACACTTAGTGTGGGGTTTGATGAAGAAGCAAATTTTGCTGTCTGGATAAGAGGCAGAAAGCTTTGTTTGACAGGGATTTGAAAATATGAAGGTATAGAGAATCCCATAATTATGAAATGAAGAGTGATGTAAACAAAGAGTGAATGATAGAGGATCATGGGGGCACAGGCTAAAATGTATTAGGACTAAAATTTGAAGGTGGGGTTAAAACATGCTAAAGAGATTGCTCTTTAGAACCCATGAATGGTGATTACTTGGCTGATGGACGTTCACTGGGTTTGGGGTGGACATCTATCTGCAGGTCCTATACCCTGAACAGCTTGTGATGCCCCCTTCACTGTCCATATGCAATTCAAAATGAAAACAGAAGTGTGATATCAGCACAAGGAATTTCAAAAGAGGTTAGTCTATTTTTTCCCCTATGATGTCTACTTTCCTTTGATTCTTCCAAGAAAATTAAAAATACAAAATTATGTGTTTTTTTTCTCTTTATAAAATTGTGTTCCTACAGTTCACTAGTGTTTGTAGTATATGCTTTATTAGTCTTCACTGAAAAGACTTGTGAATATATTCATATTTTATTGTCTATGCATTTAAGTTAGAGAATGAGAATTGGGATGATTTTGTATTCTTAAAAGGGCAACATGAAATCCCTGAGAGTGGTGGGAATATTTCAAACAGAGGACACATACAAAGATGTGAAAATTTTCCTTCCAACCTCCAAATATAGAAAACATGATTAATTTCAACAGTAAATCAGATTGCAATACTTTCAAGGTTTGCATGGTGAAATGTCTTTGAAAAATCATTTTTCTTTAAAATCCATATGCCTTTTGCATTCTATTCCATTCTATTCCAAAAGAAAAACTGAATTCATCCATCAAAAGTCAGATTAAGTATCATAAAACCAGCTTTGCTTCACTTTAAATACAATATGATCTAATACTTATTTCTTGCAAAATCAATGTGTTGTTGGTTCAGAAGAAAGCATGGTTTTCTATAGTGACATCAAATACTCCAGGGCATAGTAAACCAAATAAATGTATCCCAGTCTGAGAAGCACAGCACTAATGAAAAACTATATCACTTTTTTCTTGATTTATTGAAACAAAGTTGGGGATATCTTTTTGGCTTTAGTTAACTATAGTACTTTTGGTTGTTTTATAGACTATGTTATATTTAACATTTATGAGATTTTAAAATGCTTTGCTTGTTAGTATGCTATTTTAAGATTCTTATTAGTTATAGTTTCTATAAGACAGGAAAGTTTGCTGACAAAATATGAATAATCACTATTCATTTTTTTTGGGGGGAGGGGGTACAAGGATTGAACTCAGGGGCGCTTGACCACTGAGCCACATCCCAGCCCTATTTTGCATTTTATTTAGAGACAGGGTCTTACAGAGTGGCTTAGCGCCTCACTTTTGCTGAGGCTGGTTTTGAACTCGTGATCCTCCTGCTTCTGCCTCTTGAGCCAGTGGGATTGCAGGCATGTGCCACCGTGCCTGGCTTCACTATTCATTTTAACAGATGAAGTCATGTTTAATTTACCAGAATATTTTCTCATATGTTCATTAAGATCTCGTAAAAATGACAATCTAAATTTGATCTCATTCAATTTACTATTATCAAGTGGAAGTTATGTGTTTTCATTATCAAAAATGTGCTTAATTCCAAATGGTATAAGAATGAGAAACATGAAAAAAATATATAAATGCCAGTTAGATTTGGAATATTAAGTTTGAGATGTTAAGATACTGAATAAGGTAACTGAGTTGAATAGTCTTCCCGTTTTGTTTTGTTGGGGCTGCTTAACTCTGGAACCTAAGATCTAGCTCACTGTTCTCTACTGACATCTAACATGTTAGGATGAATTTTCCTGTCGTCAGTGACAAGTCCATAATCATTTGTAGTGAAACGATAGCTTCTAAGTAAAAGAAAGCACCTACATATCCTATTGTCCCTGCTCATAGAGTGGCGCATTCATGAATATGATAGCAGAATGTACTGAAAAAAATGTTACCTTCATTCTTGTAGTATAACATTTCAATTCACTCATGAGTCATTAAAGCTCTATGAAATTGCTCCCTCACCATTTTTTTTTCACATGTATTAGGCAATAGTCATTCAAAAACAAATATATTAGGGATCTTGGTTTCATCTGCTCAGTCAGGAAATTTTCTTTGGTGTGAATAATGAGAACTGAGAGAATATTGGCCAAAGTTTTAGGGACTAGGAGCCTGTTAGTCAGAGAAGGATTGAGCAAGAGCATCTAGATACCAGGAGAGTTAGGAGCCCATTTCACTGGATAGCAGAGGGAATGTAGAAGTTCATTGTAATTATGAAGTTCCAAAAAATGATTGCTCAAAAACTCATAATTATATATCAACTTATTGAAATAGATTTATGTTTATATGAACCATTGCTCAATAATGTCTAAGAAGCTTCATGACATTAAATATGACATGTTAACTAAAATATTTGAAATAAGACTACCATGGGTTTATATGTGATAAATGACGCACCAACATGGTTTTACATTAAACACCTCATCATTGATTAAAATACTTAAAGCTTATATTAAAAATTAGTTAAAGTTGTAGTGATTTTATAAATATACAATATGTGGTATAATAATTGAAAGTGATTATTTTAATGTTATTTTCCTGCATTAATTTTATGGTTTTATTCATTAAAAAAGATAGTATTTCATTAACATACAATATTTGTAAAATACATTTATTTATAAGCTATAATTTTTAGAGTGCTAACATTTGAATGTTTAGCACTTCTCTAATCAGATTTTAATCTTTTTTGTCAAACTAATAGCTTATTGTCAGAGATTATAAATAAATTATAGTACGTATCTAAAGAGTAAATCCATCAAGATTTACTGCCTATGAATTCTCACTGACTTTTATTTCAGATGAATAAAAACAACTTGATGACAAAATCCAGAGTTCTTTCTAATTGACAGCTAGTCTCTAATTTTCAGACATCCAACTTTCTGTTTAGACTGAACACCTGACAAGAAGTCAAGCACAGGAAAGGTACAAAGGATATTGTGATTAAACAAGGAAAAAATGATAGCTGTTAACAGACATATTTCAATCAATATTGAGGTTTATTGGGTCCAGTTGATATAATATTCCATTTGCATCAAATATCTCACATTTCCCTGAAAATATTTATTTTTTCTTAGGACTCTTTAGTTATCAAAGCTTCCATATACCTTTATAGAGGAAAGTGCCACATCTCATTCTTATTGATGAAGTTCTTTAAGAACATAGTAATCTTGTCTTTATAGTATTTATGTTTTAATTTAGCTGTCATTTAATAAAAATTAATTCATTAAATTTTGTTTCCAGATACATGTTCTTTTCTCATAATGATTAAATGTTCAACCTGTGTGTTGTAATACACACACACACACACACACACACACACATATATTTCTTTAAAATAATTTTCTAAAATTGTAAGTAACTAATATAAATTTCTGGTGTGTCATTACCTTTAAAATAGTGAAGTATCAAGTCTGTTTATATGGTATTTAAACTGATTTAAGCAGGAAAAAAACAATCATTTTTGGTGTTTAAGAATCCTTTTCATTAAGATGAAACCTAAGATGTTATAACAAAGGACTCCAAAAGGTCAATGACTTTAAAAATTTGGGTGATTTTCCTCTCATGTAACACTTCAAGCATTATCCGCCAAAGAGATTTCTGGTGGTGGCACGGAGTGGGGGACATGGGCTTTCTATTGCCTTTTCTAGCCTCTGGGCAAAGTGTTTCCATCTCTTGGTTCATCACACTTCTAGCTCTGCCTGCACATTTGTATTCCTGCACTAAGAAGAGGAAGGAAGGAGAAAGGGAAGGGAAGACTCTCTGGAGCTCACCCTAGGAAGATGTACAAGACAATGACACTCCTGCCTATTGGAGTAGGACCACCTACTGATATGCATTCACATAGTTGCAAAGAAGTTCCAAAATACCATATTTAGTTGTGTGTGTATACATCTAAAATTGGAGGTTCTATTATAAACTCAAGGTGAGAATGGATACCAGGTGAAAACAGGCAGTTCTGCTTTTTTTGAAAATCTACAAAAATATCAGTTGCCTCAAATGTTAGTCATCATTTAGAATATTTTGCACTGCAAATATCAGATAACCCAACTTTGGTTAATGGCTTGAACTTAGAATGTAAATTTTAACTAAGAAATGTATTAAAGACTATAGACTTGTAATTTATTTTTTACTCCACATCTTGCATGATTGCCATTCATAGTTTTGCCTTCATCTTCACAAATGGCTCTTGTGGCTCCAGGCATCACTTTGTCTGCCATTTTCAAATGCAGAAAGAACAGAGGCTCATTATGTTGACTTCATTTTGTGTTGCGTTTTTCTGAAATCAGATATGAAAACCATTTTCATGATCTCCTAAGCAGACTCCCCTGAGATTTCAATGACAAGTATTTGGTCAAAATGTTTTACCTTGGTTGCAGGAATGATTGCTATTTCCCATTTTTTAGTACCTCTCACAGAGAAGAAGATAAGTGGGAAAGTCAACTTGGATGGCATCCAAGAGTCTCTACCACAATTAGGTTACATAGTTTTTTTAAACATATAGATAGGATGTTTGCTTATTTATTCCAAAAATATTCTTCTAGAAAGCTCATGTGGAAGTTATTATGAAAAAAATGTATGTGTACCTGCATCTTCAACATTTTGTATTTTGAAATTCTGCTAAATAATATTTCTTTGAGGCTTTGTGTTATTGTAGTAATGCAATTAGAAATGTTAGCAAAAAATATCAGTATATGGTATGTTCATGTTATAATAATAAACACAAAATATAAAAAGTCTGTAATAGCTAAAAACATTGTTTTAAATCCCTGTTTGATCTGATTAAATATTTTATAATTTATTCACATTAGGAATAATTATATTTAATTATATTTGCAAAAATAGCAATAAAATTGTTATTGGGCAAAATTTATTTAGAATAATAAATTCTTCATAAAAGAATATACAAAATGAGAGGAAAAAAGTCATGATATTTAGCATCTTTAAATATAGGCTAAGTCATTTAGAATTTCTCTTTATGTCTTAACATTACTGACCTTTACTTTTGAGCTAAGAATGCTTGAATGGTAATAGAGAGCAGTCTCACTGGTTTTGTTCACTGAATAAAATAGAGATTATTTTGGAGATAGTTCTTCCATCAAAAGTGTGTATATATGTATATACATGTTTGGTGCCATGCTTGGCTTTAATTTGTAAGACAGGCAAAAGTCCCACATTTAATAGTCATTATACAAGAAAAAATACATACATATTTATAAAGATATTTATATATCTCCTTATTTTGGGGAAGACAGAGACACATGCAGCATCTCTACTTTTCACAGTTGAAACGGATATAAGACACATATATGTGTCTTAATTGAAGAATGAGTTACAAAAATTGTTCCATAGCAAACAGACATGTGGTTTCCTTGAACTACTTGTGGCATAAATGCTTGTATTCATGTGGTATGCCCAGATATATGGATTTGGGGGAAAAAAAGAAAAAGAATGCTCATCTGTATCAAGTTTGCTTTTATAACACCTGTCAACTAGTTAAAATGATCACTTTCACAAATCAGATTCTATTTTATGTGTTTTGTATAATATGGCATGAGCACAGCCTATCTTTTTTTTTCATTTTGTGTCTAAATTCATATTTTTATTTAATGGTCAAAATGTATTAGTATTATAAAGTGATTCTATTTATCCCACTTTATTCTAAGTTGATATTTGATTAGAAAAAAATATTAGATTATAGTTGCTATTATAGAATTGTGTGATTGGAACAAAATTTGATAAAAATGCACCATATTTAGAGTACAGACAGAACATGGCATCTAAGGGTAATGTTTGATACTTAGCACAAGGATATATTTGAATTAGGCCAACAAGCTCTTTCCCAAAATGCAGATTTATAAAACTACCCTGAGATTCAATACATTGTGTTTATTTTTTAAGCCAAAATACATTGAATTAACCCAAAGATTAATAAATTCTGGTATGTAAATTAAATAAAGTTTATAAAGTTGAACAAAGGTGAAGTAAAGTAATTATATTCTCATCATTTTATGATTATACTATATGGAATTAAGAAACTGCTTTGTAGGATCCATAGATAAAATTATGTCATTAATTGGGTTTATACTGGGGATGTCTTCTTGTACAACTTGCAACTTCTTTAGTTGGTATCATCAGAGGCTACACTAGTTTAAATCTGGTTCTCCTGCTCTACTGCTGACTTTGTGCATGTGTGATAACTACCAGGTGCCATCTTTGGTTTAATTTGCAAGATACAAAAAAGAGTCCCACATTTAATAGTCATTATGGAAGAAAAAAAATATGTGTAAATTCTTCTTTTATAATTCAGAAAATGCATTTAATAGGCATTTTAATGTAAATGCATTTTTGTATTTTATTCATTGTATGCATTTATGTAGATTACTTTTACTGATGAATACTATTAATTTGATAGTATTACTCTTGCAAAACCAGGTTTCCATTCATTTTGAGCTATTTGATTCCAGTATCGGTTTATTTTCAATTTAAGAAATGCATGAGATAACATTATGGAAAATAAGAGAGATTCTATAGTGACACCCTTTATATATTTTTTCTTCTCAATTAAAATGTATTTTACAACCATTTTAGATCGGGAATATTCACTATACATTGTTCTTTTAGATAACCAAGGAAGATGTCATCATTGTCATCCTCTTCATCATTGTCGTCATCATCATCTGAAATAACTTTAAACCTATTAAAAAACTGTAGCAATATCATTTTTTACTATTATTAGAAAGAACAGAAGGGAAAAATAGTTTTGATTTTCAAACCTCATATGCTTCTTTAAACATTTTCTCTCTTCTAAGAGTTTATGTTCTTTCTCTTCTCCTTTCCTGCTTCTTTTTTCATTGTTCCACAGAAGAGAAATTACATGAGTCCTAGGGAAAAAATTTTACTCAGCTCACTTTTCTCAAAGTCTGATAGGAAGCTTGATAAATCTGAGGCAAAAGTTAAAACTGTTTGCTTATAGCTCAGGTGCCTCTTCACACCACTGTGAGGGACCTTTGCTCAAGGTCATATTCTGGTGCCAGGCCAGAAGCATATGTTTTCTTATGTTCAGAATTAAATTTTCAAGATTCTTTTTTTTAAATAAATAAATAGTTTTAACTCTTACATTTTAAAGGGAAGTGACATGTTGTAACTCAACAGAATACCCAAGTTGCTTTGTTAACTTCCAAGGTTAGAAACTAAGAGTTGCCTCCAGGAAGGAGCCCCAGAGAGGGTGAATCAGCAACTCCAGGGAGGTGGGCTCCATCATTTGCCCCTCTCTTGCTCTAGTATTTCCTCATTATCTGATGATTGCTATTCACAGCCACTATCACTTGTAATGTTATGTGTGTATCTTTGTAGAAAAAATGCTTAAGTGTGGAATAAATGAAAAAGATACATGTTCAGAGAACTCTGTTGGGTATCTAGTAAGTGGATGCCATTGTCTGGTCCAAACGGCATTCCCTGTGTTTTCTTCTAGTTCGCAAATTTAACCAATCCCCTTTATACTTTCTCCTTGTGTCTTGAATTGTCAAAACAGCAGTGATTACTGGAAAATGCTTTATGTTTTCAATAATATCTCCTGAACAAATTCCATGTGTTGGTGTTTAGTTTTCCTTCTGGAGAAATCTAGAAATAAAAGAAAAAAAATCCCCATAAGATCATTACACAAATATGTGAATACATTTATATATCTTCTGTTTTCTAAGCCAAACATTCACTATTAAACATTTTGTATACTACACATGAACCTTTCTTTACATTTTTGGGTAATTACACAGCCATTGTATTTCCTTTTTATAGGATTTTTCTAAAAAAAAAAAACATTGTTTATCTTTAAAGCAAATTTACAAAATGGTCCATATTTAGGATGTAGTAAATAGAGAAAGGTACAGAGAAAAAAATGCTTTCTAATATTTTATCACACAATGATAACCATGATTATGTGAATTGGCACATAAGGTTGTGATTATTATTTACTTCACACATGGTATCATAGGCTGATTTCCCAGGAAAATAACTTTGAGACTTGAGGGCATGAGGTTTACTGGGGAGTGCTTTTTGGAACAACTTATGTTAGGGGAGAGAGGTAGAGATCTTGGCACAGGAATCACTGGGAAAGGACATAGTTAATTTGTGATGAAATCTAACTTGTTTTAAAATATTTTAAAATTTATTTAAATAACTTACAAAATTTATTATAACTTTCATTTTATGCTTTTTTTCTTCTGAGCAAAAGAAACTTTAGAGTACAACCTTAAAATAGTTTGAGAGAGACTTGAGTATTTATATATAAATTTAAAATTAATGAACTATAGAATTTCTCAGACTTAAATTTTCAGTAGTTACTTTCCTTAAAATTTTACTTACTTTATAAGTAATAGCCTGTTTTCACACATCATAAATTAAAGTACATAAATTTACTTTACTTCTAAATTTTATAAGTGTTAATCATGTCTGTTTTATATTTAGTATCATTTTTAATAGCTCTGAGTATACTTCTAGATCTGTGAATATTAAAATAATGAATTTATAAAGATGGATATAATTCTATAATTTTAATAGATATGGAGCTTAATTCTATCTTCCATAAAGACAAATTAGCCATGAATAAAACTCTTAAAAATGGTACATAACATTTGATCCCAAGGTTGGAGATCCAATATTGGGTAAAATTATCAAGGCTACATGGAGATCACCCAAGCATAGTGGGATTCACCCTTAGGTGAGCCCTGATACTCTTCCCTTGATTGTGGGTGTAAACTGTGATGTGCTTACTGACAGTAAAACCTGAAAACGGTATTGGATGGCATTCTCATGCTTGGGCTATGCTATGTGACCAAAGCAACAGGATAGTCCCTCCTGTAGTAACATTATGTTATCTAGGACTCACATTGGCAGACTGTAGGGGTAGATTCCCCTGATGGCCTTGGGGAAAATCAACTGCCAGATTGTGAGAGGAACCCTGAAAGGGCTATTGAACATCTGTGAACGAACCCTGCTGTTATACAGTGAGAAAACAGTGACTCATTCTGCCAATCTCAGTCCAAGCTTAGAAGAGGACCTTGATCTTGAGGAGGTAAGGCAGGTGACCAAAACCTTGATTTCAGCCTTTTAAAATCCTGACTTGAGAATCTAGCCGAGCTATGTCCAGACTTTTGATAAGGAAATACTATGTTTTTAATAAATAGGTGTTGTTTTAAGGTGCAAAGTTTGTGGTTAATATGCTTCATAGCAATAGATAATGAAAATATAAATGATGTTAATTTTAGCAATTTTGTACAGCTTAAAAAAACCCACAAGTAATGGAAATGTAAAAGGATAGCATATTTTAATATGTGCATATAGCAGGGTGTTCAGCCAATACAAATACAGATGAAGAATATCCATCTTCAGTCCTGCAGCAGATTTTTTTTTTAATTAGAGTGTTATAGTTATACATAGTAGTTGGGCTCATCCCAACAAAATCATACATGCATGGAATTCAGTTTAAATGTTGGTATGTTTTTAAATGATTAAAAAGAGATTGCAAACACTATGCTCAGTATGATAAAATATTTTCTTAGCAAAAAGTAGTAGACATATATGCATTCAAAAAGAATTAATAGAATACACACTAAACATGGAAATTAGATTTGTGGTAAATCACTCTTTAGGAGTGATTTTAGCAAGATAGCAGCATAGTGTTCCCCACTGGAACCCTCCCACACAGTGACAATAATTTAGCAATCATTCATAAACAAGTATCTGCTTGGGAGATTTGGGATCCACATAATAGGTTATGAAATTCTGCTGGAGCCAAAGACCAAGGAGGGAAGTTTTGAGAAACCAGCACAAGTGGCAGGCTGAGTGCCTATGGACATAGATCTGGGCATGGTCTCATCCTGCTGTGTACTCATGTACAGCCCTGTTTAGCCTTGGTCCTGCTACCAGTACCATAATCTGAAAGTGTTACATCCATCTGTGCCTTGGGTACACTCAGTTTCATGGCCCTGCAACTCAATTCTATATCCTCTCAGTTTGGATCATCTAGGAGAGTCCTTCGCAGTCAGAGAAACACTGGGTGCTATTCATAACTGTGCCCCTGGAAGAATATCCAACTTCTGTCCTGCAGCAGATACTTTTTTAAAAAATTAGAGATTTATATACATAGCAGTTGGGTTTATCCCAACAAAATCATACATGTGTGGAATTCAGTCTAAGTTCATGATTCCCCCTTTTTCTCTCCCCAATACTGCTCATTCTCCCTTCCCTCCCTTGTTCTACCTCCTGTACTCTTCTAAATTCTCTTTTGCTTACTTATTTATTTTTATTTGATTGGTTCTTTTACTTCTACATAAAAGTGAAATTTCCTGTGGCATATTATTTGTGCACATAATTTAGTTCTTTAAGAATTCATTCTTCATTGCCTCCCCTTTCCCTTCTTTCCACTCTGTCTCTAGATATTCTTCTTCTACATTATTGATATTCTCTATATATTTTCAATATCCTATTCTTTCCTATATTTTACTCTAGCTTCCACATATGAGAGAAAAAAAAAAAACATTTGACCTTTGAGTTTCTGAGTGTGGCTTATTTCACTTAGTATAATGTTCTCTATTTCCATGCATTTACCAGAAAATGTCATAATTTCTTTTTTCTTTATGGATGAATTGAACTCCATTGTATATATGTATATATACAATTTCTCAATCCATTCATCTATAGATTATATAATTTAGCTGTTGTGAATTGTGCCCTGCAGCAGATTCTGAAATGACTTGTAACTTGGCTATTTGGCTCTAGCCCCTCTCTGTTAAGGTCTGGGTTTAGGACTTTCCATCTGAATTTCCACAGG
Organism: Urocitellus parryii; assembly: GCF_045843805.1. NCBI lineage: Eukaryota > Metazoa > Chordata > Mammalia > Rodentia > Sciuridae > Urocitellus > Urocitellus parryii. Next base: position 2,243,377 of record NW_027553327.1, read on the forward strand.
GACTTTCACCAATTTTCATCCCTGGAGATATGTACACTGACTTTAGATACTGTAGTGGCACTGTAACTCATTTTCAATCACTCTTAGCCATGGTAAGGGAGTGACCCTGAGTCAGAGGAAGATATAACCACTCATGCCTAAAGGCAAGTCTGACATCCTTTGTTCAAATGCTGAATGAAGCCACACTATAATTTGGTTCTAGTTCCTCAGCTGAGAACAGTCCTACTTGTCCAAATACAAAATGGGTGACACAGTCATCCATATCCCTGGGGGAAGGGCTGCCTACAAACTTGGTCTAACTACAAAATCTAAAATATTATGCCTATGTCCAGCCCCCATTTGACTGTTCTCCAGGGAGAGTCTGTCTAACAGGAACCTAGAAGAAGGCACACCCATCCATGTGACTGTAGGCAGGCCTGCAAACTGCAGTCTCATCTCTGAACCTGAAGCAACCCTATGACTTGATTCCAGACCCTTTTTTCCATGTTCCAGGGCCAGTACTACCTATCTGTGGATATATCCAGTGGCCCAAAGGGATACTTTCCAGAGAACCAGTGGGAGACATATCTTCAAAGCCCTAGTAACTGATGTGTCCTATCTGGACAAAGTTGTGGACTATGAAACTGATACTTAATCAGTATCAATCATACTGATTAATGTCCTATAGGCAGTCTGATTCAACCACAGGAAGGAGAGAATGCAAAACAACTGAGCCCTTGATAACAGGTCCTTCAGGGAGCACTAACATTTTCATGTGGCTTCACCACTGCTAGACTGTAATCCCAAGAGGTAATTAGAGGACTCAACAGGGGACCATCTTTGCTGGAACAATTTTGTAAAGACTGGAAAATGTGCTAGTTCCTTTCAATGTACAGATATTCCACAGATCATGAAGAATCAGGCAAATATAATACAACCAAAGGAAACTAATAAAGCATTTGTACCTGACCTTAAAAATGAAAAATTTTGTGACAACTAATTCAAATAATCACCTTAAAAAGAGGCAAGAGAACAAAGAGACAACTAACAAAACTTAGGAAAAAACAATATCTGAACAAAGAAGAAATGTAATACAGAGAAGAATTCATATTTCAAAAAAAACAGAAATCTTAGAGCTGAAAAGCACAATGATGAAAGTGAATAACTCAAGAGCTTCAACAGCAGCTTATGAAGAATAAAGCATCAGTGAACTTGAAGAAAGGGCATTTGAAATTATCCAATTAGAGGAACAAAAAACACAAGAGTAAGAATGAGAAAGAGTGAAAAAAACAAAATGGACTTATGGGATTCCAAAAATTGAATGAAAATATGTATTATATAATTTCCAGAAAGAGAAGACAGAAAAGGCCATAAAATTTATTGAAAAAAAATGGCTGAAATTTTTTCCAGATTTTAGGGACTACATGAACATAGAAACTCTTGAGCCTCAAAGGAACCTAAGTAAGGTCAACTCAAAGATTATCACAAGACAAATTTTAATCAGATTGTGAAAACTGAATGAAAGAGAAATTTGAAAGCTTTGAAAGAAGCATCAGAAAAGTAACTTCTGTGGACATGGTGTTCCATCCCCCCCCCAGTCAAATTGAACCCCCCACATTCTTGTAATCCTAGTGATTTGGGAGATGGAGGGGAAGGATTGAACTTCTAGGCCAGCCTCAGCAATTTAGTGAGACCTCAGCAACTTAGTAAAACCTTTCTCAGAATTTTAAAAAATGAAAAAGACCAGGGACGAAGCTCAGTGGTAAACATGCCTAGGTTCAATCCCCAGTACCATGAAAGCAAAAAACTTATCACCTACAAATGTATTATCTATCATTAGTTTATTCATGATTTTTTTAGTAGAAAATCTGTGGACCCAAAGGAAGTGTGTTAATATCATCCAAGTGAGGGAGTGAAAAAAAACCCAAAAACCTTCCAAAATAACAGCATACCTGATAATGCTAAGAGTATAAAATTTACTGTACAAGGCAGTATATACTCAAATTTAGAATACTCCAATACTGCACTAGTGATGTGTAAGTGGTAGTATGTAGATGCTAATGAATGGATTATCTTTTTTATAAAACTGGTGCTTAAGTGTTGCTGTATAAAATTTACTAGAATTTTTTAATTCTAGTAAAAATGTTAGAACAAAATGGTAAAAATAATTATACCTGCAGTAATTGGTATATGTACATGTAAAGTAAAATAAGCATATATCATGAAATGCATATGGAGAGGGAGAAGTAAAATTATAGTATTTTATATGCAATGAAGTTGATTTTTTTTCCAAATTAAAATAAACTCTTAAAAATATATTTAGTGTAAGCCTCATGATAACTCAAAGAATAAACCTAAAATAAATATAGAAAAGATAAAGAGAAATAAAGAAAAGAATATGACTACAAAAAAATTCAACAAGTTACAAGGAGAGACAATAAGAGAGGAACAAAAGATAAAAGAAACTGTGAAATAATCAGGAAACAATGAGACTGAAATAAGTTTTTACCTATTAATAATTATTTTAAATGTGAAAGAATTATATTATTTGATCAAAAGACAGAATATCTGAATTGATAAATCTAAAACAAGACCTAATAATATGCCACCCTTAAAACACCTGCTTTGTTAGAAAAAAACACACATAGGGTGAAAGTAAAAGAATGAACAAAGATAATCCATCGAAGTGATAACCACATTAGGTAGAATTGTAATTAAGTAAATCCAGTCAAAGGTTGCTGTATAATGATAGGGGATTAGTTCATCAGTAGGATTAAACATTTGTAAATATATATGCACACAATATGCACCTTAACCTATAAAGCAAATATCAACAGAACTGGAAGGAAAATAGGCAGCAATGCAATAATAATAGAACGCTACTATTCAATGGATAGATCAAATTACCAAACATACATATAGAGAATACTCCATTAATGTACATTTTTCTCAAGCTCACACAGAACACATTGCAGAAGAGATTCTATGTTGATACACAGAATAAATGTTAACAAATCAAAGAAGAATGAGATCATCTGTTCCAAAAAATGGAATAAATCTAGAAATCAATAACTTAAGAAAACTGGGTAATTCAAAAAACTAATTAAACAGCACATTCTTGAATAACCAATAGATCAAACAAGGAATCAAAAGGGAAATCAATATCTTGATATAACTGAAAATGAAAACAACATATTAAAACTCATGGGACAGAGCAAAATCTATTCCAAGAGAGAAATTTAAAGTGATGAATGATTATATTAATAAAAAATAAAGATCTAAAATATATTTTTATATTTATGTTGCTATAACAGAATACCATAGAATGGGTAGTTTTTTCAGAAAAGAATTTATTTATTATACTCTGGAGGCTGGGAAGTCCAAGGCCAATGGGCCATATTTGACACAGGCCTTTTTTGCCTCAGAAGAAGGTGGAAGGATCACAAGACCAGAGGACAGAGTGAGCCACTCCTCTTCTCATAGAAACATTGATCCAATCATGGGAGCTCCACCCTCGTCACCTCCTCTAATTCTAATTGCCTCTTAAAGGCTTCTCAATTCTATCAATAGATGATTCTGGAAATTAATTTTCTAACACATGAAATTTCAGATCCATTCAAACCATACAAGCTACAAATTAATTTGGAAATTAAGTGTTCCGCATATGAATTTGGAGGCACACATTCAAACAACCCAATTTTGGATCCCAAGAAACAAGAAATAAGAAAATATTAAACCTCTAATTAGCAGAAGGAATGAAATAATAAAGATTAAAGTAGAAATATATAAAACAGAGATAAAAAGACAATATTAATTGAACAAAGAAAATATTAATGGAGCTAAGAGGTGCTTTTTTTTTTTTCAAAAAGAAACCAAAAACCAAGATTGACAAGCCTTTAGTTGGACCAACTAAGAAAAAAAGAGGGCTAAAATAAATAAAATTAGCTGGGCACAGTGGTGCATGCCTGTAATCCCCATGGCTCTGGAGGGTGAAATAGGAGGATTGTGAGTTCAAAGCCAGCCTCAGCAAAATTGAGGTGCTAAGCAACTCAGTGAGACCTGTCTCTAAATAACATACAAAACAGGACTGGGGTTGTGGCTCAGTGGTCAAGTGTTCCTATGTTCAATCATCAGTACTCTCCCCCCTCCCCCACAAAAATAAATAAAATTATAAAAAACAGACATTGCAACATAATATAAAGGATCATAAAGAGCTATGCTGAATAATTATATGTCAACAGACTGGATAACCTAGACGAAATGGATTGATACCTAAAAACTTATGGCCTGCCAAGATTTTACTATAAAGAAAGAGAAAATATCCAGGTCACTAATCAGTACACAGATTGAAGCAGTAATCAAAAACTTTCTTGATAAAGAAACCACAGGACCAGAAGAATTTGGTAGTGAATAAATACTACCAAATGGTTTAAAACAGAACAAATGCTGCTTTTTCTCAAGCTCTTCTAAAAACATGGAGAGGGAGGGAACACTTCCAAACAGATAACAAGTCAACAAGACCCACATATAGAAGTCATATACAGATACTACAATAAAATTACACACCAATATCTCTGTTGCCATAAATACAAATATCCCCCCAAATGTTCTAGTAGACAGAATTCAACAGCACCTTAAACAGATCATACACTATGATCAAAGGAGATTCATCCCTGTGATGAATCTTGAAACTAAAAGTTGCTTTTCTTTTTCAAAAAAGAATACAAAAACCAAAATTTACAAGCCTTTAGTTGGACAAACCAAGAGAAAAAGAGGGATATGATAAATAAAATTAGTCGGGCACACTGGTGTATGCCTATAATCCCAGTGGCTCTGGAGGGTGAGATAGGAGGATTATGAGTTCAAACCAGCCTTTACTGGATGCAAGTATGTTTCAATACATAGAAATCATCAAATGTCTTCATGAGATTAACAGAATGAAAGATAAAACTCATGTAATAATCCAATGGATGGAGAACAAGTATTTGAAAAAACAATTACAAACTTTCATGATAAAAACTCTCAACAAATTAGGTATGTAAAGAGTACTCCTCACCCTAATAATGACAAACCCACAGACAAGTTTATATTGAACAAGGGAAGACAAGGATAGAGGAACAAGATGAATTTCTCTACTCTCATGGATTCTATTAAATATTGAAAGGTCTAGCCATAGAAACAAGGCCTAAATAAAAAAAAAAATAGATAAATAAGAGCATTCAAATTTGAAATGAAGTTACATTGTCTGTTTCCAGATGGCATAATCCTACATTCAGAAAAACTTTAAAGGTTAATCTAAAAACAAACAAGCAAACAAAACAACTGTTAGAACTAATATTTTTATTCTACAACTTCTGTGAAGTTGTAGAATAAAAAATAAACATTGATTTAGTTGAAATTCCATATAACTACCTTAAACCATCTGAAAAGTGAAGAAATAATAGCATTAAAATAATAAAATAGTTAATAACATATTTAATAAATAATTTAACTGATAAGGTTAAATTTGTATACAAATTTGTAGAAGGGCAGTGCCTGACTAATATGACTAATATGACCATCTCTCACCATAAAGAGCATAAGTCACAAAAGTAAAAAAAAAAAAAAAAAGAATGTGATTACGTCAAACTCAAAAGCTTTTGTACAGCAAAGGTGTGCAAAAAATAAATTGGTGTCAGTTAATCTGGATATCCACATGCAAACAACAAAAATAGAATCTCACATCATATGTAGATATTAAATTCAAATGGATAAAATACTTACAATTAAGATTGAAACTATAAAACTCCTAGAACAAAACAAACACAGGAAAGTACTCCTTGACATTCATTGGTCTTGTTGGTGATATTTCAGATATGAAACCAAAAACACAGTCAGCAAAAGCTAAAATAAACAAGTTTTCTAGAACAAGCTAAACAGTTTCTGTATGATGAAGGAAATAGCACAATTGAAAGTGGAACACACTATATATTACAAAAGGGCTTAATATCCAAAATATGAAAGGAACTCAATTCAGTCAATAACCTGACTTAAAAAAAGGACAAAGGGCCTGAATAAAAATACCAACCAAATATGAAAAGGTTATCCACATCACTAATTATCAGGAAAATGCAAGTCAAAAGCATAACGAAATTTCATTTCATAGCTGTATGTATGACTTTAATCAAAAAGTAAAGGAATATCAACTCAGGTTTTTTGCATCTTTTTAATTATGTTTTTGCTCTTGTTTTTGAGTTGAGTTTCGTATATATTTAAATTTAAAATATTATCCACCTATCAGATATAGAGTTTGCAAATATTTCTCCCATATTATAGGTTGTCTTTTTTGCTTTGTTGATTGTTTCCTTTTTTGCAAAAGCTTTTTTTGATACACTTTCAGTGTGTGAGGCTTCCATTTCCTTCAGCGGTGAATACCGACTACCACTACTTTGTACTGTCTAGGTTACTATAGGAAATTTTCCTACAATTCTGTCTGTATCACTCGTATTTAGAAGACCATTTTTTTGACCCTTAGAACTTTATATTTCTCAATATCACATTCCCTCATGTAGTAAATTTTCTGCTGACTGCTCAGTGCTGTGTAGAAGAATCTCTATTCAGTTCCTATCCTTGCATGACAGCTCAAATCTGCTATCTATTTTTGCCTTATCTAAGTATCTCAACAGGCCTTGTATAGGAGGAGGTGTTCTCTGTATTTAATGGTGTCACAGTATGTGTATTAAAGTGGCATTATGCATAACTCATAACCATTCTAACAAATCACCTGGTAATAAAGGAATGAACTTTTCTGAAATTATTGGTCAGAAGATGCTATATACTGAAATAAAAGTTTATAATAAAATATTTTAAACAAAAAATAATATAGCATTTATAATATCTTACAATCCGAGAAAAATAATGATGAAAGCATTAAAGGTTGACCAGAACATGCTTTATAATAGAAGAAAAAATGACTAGGAATAAAATCCCCAATGCCCAGTAATAGTTCATTGATTAAATAATGGGTAAAATAGAAAGTAGACTCTTGTAAGTCTGTGAGAAAATGTTGTAATGTTCATAAAATATCATAGTATTAGACATCAGAGAGAGAAGTGAATGTGTAGGGTTCATGAGTAGGGAAAGGATGTCATGAGGAAAGCATTTAAGAAAGAACAGTCTGAAAAAAATCAATGCTTGTGGACAAAAAAGGAGAAAGAGTGAAATGTGAATGCTATCTGCAAAATTGTTGCTGAGTAGGAAAAAAAAACCTAAAATCTAAAGCTGCTTTTAGAAGGAAAAGGAAAAGGTGTGTTCAAGCAAGACAGAGGTGGTGAGCTCGAAGCTCCAGGATGTCATCCTGAACGATTGGTGAGGTCCCCCCAAACAAGAGTGGCAGCATCTAGGTGCTCTCTGGAGGAAGGACACCATCTCTGTCACAATATCAACTGTACGTGTGTGTATCTTCTTCCCCTAATCAATATAAAGTTAAAATTATAATCTTTAACTCTTTTATAAATTGTATATTTCATATCCCACAAGGGGACTCTTCAATGGAGATTTGTTTTAAATATGAGAAAATACAAGCAACTGTTGATGACACATGAAAAATGTCACTCTGGAAGATGTATGTTTAAAGCCTAAAAGAAACTCTTGAGCTTTAAAAACATGTAACTTATTACAGTTTTTCATTTATGTTTCCAGATGAGCTGTCATATCCAGGTATGATATTTCATATTTATTTCATTTGATTTTATTTTTTCAAAAGTGTACATCTTAAAGAGAAAAATCTACATACTATGGGGATTTTCTAAATTATTCTTCCTGCTTCATCTTTCCAGTAGTCACATCTTTTATTTTATATCTTTAGATCTCTATTGCAAAATAAATCTTTAAAAATGGGAAAAGCATGACATATATGTTTATTTGAGGATCTATGCATATAATTTGAAAATAGAACAAACGATTTAACTGTCCTCCTGATTTGAGTAATGCAATTGTGTTTGACAAAGTATGTAGGTATCAGAATCTGGGAGAAGAGTGATGAGAAAGAATGAAAAAATATTTTCATTTTTATTTTTAAAAAACAATTGAGACTAAAAAATGGATAATAATACTGTTTAAAGGAATCCTGAGCTCCTCACTAAACTCTTAAGCAGGTAATGGTATTCACATTTACCTTCACTACACAATTTTTTCCCCCAACCACTCTTCATTGTGTTGTCAGCATCTAACTTTGGTTTTGTTAAAGGGGCAGCTGTTATGGGTGGGGAATGCCCCTCCCACATCACTGGTTTATGCTGAATATGGGGAGCTCCAATCTGTTCTGGTTTTTCATGCTTCTGGTCCCAGATATAACATTATTGATTACTGTGTTTTCCTTATCAACTCAATTATTTGTGGGAGTAGAACCCCCACAACAGATGGCATTTATATGGGGAAATTTGGTTCATGGCCATGGCAGAGCTCTGGATAATTTGGGGTTGAGTCTGTGGTGAAGGAAAAGAAAAGACAAAAAGACAAAGGAAGAGCCAAAAAATAGAGAATAAAAAATAAAAGAGAAAATTCCACTAATTGTCAAGCATCTGGGTATAAGGTAAGGTGCTACTCTTTGGAGGGTAGGCGTCCTTAGAAGCCAGGGTAAGATGGTTGTTAGATTTACTGATGGTGAGGATAAACCATCTACTGGTCATCAGCTGAGTTGGTCACCCTTTTAGTATTTAAAAATAATCCCCCAAATTCCTCCCATATGTCAAGTCCTGATTAAATCCCAGTACCTTAAAAAGTTCCTAAGATTCCTGTGGATTCCCATGAACCTAATATTCTCAGGATCATATTTTAGGTTCTTCTTTCACTGAATTCATTTAATATATTGACCCAGAGATAGAAAAAATATCCTTGATTTACAACCACCCACAACACATCAAGCAAACAAAATATCACTCACATAGGTTGGTGAATAGAGCCAACTTGTTGGGAATAAGGAGAAAGGCAGGGGGCAAAATTATAATTTCAAGCAACTTAAAGTTGAACATCCAACATTTCTGTTTATTTAAGCAATTTCTACTTCCCTTTCTGCAAAGTGCCCTGGTATACCTTAGCTCACTCAACACTACACTGCCATGTATCTCATATTTAAAATAATGAGAGTTTGAGGTCTCTTTGCTAGGAAAACTACAGATAACTAATTCTCTCAAAGTCTCAGCTCCAAATCAAGAAATTTTGGATGGTATTTTTCCAATTGAACTCTTACTAAGGGGAAATTTGATGACAACTATTTTATTTTCCAGTTTTTTAGTGTTGTGATATGACAGTGAAGAATCAATCTGCCTGATATATTCTCCTGGTTCCATTTTGGATAAGGAAATAAATTTCCATTTTTCTAATATGTAACATGGAGATAACAACAAAATATATTTTATAAGATGGTTTCAAGGCTTAAGGATATTAATTCTGCTCTATTAACTCTCAGTGGTGCCTGGCTCATTGTGAATGGTCAGAAAGTTACCTGCTACTAAATCTTGTGAGAGTGTGGATTTTGCTAGATATTACAGAATACAAGTTCCTATAGGAAAGAATGCTATATTAAATTTCAGGAGTATTTGAGGGATACACAAACATATATCAGCATCACAGGACTTTTAAATTCCTATGAGCTGAATTAAGCCATCTACATCTGAATTAGCTATTTCTGATATAAATGTAGTTATATATATTTTTGTCAAACTAATGATAAAACAATTGCCCAAATAAGCATATGATGATTATTTGGGGAAAATAGGAATACCAATGAAAAGGGATTAATTTCCAATTTCCTCCAAATCTAAATCTCTCTTTAGAGATATATTCAATATTCACATATAGAAATATCCTAATACATATGAGAATATATATATATATATATATATATATATATATATATATATATGAATGTGTGTGTGTGTATATATATATATATATATATATATTCAAAAAAACAAATGGGAAGTTAATTAACTTCATAACTATTTTGATATTTTAGCACCTTGATAACTTATCAAACATTTGGGCTTCAAATAAATGATCCTGGTATGATACTGAAAAAGGTTTTTTGATCAGTGTTTTATGATAATCTCTAATAAAAGTTTCCATGTCTAGATATTCCCTCTAAATCTTCCTTGAATGGGTCCTGAGGGGAACATTGGGTTGGTTCTTGTAAGCCCCCTTGGCTGAACACTATTTGCTGGCATTGTTCTCATGGGCCTTTAGGCAATCTCTTATTTACAGTCTGATAAATTATATGATTCTCTTCATTCCATTTTTCAAAGGGTAGCTTTTATTATTCTGGGAATTCATTTCTTTTAGGCAAACTGTAGTTTTACATGGTTATGGTACACTAAGATTCTTTGTGGAATAATAAAATGCTAACATCAATGAATATCACAAGTCTTTTATTCTCCTTTTTTCTATATTGTTTTGTTCAGACTTCATCATGAAAGCACTTTAACCTCACATTCTGTTCATATTTCTATAAAAATAACTTATGAAAAGTTAATTCATTACAAATTCTTCCTATGCATCTTATTTAAAAAGTGCATTTTTCATGCTCAATATTCCAATCTAAATTTGATTGCTAATCCTTTCATATTTTTGTACTCAATTTTTTTTCTTATTGTGAAAAAAAATCTTCTTTAAGAAGTTTCAAGGAAATTTTTATATTGTGTTGTTATTATGCATAAGCTACCTCAAGACTCAGTGGCTAAAAAAAGGGGGAAAAAATGCTTGTTTATTACTCTTGGAATGTCTGCAGATTGGCTGGGCCAGAAAAAGTGCTTTATTCAGGGTTTTGTGGCTGGGAGCTTTTTCTCATTGCTGAAATTCTGTGGGTTGTTTTGAAGTTGTTCTCTTCCACATGCCCATCATTCCTTATATGTGGAGCTGTAGGACTTACTTTAATAATTGTGATGAACATCTGATGTGATATGTAAGGAACAAATGACAATCAGAAACTGAACAGTCTCTTTGACTCATGCTCAGAGTGTGACACTGTCACTTCTGCTTTCATTCTGTGGTTAAAGAAAATCACTGGGTAGAGACCAAAGTTAAGGGATGGGCACATATTCTCTGGCAATAGTAAATCCATGGACAGGATATAGGTAGAAGGGTGTGGAAAGAGTTGAGGTCAGTGATAGAATCCACCAAAGAATCTATGAGAAAGAAAAGAAAAACTTTGTTTTATAATTATATAAATCAAACAATGTTGTATAAGTTATTTTTTTATAACTGAAGACTTTTACCATTCACTTTTACTTCCTCCAAATATTCTTGAGCATGCAAATCAGGCATAAAACTTTGGTATTCATCTTTCTTTTGGCTTCAGGGTACTCCTTCCAGGATTCATAGGTTCATATATAAATGTGGGAGGACTAGATAGGGTCAGATGTTTAGATAATGTTATTCTAGATCCATGTATTATAACTGAGCCTGCACATTTCCTTTTCTGGTGAGAAAATAGGGAGATGATTATTAGCATATGATGATTATTTGGGGGAAAATAGGCATATAGCTTCAGAATTGATAATCAAGGGGAAAAGTTATCAGAGGAGGCACGATGTGTTGTCTAATAATTTGTTAAAAACAGAAAAGTTCCTGAAATTTTTATATTCAATTTTATATTGTAACTCTCTGCTAAGAGAGGTTTTTAGAAGTCATTAAAGGACAGATTAAAATAGAACAGGTTAAAAAATCATAAGGTTCTTTTTAAATATTGTTTAATTCATCTCATATTGTTTACTGGGAATCTAATCCACATATTCTGGCTATCATAACACATCCAAAAGTATCGTGAACTCATATAGTCACATACTATAGGAAGATAACAAATATAAACAAAAGTAAGTACAAATTGCACTGAAGAAAAATGTAACTGGTAAAGTGAATGAGAAGACATACTATACTATTTCAGGTAATCAGATAAAAATGCAACTCTGAAAAATACAAATTTTGCATATAGTTAAGAAAAAAGGAGAGTTGAAAGCCACAAATATATTTCATGGAAGGGTTATCTTGTTAAACGACAAAACAGGTGAAAATGCTTTGAGCTGGGAATATGGGACTTTCAATGGCATAGAGAGAAGTTGGAATGAAGAAATCTGAAGAAGAGACTGTAGAAGATAAATTTAGGATTATATTGAGGAGCTAGATCATAAAGCAGTCTTGGAGGCCAAAGAAAGCCTCTGCAGGTGTGAAGCTGCAATGTGGCCTTTATGGTTTTGAAGTATTGCTCTATTTAAAATCCTCTTTAAGTAGAGCAATACTTTGATCAAATTAGCTGGAAAAAAAGACTATGGAGTAGAAACCTGGAGACAAGTTAGGAAATGCTTGCAGTAGTCTCACAGATGACTTGGTAGCAGTGCAGATAGAAGTGTGATCAGGGTCAGGATAGTTTGGAGGAGTATTCCACAGAATTTGCTAACGAATTCAATAACAGCCTTGAGGAGAGTAATCAGGGATGACTCAAGGCTTTTGGTCTTATGGATTGTAAAAATGGGGTTATCTCTTAACAAGATGGGGAAGATTGCTGGAGCTGAAATTTTACAGAGAAATTGAAGACATTTTTGATGAGCATGTTAAGTTCAAGATTTCTTGCAGATATCTAAGTCTGTATAGGCTATTCAAAGTCAATAGACTATAGTTTGTGTTAAAGGGCCTCCTTTAATTAATGAAATAATTGTAAATCAGTGCATAATGGATTGGTCTTATTCAACATAATTCAAGTTATAAAAATTTAAATTACATGGGCCAGGCATGGTGGCACATGCCTGTAAAGCCAGCAGCTCCAGAGACTGAGACAGGAGGATCACAAGTTCAAAGCCAGCTTCAGCAAAAACCTAGGTACTAAACAACTCAATGTAGATCCTTTCTTTAAATAAAATACAAAAAATAGGGCTGGGGATGTGGCTCAGTTTTTGAGTGCCCCAGAGTTCAATCCCTGGTACCCTGCCCCGCCCCCCCCAAAAAAAAGGAAAAGAGAATTTTCCATTAAAAAAAATTAAATGACACCAAACAAATATTAATTAAATATAAACAACTTGTATACTTATAAATTTGGGTGGTTAATAGTAATATTTTCATCAGATAACTTCAGTAAATTGAATATTTATCATAAAATATGTTTTTGAAAACAAAATGTCACCTCTTTTGTCCATTTTCTTTTTCTAAAATTGTTAGGCCAGGCCTTCCTAATTTTAATCCAGTAGTTCTTAAAACACCTGGATTGCTGGATTTATAGTGAACAATTTAAGTCCATCTTAGCTGTTTTGGGGCAGTGTCTATTAAATATTGAAAAAAAGTCACTAACCAGGCTATTGATCTTTAAAATATAAATACTAAAATATCACCATGATTCATCATTTTTTTTTGCATTAAAACACGAACACTTTAGTATATAGACCTCAGTATTTCTTGCTTAAAAGAACCCATTGCCCACTTACAGGAGCACAATGTCTACTTCAAAGTTCTATTTATTTATTTATGTCTTCTCCTCATGAATAATGAAAATGGAGCCTCTGAGAGTGTTTGGACACTGCCTCTGGGCTGCCATTCATAGGAACATCTCTCTATCTTGACCCTGTGACTACAGCCTCTGCTTTTGTGGGCATTCCTCAGTGCTTAGCTGATTCTGATTCCAAGGACAGCTCTGCAATGAACTGAAACTTCCTCAATTCTCCTTCTCAGCCTCCACTGCAGATAAAAGGCTTTGCATTTTGTCTGCTCAGAAGAACTCTAAAGCAGTGTTGTATTTTTTTTGTTGTTGTTTTTTTAAAGAGTGGTTCCTTTTCTTCTGACCTTCACTTAGCTCTTTTTTTTTTTCTGCAAGATACTGTGAGGAGGCTGAGATGAGTTGAAACAACTGGGCCACAATTTTGTTCAGAAGCACTCTGTTCTCAGACCCTCAAGCTCTGCTACTGGGTCTAGCTTGTTTAAAAAAAAAAAAAGAAAGGAAAAAAATGTCCATGGAAAAGCCTCCTTCCCTTCTTACAATTTCTCTTCCTTGAGTCATATACCCCTTTTCCTCCCCAACTCTCACCCCTGTGCTAATATGAATTTATTTTATGTTTTGTGACTTATTTAATTCTTGAATGATATTTTGAGGTTTTTTTCCAAGAAAACTTGCAAGCTTCTAAGTAAGTTTACACAAATATATTTTAAAGGTGGAAAGAGATACGTCTTCTGAATTCTCTCAGCAGATATATCTAAAATTCAGTTCTAGCACAGCTAGGCCTCCTTCTCCATATACACTATAAATGAAAATATTTTTACTAAAAATTGTGCTATAATTCTGATCCACATGTAATACAATGTGCCAAGTCCACTTCTTTTAATTGCTAAACTGTTGAAATCATTAGTTGAATTACTGTAGACTGTTATGTCTGTTCATTAAATTTTTGAGATTGAGATTGTAAGAAACTCACACATAATAAATAGAGCAAATAAACTGAAACATCCATAAGTGAATAAAAGATAATAGATTATAAAAAAGATTTCCTCTAGGAAACATTTTATCAATTGAAGCAGGTTTCTGGGACAGAAATTGCCCAAGAAGAGGATGAAAAGTAGATTCCTACATATGGAGCTTCTCTATGGTAGACTTTTTTAAAGGCTGCGAGCAGGGTATAGGATCTGCAGCAGAGAAGATTGGTTAATTTGCTGTGACTGTCACAGGCAAGAATAAAGGCTTTCCTGCATTGGCTCAGGTGGAAGAAACTAAGCAAAATGGATTTTAGGAACAATGGAATGAAACAAAATAGTATCTAATTAGGGCAGATCATTAGCATATGTTCTGTAACCCTAGTGTTCTTGAGTTCTTTTTTCAGAGTCTCATAAAATAAATGGATCTTGTCCAAATAGTGACAGTATAAATAGGTCATCTTAAAATTTTTTGCTTAGGTAATCCCTGAAAGAATTCTGAAAAGTAAAAAAAAAATACTTGAAAAAATATTTAAGTAACAGAACATTTTTCAAGTTTAATTACATAAAATAAAATATAAAAATGTTGTAAATATTTATGTTTAAAAAATATTAAGCAATTATTTCATAAACATTTCACATATCATAGCAATTTGAAATATTTTGTATTTTATTTTAAATATATATTACATATAAATAAATTTTAACTTTTTGAAATCATGGTTTTGCATCCACATTTGTAAATTGTATTAACTTCTTCAGTCAAGAAATTTTTATAACTCAATTCTTCAATTTGAAAATATATTTTATTCTATTAAATGTCTATGGATACAAAATTCAAAATTATTTACAGTTTTTCTACCACCATGAATCTCCATACTATAAAAATTTTGATAGGATTGAGTTATATAACAACTAAAATTAATACAGGATATGTTGATCAAATTAGGATCATGTATTACTAAATTATTCTAATAGTTATTACCATAAAAAGTTAGGAAGAATTTGGAACTAGGTTTGTCTATGAGATGGGTGGGAATATTTTATGATTCAATTGAAAGTCATCTCATTGACAGCAATATTTAAAATTGTTTTACATGAATAAGTGTTTTCATCTTGGGGAAATACTCAATCTGTATTAAGATTCTGGATCAGTAAGAAATACAATCTGAATAAAAGAATAGTAAATTATTATTTAAATGACAGAATGGTGAATGTAAATAGTGAGCTGTGGAGCCCTCACCTCAGGTACTAGCTTAGGTAAATTAGTTTAAGAATAAAAGATTAAGAACACAAAGCTGGAATCCTGTGAAAGCATCCATGCATTCATATTTTTTAGCCTTTATGGTGTGCTCTGGGCTGGGACATGTGGCACTAGTCTTCACTGACCCCTATGACCTTTGGTAAGTTACTGAAACTTCTGGGCCTCTGTTTCTTTACCAATAATATGAAGACTGAGAAAGAGAAAAGTAGCCCTGATTTGGAGAAATGGATTGCTACTTAGAGCTGAGCCCTGTTGTTCTCTATGGAAAGCAAATCTTGCAGAACATCAATTATCAGACAAGGTCATGTTGTGACTTGAACAAAGGTAAAGATAAAGAGGAGGAAAAAAGACCAGTTGATAATTTTCTCTAAGAGTAGACAAAAGAAATGGTCTCCATGTAAACCACAGGATACCTGCTGATAGGAGTGTTTTCTGCTTCATTAGTCTCACTGTAGTTTGTCCTCCCTCTAGAGCAGATTTACAAATACATTCAGTGAGAGAATTATCTCTGTCTCCAGATAACACCCATTCTAAAGACAATCCAGGTATTTCCCTGTGGCCTTTGACTGACAGAGGGTCACTGATGATGAAAATAGTAACAAATTTTTCATGAAATGTTTACAAGGATAAAATTAATTAGTATGTGAAAAGGACTCAGAACATGTCCTATTAAAAAGAAAAAGAAAAAAAAAGATGCTGTTGTGCACTAGTGACCCTGTGTCCCTGATTTCTGGGACTTTTGGCTTATATCCTTTACCTGAAGACATTTCATCTCTGCTGAGTTCCTGCTTTCAGTTTGTTCAGGCTACAGATCAATAAATCCATGTCTCCTGGTACCAAGAAGAGCCTGTGATAACTAATGCCCTGCTAAATAATTGCCCTTTGGTTACTTTTACCTATTTAATAGAGTTTAGTTGAACATTGCCTTATTCATGCCAAGAATGGTTATATCTTGATAAATTGCACTGTCCCTTATCTTCATGGATTTATCCACCAAATCAATAATGCTGATGATAAAAATACATAGTCTCTCCACTCAGTGCTGCTCTGAGTCTAACCTATGCTTTTGTACAAAGCAGTCATGTTTGCAAAGTTTTACAGTTCTCTGCCCCTGTGAACCCCTGGGCCTGGTGACTCAATGTGACAGTCTTATTATATACTCTTGTAGAGTCCGAGAATTCTCCTATGCATCCTGTCTCAATCCTGTAGTTCATACTTATTGTCTGTATTCTCATGTTCCATCTTGACTTGAATTGACTAAATGTGACATAATGAGTTCATTTAAAGAACTAAAAGACAGAGGCAATATCTTGATGTAAAAAAAAGTTATGTGAAAAACAGAAACATTCATAAAAATATTGTTTATATAAATTTAAAAGGTTTAGACCAAATGATTTATTGAATAAACATGCAAAACTTTAAGCACTCAAAGAAAATGAACATTACAATATGCACTATCATAAAATAACTAGGAAAATCAAATAAGAAAATTAAGATATAATGCTTAGTTGGTTAGTTTTGCATGCTAATCACTCAACATATCTGTGATAGGGCAAACACTTTTCCCCCCTAAGGATGGTCACATCTTTCCCTGGAATTGACATGTTACTTTAACTGTACAAAATAATTTGGCAGATGTGATTATATTTTTTGAGAGATGGCACAATTGTCCTGAATTGTTTCATGGGTCCAGTGTGTCACAAGGATAAATATAAGAAACAGGCAGAAAATTCAGGGTCAGTAAAAGAGTTTTGATCATAGAAGCAAAGGTCAAGATGATGGAGTCATGGACCAAAGAATGCAGGCAACCACTAGAACCTGGAAAAGCCTCGGAATATATACTCCTGAAGAGCCTCTAAAAGAAAGATAGCCCCCTCAGCACCCTGGTTTTAGCCCAAATGAGACTCCTCATTTTTGACAATGCAAGATATTTAATTGTTTTTTTTAAGCCATTAAGTTTATAGTAACTTGGTATAGAAGCAATGGAAAATTAGTACAACATGATAACTTTGTTATTGTTTACATTGTTGTATTATTTGCTAGGACTGGCATACCAAATTAGCACAAACAGAATAGCTTCAATAACAGAAGTTGATTGTCTCATAATTCTGGAACTTAGAAGTTAAGATCAAGATATCAATATTATAGTTGGATCTTTCTAAGGACTGTGAGGGAAAGAACTGTTCCAGGCATCTCTTTTTGGCTTTTAGATAGCTGTCTTTTCCTTGGGTCTTCCTTTCTTCTTCGCTCTGAATATTTTTCTATGCCCAAATTCCCTTTTTTTTATGAGGATACCAGTTATTTTGGGTAAGTATTTGCCCTAATGACTTCACCTTAACATGATTATCTGTGTAAAGATGCCTTCAGATAGAGTTGCATTATGGGTTACTGTGGGTTAACTGTGGATTAGGCCTTCAATATATAAATTTTGTGAGACACACACAATCCATGATCTTGGTTATGTGAACTTACAATGAAATCATAGAATTTGAAGCTATGTCTGTATTCTCAGTAACAAAAAGTATATAAGAATTATTTTAACCATAACTTTCATTTGACTAGGTGGTTTCTCTAAAGGGCACACTATTGGGAATGTTTCATGTTGTAGAGGGACCATGACTTATTGGTTTAATAAGAAGTGGTACCACTGATTCTACCACTGGGACACAACCTCAATGATTGAAAATGACAATTTAATAGTTTTAAAACAGCTCCCTTTCATAATTATAGAGAATTTACTTTAGTGGTATCAGAAGTTCTTTAAGTCATTCATATTTTCTCATGAGATCTGAATAAATATGAGTTTGCTACATCACTTAAAGCATCCTCAATAATTCTGTTGGTAGTAGGCCAAAATATATCTAATGTAGCAAGTGGCAGCTGTATCCTACTTAAAACAAATAGACCAAATCATATTTACTATTGAATTCTGGTTTACATCACATTTATCCTGGTCAGCAGGGCTTAAAATTTCAAGGAGTCCTTTGAAAATAAAAATTACAAAAAGAGAATGTTACTTACAAGAAAGGTGTCATTTTTTTAGGTTTATGTGTGTTTGTGTGTGTACCTAAGTTTGCATAATTTTAAAAAATGGAAGAACTTTTAAGCTTACTCATTGAGTTCCCAGGACCCTATGCTCTAATCTTTTTTTTTTTAGACAGTTTTTTTTCAAACTCTCTTGCTTACTTCAGTTGTAGCCCTAGCTATGGCATCTTTATTGGCGTTGAGAGCCTTAGTTCCCATCCCATAGGCTGTGGGCTCATACTTACCACCTCATACTGACCTTTCTGGTCCTTGTGAACTTCTCTGAACACTGTACTCCATCTGCAGCCCTCCTGAAACATGGAAAATCAGTAAAATTGTGAATTTATTTTTATTTTTGGTCTGCTCTTTGCTTTAATGAATTTAATTTTTTTTCAAACTTTTTGAATAAACTTATAGTACAATCAAGTAGTAATTTGCTTATATTTTGTTTTCTTCAATCAGAATACATCTTTTAAAATGCATTTTTTCTCATATGTAGGATCACATGTAGCACTATTTTAATCCTATATTCCTTATCATCTTTTAAAAACAGATGAGTTTTAGAAAAAAACTTGAAATAAAAATGCTATTTGCTCTATTTGTTGAAAGAGTTCTTGAACAGTAGAAACATCATAGTGGAGAAATCATATTCTAATAGAGCATCTAGGACTTCTCTTTAAATCAGTGCCATATAGGCATGTTTGATTTGAATGGCCTGTTTTTTTTTTTAAAGAAGTCACGAATAAACTGTTCTTGCTTTATGTTCAAATCTGTTAATATGCAATCCAATATTGAAAATAAAGAGGAAGATCTGCAGTTAAAGTACTGAATTTGAAGTGACTCATAAGACACGTTATCATTGCTCCAGCTATTCTGTCTGCCTGGGATGTCTGGTTTCTTTCCACTTTCTTCTGAGATGCAATTCCATCAGTGCAGTCATTACAGAACCCTTCAGACCTTTCTGACTTTCGGAATTCTTCTTTGTGAGTAATGACCACATTAGATTATAATCACTCATTTCTTCTCTTCCTCTCACTCCTCTCTCTTTTTCCTCCTTTTTTTGTCAACCTTTCTCACTATAATGTAAGGGTCCAGCGAAATGTCGGAGTAAGAGACCACAAGAGACTGTCTTATGCAACAGCAGAAGGGTGGGTTTATTTGGAGACCAGCATGCTGGGGCCCGAGCTCTCTATAGCAAAGAGAGATAGAGCCCTGAGAACAGCTTGAGCAGAGCTTATATACTTTCCCTGGAGAGGGCAGGGAGAGAAGTTACATTTTGTAGTTTGGCAGTTGGGGACAGCTCATTCTGGGAACAAGATTAGCAGACAGTCCACAGTTGGGGACAGCACATTCTGGGAACAAGATTAGCAGACAGTTCTTAAGATTTCAACAGTGTTTTGTTAAGCATATAGAGAAACTGAGTGACAAGTACCTATTTTATTAACCTTTCAAATCAATGGTAGGAGTTTTTTCTTTTATCAGAGAAATTATTGGCTTTGAAAAAGAAAGTGCAGATTAAGACATAAAATATATATTATCTTTAAGAGAAACAACTGGCAAAGTAATTAACAGGTGTTAACAAGTCTTTATATGAAAATTTACTCTGGTCTGGCAGAGCTTCATGGGGGGCTGGGTGTGGCAGAGCCTAGCCTGGAAGCAGGAGGGTGGAGGGTGGGGATGAGAGAGGGAGGTGAAGAGGCCAGGGAGAGGTTCCCCCAAAGCGCCACCTGCTGTGCCTGCGTCCCACCCACTAGGCACATCCTCCTCCAGCTTCTCAGCTTCTCCACCCCCAACAGCCCTTTCCATTGTGAATCCCTTCATGGACCCAGCCATGGTGAGGTCGGGAGTGATCCAGTCCCTCCCCAAAGCCTCACCTGTGACCATGGCTGCTCTGTGACACAGAGCCTTAACACCTGAGCCTTTGTCATCAGTGAGCTAACAGAGAAAAGTCACCATCCATTTGGGAAACTCCACCAATCAGTTAGTGTCTCAGTTGTGGTCTAGTCACACCCATTATATTAACTGACAGAATTTAAAATAAATAATGGCTAAAGATACATTAAACCCTGTTCATTGGACAACTGAAAAGTCTAGAAGAGGAGTCTCAGGCATCCCGCAGGTAGCCCTTACAGAGGACAGTGTCTCCCTGAAAGCCAAGGGAGAGCTCAGCCATACCAAATCCTGGAGGGAAGCCACACAGAGCTGGGGTTCAGCCCTCAGGGGAGGTGGCCCTGCCTGGCTGGGGATGGCGTCTGAGATGGGGAGGTGCCACGGGGGCTGCCACCAGACTTCTGAGGAGGAGCTGGCACACCTGAGGCACGGGGTGAAGCTCACCTTTTCTGCAACCAGGTTCCAGCTGCTGTTGTCCATGCAGCCCTCCTGGGGGTGGGGGTGGGGGAGACAAGGACTGATACAGGGGACACCGACTCAACCACTCAGCGTCAAGGAACTATCAGGAACTGACAAAGCTGAAATGAACAGGAGCTGAGGGGCAGTTCTAGCATCAGGCAGAATCTGGTCGAGTCCAGTGGTAGTGAGGGTGAGATACAAGATGTGACGCTCAGTCAGAACAGATAGAAAACACAACAGCTAGAGCAGCAGGAGAGACAAGGGGAACTGAAAAAATGGAAGAAAAAAGGTAATTCAAATACAGGTAGAAGAAAATGTAAACGGTTGAAAAGAACATTTTAAAATGGTTAATTGAACACGCAAATCACAGGTAGCTTGAAACAAAGAATAGTTGCCATCGAAATTCGAATTGGTAGCATGGAAAACCAAGCAGAAGGAATATCACAAAGCAGAAGACAATACAGATTGATTGAAAAAAAATGTAAGAGATACAGAAACAGGTCCATGGAAGGTAACAAGAGCCCCAGGGATCCCACCATGAAGTTCAAGGAACAGTGGAGATGGAGTGACTAACCAGAGGCAAAGGTTTACCCTGGGTTTCGGGACTTACCGACAGTACAACCTAGAGAGAAAAGAGCTCCACTTGGAGTGGGGGAAAACAAAAAAAAAAAAAAAAACTTCCAAGTTTCTGGGTTATAGAGAAATTCCCATGGAGAGAAAAATAATTATTCTGGCATCAGAATTCTTGCCTAAAGCCCTGGGAGCCGGAAGCTAGAAGAGAGTAAGCTTCCACCGCTTGATTACGAACAAAAAGGAGTGTAGCTCAAAAAATCAGATAATCAAGGAGCAAATGCAAACTCGATTCCCTATAATAAAGAGGAATAAATACAATTTTCAGCACAAAACAAGTAAACAATGGAGGTTCAATAGCCTCAATAGCAATAAACTGCTGAAATGATGTGTTTCTGCATGGACTGTTCCATGTCCAATTCCTTATAAGATAAAAAAATAAGAGAAGGATCTAAGAATTTATACCCCAAAGACTGCTGTCAAAGACTGCTGTCTACATCGTTGGTGTCTTCAATGTATTGAATAATGTGAAAGATATTTTTAAAAAAAGGGAATCCCAGTCTATCAAAATTAACAATTTAATCAGATGTGGTCAGAAAGTGCTTCAATAAGAAACTCAGAAACTAACAGAACTCTTGGCAAATACTCACATAAAAAAGGTGGAAAGCAGAAGGTCTGGAGAACCCCCATTTGTATGTATAGCTACCAATAAAAGCCATTTGTAGAAAATACTGTCAGAAGTAAAACATCAAAATTAATCTCCAAATAAACAAAATTTGATGAGCATAAAATGAACCTTAGCAAATTTGGTTCATTCAAGGTTGTTTAGGAGAAAACATTCCCTGTGCCATCTGTTAGCCTCACTCAACTTACAATGCAGAGGGAACCCTGCTAAATCAACCTCAGAAGCACTCTGCAATAAAGTGTTCTGCAATGAAAATATATAACTTTCATATAGATCAACAACTTTAATCTACACCAAAAGGTCTTTTTAGTTGATGAAGATATAAATAGCACATCAATTCAAAACTAACCCAACCATTTTCAAGAATGTACCTCAACTATATTCTCCATATTTCAGACCTCTACCCTGTGCCTTGGAAACATTTTGTTGAAGATAGGCTCTAATTTTTTTTTTACCTTTTATTTTATTTTTTGACTTTTTTTCCCTTATGAGTTTAGCACTAGATCCACTATGTACAAAATGTTGCCCTTGAATATAGAATTATTGTGTGAAGAAAACAAAGAATCAAACACCAAGGTAAATGATCAACTTAATAAGAAACAATCATTAGCAATGATGGTTATGAGTTATTTCATGTTTGTTCTTTAGGACCTGAAAAATCAGAGTTTTTTTGTTTGTTTTTGTGGATTTTTAAAATTTTCCTTCCCACATCTATGCAAATTCTTTGCTTCATTACCACTCTGCTTAGCATCTGCCTTACCTTTCTAATTTTATTCACCATTGTTTAGTTTTCTAATCCTTTAGAAACAGGAACTCAGTAGTTGGTCTCCCTGCTGTACTCAGGAACATAAATACTTGAATCAGAAGGAAGAGACAGTTCATTCAGAATCACTCATTGCTGAGTCCACTATGCCAATGAAAACGTTCTCAATTTTTAAAAAAGTTTGTATGAGTTTTTTTTTTTCTTTTTAATATATGGTAAGGGATGCCTGCTTATTTAATGGATTTCACCAAAAAAAAAGGAATAATTAGCAGTTCTATGAACACAAAGTTCAAGGAATTATATAGAATTTAAATTGTATGTGGAACTTGGAGAGAAATGAAGAGATTGAGAGAATAAATTACAGGTAGGAAAGGGCTGCAGTCTCGGAGCACTTACTTGCTGAGCTCTGTGTTATTTATAAGGTTCCCAAGGCAAAATCATGGAAATTAATCTGCTTTTCCCGTTCTCCCTTCATCTTCTGTTCCTTTTCTTTCTGAAGTATGCATAGACCCACGATACCTGGAAGAAGCCCAAACACCCTATGAAACTAGTGCTCATCACTGGCTGATCTACTATTCCAACACTGCGGCGGCTCACATCTGTCTGGGCCCTGAGCTTTACCTCTAAAGCGCTCTATCAGGCAGAGGCTTCCGTGGCATTGGCTGTTATTTCAATTTCTGTAGGTAATCGCCTTCATTGTAAGAAAATAAGAAAATGCAAATCAGCAGTCATTATTAAATCCATGATATATATGCTGTCAACATCCCAAAATGTCATTCAGACTTGTTTCAGGGTATGTATATGATACACATAGGTGAGCTGAGTGAGAAATGAATAAATCAAGGAATAAGTAGACAAGTCAGAAAAGGAATGATGAGTGTCACAAAGTTGTGTGTGGGTGTGTGCGTGTGTGTGTGTCCTTAAGGCCCATTTTTTAAAAACAAACAATGGTCACCTCTCAGTGCCAGTAGTTGTAGAAAGATCATCGGAGACACTCTCAAGGGTGAAGGACCACACTCATTTTCCCATCTGTATTCAGCTAACTAATGCTGATATCTGATTTTGATTGGCTACACAGAAAATATGTAATTCTTTATGGACCTTTTGAATATTTAATACAGAAAACAACTCAAAACCCAAAGTATTTGCAATATTTCTTCATTGAATTCAAGTCCAAGAGTCAGCAGAGGGCCAGATGGTGAAGAATTCAGGCTCTGTGAAAGGCACAGTCTCCAGTCACCTTTGGACTCTGCTATTGTAATGCAAAAGTAGCTAGAGACAGTACCCTGCAGAGCACCCCCTGTTCTCCCACAGAACTTTATTTATAAAGTTTTACTTGCCCCTACCAGTGGGGTGACTTGGCCCCTTCTAATATCTAGCCCCATCTTGCCTACTAAACCAAAACCTTGAAAAACCTTTGCTCAAGGTCACACAAGGTTACAGTGCTATGAGGATTTCCATCCTTTAAGACTTGGTCCTGAAATTTTAATTTTTGTTTTTTGTCCTTCTTCAATTCCAGTTTCAACAGTAGGCCACCCAAAAGAAACCACAACAGGCATCTTCATTTCTCATTTCTCATGTTTGATCAATCAATTCTGTTTTCAGAATATACTTAGAAATACTTGGCAATAGCTCTCCTCCGATCACCCTGCTCAACTTGCCCCCCCAGCCCCCCCTGCCTCATGGTCACTAGGTACAGAAGCCTCACTGGCTGCCCCTGCTTCAGCCTCTGTCCCCGCATGCATGTGGAGCAAGAGAGGCTCTTTAACGACAGCCCAGGTCTGCCTGTGCTCCTGCTCTGCAGGCCAGCCATACTGCACCTCCTCCTGACCTCCTCTCCTCCTTCAGTCCTGCCGCTGTCCCTCAGACTCCCGGGGTGTTGGGTCTCAAGGTCAGGCACCCACAGACCTGGTCCCTCTGGTTTTCAGATACTGACCCCAATGACACAGCTCAGTGAAGTAGGCTTTGGCCGTCAGGCCTAACATTGCAGGTGCCACCTGCTACACACACACACACACACACACACACACACACAGTGCATTTTCCTCTTGCCTCCTTCTCATCAGATGCAAGGACTTTCATCTGCTCTGATTGCCACTTAGTCCCAGGGCTTACCCCAGGGCCTGGCATATACCAACTGCTCAGCAAACACTGTACATTGACTGAATGAAAATAAACATCTGGTTGATTCACATTGGATCTCAAGTGCAGAACATACTGAATTAAATGTTCAAATTAGCCGGATGCAGAGGCATACACATGTAATCCCAGTGGCTCAGGAGGCTAAGGCAGGAGGATCATGAGTTCAAAGCCAACCTCAGCAAAAGTGAGGCATTAAGCGACTCAGTGAGACCCTGTCTCTAAATACAATACAAAATGGGGCTGGGGATGTGGCTTAGTGGCCGAGTGCCCCTGGGTTCAATCCCCAGTTCCAAGAGAAAAAAAAAAAAAGAAAGAAAATGAAAGTGCTGTTTTTAAGATAAAACTACAAATGCCTAAAGTTTGTCTTTTAAACATATTTAACTAGGTTCATTTGCTAGTATTTCATATCCAGGATAAGAACCTCAGGGTCTCAGATGGTACGTGATGAGGATCATTGCATAAGTTGAAACAGGGTATGTGTTAGGTAGATACGGAAACAAAATTTAAGGTGAACTTTGCAACATTCCTAAATGAGATGTAAAGACTATAAATGCACAATGAGTCAAATATAAAGCCATAGATTAAAATGCTGGGGGCTACAGGGAGCAGGAGGATGGCTGGAGCCCAGCACAGGTACTGAGAGCCATGTCTTTAAAAAACCAACTCTTTAAAAATAGGAATAGATTTAAAAATTAAATGAAATTACATATAGACCAAAGGGCCTTTGCCATTACCCCCAAAGGGGGTCCTCAGGCTTACCCTAAGGGTGCTCTGCATGAATGCAAGGCAACAAAAGGGCCAGGATATCATGCACAACAAGACAGGTGCCACCATGTCCATCAGCGCTTCACCTGTGAGCAGCCGAGATAGTGTTTGCTGAACTAAAGTCAGCTAAAGAACTCTCTTGATTGGACTTAGGATAGCTGTGCCCTCCCCACACCCATCATCCATTCCCTTAGAATAAGCATTCCCAGTTCTGGCCAAAAGGATATGGGGAAGCTGGGAGGCATCTGGAAACAACGCTCCTAACTCCAGCTGTAACCACACACATTTCCCCACTGGACAGGAAGAATGAAGGTCAGACCCTGGGCCACTAGCAGCAATAATCACTAGGGTGAAACCAACACTGCAAGTAAGCAGATGGAAACACAACACAAAAAGAACCTGGGATCATTGTATTTGGACTGAAGAACCAATGCTCCCTAAAACCAGGCCGACTTCAGGGTATCAGTTTAGGAGTTAAAACTGTGGCTTTGCTGTTGAAGCCAATTGGAGTTGAGTGTTAGTTATAGATTCATATATTGTAACTATCACAGAACTTGGCAGATAATTGATTCCAAGATAGAACTAAGCATGAGTTTGCAATCTGTAATCCATAAAAAAGGAAGTAATAGTAACAACCCCAAAGTATCTGGAATCTGTAAAATAAAGGGAAAGGTGAAGGCACATTGACTTTTCCCAGACACTCCTAGAAAGCTACTTACGGTAAAGTTGGCACATACCTCAGTACTCACCAACCCCAAGGATACCTACCTGGGGTTTAGCAAGCAGATTTGCCCGCTACTCTGAGTTGCTGGGAGAATTTCATGGTTTAAATTTTGAACTCTGTTTGGAAACCTCTTTGAAGATCAGCCAAGGAGATTATGGGAGTACAAACAGCCACAGAAGCTTACAGCTGTCCTCCTGTAGAACATGCTGGGCAGGCAGGCATTTCCCCAACATGACAAAAATCAGATGACATTGAGCATCACCTTCTAAAATTACTGCATTCTCATCTTTAAAATAAATGACTCAGCTTTGGATTTTTTCCCTGATTTTCACAGCAGGGAGTGCCAAGAGTGTCCTTTTGTCTTAGAAGGAATACACCATTCTTACTAAGAATGAACTGGGCTTGTTTGGTTGGTTGATTGTTTTAACCAAGATTTGGTGTCAACCAAAGAAATGTTTCTATATACTTAAGATTTTCTATTTTGTTTTGCTTTACATATAGTTAGTTACATTTCATACAATAACGACTTCTGTTAAATGTAAGTCTCATATGGTTTAAGGAAATGGTACATAATTTTTTTCTTAGCAGTTTTGGAAATGTATTGTTTTCAAAGTGAGCAAAAACTGTATTTTTATAAAGATTGCATGTATAAGTATTTTTACAAAGAAACTCTTTAAAAATCACTCTGTTCCTTAAACAGAAATTGTGTAAATCCAAGACACAGTTGAGTGACCTCAGTGGAACACATACTTAAGTAAAAATTTAGAGTAATTTAAACATAAATGCTAAATTGAAAGAAATCATTAAACTAAAGGCAATGGCTCAAACTAAATGTCCAAGCAATCTCATTTCCCAAGACGAATGTCCTTTTAGCTGTATCCCAAATCAAGACAAATTGGCCCCCCAATTAGTTATCAAATAATGGCTGAAAGGTAAGTTAAAATGATCAATTCTTGCTCTTAGTACCAACATTAGGATACGAACCCCCTTTAACAATGAGCCATTTATTTTCATAAGTAAAAATATCAGCTTTTCTCACATATATAACTAGGTTTCAGGGATGGCATATGGAAATATTTCCACTTCCACTTTATTATTTTAAACATTTTTTTTAGTTGTAGAGAGATACACAATATCTTTGATTATTAATTTTTTTTTTTTTGCGGTGCTGAGGATCTAACCAATGCCTCACACATGCTAGGCAAACACTCTGCCCAGTCCCCTGCACTTTATTTTTTAGAAAAAGACTTCGAAGACCAAATTTGCTGTGCATAGGAAAAGCCAGCTAGAATGAACCATTACCAGTGCTCCTGTTACACAGCTTCTGCTGTCTCATTTTTTTCCCTCTCTCAGCACCAAATGCAGGACTTGGTTACATCTCAGCATCTTTGAATCGCTTGTGCTATTTCTTCATTATGAGTTATCACCTCACAGTAGAATTTTGGGGGGAGAAGAGGACATGTTAACAGTTTAAAAAATACCCATCATCTCTTTTCTATTAAAATAATTTTTTAAAATATGCATAATTAGTAATAGCATATCTATTTCCATTAAACAGCAGAACTATAGCCTGAAGAACTATTTCACATTTTAACAGTGATATCTAATGCTTAACTCTATAAATATGAAAAATAGATATTAACATGAACAATGGTATTTTGCTTTTTTCATTAATCAATTAAAAGTAGCATTTCTAATAGATCAAAAGAATTAGTATTAGTAAAACTAATAGATGAAATAATACACATTTGTAGAATTAATAATACTCCTTAAATGATAAGAATAAAAAATAAAAAATTTTTGCTTTTATATAATGCTAATGTTACTTACCCTCATCTGGTGTGTTTTCTGCCCATACTGGCTTTGAGCCTCGTCCAGCATCTCCATAGGGCCAACAGTTTCACCTGCATACGGAAAGACTGGAAGTAACCATATATGCTCTAGCCAGCTTTTCCAGGCAAAAAAAAAAAAAAACAAACCTCAAATCCCTGGTATTTGCCTCTATAACACCACACATTAGCCACATAATTGATGTAGTTCCAAGTTAAACACATACATACTCTTCCACTCTTCCAACAACATTAGCAAATAAGGCACACTAGTTAATTGTTAGAAATTTGTTAAAACCAAAAATATATGGGTATTGTGGAGAAAAATATAAATAATTAAAGATAAAAGAAAACATCAGTCATTTGTGTAGCAAGAGACGAAGACATCTTGGATAAAGAAGAAAATGGGGTGCCCATAAGCACACACAAAGATGCTCAGCTTCGTCCTTAAGAAAAAAAGTAACCATACTATCAAAAAATTTGAAACTTTATAATATTTAATCTTTGTGAAAATATATGGAAATATAAGTCAAAATAAGTCAAAACTGGCCTTTTCACTCTGCAGCCAAATTTAAAGTAGAAGCAATTCTTTTACCAAGCATCTTCCCGAAGCAATCTTTGTAAAGGTTTATGTTTCAATACACTAATTTCAGAATTGTTTATAATAACTCAAAATGAAAAAGTAACTTGTTAAAACTTTTTCTTTCTCTCCTTTATTCTTCCTCTTTTGAGGGTAGACTTCTATTTCCTTTCCTTCCTTAATTCATCAAGTATGTAGAAGAATGTTTCCTCCATGTCATCTACGTTGGAAACTCATAAGGTCAGTGCCTGCCATTTTATATACCAGGTTAAGTTTATTTTTAATGTAAATTTATTTTTATTTTGGCTGTGGTGAGGAAGGTGGGAATGCCAGTGGGCAGAGGAAAGAGACGTGGGCAGATTAGAAAAATTCAAACTTCAAAACACTGCGCAGATACAAAAAGAACAAACTGAGCTTTTAGACATTGATTTGGACAATGACCACACTAGATTACTGTTATGAAAACAAAGATTAAATACACATAAATACATGTGAAATGCTTATAAGAATTTCTTTTCAAGAAAAGTAACAAAATTTTAATATAATTACCATAAGGAATAGGAGTAAAAATCACAGAAATTGGAAAAAAAATCAGACATTTTATTGTTTTAATTTTAAATATTTCTCTTTTGCTCATATTTTTACAAGGTTTTTGTACACCTTTTATTTTTAGTGTAATTTACTAGCTTTAGATAATAAATCATTTTATTTTCTTGATACATTGTAAATTTAAATACTTATGTTTTCCATTTAAAAATGTTTTTTCCAATTCATTTTGTTCTTAGATTTGGCTCAAAATATTTTGTAATTTCAGGAATGCTGAACAATGTTTCATGAGCCTTATTTTTCTTTAACTTTTCTTTTAATAAATAAGAATAACAACATTTTAGAAAATATATCAGGCTAAAATTTAAAAAAAAATGAAAATCAGGTATTTCATTTGAGCTCCTTTTGTGTGTTGATTCATCCATATGGCATATTTTTTTGCAAGATTTAGATTTTACACATTATTGATCCCTTCCAGGATATGTCTTGAGTTATTCGTGTTTGTAAAACCCAACATAAAACTGCACAGTCTGTTCCTGCTAGAACAGAGGATTTAAAGCAAAATGTATGGGCTGAGAGTAAATGTCTTGTTTGGAAAAAGCTAAAATTCTGTTAAAAAGAACAAAGGCCATCTTCAAGAATCCTTCCTAACATCACTTCTGTGCTGTTAGAATCAAGGTCTGTGGTGTTTGCTCTTGCCAGTGAGGTTTCTATCAGTCAGGAGGATGTTCCCAAGCTTCATGCATGTTGGACTGTGTGTGACAACATGCCTGCTGAAGGCCGCACGACACTCCATTACATGATTCACCACATTTTGTTTATCCATTCACAGAGCAATGGACATGTGAGCTGCTCTGCATCTGTGGCTACTGTGGTAATGCTGCTAAGAACAGCATGTTCAAAAATCTGTGCAAATCCCATTGTTCATTTATTTTGGACCTATACTGGAATTGCAGGACCATATGACAACTGTGGGGTGGGGTACTGAGGATTTAACCTGGGAGTGCTTAACCACTTGTTCACATACCCAGACCTTTTAATTTTGAGACAGGGTCTTGCTACATTACTTAGGGTATCGCTAAAGTTGCTGAGGCTGGACTTGGGTTTACAATCCACCTGCTTCAGCCTCCTGAGCTGCTGAGATTATGGTATGACATGTTATGTTATATATTGTTTACCAGGATAAAAAATTAATTCCAATTTGATACAGATTCGGTGGTCAATGAAATCTTCCCACACTCTGATTCTGCATCACAGAATAGCTGCCCACTGAACTAGCCTGTTGGCTGAGGGCAAATTAATAACACAGTCCACTCTCAGTCTGCTGAGTTTTCTCTGTCCTGACCTGCGCATCTTCAGTCCACGACTCCTATACCACAGTCCTCTCCATGGGGGGGACCCTCTGCACGCACGGCCCCTTATCGTCCATGAGAAGCTTCGGCCTCCTCACTCCCGACCTCTTGGCGGCTATTTATGCGTTTTCTCACTCTTTAGAAGTCAGGATGCTTGGGTCTAATATCTGTCTCTGCCAGAGGCTTCATTGTTTTGGTCCACTGTCTGCTCATTTGGGAACTTTCTTGAGGATGTGTGTCACCAACCATTTTCAGGAACCATGCCGAGGGCCACAAAAGTGAAAGATCTGTGCTGGGCCTTAGCCCTCAACCTCAACAAGTGTGCAGTTAGTGGAGCAAAATCGCTGCCCTTACCTTTCACAGGGATGAAGTAAGAAACTGGAAAGCATACATAAGAAAGGCCTTTCACATTTAAAGTCATGAGGTGTGATCACCACTGCTCCTACTGGCTATGAGAGACAGGCAATTGATATATTTAACTGATATACATTAAATATGAAAAAACTCACCCAACTTAAAAATATGTGGTGAATCTAAATTTTTGTTCCCTTTATTGATCATATAGTTGTAGTTCTGATCACTCTCAAGGCCTGTGGACATAAAGGCAAGGCTGCGTAGCTTTCTCTCCTTTTAACTAAAAATGAAAACAGCAATTAGAGAAGATGACAGATGAAGCAAGCCCTGCCAAACAAACACATTCAACTCATCAGCAAAGGTCCCACCGGGAGCCATCTCTGGGTACCACTTGTGACCTCATACATCAGCCCTGAATGAGCAGGGAGTGTTCAACAGTAATAATGCTGATGCCCTCACTGGCATGTTCTCACTCTCATTAGTTTCATATGAACACATTTTCTGGTTTGCTTTCTCCATGTGGTCCCAGGATTGGTGGTAATATCAGTTGCATGATTAACATCCACCATCAAAGAGTAAGTAGATGTGCCAATAAACTTAGTCTTCAGTACACAATAAAGAAATGCCAATAACAGGCCCTGGTCTCTATGAAAGATGTAATAAAATAATTAGTTTATTCTGATTGCTACAATGTTCAGAAAGAAAGATGCCCTGCTGATAAATTTATAAGCCAGGATGAAAACATGTAATTGGAACTAAGCAAATATTGACCCAACTTGCAAGATAATTTGGGGGAGTAGTGGAGAAAACAAAATGTCAGCTGCATCTCAACAGAGAAATAGAGAGGAGTATGTCCTGGGCTTCAGGAATGACCAAGGCTATTTGATGCTGGAAAAACTGGGGATAGAAGGGACCTACCTCAACATTGTAAAGGATACATATAACAAACTCAAGTCCAATATTATGCTGAACAGAGAAAAACTGAAAATATTCCCTCTAAATTAGGAACAAGACAAGGATTTCCAGTCTTACCACTCCTGTTCAACATAGTCCTTGAAACCGTAGCTACAGCAATCAGACAAGAGAAGGAAATTAAAGGGATACAAATAGAAACAAATAAATACAAATAAAAATTATCTGTTTACTGATGACCTGATCCTGTATCTAGAAGACTCAAAAAACTCCAACAGAAGACTTCTAGAGCTGATAAGGAATTCAGCAATGTAGCAAGATACAAGTTTAACATCAATAGCTTCTATACTCCAACCGTAATTATGCTGAGAAAGAAATCAGGAAAACCATTCCCCATTCACAAGAATTTCAAAATACGTACATACACACATACACACAGATGTATACTTGGGGATCAGTCGATCCAAGGAGGTGAAGGATCTCTACAGTGAAAACAACAGAACACTGAAGAATTTGAAGAAGACCTTAGAAGATGGAAAGACCTGCCATGCTCTTGTAGAGTCAGAATTAATATTGTCAAAATGGCCATACTACCAAGTGTTATAAAGACTATTTGAAGTGATTAGTATTGGTATTTTTTGCGTAAAAAATAAGAATAAAATCTGAATTCACTTTGGGCAATGTTAAAACCTACCTTCACTCACTGAGAAGAGCTGCCTGGGAGTGCACTGGGCAGCAGGCTGAGTGTCAGCAGGCTGCTGCGAGGCCAGGCTGGCCCAGGGCAGTCAAGCCAGAATTCAGACCTTTCATGAAGACAATCCTTCTGGGCTGAGGAAGAAGTCAGGGCAGCCTGCCAGGCACAGTGGACAAGAGGGGGCCAGGAAGGGACGCACCGGAGAAGTGCCAGTAGCTCAGGGTTGGAACGTGGAAGGAAAGGGGCAGATTTCTGACAGATGAGGCTAACACATGGTTTGGATATGGTTTGCCTTTGAAGCTACATATCCTGGAGGCTTGGTCCCCAGTGTAACAATACCCAAAGGGGTGGGACTTTTAAGTAGGGGGGGCTAGGGGGGGCCTAGTGGTCATCATGGTCCATGTGAAGGGATCAGTGCTGGTCATGATTAGGTGGAGTTTTACAGGGGTAGGTGAGTTCCTTAGAGAGCTGAGCTGTCAAAGGAGAGAACCTGGCTCTCCTGCTTCCTGTTTCACCATGTGATCTCTCTCTCTCTCTCTCTCTCTCTCTCTCTCTCTCTCTCTCTCTCTCTCTTTCTCCTGCATTCCCTCCATGTGATGTGATCCACCAGGAAGTCTCACCAACAGAACTGCAAGCTAGATCTCTTTTCTTTACAAAGTCCTCAGTCTCAAGTATTTCGTGACAGCAACATTATCGAATGAACGAATGCAAAGCTGGAGTATCATCAGAGGGCAGATGGAAAGGAACCTGGTATCCCTTGAGGAGCTGTGAGTTCTTCTACTGTAATGGGATCTCCAAAAGCATTTAAGGGAAGAGAGTGACTTGAATGTTTGGGAAAAAAAAAAGAACAATATGATGATTGTGTTCGTTCCAATCATTTTTGAAACAACCTACTTAACTGCCACTAAAAGACCTAATGAAGTAAAATATCAGTTTTCTTTAGAGATGATCGCGTCAGAGATAATGCTCTAGGAGGCATCAATCCTTGTACTTTTCTTTGTTTTGTTTTTCAGAGAGGGCGTCAGAGGTCTCCCAGCTGGCCTGGGGCTCACAAGCTCCTGCCTCAGCCTCCTGAGCGGCTGCGGGGAGGGAGAGCAGCCCGAGGAGCCAGATCCGCAGTAGAGGACCCAGTTTTAAGACACCCGAGGACTGCAGAGCGCCCCTGGCCATGCACAGCTCCGGCACTCAGCGGGTGTCGGCCGGGGGACGGCCTCGGGAGGGAGCGCGCAGTACCGGAGGCAGCCAAGGCGGCGGCGTTTCCCAAGAAGGGCACCGGGACCGCGCCCCCTGAAGCACCTGGCGGGAAGCGGAGGCGTGGCCACGACTGGTAACCCGGCCGCTGGTCCCAAAAGGGGACCCTGGAGCCCGGGTCAGAGGGGCGGGACCCCCGAGCCCGCTCCGTACGGACCGAGCTGCCCTGGCCCAGGGCAGGGCACGCCCGCCGCCAGGGGGCGCCGGAGCCGAGGGGCAGCAGCCGCGCAGGGACACCGCGTCGGGTTCCCAGGCTGGCTTCCCACCAGGGGCTTGAAGTTTTGTCAAATGACCCACTTTGGTTAAAAATCCAAATTTCAGACCCCTAATCATTCCTCGTTTCAAGTAGAAACATTCCAGTCGGGTGAGAGATTCTGGAAAACGGACTCACGATGAAGCCTCCTAACTGCGACCAAGGGGCCCCTGAAATGGCCTGAGCAGTGGACCCGAGGGCGAGGAACCCTCCCCGCCAGGGAGAGAGCCACAGGAAAGTCCCATCCTATGTCATATTGCCACAACTGATTCTGTCATTTGGAGCAAATTAAGGAGACCCTGAAGGCTCAGAGGTTGGAGGAAGTAGGTGCCCGGAGCGAGCTTGGGGAGCACACAGACTCCCAGCTGCTACGGGTCTCTGGTCCTGCTGCCCCAGGGGAGCAGCTCCCCCCCCTCGCATGCCCTCCAACCTTGATGCTCGGTTTCACAGGCCAGGAGCAAGGGACTGGCTGACCACGGACTACACCTCTGGAACCCTGAGCCGAGGTGGACTTTCCCTCCTCTGTTGTTCTTCTTGGGTCTTTTATACAAAAAGTTGACTGACCCAGCTGATATAAATCAATCCAGGAGAAACTGTGTTAAGCAACATCAATTGTTTCATTTAATCTTTATGATTTTTCCATTAGGTAAACATTAGTATCATCTTCATTTCAAATGAAGCAAAACTCCAATTCCACTTCTGTTTATTTTCAACAAGCACAAAGTTAAATTTTATGTTCTGCTTTCTTTCCTCTTTTACTTGGATTTTTTTTTAAGTCACTTAGCTTTCTCTACTGCCTGAGGAATTTAATTGGATTTCGTTGCTGTATTCATTGAAGGGCAAAGACAAGGTTGGAAGTAGAAATCGAGATTTATTGAGCATCAGCTTGGCACCGGGCACCACCTGGCTGCTCTCCATACGGTTTCCCATTTGATGTACTCAACAATTCAAGGAAATTACTGGAACCTACGACATTGTGCAAATAAGAAAGCTGATTTTGTGAGTTTGTCTTTTCTTTCAGATCCATCAATTACCAAACAGCAAAACTGAAATTTGAGGGAATGACTGAGTTTGAATCCCACTAGCGGAACAATTGGTTTATATAAATTCTCCCAAATCATTCTTATCACATACACATTGAGTTAGAAATATTCAGAAGAAAAGAACCTTTAGAATGAATGAATATGTATATGTATGTTTACTTATTAGATTGGCTTACAAAGAGGCTGGAGAGCACAACAGTGGCCCTCTGCAGGAGGGACATTAGGGAAGCCAGGGGCTGCTCAGTGCAGGCTGGAACCTCAGGACCAGGGGGACCCATGGTGCGCCCAGCCTGAGGCGGAGGCCTGCAGGCCCTGGGAGTGTGTGGTGCACGTGTGCACTCAGAGGCAGAGGCTGGGAGCATGAGGGGCTGGGATGGTGCTGCTGGCATTCTGGGCAGGTTCCCCCCTGAGTTCACTGACCCTCATGCCAGTCATCTCTGGAAACACACTCACAGACACACCCAGACGTGTGCTTCACCAATGTTCCAGGTGTCTCTCCATCCAATCAAGTTGACAGCCACGATCAACCGTGTTTCTATGGAGCATTAAGTAAAGACACACCCTTCAGCACCCTACCTCCATGCCCATCCATTAGTTCTGTCCTGGTAGCGTTCTGTGCACTCTGAGGTCACCTCCTTCTCCGTAGTGGCCATGGGTGTTGATTGACGTCCTCTCTTGCTTCAGAAATGGCCTTCCCTGCACAGGACTCTTTGTGGTCACGGGCAGCACCACCACTGAGTCTAACACTGTCTCCGAGAACTCCTTCCTGGTAAATGAGAGAAACTTAGGGAGCTCAAAATGGAAGTGAAGTAGAAGTTCAGACCCTGTGGGGTCAGACAGGAGGACTTTACACTCCTGCAGGGCTGGAGGCCGCTTGTCCTGAGCTAGTGTCTCCACCCTACTCCACCCTGAGGAATTCCCTGTTGATTGCTGGAGCACTGGCAGTGGGCCCTGCTCTCTGCGGCAGGCTCTGAGGTCTGAACAGGGCTCCTCTGTCTCACCAAGGCTGATATTTTAGGCCAGATCATCCTTTGTTGGTGGAGGAGGGATGGTCTTGTGCACTGTGGGATGTTTGTTAGCACCCATGGCTGGTAACCATACTTTTAATCTCTGTAATTGATACTTTCACATCTACAAAATGCCTACTTGCTGTTCCCAAGTTAACCTTGGCCCACCCAAAATGAGAATCAACAAATAGGAACAACATCTGGAGATGTTAGATAGTCCTACACCATGTGCTCCAGGCATCCTGGGGAGCCTGAACTGAGCAGGGGCACCACTCCTACACTCAGCTGGCCCACCCTCAGCCTGCCTGCCCTGCCTGCTACCCCTCTCCCTGGAAACCACAGGAAGGTGCTGAGCCCATCTCCCTACCCTCTGCCTCCTGGCTGACCCAAGGCTCCCAGGAATGGCTCTGGATGGCATGCTGTGTTCTCCTGGAGAACTGTCCAGTATCCTGTAGCTGCAAAACGCTGGCCAGTTTCTCTTTCTCCATCTGCCCCTTGTGTCACCAAACATGAACCAAAAAATGAAGCTACAGCATGTGAGCTCTAAGCTTGGGAAGCGAGCAGCAAGCTTCCCCACCAGTCATCCAGGTCTCCAGACCGCTGGACATTCCACTGGTCAGCCTCTGACCTTCAGCAGTGCCTCCTTACCCCCACACCCCAGCTCCCCCAACAGCAGCCCAAGCACTGAGATGAGACCATTTCCTAGGAGAGCTTCTGTCTTCCTAGACAACCCTGACGGAAAGATGATACATAACTGAGATTCTCCAGCTCTTTTTTTAATTTTTTTTTGCATATAAATAATCCGAACTGTATTTGATTTGGCCACATAGAATATTTTCCCAAAGAAATTAAACATTCACATGATTTATGAGATGATATAATCTCTTTTACACATATCATTTTACAATGTGAGAGCTTTCTTACTGCTAAAGGACTATGGGTTTGGTATTTAGAGAAATCTTCATTGTCCAAAATATCTTGCAGTTTTTAGAGAAAAAAAAATGACCTATTTGGCAAGGTTATTTCTTAGGGGCTAGCTGCTGGCTTATATTTTTAGAAAATGTTTATGCCACAGTTAGATTATAATTTACCAAAATGTTTAGTAGGAAGAGGACAACTAAAAATAAAAGCATGTGATGTGGTTGTGGCAGAGACGATTTTGTACCATGGATGCATGCTCAGGACCCTGAAGAAGAAGCAGCATTTTCCCTTAATTGTCAACGCCCTGGCTGGGCTGGAGCCAGAGGCTGGCAGGAAGAACTGAGCTTTGATGCTTTCAGATGGATCAGACTGACATGGATCTTACTGACAAAACCAACCCACCAACCCCTGGCCCCCTGTTTAGTTTGTTTATCTTTGTTAAGGAAAGAGTAATTTTCTCATGTCAGGATGAAGACACTGGGGTGGATGAGCCGGATAATATTTGCTTGAGAGGACGGTACTCTCCAAGCCTACTGAAGCATCTCCATGCAGGGAGAAAAAAGCCTTCAAAAATTTTGGAATCCCTCCAAAGACCTCGCCCAGTACAGGTGTATTGTGAGACTGTTCTCATTCTCAGATTTGGATCACTGTGGCTCACTCAGCTCAATGGTTTCCCACCGTCTCGTTGCAGGTGGCTGAGCGCACAGCTTGCAGGAGGCCATCTCATATGTAGAGATGAGAGCCTGGAGGTGTCAACATTCCTCTTTCTTTGTTATTTTACCTGCTGAATGACCTTATTAGCTGTTTTCAGGGTATTTATTAAAAGTAGCAAAGTAGTAGTTTCCTGGAAAGATGAAATCCAACTAGAGGAAGGTTGAAGAATGTCATGGGTCATGTGGCTGTTTGTCACAACGCACTGTAAGCATCACCTGCTCATCCAGATCACCCAAAGGAAAGAGTAAGGGCTCCTAACAGAGCCGGCTTGGCGTCAGATGTCTTTCCTGCTCTTCAAGAATTTCATGATTTTTTAAAATTAAATCCAACAGATCCATTTGTCTGAAATGTGCTTTTATCATATGATTATTTCCAGGAGCTGTAATTCTAAGAAATGCGATTCTATCTTCTAGAACCTGTGCTGCTCAGACAGCAAGACAAGGACATTCACAAATGCCAAAGATTATTCTGTGAAGAGGAGGGAAGAGAGCCCAGCTGGCAGCCACACAGCCACCACAGGGGCATGCTGGCTTCCTGCTCTGTCCCCGACGTGAGGCTGAGCTCCCACACAACCCTGATGGAAACATTTTTGGACAAGCTCCCTCTCTGTCTGTGGGTAGGAAGAAGCTCCTGGTCATAAACTTTTGGAAGTCAACCTGTCTAACCCTGTGGAGACACTCCATCGAACCCCACCCGTCACCACCAAGACCTTCCTGATCATCATGAGAAATTGATCAATACCAAATGGAAAGCGGCACCTCACAGGTTGCAGCCTGGAGTCAGGCCGACCCACGTGGGATGGAGCTCTGGCTTCCTCCCTCCATGTTCTCAGAAACACAGGCTCTCATCATTCATGGCCCTGGGCTTCAGTCTCCTTACTAAGGGGGGGCTGTGGAGAAGGGAGGTGTGAGAGTGGATCAGAAGAGGTCACTGGAGGGGGTGGAACTGAGGAGAGAGGGACCCTCCTTTGCCTGCTCAGGCATCTGTTTTCCGACCATCATGAGTTCTCCTCCCTCGGGGGAGCCACAGTGCAACACTGTGGTCTCTCTGCCACACAACTCCCTGTTGGTTCCCGAGATCCTGGTACTCACTCTCCCAAGTGAGTCAGGTCACTGTGCTGTCAATCAAATCTCATGATGGCAAATGGTCCTTTTGTGTTTCTGGGAAGCTCCTGAGGTTGGCCTGTGTCCATCTGTGGATGGCTTGCTGTGCACCTGAACGTGGAGTCTACCCTACAGTTAGCTTCCCTCTCTCTTTCTAGAGATAGGGAGTATCTAGGTTAACCCCAAGATTTAAATTTGGAATGAGAAGTGAGAAACCCACTCCTATGGCTTTGATGGGATTTACTCCCAAAGGGTCACCTGCTGGAAGCTTGGTCACCAGTGTGGCAGTGATGACGTGGTTGGAACCTTTAAGAGGTGGGCCTGGTGAAAGGGAGGTGATTTCTGTTGGGGGCTTCACCTTCATGAATGGATTAACACTCATCTCATCAAGTGAGATTGATCTCATAGAAGTAGATTGATTCATATAAGAATGGATTGTCACAGGAGAGTGAGCCTTACCCCTCCCTACTCTCTTGCTTCTTGCCTTCCCACGTGACCTTTCTCTTTGCATGCACTGTTGCCACATGGTGCCATCTGCCATGAGGTTCTCACCAGAAACCAGTGCTGATCCCATATTTTTAAATCTCTTGTAAATAACTCAGCCTCAAGTATTTGGTTATAGCAACTCAAAATGGACAAAGCACTCCCTTAGGCCTGAAGCTTATGCCTTCTCTCTCTCCAGTCTTTATTAAGTTGTTTTCTGTGAGGTGAGAGTGTTTTTCCTTGAACAATGAAATTCTTCTTTGTTTCCCATTCAGTTTTATGCTTCAGCATATGCTCTGATGTTCAGACCTTGAATAATGGAAGGTATGAGAACAGCTCAAAGCTCTTAATACATAAAACATACTGCTGAAATAATATGTGTGTGTGTGTATATGTGTGTGTGTGTGTGTGTGTGTAAAACATGTAATCCTGGGTGAATCCAAACCCCAAGGCTTATTGAGGGAGAACTGAATGAGGAATTTGAATGAGTTTGAAATAATGAGCTAGAATTCGGTTATTGATGAGACACTATTTCAAAATGAATAACTCAAACTTTGAGAAATAGATTGATGCTAGACTGTGGTCTGATTGTTTTGTTTTGCTGGGATTATAGGTAGTAGGTGTTCAGTTATATCTCCATTGAAAAGATAGGTTGAAGTCCTAACCTCCAGGACTTCACACTATTTCTAAACCTTGTTTAGAAATAGCGTTTTTACAGAGGTGGCCAAGTTAAAATGAAGACATCACAGTGGACCCTGATACAGTCTGACTCACTGGTTTCCTTATAAGAAGAGGAAATTTGGAAATGCAGACAGACATGTACAAAATAAATATGATTAAAGACATCTGTGTGTCAATGGAGTAAAATTTGGTGTAATGCATTCACAAGTCAAGGAACACCAAAGACTGCTGGTACCCACCAGCATCTAGGATATTGGCCAGGACAAGGCTGTCTCTCACGGCTCTCAGAAAGATTCGACCTTACAAGTAAGTACCTTGGTCTTGTACTTTTAGCCTTGTACACGAGGCAACACAATTCTGTTTTTTAAACCACACGTTTCTTGTCACTTTATTATGGCAGCCCTCACAGATGATTACAGAGGATAGTGATGGCGGAGGGTGTGGGACTTCCTTAAAAGGAATGGAATTCCTAGGGAACTTTAGTCTTGGACCAGAAAGTGAGGTGAGCTTTAGACTGAGCTATAAGAAGGTTCCTGCCTTCTCTGTGGCCCAGGGAAACCTGAAGTGCTCCTACTTGGGGTGTTGCCCTGCAAAATTCTGCAACCACAGGAAGGCTGGGCAGAGCCTTGGGTATTTTGTAGGTGAGGGCAATAGTCATTTAGAGACCCACTTTGACTTATGATGGGGTTACATTTAGTAAACTCATCTCAAGTTGAAAACATCCTTAAGTCAAGAATGTGTTTAACAGACCTAACCTCCTGAACATCTCAGCTTAGCCTAGCCTGTATTATACGTGCTCAGAAGACCGGCATTAGCCTACTCTTGAGCTTTGGGAGAGAGTATAAAAATCCATATATTGCTAGTCTGGGAAAAGATCAAAATTTTAAATTCTAAGTATTGTTTCTGCTGAATGCATATTACTTATGCACCATGGAAAAGCTAAAAAATCCTAGGTTGAACCATTGTAAGTGGAAGACCATCTGTATTTTTTTCTGTGCTGTGTCTCCCTTCCTGAACCTTCAAGAAGGTCTCAATAAAAGTTTGTATCTCTGTATCTGCTGTATTGTGAGGAATGATGCTCTTCCT
Source organism: Urocitellus parryii (assembly GCF_045843805.1). Lineage (NCBI taxonomy): Eukaryota > Metazoa > Chordata > Mammalia > Rodentia > Sciuridae > Urocitellus > Urocitellus parryii. The sequence continues at coordinate 2,284,875 of NW_027553327.1, forward strand.
CTGGGTTGAAGTAGATGAGAAGTCAATAGAAAGCACCAGAAGGGGCATAAGGGCAAGGCTGTATTAGGGCCATCAAAAGCTCAGCCAGACCCACAGGGTTCAGATTCACCCAGGATTGCATGTTTTGCATGTGTGTGTGCGCACACACACACACACACACACACAAACTGTGAACAGAAGAGTCTAGGGTCAGATTCCGGATCTCTGGAGGTGGACCTTAGGGACATGCTCAGAAATATATTTGAGGAATTCCTTGGAAGTGGTTAATTGGGTGATTTCCAACAATCCATCTTGCTACACTTAAAGTGTATGTGACTCGTGACTTCTAACTCAATTAAATGAAGAGATGGGATCGCTCAGATGATGTCTGAGGACATTTGCAGGGTTAAAATTCTATCATTACAATTAATAAGAATGACACTGAGCCGTGAATAACTGTCAAAGTCATGTGCTTTCATCTGCAGGGGAAGGAAAGCCAACTCTGGACCCTCAGGCTAGGCAACCACACCGACACAGGGCTATTGTTCAGAAGGAAGCAATACTGACAGCTGTAAGAAGTGACAGCGGGTAGCATATGGAGAAGGCACATTTTTCTCTTCTGAAAAGCCACTGGGAGCTAGTCATAGGGAACTGGGAGATTTCTAAGATTCTCTCCAGCACTGTAATTCCATGACTCTGGGAAGGCAAAAGTACTGGTTAAGTATCAGGCCAGCAACCTGAGACTATTTAGCTTTAGGATCCACCACTCAACACATCTCAAGATCCCAAATTAAGGCACAATTCATAGAATGGAACCCGCCTTTTCTGAGCATCCTCTGTAAGACAGGTGCTTCCTAGGCATATGGAGGTGAAGAGAATGGCTAGGGTTTCTGGTCTAATGTCTCTAATGGTCTAGTAGGAGAGACATATCGACCCAGATAAACTCACCAATGAATAACTACACACTGTGGAAGGTGCTCACACTCTATCAAAGCAAGTCAGCAGGAGGCACCTACTTTTTCTTAGGTGATTGTGTCTGATTCTAAGGCTTGCCTTAACAAATTATCAACAACTGTGTGGCTCAGAACAGTGGAAATGTATTATTTCTCAATTTCTGGAGTCCAGAAGCCTGAAATTAATGCAGTGGCAGGACCTTGCTCCCTCTGAAGGTCTTGAGAATAACCCTTCCTTGTCTATCTCCTAGGTGTGGGTGGTTGCTGACAATCCTGTGTCACTCCAATTTCTACCTCTGTCTTTATGTGGTCGTCTGTAGGTGTCTATGGGTCTCCAGATCTTCCTTTCCTTTAAGGACATGAGTCATTGGGGTTAGGCCATACCCTGTTCCATCATGACTTCTTAACCTGAGAAGACCCCTTAACTCTATTTCCCAATAAAGTGACATTCCCAGGTATCTGGGGTTAGGACTTTCACATGTCCTTTGGGAGACTCAACTCAACCCACTACAGAGGTCAGGAATGTTTTCCTTGAGGAGGTGAAATTTAGTTTGAGATCTGTTAGGAGAATAGGGACAACTGGCTGAAGACCAAGGGGAAGAAGATTCCAGAAAAAAATAAAATGTGTAGCAGAGATGATGGTCGAAAGGAGCTTTGCTTGTGTGAGCTCTGAAACAGCCCAGCCAGCGAAGGTGGAGGGAAGTAAGGGAGAGAGTGGGACTGGGGCAGGGTCTTGTACACCACCTCAAGAGTTTGGAGTTTATTCTAAGAGGAAGAAAAACCATCGGAGGGATTCAAAAGAAGGCAGGGTCACCTGAGAGCAGAGATGGAGTAATTAAAAGCTCCTTGGAGCAAAGACTGGGTGGGGCCATGGGACTGGGGATGCAGAAGCAGGATGTCCCTGCAGGAAGCTATTGAGATGGCAGGTACCTATATATAATATTGGTGGCCACAGATATGGAGAGAAATGGATGATTTCTGAGATATTAGGAGACTCAATCAAAAGGACTGCTTTGAGATAATTTATTTCTAATACAGTTCTGGAAGCCCAAATGGAAGTTCTAGAGCTCACATGTGGTTTGAGTCCACTGAATAGTTTCACCTACAGGAATCAGTAATAGCTATATCAGTGTTGGAGTCCAAAGTCTTTTACTAGATATGGACCAAAATTGCCCTCAGTTGACCTTTGACTCAAAGGAGACAGCTTTAGTTCATTTTGTGCTGTATTTTAATAACAGGGACAGGTCACATAAACAACAACAACAACAACAAAACCCCAAGTTTCCTAGTCACTTTTACAAAGTTGGAGAAGCTGGCAATAGCAAGGACTGCAATCTTGCTTGGCTCCAACTAGCAGTAGTCAAGTGGCACTTTCCTCCCTTCTATATAGAACACACTCCCCTGTTGGTAGCAGTCTGTACCCCTCCCTCTTGCCCTGCACCCAAGAGCTTACCTGATTTATTTTATCTTGACTACTTGGGTTTGCTCCTCTGCTTATTATGATGACCTGAGTTGGTTTCCTTTTGTGTGAATCCTCTGCTCATTCCTTTGTGAGCCCTTGTGGCTGTGGATGGATCCTTGAGTATTTGAGACTCAGAGTCAATGTCTTTCTCTCCAGAGGCTTTCTAAACTGGAATTGGAAGGAATACAACAGCACATCCCAAAGGTAGTCTATGTGATCCCCATGGAAGAGGTCAAATATTGAATTCAATACGTCTCTTGCTTCTTTTCAGTCCTTCCCCCTCAAACTTCTACAGGCCACCTTTCTAATAACTGAGGATAGTATTATGTGCACCTTCTAGTCTGTTTAAGAAAGTAGGCAAATGTAGGATGTATTTTTGGGGGATTCTCAAAAACATGATGACATCCCCCCAAATAAAGCTGTATTAAACTCCACTGTTCAAGGAGTTTGAATCTTTGTAAAAAAACTAGGTATTTCCTAGTATGATGGAAAGGCAAGGCCTTTCAGTAATTGAAAGTGCCTTAAAAATTGATTTGGATCTTTTCTCTATGAACTGATCCCTAAATTAGGAAACCATGAACAACGCAAATTGCAAAACCAACCTCTTCCCCAAAACTAACCCCAAAACAAAAAACAAAAACAAAAACAAAAAAAATCTGCTCAGCTATGGGAATAAACGTCTCCTAGGTAAAGACTGTCTGAAGTCTAATCCTTATTTCTTTAGATATATGACAAAGTGAAATAAGAAAGTGAAATAATCTCCAACCTGGCTTTATACAACCACACTGTTGCATATCTAAGCAAGTTTTTATTTGCTGACCTGCAGCTAAAAGAAAACTCTGTTTTTGCTCCTGGAAAAGTACTCAGGCTAGTCACAGGAAGGAAATTGCTATTTTCACTTATGCATCTTCTAAACAAAAATAAAATATTTAGTGGAGCAAAATAAAAGGACAGATTACTTCTGGTCTCCCAGAACCTCATTGGGTTTACTCCCTGTACCCTTGAACCTAATCATTTGGTGTTAAGCCACAAAACAGGATAAAATGTACTGCAAACTTGTGGCAAGTTGTTCCTAGTTGTAATTTGTGTCCTCAAATTAAGCCCAACGTTGGGGTGACATTTATGGTTCCCTTCTATGGTGGTGACAATGACACTCGGATGGAGAAGCAGGAAGGTAGCTTTATTTGTGTATAAGATTCACTTTTCTTTTGAAGTAGAACTCAATACTCTTGGTGCTGGAGAGAATGTGGGGATGATATGATTTGACTGCTGGTTTATCCAAGCTTCTGTCATTCTGTGGAATCCAATAAACTGTTGCCAATGGTCTTTCAGCCTGACCTTGGTCACAATGAAACAGCTTTCCTTTCTTCCTTTCTTTAATGTAATGCTCAAGTCTTTTTATACTAAGTAAATATAATGGGCTGGGGATATAGCTCAGTTGGTAGAGTGCTTGCATCACGTGTACAAGGCCCTAGATTCAGTCCCCAGCACCACCAAAAAAAAAAAATCTTAATTATACTAAGTAAATATATATACATAAATAAATAAACATATCAGCCATCAGGAAAACTGGTTACAACCCAGAAATATGTCTTGAACAATGTCTTATTCTGCTTTCTGTGGCTATAACTGAACACCACACACTAGGTGATTTATCAAGGATAAAAGTTTATTTAGCTCAAGGTTTTGGAGGCTGGGAAGTCCAAGGTCAAAGAGCCACATCTGGGGAGGGACATTACTGCTGGTGGAGACTCTGCACAGTCCTGAGGCAGCCCAGGGCACCACTTGGCTAAAGAGGTACATACCAGAGACAGAGCCAGATTGGCTTTTGCAGCAAACCCACTCTCAAGATAATCCATTAATCCATGAGTGGATCTCTCCATTCATAAGGCAGAGCCCTCACAACCCAAATGTCCCAGGAAGCTCCCATCCGATCCTACTTCTCTAGACTTCTCCATGGGGATAAAATGTCAACAGGAGTTTGGGTGGGGTCATTCATCTGTCATAACATTGAGTGCTCAAGGATCGATTGTATCATGGGGCAACTACAGGGAAGGTTGCACCTAAGATTTGTCAGGGTGCAAGGACATCTTCATCGGCAAGGAGCCAGGGTCAACCTGACATCTAAATCAAGAGACCCACTTGGGATCATCATGGCAGGTTTACTTCCCTGCTGGTGGTATTCCTGTCTGAAGTTTAGATTTTTTCTCAGCACATTTTGTTGGTATTTCCCAATTTGCACCACTTCCTCTGTGCTTGCCCCCCAGGGCCCAAGGAACTGATTTGCAGCAAAATTCTCCTCCCAACCAAAAATATCTCTGCCCAAGTGAGCTGCTAAGTCCTGGATAAAAGGATAGATTTCCTTCTGTCTGGGATTCTGCATCACCATGAACTTAACTGAACAAGAAATATCATTGATTTTCTCTGGGACCCTCCCCGCTGGTTAGAGAATAGAGTTGGAAATTCTTTACTCACGCCAACTAGGTAACATCGGAACAGCGGATTGGGGAGGAGGGAGGAAAGTGATGGAGAGTGAAATGAGCATTTTTCTTTCTCACAGCTGAAGACAAATAGCATTTACCTCCACTTGGCAACGTAGGTGTGTGAATGTGTTGCATTGTTAACTGATGTTTGGGGATGTTGGGAAAGCCTGGCAAATGAGTTTCTAGTTCATTTTCCTCTCCATTAATCAAAAATAGAAATGCTTTGCCTGCTTCCCCGAAAGTATTCACATCGTTCCATTGCCCCACTATTGAGCATGGCTCAAAGGCCATTATGAAATAATTGGAAAATGGGTGCTACTGGTCTAGGGAACCAGATTGCTCAAACAATGTGTATCTATTGTGCTTTTTTTCTTCTTTTTCTTTTTCTTTTTTTGTATCTCCCACACAGTCCAGTATTGAGAGACTATAAAAGACTGATGATCTTTCCCTTTGATGATATAAAGTATTGATATTTTCCACTGTTTTGATTTTTGTCAACACTCTGAAAAAAATTAGCAAATAAATGGGAGAGGATATAGGTTACATCTTGATATAACAAGGAATGAACCCAGGGTGTTCAACCACTGAGCTACATCCCCAACACTTTTTATTTTTATTTTTTATTCTGAAATAGGGTCTTACTACGTTGCTCAGGCTGGCCTTGAACTTGCAATCCTCCTACCTCAGCCTCCCAGTAATTTATTTTTTAAAAAAGGGGATATAGTTTGTTTAATCTGGAAAAGAGAAAGTTCACCGTAGGCCCATGTGGTTGGAAAGAATTTCCCCCCCCTCTCTTTTTCCACCTGCTTATTCCCTGGGCTGCTCATTTCTTTACTTGCTGCATTTTATTGTGATTATAACTCAGGTGACCAGGCATCTTGGTTCGCCTATCACAGGTCTGGTTTATAATTGTTATCCCAGGATCATTATAAATGGCTTCCCCCTTGACTCTCAAAAATGTCCCAGCAGAAATGATAAATATAAAACAAGCATAAACTGAGAACCAGAGAGCCCAGGTTTCCTATGCTGTTGCACGTAAATAAGTGCAATCTAGTGACCAAAAGTAATTTGGGGTGATTTTCACGGCTCAGCAAGAACATTAAAGGTTATCTAATGTATAATCTACAATGATGCTTTTCTGAAGTCTATTCTTTTTTCCCAAGTGTCTCTGAGAACTATGGCTGTTGGAAAGACTTTCAAACATGACACCCCTCTTTCCCGACACCCAACCCACATCTTTTGTCTCATTTGCTTCTCTTAAGTCCTCTGTGTCTATGTGACTCCTCTTTCCTCTAGACATTCTCTTAACTCTGCTTTACAAACCAGCCTGGATCGAGAGGGTGAGGGAACAAAATCATCTTAATTGGCTAGACAAAACGGTTCCAAGTGGCTGGGGAACTCTCTGTCACCTGGGGACTCAGCTGAGTGTCTGTATCTCAGTGTGCAGCACGGTGCTTGGCAGACTAGAAAAGGTGAATGAATGGAAGTGGAGTAAGGAGGACTTTGACTTGGCTTTCAAGGAGGAGCAAGATTTGAATGTGTAGGGGTGGTCGGAGGGCACTCCTGGGAAAGAAGTATCAATGTGGTGTAGTTGAAGGCTTGTTTGTCTGTGATGGTGTTTGAGTCAGCTTTTCTTTGCTGTGACCAAAAGACCTCAAAAGAACAGTTAGAGGAGGAAAAGTTTATTTTGGCTCATGGTTTCAGAGAGAGCCCACTCCATAGCTCTGGCCCCAAGATGAGGCAGAACATCAAGGCAGGAGGGCATGGTAGAGGGGAGCAGCTGGACATGGCCACCAGGAAGCAGAAAGAGCACCATTCACCAGGGACAAAGTATAAACCTCAAAGGTATGCCCCCTGTGACCCATGTCCTCTAGCCATACCCTCCCTGTGTACCATTACCACACAGGTAATCCCTACGAGGGGATTAATGCATAGATTAGGTCAAGACTCTCATAACCCAATCATTTCACCTCTAAACTTTCTTGCATTGTCTTACATGTACTTTGGGGGGACACCATGGTTTGGATATGAATCCAAACCATTACAAGTAGAAGGGGGATGAGGGTGGAGGATGGAAAGGGACTAGAGACATGGCAACTGGAGATTCTTGGTGGGGAAATGTGGAGAATATATTCTCCACTTAATAGTGGCCTAAGAGTAGAGGTCATTTGTTGGCTTCTGAAAGTGGAGTCCACTCCAGAAGGGTTCTGAAAACCTAAAAGAGGGAGTCTAGTAGAGAGTCAGGGTAGCCTCATGAAGTGGCAGAAGAGTATTTTTAGATAGATTAAATTGGCCAACTTTTGGGTAGTTAATTGATATATTGGATAACATTATGATGGGTGAGAACATATCACAACTCCATAAATGGCTAACATCACCACCTCTGCTACCACCACCACTACCACCATTATCATCACCATCATTACCACCATCACCTTCACCATCACCATCATCGCCACCACTATCACCACCCTCCACCATCACTATCAATCACCATTACCATCAGCAGCACCACCATCACCACTCTCCACCATCACTATCACCATTACCACCATCACTATCACCATTACCATCATCACTATCACCATCACCATCACCATCATCAGCACCACTGTCAGCACCACCATTACCACTCTTCACCATTACCATCAGCAGTACCACCATTAGCACCACCATCACCACCCTCCACCATCACCACCCTCCACCATCACCACCCTCCACCATCACCACCCTCCACCATCACCATCACCATCACCATCATCAGCACCACCATCGGCACCACTATTACCACCCTCCACCATCACCAGTATCATTTTCATCCTGGGGAAGTCCTGAGACAGAAAGATAAACTGGTAGCTTATTTAAGGAAAGTATTATGGAAAGACAGAGAGAAGCTCTGTCGGGAAGAAAGGAGACTGCAAATGTTAGAAGGGATGTATGGTCAGAGAGGGAGGGGACACCTACTAAAAGCTCCCCTGGGAAGTTAGGATGAGAGAGGGGATCACAGGGAAGCTGACTGCAGCTCAGCATTAACAAACCTTCTCATATTCAAAATGAGATGCAGATTCTCTCATGAAAATGCGCTCCCTTGTGTTGGGAGAACCCAACAGAATCTGGATGATCACCTGCTAGGGATGTTACAGACGCTTTAATAAATACATGGAAGAGAGAATTCATGTCTTCTGAGATAACCTTCTAATTGAAAGATGGCAGGACTTGGAAAAGTTCAGGCCATGTGTTTGGGTAGTGGATAGTGATTGGAATGCCAAAAGAGAATCATGGTATATTCCAGACTCTCAACTGAGGGTATTTTTGCTCCTCAGGGAATACTTGACAATGTCTGGGGACATTTTTTGGTTGTTACAACTTGGGAGAAAGTGCTGTTGGCATCTGGTGAGTAGAAGTCAAGGATCTGCTAAGTGTCCTACACTGCAAGGACAGCCCCACCCCCACCCCCAGCAAAGGGTTAGCCAGCCCCATACGTTGATAGTGGTGAGGTTAAGAAATGCTGGTCTATTCTTAAGTCCATTATCGTCTTCTATGGGGGAGTGAAAAGAGCCACTGGATGGATAAATGTCGGCTCACATTCACCTCGTAGTGTTTTCCTAAGCTAAAAGCCAGAAATTCTGCTGAATCTGCCTTTACATTGTGGTTTTCACACAAATAAAGATCCTTCTTTTTACTTCAAAGTTTCTTTGAAGTTAATAAAACTGGTGAAGAAATGCAGTAGGCAATCCAGACACACTCACCCTCTCCATGAGGTTTAAAAACTCATTCTGGCTGCTAGCCAGGAGCCTCTGTGGAGTGCAGTCTGGTACTCATCCTACTCATCCTTGAAGGCTGAGGATGCATCAGGAGGATTCAGGTTTCACACATTGTTCTCCCCGTAACCTGGCAGACTTCCTCATTTTGTTTGCAACACATGAATAATTAGGGTGGCCCCATGTCCAGGTTTGCTTGTGACTGGCATGGTTGGCCCATATTGTGTTGGGATGACTAATAGTAGTGCCTCCTTTTACCACTAAAAGTGTCCTTGTATAGACAGATTATATGGCTACCCTACTGTTGGTCAGCCCAGAGGTGTATTGATGATACATTTACACAGGTTTAAAGAATAGCTGTAATGTAAGTGATACCAGCTAAAAACAGCTTCTCAGGGATGGGAATGTAGCTCATTCCAATGTGCAAGGCCCTAGGTTAGATCTCTAGCACCACAAAAACCCAAACTAAAACAAAAACAAAACACCTACCTCACCAGTGGTACCCACTTGACCATCATCACAAAAGCACATTTGCGTAACTTGTCCCAAACAGAGATAATTTCTTTCATTCAAGCTGCATGTTGGGCCACGTCTTGTGATCCACAAGCAACATTTCTGACTTGCTTATGTAGGCCATGGAGATGGAATCTATGGCTACTGTTAAGAATAAAGATCTTGTTGACCATCTCAGGTCCACTGTATTGACTATTAACATTTCTCTAAAGTAAACAGCTCTTTAAGATTAGAATCCCTAAAGATTAAAACTTTTCATGCAAAAATCTTTTGAAACCATGACCAGATCTATATTCATTTCTGTGTCCCATTTTGTCTTTTCCAAACACTTCTCAGTGCATTTTCTAAACTGCTGCCCTTTCTTCAACTTGGATTCCAAAGAGATGATTTTGAAACACCATTTCATTGGTTTCCTGAAGACATAAAAATGATAGATCAGATTAGATGAGTCTGTATTTTTTGAATACTGTGTATAAAGTCTCAGCTTTGAATACTTTAAAGAGAGAATGATATCTATAGTATGAAACTTTCCAGCCATAAAGACCACAAACTACCTTCTATTTGCCTAATTATGTTTTTTACCCCTGTATTATATTGTTATATATTCTGTTCTTCTCAGATCTTTGGGGGAATTGTTTGTTCCACAGGGTAAATTGCCAAGTGCATTTATGTTCCTGTATAAATAACAAACCATTATGTACTCATGGACACATTGATACCCACATTGATAAAATATAGTCCTTATTTTAGAGAAAAAAAACTGTATATAAGAGCTTTACCTTGAATTAACAGATAACACATAGCAGTTTGGCACATGACCTTATTTTTCTTCCTTTTTTAAAAAACTACAGTATAGCAGTTCATAAGACCACTCACCAAATCTGCTGGTTGTTTAGGGTGCATGCACGCGTGCGCGCGCACACACACACACACAGACACAGACAAAATGTAATGTTTGCTGCCCTGAATCCCCGTAACAATCCTATTTTCTTTTTCCAGTTAACCCCACACTTGGGATTTACAGGTTCAATAATTAACATGTTCTTTTTCTATTCTTTTTTCCACTAATAAGCTTACTATGCAATAGCAGGGGTAGTCAAAAACATCTGCTTGGGAGTCAGTCATGAGGAGGAAAATAGGACCTGTCCCTTACCATCTCTGTGACCTCAGACAAGTTACCTAATCTTTCTGGGCCTCATTTGCCTACTATGCTTTGTAGGGATAATAGACCTTACCCGAATAAGTCTTTGTGGCACTAAAATGAGATTTTGTTTATCCTTCACATTTACTTGTCTGTCTGTCTATCAATCTATTTATCTATCTGGCACCCAGAGTAGAGTAACTCAAATTAAGGCAGCAATTCTCCTTTGTAGATATTTCCATATTTCTAACATCAGACAACCCACAGCGCAGCCATCTTCACCTGTTCAAGTGCCTGTCCTCATCTCTAGATGAGCAACTTAAAGGCAAGGTCAAGGTTTATCTCCCTTAGCTCCAAAGCTGAACTTAGCAAAGATGAGGCACCCAATACCTATTTTCTGACTCAATAAATCAATAGGTAAATTTGGCAGTTTCCAAGGGTGATGATTTATAGTTATTTTCTCTTCCTACACTCAAAAAGTACTCTCTAAAAATCCTAGATTATGAAATGTTCAGGGTCTCCCGTTGACATGAGTAATAATGCTTGATTTGGATTTGGGGACAGCTGTCTCTCTACCCTGGCACCAGAGGTGGTCCATAGCTGTGGAGGAGAGGCTGTTGGCTCCTGGCCCACTTCACCTTTCCTGGGTGGTACGTCCTGCTGAGTGTTGATTAGCTAGAAGGTCATTGCTGCTGAGTTTTGGAAATATACCCTCTGCTAACAGGAGCCTCTTGTCCACAGGCGTTGGGAGATTATACCCACCCTCTCTGCCAGGGAACCCCCCCAGTGACAGGCGGCCAATTGCTGACTGATACAAGAGTACGAAAGCCCAGCTATCCTGGGCCCATACTAACACTAAAACCAAATCAGACTGATAGTATTGTGGACCTGGTTCATCAAGAGGTGTCAGCAATGGGATTATGTGGCTCAGTCTCTAGTCACCATACACATAGGGCACAAAATTGAGGCTTTTCTATAGGCCATATGAAGGCTCCATTTGACCTGAGTCTTCAAACCCATTGTAAATTTGGCAGTTTTCCTCCTGTTTTTGTACTTTGTTCACATTTGGAAAGAATAGGTCATATTTTAGTATTTCAGATTTGAAGGTTATTGGACTTATGTAGACTTAACACTTTATAGCAAAGGATCAAAATCAGTGTCTTATGAATATTTGATAATTCTTTACATTTAACTGAGGAAAAGAATATTAACAAAATGTAGTCTTAAAAACCATAAGGCCAGAGTGCCAGAATGTTCTAATTTGTGTCAAGGACAGAGCCCAGGTTAACTTATTTGTGGTAATCTGTTCTTCAGAATGGTTAGAATATAAGAAGAGAGAGAGATAACATAACCCATCTTCCAAAGACTCCATTAAAGTCTGTCAAAACTAAACTGAATGTGTTATTTTGCGCCCATCATATCGACATTTTGCAGTGCTCTAAGTAGTGAATAACGAACATCTGTAAACACTAGAGCTATGTAGCAAAGGTTTTTCTAATATTAGAGGTTGTTCACTTGTGACAGAGAGTTGTAACAAAGACAGTGGAAGTTAGTGCATGAATTCAGTTGAGCAGGTCAATTTGCACAACGGCTGGTGGGTTTCCAGAAGTGGATCCTGTCACCACCCAGAACATCACACCCAGATCCATCACCCAGGTCCCATCTGTGTGGCCCGTGATGGAAATGAAAATAGAGACCATTTTCTCTACTTCCTCTGTTTGAATTCCCAGGTGGGGAAACTGAGGACTGGGAGAGAGAGTGAATCAAGCTATAATTTTTTAAAAAATGTGTAATAGCTCCTTTCACTGTGGCCTTGAGATGGAGAGGCTCGCACTGGCTCTTGTCAGGTCCTCCTGCTTTGGTCAGGGCAGGAATAAGCCAGTGTCATAGCACAGGTGGGAGGTGTGGGAAGGACGCGTGTTCTCTGCTCTCCATAGTTGAAGGGAGCAATTGTTCTGTAATGTCATGGCCCCAGGGAGGAGCCGGAAGCACCTGGTGACTTGATCTGCTGTACCTTGGGCTGGTTCTAGAAATCCTAGGATCATCTACACCAACCCCGGTGCTGATAGGAGTCCATGTGGCTGATCAACACTAAACATAGTTGGAAAGTGGTGCGTGTTTTGGGATCTGCCACCAACACCTGTGAGGTGGTGGTTGTGGGGGGGTACTGTGTTGCTGTTAGATTTTTCTCCTTTCCAATCCTGGGGGAGCCTGATGTATTTTAGACATAAGGGCTCACGAAAGCACTTCAGAGTCTGGCTTGTGATGGGTCCATCCACAAGAATGGATATCTTAAAGTGACTCTGGGTGGATGCCCAGACAGACTGGCTGAAGGACATGGGGACTGAAGTTGGCTGGGATTCATATGACCCAGGTGGGTCCAGAGCATGCAGGAGGCTGGAGCACGTAGTGTAGCTCATTCTGTGCCACCTGGGGCCTGTTTACTCTCAATCCATATCTATGACTAAGGTATTTTGGAGTATTTAGAGACCATTAAAAGAGAGTAGGCAGAGCCAGGCAGGAGAGTGGCGTAAGGGCGAGGAGAATGAGTTCCCAGGGGTCAGTGTGTAGGCAGACTCCTAAATCTGGAGGTCTCCTGTTTGTACTTGTGGTGAGGGTTCTACTGACCAAGCCCAGAGAACAGTAGAGCTGAGCTAACCACAGAGATGAGCTGTTCAGTACCAGCAAAACTTGTGCGAGGAAAGGGATCCTAGAGAAGGGGTCAAAGGAACATATAAATAGATGTGTTCAAATTCCCCAAATTCCCCCACCGTTATCACTTGAAATGGCCCCCATTTTTTTGGTGTGGTACTGGATTTTAAACTTGGGTGCTCAACCACTGAGCCACATCCCTAACCCTTTTTATTTTTTGAGACAAGTTTTTGCTAAATTGCTTAGGGCCTCACTGAGTTGCTGAGTCTGGCCTTGAATTAGTGACCCTCCTGCCTCAGCCTCTAGATCTCTGGGGGGCATGCACCCTTGCCCTACTCAAATGGCCTCATTTTTAAAAATTCATAAATAGAAATAAAAACAAGACAAAAATATGGTCTCCCTATGCCATTTCCTCTGAGTTATAAGCAGCTGGAGGAGATGGAAAAGAGATTGTGTTGGTAACAAAATGATTGTCCATGATATTTCCAGAAGGAATGGAATATTGGCTGAACAATGATAGAGCTGTGAGAAAACACAATGCCCAACACTTCACATTTACCTTATAAACTTACTTTTAATTTTAGCAGCCAGCAATTTTTTTTAAAAAAATGTCTCTGTGTTCCTCCTAAACTCTGGAGTTGTGTTGCTGATTATTCGTAGTAATTACGAACCAGGATCACAACATCACTGTAGGCATTCAGACAGGTGACAGCTGGTATTAATTTGGACCTTGAAATATCTGTGGTGCCTTTTGCAGAAGACAGGTAGGGAGCTCTCTATCACCAGATTCCTGACTAAGGTCAGGTCCAAAGCTAGACCCTCCTATCTATGGAGTGACAAATTGTGTCATCTTCTGTTTGAGGACTTTGAAGTACCATCTTTGATCTTGCAATGTTGACATTAGATTCTAATGGACAGAAAGGACCTGGAGAATTTCAGTGTTACAGATCTCAGCCATAGAATGGGTACTGAGGTTGTGATGTCAATCTTATGGCTCTGGCCTCTTTGTGTTAGAGCACCAGCTGTTTTCACCCCTCCCCTCCCTTCTGTTTCTGTACACATGATGGTTGACACTCATGGTAATATTCATGTATTACCAGGCCTATTTCTGAATCTTTATGAATCTCCACAAAATCTTGCAGGGAAGTAAAGCAAATGACATTGCAATCTTTATGCCATTCATAAATATATTTTATAAGCATGTGAATAAGGAATCAGCCTTTTAGACATCTCAAAACTTGTCCTTTAACAAAGAAAATATGGCCTATCCAATTTTGGAAAAATGATTGAATGCATAAAAATAGACTTGATGCTTCTAGACTGCCACCCCATAAGTCATATTAATATGTTTTAAAGCATGTGCCATTAAGGAATAAGCACAAATAAGAATTACTTCCTGTCAAAATTATAATATGCAGATTTATTGACTTTCAACATACTCTTATTGATATGAGTAATATTGTTGATTTCATGTGCACATCATTTTGTCTAGCTTTGATTTTGAAATGGAAGTTGAGATGTGACCAACCAGTACATTTGTAGTACCCTTCTTGTGATCCCTAAATATATGAATGCATCTTATCAGCCAGCAAAACTTGTGCGAGGAAAGGGATCTCATAGCCATGTTTACTGACTTATTGGTGAACCAAAAGATTAAATGGAATTAACCATAAAACCATAACTCAGAAACAAACATACACAATTTTCAAAGAAAAACTTTAAATGGAATTAAATGTTTTTGTTGTTTTTATTATAAAAAATTCTACATACATATCATATAATCTAAAGCAGAAGGATTCTATATAGAAAGTTGGCTTCCCCCTACATAATCACACCCTTCATATAAAACATAATTAACATTTTGGAGGTGCTCATTCCAAATCTATTCCATACATATGTATAGAAACATATAAAAATTTGTATACAAATTTTATATTTACATATAAAATTTTATATATGTGTACATTTAAATAGATGCTTCTCAGTTTGCAGAGGGGTTACGTACTAATAAACCCATTATCAGTTAAAAATATTGTAAGTCAAAAATGCATTTCATCCACATATCTATTGCACATCCTAGCTTAGCAGCACAGCACATCAGAGTATCTGTGTTTTTCCTGGTAATCAGGTGGCTCTCTGGGAGACATAGCTCACTGCCTTTGTCCAGTCTCTGGGAGGGTGGAACCCCATGTCACTAGCCCAGGAAAAGAACAAAAGCACAAAATTCTACTCAATGCATAGCATTTTCACAACACGACAGAGTTGAAAAACATGTAAATCAAACCACAGTTACGTTTATTTATTTACTGTTTAGAAAACAGGAACATCCTGTAACCTACTTTAAAACGTATTAATATAGCATGGATCACTCTCATGTCAGTACACGCAGACCTGCCGTGGGTCACTGCCCCCTTTCAGCACTGTCAGCGCAGGAGTGACAGTAAGGAGGCCACCAGGGCAGGCAGGAGCCAACTCGTGTGGGGCCTTCTAATGGGCTTGGACTTCATCCTAAGAGCACGGGGAATCCCCTGGAGGACTTTCACCAGAGGAGTGACATGGTCAAATTGTCATTGGAAAAGGCCCCTGTGTGGCTCCAGGGTGAAGAATGGATGGGAAGAGGGTGAGAACAAATTGGGGGAACAACATGGGCCTGTGGTCATTGCCATCACAGACATGATGGTGACCCAGACCAGGGCGTGGTGGTCCAGGGGGAGAGAAGTGGTGATGTCAGGCTGTGGTCAAAAGGCAGAGCAGAGACAACCTGTCTGCTGACTGGTTGTGCACACAGGAAGCTTGAGGAAAAGAAAGGTGTGGCTCACTGGTCAGGGGTCTCTGGCATCAAGGTTGGCTGAGGGCGGCGGGGGAGCTGCTGCCCAGTGGGGAAGACTGAAGGAGGTGGTAACATCATGGTTCATCTTGACTGAGCTGGATTTGCATCAGCTGTGGAACACCCAAGTGATCACCGGCTCCCTGGAGCACAGATGAGTGGGGCATTCCATGTCCACTGGTAACAGGTGAGGACGTGGGTCCTCTGGCAGAGACACTGCATGGGAGAGGAGGAGTCTTGAGTCTGGAGGGACCCCAGGACTTCAAGGCTGGAGCAGACACCAGAGAGGCAGAGTCTGTGGGCTACAAGCTCCCCGCAGTGAGTGCCCAGTTTTGTTTCACTGTTTCATCTCTAAGACTCAACATGATTCTTGGAATACGTAAGTTTCCTACCTCCTTCCTTCTCTCTTTTCTTTCTTCTACTCTTCCTTCCTTCCTTTTTTACCTGTTTTTGGGACCAGGTCTCACTATGTTGCACAGGCTGGCTTCCAACTTCTGGACTCAAGCAATCCCCCTGCCTCAGCCTCTATATGACTATATGACTATAGTTGCATGCCACCATACCCAGATTAGAAGACATAAATATTTTTAATGAATAAATGAATGGAACTATGGAATCATGTAAGCCAAAGTGAGAAATATGTGACAAGGACACATACTGAAAAATGGTCCTGGATTTAGTCATGTAGTAATTTTAGCAGGAGCAGCTTAGTCCAAAAGATGAGGTTAAAAGTAAGTTGGAGTGGATTGTACCAATTTATACCATGACCAACAATTGTGTTAAGTACTGTTTCACTCACCAACATTAGGTACTGTCGATCTCCTGGATTTAAAAGGCACAAAGATCTAATATTTGAATTTATCTAAGTCTTTGAGTATTTTTCAGGGGGCTGATTTATTTGTGGGGGATGTATCAGTCAGTTTTCCATTCCTGTAACAAAATACCTGAGATATCAACTTACAAAGTGGGAAGATTTATTTGAGCTCACAGTTTTGGAGATTTCAGTCAATGGTCAGCTGGCCTCATTGCTTTTGGGCCTGAGGTGAGGCAGTCAATCATGGCAAGGTGTATGTGATGAAGCAAAGCTGCTCACCTCATGGGAAAAAGAGAGGAAGAAGAAGAGGATGGAGTCCCACAGTTCCCTTTAAGGGCACATCCCCAGTGACTTAACAATTTCCCACTTAAAGGTTTCACCCTCTCCTAAGAGTGTCAAGCTGGGAACTAAGCCTTCGACACATGGATCTCTGGGGCCCACATTCAAACTAGAGCAGTGGTTGTGAATTGTTTGTTTATATATTTTTCTACTCATTTATTTTGTCCTTTCTTTAGTTTAGAGCTTTATGTACATTATAGTCATGCAGTTTCCTTCTAGTCTCATTTGTCTGTTCAGTTCAATCTGTTTGCATATGTTACAATAAAATATTTTCATTGTCAAATAAAATTTCTCTAAGTTTAAAGATGCCCAATACAGTCACATAATCAAAAAACAAAAAGATGAAACAAAGTTGTAGAGTGAAAAATTTTAATTGCTCTAACTCCCAACCAGCCATGACAGATACAACTAATTTTTTAGTGCCTAGTGTATTTTTCTAGAGTTTATTTGTGTGTCTAGAAGCAAATATGATGTTTATTTCCCCCTTTTATATACATAAACATAGGAAATTATATATATGCTCTATTTTCGCACCTTCTTCTTTATTTAATGGTATATTGTGGTGATTTTCTATACCAGAGCTTTTTGGGCTTTAGTATTCTCCTTAGAGCTCTGGAAGGTCTTGATAAGAAAGCTTTTCGCCTTTCAAAATCACAAAAATTATTTCTCATATTTCTTATATTTTGATAGTTTTAAGTTTTACACTGATAAATTTAATCAGTCTGTGAAGTATTTTCCTGAGACTTGACTCTAACTTTTTAAAAATATTTAAGTGGAGAGCCAGTTGTCCCAACAGTGTTTATAGAATAATCCATCTTTTTCTCATTTATTTTAAATGCCATGTTACCCAATAATAAATTCTTATAAACATCCGTGTCTGTTTCAAAGAGAAAATCTCCATCCTTTTTCACTGATTGATTCGTCTGGCCAGAAGAGCACTGTAATAGCTTAATTTCTCCAGTGTTGTGTTTTCCTAGTGGGTAAGAAAAATACCCTTTCTTCTTTATTATCTTCAAAATTTCATCACTATTATCTAATATTTTATGAGTGAACTTTATAATTCATTAGTCAAGTTCAGAAATCTTTCATGAAGATGTGAGAGTTGCCATAAATTCATGGATTAAACTTGAGGAGAGATGACTTAGTCTAATGTTGGCTTTCCATTTGGAGCATAAACTGTCTCTTTGTTGATTAAGTTCTTCTATGTCTTCCAGTCAAATTTTGTAATTTCATTTTCCTCCCATAGGCTTTTGCATTGATTAAGTTAATTTCTAGTTATATCTTATGCATTTTTGTTTTCATTAATGATGTACCTTTCTTTCTTCATTATGTCACCTTGCTGGTTATTTGTGGAATAGTTTATTATAAGTAGTTTTTTATAAATTCACCTGCTTTTGTTTGCTTTAGCTTTTATTGTAGAAATTTCCAAATGTCAACAGAACTAAAATAAATATAATTCTCTATTCTCTTGATCAGCCAAACAGACATCACCTCATATCCAATCCCACACTTCCATACCCTGTGCATATTCTCTGCCAACCCTGTGTTATTTTGAAACCATTTCCAAATATCATATTTTGTTATGCATTTCTAAAAGATCCAATGGACTCTTTCTCAGAAAAGCATAACTACCATGCCATTATCATGTCTAACAGTAAAAACAATCTCTAATGACACTAAATACATCGCGGGTTCATAGTTTAAAGCATTTAAAAAAGTTCTTTTGAATCTCAATATAAAAAAATTCCATGCATGGTAATTATTTGATGCCTTATAAATATCTTCTATAGATTCCTTCCTTCCCTGATTTTTACTTGTTGTTGTTGAAGAATTCAGTTCTTTCACTCTGTTGTTCCCTACCTTCTGATGTTTTTTTTCCTGCTTGAAGCCCCATGGTGTCATTTAACACATTCCTCTGTTGCCTGTTTGCCTTCCAATCTTTCTAAGTCCTCTCTCGTCAGCTTGGGTGACAGTAGTTCATGCTCCTGTGGATTTCCAGGAAGGACCCGTGCCATATTCCCTGAGTTCTTGCATGTTGATGATGGCGTCTCTGCAGACGATATGTTTACAGGTCAGTTTGGCTGAAGGTGGAGACCTTGGTGATCATGGGGCTGTTCTAGTTTCAAGGCCAACAACTATGGCCCTACTATCTTCCTTTATTTCCGCCTGCAGGTTCCTAATTCAATGGATCTTGTGATGTTTGTATTTATACTCACCTTTTCCTGTTTGATGACCTTAGAAATATCATCTCATCTCATTTTGTTGTAGATGATGTTATCTTTATTTTTTATATAGATTCCACTTCCTGTCTTTTCAGGAGAATTCATAAAGATTAAAAAACTCTTAAATTAAAAACACTCTTAAATTTAAAAAATTGTATAAAATGTGTAAAGTTGTATAGCAACTTACCAAATGTTTATAAAAAATTTTCAGCTAATCCTTTTGGAGTTTTCTAAGTGGAAAGATTACATCATCTGTCTCTTATTTTATTTTTTATTCCCAAGCATTCTCTCCTGTTCTCATCGTGTTCCTTTGCTGGTCTTGTTCATTCTCCAACCTCATTGAGGATTCCACCTGGAATATATTTTAGAAGCTCTGTCCTTTTATGTTTTAATTTAGTTTTGCAGGAAGCCAATTATTTAGATTACTCAGATATTTTGTGTTCATATCCATAAAATTAAATTGTAGGTTGTTTGGTTTTTGGAAGACAGCATAGTCTCTGACAATAATTTCATGGACCGCTGTCGCTGTCTGGCTTCCTGGTGGGCTTCTCACCCTTCCATCTGCTCAGCTGTGACATAGGTTCCCAACGCCATGGTCTGTCCTTCTCTGAGATGTAGTGGGCTGTAAGAACAGCTCTGCAGCTGGCTTTCCTTAGAGGCAAACCAGCTGGGAACACCGTGGAGACCCCATGGGAATGGAATGGGAAATCAAAAGATTTCATTGAATTACAATTATTGAGGCATTTACAATAATTATTAATCATTGCTTATGTTTGACTCAATAGTTATTTCTCCACTATAACCTCTCACTTCTCTCTTTCTCTCTCAAGAAAGCAATTCAAAATGTGAGAGTAATGGTATATTAAGGATAATCTTCAATCATCTTGAACCTGCCCCCCATACATGGCGATTTATGTGACCAGTATGTTAAAAACAAATTATTTATAACTCAAGTACTTTAAAAATTAGTTGTGACAAATTGTTGGTGATGCCCCTCAGAATTGGTATTGACAAACCAGGTATCTCAAAAATTGCAGCACCTTGGTTCAAAATCAATAATTTCATATTGCACATTATATATTTTATATTAAGCATCATGGTGGGCTGGGGCTGTAGCTCAGTGTTAGAGTGCTTGCCTTGCAAGTATGAGGCACTGGGTTTGATCTTCAACATCACATAAAAAATAAATATAGATAAATAAAGATAAATAAAGATAAATAAAAATAAATAAAGATAAATAAAGTTGTAGATGTGTCCATCTACAACTGAAAAAAATTTTTAAAGTGCATCATGGTGACAGAAATGCTATCAACTAAAACACTTTTTGAGATTCTTCTGTTGGAACTGGGTCAGTGAACATTAAGTAAAAGTTACGAGTTGGGATGTGTTTGTTGGCTTATTTAACAAAGCAATAACTTCAGCAATTAGTTGATTTACTTTGAGCATATCATCATATTCTCTACATTTGTACAATGCACATGAAGCTGAGCTATAAGGAAACATTTTCGCACACCTCATGCCTTGACCTTTCTGTTGAGGACACTTTCCAGGAAGAGCTCATTTATGTTGTCACACTTGACGATAATCAAATTTGGCCACTGTTGAATTAGGAAGGTCCCAGATAAAAGCTCTTGAATAGAAATTTTCTTTTAGTTTGGACTTAGTGTTATAGCCTCAAATTATGATCCATATTATTTTGCATATTTAGATACCATGACAGGAATGAGATATCTAAAAATATCTCAGTAGATGTTCTCAAAGCAAAGTGGGAAATTATTTCCTAAGCAGAGATGGAAGAGAGCAGTGTGCTTGTGGAACTCCCAGGTGACAGGCGGATACTCGAGTGGTGCCTAAAAAGGACATATTTTGACCATTATCTTTTCTTCCCAGTTTTTAAAAAAATTCTCCTTGTCTGGAAAGGACATTTTATTTGCTTTTAAGCCAGACAGCACACCAAGTGTTGCTGAAGATGGCTCTGCTCCTGAATCATTAAAGGCCAGTGAGGAGCTGCGAAGAAATATGCCATTTTTTTTGACATTCCATAACACCGCCTTCACGGCAGCTGCCAAAAGTGAGCAGCTGCGTCACACGGTCCCCTGCCATTTCCTAGCTTTGCTGAAAGAGGTCAGCTCTGTTTTCTCATTACCAGTCTTTCTAAAGGCTGGGCATCTGGATTCTTCGTCCTCTTGTATCCTAATTCAACATTTTCTTTACAGCATAAATGACATGATGGACAGATTGTGTCACCTATGGACGCAAGTGCTTTTTAGTGTGGACCCTGTGGCTCAGCCCCAGTGGTTTAACCCCAGAAATCTAGTCCACAAAATGCAAAAATCATTGTATTTTTCCATTGACTTAAGACATACAAAGACTCTTAGGGACACAGAGAGGGGAGCGGAGGGTGAGACAGGGGGTGTCCCATTTGTTCCTGCTTCTGCCAACTCACTGATATTGGGCAGAAATAATGCACCCACAGATGAGGAATAAACAGGGTTTATTCCTGCCCTTGGCAATAGCAAAATCTGATGCTCTGGATTGGTTAGAAGATTTCACTTAGGGGATCTTTCTAGCACCAACCCTTACCTATGTACATGTAAGTAGATACATTTGAGATTAGAAATTCCAATTTAGATAATTTGAGTTTAAAAAAAAAGAACTATAACACCTAACAGGATTTCAGATGCCTTCATAAGACCAAGTCTGAGGTATTGGCTGGGGGCCTGTTTGGGGTCTGGTGGCTTTAGATCAGGTTCTAGAACCACTCTGGCTATAGATGCTTCTTCTAGGGTAGATCTGAGATCTCCAAGGCCACAGGAGGCTCTAGAAGTAGACTCAAGCACACTGGGATATATCCAGAACATTTCTGGAAAGATCTTCAAATTCCCTAATGTTGTTTTCTTGCCCTGGCTGGTGTTGGGGACAGTCATCCCACTAGTGTAAGCTGACACTTCACTGGGCCATGGCTATTCATGAGAGAAAAATCCTTCTGAAAGGATGCGTCTATGTGTAGGGAGATGGGGGAACTAAGAAGCACTTGATTTGGATGGAAGCAGGAAATGGGGTTGAGTAGATGGGATGACAGGGAGAAAGGAGGAAGAGCAACCTGCTTTGGAGAAAATGTACAGACTATGAGCAAGGACATCACTAGAGACCAACCACCTTTTCACTTTTTTTTTTTTTTTTTTTTTTTTTTTTTTTTTTTTTTTTTTTTTACCAGGAGGCTTATGAGTAGCCTTGGTGAGGAGCCAAAATAAAGTGCACCTAAATGATCCTATGAGAAATTGTGGTATCTAGTAAACTTCATGTGGTTCTAAAAGACTCAAAGTTCTGAAAGAGTACAAAGAGCGAGAACCACACGTCTCAAATATTCCAAACTGATTCAACATCTTAAGTTTTCTGGCTTGAGGTCTCTGTTACATTGAAATATCTCAGAAACACAGATGTTTTACTTTCTGGATATATTATAGACCTTTGAGACTCCAAATGTGGTCTGTGATTTTGCAGCATTAGCATCACCTGGAAACGTGTCAGAAATATAGAATTTCAGGTCCCACCCAAGACCTGATTGATGCAAATTAACAAGGTCTCCCGTTTGTGAATTATAGTTCTAGAATACCTCTTATAATTGGCTGTACAAAAATGATGTGTCAGAGCAGGACAAAGTGACCTTGTAGAGAAATCCTGAGGAGGGCTGCATTTTCTCATCACTGGAGCTGAACTCTTCCTTGACTGGCCCTGAGTGGGATCCCGCTAATGTTCATTTAGTGTACATCTGGCCTCACTGGTAAAAAGGATTAAGAGCTTCGAAAGAGAAACAACATCACAATATGTGTGCTACTGAGACTCTTTAGTCCTTGGATAAAGATATTTTATTCTAAACCCTGGAGCAATACCAAACACTTGTTTAATTTGTGATTTTTTTTTTTCATGAGCAGAAAAGTAATTGAGCCCATGTGGCAGCTGGAAGGTCATATGCACTCTTCCAGTCCCAAAATGATGTACTCAGCTCCTCAGCCTCACCAGCCAAGGGAAACAGATCTAGGGATTGACCCATTCCTGTCTCGGGCTCCTAAAAATAATCAGATATCCAAGATAATATATATTGCTAAGCTTTGGTAGATAATGTACAAAAATATTCAAGACATTCTTTGTAATTAGGAAGCCACATACCTTGTGTCTATAAGATCAGAAAGGGGCTCAATCCTCTTTATTGTTTATTATTGAAGAATTAAAAATAATAGGATGAATTAAATCAGTGGCATTGAGGTCAGTTATCATTGTGTATCTGCAAGATGCTGTCCTTCCTTTTACAAAGTACTATTTTTTTTAAATCAAAGAAATGCTTAAAGCTTGAAACCAAACCATAAAACAGTAACTTTCCTGTGCTTAAAAAATGGTCTTGTTGTTTTTCAGGGTTCAGGTGCAGAACCCTAGTACATGATCTAAATTGACCTTGAGAGCCTGGTGGAAACAAAAGCTTTTGATGAATCAGTGAACCTGGGGAATTAGAACAGGGACTTGCAGATTTAGATGAGAAGACAGATGTCATCAGTAGCTGCAGGACAGACCAGAATGAATGAGTGTCTGGAAACACCCCAATAAAGTAGCCACAAGTTCCACCTAGATGGAAGTGTCCGGTACACACGTTTGCACCAAGACTCCTGGTTATAACCACCATTCCTCCATTTTTTCTTACCCTGGCTGCCTACATTCTTGGATACCCAGCAGTAGGGAACACAGATTTGAAGGTGCCTCCTGTCTTCTACTTGTTAAACCTACAATAAAGCTCTTTTTTCTTCTTCTGTAAAAGTTGGTGCCATCATTTTCATTTCTACATGCTTGGGCAGGGAGTCCTTCCTCGGTATCAAGCTTTTCTTTGAGAGGGAAAAAAGAACCTAAAGACAGTACAGTATCTGAGTTTTGTCCTGAAGTATGTCTATAAACAGGGTTGAGTCATTAAAGTAGGTGGGGGTGGGAAAGGTGAAGACTATCTCATCAAGAGGAAGACAACTTGGGCCAGGGACTTCGTTACCTCAGTCTGTACACCCTACGGTAGAGTGGTCATTGGGTGGCTCCAGCCAGCTCCTATCCTGGTACAATTATTGTTAGCTCTTTCTCTCACTGCCTCCCCCCACTTTAATTATTAAGTTTACAAAATTGCCCACTTTGTAGTTTATAAAATGCCATTACAGGGTCTGGGGTGTGGCTCGGTGGTACAGTGCTCGCCTAGCATGTGAGAGACCCTGAGTTCCATCTCCAGTACTGCAAAAATTTAAAAAAATTTCAATCCAGTCAGAATGGCAGCTATTATGAAGACAAACAACAATAAGTGTTGGTGAGGATGTGGGGAAAAAGGCACATTCATACACTGCTGGTGGGACTGCAAATTGGTGCAACCAATATGGAAAGCAGCATGGAGATTCCTTGGAAAACTGGGAATGGAACCACCATTCGACCCAGCTATTCTCCTCAGTCTATACCCAAAGGACTTATAAACAGCATACTACAGGGACACGGCCAATCAGTGTTTATAGCAGCACAATTCACAATAGCTAAACTGGACACAACTTAGATGCCCTTCGTAGATGAATGGATTAAAAAATATGGCATATATACACAATGGAATGTTACTCAGCATTAAAAGAATTATGGCATTTGCAGGTAAATGGATGGAGTTAGAGAATATAATGTTAAGTGAAGTTAGCCAATCCCCAAAACCAAATGCCGAATGTTTTCTCTGATATAAGGAGGCTGATTCATAGTGGGGATGGGAGGGGGAGCATGGGAGGAATAGATGAACTTTAGAAAGGGCAAAGGGGAGGGTGGGGAAGGGAAGGATCATGGGGGTAGGAAAGGTAGTAGAATGAGATGGACATCATTATTCTAAGTACATGTATGAAGATATAAATGGTGTGACTCTACATTGTATAAAGAGATATAAAAAATTGTGCACTATATGTGTAATATGAATTGAAATTCATTCTGCTGTCATGTATAACAGAACAGAATAAATCTTTAAAAAATTTTGAAAAATAAAAAATTAAATAAAAACAAAAATAAAAATAGAAGAAATTTTAAATCATTGTATGCAACTACTGCTGTGGTCCATGAGGCCCTTAATGAGTTGAGCCTGTCTACCATTCCAATCTAATTTCCAACATTCTCCAGTGTCTTCTGGGTTCCAACTCTACTGAACTACAAGGTTCCCAGATTATGAGATATTGTTTGATTTCTCTGTGGCTTTGGATGGGGGCTGTTAATATATTTATTTTTGAGACAGGTTGTTCTAGTCAGTTTTTTTTTCACTGCTGTGACCAAAAGACCTGACAAGAACAATTTCAGAGGAGGAAAAGTTTATCTGGTTCTCATGGTTTCAGAGGTGTCAGACCACATATGGTGACTCCATTGCTTGGTGCATGAGGTGAGGCAGATCATCAAGGCAGAAGGGCTCCCTGGAGGAAAACAGTTGGGGACATAACCATCAGGAAGCAGAGAGCAAGCTCTGCTCACCAGCTGCAAAAGGTGAACCCCAAAGCACACCCACTGTGACCCCCCTCCTCCAGCCACACCCTACCTACTCTCAGTTACCACCAAGCTAATCCATCCATTCAAGTGAGTTAATACACTGGTTAAGGCTCTCACAACCCGATCATTTCACTTCTGAACCTTCTTGCATTGTCTCACACATGAGCTTTTGGAGGATACCATGTATCTAAGCCATAGCATGGGTCTTTCTGGGTTACTCAGGCTGGCCTCCAACTCCTGGGCTCAAGTGGTCCTCCCACCTCAGCCTCCTAAGTAGCTGAAACTTCAGGTCATCACTGACATATGGAAGAAAACTCATTTTCTCCATAACCTGCCCAGTCAGCTCTTTTCCCTGAGTGAAGATCCAGGTAACAACCTCTGTTCTTTGGTGCTTCATAACTCATACAGGTACTTTTGAGTGTGTATGGCTCCCACTGTCAAGCCTGAGACCATAACCCAGAATCAAAACATTATTTAGAGTTACAGAGGAAGGAAGAAAAAAGAAAGGGGGAAGAGAAGGGAGGAAAGAAATAAGGAGGGAAGAAATAAAATAGATCTTGTTGTGGCAGGGTCAATAGCTACTAAGAGGAAAACTGGATTTGGGGAGTAACTTTTATATGAGACGATGAGATTTCTTTTTAGTTCTGTGTCCATATTTGTTTTCCTCTTGTCTTTTCTTCATTGCTTGCAATAAAGCCTCAAGGAAAAACCTAAAATGTCTTGTGCACTTTGGGAGACAGAAGAGGTGGGCAAGAGTAATGAGATTATTTATTCTGCAGTGCTGCAGGGAGAAGACTGGTCAGAAAGAAGAGGTGAAGACCATTTTAAGAGAGAAACATAAAATCCTGTTCCTGGAGCTGATAAATAAAATTTTTAAAAATATGACAGGGGGCCTGCCTGGGACCATAAGATGTCCTGGGAGTGTCTATCCTGGCAGGAAGTCCTGCATCCCACCATCTGGTTGAATTTCAAAGACATAGCTACATTTATTATAATACGATTTACGTGAGGACAGAAATCAGTACAAAGGAGTTTTTATTCCATGAGGATCTCATTAAAACATGGCTGCTTCTAAAGGGAAGGTTTTTAAGATGTCAGGGAATTTGGCTAAATAGATGGATCTTCACTTACTCAGGCAGTTTTTCTGATGAATGGTCCAGAGACCACCTGGACCCAAGTCACCTGGTTGGCTTTTTTTTTTTTTTAACAGATTCTTGAGCCTTTTCCCAGACCCACTGAACTCTGGATTCTGCACAGCCACAGGGGTTTTCTGTTTTCACTCAGCATGAGAGTGATTGGTTAGGCAGCACCTCACCACAGCCTTTCCCTACTGTCTTCTACCTTGCACAGGAGTGAGCTTTGTAAAGCCAAAATATCCCAGGCTGCGGCCTGAGCCTCTGGAGGAAACCTGGGCAGGAAAGTGAGCCTCCCTTCCAGCCTTGATTCTTCTGTCAGGAATGGACCAGGAGGCTTCTTGTTACCGACAAGAAAGGTTGACAGACTCTAATAAGTTCATCTCTTTAGAGTTTCTTTGCAGCAGAGGTTGGGATGGGATTGCAATCAGCCCAACACTTTCTCTTTGAAATGAAATTCAAAGATGCATGAAAGCATCAAGGAGACAAGCATCAATTTCCTCGTTGGCTTTATTTTGGTTGTGCTGTGAACTTCCATAGCAAGTTCTGCCCAGCTTTTGAAAATTTGTGGAAGGTTAACTTAGCAGGTCTTTGCACTCAGTGGCCTGGAGATGAAATGCAAGTCAGGACAAAGGAAAGACGGAGTCTCTTCAGGTACAGGAAATGCTGACATTTTCAGGGCCACTGCAGAGAAGGCGCTTACCATGTAATGGAAGACCCAATATTTTCCAGGAGTCCAGCTCTCCTTCAATGCCAGACGCACATTATATTGTAGTGTGTGGAGTCTGGGAAACTATTCTTATGTGAAAATTTGACTTTTCTCTCATTGTAAATAATTTTCTATATCACAGGACATTTGAGTTCATTTCCATTCCAAAATAGTAAGAACCTACATAAGAACTTTTATTGCTAGCTCATTTGGAAGTAAATGTGTATTTCTATGGAGTTGTTGTAGTACTTAGAACAAATTATTCAAGGTGATGACTTATGCATTGTGTATAGAGATGATTTCATCTCTATATTGTTGCCTTTGAACCAATGCTTTGCAACTTTCATAATGTGTTGAATCATCCAACTTTTTGAACATGGATATTGTCTGTTTTTAAAAATTACATCTGATTAGTCCAAACAGCACACAATAAAGGAAGTTGGTGTTTAGTTTGAGAACTGCAGAATCTGGACTATGGCTTATAGGGAACAAATAAATTAGTCAATTTTCCCTTTACTTTATGTTGTGCAGTGTTCTCTAAGTATCACAGATAGCAATACTAGGGCACCTATGGAGTAAATTTTAATATTCTCTTGGAACATGAATGATCAGAAAACAAGTCCAGTGAACAGGCAGTATGAAGACAAATTATGTGTGAAAGGATGTTTTGCTTGCTGCTAGTATAAGCCTGAGAAGAATCACCCAATGTGAAGAATCACCTGACATTAAGGCTTGTATTTTAGCCTTGTTAGCCACTTTGAAGGAAAGTTAATTAACTATTTCAAGGAAGAGGTTAATTACATTCAATTTGATCCAGTAGAGGGCACTGTATCTCTGTCCTTATGCATATATTTATCAGTATAGTATATATTATTAAATATGTCCTATATAACAACACTATTACTATAAGGAAATATAGTGATTTGCATATTTAATAATCCTCTGAAAGTTTACCTTTTCTTCTTCCCAAAGGATGAGAGATAAGTTTATGTGTGAAAACATTGATTGCCTAGGCAACACATGTGGTAGAGCATTTGCATGTGAAACAATGGCACAGTGTTGAATATTTGCCCACCCATATAAAAACACGTGTCAAGTCAGAACCGGAGGGATTTGTTTTTTAAAAGCAACATTCTTTTTCCTAATTCTGGCTTTTAAGGATATGGATTACTGCATTTATGCACCCCCCCACCACCACCACGGGAGAGTATAAAATTTCTTGGATATTACTTTGATACCTCAAACACCAGAATAAAGGATTCTGATTTTAGGCTGCTTTTCTGCTGTGCCTGCCCTCAAAGCCCCCAGCTGGAGTAGCCTGGGAAGGAGAGCAGGCGGCGCCTGGGCGGGAAGTTCTCTGTGTTCCAAGCTGAGCGTTCGCCTCCCCAGGCGCCTGCCGGTGCTCAGTGCTGAAAACCTGCCCTGCTCGCCCAGGTTCTGCAGAGCTTCCCCACGCACGGCGTTTATTTCAAGGGACCCCCTGGAAAACATCCTCCTAAGACTAAGCAAAGGGAGGAACCCTTCCTGCCTTTGCTCGCGCTCTATGTCTTGCAGACGGTTGCTCCATGTCCCTCCTTTCTAATCCTTCACGTCCAAGTGCACCAAGCAAGGTGGACAACCCGGATATTAAACACAGCAAAGCAGTTCGTTAGAGCTGATAAATGCGCCTCTTCTACCTAAGGCGGAGCAAGGAGGCTTTGCAGTGCAGGGGTAATTGTGCTGCAGCGAGTGCGGAAGGGGAACCGCCTCTCTCTCCAATTAACCTGGAACAGGCATCGTCCTCGTGGTAAACCCTGGGATTTAAGGAGCATGGAATTGTAACTATTGAAATCTTTGGAATTTCAGCCCACCTTCAAGTGAATGTGGCTTGCTCTGTCTTTATTAAAGGGGAGCTTGCTTTAAAAAAAAATTCTTCTGGAAGGGCTTATTAATTCCCATTAGAGGATACTGCCGGAAAAGAGGGATTTAAACGGTGACACTTTCTGAAAGCGTAACGGGATAAAGGAAAATGTTGGAGGTCATTGCTCTTGATATCGTTAAAATTTCATTGGTCAGAGTGTAGTGGGAAAGTCTAGGAGGAGGGAAAAATGAAGACTAACCTCTAAGAGATTCCGGAAGGTTCACAGAAGGATAATTTTCACGCTACTGGAAGTCCTTTTTGTTTTTTTTTTTTAAGTGGCTCCACTTCGTTTCTTCTTACTTTATAAGAAAGAAAGGCTAAATTTGCTAGTAATATCCGTAGCTATTAACACCATTGACATCCATTTAAAGATAGAGGCGCTGGGCAAATACATATTTGCTAAGTGAACGAATTCTGATGATGGAAGTAAAGAAACTAGCTGTTTTTCCCACGTCTGCACCTCTGGTAAGGCTATTTCTACTGCATTCGACCTGGTTTTCCCACGACCTAATCAAGTTATGTTCTGTCTTTCTTGCTTTGTACTTACACAAGTTTTTAAACAAATGGCCGCCCCATGTGCTGAAAGGGCAACTTGCACTGGTTAGAATAGACCTGGTTTTACCTTTCTGAAAAGCAATCTGTACAACTCAGGAATCAGTCTTCAGTAAACGTTTATGGTAAGAAAGCAAGCCAGTGTTTCGGTAGCAGTGTGCTTATCAAAGTCCTATTTTTGTAATGGGTTTGACTGGGCTAGATATAGGTTAGAAATGAATGGAACTTAGACCAGGTAAGCCAGCCCCATCCCATCCCAGCACCTGTTTGACTGTGATAAAATGGAAACTAAAATGCTTCCTGAAGGATCAGTGGGACTGGAAGCAGAGAAAATTACTATGAAAAGTTTAAAATACACAAAAATAGAGTAATAGAATAAGCCTTTGTATACCTGTTATCCAGGCTTAACTTACATTAGAATTTTCCAACATTTGCTTCCTTCCGTTCCTTCATTTGCTTTGCTGAAATATTTTGCTTCCATCTCATGTATCATCCACCTGATCCTTAACATTGATGTGAATCTCTAAAAGCTTTAAAGATTTCTATGTCCACAATGCCCTTATTCACACCTAACAGAATTATATTTTCTTGGCATTATTTATGTCCATTTTTTAATTAAAAGTTTAATCGGGGGGGCAGGTAGTCAGGATTTGAGCAAGGTCCATCCATTACATTAGGTCCTTTAGGACTTTCAGAATCAGTGTGGGATGCCCTCTTTCTCTCTCTCTGCCCAATTAAACACAGGAGAGTCTGTCTTCTGGCTTGTTCAACTGGAGGCTGCACAGTTCTAGCACCTAGAAGACCTGGATGTCAGTGTCGGAAGCATGGCCCATATTCCCGTGGGGCAGTCAGGGAGCAGCGAGGCCAAGTCTGGGATGCTGGGGAGGCCACTGGGTTTGCTGGTCTGAGAAAGTCTTTATTTCTCTTTCATTTTTGAAGGATAATTTCTCTAGAGAGAGAACTATGCATTGTTGGTCTTTCTTTCAACACTCCACTCTTGCTTTTGGTTTCTGAAAAGAAGTCTGATATAATTCTTTCCCTTATCCAAAAGCTGTGATTTTTTTCCAGTTTTCAGGACAGCAGTTTGCTCTGGGACCTCTATTCTCTGGTGGATCTAAGAAGAGTTCTTGATTCTTTGGTTTGTTCAGGTTTTTTTTTTTCCTTGTCGTGAGGGTAGAAGTGATATCCAGGCTTTTTATATATTGGACTGGTGAGACGAGTGGATTTGATTTGACAGAGTTTGGGCCAGTAGGGATCAAGGAAAACAGGATATACAATATTTTTATAAAATAATCATAGATGAGGAAGGAATTATTTTGGGTTTTGAGCAGGTTTGGACAGAAAGAGTTGAAAATTATCATTATCTTCATGATCCCCATTGCAACAAACATTCATTAAATACTAAGTGAGGATATAGAAGGCATTGCCAGCTGCAATCTCATGAGCGACTTTGGAAGCTTTTATTTTTGCATAGATGGGGCAATCTTGTTGTGAATTTAATGTATTAAACATGATAGTATACATTTGCTCTATCATAATTTTTAATGTCCTCCATACCTGGGCTTTACATTTACTTATTTACAATTTTGTGCATTTGTGTTTTTTAATAGAATGTCAGCATTTTTGTATAAATATAAGCAAGGGATAAAACATTCATCTGAAAGACAGAAACCCAAACATTAACAGCAGGTATACCTGGGTTGTTAAATTATAAATGATTTCACCTTTCAATACTTTCAATGCATTCTGAATGCATTGATTTTTATGTAGGGAAAACATATTTTTTAAATATAAGTAATGTGTACTGGCTATCAAACTCTGTTTTCTCATGGCACTTCAGTTGCATATGTTCTTGTCTCTCAGTGAAAGGGCATGATCATGGAGGAATGACACCATTCGTCATTACTGTGAAAGTTTAACGTAACACAAATTTCCATAGGGCAACTAGGCAATGAAATAAAATGTGTTAGTTGTATTTTTGTACCTTATCCAAAAATTGTACTTCTAGGAGTCTTTTCTAATCAAATAACCAAAAATTGGACAAAAACATACTTGTAAAAATATGTGTCTACATATGGTGTTTAAAGCTGTTGTTTAATGGTACCTGGGATTTATTTTAATTAGGTTTGAAAGTGTATGCAGACAAGAATGTGATTGTCATGGAGGACAACTATGTACAGTACCTAATACCTAGTACAGTCGTGAATTACTTGATAGGACAGTGTTCTGTGAAAAGTGACAATGATAAATTAGTTGTTATGTGAACATTACATAATTACACAGACCTAGGTGGTCTAGGGCAATAACTTGACATGACCTCTTAAAGCAAATAGGAGATACAATGAACAGGAGATGTATGAACTGTCAGTATGACACAGTAAACTTTTTTTTTTTACTGTAAAATGATGACTATAAGAAAATTTCAGCTCCATTATAAACATATGGTACCACCACAATGTATGTGGCTCATTGTGGACCCAAATATCCTTATGCAGTGCATGACTGAATATGATAAGGGAGTTTCAAAGAAAGATGTGGTCCCATCTGCCACATTTTAACATGGAAATGTAAACGTGCATCTTTCCAAATCCCTAGGCATCATCTCTTACACCTCCCTGTCATAGTGACATTTCTATTTTTTCTTTTCTAACTTTTAATTACCAAAATTATAACAACATACTTCTAAATGTTTACTGCTAATTCACATCTGATATTGAGGACATCATTTTCCTCCAAATGTTTTTATTATGTTACTACCTCCTTAGGAACTTTATATCAGAAGTTTGACTCAAATGATCACTGATATTAGTCCTAAAGGATACTAATTTGGAATCAATTGTCAATGAGAGATGTACCTGTTGCTTCCCCACAAGTCTGTGTGGTTTTATTGTAAACAATCAATGATTGGTAAGAAACTATGAGTGAAAAAGTTTCTCTGTGTAATCCTTTTTTTAAAATTTATTTTTAAATACATGATAATAGTGGATCTCTATTTAATTCTTAATTTTACCATGATACAGTTTTTACAGATGGTTAAGCCTAAGAAGGCACCATTGAACAAAATCTGTATTTGGTGGTCTGATGAGCCAAGGCAGTCTGAAGCCTTTCTGATACAAGTGGTGATAAGTAGATGAAAAAGTAACAAATAAATGACCTTATAAATTAGAGAGAATATCTCCAAAAGGATAAAGAAATCTTCAGTGACAGAATAGAGAAGACATTGAAAGCTCAGAGTGATATGGGTGTGAACAGGTTCTGTGATGTCCTGGGGAGGAGGATCCTATGTTGGTTTTGTTAATTTAGAAGTTTGAGTGTTATTGTCCATATAGGAACAGAGCTTGAAGCCTGGATTCTGTATGAGATAGACGTTTGCAACTGCATAGCCCTGAGATAATGGTAGAACTTTTGAAAGGCTGAAAACTCAGTGAAAAAGTGAATCAGAATGGGAAAATAAAGTTGGTCCTTATCTCTAGGTTTTGAATAGAAAAAAAAACAGGTCTCTTCTGAGGTGTTCAAAACCCAAACTTGAACATCACAGAAGTTTGGGGTTCCAATTTCATCACAACTGCAGTCAGAACCTCAAGAAAAATCAAGAAATATTAATATAACATTCATCCTGGGATGCTGATATGCCTAGAGTAATGTGACCAAACCCATGTTCACTCTGGATAAGTGCAGCCATAAGCCGGGTCACAGAACATTCTCACAGAAAACAAATGAACAAACAATAGAAGCTTAAATTAAAATTGACCCACATAAAAACACACAATTGATGAGGAAGTAACAAGCCATAATCAGAAGACAATGAGAGAAGGGTTAGATTCCCCAAGAATTTAAGATAATAGATCATCTGAAAAGAATAAAAATTAAATGTGTGTTAAGTAATAAAAGACCTGAAAAGTAATTGATGTCCTAAGAAAAGAACAAAAATATTTGAAAAGGTACTTATTCAAGACATAAGATTGAAAAGATATAGTTATAATAACATGGGTGATATTGCTAAAAATTACCCAGGATGAAGCAAAAAAAAATGAAAAGCTGGAAGACATGAAGACAAAATTAATAGTATGAAGAATAAAAGAAAAGATACAGTGTATCTGGTTGGGATTCTAGAAGAATACATAGAATAAGGCATACATTGTAATTAGGTAGAAGACTTTATCAGAATTCAAGAATGATTAGCCTCATATTGAAGAAATTCAGAATCACATGTAAGCTAAATAAAAATGAGTTCATCATAGGAACACTGTAGTGAAATTTTGTAGTAGTATTAAGATCAAGGAGAAAAATCTTAAAACATCAGAGAAAGTTAACTACAAGAGAAAAATAGGAGACTTTCAACAGACTTTTCAACAGGACAATAGAAGTTTGAAGCCAATGGAATAGTATGTTATAAAGGCCAAAGGGAAATAAAAGTCAACTCAGAATTCTGTCTACAAGAAAAACAACCACTGAAGTGTGTTTATTAAAAAAAAAGATATCTTCAGACTCAAAATGAGATATTTACAAACATGGATCTCCACAAAATGAACTGATTCAGAGGAACAAAACTGAATTCAATAGTAAGGAGTGGCATATAAAATCAATGGTGAGTTGAGAAATTGGAGTGCGTAAGGTTAGATAAAGACTATCTCCACCACACTGGCAATAAAAGTAGTCATAATAGTAAGATGAGTATGTAGGGGAATAAAAGGAACATGAAACTAAAAATGAAAACAAAATAGGAAAGATGGAAGGGAGGGGTTAACCACAACCAGATTTAAAATGTTCTAGGTTCCTTGGATTGTTCAGGAAGAAGGTGTAAATAGTAACTCCAGCCCCCTGTTTTAAAACAATTACATATTTAATATGAAAACACTACAATAATAAAACAGAAGACATAACTTCCAACTTAGCAGAGGGAAAATAGGTAAGGTATAAAGAAAAGGAAGAGTAGAAGAGAATAATGAGCAAAAAATTTTAAAAACATGGTTAAGTAGAAAAACACAAAATAAAATAATAGGAGTAGGTAAAATTAAGTAAGAACTACAAAAATGTAGAACTAAATAAAATCTATTTCAATGAAATACTCTTAGAATAGATTAAGTAAATCCTACTATATCCAATAACGTGTTGTTCATAAGATACATGTACATAAAACCCTATGAGAGAAATATTGAAAAATAAAGTGTGGAAACTATCTCAGATAAATGTTAACTCAAAGAAAGTTGGTTCAGAAATATTATCTCAGGCAAAGTTGATTTTAAAGAAAAAAGCATTATATAAGACAAAGCCATTATTCAAAGCCAAAAGGAATAATTCACCAGAGAACAGGCTAATCCTGAACTTGTATGAAATTAACAAATACCACTAAAATGTATAAATGAAACATTAATATAGTTATAGGAATATCTATACAAATCCACATATTTGTGGAAAATTCCAGTGCCTTTCTTTAGAAACTGTCAGGTCATGTTTTTAAATGATAAATGCTTGAAAGATTTGAATTACATACACAGAATCATATATCCAACATATAGAAAATTTACATTCTTTTAAGCATTTACATAAAATATTTACAATAAATCTGGGTATTTAATAAGCCATAAAGCAAGTTTCAAAAATTCTAAGAAATTGATATGCAGATTCTCTGTTGATATCAACATTCTGTCATCTGAATGCAATAGAACTAGAAATTTACATATAGACAATAAAAAACACACCCTTAAATGATTCGAGTCAATAGAAGTCACCATGGAAACCAGAAAATGTTTAGAAATTAATGACAATACAATCTCTATATATCAAAACTTTGAGGTTATAAATTATATGTAGAGAAAAATCATATCCTAAAATGCATATAGTTAAAAAAAGGGCCAAAACACTACAAGTTAAACATACAATTCAAGGAGTTAGAAAAATAAGAAGAATGTAAGTTCAAAGAATAAAATAACAAAGAGAGCAGAAATTAAAGAAATAGAAAATTAACCCCAAAGAAGACCAACTCTCCCCAAAATTATTTCTTTGAAGAAAAAAAATCTTAATATAAGAAGTTCAGCTGTAAAATTAGTAAAGTCACCAAAAGTGGCTAAAACTAAAAAGCTCTAACTACAAAGATTTTTTTAAAAATCACAAGATAATCTATCCAATAAATTTGAAAACTTGGTGGAATAAATGGTTTTCTAGAAAATAGAAATCTCCAAACCTACTCAAAGAGATATAGAAAATCTTAAATCATATCGGTCTATTACATGAAAAAAGTTGAATGGATAATAAAAAGATTATCCCGTAAAAACTCTGGCCTAAATTATTTCATTAGATATTCCCATAAAATGCTAAGGAACTAATAATTCTTGTCTTATATAATGTGTTTCAGGGCATAAAATAGAAGGCAATCTCTCCAATTCCTTTTATGAGGCTGATATAATATTGTTACAAAAATTGGTCAAGAGCACTATGAACAAGGAAAATTATATGCAGTTCTTGCTGATCAATGTAGAGGGGAAAATTTTACATAAAATAATAGCACTCCAAATCAAGGATAGACCAATGAGCTAACATTAGTGGTCTAACATAACACATCTACTAATGCAATCAACCTTATGACCAGCTTAGAGATGAAATCATCTGATCATCTTTAAAGGGGTAGGAAAAGCATTGACTAAAATTCAGCTGTTGGACTCCATTAAAAAAATGCAGGTATCTGTGGTCACTGCTTCTACTGGACATCATACTGAAGCCCTTTGACAAAGCAATGAGACAGACACAGCATATCAGCAGAGAAGTGATGGAAAAGGAGAAAAGAATTATTATTATTATTATTTTTAGATGATATGAACGTCCATGTAGAAAATTCAAGAAGTTCTACATGTGACCCATTGGAACTGATTATATTGAACAATTGTTGGATACAGATCAACATACATAAATTGAGAATATTCTTAAATAGTAATACCACAATGGTTGACTATATTATACTAAAAAGGATAATATGTACTGATATTATCCCAAACTGTAAGTATATCAGGAATACAACTACAAAAGTGACACCATTATAGAGAAAATCAAATCTCTTTACTGTAAGACCTGTAAGGATGATGCAAATAAATGTTGAATCATACCATATTCCCAAGATGAGAAGAGATTGCCATGATTCTAATTTTCCTCCAATTTATAGTTTTTTTTTTTTTTTTTTTGTACCAAGGATCAAACGCAGGGGCACTTAACCACTGAGCCACATCCCCAACACTCTTTCCTTTGAGACAGGGTTTTGCCAAGTTGCTTAGGGTCTAGCTAAGTTGCTGAGGCTGACTTTGAAGTGGCCACTGGGATTACAGCTGTGGGCCACCATACCCAGCTGTCCTCCAACTTATAAAAATCAATAATTCCAATAAGAATCATACTTATCATTAAAAATATTCTAATAAAAATTTTCATGGAACTCTATATACTTATCAAAAAATTTATAGAAAACAGTAAAGGAAAAAAAAACAATTTTAAAAAAGGAAATGGGGGCTGGGGATATGACTCAAGCGGTAGCGCACTCGCCTGGCATGCGTGCGGCCCGGGTTCGATCCTCAGCACCACATACAAACAAAGATGTTGTGTCCGCCGAGAACCTAAAAAATAAATAAATAAATTCTTTCTCTCTCTCTCTCTCTCTCTGTCTCTCAAAAAAAAAAAGGGAAACGGTATGTAGCAGTTAAAGCAAAAGCAGAAGCAGCAGAAACTGAAGAAGGGAAGTTTGAGAGATGAAGATGCTTCACAACAGCTATTGGATCAGTGACAGACCATGTATACCATGGTTGTCCCCTGAAATTATGAGTTAGCTGAAAATTCCCATCATCCTATGCTAAGATCATAGAGATGCAATGGCTCATACATCCATTGCCAGTAATACAACAAATAACTCATAATTTGTGATGATGCTGGTGTCAACAGTCCTACTATGCTGCCTGCCATTTAAAAGTTTAGCATTTACACTTTGTACTTGGTCTTGTGTTTACTGTGTCTCTTGATGGAATCCTTTTCTCTTGTGCTCGATTTAATCTTGTGCTTTTTGTTCACCGAGGCCTTAGAAGCCGTAGACTGACCACATCCATATATATATATATATATATATATATATATATATATATATATATGTATATATATATATATATATATACACACTGAGGTCATATGGTATACACATGACCTCAGTGTGTAGTAGAACATACCATCTACCTTTGTGTCAGTACATTCTAAGGTGTTCATGCAAAGATAAAACTGGCCAACAACACATTTCTGAGAATAGATACCAGTGGTCACTAAGCAATGCGTGAATGTATGCTTCTAATGATGAAAATGAGCCATCTGGTAAAAATGACACAGACTTGGGCAAATCATGTGGGAGAGTAAAGAATTTATAAACTGGCCCAAATATCTGGGAAATCCCCAAATATCTGGGAATTTAAGAGCAACGAGGGTATTGGAAATTACTGAGGGAAAGCGGGATTATTTAACAAATGATGTAGCCACATTCAGGTATGCTGAATGGTAGATCACAGAATCCTGGCACGTTTGAGATGGGTTTGCCACGGAGACACCTGCAGTGCAGAAGGGCAGATCAATTTCTTCAGGGTCCACATCACCAGGGTCTTCTGGATTCTGGCGGAGTCATAAATTTTATCTGAACGTAATTAATGAAGCAATTAGCAGTGCTCTCTGGATGGGACAGAGAAGAGGTGAGGTCTTGGGAACAGATTTTACATCCCCAGGTGTCTTAGTTTATTAGTGCTGCTGTAACAAAAGACCACAGACTGGGAAATTTATAAAGAACTGGACCTTATTTCTCACAGTTCTGGAAGATGGGAAGTTCAAGATTAAGGCACCAGGAAGTTTGTTGTCTATTCTGGTCTCAAGATAGTGCCTTGAGCACTGTGTCCTCACATGGCAGAAGGTGGAAGGGCAAAGGGACAAAGTCCCTTCATCAAGCCTTGAATAAGAGCATCTCATTCCATTCACAAGGACACCACATCATGACTTAACTATTTCCTGAAGGTCCCATCTTAATACTGTTACACTGGCCATTACATTTCAACATGAAGTTTGGAGAAGACACACGGATTCAAACCTTAGCACTAGTATTTTCTGTTCTGCTGGAGTGTGGACCTTACTGGGTCTGAGGTTTGTTCAGGGCCAAGGAGGCCAGAGGTAATGGTGTGCCCACTGGCCATGTGTGGACAGTTCCCAGTTGGGGACCATGATATGGCTTCATTGCTTCTGTATCTCTCTATTTTTTGAAGCAGGAACTCAAGACAGTACAGAGAGACCCCTCTTTAACTCAGTATGGATTCCCCAAAGCTATGGTTTGGTAGCAGGTGTTTTAAAAGGGTTTCAAATAGGACCTTGGGTAAGTTCCAAATTTGGGGACCTATTAAAGGCAAGATGGAAGGAGGGGGCAGGAATATGGAGAGAGAGAGAGAGAGAGAGAGAGAGAGAGAGAGAGAGAGAGAGAGGCTGGAGGAGGAGGAGGAGGAGCAGTGGTCAGAGTAGCTGAGCTGTCCTGGAAGATCTTTTGTTGAAGTTTTGGGGAGAGGGTGTTTCCTGGTGAGTTTGAATAAAATCCTGTAGTGCTACAAATAGCTATTAGTGGCAACCTGATCCCCCCAGATGAAAGTGATCCCTCTCTCTTTAAAATTCTAAACTTGAAACATTTCTCTTTGTTTCCTATGGATCTTATCAATTTCCTCTAAAGCCATTACATATCTTATCACTTCAGGGGGTATTTTATTAAACTGTGAAGCACCAAATAAATATTAGTTATTTATGTGTATAATATACAAGGATGCTAAAACAGAACGGTCTCAATTTCTGGGATCCCACAGGCCTGGATGCCAACCAACTGCACATTTCAAAGTGAGGCATGAGAATGTCTGTAGTGGAATGAATGCTTGCATTCCCTCAACTTTCCCATGTTGAATTTCCCTAATGTGATGGCACTGGAAGGTAGACACTTTGGGAAGTATATTAGGATTCTCCAGAGAAACAAAATAAATAGAAAATATATATGAATGAGTATATCTGGCTTCAGTGATCACTGCTATGATTTGAGTAAGTATCTTCCAAAGTTCTATATGTTAAAGACTTGGTCACCAGCTTGTGGTGCTATTGGCAGGTGGTGGAACCTTTAAGAGGTGGGACCTAGTGGGAGGAAGTTAGGTCATTGGGGGTGTGTCCTTGAAGGGGATTTTGGGATCACCCCCTCTTCCTCTTTCTTCCAGGCTTCCATGAGGTAAGCAGCATTACTCTATCGTATACTTCCACCATAATGTATCGCTTTACCACAGTCCTACTTATCACAGGACCACTCAACCATGGACTAAAATTTCTGAGACTATAAGCCAAAATAAACCTTTTCCCCTTTCAAGTTGAGTATCTCAGGTATTTTTTTTATAGTAACAGAGAGCTGACTAACATGGCCACAGAGGCTGGACAGTCCATGGTGGTTTTCTGCAAGCTGGAGAGTCAGAATTGTCAGTAGTGTGGCTCCATCCAAGAAGCCAGAGGCCAATGGTGTAGCCCCCAGCTTGAGGTCAGAGGTCTGAGATCTATAAGTCGGTTGCTGGTGTAAGTCCAGAATCTGGAGGCTAAAGTCCAAGGGAAGCTTCTTACCTGCTTAAGAAGGAAGAGCCACAGAAAAGAGAGAGAGCATTCATTCCCCTTCTGTTTTCTGGTTTCATTCAGCCACCAGCTGATTAGACAGAGCCTGCCCACTTAGTTTACCAATTCACACATTTCTCTTTTGTGAAAACAACCCTGATAGATAACACCCGACTAAATGCTTCACCAATTTTCTAAACAACTCCATCTATTCAAGTTGACACTTGAGATTAACCATCACAGGAAGTGATTAGAATGAGATAAGGTCATGAAGGTGGATTCCTCAGGAGTATGATTAGGGGCCTGATAAGAGTCCTTAGAGAGCTTGCTTCTTACCTCAGCCAATGGAGGAGGCATCAAGAAGACAACTGTATCTGAACCAGGAAGTGAGTCCTTCAAACTCTGAATATGCTACCACCTGGATCTTGGATTTTCTGATCTCCGGACTATGAGAAATAAATTTATGTTGTTTAAGCCACCCTGGTGATGGTGTTTCATTATAGCAACCCCAGATTCTGAAAGTAAGTTTTGTCAGTATTCATCCACCACTCACCTTCCAGGCTGAACAGATGAAATCTAGGAATTTAGGGAAGGAGGTTAGAAACTAGCAAGAGGATTCCTTCAGAGAAAGTTATTGAAGAAAACAGGGGAGCTGATGTTTGTCTCCTGAGGTACATGGGACTCAGACAGAGGTTGGTATTTATTTCCACTTCCAGATGGTGAAAGACTGTGCTGAGTGCCACCTGCCAGGCTTTGGAATAAGGGAAGGTGGCTAGTTTGGATGTGAACTTCACTCTCAGAGATGGTGGCCCAAAGTGCATGCTTTCCCCAGGGACTCAGAGTGCATGGTACTAGTCTAAAGGTGATTCTTTGAGTAGAGTCAAGAGAATGACCTTCAGTGGTGAGATGGACCAAAAGGAAGGGAAAAAGACCCAAAGTGCTAACAGTTACTAGGTGCTGGGGAAAACATAATGAATGGTCAAGCATAACCCATACAAAGGAGGCTGAACTTGGAGGATCCCATGGGGGTGCCCCTCATATGTACCCTAGTCAAGTAAGACCTCTCTAACTCTTCTCATACTCTTTCCTTCTCACTCCCTCTTTCCTGCCCACCTTCTTACCTTGGATAAACAAGATGGCGGGGATGAGATGGAGGGGAACAGAGGAGCTTGGCTGGCGACAAGAACAAGGGGATTATGCCCACCCTTCCTCATTGACTTGTCTGAAGCAAGGCAAATCCAGTGGTAAGTAATTTTGATACACAGCTAGCTCTTTGAATTCCTGGATGGCAACTGTCCCTATAACGAAAATAGATCAAAATATTTTCATTACCATGGAGGGCCTGAGTCAGTGATGAGTCTTGAGGGGATTTCATCCAGGAGCTAGGGAGACCTTATCCCACAGCTGGGTCTATCATTAAAGGGACTGTGTAGGGTAGAATGAAGTTTTCTGATTGTACCCTGTAGGGGCCACTAGGTCAGAGATGTGTTCACAAAAGGCTGAGAGCAGGGCATGTGTCACATCACATTTTTATCTCTGTAGTACTAAGAATGTGTGGTTGTTGGGTGGTAGGCTGCCTGGTAAAATCTAGGCTTGGCCTGATGCAGAGGTTCTCAAAATTTGTCATAAATCAGAATCAGAACAGATATTTCTGGGTCCTACCCTGAGAGGTTTGGGGAAATTTTCCATATGAAGAAGTTTCTAGGTGTTGTTGATGCTGCTGGTCAGGGGCTATATTTTGAAAGTCTTGGTTCAAAA
Source organism: Urocitellus parryii (assembly GCF_045843805.1). Classification (NCBI taxonomy): domain Eukaryota; kingdom Metazoa; phylum Chordata; class Mammalia; order Rodentia; family Sciuridae; genus Urocitellus; species Urocitellus parryii. The sequence continues at coordinate 2,327,221 of NW_027553327.1, forward strand.
AAACGGCATCAACAAATCATTCATTTATTCAATAACTCAATAAATAATTACTAAGGACTCATCCTCTGCTCTGTGCCAGCTGGGCTTGGGATTGCTCAGCTAATATCATTTTCCCAGAGGCAAGGCAACATTTTCAACAGGAAGAAGGGATGAATGAACTCAGAGAATACTCACCTATCTTCCACCCGCATCCGTCTCACGCCATGATTTCGGGTTCCTTGTTTGGCCTTGCTGGGCTGGAATTGAGGCCCTGCTTCATATTTAATAGAGGCTTTTGTTTCTCCCTTCACACAATATATTGATTCTTATAATTGGACCTTTTTGCTTTTTCCAAAACTACATTACCCACATTAACAGCTAGCTTAAAATGCCATTATGAAACCATATGGGTCTTGGTGGAAAAGAAAAGAGGAAATGGACCTCTCTGAACTCCTGTGTGTTCCAGTAAGGAGGCATTCAGCCATGGGGAGGTCTGGCAGGGTTTGCCGTTCTGCCTGTCCTTCACACAGTCCCCTAGAGCTTTCTAGACAGCAGGCCAACTGCCTATTTAGCTCTGCCCAGCAGATCAGAAGTATCGGAATGTGATGGGGGTGGGCTCCCTTCGCTCCTTGTTCCCTTCTCCTCGTGAGCCCTGCATCCTTGAGTCTGCTCATAGGTACTGCCCTGGCCTTACGTATGCTCCATGGGAAGTCAAGAGGGGCTATTCAGCCCTGGAGAAGTTCCCAGGTTAGAAACCAGCTGCAGATTTGTGGTTCCCTGTTAGTCTTCATGGTCTTGCATGAGCAAGAGCATATTTGCCCATTGTGGAGCCTGTAAGTTGTGGTTTGAGATTTTCCCTAATTTTAAGAAGATCATTATTATTGGTACTGGGGATTGAACCCAGGGACACTTAACCACTGAGCCACATCCCCAGCCCTTTTTATTTATTTTATTTAGAGACAGAGTCTCCCTGAATTGCTTAGGGTCTCCCTAAGTTGCTGAAGGTGGCTTTGAACTCTCAATCCTCCTGCCTCAGCCTCCTGAGCCTGAGGTATTACAGGTGTGCCCCCACTGCCCCTATCTGGAATACAGATGATTACTTTTATTTGAAGTTTTGTTTTTTAATGTTTATTTTTTTAGTTGTAGTTGGACTCAATATATTTTTATGTGGTGCTGAGGATCAAACCCAGGGCCTCGCATATGCTAGGCAAGCACTCTACCACTGAGCCACAACCTCAGCCCTTATTTGAAGTTTTTTCTTTTTTTTTTTTTTTTAATAATACTTATAGGGAAACATAGTGAGGACCCGGGGAGACCTCAAAGACAAGAGAAGCTCTGTAGGACACCGCAGCAGGAATCTAGCCTGGGGACAGTATTGCTCTATTGCTTTGCTAGTCCTGGCTTCTGTGAATACTTCGTTTGGACAGGACTCAGTCCCCATTCACTGAGGTCTTCCTTGGACAAGCCATCATGGCATCACATGTGTAGGATGCGGGAGGGGCCTGGAGTGATGATGAGTCACAGTGTTTAAATAGTGTCATCCTGACTGGGCCCTGGTTCCCAGATGTGTGCTCAAACATTAAGAACGTTCTGTGAAGACGTCTCTCCCAACCCCGTGGATGAGACTCACTCTAGAATCAGTAGACTTTGAGCAAAGCCGATTGCCCTCCATTCTGTAAATCTCATCCAATCAGCTGAAGGTCTCCAGAGGACAAAAGACCGGCTTCTCAGGAAGAAACGCAGATTCTGCCAGCAGACAGACTCCAGGCTTGAACTCCAACAGTGGCTCTTTGCTGAGTTTCCAGCTTCTTGTCTATTCTGTAGATTTTTTGACTTGCCAACCTCTGTAATTCTGTGAGCCAATTCCTTGAAATAAATCCCTAGCTATAGACAACTGGCCTTTCATAGCTCTGTGTTCTACATGTAAAAATTTAACCAACCTTCGATGGAAAATATTAGAAAAATATTGCACTTGTAATGAACATAAGAGACTTTTTCCCTTTGGTATTTCCCCCTAAACAATGCAGTATAAGAACTATTTACATAGCTATTACTTTGTATTAGATAAGTAATACAGAGATGATTTAAAGTTTATCAGGGGTATGTGCATATGAGGGTTATATGTAAATACAATGCTGTTTTACATAAGACACTTGAGAATTCTCAGATTTGGGGAATTGTAGGGGGTCCTAAAGCAAGTCCCCTAATAGCAAGGTGATTGGTTCTTTTTTTTTTTTTTTTTTGAGAAACCTAACTAATACTGAGATCAACACACAGACAAAGACACCACACCTATCCTGTTCTCAGGGAAGACAGGGAGGATTATGGGACACTTTTGAGAAAAACCATGAAGTGTGGGTAGAATATCTACTTCTGGTGTGAAGGGGAGGAATTCAAGCTGAGCAGGGCACAGAGTCACATCAGGAAATAGTCGCCTCATTGTCCAAAGGACAGGACATAGCCATGGTTGGGGAAGGCAAGAAGATAGGAAAGGAAGGTACAAACTGTGGGACATAAGGAACATTTAATCAATGGGGGAGGAATTTTCTATCTGGAAAGAGCATCCTGGTAGCATCTGTTGAAATTTGTACTGAATGGGAAGAGAAGACAATTGACAGCGAGTCAGAGAGTGTGGAAAACAATCATAATAGTTACCTAAGAAAGTTGGAGAGCAGAACGCAGGCATTGCAGGCCATAGAACACCATCTCCTAAGAAAGAGGGGAGACCCTGAAATACAGAGGAGAGCAAAGGAGAGGCAGAAAAGAAAGAAAACAGAGATAAGAGAAAGTTTTCAGGCAGCTTCAAGGGAGTGTGATGTTTTGGGGTCAGGGGCAATTTTACCATTTGGATGTAGCTTCAGAGTCCCTGTTAAGGTTTTATAGTTTCTCTTTGAGTCCATCCTGAGTTGTTTTTCCAGGAATACAGTGGATTTGCCTGGATCTAACTCCAGGAATACTTCTGCTGTGTTGTCAAACTCATGTGTGTGTGTGTGTGTGTGTGTGTATGCATGTGTGTGCAGTCTGGGTTCCCAGAAGAGTCAGGAGGCACCCCACTGAAAAATTTGACCTTATAATTCTTTCATAGCCGCTTCTCTCACCAACTATATGTAGACGGTGCCTGGATGAAATGACATACTTCCTGGTACACAGCAGGCTTTCAGTGAATATCTGGTGAACAAATGAATATGAGTGAATGGTCTCAGAGCCAATCAGAGGTTTCATAAGTCAATCTGAGTGCTATGTTTTCAGATGCTGAAAGCTAAGTGCTTGCACATTTGTATGCACACACACACACACACACACACACACATGCAGACTTGGTATTTAAATGCTTAAGTTAGCACAACCACTAATTCTAAATCTTTGACATCAGGGAAATAGCTCTGGTTCTTAAGGGGGTAATTTTTCAATAGGATAGAGGAATAAGATTTATTCTTGCCCTACATCAGAGTTCTCAGTCTTGAGACTACACATTTGAATTATCTGAGGAATTTTAAAGAAATCCCAATGCCTAGGCTCTGAGTTCTTCGGAATGCCATGTAGGCTAAAAATCAGGATTTAAAAATTCTCTCCAGAAGATTCCAAAGTGCATCCAAGTGGCAAACCCTTGCTTTAGACTTCTCTTCCAGTTTGGTAGCCACTAGCTACAATGGGGTTACTGAGCAGTTGAAAGGTGGCCAGTCAGAACTAAGATGTGCTCTAAGTGCAAACCACACATTGAATTTTGAAAATGTTGAAATCAGTATGAAAAAAATTTGAACATCTCATTGATAATACATTGACTGAATAATGCTTCTCCCATAAGTCCATCTTCTAGTCTCCAGAATTTGATAATTTCTTATAGCAGACATAAAAAAACCCTAAATGTTGATTTACCTATTAAAATAGTAATATTTGGATAAAGGTTAAATAAGATAATTTAGTGAAATGATCTCTACTGATTTCTTTTCACTTTTTTTATCAATATGATTACTAGGACATTCCAAATCATCCATATGACTTGAATTATTTTTCTCTTGGTCAGGGCTACTCTAGGTCATATGGTTACTTGAATCACTGCCTCTAGTGCATTCTTCTGACCCTTGTCCAAGTGGACAAGACAACAGCCTTTATGAAACTTCTAGGCTAACTGAAAAGAGTTTACATTCTCAGCCCCTTATCACTTGCTGATATCAAGGGAGAAATTGTATCTCATGTCTGACGTTCATTGAATCAATGGCCGGAGATTGTGTTGAGTGACAGCTTTCCAAGTTTTAGAAACTATGAAAATAGCTCAATCAAATCAATTTTTACAGTTTCTGAGAGAAGTGATCATGGAGTAGTACATCTATTCACTAATGGATACAATTCTCCGAGTCCCTTCAACAGCAGTGCGACTATGACCATCATTGTTGATGACCATGGCCATCCATCAGAGAGACTTAACACCTTGGTACCCTTTCTTGGAAAGAGAGAGGTAAGGAGGGGTGTATATGGTCTTAAGGTCTTAAGGTCTCTCTTCTTTGTCCTGATGGGTTTAATCAAGGGGGTTGGAGTGCTTGTTTATGCTGACAGACAACCTAATTCCTAATTCTCCGACCATGACCAGGTGTCCTTGTCACAGGAAATCTGTTTATGCTCAGAGATATCCTGGTGGCTGTTTTTGACTTGTGTCTACTTTATTCCTACCAAGATAGCTACTCCCTGCCTAGGGAGTAGTTAGTACTAAGTATTAACCAAGGAAAAGGTCAGGTGCACGTGTGCTGCTGGGGTCAGACACGAAGGAGGAAGCATAGCAGAACATGGGAAATACCAGAAGGAGTTTATTACTCACAGATCCCACAGAAGAGGACAGGTGCCTCGAGAGGCTGAGGGGAAAGGGGAGCCATCCAGAACATGCCTGCTTAACCAGCAGGTGGGGATAGGAAGAAAGAGAGAGAAGGAGACAGACCCATGCCCAAAGGCTTTATTGGGGTCTAGTCCAGGGTATTATTGAGCAGATAGGCACAAGGTCCACCAAGTCACACTGTGATTGAGAGGTGGTCACTGTGGCGTATCTGAGCAGTCCACGTGGGGTGTTACAGTCGGTGAGGTAAGTCAAGTAGGTTGTATCATAGGAGGTATTCACCAGGAGGTGGTTGATCAAGGCAGCAGCTATCTGAATCAAACATTTCAAGGAACTGGGAGGAGGTGGAGACCTGGGAAGGTCCAGGCTGTGAACCCTGTTCCTAGTGTGAAAGTTAGCCCCCTACACAGAATGGATGTTGAGGCAGCATAAAATCATAGGAATTCACTATAGTGTGTGAGTGTGCAGGTGGGGAGAGGAGGAGTTAGCCTATTCTTGAGGGGCATGACAGATGAGACCATGAAAGATAGAAGCTGCCCATCTTTTCTGCGTTAGAATGTACAGGCCATTCGTTACCCTCAAACACATCAATGAATACTTTAAAGAGAAATGGGAGAAGTTAACAGACAGAGGGAGAGCTCTCAAAACGAAGCTGTCTTTCTTCTTTGCCATGAAATAATGTTCTTCCAAAGAAACAGACCTCAAGGGTTGCATAAGGCCCTGCAATCACTGTAGTAAGCATCTAACTTTGAAAATCAATATTAATGACTCTGGATTTGAAGTGCTGGGAATATTTGGAGAGCCCCAGAGCAGCATTTGGAGGCGTTTTGTGAGTCAAATGACTTTGGCTCTGCAAAACAATTCCCAACAACGTGTAATGTTCATGGCACCAAAGGACTGTCCCGCCATGATGGAGATACTCAGAAGGGGGCTTCAACTTTGCCAGGTTGAACTGCTGGGGGGGGGACTTAAAATGACAGCTGCACCCCTCCAGTTGGATGAAGTCCAGGAAAAGAAATACCTCTTTACTTCCAGTTTGAGCATTTCACCCTGAAGTCCCCATTATCCTGGGTGAAACAATGAAGCAAGACAAAAATGCCTGTAATGAAAAGGAACAAACTCCACACATGTGAGCGGTAACATGGACGAATCCCACAATCATTTCACTGAAACAAAGAAGCCAGGGACACTGTATGGTTCCATTTAAATTAAATTTGAGAATAGGCAAAATGAATCTGTGCTGATATAAATAATGAAATGTGATTCCTCTTGTGGGTCCAGATATAGGCAAGGGTTGACTTCAAAGGGGACAGCAGAGTTTTCAGGGACATTGTTCTATATCTTGGGAGGGACCTGTGTCAGGCAGACCCAAGTGGCTCCTTCTCAGGCAGCAGGCACAAGCCAATTCTCTGCCAAGGGCCTAAGAATAAGACAAGTTTACATGGCTGATTTGACCATTCCATGTGCTGCCCTATCAAAAAATCCAACAAACAAGCCTCTCGGATTATACTGTTTATTTATTCCATACTTGCTGAAAGGAGAGAATGATGCTCTGTAAGAATATACAAGTCTGGCCTGGGGTTGTGGCTCAGTGGTAGAGTGCTCACCTAGCATGTGCGAGGCCCTGGGTTCAATCCTCAGCACCACGTAAAAGTAAATACATAAAAACAAAGGTGTACAAGTAAAAGAAATAAATATTTTTTTTTTAAAAATAGACAAGTCTGCTCTTAATTCAGTATTTCTCCCTAATCAGGTAAAAGAATCTATAATCAGAATCAATTATGTACCAGGTGGGGATATTTAAAATACACCCAGAAAGACAACTTCTCAATGATGGAGAATTTAACACAGGGTGTTCAGGCTCATGATCCTATGCTTTTATTTCCTATGAGCCAAGGAGTTACTTCCACAGTACTCCTGCTTAGTGACAGTTCTCAAGGTACTTTGGTTGCCGTTCTCTCCTCTGTACCATTTTATTGCCCATCCAGGACTTTCGGTCCCTTTAGTGACAAAAAGTTTTATGCACAAGCCATCGAGGTCAACTTTCACCAATATCATCATCATAGCCACAGAGCATTTGTCAAAGCAGAGCACCGTTGAGGGAGCAGTTCATGTATCCCCATGTTTGGCTTGACTTGCCCCCTTCAGTGGGCGGATGTGATTCACCCACTCACTCAGCACGTGGCATCAGCACCTTCTATGTGCCAGAGTGCTGGACACAGGGCAGCAGTCAAATCACACAAAATTTCTGCCCTCATGAAGCATATATTCTAATTGAGGGAGATGGGTAATAAACACAGTGGGTCCTTAGACACACGAGTTCTGCATCCTGGGATTAAACCAACCAAGGATCAAAAATATTGGGGAAGCTGGGTATGGTGGTGCACACCTGTAAAACCAGGGGATCGGAAGCCTGAGGAAGAGAGGACTTCAAGTTCAAAATCAGCTTCAGCAAAAGCAAGGAGGTACTAAGCAACTCAGGGAGAGTTTTTTGGTTTAGAGATAGGGGTCTCTAAATAAAATACAAAAAAGGGCTGGGAATGTGGTCAGTGATTGAGTGCCCCTGAGTTCAATCCCTGGCACCAAAAAAACAAACAAACAAAAAACAAAACAAAACAAAAACGGGAAAACTTTTTTTTCATCTGAATATATACACCATTTTTTCTTGTTCTATTCCCTAAACCACAAAATGTAACAACAATTAACAAAGCATTTATACTATCTTAGGTATTATACAAGATCTAGAGATGATTTAAAGTCTATTGGAGGATTGATATAGGTCCTATGCAAATACTATTTTCATTTTATGATACGAACTTGAGCGTTTGTGAATTTTGATATCTCTGGGGTATCCTGAAACCAATCCCCCATGAAAACTAACTGTAATTTAGTTAAATAAAATACACCGTATGCTTAGAGCTGAATGCTAAGGAGAAAGTTTACCAAAGAAGCAGGAGAATGGAGTTGGGAGGCCATAGTGGGGTGGTGGTGTGGTTTAGATGTGATGTGTCCCCCAAAAGCTCACGTGTGAGACTATGCAAGAAGGTTCAGAGGAGGAATCATTGGAGGTTGTGAGAGTCTTAACCCAATCAGTGAATTAATCTCCTGATAGGGATTAACTGGTAGGAGGTGGTAAGTTGTGGCTGGAGGAGGTGGAAATTAGGGGTGTGTGCCTTTGGGGTATATATTTGTACCTGGCAAATGGAGACCTCTCTCTCTCTCTCTGCTTCCTGACCATCATGTGAGCTACTTCCCAGTGCCACAATTTTCCACCCTGATGTCCAGCCTCACCTCGAACCCTGAGGAATAGAGACGGCCTTCTAAAGACTAAGACCTCTGAAACTGTGAGCCTTCAAATCAACTTTTCTTTATTGTTCTGGTCAGATCTTTCAGTCACAGCAGTGAAAAAGCTGAGTGGAACAGGTGGTTTCTGCAGTTTAGGTGGACAAGACCAGGAAGGCTTCCATGAAGAGGTGACCTGAAGAGGGACAGTATGTGAACCATGGGCATCTCCCAGGTAAACTCTTTCCACACTGAGGGAATAGCAAGAGCAAGCCTCTAGGCAGGAGAGGGTCCAGCACACTCCAGCCAGGTGACTGAGGTCGAGAAACAAGTCTGGAAGCTGAGGTCAGAAAGGTAACTGGACACCTGACCACACGGGGCCTTCCAGCCATGCCAAGGTCTTGATTTTGCACTGAAGCAGGAAGCCACAGGAGAACTTTTAAGTAGAGGGGTCACATGGCTTTATTGGCAAAGACTGAAGAAGAAGGGGCAGAAGGAGGGAGAGTGTGAAGTCCACATTAAATGCAATGAAGTTTGCAAGATACGGTGTTGTCAGGGGGAAGGAAAGAGTAAAGCAACTCAAAATGAGTCTACCTCGTCTTTCAAATTCATTTTTTAATTGACAAATGATGCATGTTTTTTTTTAAATCACATACAGCACAATGTTCTAAAGTTCATATACATTATGGAATGATTAAATCTGGTTAATTGACAAATGCGTTACCTATGCCAAATGACTTCTTTGATATAAGGGAAGTAACTAAGGACAGAGTAGGGATGAAGAACAGGAGAAGAAGATCAACATTAATAGAGATGAGAGGGGGGAGGGAAAGGGAGAGAGAAGGGAAATTGCATGGAAAGGGATGGTGATCCTCAGTGTTATACAAAATTACATACAAGAGGAAGTGAGGGGTAAGGAAAGAATAATACAATTGGAAGAAGTGTTTTACAGTATAGGGGGTTGAGAGAGAAGAGGGGAGGGGAGGGGAGGGGGGATAGTAGAGAATAGGATAGAGAGCAGAATTCATCAGACACTAGTATGGCAATATGTAAATCAATGGAAATGTAATTGATGTAACTGATGTGATTCAGCAATCTGTATACGGGGTAAAAATGGGAGTTCATAACCCTTTTGAATCAAACTGTGAAATATATCAAAATAGATGTAATGTTTTGAACTACCACCAACAAAAAAAAAACAAACAAAAAAAAACAAAAAAACAAAAAACAAAACAAAAAAAAAAAAAACTCAGCACTCAGCGAGAAGGCAGCAAACCCAGAAGCGGAGCGTGTACTCGCGTCTAAGCTAAAGTAACTCAGTAAATTGCTAAGGGCTTAAAACATGCATTTGTATTGTTCACAGAAATAAGGGCAGGGGCAAAATTGACTTTTTAAAAAGGAAATAACTTGTTGAGCAGAGGCATAAATTCAGTAAAACAAGGAAAGTCAAGGGCCTTCTGCAGGGCGAAGCACAGTAGGCCCTAGCACCAACCTCCCCTGTAGCAACTGGCAACTGAGAGAAAAATGAAAACTGTATTTTTACCAACACGAGGGGGTTGCTAAAGCAAGAAAATGAGAAGAACTGGAACTCCAGAGCAGGAGATCTTTCAAAGTGAGGAACAAAGTGACTGCTGGTTTCTTTCAGGGGTCATTTGTTGATTTGGGGACACGTGCTAATTCTACAGGTGCAGACTAAGAATTGGGACTCGGCTGCCTTAAGGGACTCTACCAAGGGAGCAAAGCAGCAAGGTTTGTAGGAGTCAGTGTGTCCCTTTTAAGGAGCAGAATGCATGTGTGATGGGTCCTGAAAACAAGGTTCATTTTCCCTAAGGGACTTTGCTAAACTGTGGGCTGTGCTTAAAAGCCTGAGAGACCAGGCCAGGTGTGTCTAAAGCCACATTGAGGGCTCCACTGGCAGCATGTGAGAGAAGAATTCTGCTAAGCCAGAATGCTTGCTTTAAACACAAAACTCCAGGATGTGTAAGGAATCAAGGCCAAAAGCACCACACATTAACATCTCCCAGGGAAGTGAATTAGCAAGTCGTCAGAGCTGAGCAGAGCTGACCAGCCCAACTATGCCAAGCACAGACAGGAAGCAGAGGCCTTCCCAAGATCAGCAAGGACCCCAGCCCAGCTTGTTCTCACCTGCACCAGTTCCTCACCAGCATGGCCAAGCAGGGAGGGGGAAAGCCTTCTCTGACACTGTGATCATCTATCACCATCTGACATACAATTAAAATACTGTTAGATAGGAAAAGGCAAAGAATAAGAGATGAGTAATCTATAGAAAAAAGATAATTAATATAGGCTGAAAAATTACCCAGAGGTTAAAATAACTGTGATTAAAATATTGGCGAAAACAGATGTATATAAAAGGGTGAAAGATGGAGAATTCCAACAACAAATGGAAGCTACAAAAATCAGCAATGGAAATTCCATAAGAGAACTAAAGACCATAATTATTAGACATTAGGGATTCTAGATGCATTCACTACTATCCTGATTACAACACAGACAGAACAGAAATTCACAACACACAGAACCTGACAACAAAGCAAAAGCTGGTGGCCTAGTGGAAAAATGAAAATTCAATACACACTACTACAAGCCCATAAATGGACAGAAGTATCAAGGGCAGTTGGAGACATGTCGCAGAGTGGAAGATGAAAATGCACACCCCACTGCCCAGCAACCTGGCCCCCAGCAAGAGGGCTGCAGCACCTCTCCCTCCTTTACTCCTAGTACAGGTTCAAAAGGATGCTTGAGAATGTTCTCAGCAGCATAGCACTGCTTCATGAAGTTATACAGCTGTGCACATTTCCAAATGAGTCACAACAAGACAACAGAGAACTGAATAATGGCTCACAGAATAGAATTCTGCCCATACACTAGTGAATGTGAATCATTAGCCACATGCAACAGGACACACCTAAAGGGCAGTGTTACACAGAAAGTGCAGCAGGGTGACACCAGGGGTGCAGCACCATCCACACACAAGGGCAGTTTGCTAAGTGTAAGCTGGATAGGCCTGGGGGACCCTAGGCCTCAGATCATTTCAAAAAAGTCACTCTCTCCCAAGGTCAAGGTGGGGTTTTCCAGAGGCCATATGTAGAAGCAGAGCTGGAAATGCATCTGTCCTTTAAGTCCAATATTTAAAACCATTTTCAAAGAATGAAAAAGCCACTTAAAAGTGCTGGTTTTGGTTTTTCATTCCCGCTTATTTCTGCCTTGGATAATGTAGGTATTCTTTCATGAAAATTTTATTTATGTTTGCATGTATAGTTTTATTATTCTCATTACATTAAAACTTTATATAAAATAATCAATTTAAGTTTCAAATACAGCTAATGCTGATAGATATAACCTACATAAGAAAACAGCTCTTTGGATCCTCAATAAATTTTGAGTTTAAAGGGTACCTAGAATGAAGGTGCTTCAAAAGCATGGCTACAGAACAAACCCTGACCAGCCCATCTGCATACCTCCTCTGTGCTCAAGCCACGTGGCTGAAGAGCAGATTCACAGGGTGCTCACCTTGGGCTGGCCAGATTTAGGAGGGACACACAGGGTTCCTAAAAGTGTAGATTGTTTTCTTTAAAACAAAATCAAATACAGATTTGAAGCAAATATGGCAAAAAGTGGGTGGGTATGTGTATTTGCTTTTCTACTTATTTCACTATATAACTGAAACACTTGCAGGTAGGGAATCTATCACTTGTCCCACAAATTCCTTTTCTCCTACTGTATATTTCCTTTGGTGTCATTACTTTTCCCTGTGAATCCCACTAGGTCCACTGGGTGACCTCTATTTCTCTCAGCAACTTCACACACACACTGACTAAGAGTAGACCTAAAAAGTTTCTCCCCCTTTTCCAAATGAATATGAATTTTTTACTGATAATCTTTCAGAAATAGGAACCCCACGGATGAAATTATAGGTTTATGGACAGGTAAAAGGTGATTTCAGAGACTCCATCACATGATATAATCTGATGCAATGTCCTTAAAAAAAGAGTCAATAAAAGGGAATGTCAACATCATTTGAAAAAATAGAAATAAAATAATCAAAAGTACTGGTTTAAAACAGATCCTTTTCATCTATAACTATCTTTCATGTATATTTAAATTTCTGTACACATAGACACACACAAACACACACGCACACACACACACACAACCGTGGATGAAAAAGGCTGACATGGTTAAAGCAATACAACTTACCAACTGACCAAAATGACAATGTTTTAAATTAAAATAAGTAGTTGTCCATTAATGCAAGCAATAGTTACTGAGTCCCTAAGGCCTAAGAACACAGGAGGATAAAACAGGCATTCACTCTGTTCATTCCAACAGGCAGAAGAGAATGCACACAGAAATACTCCAGATCATGATAGATACTACAATTCAGAAAAGACAAAGTAGGGTGATGTGGTTTTGACTTGACAGGGAGACTCCACAGGGCTCAGTGGAGAGGGAGAGGGCAGAGGCAGCCCTGAAGAGGGCACTCCAGCCATGACAGGCTGGCAGCCAGCCAGACCTCTCTTGGTTGGTCTTACCTCCTTCAGAAGGTAACAGGACCGTGAGAGGGAGGAGCACAGAGCAGGGGCACAAGAGGGAGACAGCAAGCTGAAGGGCGGGCAGGGAGCCGACCAAGAGGAGCTCGGGGGATTCAGTAGGGCAGTAACATGATCTGAGGCTTGGACTGTCTGAAGACAGAGGGACCCACCATCAGGAAGGCAGGCGAGGAGGCCACTACTGTGGTCCTTCTGGCAAGAAACAGTGGCCGAGGAGCAACCATGGAGGGGAGGCAGGGGAGGAGGACAAAGGAGCCCTGGGCTCAGGAAAGGGCTGAGTACAGCTTAGCAATCAACAGCGATGCTCAGATTCTCAACAAAGAAATAATGACTTCCCCTTTGGAATATTATGTTCTCAGTCTGTGTTTTAGCTATTTCCTTACAACGATACAGCAAAATACCAAAAATCAAAATAACAATGATTTCTCCTTTATTCTGTCTGTGTGTTTTGATCTGCTCTATCCTGGACAAAAGGTGCAGACGGGTCTGTCCCTCCTCACCTCTGTCCTCACTCTGGACCATCTCCAAGTCCTGGGTAGGTTCTTGTGAAAATGATGGTGGAAACACAGGATGACAAATCCCACTTTAAGCCTCTGTTTGACAGGTCACTTTTGCTAATGTCCCACTGACCACAGTAAACCTCAGGGCTGAGCCAGAATCACATGGCGGGAGATACCCACTTCTCCATATGATGAAGACCATGGGTACTCAGAGGGACAAAGAACACAGGTACAACTCAGCCAACACAGGGTCAGTGTGGTCAAATAAAGACATGGTGCACTAGAAAGGCAATGACATTTAGGATCTTTATGAGATTAGGATAACGGGATAGAGAAATTGGTTTGAAATTTAAAAGAAAATGATGAAATCTGAAGACACCAATAAGATCAATAGAGACTAAAGATCACAACCAACCAGGACACAGTTCAAGAAATTTGTAAGAAAAGACAACAAGTATTCACTTATTTTAATTCATAAATTAAGCAATTGTATCTCATAAAATTAAAAAATAGCAAAATCACTCAACAAAGTAAGAGGCTAAGTAAACTTTTAAAAAGTTTCATAGTTTCACCAAGTATATAATACTCTTACTTAACATTAAGAAACATAAGAATACACTTACTTGTTCATATCGCTAAAAATGACTGTTTGCTATGCTTAGAAAATATTTCTTAAAAGAATGAATGTGCTACATATGCTCTGCTGAGGTCATAGAAACATGCTGTGCACCTGAGAGGAGGCAGAACTGAGTCAAGAAGAGTTTTCAATGCTAAGCAGAGAACTGTGCATTGGTTATGCAGCTTACCACAGGCAAGAGGAAGACCTGAAGAAGGCATTGGGCAACTGTGCACAAACGAATCCAACAGACTGACCAGGAACAGGTGAATACAAATTGTAAATTAGTAAAGGAATTCAAGAACTAATCTAAGAAACAGGTGAAATATCTTAGACGGGAGTAATATAATAGGAGAGAGTCAAAGAAAATGCTAGAATACAGCCTAGGGCAGTGCTTCTCAATCTCAAGGACACTAGGGTCCAGTTACAAGGCAGATTCTTTGTCAGGAACCAGAGATTCTGACGCTTCATCGACCTCCAAGGTGAGGCCAGCACTGCTATCTTCACGTCACTTGTGAGTAGAAAGGACCCAGAGAATGGAGCCATTATGGAGAACTTCCTATGCATCAGCTTTCCCAGCACTCCAGACACTGCAGGAGCATCTCATCACATGCTCCCACCATGCCATGGCCTCCTTCATGGCGCACACCAAACATAACTTGTGTGTCCAGTTTTGATATTCTGTTCAGTGTACCTCCTCCCACTTAACTCGGTGCCTTACTTGGTGCACCACTTAAGCCCTGATGCTTAACTTAGCATGCATCTGGCACATGGCCTGCACCGAGGATTTAAGAAATGAATGAACAGAAACTGGTAAAGAAGCAGGTCTGAACATTCCAGGGTCAGAAAGGGCATTTGCGTGCAAAGAGATGCTACTGAGAACAGATAGAGGCTCTGGGAGCAGATCTGATTGCTGTATTAATGTGGACATTGGAGCCATGAAAGAAAATAATGTAGGGGACACACAAAGAAAGAACATCAAATGAAGCAATCGGGGGTACTCTTGAGAAAACCTAGCTGAGGGGACAGCAAGGAATACAGTCAGCAGGAGGTTTTCAAAGAAAGAACACTCAAATAATGAAAAAAAAGTTTTAAAACACAGCCTCTGGGCCAAGGCAGATGGAACACTGAGCACAGCCACAGGCTAAGCCTCCGGCTGGAAATGAGAGATTGTACGAGGTTCAGGAGGAGCAGGAGACAGGGAGACAGCACTCCCTGTTCACACCCAAGCCTACCTGCTGCCCATCTGAAGGAAGAAGCAGCCTGGTGTGTTTGAAAATGCCTCCAAGAGCCAGGATGTCATACAGAAATAAATGAAATAAATGAAATGGTCTCTTATAAAGCAGGGACGGGGCTTGGCTCAGACCAGAGCATGCAGCACACGCACCCCTCCCCCACACAAACAGCAGCTGACCCACTTCAGGGGAGTAGGAATCCAATACTGTCAAAATGGACATTTTTATTTTTTGTCCCAGGAACACACAAAAATCAGAATATGTGTGTGAACCTTCCTGAATTGGGCAGAGAATAAATTGAATTTGTAGTGTACCACTTATTCTCTCTGGCCTACACAAACAAGCAAAAACCTGACTTATCCAAAGTGAATAAAAGCAAAAGACTGCAGAGCAGAACGGAGAGTGTGGCTGGCTTTGAACAGACCAACATGCAAACAGGGCTGATGTGTTGAGCCACCAAAGCACAGGTGGCCGAGGCTGAGGACAACAGGATCAGCAAGTGACCCAGAGCACACAACAAAGCAGGAGGCCTTCTCTGTGAGGCCCAGGAACCCACCCAGCATGGAGAGAAAGGGTGGAGGAGGGGTGGGAGGCTTGGGATGATTGGAAGTCCACCCTGAAGTCCACCCGACACAGCTCCAAGTCCAAAGCAAGAGGACCACCATGGAAAATGGCCTCAGACTGGGAAAACTGTTTCTGAAAATACACTGATTTGTTTATTTTAAATTTGGACAGTCCCAATACTTTTCAGTGATCTTTTCATCTGACAATATTTGAGCATGGACAGCAATGGCTATCTGAAGTGGTACCAGGTGTACAAGATGGATTATGGAAGGAGAATATTCTGGGGAGAAAACACTCCACAAGTGAGGGCAAGAAGGCAGCAGCCCTCCTGCTCTCAGTCCCTTCGTTGATTGTGCCCAAAACACCAGGAGCCAGTTGAGACAGGAGACAGCTATCTGGCCACTTAAAACTACCTGCACTGAGGCCATATTCATGCATGCTCAACAGCAGAGAGCAGGTTAATAAATTAATCACCATACCAGCCTGGTCTGCAGTTAAAACTGACCTAAATCATCAACTACTTCTGTTTTCTCTTATGAAGAGTTTTGGCATTCTTTCAGCTAGGCTGCGACAGTCTAGATGGGCAGCAGCATTGTATGCTGCTCTCCCTCAGAGGACAGCTGGCATTATGGTATGTAAAGTGCCACCCAAAGCACGAGGGTCCATATAAAAAATTCATCAGAAATGATGTCATAAAGAAGCATATGCCTAACAGAAGGGGTATGAGATACAACATATGCCTAACAGAAGGGGTGCGAGGACAACTCAAGGTAGAAGTCGAGAGAGAGAAAAGTGAAGAACCATCAATGCTACAGAAACAGATAAAAAGCTGGGAAAGAACAGTCCATCATTGAGGGACTCTTATTTGACACAACAACAAGTGTCAGGGTGGTCTCCCAGTTCGCCATCTTGTCCTACCAAGCCACGCTGCCTTCCACTATGGACTCGAGTTTCCTGCTGAACTCTCAAAACCTAGACAACTGATCTTAAATTGTCATCACAGTTTCATTCTGTCTATGCTTCATATGGGGTGCCCTGAAGACACTCTTTCTTCCTACTCCACAGGGCGACACAGGAAGCCATGCCACACACAGAAGACTCACTCCTGGTCCTGCAGATGTTGGCCTGAAATGAACACAGGCTCTAACATGACCAGGGTGAGGGTCGGGAGTTCCAGCTCTGTGCCAGACACCTCCCACAAAGACACCAGGGTTCAAGGCCCGAGAGTAGGTTCACCCGGAGCTCCAACGAGACCCAGCCTTCAGGCACCCTCCAGCCCCTCCCCAGCTCCTGGATACTGGAAGGCATCTTGCAGTCCCAGGTTACCAAGGGAGCTCCACTTTAAGCCAACTCTAGACAAGGGCCGTCCAACAAGACACACAAGGCCCTAACAGAAGTGGAAGGGGCAGGAATGGAAGAAGCCAGTCCAAGAACGTGATCACTTCAACTTAGTTCCACTAACAACAGAACTGGAAAAATCAGCAAACTCCAAAATTAGTTAAAAATACAATGAAAAAGCAACAACAGAAATTAATGTCTTATTTACCTCAGCTATTCTCGCTCTACAGAAATAAGAATTCAAGCTCCATGAAGGTAGGACTCTGTCTACTCTGCTCACTGCTGGATCTCCCACAGAAATCAACATAACACAGCTCATCTGATTTAGTAATAGATACTTTTTTAGCTATTTACTTTTTCTTCAGTTTTTCTTTTTTTCCCTATATTTTACTCTTGATACTAGGTGAAAGACATAATATTGTATGAAATTTTTTTATGAACTGTTCTTAAAAACACACAGCATTTGCTCTCAATATTTGCGGTTAAGAATTAATGATATAGTACATAGGTAGCTCTGTATTTCCTGTTGAAGGATGACCACTCCAAGTACTAGTTCTTGCCAGTTTTAGGCATCTGGGCAATTGCGAGGGAACTGATTCAGATTATCTCTTATGTGGCAGACATGACAAACCACTGTTTACACCTTCTTAATCCAAAGCATTCATAAAATGCATTTTTCAAGACAGCAGATTCTTAATAAACGGGTTCCTGGGTCTTAAGATGTCCAGGTAATCCACAATTTCCATAAGTAACTAAAACAAAACAAACAAAAATATCTTCGTGCAAAATGCCATATATTAAAAGCTTATTTACAGTTCACCCGTCAATCTCAAAAATCCATACATCTCATCTCTGACACTTTCAAGAAGTTGGGACACTTACCCCTCAAAGATACTCGTTCTATTTCCCTTTTGCATTATTTTCTTCTATGGTTGTAATTCCTAAGCAGCCAGATTTTAATAATTTAATGTCGATTTTTGAAATCTTTTCACCCTAGAAAAGGAGAGAAAGAGACTTGAAGCACTTGATGGAGTGACACCCTTCATTTTGGCCAGAAGGCTCTGAGGCCTTCTGGTGGAACAGCCCCTCCAAGGAAGCGCTCTCAGTTCGCCATGCCTGGCAGTCAGGGGCTGTCGACTGGACTCGCCACACTTCTTTGTTGGTATTTTACAAAATCTAGGAAAAGAACCCCAGGGTTGCGGCAGGATGGGAACTGGTTAACCGAAATGGGAAGGGGACGATCCCTTCCACTAATAATAAATCAAACACACTACAGCGTGACTCCTTCCCTGCACCGCACCAAGGGCGACGCATAGGACGGGGTCTGACGCCACCTCCTGCTCCAAGCAGCGGCGAACTCCTCCAGAGCACGGGCGTGGGGCAGTGGCGCCCGCGGAGCAGCCCGAGTCCAGCTCGGCCGGGAGACAAAAGGGTCCGGGTCCCGGCGCCCGGGCCACTGCGGCTGGCCACCTGGCAGAGACCGCACCCCTCACCGCTGTCCCGTGGCCCCACACGCCTGCCGCCGCCCGCCCCGTCCCTGGGGTGTGTCCGCGGGAGGGTACGGGGTCCTCAGAGGCCCCGTGAGGGCCGGCGTCCAGCGCGGCGCCCCCAACCCTCCTGGCCCGCTGCGCGGGGCGCCCCAGAGCGGAGGTGGCGCGGAGGGGAGGAGGAGTCTCCGCCAGCCCCGCCGCAGCCGAGCGCTGCCGACCAAGGGAGGGCCTCGATCCCGCTGCCACCGACCCTGGACACCACGGCCCTGCCACCGCCGCCCCTCGGAACCTGGGGCGCCGCCACCGCCGCAGCCTCAGGCACTGGCTGAGCGAGAAGCCACCGCAAGCAACGCTCCAGGATCCGGCTGCAGCCGCCTACTCTGCCGGCCTGGGGTGGGCTCCCAGCTGCAGATCCGCCTGTTGGCTCCCGGCGACGGCCAGCTCCTGCTGCCCCAGCAGCCCAGGCCCTTCAGCTCCTCACCCCCACCTGCCAGAGACCGCCACTGCCGCCATCAGGGCAGTGACTGTCTAGGGCAGCTGGGACCCACCAGCTCTGCAGCGCCCCCAAAGCTCCGCCCCTAGGCCCCGCCCCGCCCTTTCTTCGCCCGCCCAGGCCCCGCCCGCCCTCGAGGCCCCGCCTCCACCGTACGACCCGCCTCACCCGCCTGAGCAGGCCACGCCCCCAGCGTCGGCCCTTTTTCACTCCCTGGCGAGCGCCCCGCCCCCCGTGGCCCTGCTCGCTGGGCAGGTCCCCTTGAGCTGCGTAGATCCCGCCCCTGAGGCCTTTCCCTGCTTCCCTGGCAGCCGGTTCCCGCCTCCCTCAGCTGCCAGCCTGCCTTTGTCCTGCAGGCCGCGTCCCTCCCTCGCTGCGCACCTCTGAGGCCACTGAGCTCGCAGCCCCGTGCGGGCCTGGTCGCCTTTTCGTCCACTGAATTGCAGGAATGCTTTCCCAGCTCAGAACTCCATGAGGGATGGGCAGAGGGGGCGACGCTGCCGGGCTGGGCGGGACGCTCCGCTGCAGCGCTGCCAACCACCTCGCTGCATGCAGGAGGCGCAGGCTGTTGGCTCGCCCTGCGCCCTCCAGAGGTCTAGATCCCAGGTTTCTGCTGGGAAAATAGGTGTGTGTCAACCGAAGGAGCGAGAAAAGCGGGAAACGAGGTGCATTTATTATTTTTATTGTTTTTGCTAAAATGAAAAGTTCTCCTATTTTCCAGGATGTTTCCCAAAATACCAAGCCAGTCTCCCCGGTTTTAGGAATTTCAAAGTATTACAAGCATACATAAGTAGAAACAACCAAATAGACCTGCTTGTGCTTACTCTCCCATATTGCTTATTGATGGCATGAGGCTTGATTTTTAGCTTTAACTTATGTACCCTTAATTTGGTGGTTCTTTTTCCAGAATACAACCAAAATGACAGTCAAGTTTAATTTTTCCACAATCAGATGAAAGTTGATTTTATTAAACTATAAATTATGATTTAAACAGCTTATCTGTTTTAATAGTTTTACTGGCACATTATAGTTGTACATAGTGGGGGATTTGTTGTACATATTCGTACATGAACACAATGTAACAATTTGGCCAGGAGCATTAACCAGTATTTGTCCTTTTTAACGCTTGCTCCCTCCCCCCCACTTTCCTCCCCTCAACAGATATCTTCTCTGGATTTATAGATTTACATGAGATTTCCCCCCCCACACACACCTTTATTTTCCTTTTTCCTCTCTAGCTTTCACATATCTGAGAAAACATACCACCTTTGACCGTCTGAGTTTGGCTTATTTCACTTAACCTAAGTTCTCAAGTTCTATTCATTTTCTTATACATGCCATGATTTCATTTTTCTTCCTGGCTGAATAAAGCTCCTTTGTGTATACATACCACATTTTCTTTATCCATTCATTCACTGATGGACGTCTTGGCTGGTTCCATAGTTTGGCAATTGTGAATTTAGCAGTTATAAAATGGGTATGCTTCTGTAGCTGTAGTATGACTAATTCTTAAGGATAAATACTATGCAGTGGTTTAGCTGGGTCATATGGTGATTCCATGCCAGGTCTTTTGAGGAACCTCCATACTAGTTTTCCATACTGGTTGTAATAATTTACAATCCCATCAACAGTATAAAAGTGTTCCTTTTTCTCCACATCTTGTCCACCATTTATTATTGTTTTTACTCTTAATGGCTGATGTTCTAACTGGAGTAAAGTGAAATTTCAGTGTAGTTTTGCTTGCTTAAGCAGTTTTTTAAAATATATTATTTGTTCTAATTAGTTATACATGGTAGCAGGATGCATTTTGGCACCTCATATGTAAATGGAGCAGTTTTAATCATGACTTAGTTTGCCATGCAACACTGATTGCCTCCAGTTTCACAGTTGTCACTTTATATGTTTACTGAAAATTTTAAATGAGAAACATGTATATCACATTTCATTTCCATTAAGCCACGTGCTAGTGTGATAATTAAAATATTTTCTACCTGACCGGGAAATTTCAGAAACTTGGTTTGGTGGGCCTTTCTAATAACTATTCCCCAGCATGAAATGCCGTTTATACTAACATCAGCTACATCTAAGCAGTTAATAATCTTCAGCCCATCTAGAATTTTAATTTTTCACTTTAAATAAATTTTATTTCAGGGCTGGGATTGTGGCTGAGTGGTACAGCACTCACCTCACATGTGTAAAGCTCTGGGTTCAATCCTCAGCACCACATAAAAATAAATAAATAAATAAAGGTATCCCGTCCATCTTCAGCTAAAAAAAATGTATATATCAAAAAATAGGGACTAGGATTGTGGCTCAGCAGTAGAGTGCTGCCTAGCATGGGTGGAACCTGGGTTCGATCCTCAGCATCACATAAAAATAAAGGCATTGTGTTGTGTCCACCTACACCTTAAAAGTAAATATTTAAAAAAAATAAAAATAAATAAATAAAGTTTATTTCACATACAAATAAAGTTTATTTCATTTTTTATTGCTTTTTGCTTTCCTCAATAGAAAAGCTTTAATAATAACAATTTTATAATACTTTTTTTTTTGTTAATTACCTGCATGCTATAAATAGAATGAGCAGAGTTCTTACTCCTGCTAGTATTCACATTGTTTAATCAGTTTCTTAGCCATCATTTTCTCTAATAGTAGGTACTGGCATTTTCTGAAAAATGCCTTTTTTTTTCATATGGCTTTCCTTATTTTTCTTTATAAGATTTCCTGAAATTATCTTCACAACTGTATAAATTTGAAGTTACACCTTCATTTACTGCTTCTCTATAGAATTTTAAATAAAAATTTTTCTCTGTAGGAAGGTATCTACTATGTTCAAAGCAAACTCTGCTTAATATATTCTCCATTCTGGTTTCTTTATACTAAGAAGAACAAAATGTTCAGCTTAAGTCTTTCCCTAGAAATTGTCTTTTTAAAACTTAGAGCTACACACATCAACATATATTTTTACAAGAGGAAGCTCAACATATATTTTAAATTTGTTTTCTTTGATGATCTTAAACAAATTTATAGACTGCACAGATTGACATCTCAATTTTAGCACATTTGTGTACAAAATATAGTTTGTTGTTGTTGTGGTACTAGGGATGGAAGCTGAGTCCTCCTGTGTGTTAGCACTGATCTGACCACTAAGCCACATCCCCAGCCCCAAATATAGTTTTTTTTTTCCCAATTAGAAGCAGCAGTTCCATCAAAAGCTTCTCCCCACAAGTTCAAGTATCCCAAAGCACAATTATACATTTCAAAATTAGGTTTTTTATAAAGTTTATGCTCTTTTCATAGAGTACATGGATTTTCTTTTTTTGGCAGAGATAAATTTCAATTCATTTGTAAGCTCAGTTTTCAGTCATTATAAGACTTTAAAGCTGCTGAAGGTGAATAATCTCATTTTGGAATGCCAATGATTTTGAATGAAATGCATGAAAATGTAGAGGTTTGTGTTAGTCCTCCAGTTTAACTAGTAGGTCCATAGGTTTACTCACAACAGAGTGCTTTCAGGAGCCTTCCCAGCAGGCTTTCCGACTGGGCCACAGTGTACAAAAGCATTCTGCATACTTGCTTCACGCTCCGCTCTAGGCAAAACCATCTCTATTTCACATGTTCCAGACAAACCTCACGAGATTTTCCACATGTACCAGTGGGTCTCAGAAGTAGCAGCCCGGTGGGGCTCATGTGTGTTGAGACTGGCAGCAGCAGTCCACAGCACGCTAGGTGCGAGCCTGACACACAGAGTCCCAGCAGCGTCAGTGGCCTCCCAAGCTTCTCTGATTAGGACCAGGCCCAGGACTGCTTGGAGGTGCAAATGTACCACCTCCCATATCAAGCCATATATACTTACTTATTTTCAGATAGCACCCCGCACAGTATTCTAGCTACTTTGAATCTGGAAAGGTTCAGGAAAAAAGTTCTCACTGGCCATCTTTCATATTTCCCCACAAATTTAAATTCTGCCCTCTCACACACTATTAAACATGGCAGACGCTGGAACTAAGACAAGGAAGGTCTATCAAACTCATCCCAAATGATTTTAATGGTAATATTAATAAGAGTCTTATCTACACAAACACACGCATTATGTTAGTTATGTTGATGGGTCTTGAGGGAGACCTAGACTATGCAAAAGATTTGATTGGCGTGATAAGTGTATTGATAGGGATAGCGAGCTGTATTGCTCTCTTAAATACTCTTTTAAAAGAACCCTTCTTTAAATTTCACATTTTAAAAAAATTAGGTGCCAGCTTTATTCAGTGCTGTTCTTGAAAGCATGTCTTAAAATAGTCTTTACTTATAAAATGTGAAAGAAAAAAACCTCTCCTTCAAAAATTTAAAGAACCTCCAAATATGATTCATTTTGCAGAATTACCAGCTAAACAAGATGAAGACTTGCTAGCGATGTTTATCAAGTAGCTGATTACAACGTTTTACCTGTGTTCCTTAGACCCCTAAGCTAGAGCAAAAACTCAGTTAAACCCCAAAATTACATCTATAGTACACATGATAATATGAATTCACATTCTTGTCCATTCCTTATATACAGCAAGGAATTTTAAAAAGGAAATTAGAATCCTCTAATGTATGTCTATTCACTGGATTCTCAGAACTGATTTTCCCACCTCTTCTACTACAGGTTTCTGTGCAGCTTATTAATGCCAGCCGTCTCCCTCAGCCTGTCATCAGGCGCCTCATACTGATAAATGTCACTCATGAGTATTCTCTGAACTATATTTGTAGTATCTGAGACTAGCAGAAACGGACTTAGTAACAAGTTGATTTCCTGACTCCCATGTCATGTGGTCATATATAATAATAACAATAATTGCATATAATTATACTACTTTGAACCTAATGGTAAATGTCATTTGTTAAGGTGACATTCATAATTTATTATGTCCACTATGCATTCTCTGATGAGATTTCTGTGAATCAGATAAATTACTCACTTGTTGTGCATAATTTATTATTAACTTGACAAGTTCCCAAGAAAATAAAAAGGATTATTTTTTGTCCTCAGTCTCTGCTTTTCTAAAATCATACCTCCTTCTTTTCTTTTCCCAAGTCTCCGTAACTTGCTCAACAGGCTTGCCTTAGCACTGTTGACCTCAAGAAGGTCGATCAGATTCATTTGGAAATTATTAAAATGTTCTGGAAAACGCAAAAATAAATTGGAAGGCAGCGTCTGTGGGATGAGACATTTTCCTAAGGTCACAGAGGCTCCTGGAAGACCATGTTTTCCATCCCACAAAGGTGGCAGGGTACTGTCACATTTCCCTGTGGTGATGGCTCAAATGGGGCCTAGGACCCAGCAGCACCAAGAGTCGCATGCAGGGTCCTCAGTTTCTCAGAATGTTTCCTTTCACCTTGTCTGAGTTAGGCTGGACGTTACATGGCCCCCTGGTGTAACGTGTACTTTTTTACTGGTCAGTTTCTTCTAGGTTCCCATATTTCTTAGCACTGTCAGTTGGCCTAATTCATAATCCTTCCTTTGGGGAGTTAAAATTTCTGTTTTATAAATTTAATTTTGATTAAGCCCTTTCTGAAAAGAAAGAAAGAAAGAAAAAAAGAAAGAAAGAAAGTCATTCTGACAGAAGGGTGTAAGCAAAATCACAAGTCTGGACCAAGTTGGTTGAAGAGCTCACTGTACTCTCTGCCTGGTTACTTAACTAAGCAGCACAGTGCCTTGGCAGAATTGATTGCTGTGCCAGGAACACTGGAAATGCCACCCTGCAATTATTCTCTGAGAAGCACGTGTGTAGATTCCTACACTCAACTCAGACTTCCATGAGAGGAGGACAGCAGCTTCAGGCCCTGCCTTGGGCTGCTCCCTCTTAGAACCATCAACCAAAGGTCTGCCCCACCCCCTTCAGAAGCAGTGCAGAGTGGCCCCAAAAGGCCATCACAGGGACAGGGAGAGGCCCAGCCAGCCCACATCCCAGTGGGTCTTGGGATGATTCCAGTCTCCACCACCATGAGCAGTAACTTTATGAAGAACCCCAAGAGAGACCAGGGAAAAAATTGTCCAGCTGAGCCCCCAGGAACCCCAGAAATATAGGGGCTGACAAGGCCAGTGATGTTTTGAGGCTCTGGGTGTGGGGCTTGTGAAATAGTAGTGAGTAAGTTAACACTGTCAAATGGAAACAATAAACAGCTTCATGGTCCACACATAGGCTGAGCATCCTGAATCCAGAAATCTGAAGTCCAAAATGTTCCACATCTGAAATTTTTACTGTTCCCATGACACTACAACTGTAAACTTCCATGCTTCATGGTTTGAGGACAGTGTAGGGTCACCACAGATAACTGCACAGGCTGGGTACTGCACAACTTCAGGTGACATTATTCAAATGACTGTGATGCACTTCTCAGGGACTAGAGGGCATCAGGTTGGGAACATAGTTAGAGGTTATGTTGAGTATGGGTAACAAAGCCCCCAAACAATGGTTTGATCATGAGGGGGTGTTTCTTTTGGGCAAAAAAAGTTAGGGAGGCCTAGTTTATATAGTGTACAAAGCCATCAGAAACCACCCTGATGTCTTTCTTCTGCCATTCTATGTAGCTCAGCATGGTGGAGCAGAAATAGGGAAGCAGAGAGCCACAGGAAGCCAGGCTGGGGACTGCCCAGGGAAGGACAGTGGGAGGCCGAGAAACCGGATTGTGGTGCATGCATATGATTCCCCAAATTGTCCATCCTGAAGTGCATCCTGGGGAAGGAGTGCCAGACAGCCAGGCCAGGTGGGGCTCTGCTAGTGAGACAGGCAGTAGGACAGGTTGCAAGGTTCCTTTTGGACTTTCAGATACTGGGGGAAAATTCTACCTGAGAAAATCAATGAACTCAAAGAGGTAAATGAATATTACTTATTTTTAGCCTATGGCAAGAATGTTTGCCTTTGAGATTCATAAAGTAATTCTGCTTTGCTCATTGAAAAATTCTAAATTTTAGAGGTTGCAGTTGCAGCTCAGTGGTAAAGCACTTGCCTAGCACATGTGAAGCACTGGGTTTGATCCTCTGCACCTCATTAGAATAAATATATGTGTATGTGTGTGTGTGTGTGTGTGTGTGTGTATACAAATAAAATAAAGTGAAAAAAATCTAAACTTTAAGGATAAAATTTCTGTGCTAAAATGAAACTATCTGTCACAATGATTTTGTTTCTCAAGCTACAGCCTAGATTTCCACATGTGGGCTTCATTTCTCACATTAGTCTAGGTGAATTTTACTGCAATAGATTTTCTCACTCCTCTAAGCCAAGGAGAAAAAAAAATTCTCAACAAAAGAAGAAATCAGATGACAATACAATGGAGGAAATATCACCTGCAGAATTGGCTGCCTGTCCCTGAGAAATTGAAGATAGGTTGAAGCCTTCGAGCTCTTACACTGATAAATCGTAGTGTAAATTTTAATTTATTTAAAAATAAAAATACAATAAGTATAATTTTTGAATAGGAGAAATTAATTACAAATTTTCAAAGTATAAAAATAATCTTTTCTATTATTATTCTCTAATTTTTCTGAAAATGATGAATGTGATATTACCTCCTTTTGACACATTGAATAGAAAAAGATCATTAAAATGTTGGTACAGAATCTCTTTGTATATAGCAGTTTGTAAAGAAGGCTGTGCTTAAGTGGAGTTTTTGAAAGAGGACTCATTTTTTTGTACCAGCTTTTGGAAGAGGATTAGATTTTTGGACTCTGTGGCTGCACTGAATCCCTTAACCTGAAGCTTAGTGGCTGAAAACAACCCTTATCTATACTTCTCACCATGCTGTGTCCAACTGGTTGCTCTGATGCCTATTGGGCCTCCTCATGCAGCTTCCCTGGGGTGGGGGGAGGTCACTACATGTGTAGTTTAGCAGCTGAGAGATTCTAAAATCCGGTACTGGGTCTTCTTCTCTTCCTGGGGGTCCAGAGTTCCTCAAGGGCTGGGGGCAGTGGGGGAGGAGGTTGTGAAAAGCTGTGAAAGCTGGTGAGGTCTAGATTCTGAAACTGCCCCACATAACTTCCTGTCACATCATATAAAAGTCAATGCAGTTGACCAGGACAGCTCTGCATCAGAGGTGGGGGCAAATCCCACTGCTATTGGCATGAGGTTCACAAAATTACAGCTATGATTTTAAAGACCACAAATGGAAACCTTTGAAAACTTGATATTTCATATTAATTCCCCACCAGAGAAAAACCAAAAGCACACATATACCAGTTCTCTGTCCATTTTAAAGAAAGCTGATCTTCTGTGTTACCTTAGAGTCAGGATGGTCTGATTCAAACAGCTTCCATTTTTATGGATTTGATTCTACTGTTTAACATGAATAAACAGGAAAACCACAAGATAAAAACATTTGTCCATCTGATACCATTGTTGACCGGTGACCAGTTCTTGCTTCCCCGATGTTGAAGAATAACACCAAAGAAGCACACTGAGGCAAGGTCAGAGTAGAAATTAGAAGTTTATTAAAGGACAGCAGAAAAGACTTCTCCCGGAGGAAGAAGGGGACCCAAGAGGTGGAATCCGTGGAAGTGCAGTTGTCTCCCCTTTTTATAGTACTTTCAGTGATGGAATGTAGGTTGGAAGGCCCGAGGGGTGGGACACAGGTGGGCCAAAGAAGTAGTCTGAGCAGGAAGGACTTCATTATCACTTCTTTGTAATGGGCTATCTTCAAATCTGCTGGGGGCTATTCATTAATACTTCTTCCAGGTGGACTTTGGCCTAGGGCCTCTTTGGGACTTCATTAACATTCCATGAGTTGTCCTGTTTTCCCTGAGTCATTCTCAGTATGGCCTCCATTTTAGATTTCACTCCGTATTAGACCCGATTTGCCTAACTACACTAACTACCTGACTTTAAATCTGGCTTCACATCTGTACTTTTTTCAGTGTGAGATTCTGAATTTATTAAAAATTGCCTTTTTATTCAATATAACATGATTTTTACAGAAGTTAAGGCTGAGAAACTTGAAATATAGTAGTTCAAAAGAAACATAACTTTTGGAAAATATTTTGTTTCATCTCAAATGGAACATTGCTCATAGGAATGAATACATAACAAGATGATAGTACTTTTCAAGTTTTATAAAAAAGCTTTTTATTTTAATCAATTTGTCATTCTGTCTCTGATTACAATCTTTTAATCTGAGGAGATAAAAAGCAAATAGTTTTTTATCTTCTGCAATCATGGGTAGAAGGAGCTTCCCTTAAAGAAGAAAGCAGATATTATTTTTGCTTAATTAATATGCTTTAAAAATATGTTGATGCATATGAGCATTTTGCAAAAATAATTTAATAATTACTGTAACTTAATAATTGGCATCAGTTAAATCTACTCAAGATACATTTCTTATTTGATAGAATTTTTGTAGTGAACTGATTTTATAATCCCTGTTAATTTAATTGGGCTAACTTTAAAGTGAAATCAATGAAGAATATTTTATTACCTTTTTTTGTGTGCATTCATTATTTGCTTCCGGAAGTATTTAGAAATGCCAATTACATAAGTGTCTGGCACTTCAGTCTGTAATTTGTGATGGATAAGAAAAA
This sequence comes from Urocitellus parryii, assembly GCF_045843805.1. NCBI lineage: Eukaryota > Metazoa > Chordata > Mammalia > Rodentia > Sciuridae > Urocitellus > Urocitellus parryii. The sequence continues at coordinate 2,355,667 of NW_027553327.1, forward strand.
ATCAGGACTTTTGGATATGTACACAAGTTACATAAAAGAAACCCTGGCACAGTTCCTGAACTTCAGGAGAACCAAGGTGCTACCATTGGATGCCACACGGGAACCTGTAGAGAAATACATAATCAAAATATGCTCAGATGGGAGCAGGGACAGTCATGGTAAAGTTCATTGTAGGGAGTGATATCAGGAGCTCACTTATCACAAACTAAACTAAATGAAGAAAAGTCCCAGTTCAAGCAAGATTATAGAACTAAGCCCCACCTTGGGGGTGACTGTCCTGGAGAATCTTTGTTCAACTGTATTTTGCCCCACTGTTGCTGGCCTTTGAAGATGGAGATGACCATAAGTAGGGTTTGTAGAATGGCTGCAAGGAGCCAAGAATGACCGCTGCCCAAATACCCAGGAGGACACGGGAACTTTAGTCTGCAACTGCAAGGAACTGTATTCCACCAGTCCCAAGAATGGTCCTGGAAGAGGACCTGATATTCCTGAAAGAAACAGACCAGTAAGACCTCAGTTGTTCCTGCTGTAACTCCTTGAGATGGGAACCCAGTTGAGTCCTGCTAGACGTCTGGTGCATAGAAACTGGGAGGTAAGGAGTGGGTCCTTTTTTAGTTTCTAAGTTTGTTATCATAGGTATGGAAGCAACAGAACACTGATATAAGTTCTGATACCAGCCATGCTACCATAACAAAACCTCAAATATGTGAAAAGTGTTTTGGAATCTGCTGGTAAACTAAAGCTACTGGAATTTTGAGGAGAGTAATAATAATTTTAAAAGCCTAGATTGCTTTGAAAGACTGCTATAAATATGGACCCTAAAAGGACAGACAGCCACCAGGGAGCTTCTTGGAATTATCCTTCAGCCACCCCAGAAGAAGCTGAAAATGGAAAAGGAATTAGCTCAGCAAGATGTGAGCACATTTTCTGTCTCATGAGGCATCCAAGGGGCCCACTAGGAACTGGGCTGTCTCATCAGCAGGAGAGCTGCCTGTGGGAACTGACAAGAACAGACCTCAGGACAGGGGAAGATGCTCATAACTATCCAGATCTCTGGCAGGAGGGGACTGGACAAGCCACGTGGTTACTAACACAAGCTCCCTTCCATGCAGAAGCAAGAAGACACAGTGAAGCTCCCAGAGGGCAGAGATAATCCAGGTGGGATCTTTCTGGCCTGAGGACCTAACGTAGAGGAATTCCCCCCATTGGATTCAATTTTCCCCGTGTTTAAAGAAGAATGCCAGTAACTGTCAGTTTTCAACCCCCATGTAACAAATTAGCACAAAGATAGTGACTTAAAACAGCACAAATTTTTTGGAACCTGTTGAGAGCCACAGCCAAAGTCAGAATGATGCCTGACATATTTCCAGAGAGAATGGTTGAAAGGTGAGGCCAGCGAACCATTGAGATGATGATTTGAGTTAAGCTGTATATAATTGCTGTGATGCTGGATTGATTGAGTTGTATATGGACCCTGTTGGGGGGGAATAGGGCGGCTCTGGGAATCTGCCTCGGGTGCCCCATACTTTGTAGTCATGTTGCAAGGCCCTTCTTTTGGAATTGCTTTCAGAGTTTATTGGAAATTTTTGAATGGTGACAAGTCTTGCTCTCTAAAGATTAATTAATTTTCAGCAGTAACTAAATTTCCAAAAACCAAAGTATGGTATATAAATTTGGGCTCAAAATTAGGCAAAGGTTATGAAATTACTAGAAATCAATAGACATAATTTCCCATATGGCTTTTAACTGACTGTAAAGAAAACTCAAGAAGAACATTTAGAATAGTTGAAATCAGTTGTAACTTCCCATAATAACTTTGCTTTTATAATTAGTTTGACATTATCTTAAAATCTAAGTACTTTCATATCATATCAAACATTTTAGCAGATAACACTAACTGGAATTGAAAGGGTAAAGTTCCTAAGCTAGAAAGCTTGAATGTAAAAGATTAGGTATTATTAAGTTCCTCTGTTACACCCAGATTTCTGAGATAGTTAAAACAACGTCCTACTGGCCATTTAGCCTAGGGCCCTGTGCAGTTTGTCACAGGGCCTGGACCAATCAGTTTGAATGTGTAACCCGCTTATGAATGACCAATCACCCCCGCCCGACCTGTTCCCACCAATGATTGTGCCAATCATGTCTCAGAGTTGTTGTTCAATTTCCCCCGCGCCTCATGATGATGTATGCAAAGCCCACCGCCCTCTCCAAAAAGTGTACTTAAGCTCTGCTTGACCTTTGCTCTGGGCTGCTCTCCCTTCTTGAGTGAGCACAGAGTCCCAGCGCGCTGGAATGGATCCCCAATAAATCCCCTTTTGCCAATTGCATGGAGTCAGTCTCTTGGGTGGTCTCTCCCTCCCACGTTTCGCCGTACCTTTACAGAATCAGTTACTCTTAGTTTCTTTACCTACATTCATTGTATTCATATAATAATAATAATAATAATAATAATAATAATAATAATAATAAATGTGTTAGGCACCATTCGGCTGCAAAGGTGTTTCTATCAAAATTTGTGTGAAATTGTAAGGGTACAGCGAAACATTGGAGGGAGAGACCACCCAAGAGACTGACTCCATGCAATTGGCAAAAGGGGATTTATTGGGGATCCATTCCAGCGCGCTGGGACTCTGTGGTCACTCAAGAAGGGAGAGAAGCCCAGAGCCCTGAGCAGAGGTTCAAACAGAGCTTAAGTACACTTTTTGGGGAGGGCGGGAAGCTTTGCATACATCAGAACAAATCATCATGAGGCGCGGGGAAATTGAACAACAACTCTGAGATGTGATTGGCACAATCATTGGTGGGAACAGGTCGGGCGGGGGTGATTGGTCATTCCTAAGCAGGTTACACATTCAAACTGATTGGTTTGGGCCCTGTGACAAACTGCACAGGGCCCTAGGCTAAATGGCCAGTAGGGTATTGTCTTAACTATCTCAGGAATCTGGGTGTAACAGAGGAATTTAATAATACCTAATCTTTTACATTCAAGCTTTCCAGCTTAGAAACTTTACCCTTTCAAAATTACAGAAGGAAAGTAAGCTTTAACCTTGTAGGTTGAGTTCTGTTGCCTGTTATAATAAGTAATTCAGCCTCAGGTGATTCTGTGCAGAGTTCTGTATTTGCTGTAATTCTAAAATTTTATTTATATTGTCAGAGAAGCTGACAGGTAAGGGGTAAGTTACATGGGTTACACTTAGACCTAAAGACCTTGAACTTTACTGAAATTGTTTAGTAGCAATGAATCACAGCCCTGCATCAACTGAGTCCTTTTCCCATAACCAGAACACTGCTGCTGACTGTGTAGATTTCCATATAGGCTGCAACCAAGAGCAATTAATCTCCTTACTACAAACAGCAACTCTAGAGTTAAAATGTTGACTTTCAATAGAATGTATGTGAGGCCAGAGACCTAACAGGTGACCCGATGATAGTGTACCACTCCAAACCAAAAATTTCACAGTAGGAAAAATGTGGCAGATTCCTAAGGTACAAAGTTGGAAGACATCAAAGCCAGCATGGTTTTTTCTTCTGTTGATAAACTTACAGATTTGTTCGGTAAGAAAAATTCTGAAGAAAGGAATTACCTTATTTCCATAGTCAATGTGTAACTGAATATGTTTTTCTGCCTCTTCTGTTAGTTTTGGAATGTCCTTCAACCCTGACTTCTTTTTATCCTTCTCTTTACAATGAACGCTATCAGAGCAGTCAGTTACTTTTATGTTCATGGTGCATGGCACAGAGAAGGTCATGAAGAAATCTTTTTGTTGGAACAAAGAAAAGAAATAAAGTGTCTTACTGGATTTTGCAAGCTTAAAAATAGTTTTGGAGTCAAACTTTCTGTATTAAGATTTTATTTATTTTTATGATGTTGGTGAATAAAAAAAATATTTCCTCCCATTGAACATTAATTCCCTTAACTATAATACCAGGGTATAATTTGACCAATCTAAAAACACTCTTGTAAAGATTAAATGAGATAATACAAGTAAAGCTGGGCACACCATGGTGCTTGTGGTACCTGGGCCCGGGGTGGTGGGTGGACACATCTCAGTGGTTTGTTGGGGGAAGGATCAGGCATGGGAGATTTCGGCTGAAGCTGGTGCAGGGTTGGGAACCAGTGGTCAGAGGCCTGCAGAGCAGGGTGCAAGCGCTGGGGCAGGGCAGGGTAGGATGTGTGGGGCCAGGGCATACAAGGGTAGGTGTGTGGGGTGCGGGGTATCTTGGGGACAGGGAGGGGCATATGGAGGAGAGTGGGGCAGGAGAGGAGGGGCAGGTCATGATGTACAGGGCAGAACGTGGACTCAGTGGTGTGGGTAGAAGACTATAGAAGAATATAGCTCAGACCCAGGGCACCCAGTCCTGTGGCCCCACAGCCCTGCCTTATTCCTGCTATAGACATACCGGTGGTGCTAAGCCGGCCACTGGAGCCCAAGGCCCGGTGTGAGCTGCAGTCGGTGGTCCTGTCCTGTGACTTCAGGCCGGCCCCTAAGGCCATGCAATGGTATAAGGAGGACACACCGCTGGCCCCATAGGACAAATACAAGATGACACTGGAGGGCCAGATGGCAGAGCTGCGCATTCTCCTGCTCACCCCTGCTGATGCTGGCACCTACCGGTGCCAGGCAGGCAATGCTCAGAGCAGTGCTGAGGTCACTGAGGAAGGTAGGACATGAGGTGGGCAGGCCATGGGAGGCCCTGGGGTGAGCTGTGGCCATGGGCAGCACTAAGGCCCCGTGTGTGCCTTCTAGCTCTGGACGTGGTAGTGACGTAGCCGCTGCAGGATGCTGAGGCCACCGAGGAGGAGCGGGTGTGCTTCTCGTGCGAGCTGTCCCACAAGGATGAGGAGGTGGAGTGGTGGCTCAACCGCACACCCCTGTACAACGACAGCTTCCACGAGATCAGCCACGAGGGCCACCGCCACACACTGGTGCTGAAGAGCGTCCGGCGGGCTGATGCAGGCACCGTGCTCGCCAACTCCCCCAAGGTGTCCACTACTGCCTGCCTGGTTGTCCGAGGTGAGCTGTGCTTGTGGGGTCTACGGGTCCCCTCCGTTCATGGACAGCTATCAGGCTTCCCTCACCAGCCCCATCTTCCCTGCAGCCAAGCCAGTGGTGTTCCTGAAAGCACTGGACGATGTGTCCATGGAGGAGTGTGGCACTCTAGCCCTGCAGTGCGAAGTGTCAGACCCCGAGGCCTGTGTGGTTTGGCGCAAAGATGGCGTGGAACTTGGTCCCAGCAACAAGTACGACTTCCTGCACACGGCGGGCACACGGGGCCACGTGGTGCATGACCTGAGCCATGAGGATGCTGGCCTGTACACCTGCCATGTGGGCAGTGAGGAGACCCAGGCCCGGGTCAGCGTGCATGGTGCGTGGCCAAGGGCTGGCCGAGGTGGGGTGTGGGAAGGGTCAGCACATGGTGGTCTTCCTGCATCCCAAGAGGCCCATGCTGCTCTCCAAGACCCTGGGGCTGCTTTGCAGAGGCAGGAGAAGTCAGGAGCTCCCACAGTGGCTGGTGCTTGCGGAGGTCCTGTGAGGTCCCAGAGTGGACAGGCAGGGGGATGGGAGACTCTCTGGATATGTCTGGGGGCTGAGGTCGGCAGAGACATTGCTTTGTGCTGCAGGAGCAGATTTCTGAGCAGAAACCAAGAATTCAGGGTCCAGGCAGGGCCTGCCTAGGAAGGGCTCCCTGTCCAAGGGCAAAGCCTGGTCATGCAGTGAGGGCAGCTTCACACAGATGACATTCACTTCCCTTCTTAAGGAGCCAGACCCAACCCTGGACCCTGAACTCTTGGGTCTTTTGAGTGCATCCTTTTCAGCCAGGGTTGGGTTCCAACTGCAGGGCCAGCACCCCTATCCAGGTTCAGCGTCTGGTCATCCTGAGCTCAGTCCCTAACATATTCTGTTTCCAGGGTGTGTGGTTGGCAGGCCCACTAGTTACTGACCTTGAGGCTGCTGGCCCAGGTTGGCCTTGGTGGTTTCTGATGAGACAGGAAAGGAGAGGGGGGTGGAGTGTTTGTCACAGAGTGGGGCTCATGCTGTCTGAAGGCTCTTCTCCTGGGGCTCCTGTCCTTTTTCCCTTGGGGTTTGTGAGTGGTGGGAAATGTGGGTGGTCCTTGCTTCCCCTTCTTTGGAGCTCATAGCCACTGGCTACACAGGCACCAGGACATGGCCAGCCCCAGGCCAAGGGTGCATCATGATTTGGTGATCGTGCCCTGCATAGGTCCTGGGCCTGGGGGCAGGGGGCCAGCCCACCTGCTGGGGCCAGCCCTGCCTGGGGTCTTGCATGGGCAGTGCTGCCGGTGTCTGGCTCTGGCCTGAGGAGTCTCTGTGGCTTGCAGACCTGTACGTGGGCATCACCAAAAGGCTGAAGACGGTGGAGGTGCTGGAGGGGGACAGCTGCAGCTTCGAGTGTGTCCTGTCCCATGAGAGCGCAGGCGACCTGGCCATGTGGACTGTTGGTGGGAAGACAGTGGGCAGCTCTGGTCACTTCCGGGCAGCACGCCAGGGCCGCAAATACACCCTGACCATCCAAGAAGCTGCGCTCAGTGATGCTGGGGAAGTGGTCTTCTCTGTGCGGGGTCTCACCTCTAAGGCCTCACTTGTCGTAAAAGGTGAGTGTGATGAACCCAGCTGGGGACTTGTCACCAGAGGCCCCCAGGCTGCTGAGCCTGAGACCCTCTCCAGGTGGTCAGGAGTAGTTGAGGTACTGACCCCAGCCCTCAGTGAGCTTTCCTTTAAAGGATGTGGGGGCATAGAGGCACCTGCTGGACCTGGGAGAGATTCTGGCCCTCTGAGGGGGTCACTCTGAGCTAGTGTCCCTGGGCCAGGCCCAGGGTTTGGGTCTTAATCTGACTGCTCTCCTGGCTGGGGTTCCTAATGCACATGGCTCACCCTACCATCCCGTGACTCTTGAGCCGGGGCCACAGGGTCTATGCTTGGCTGGAAGGTTCCCAGCGGTCTGGACCTGTGCTCTTGATGTACATGCCTGGTGCACACTGCAGGCTCAGTGTTGGGTCTCAGGAGTGGCCTGAGCACTGCTATGCTGGGTGCTTTCCCCTGGTGGCCAGGGCTCCTGGCAAGTCAGTGTTGGAGGCTCCTGGGGCCTGGAGTCCAGGCTCTGTGGTGTTGGTCTTGAAATGTGCGCTCCCAATGCCCACCCCTGCCCCTGCCCCTGGCTGAGCATGTCTGTGATTCCTGGGTAGACACTTTTGTTCCCTTCAGAGAGGCCAGTGGACATCAAGAAGCCCCTAGAAGACCAGCAGGCCACGTTGGGGGACGACGTGGTGCTCACTTGTGAACTGTCGAGGGCAGGCACCCCTGTGCACTGGCTGAAGGATGGGAAGGCCATCCGCGAGAGTCAGAAGTACAAGCTGCTCCGCGAAGGCATGCAGGCTGTGCTGGTCCTCCATGGAGCCTCTCTCAAGGACTCTGGCACATACACGTGTGAGATGGACGCTTCCAAGAGCACAGCCAGACTCCATGTGGATGGTGAGTGCCCACACGGCCCCACAGCAGCTCTCCCTTGGCATGCCCAGGACCCCTGCCTCAGAGCAGGGGAGGTCTCTCTCAGGACTCTGCTTCCATGGCCGGCAGGAGGGACAAGGCTGGCCTGGGATGTATGCAAGCTTTACACTCACCTCTTCTGTCTTCTCTCCCAGAAAAGGCCAACAGGTTTACAGAGGGGCTGGTTGACCTGCAGGTGGAGGAGAAGGGCACAGCTGTGTTCAAGTGCAAGACGGAGCTCCCAGCATCCACCGCGACGTGGCGCAAGGGCCTCAAGGAGCTACGGGCCTCCGGGAAGCACATGTTGAGCCAGGAGGGCTTGGCCCTGTGGCTCACCATCCACACCCTGGAGAAGATGGACAGTGACACCTACACCTGTGATATTGGGCAGGCCCAGTCCCATGCCCGGCTCCTGGTGAAAGGTGAGTGGCTGGTGCAGCCACAGTGCTCACGTGTGCCCTGGCTTTCAGCACCTCGGGGGTTCAGGTGGGCCTTATTGAAACTGACCCTAGAGGCTGTGCTTGGCCTGCCCAACCTCTCCATCTCTGAGGTAGAGGGGATGAGCTGGGGGCCTCTAGGGTGCTCCCGGTGCCTTTCTGTGGGTGAGTCGATGGCTTCTTTCCCTGGAGCTATCCTTGCCTGCTGCACGTTCCTTCTGGGCTCAGGCGCACTCTGCTCTGGGCCTGCACACCTTTTTCCCTCTCCCCGCCCACCAGAGGGGCAACCTGACCCAGATGCTGACAGCAGGGAGCCCAGGTGTTCCCAGGGTGGAGCTGTTAGTGTGCCTGTGACAGATGTCTAAACAGGTGGAGGGAGATTCTCCAAAGAATAATGATGTCACTCGGAAGAGTGGATTGTTGCAGGGCTATGGTAAACTAAGTGTGTGCCAGGGAAGCTAAGGCCAGGGGAAGGCTTTAGGGCTCAGAAGGGAGATAGTCAGGTCCAGAGTTGGTGGCCTTGGAGACCTCATGCAGGTGCTGGCTTCTGCGTAGGTGGAGGCCACTGCTGCGCAGGTGTTCTGTCAGAGGTCTGGTCTGCAGTGCGGTGGTCTGAAAGAACAGAGCGACTTCTGCTCCTGAGCTGCTGGGTGTGAGGTGTAGGACTGGGAGGTGTTGAGAATGTGCTCCACCTGCCATGAGATGGGCAGGTGGAGCCTTCCCTGGGGAAACTTCCAGCTCTGGTTTTGCCAGGGTCTCAAGGAGCGTTCCTCCTGGATCATGGCCTTTCACAGTGGTTGTGAGGGCTTGTTTGCGTCTGGTTTACTGGGTGAGAGCCACCATTTTTCTTGCTTTGCAGACAGGTAAATTGGAACTAAAAGGGTCTGTGGTGGCCTGGGGTTGCAGGATGTACCACCAGCATCAGGATAAGTGCGTCCCAGCCCTCCTGACCATCCTTCACCCGGCCCTGGCATCCTGGGCTGGCATCCAGGGCCAAGTTTGCTAGAAGTTCTTTCTGGGTCTGTCTTCTGGGGATGGCAGAATGGTGTCCAGAGCCTTGCAGACCTGAGCTGGGAGATGGGACTGGGACTCAGAAGTCACCCTGAGACAGACTGTTCTGCACTGTTCAGCTCCCACGTGCATCCTGTTGTCAACCCTGACTGGCTAACCAGTCACTTGCTTGTTGCTGGGAGACCTCCTTGGGTCTGGAGAGAGCCAGACTTCCCTGGGCAGCAGGCCCTGATGGCTGTCTGTGCCCTGCAGGGCAGAGGGTGCTCATCACGGAGGAACTGCAGGACATGGAAGTGCACAAGGGCTCCTCAGCCACATTCTGCTGCGGTGTTGCCCCTGCTGACCACAGGCCTGTGCGCTGGTTCCTGGACAAGACACCATTGCATGCCAATGAATTCAATGAAATCATGGTCCAGCCTGGGGGTACCATGTGCTCACGCTGCGGCAGCTGGCACTCAAGGACTCGGGTACTATCTACTTTGAGGCGGGTGACCAGAGGACCTCGGCCACCCTGCGGGTCACTGGTAGGTTTTGTACCTCAATGCCAGGGCCATTTGGAGTGGGGATGTCATACTGTTCATGCTGCTCAGGGTACAGCTTTGAGGAGGGTGGGGAACAGCTCAGGTGGCAGCTGAGTCATGTCTGAGCTTGGGTGCAGACTCATGGTGACGTGAGACTAGATGTCCTCAGCATGGGGATCCTAGGAAGGCAGGTGTGTGCACTGGTGCTATTTGGGATGAACACCCCTCGGTAATGCTCAGAATCCTGGTCAGCATGTCTGAAGGTGGCCTGCTCCCTGCCAGGGCGAGAGCCACGCAGAGCCCACCCTGTCCCCTCAGCGTTCCCATCTGTGGCTGCAGCCCGAGGCAGCGGCAGACATGGACAAGATGATGACCATCTGCAGCAGGGGCCTCTCTTGCAGTAACACCACAGCCCCAGGGACCCTTGGCTCCTTTCTCTTCCTCCAGAGAAGCCGAGCATCTTTTCCCGGGAGCTCACAGATGCCACAGTCATAGAAGGCGAGGACTTGACCCTCACGTGTGAGACCACTGCTCCTGACACCCCCGTGCACTGGACCAAGGATGGGAAGATGCTGCGGCCATCTGCCAGGTGCCAGCTGAGCTACGAGGGCTGCTGTGCCCAGCTGGTCATCACAGGTGCCACCCCGCAGGATGGTGGGTGATATAAGTGTGAGACTGGCGGGGCCTGGAGCAGCTCCATTGTTAGGGTCCAAGGTGAGCTCAGTGCCTGTGGCTCCCAGTCTACCTGGCAGGCAAGGACTGGGGTGCATGGGTGTCCATGTCGGTGGGTGGCCTGAACTGCATGGCTGCCCTCCTGCTGCTGACCTGCCTTGCTCCTGGCTCCCTGGCTTTCTGGCCCCTTGGCTGGCCTCAGATTGCTTGGGCTGCCCCAACCTGGGCGGATGGGAACCAGGACCTAACCTCCCAGCCTGGAGGCTTAGGGTCTTGAGGTTGCAGGTTGCAGGGCTGGTGCCTTCTGAAGCCACCCGTCTGCATGTTCTATGTGTGTCTGGAATTAGGGTCCACTTCTAATTATCTGCCTCCCACACTGTGTTTGGAGGTCCTGGGTCAGGCTCCGGCACCCATTTCTTGGGGTGTGCTGGTCTCCCGCAGGTCTGCCGTGTGCCTGCCCTGCTGGCCTGCCTCCTGTGACCCTTCAGGAGTGCGGCAGCAGGGCTGGGACCACCCCCACCCTGGCTGAGAACCTCGTGGCTGGGGGTTCCTGCTCAGGGAGGTGAGCAGAGCATGTCTCTCTGCAGCTCGGGCAGTTAGGTTCCGGGAGGCACTGAGGGACTTGGAGCTGTCGGAGGGTGGTGCCGCCACGCTGCGCTGTGTGCTCTCCTCGGTGGCGGCGCCTGTGGAGTGGCGCCATGGGGAAGATGTCCTGAGGTCCAGCAGCAAGTACAGCCTGCGCCAGGAGGGTGCTGTGCTGGAGCTGGTCATCCGGGAACTGCAGCCCCAGGACGGGGGCAAGTATTCCTGCTCCTTCGGGGACCAGACGACCTCAGCAACACTCTCTGTGAAAGGTGAGCACCTCTGCCTGCCTGCCTGCCCACATAGCTGGACTGGCTGCTTGCCACTGCAGAACAAAGTGATGTTCTCTGTGTCTTTGGTCCCCTCAGCCCTGTCTGCCCAGTTCATAGGAAAACTGAGAAATAAGGAGGCCACGGAAGGGGCCACAGCCATGCTGCGCTGCGAGCTGAGCAAGGGGGACCTTGTGGAGTGGAGGAAGGGGATAGAGCCCCTCACAGATGGGGACAGAATGAGCCTGAAGCAGGAGGGGGCTGTGTGTGAGCTGCAGATCCAGGGCCTGGCAGAAGAGGATGCTGGGGAGTATTCATGTGTGTGTGGGCAGGAGAGGACCTCAGCCACTCTGACCGTCAGGGGTAAGGACCACTGTGGCTGTGCAGGCGTGTCTTGGTACCAAGTATGGACACCACTCTCCATCAGCTTGTCCCTTTCCCTCCCGTCTGTGCCACCCTCCTCTTGGGGACCACAGGGTCCTTCCTGCTTCCTGGGCTGTCATGAACCAGGAGACTCCAGTGGTCATGGCCAGTGTCCCTGATGTCACTGTGGCCTCCCCATCACCCTGCTGGCTCGTCTTGTCCTTTGTCTGGTCACGTGCTGTCTCCCAACATCACAGTGAACCTGAGGCCCTGTGTCTTCTGACCCTCCCCAGCTCTGCCCGCCCACTTCGTAGGAAGACTGAGGAGTAGGGAGGTCATGGAAGGGGCCACGGCCATGCTGTGTTGCGAACTGAGCAAGGCGGCCCCCGTGGAGTGGAGGAAGGGGACAGAGTCCCTCACAGACGGGGACAGACTGAGCCTGAGGCAGGAGGGGGCTGTGTGTGAGCTGCAGATCGAGGGCCTGGTTGAGGAGGACGGAGGGGAGTACTCGTGTGTGTGTGGGCAGGAGAGGACCACGGCCACAATGACCGTCAGGGGTAAGGACCATGTGTGTCCTCAGACACTGGCTGCTGTGTGTCTGAAGACAATCTCAGGTTCCCTGTGTGCTGTGTCTGCTGTATCCTCCACTGCTTTGTGCTCTTAGGCTTCTCTCACACTTGCACTGTGGGGCCTGCTCAGACCCAGAGCAGCAGAGAGTGGGCTTTTCCCGGCCCCGTGGGTCACAGCCTGGGATGGAGAATGTGGGTGAGGCCAAAGCATTAAGATGGCGCAGGAGGCCTTCAAGGAGTGCACGCTTGAGAAGGGGTGGGCGGGAGACAGAGGAGGAGCAAGTGGAGGGTACTCTGACAGGCGTCCCTGCAGCCAGGGCAGCTGCCTGCATTGGGGCCGTCTGATGGGCAGGTGAGGGCCCCAGTGTCTGTTCAGTGTGGCGGGAAGGATCTCCCCAAGCTGTGAGGGGCCTCTCACCCAGGATGCTGCTGTCTCTGCTCCCATGTCAAGAGTCAGGGAGGGACTCCTGGGGCAGTAAAGTGTATTGTGGTGTGGGGCATGGCCATCTGTTCACCTCCGCCTGTAGTGGAGGCCCCACTATGTGCACGGATGTTGGTGACCTCTGTGGAGAGGCCCCAGTGCCATGACATGTTGGAGCATGGATGGAACGTGTTCCTGCACAGAGGTAGACCCCGGTGTGACAGAAGCATGTGCACACCAAAGCCCACCGTGTTGCTGCAGGACGCTGGAGGGAGGCCACCGGGAAGATGCTCCCTCCCTCGACTCGGGGAGCGCTGCCTGTGGCTGGGAAGTGGGACTCTGCTGACCACCTGAGAGCTGCTTCCAGAACTGGGCGTGGCCCAGGAAGGACCAGAGGTGCACAGCCCTCCTGGGCCCTTCCAGAGAGTGCTTCACTTTCTAGGATGCTCCCAGGCCCTGTTGCCCTGAAGCCCCTGGGGCGGATGGACCTGGGCTGGTGGCTGGAGGGCCCCAGGAGCCAAGCTGTCCTTCCTTCTCTGTGGGGCCTACCCATGTGCTGCCGTGGATGGGCCGTTGTTCATTTGTGGGTTATCTCGTCAACTCTGCTGTGGAGGCGAGCTTGCTGGCACTGTGAACAATGGGCATGGGCCCTGTGGCTGTATGTTCCAGGGTGACAGTTCCAGGAAGAGAGTGGGGGCTTCTCTCCCTGGTCAGGGTGCTCCTTTTCTTGGTTTGCTCTGGAAGATGGAGTCGGGTGTGATTATGGGAGTTTCAGACAGGCTGTCAATGTCCCCAGCCATCTATCAAGATCAGAGAACAGCTGTTACAGAGAGCTTCAGAGAGGTTGTGGCCAGGCTAGGCCCTTCAGTCTGGTGCTGTACAGAATCTGAGCTGGGCCAGGCCACAGAGGACACTGTGGAGGGGCACGGCCCTTCCAACCCATGTTCCTGCCCATCCGTCTGGGCCCTGTGTTACCTATTGCAACTTTCATTATAATTTATATTTTTTGAGAAAACCAAGCACCAAATACAATGAAGCATGAAGAAATATTCATTGTTTCATCAGTTTGGAATTAAGAAGATTGGAGTCTAGATGAATACAGTTTTTACATTATGTCCATTCTACGTTGAAGATTCATGAGAGAAGTAACAGCTTGGTTCAAATCTTCTCTGTCTTCTGGCTCCTCACCACATGCTTCCAATTGCTGAGAATATCCAAAAAGATAAATTAAAACTGCATTGTTTAATTCTTGCCTCAATTTTTTGTTACTAGAGAAAGCATCATCAAGCATTTCAATCTTTAAATACAGTTTAAATACATTTAATAAAACAGTTATTTTACACTACTCTGTTGACTTTATTATCCCTTAAACCAAGCCTCTTTCTACAAATATAATATACATATAAATTATTACTAGCAAAACAAACAGTAAAAAAACTTAATATCATTTAAACATCTTCTAGATTTACAAATATAATTTAAAATATCTAAAACAAGAAAACTATGTTAGTTTTATTTATTAGTAACTGTGACTGCATAAAACAGGATAAACTCCTACAAATGATTTCATATTCTTTTAAGGATAACATACTTGAGTTTCAGCAATTTCAAAAAATTTACATATCTTTGTTTTACAACAAAATAAAGTAGAAAACATTTACCACTTCAAATCTTCAGAAACTTTTCTGCATACAGAGTCCATAAAGGATTCTCCTAAAATTTTCATAAGAAAAAAATAAAACCAGTATAGTCAGTATCAAGAAACCATAAAAATAAATATTCTATGTTATAATCCTGAGAAATCATAGTTAAAAATCAGTTTGTTAGTCTGCAAATCTACAGTTTTATTTCATTTTCCAAAACTTCACTTATATCTCCCTCTCAAAAAGAAAGAAAGTTTATTTTTTCTAAATAAATTACATTGGACTATGCTTTATATTTTAGCTCTTTTGACAGAAAAATTCAAAGTGGAATAATGCATAAATATCATATAAAATTATATAAAGGTATGTTTATGCAAAACAAATGTAACAAATTATTATCACTTCTTTCAGAAAAAAAATAAAACTTAAATCTATTTAATGATTTTAAGTGTCTAGAAAATGTGTGCAAAGTTTATATTTTCCCCATATTTCAATCAATATCTCAAAAGCTTTCAGGGATTTTTTTTTCTCAGTAAGGAAATGGTGAAATATTGTTTGAGAACTTGGTCCATTAACTTTAATTCATCTCCTAATAATTATTCTATGTATGAAACACAGAGGCACTTACCTGGAGAAGTTTTGCTATTAAGAGATTAGCAATAAAAATAATTTAAGTGACTACCCCATTCCTGTGATCAAACCCAGAGGCTTGATGCATGCCAACCAAGCGGTTTTATCAGAGTTAACAAGAGTTAAAAATAAGAATAATTTATTTTAAATTTAAAAATGCTTAGGGAGGACTGATGCCCTTCACAAAGGTTTTACTTACCTTTTCTTCTCCGGTGAACTTTTTGTAATTTCCCTGTTATTGATCTTTCTCCTGTTTCCTAGAATACAGACATCACTGGAGATTGCTCTGTCATGGTTGGTCAGGAGTGAGCCCTCCAATATACCTGTATGAGAATCAATTAGAGTGCTTATTAAAGTGCATACTTTAATACTCTTTTACCTGAACTATTTACTTTTTTACATTCATATCATTTTGCTCCTTTTGTTCTTTTGTCACACTGCTGGTCCATTCTTTTATCAACTTTGAAACCCTTCCTATTTTCTCTTATTTTTTTTTTGCATACAATTCTTAATTCACCTTTATACCACCATTTATCATATCTATGTATATAAGGTATGTTAACACCAAATTCACATCTTCATACAAGTATTTTGCATTATAATGACACTCTCCTTCCTGTTTTCTAAAGCTATAGTTAGTTGCAGATAGAGCAATTTTAGGGTATTGGTTAGGAATATAGGCTGTGGATATATGCTGTATATTTGTTTCTGCTGAGAATAACATAATAGTGACTATGGTGCCCTTCTCAATGAATTATATCAGAGGTATATAATGTTGATAAGTCATATACTGGTGATTTCTTTTTTTTTTTTTTTGGTTACTGATATTGAAATCTGGAGCACTTTACCACTGAGCTACATCCTCAGTCCTGTTTATTATTTGAGGCTGGGTCTTGCTTACTTGCTGAGATTCTCACTAATTTACTGAAGCTGGTCTCATACTTGTGATCCTCCTGCTTCAAACTCTCAAGTTATAAGTGTGCACCACCATGCCTGGTTTATTGGTGATTGCTCTAATTCTCCACTTTAAAGTTAATAATTTTCTTTTTTAATTAATAATTGTCTTGGTTGATGTTCATTTTAGTCCATGCAAATATATTGATTTTCCTTAATCTTTTGTCCATTATTTTCAGCACCCATTGTGGTCATTTCCTGCAACAATTATTACAGTATTATAATGGTGATTTTTTAATGAATTGCCTATTTCATTCATTAATGTGAATTCTGTAAGGAAGAACTCTCCTAGAGCAGTTTACATATCAGTTTATACTAATTTTTTTCCATTCTGTGAATTATAATTTGCTATTTATATACATTTTATCATTCAAGCTATTCTGTCTTTTGTTACTGTAAACTCTTATGAGTCCATTCATGTGATTCTTGATGTATTATCATTTTTCAGTTGAGTTTTTTTACTATTTGACTTATATTTATCTATTTCAATTTTAATACGTTTTTTATTTATTTTAATTATATATGACATTAGAATGCAGTTATGTACTTTGCTATGTCATACAGAGATGTGATATAATTTCTCATTTTTCTGAGTGTACATGTTTCAGAGTTATATTGGTCATGTAATCACGTATATACCTACAGTAATAATGTCTGTTTCATTCTACTATCTTTCCTAGCCTCACATGCCCTCCCCTCCCCTCCAACCACTTCCCTCTATCTAATCTAAGGTAATACAATTCTTCCCTAGTGCCACCAACTTATTGTGAAATAACATCCACATATTAGAGAAAACATTCAGCCTTTTGTTACGTGAGTTTGTCTTATTTCAATTAGCATGATATTCTCCAACTCCAGTCATTACTACTAAATGCCATAATCTCATTCTTCTTTAAAGCTAAGTAATATTTCATTGAAACACACACACACACACACACACACACACACACACACACACACATATATATATATATATATATATATATATATATATATATATATATATATATATATATTACCTTTTATTTATCCATTCATCTATTCAGGAACTATAGTATGCTGATTTTAAGTTCTTTGGATATAAACTAAGGAGTGGGATGGCTGGGTCAAATGCTGGTTCCATTCCCAGTTTTCCGAGGACTCTCCATACTGCTTTACATAGTGGTTGCACCAATTTTCAGTTTCACCAGCAATGTATGAGTGTGGTTTTTTCACCACATTCTCACAAACATTAATTGTTGCCTGTATTCTTGATGATTGCAATTCTGACAGGAGTGAGAGGAAATCTTAGAGTAGTTTTCATTTGTATTTCTCTAATTGCTAGAGGTGTTGGAACACTTTTCATGTATTTGTTGATCAATTGTATTTCTTTGTCTACAAATTATCTGTTCAGTTCCTTAGCCCATTTATTCTTTGGTTTATTTGTTTTTATGGTTCTAAGTTTATTGAGTTCTTAATATATCTTAGAGATGAGGGTTTCATCAGAGGTGCATGTGGTAAAGATTTTCTCCCAGTCTGCAAGTGCTCTCCTCACTTTACTGGTTCCTTTGCTGAGAAGAAGCTTTTTAATTGGAACCCATCCCATTTATTTATTCTTGATTTTACTTCTTGCACTTTATGAGTCTTGTTAAGGAAGTCAGATCCTAGGCTGAAGTCGTGAAGATTTGTGCTTTTTTTTTTTTTCTATTAGGTTCAGGGTCTCTGTTCTAGTGCCTAAAACTTTGATCCTCTTTGATTTGATTTTTGTTCAGGGTGAGAGATGTAGGTTTAATTTCATTTGGCTACATGTGGATTTCCAGTTTTGCCAGCACCATCTGTTGAAAGAATAGGCTATCTTTTTTTTTCCAGTGAATGTTTTGTCTAGTATGAGATAATCATATTTAAACTTTGTGGGTTTGTCTCTGTGTCCTCTATTTTATACCATTGATCTACATGTCTATTTTGGTGCCAACACCATGCCATTTTTGTTACTATAGCTCTGTAGTATAGTTTAAGGTCTGGTATTATGATGCCTCCTGTTTCAGTTTTCTCACTAAAGATTGCTTTTACTATTCTGGGTCTCTTATTTTACCAAAAAATATATCATAATTGCCTTTTCTATTATAATGAAGACTGTCATAAGGATTTTAATAGAAATTGCATTATTTCTGTATGATGTTTTTGGTAGTATGGCCTTTTAAACTATTAATTCTGCCTATTGAGGAGCATCTTTCCATCTTCAGAGGTTTTCTTCAATATCTTTATTTAGGTTCTGTACTTTTTATTGTAGAGCTTTTTTTTTTACCTTTTTATTCGATTTTTTCCAGATATTTAATTTTTGAGGCTATTGTGAATGGAATCGTTTACATAATTTCTTTTTCAGTGGATTCATCGATGATATATAGAAATGCATTTGATTTTGGGGTGTTGATTTTGTATCCTGATACTTTGCTGAATTCATTTATTAGTTCTAGAAGTTTTCTGGTGGAATTTTTTGGGTATTATAACTGTCATCAGCAAATAGTGATAGTTTGAATTCTTCTTTTCCTTGTGTGTCCATTTAATTTCTTTTGCTTACCTGATTTCTCTGGCTACAATTTCAATGATTATGTTGAATAAAAGTTGTGAAAGAGGGCATCCCTGACTAGTTCCAGTTTTTAGAGGAATGCTTCCAATTTTTCTCCATTAATAGTGATGCTGGCATTGGGCTTAGTGTAGACAGCTTTTACAATGTTGAAGTATGATCCTAGTACTCCTAGTTTTTCTATTGTTTTGAACATGAAATGATTCTATATTTTTCAGCATCTATAGAGAAAATTTTATGATTCTTGTCTTTAAGTCTATTGATGTGATGTATTAGATTTATTTATTTCCATATGTTGAACCAAACTTTCATCCCTGGGATGAACCACACGTGGTCATGGTGCACTGTATTTTAGTGTGTTTTTTGTATACAATTTGTCAGGAATTTATTGAGAATTTTTGTGTCTATGATCATCAGGGGTATTGGTCTTAAGTTTTTTCCTTGATGTGTCTTTGTCTGCAATTGGTGTCAGAGTGATAACAGCCTCATAGAATGAGTTCAGAAGGGTTCCCTCCTTTTCTATTTCATAGAATATTTTGAGGAATATTGGTATTAGTTCTTCTTGCATTGTCTGGTGGAACTCAGCTGAGAATCTATCTGCTTTTGGGCTTTTCTTTGTTGATAGGCTTTTGATGGCATCTTCTATTTCCTTGCCTAAAATTGATCTATTTAAGGGCTGAGGTTGTGGCTCAGTGGTACAGTGCTCAACTGCACGTGTGAGGCACTGGGTTTGATGCTTAGCATCACATAAGTAAATAAATAAAATAAAGGCACTGTGTCCACCTACAAAAAAAATCTTAAAACTTGATATATTTTAATTGTATATGTCCACCTGATTCAGTTATGTTTGTAGAAATCATGGTTTGTAGAAATTTGTTGATGCTTGAATCAAATGTATGAAATATGATATGACAAGAGCTTTGTAATGTTTTGAACAACTAATAATAAAAAAATTTAGAAAACAAAAAAAAAGATTTTCTCTTCTATTTGAAACTAAAATATATATAAATATATAAAACATTGAATTATATTACACTGAATGATTTCCAAATATTAAGCCATGTTGTGTATCTGGAATAAGTCTCACTTGATCAGGATGGAGAACTCTATAATTTCCATTTTGCTATTGCCTCTTTAATATCAAGGTAATGTTACTCTCATGAGTTTGGAAATGCCCTGGGTACGCTGGGGAGCTCACCCTGACACCCATGTTAGAGAGGCCGCTGCCCTGGAGGGGGGACTGCCCCTCTGCCCTGGGTGCACTGGGGAGCTCCCCCCAACACTCAGGTTAGAGGGGCCTCCCCCTTGGAGGAGGCAGTGCCCCTCTGCACTGGATGTATTGGAGTGCTTCCCCGACACCGAGGTTGGAGGTGCCTCACCCCTGGAGGAGGGAGTGACATCTATCCTGGGTACAGAGAGGGGATCTCCCCACCACACACATTCAGGTTAGAGGGCCCTTGCCCTTGGAGGGGGGAGTGTCCACTCCCCTGGGTGTGGAGGGGTGAGATCCCCCGGACACCAAGGTTAGAGGGGCCTCACCCCTGGAGGGGGGAGAGCCCTGTCCCCTGGGTGCAGAGGGGGGTGAGCTACCCCCCCCAACACCCAGGTTAGAGGGGCCTTCCCCTTGGAGTTGGGACAGCCCTCTCCAGTGGGTGCAGAGGGGGAGCTCGCCCCCCCACACCCAGGCTAGTGAGGCATTCCCTCCGGAGGCAGGAATGCCCTCTAATTGGGTGTGGAGGTGGAGCTCCCACTCCCAGGACACCCAGGTCAGAGGGGCCTCCCTCCTGGAAGGGGGAGTGTCCTCTCCCCTAGGTGCAGGGTTGGTGGTGGGAGCTACTCCCCACCTGGACACCCAGCTTGGAGGGGTCTCCCCCACAGGGGTGAGTGCCCTCTCCCCTGGGTGTGGAGGAGGGGAGCTCACCCCCCACACCCAGGTTAGAGGGGCCTCGCATCTGGAGGGGGGAGTGCCCTCTCCACTGGGTGCGGAGGGGGGAGCTCCCCCACACACCCAGGTTAGACGGGCCTCCCCCCTTGAGTCTGGAGAGCCCTCTTTCCTAGGTGTGGAGGGGAGCTTCCCCCCCCAAACCGAGGTTAGAGGGGCCTCCCCCCAGGAGGGAATGCCCTCTCTCCTGGGTGCTGAGGTGGAGCTCCCACCCCCCTCACACCCAGGTCGGAGGGGGCTCCCCCCTGAGGGTGGAGTGCCCTCTCCCCTAGGTGCGGAGTGGGAACGGGAGCTCCGACACCCAGCTTCCAGGGGCCTCCCCCAGGAGGGTTAAGGTTAGGGTTAGAGTGGGGAGTGCCCCTCTGCCGTGGGTGCACAAGGGAGCTCCCCCGGACACTCAGGTTAGAGGCACTTCCCCCCTGGAGGGGGGAGTGCCCCTGTGCCCTGGGTGCGCTGGGGAACTCCCCGACACCCAGGTTAGAGGGGCCTCTCCACTGGAGGTGGGTGTGCCCCTCACCCTGGGTATGCTGGAGAGCTCTTCCTGACACCCAGGTTAGAGAGGCCGCATCCCTGGAGGGAGCAGTGCTCTCTATGCTGGGTGCGCTGGGGAGCTCCCCTGGACACCCAGGTTAGAGGGGCCTAGCCCCTGGAGGGGGGAGTGCCCTCTATACTGGGTGCAGAGGGGGGGATCTGCCCCCCCCACACACCCAGGTTAGATGGGCCATGCCCCTGGATGGGGAGGAGTGCCCTCTCCCCTGGGTGTGCAGCGGGGGGAACTCCCCTCCAATACCCAGGTTAGAGGGGCCTTCCCCTGGAGTCGGGAGAGCCTTCTCCCCTGGGTGCGGAGGGGGAGCTCCCCCACACACCCAGGTTAGTGGGGCATCCTTCCCAGAGGGGGGAATGCCCTCTACCTGCGTGCTGAGGAGCTCCCACCCCCGCGACACCCAGGACAGAGGGGCCTCCTCCACAGACTGGGGAGTGCCCTCTCCCCTAGGTGAGGGGTGAGGGGCGGGAGTTCCTCCCCACACCCCAACACCCAGGATGGAGAGGCCTCCCCCCCAGGGGGTAGTGCCCTCTCCCCTCGGTGCGGAGGGGGGAGCTCCTCACCACACACCCAGGTTAGTGGGACATCCGCCCTAGAGGGGGAGTGCCCTCTCCCCTAGGTGCGGGGTGAGGGGCGGGAGCTTCCCCACCCTGACACCCAGGTTGGTGGCGCCTCTCCTGAGGAGGGGTGAGTGCCCTCTGTCCTGGGTGCCGGGGGGGCGGCTCACCTCCCCACTCTGACATCCAGTTTCCAGGGGCCTCCCCCAGGAGGGTTAGGGTTAGGGTTAAAGGGGGGAGTGCCCCTCTGCCCTGGGTGCACTGGGGAGCTCCCCCGGACTCCCAGCTTAGAGGGGCCTCCCCCCTGGAGAACGGAGTGCCCCTCTGCCCTGGGTGCGCTGGGGAGCTACCCCTGACAGCCAGGTTAGAGGGGCCTCCCTCCTGGACGGTTGAGTGCCCTCTCCCCTGGGTGCGGAGGGGGCGAGCTCCCCCACCACACCCAGGTTAGAAGGGTCGCCCCCCTGGAAGGGGGAGTACCCTCTCCCCTGGGTGCAGTGCCAGGGAGTTCCCCCCACACACACACCCAGATTAGAGGGGCCTCCCCCCTGGAGTGGAGAGTGCCCTCTCCCCTGGGTGCAGGGGTGAGCTCCCTCCACAAACCCAGTTAAGAGGGGTATCTCCCGTGGAGGGGGTAGTGCCCTCTCCCCTGGGTGTGGAGGGGAGAGCTTCCCCTCCTGACACCCAGGTTAGAGGGGCCTCCCCTGTGGAGGGGTAGTGCCCTCTCCCCTGGGTGCAGGGAGGATGAGGAGGATGCTCCCCTCACCCCAAAATCCAGGTCTCAGGGGCCTCCCACCTGGAAGTGGGAGTGCCCTCTCCCTTGGGTGTAGGGTGGGGGGTGGAGCTCCCCAGGTCTGAGGGGCCTTCCCCCGGGAGGTGGTAGTGCCCTCTCCCTTGATTGCTGGGATGGTGGAGCTCCCCCCACCCCAACACCCAGGTCCCAGGGGCCTCCCTCCGGAGGGGGAGTGCCCTCTCCCCTGGGTGCGAGGGGTGGTGGAGTTTTCGCCGCCACCCCGACACCCAAGTCCCAAGGGCCTCCCCTGGAGGGGAGAGTGCCCTCTCCCCTGGGTGCAGGGGGGAGCTCCCCCCTTCACCCAGACAGCCAGATCCAAGGGCGCTGCAGAGGAAATAGGGCCTGGAAGGCAGTCAACCAAGATGGGCCGTCCTCTCAGGTACTGTGCTGTCCCTCGGCCTGAGGATGGCAGGCTGGGCGTGGCAGCAGCAAGTGTCAGGGGAGCCATAGTAGCCACAGTACAAAAGAGGCTGCAGGGCGCTCAGAGCCTTCCTGGCCCATGTTCCTCACCTCCTGCAGGAGGGACAGGAAGGTGCTGGGTTGCTGCTGGTTGGAGCCTGTGAGGCCCACCTGGCTTTCCCTTGTTCCTCCTGCAGGCAGATCTTCAGGCTGAGGCTCCTTGCTGGGAAGTGGCACCCTTCATGCTTGGTAGCAGGAGTCAGGGCACTCAGGCTGGGCAGGTGGGACGGGCCCAGAGCTGAGAGGGAGGCCTTCCTCAGCCTTCTTCTGAAGTCCTGAGGCAGACTCTGGGGCAGATCTAGAGCTCCTCCCCATGGTTGGCAGTGGCCCCTGAGGGGACCTCTACAGGTGAGGCTTTTGGCCCTATGTGGGCTGGGGAGTCCATGGATGTGAGGTATTCACTCTGCTGGACAGACACAGGTTCCAGAGGGAAGGAAACTTTTCTTTCCCCTGTATTTTCTAAAGATGTGTTTGTTGAAATACAAGTGTCCTGTAATAGACTTCACATATTTAGGAGTGTGCAGTTTGGTAAATTTGATATATGTATATACCCATGACTTATTTTGCCACAATCATAGTGAACCCCTCTCTTATTATCCCAAACATTTCTCTAGCCCTTTCTTAATGCCTTGCTAAGCCCCCACTCCCCAGCCACCCGCCCCAAAGCAACCACTGGTCTCTTCTCAGTTGCCATACATTATTTTGTATTTTCTAGTGCTTTACCTAAATGAAAGCCTACAGCATGCATACATTGTGTGTAACTTCTGTAACTTCGCATGATAATTATGATATTTTTCCAAGTTGGCCAGCACCACACTCCACATGGTGGAGGTGGGAGCTGTGCTGATGGCTGGGGTTCCTGGAGGGGCCACAGTCTTCTGTCCCAAGGTAGTGAGAACCTGTGTGGTCCCCCTCCACCATCATTTGTACCTGTGATCTCCCAGGTGTTTTTCAGAGCCCTGATAGCCTCATTCTTGGTGGCAGGTGTTTTAATAAGGTGCCCTGCATTGCAGTCCCCCCAGTCCAAAGCTACATCATGATTTTGTAGCTGGAAAAGCCCAGGATCAACCAGAGTGGAGTCCACTGCTTTGCCTGAACTGCTTCTAAATTTCAGAGCTCTTAGGGGTTTTCCTGTTCCCTGAGCTTGGAATCATCAGCACAATCACATGAGAAGTGTAGTTCCTGGGGGATGAGTCTGAAGACCCCAGGGTAACAGCTGCTCTGCATGGGGAGGCCTCCTTACCTTCCTGGACACTCCTTACTGCGGCTGATGTACCCACCTTCTTTCCCTCTGAGGTTTTGGGAGATCCTGTTTCTGAGAGGGCTTCTTCCTTGCCTGGTGTCATCATGCTCTTTGGAAACCAATTCAGGGTCTTTCCACCTTTCCCTGACTGATCTGAGGGTCTGAGCTATGTCTTTTGGCTCACTCCATAGGAGGACAGTGTTCCTGCTGTTGTTGCTCAGAATTTGTGCAGTGCTACCATTTGTTTGTTTGCTTTGTTTATTTCACACTGGAATCAAACCCAGGGCTGTGTGTGTGCTAAGGACATGCTCTAACACTGAGCCACACCCTCAGCAGCCCCCAATTCTTGAATTTGACTCTCCCTTACCTCTCTTGCTTGTCCTGAAAATGGGTTTCTGAGCTTGAGCCTGAGTTGGGTGTCCATTAGCTATGACCAGCTTCATTGGGCTCCACAGGCTCCCTGCTATCTGAGACGGTTGCATATTGAGGAGTGAGAGGAACCAAACCCAGAGCAGGAGAGCCTGGAGGTGGACACAGCCCACCTGTAGCAGAAGTTCATTGAAGTGAACCCCTCTGACCTGGGCACGGTTTTCACAGGTGAGAGGCCAGAGCCAGCTGGAGGCCACATGGCTCCCAATATCTTCAAACTTGTGGAGAGACAGCATTGTTGCACAGTGTCCTCCTTCTGAACAAGAAGATGACATGTGGCACTAACATACAAAGGACTAGCATATGCCCCTAAAACGCCAACCATGCTATTTTTTCCTCAATTGGAAAACCACATGCATTTGTCCTGCTGGCTCAGCAACCCAGGTGCCTACCTTTAGCCACTGGGGCCCTGGCTCTGGCCCCACCCAGCTTCCTAACTTGAGCCACCTGGTATGTTCTTAACCCTGCAGGTGTGGCACCATGGCCAGCTACCAAAAGGTTTTGTAACTCCTGTGCTACTGGAACTGGCATACCTGGTAGTTCATTGACCATCTGGTAGTTCAACTGACCTGGTAGTTCATTCTCATCTGCTCTGAGGTAAATGGCAGCTACCCTCAGCAATGAACTTAAGGAGGAGGTGTGTACAGGGCTGCTACCCAAAAGAGCCAGCTGTGGTGGTGACAGAGGGCCCAGTCTCTTGGCCCTGATGTTTGTAGACACACTTTAGCACACTCGCCTTCTTCAGCCTGGCCTGATGTGGATAGACCTGTGCAGTCTGTACTGGCAGGTTGGGCTGCTGCTCCATTCCACCATCTGCTGCATTCTGAGTGAGAGCCTGAGGAACCATGGAGGGAGGTGATAGAGAGCAAGTGTCAGGGAATACCACAGGAAGGGACAAGGTTGTTGCTGAAGTTTTCACACATGAGACACAAGGACGCTCTTCTATAAAGAACAGCAGCTGGTTAACAAAGGGATCCTTGTAGTGGTGTCAGGTCACTGAATCTGTTGGTAGTGAAGTTGGGTCCTTGGACTGATGAAGGGACCCACTGCACACAGGGCTAACACTGTCCTAGCTGGCAGTGGTCACTGTCAGACCATAGCAGGGAGAGGACCACCCTGCTCTGAAGCCTTCATCAGCATCTTCTGTGGCTTTGTAGTTGCTCAAGGGATCCATGGTCTAGGGAATTGGATCCAGGGTGTTATTAGCAATTGACCATCTTTACCATAAAAGGAAATAAAAGATTTTGAATTGTGTCATCTTTCCAGTTTCTAGGTTTGGGGGTAAAGCAGGAGAAATTTGTACACCATCTACTTCCCAAGTGACTAGGACCTGAGGTTGCTTTGCCACACTGCTCTCATGGATGGATTATTTGATAAAGTTAACTATAAAGGATTTATTAGAAAAGTGCTGTTTCTTGGACATGGAACAACATCAGATTTACAGTGGTTTCTAAGTGCTGACAAGTTTTTTTTTGTTTTGTTTTGTTTTTGTTTCCTTTTTTTCTGGTCACTAACTCTTCCTCCCTGCCATGTCCTGCCAGCTCAGGGGATGCAGCAATTCAGGCTCCTACCATCCAGTGAGTTGCCCACATCTTGCACCTCCAGAAATGTTGCAGTGACTAGACTAGCTGACAAAGAGTAAAAATTGGTAATCATTTTTTTCTTTTTCTTTTTGAAGGTCTTTATTTATTTTTCCAAACTAGTGCTTTTACAAGTGGTAGAATGGGGTTAATATGTAGATGATCAACTGACTTTTTAATGCTTTGTAAATACATTGTATTTCTCTGTGTCCTTTGTGCTAATGTACTCAGGACTAGGATGCCAAGTGCAGTGACTCTGCTTCTGTTACCTCTCCCTCGGGAAACTAGGAGGGGAGGCCTACTCACTCTGGTCTAGGCATGAGGCTATGCAGGATTTGGTGTGCTGTTTGGGACCAGAGTAGTGGTTTGTGTTTGAAGTCTGGAAATGGGTCTTCGTCTTTGGGGTTCTGCACACTTCTAGCATCATGTTTGGGATGGGATCTATGGGGTCCCTGGCTTCTCATGCACTCCTCTCAGGACCAGAAGCTTCCTTTTATGTCACCCAGGCTTTGTGTTTCTGTACTGAGGCTTCATAAATGTACATTTTCCTGCTGGTGAAGTTCTCTGTGGTTCATTGAAACTGAAAGCTGTGGTGCAGATCACTTGACCACTTGGTTTTGGAGATAGCAGTGCTTTCCTGAGGGATCTGCACTCATAATGGAGGAAGGCAGTGTGCTACAATGTTCCAAAACAGTCTGCATCTACCCCACCCCAACCCTTGTGGGTTGCTCCTGCAGAATGCCCCTGCATTGGGGTCAGATCCTCACTCCAGTAGCCACGAGTCTTGCTGCTCTGATCCATGGGAAGTTCAAGGAGAGAAAGAATTTGGGGCTAGAGCAACAAAGAACTTTGTTCTTCATGTACATGTCAGATGCTAGACTGTAAACCTGGGGGTCATCCTGCACACTGCCCCTGTGTCCTCACTGCCAGTCTTAAGGATGGCTGTGCTGTTGTGTGGCTGCCCATCCACATGCAGTCTGTGTAGATGCCGTCTAGACAGTGGTAGAAGCTAACAGAGAGGGATGTCCTCTTATGGTCTGTAGTGCCTTGGTGTTCCTGCTCAGATGCATGTATTGATGCTAGGTGGGAAAGTGTGTACACTACAGTAAAGTTCTGGTTCTAAATTCAGCTGGAGTGATGCCTGTTTATTGCCTTGTTTAAACTTTGTTTTCCTTTTGAGCCAAGAACATAAGACCATAGAAAGGCTTTAATTTCTTTCCACTTGCCTTTCTGTCTTGTGAAAAAAGACAGCAGACTCAATCCACATCAGTGATATTTAACATGCAACATGAAATGATTGAAAACAAATAGAAGCTGTTATCACTGGGCAACAGACCATACACCCAGAAATCACTGAGGTTGTGCAAGGTCTGTAGCCCACGCCTTGAAGCATAATGCATAGACATGTGTGTGGTTTTTCATACTGTAAAGGAGGCAGGTGGCCTGATTAAATTCAGCATTTATTTGGGAACAAAAGTGACATCTCTGGCTACTGCAGATGAGACAGGTGCTCTGGTGGCACAACAGCTATTGAAAATGCAGAGAGCTGGCATCTGGCATTCCTTTTAAGCTGTGCACCTCTCATGCTAAGGGCCAGAGTCTGCTGGCTCTGCCGAGTCTTGGGAGACACCTGAGAGATCAGCAGTGAGCCCAGAAGGTCCTGAATGAACTAAATGTGCATCAGGATTATCAGGAGCTTCTTCATAGTTTTTTTTGTTTACACTGCTAGAGATCAAACCCAGGGCCTCATGCACACTCAGCACATGCTCTATGACTGGGCTCTGGCCCCATCCCACTGTGGGTTTCTAAAAGCCCAAGTCCTGGATGCTTCACTACAGTGGGCTTCAGAAAGCTGAAAGAGGCACAGGATCCTGTGGTAGGGACAGTTTCTCTTGTGTAGCCCTTTGGGATTACTGAGGCTAAACTTGGACTATCTCAGAGTAAGTGCCCTCAGATAGAAAGACCCCACCTCACGTGGCCCAAGATTATTCCCAGATGGTTCTTCAAAGGTGAGCCCTGGGGGACATCAAGCCCCATCCCTCCCTTAAACCTTCCAGAGCAGGGAGCCTATTCACACATCACCACACAGACCCTCTCTGACCTTTCACCCTGACCAGGAGGAGCTCTGCCAAGCTCATTTTTTATACTACACATACGGGAGGCAGGCTCCTCTGCAGCTGTAGAGGTTCAGTAAATAGAGTGGTATTATTTTCTTACATGAAGGTGAAAGAGGTGAGGGCATCCTCTACCTGAGAGTCACTTTAGCAGTGAAGAGCAAGCATCTCTGTGGCTATGGGGTGCCCTGGCTTCTTTGGGAGCTTCCCAGGACTTGGTCAATGGAGAACACGCAGGGTGGGCCACACAGGTGGCAGAAGGTGATCTGGGGATTGAGGTGTCCTAAGTGGACAGGAGGCCAAGTAACTGCTAGGTGGAGAGCCTGGGAATAAGGCTTCCCCAAGAGGAAGTGAGTCTTTGCTGGGCAAGATCCACCAGCTGGAAGACCTGGAATGCCCATCCTAAGACAAGAGCAAGGTACAACCTCATGGTGCCCAACGCACCGTGCTTGGACTCAGTGCAGCACCCGTCCTCTGCACTAGGCATTTGCATTTATGGTGTTTTGTTCTTTTTGTTATTTTTTACTTGTAGATGGAAAAATACCTTTATTTTAATTTATTTTTATGTGGTGCTGAAGATTAAAACCAGCGCTTCACACGTGCGAGGCAAGCACTCTACTACTGAGCTTACAACCCCAGCCCTGGCTGTTTGGTTCTTTATTATAGTTTTTTTATACATGTATGACAGTGGAATATATTATAATTCTTATTACACAAATAAAACACAATTTTTCCTATCTCTTGTTTTATACAAAGTATATTTTCACAAATTTGTGTCTTTGTACATCTACTTTGGATAATAATGTCCATCACATTTCCCCATCATCTTGAAACATTTCCTGTCTGTCTAAATAACTAGTGTAAACAAAATATAATTGTGTTGTTCTTTCCCATGAGGTGTAGTTCAGGTGTAGGCCCCATCTAGGACAACCAAGGGTAGCTGTCCTCAGACAGGTTTGTCAGCCTGTGGCAGCTCAGAGGTGGCCACTATTGCCGGTTGTCTTTGGTCAGGTTGTGTGCCAGCCAGTTCACTTTGGTCTTCCAGCTCTCCCTCAGGGCTTCATTGAACTTCACCCTGAAGTGCTTCAGCCCCTCCTCCTCCGTCTTCCCCAGCGCCAGGGTGTCCTGGGACAGAATCATCACAACTGCATCAACATTCAGGGATCCTGACCCTGCTGCATCTGCAATCCCTTCTGCCTCCCTATACTCCTGCACCCTCGGGTTGTTGAAATTCCTTCCTAAAAGAACTGCAAGCAGAGGGTCAGGCAGCCTCACCTTAGCTGAGAGAAGGGCAGGAGAAGCTTTAGGGAATACACCCCCTCCCACTCTGCCTCTCACTAACTGAAAAGACAGGAATGCAAAGTGTCTTGCAAACCTACAAGAGACTTTATCTCATGCATGAAAGATACTGAGGACACATGGTATAACCAAACAAGATCACAGTTCACCTGCAACTGGGCGGGAATAGGCCCAGGAAGTGCAACATTCTGGCCACTTCCCACCATACTGCACTGCTGGGCCTGGGATGGCATGAGGGCCGCCATCTGAGAGGTGAATCTCCTAGGTCCCTGAGCTGTTCGGGCAAGATGCACTCTGACCAGGATGAGCTCTGCCAAGCTCATTTTTTATACTATACATAGGGAAGGCAGGCTCCTCCACAGCTGTAGACATTCAGGCAGGCCTTGTGAAGTTTGTGGTAGACCCTGGCCTCCAGTCTGGTGTGGTCCTGTGCTGGCATACCTTCAAATAGTGGATGTCATTGGAGGAGCTTAGCTCAGGCAGGCCTGCTGCCTGCATCAGAGCAAAGAGTTGGAGGATGAGGAGCCCATGGCGCCGCAGAATGCTGTAGGCCTGTTCACAGTAGCCTCGAAACCTGCAGAGGTGGAGGAAATAGATAAATCCCTGGGTCCTCCCTGCCATCCCCAGCCCCAAACAAGCAGGGGTTCTGCATCCAGCCAGCACCTGCCACTGAGTGTCTGCCCCTGGCCTGGACCTGCCTCCTACACCTCTCATGGACCTCCTGTTTGCACTGCCCAACAGGGTACTCTTGGATTGGGGTGCACCTGCAGAGAAGGCAGCACCCCCAGGGTGGAGGCAGGAGTTAGCCTGAGGGTTATGTCCCCATCCCTGCCCCTGGCTGGACACTGTCCCCTCACTGGGGCCCTGGGCACCCTCACCTTTCAAATTTCTCATTATTACTAGTATTGCCCTGCTGAATCACGTGGACAAAGTCATGGGTGAGGATGAATGGGACTCGCTCATGGTTGATTCCAAACTTGGTCTTGAAATTCCCCAGAATGTGGCCAAAGTCAATGTGAAATAGCTGAGGGGAGGGAAGGGCAGGGAGAATAGGCTTCACAAAGAGAGATTCCAGTTAGAGGAAGTCAGCAGGACTTGGGACACTCTTCTGGGAGGTATGGGTAGGTCAGAGAGGCCACTGGGCCAGGGATGTAAGACAAGCTCACTGGGCAGCTGAACACAGTGCCCCTTACCTGCCCATTCTCACGGATCATGATGTTGTCACTGTGCCGGTCACCGATGCCCAGCACATATGTAGCCACACAGTAGCCAGCACAAGAGAGGGTGAAATCCTCAATGGCTCGATCCAGGGCTTCTCTGGGTGGGGAAGATTGAAAACCAGGGCTCCTTATATTTTCCCTCCTCTTGAATCCGGCCTTGTGTTAATCAACAAGGAGGGCATTATTCTGGAGCATAGGTCACCATGCCCAGCTTGAAATTGCCCCCTTCTTCCACACAATACCATTCAGAGAAGCCAAGGTCTATGTATTAGATGAAGAGAGGCTGCATAAAGAGGCACAACTGACAGCCAAGTCCCTAGGTGTGTGACTGGCCCCTTGGTAGAAGCTCTGGGCTCAGGCAATATCACAGATGCTAGCCATAGCACCAGCTATTTCAAACCACAGCAGAACCCACTCAAGCTGTATATTTGTGACTAAACACAGTGGTGGTTTTAACGCCCAAAGAGTTGAGTAGCATAACACAGCCATGAAAAATGGACACCCAGGAACAGTCCTACCCCAAATCAGATGTGGGCCAGTGCTCAGCTGAGCCAAGCAGCCATGGAAACTGTCACAGGCCTTCCCTCACCTTTCACTCTATGGAGCCTCTCCCAGGAATAAGAAAGCCTACCCAGGGTTCTTGGACTTGAGCCAGTTGAGCAGGGCATCCTTGTTGAAGGCAGCCATGGCAGCCAGGTTGCTCTGGTTCAGCTGGATGTTGGCAATGGTGTCCGAGTGCTGCACCGCCTCAATGAGGCCCATGTAGTCACCAGTGGGAAGGCAGCCATAGGGGGTCATCCTAGCACATGAGAAGAGGCACAGGCAGACACTATGGTTAAGGACATTCTCTGGGGCTACTGGAACCCCCTGGAAATTGAGGCACCCAACAAAACCACAGGGAATACTGCTAAAATTCCTAAGGATGCCAGATGGGGTGTGGGGCTCTGGGGAAGGTGCCTTAGAGACACAGAACTGGCACCCAAGTTGCAGAGCACACCTTGGCTGGGCTCATGTTTGCTCTGAAGAGAATGAGTCAGTGGGCTTGGAAGAAGGTGGCACTGCTCCCCAAGGGGTAGGAAGCCAGGAAATAGGAGCTGAGCACCAGGAATGGCCTTACCCAAACCCCTCCAGCTCCCCTACCCCTCTTGTAAGAACAGCCGCTCTCACATCCAACAGGGAGGTGTCAGTTTAGACCAGGAACTCCTCCAGGAGCAGGCTCTGAGGCCTGTTACAGACCCAAACAAACAGGTGGTGGATAGAGGCCCCACCTTAGGTCCAGGCCCTCCTGCTTCCACAGGGCGTCCATGAGCTGGATCATCTGCAGAGTCAGCATGTCCTGGCGGAGGTCTGGAAGGGCAGGAGTTTCTAGTGGGTTATACACCCATGCAAGGCTCAGAGTATCTGAGCTCTGTCTTCTCAGGGAAGCCCCTGGGGCCCTACCACAGAATAGTATTGGCCTAGGTGAGAAGGCCAAGGCCTCAGCATGTCCCCTGCCCAGCCTGGCTCACCATCCCTGTTCTTAAAGATGATGCCAACGCTGTCACCACTGCCTGCCTCCTCACTGCTGTACATGATCCACAGGGGTTTCATCTTGGAGTCCATGAAGGTGCACCTTTCCACACTGCAGGTAGAGGGCCGTGTTGCCCTGGGCGGTTGGGGGCTTAGGGTGGGGAGGGGGCTTAGGGCCTGGCTCCAGGTGGGGCTAGGCCTGGGGCTCACCAGACTTCTGCCAGCATCGTGCTGGGGTCCAATGGGGACTGCAAGTGTGAAAGGGCTTCTAGATAAGTATCCTGGCACATGTACAAGTGCATCAGCTCCTTAGTTTGGGGCTTGGTGGTCTTCTGGGAGCTCACCTTCACAAAGTCGCTCAGGGCCTTCAGCTTGCTCAGTGCTTCTGCCTGGTGGGCAGAATGGAGTAGCAGCAGTGCACATGAGCCTGAGCCAGAACCAGGAGTATGACTGTGAAGGGGCCTGGAAGGGGAGCCCGCCTCAGGCACAGGCACTCTGAGCCTCACCTGCTTCATCAGCACCTTCATGTGGTGGGTGCTGCCCCTGAAGTAGGCCTCCATGATGAGGCCAAAACGCAAGGCCACGGACGGCACATGCATCTCAGAGCTGGAGGGAGAAGATGGGGCTGAGAATGGCCAGGAGTGGCACATAGCGCCTCCTCAGCCCAGTAAACATGAGGTCAGCAGGAGACCCTCATCCCCCATGGCTTTTCTAGGTTTCCAAGGAATCAGCAGGGGTGCATCCAGCTACCGAAGATGCCAGAATAGGAAGTGGCCAATCTTTCCGTTGGCCAGAGCCCGGTCCAACAAGAATTGGGTCAGTTTGCAGTCCAGGTAGGACT
The DNA here is from genome assembly GCF_045843805.1 of Urocitellus parryii. Classification (NCBI taxonomy): domain Eukaryota; kingdom Metazoa; phylum Chordata; class Mammalia; order Rodentia; family Sciuridae; genus Urocitellus; species Urocitellus parryii. Next base: position 2,388,334 of record NW_027553327.1, read on the forward strand.
TGTACTTGAGGACCTGCACCAGCTGCAGCAAGCACTGGAGAAGCTTGTCGTCCCTGTAGGGGAGGAAGGCTGGTTGAGTCTGGGGTTCTGAAACTCAGGAAAGAGGTCTCCAGCTGGCAGGTGACTGGAAAGAGGGTGAGGCCAGCCTAAGCTCATCTCCACCCAGCACCCACTTCCAGGTTGCCAGGGCAAGATGTCTTAGTGAGGAACTGGCAGCATGTGGGCCTCAGTGCCCAGCTGGGACTCACGTCAGTTTCTGCAAGGACCTGATGGCAAAGGAGCCCACGTGGCAGTCAGGGAAGCTGAAGTCCAGCAGCTCCAGGGCATTCAGGACAGGAAGCTCGGGCCAGGAGCACAGCAGGTAGAGCATCTGGAGGACGCTTTGCAGTCAGGTGGTGGGGGGCCCACTGCTATCTCTCTACTCCAGCTGTGCCCCTGGTGCCCCTCTCCACCCACCTGGGCCACATCCTCGTGCTTGTTCCACTTGGTCACGAGCAGCAGGTGGGCCAGAGCCTCTGGGAAGTGCTCCTGCACTTCATGCCGCATCTTCCACACCAGGTCCTTCTCATGCTCATACAGCTCTCCCAACCCCCGCTGCTCCAGGATTCCCTGCAGCTGCAGCTTCTAAGGGGCGCAGGCAGACTGAGGCCTCCAGCCCAGCACCTGGCTCCATGCCCCACCAGCACCCCAGCTCACATCCTCCTTGGTAGTAGGCCCATGCTCCCCGTGACGTCCCAGCTCTAGAATCTGCAACAAGTGTACCTGCTGTGAGCTCCCCAGGCCTGGGCCAGCACTGGCAGGGCTCTAGGCAGGGCGTCTACACCTCAGCACTACTGCCAACCACTCTTGCTGGTGGGAGCCCTCCTGCATACTGCAGGGCATTCAGTAGCATCTCCAGGCTCAGCCTGCCTCAGGCCAGTAGTACCTCTCCCATCGGCTGTGACAGCAAAATGTCATCAGACATCACCAACATCCCCTGGTGGGCCACATAGCTACCGGAACGCCTCAAATCAGCATGATAACCTAGCCCCCAGAAATGGGCAAAGCCTGGGGTGGCCAGGGACCCCGTCTGAGGAGCTCCAGGAAAGCTCCTGGTTAGCGCTCAGCTTCCAAGAAGGACCTCACTGACCTTCTCCAGGGCAGGGTAGTACATAGGGTGAGGGGCCACCTCGGGCAGGTAGATGACCAGGGTGACAGCACTCTCTGTGTTGGGATTGCTATGCACGGTACCCATGGGGTTCAGCAGGTCTCCTTTCTCATCTGAAGGCAGGGAGAGATGTAGTTGTAGGGGAACCAGTTCTGGATGCCTTACCCTCCAAGAGCCTCTCCCTGCTGGGCCTGGGTCCACCTGGGACAGAGGGCCACATATAGAGGCAGAGCTCCCCAGTCTTGAGCTGGTCCTTGTAGTCAAACAGCATGAGGTTGACCCAGGCGATTGGGCAGTCCTGGAGAAGGATACTACAGATCAGAGTGAGCCTCTTCTTGTTCATATGCAGAATGGAACCAGTCTCCAGGCCAAGCAGGAGAGAAGATCCAGACTGCATGGAAGGTCTCCAAGTTAGACCCAGGAGGAGGGGAAGGACCCGCTATCTCTTTCCTATCAGAGTTTCTGTAATTAAGCCAGAAAGATCCCTTCCTGGCTGCCTGCATCTTCACACCCAGCATCCAGAGGCACTTGAGTAAGCTCACCAGTCCCATAGCTGGCCCAGGACAAGGGGCAAGTCACATCCTGGGTCTAGTGACTTGGGGCCCAGCCACACTCTCCCCAGGCAGCCACTCACTCATCATTTCTGTCCCCCTGAGAACACTGTCCTTCCACCAAGGGAGCTGCCTCCAGGACCCCTAAGGACCACAGGTCTGGGCTAGATATTTCATGTCAGGCAACTCATGAGCTGTTACTCAGGCAGCACAGGAAGCCAGACTAAGGAGTCAGACTAGGGAAGGCAGAGAGACTGGGGTCCCCAGGCTCTCCCAGGAACCTGTTCTCAGGGTGCCTGCCTGTGGGAGCAGGATGGCAAGAGGCCCCAGTAAGGGGTTTCACTGGGTGTCTGAGGCCTGGGCCTTTCCCAGTCAGCCCAACCCACCTCCTTCTTGGGTTTTTTCTTGCTAGAGTGCACCTTCTTGGCCTTCTCCATCACCACATAGAGTGCAAAGCAGAGCCGGGCCATGCGCGGCAGGTCACAGATGTGGATGTCAAACTCCAGATGCTGCTTCCACATGGGCTCTGAGCACACGCTCACCTCCAAGCTGGACATCGTCTTGCACAGCATCTCATTGCCATGGAAGAGCCCAGCCTGCACCACCAGCTGGGGAAGGGGTACAGGGCATGGATGAGGGAGTAAAGGCCCAACCCCATCTAAAGTTCCAATCCTCTCCTTGAAGGTCCCCATTTACACAGGGGTCCAAATCTTCTTCTTGCATTGAGAGTGGTCCAGCAGTGTGTAGGCTGGCAGCTCAGTGGTACAGGTGTCTTGCGGCATTGGTACCCCAGGATGCGCTGGGGCAAGCCAGTCTCAGTACACTTGACTCTGTGGGTCAACTCAGAACCTCAGTTTCCTCATCAGGGTTCAGAAGTTCCAGGGTCCCTTCTGCTTCTAACAGCTCTGGCTACCTTCATGCTTAGCATCTTCTGAGCCCCATGTGGCTCCAGTCTCCAGTGTACCTGTTTCAGTTCCAACCTGCCAGCCCATCCCCAGAGCAGCTCCCACCCAGTCCTCCGTGACTCCTGCAGACACAACCCCCTTCCCAGATTGTAAAGTAATGCCAAAAAAAAAGAGACCCAGACAAGACATGCTACGCTCTGTGGACCCAGACAGGCATCACCTCCCAGAAGTGGGACAATAAATCCACCTCTGCAGGTGGTTCTAAGTGCAGAGGAGCCATGAAAGTGCTTTTTGAAGAGACAACAGGGCACTGTTCCCCAAGCCCATGGGGGCTCAGCTTCCAGGGGAACCATGTGCAGTGTCCCCCAGACTCTGGGCACCCCTGGGTTGGTAACCCCTGGAAGCACCTCAGCCCAGCTGCAGCCAGCTTCTATGGTGCCTTACACATCTCTGACTGGGCCTCCTACTTCAATGGGCTGTGTCTGATTCCACAAGCTCCACCAAAGTCAAATACCCACAAGTTGCTTGGCCCAGGTTTCCATTAATTGGCCTCCCTGGCCTGCTGGCCTGCTCCCCTCCCCTCTTATTGTTTGGATGTGGTTCACAGCCAATCCAGGCAGAGATAATGAGTAATGTGCCCAGGTGACTTTTGTGTGACACCCTCCCACTCTTCTTTCTCTGCTGCCCCTCCAGGCTACAGCACACCCTGTTTGTGAAAAAAAAAAAAAAACACACACAAAAACACCTGTCCACTCACCTGGTACCCGAGCCCCTACCTTCATCTGCTCATCAGCATTGATTCTGCTGCCCTGGATGAGCTCAATGCAGAAAGGCTGTCCCAGTGACCACAGGGACACAGAGGAAGGCTAGAGAGGAGAGGAGAGGGGCTTAAATCCCAGCTCATTCCCCTGGCTACTGAAAGGCTGGGGAGAGGGGGAGAAGGTCCCAAATTTATGGCAAGGTTCAGAAACCTGTCGCCAACACCAACCTTTACTAATCTGCCACACAGGGGCCCAGGGGCTCCAGCCCCCCTGAGATCTGCAGAGAAGTAGGCAATCTGGGATTGCAGTAGCTCAGACAGGACCCTACCCTGGGTGTCAGCTCAAGGCCCTGACTCTCCAAAAGGACTGCACCATCCAAAGTCCCCTGGATCAACACCTAGCCCTGGTGCTGCCCAAGAGGCTCTAGGATTGGCCAAAAGGAGGTAGGAAGAGAAAAACGGTAAGAAAAGGGAGGACATCATCTCACCTTCTTCATGGGAATGGGGGGCGGTTTGGTGTGTGGTTTCTGGACCTGAGGGGTCGGTTTTCTCTGCTCATCCCTCATGGCAAGGATGGAAGAGGAGTGCACCATGGTCAGGTGGGGGGTCTGTCCACTGTGCAGGCAGCTGCATATGTACTGAGATGAGAGTGTAAGATTGAACTGTCAATGGGTGGTATATCCATTCCCTGGAACCAAGAGAGACCCACAGTCTGGCTCTCTCACTCCTGTGCTGGCCCCTTCTAGAGTGGTAGGGATCCCAGAGTGCAGAGGGCTCCTTGCAGGCCTCACCTTGAATTGACAGTGCAGGTAGCTGCCATAGAGGTACTCATGCCTCCTATTCACCTGCAGCACATAGTCCTCAGGCTGCTCCATTGTGAGCTTCTGGTACATCTTGGCCTTCTTCTGGAGGGCACAGGCCATCAGCGCTAGGGGCACATCCTTGGTGGACACCTGGATGGTGAAGCTCTCCCGTGGGGAGGAGGGAGGGTTGGCATGCTGCTCTCAGGCCCATAGGCTTCTGGGGAAAAGGGGCAAGGCCACATGCCTGCCTTTATTGGGTATCCCCAAGTGTGAGCCCTACAAGGGCAGGGCCTGGGTCATTCACTGGTGAAAGTAACAGCAGACACCCAGGAAATACTTGTCCAGTGAATTAAGGGACCAATTCAGCCTTGGTGAGCTTACCTGGTGGGATGCCTGCATACCTGGAAAATGCCATGTGATGCCAGTGAGTGAAGGGAAATTTGGGGGCCTGGGACACTGGAGTGTCTTATCAGTGGAAGGTCCCCATGGGCACAGCAGCCCATGTGCCACAGCTGGGGCAGCCTCCCTAGGACATAGGCTATGGGCTCACCCTGCTGCCCTCAAATTTGACATTGACCAGCAGGTCTGGGTTGGAGATTTGAGAGGTGTTGCTGTCCCCCCAGCTCCTGGTGGAGGGCTCCAGCTGAAGGGGAAAACTGTATTGCAGCCAGGCCTCCCAGCCCAGCTGCTGCCGGGGGGCAGCTGCCTCCTCGCTGAACTGGCCCATCTTAGTGCGGAAGTCATTCACTTCTGGGTCTTGCAGGCAATCGAACTCGTGGAGGCCTGTAGGGCAGGAGCAGGCTCAGTGCAGGTGCATGTGGCACCAGCCACCCAGGTGTGCCCTACCTTGCCAAGGTGGGGGCTGATCTGTGAACCCTACCTTTGCCGATGAGGAGGCTGATCTGTGAGTTGATTACCTTCTCCATGCGGTCACCCTCGTGGGTCACCAAGCACAGCATGGGCAGGAAGGGCTGGACATCACACAGCCGCTGCTGCTCATCCTCTAGCTCCTGCTGCTCTGCGGTCTGGTTGACACAGGTGAACACGTAGGCCTTGGGGTCACTGAACATGTGGAAGAGGGGCTCATTCTGGGCTTCGTGCCATAGCATCTGGGAGGAATGGTTATGGTCAGCCTTGCTGGCCATGACAGCTGCTGGAAGGCAGTCAGAGGCCTCTAGTCTGGGCATCCCACTCTGCATGAGCCACATAGAGGGCAAAGGGAGACCCTAACATCACCTCCTAGGAACCCTTTGGCCCTTGGGACCAACCAGCTACTCAGCAAGCTTCCTGTCCCTGTGCTCTCTGAAGCACTTGATGTGTGGAGATTGGGGACTGAGCAGCCACGCCTGCCTTAGACACATTATCTAGGGCTGCTTTCACCCCACCAAGGCGATGGTGGCCTTGAGCCATGGCAGAGCTGAACCACTGTGACACATAACACATAGCCCACAAAGTTTCATATCAATAAAAATATGAAGAAACCAAAACCACAATGAAGTGAGAGATGGGACTCCAGGGACAAGTCTGCTACTGTAGTGTTCCAACTTTAGGCACACTGTTTGAAGTTCTGTAAGCACATCAAGTGAACCATATAATGATGTTTACAGGAACTAGAATATGAACAAGATATTACTGTAGTCACTCAGAAAAACAAGTCATGAAAGTTCATAATCAGAATTTAGTTAGAATGTGGTTAGAAAACAGGAAATGGCTAAGGTAGTGCCTGTGGCTGTCTTCTATGGCAGGATCACAGGCAGGTCTCTTCCTTCTCATTCTTATTTTCCAAAATTTTATGGACCAATATTATTATTGAACTCAGGGACACTGAACTACAGAGCCATACCCTCAGCCCTTTTTCATATTTTCTTTAGTGACAGGTTCTCATTTAATTGCTTCGAATCTCACTACGTTGTTGAGGCTGGCTTTGAACTTACAATCCTCCTGACCCAGCCACCAGAACATTTGGGGACACACACAGCTACTTTTGAAGTAGAAAAATTTAAGGAAGAATGGAAGGAAGGCAGAGAGAAAATTTCCAGGATATTAAAAAAAATCCCTCAAGTGTGATCCATTGATTCTATCATTTTTTTCTTGTTCTCAATAATAGCTTTTAAAATTGTGAAATAAATTCTTGCCCTCGGGCAGTCCAAGGCATGACCCATTAAACCCGAGTTTGTAAGTGGCACAACCCCATTGAAAGTCACAGGACAGCTTCTACCAAAGCAGATGTTCATTGCTTTGACTCAGTAATTCATCCTCAAATTTATTCAATGAACCTGAGGACCCTTTCCAAGGATAATGGGCACTATGTTGGCAACAGTTTTAAAGACAAATTCCTGCAAGGCCCGTATGTGTCTGGGAGCAGACTGTGGTCACTAAAGTGACAGACAGCATAATGTGAGTCAAACTTTCAAAGTTCCATTTCAGCACTGGAGGCTTAAGGGCAACTGAGGCTAGTAGCTGGTCCTCTGGTAACTAGGGATGGGAACACATTGCCTTGGGGTAAGCTGAATTTGGATAGTAAGTGGAGTTTAACCACCCATTTTATACAAGTTCTTGATATTGTATATTTTTCAAAATTTATATCTGAGGTTCTCAAGTGTAAAGAACAATTCCTCTGTATTTCTGAGCTCCCAGGGCTGACAGGAGACCAGGCAGTACCTGCTTGATTGTGCTGAGGTTGGCATTGCGGGACACAGGAAAGCTCAAGTAGATCCCTGTGGGCAGAAGGAAGTCAACCACCACACTCTGATTCTTCTCCTCCTGGGTCCAGAATTCCATGAGACAGTCAATCCCCAGGGGCATTCTGCTTTGTTATTTCTCTGTGGCCACGTGACATGTAAAGGAAGCAAAGGCAGAGAGTCCTTGAGAGTAGTGTATGGGGGCCTCAGGCAATGTGAGGCTCAGGGCTGAGGGCTCCCAGCTGGGCACATGGTGTTCTCCTCCCACAGGGCCCCCACTGCCCAGGTAGCTGCTGCTCCTACTGCCCCAGATAACTATCTGCACTTGGCTGCCTCTCACCCTGGTGGACACATCTGCCTCCCTCACAGCGGGCCCAGAGCCATAGACCAAATAATTTTCCTCTGGAAATTGTGTATCAGCGAGATGCTATCATGGCCACCACAGAGCACTTACCTAACATGTTCAAGGCCCTGGGTTCTATCCCCAGCCCAACCCAAACAAATACCACAAGAATTATTTTGTCTACTCAATTTTCACACTATTTATAGGTTAAAAATATTCACCAACCCAAGTTGTCCCAAACAAATAAAGCTTTTCTGATAAAGACCAGGTATCAATTTCTAAATTTCAATTAATGTAAATTAAATAAACTGTGGGTTATTTTGGGCATGGGATGAGGTGCAATTCTGAGGATGGCACCCAGGGCCTTGTGCATGTGAAACAATTGCTTTACTACTGAGCTGCCTCCCAAACAAACAGAAAGTTTTGAAGTTCATTCCTCAATTGTGCACTATCTACATTTCAAGTGACCAAGAGTTCCATATAGTGAAACCTATGATAGGTATAAATCCATCATTCACTTGCTCAAGTACCCCATGTTTTTCTCAACGTGGTGCTGCCCATCGTGAGCTCATGCTTGATCTCCAAATTACCCTCAGCATTTGCTATTGTCAAACTTACTCATTTTTGCCAATCTGATGGGTATGAAATTGGCTTACTTTGCTTAAATTGCTTTTCGCTGATAATACACAAAATGTTTAGCTTTTGCAGAAATCCTACTTGTAACCTTGGCATGTGCCCTGCGGGGTTATTTATCTTATTCTTGTTACTTTATAGAATCTATATATTCTACATTCTATTCCTTTGTGGATTAAATGAAGTGGAAATGTTTTCTTCCTACTCTGAGTCATCTTTTCTCTTGGTATATGATCTCTTTTTGGTAAATAAAATTTTTTATTATTAATGCAATAAAATACATCAATGTTTTTGGAGGAGGTCACTCAGTATTAGAGATAATTAGCATGCACAAGACCCTGGGTTCTATCACCAGCACTACAAAAAAAGGGAAAACAATCCCATGCAACTTCCCTACCTACTGTAACATCACAGCTCCTGTATTTAAATGACTTTTGAAAGTATTTGAAAGGACATTCAGTTTTCATTTGTTTTGAGAGAGTGTTTCACTATGTAGCCCAGGTTGAATGCAATCTTGCGATCCTCCTGCCTCAGCCTCCTGAGTAGTGGGGATGACAAGCATGTGTAGTGGTGCCCAGCTACAGACATGTTTAATTTAAGAGTGATATTCTCTGGTGGCAGTGCCAGCTGGGGCCAGACATCCCTGGTGGGATGTGGAAGTGGCTTGGAGCAGTGTGATTCACACATTGCCTTGTCCTTCTAGGGCACTGCTGCTGGCAGAGGATTCCTTGGATTGTGAAACCACATCCTATTTGAGGTTCCTCTTTCTTAGAATGGCCAAGCCAAAGCATTCCTTTATTATTCAAAACCTGGGGGACTATCAGGAATCCTGGAGAATCTGTCTATGATGCCATATGTTCTTTGGCCAAGTGGGGAAGTCAGTGGGACATACTGGGTCACCTAATCTGGTGAGGCCAAGATGAGCACACAAGGGAAGACCTACCAGGAGCTCTGAACAAAAGGCCTGGGTTCTGAGAAAATGCACTCCTGCTCTCCTGCCCTCAGTACCCTGGAAGTGAAGTCTTCAACCATACTTCCCCAGCTAGGTGGCAGGGAAATAATTCCACAGAAAGTGAAAAAGTGGAAGACCCATGAAGGCTTGTGCAGGATAGAGAGTGAACAGGAGACAGGACAGGAGAAAGCCAGATCTCCTTCCCTCTCTCTGTTCCCAGGACTCAGAGTTCATCAGCCAAAAAGCCTCAACCCTCTGCTCTGGACAAAGCCCAGACCCATTACTCTCTCTCTCTCTCTCACAGATGTCAGCAAATTCAGGGACTTCAGAACTTTCCAAGAATGCAAACTGATATGACCACCTTGGAAAACTCTCTGGCAGAATCTGTGAAAGGTAAACACACCTGTGCCCTGCACCAACACATCCACTCCTCAACAGATGGGCCCAGAGACACGTGAGAGTGACTGTGACATCACTGCTTGGGACAGCCTTGACAAACTCACATCAGCAGTAGGGTGGGGAAATAAACTGCAGTTATTCTTTCCAAGTATAATGTTATATCACAGGCAAGATGAATATTCTGCAAAGGCAGACACAATGCCACAATGTAAATGAATCTCATAGACAGAAGGGTGAACAAAAGGATCCTGGAACCAAAACCAGGTGCTCATGATTTCAACCACATGGAGAATGACAAGGGAGAACCACTCATCTATCTTGGCAGCAGAGTTACCCCAGCCTGAGGGCCTGAGGGGCTTCTGGGTGTTGAAAGCATTTTGGTTTTCTATCTGGAGACTTTTCACAAGTGCCTCATACATTGGTCCACATGGTTCAGATGGGCTGACTTCACTCCTAGCCACTAAGATGGCATGAGACACAGGCCCAGCCAATCAGAAGTCAGAGTTTCCCCTCAACTGTGGGTCAGATGGGACACAGGAATGGAACTCAGGCCCAACCCATCCCTGGATGTCACCTCCCTGGCTCCAATAATCCCAGGAAGGGCATGTGAATATCAAGTCCATTGACTAGGTTTCAATGTCCAGACTTCCTTCTGGAGTAGCAGGAAAGATATACTATTGACATGAAGCTTCTAGGAACTGTCCACTGCACTTAGGGGCAGAAACTGAGAAGAGACCAACATAGGAAAGCAGAACTCCAAATGGAAATGGAGAACACAAGCATGGGCACGAGGATGTCACTGAGTCCCTGGACCTGGCCATGTCTGCAGCTTGTCCCTTCTTCCTTTCCCGTCTCACCCTCTCTTCTCTCCAGAGAAGTTTCAGTTGGGTTTTCTGCCACTTGCTGTATCTTTCCATGAGTGCAGCCACATTTCCTTTTGGAAGTTTCTAGTGTCTACAAAGTCCTTTGCTTGGAAGGTGCCCTGTCTCTGTGAGTCAACCTGTGTCCTCTGTACTGCCATCTAGAGGCAAACAGGCAGTCCACCTGACCTCTGTCACTGATGGAAGACCCCATCTAGAGCATCTGGTTAGCTCAGAATTCCAAACTTTGCCCAAAGTGGCTGGAAACAGTTTCAAAGTGATAACTGGGAAAGGTAGTGGCAATGTGTGGCTGGAGAGAGGCCTGTAGGGACAAATCATAGAAGAATGTTTCAGGTACCAAGCTCCTGCAGAGTCTAAAAGTGTGCCACAACCCCTCCCTAGTCTCCAGAAAACTTTCTTGCTGGCCACATCGCTGAGCTTGCTGCCAGCCCCCCTGGCATTTTTCAAAGTAAGCCACATTCTGTATGCCTGTCCAGGAACAATTGCCTGATTTATGAACTCAAGAACTCATGGCTATCTTTAATAGTTTCATCTCATAACTTGCATTCATGCATTACTGGATTTTTAATTTTTTATGTATCACTCAGTCTTGGATACATTCCTTAATTCCACTAGTAAGTATGAAGCTTGATTAAGTACTAGGCATTGCAGGAGGAGCTGGGAATAGGGTGGTGATGGCCCTGACAGAGCTCACACTCCACAGGGAGACACTGGTCCACAAGCAAATAGGCAGGGAAGCAGAGTGTCCACACATGGCCCAAATGTAGGGGAGGACAGTGCCACATGACGCTGTTATGGAGAGTAGCTGATGGGAAGGGGCACCCCATGTAGTAGGCTAGGAAAGACCCCCATGGAGAGGACCTGAAGTGAGGGCCAGAGAGTGGAGGGGAGACGTGGTGGAGATGGGGTTCAAGGTCATGAGGGTCGGAACCCTGCACATCCTGGAGAACAGGGCAGCACCTGGGTTTCTGCTTTTAGTGAGATGGGTGGCCTAGGAGGGTTTTTTTGGAAAATCAATGATGGGATGTGACTTTCATCCAAGACAAAGCCACTGGCAGTGGTATGGAGGGACTTATGAGAATCAAGTCAAGGAGGCAGTGGGTGAGCATCAGTGAGTTTTTTTGACCCAGCACTGAATATCAAGCAGAATCCAACCTGCTCCCAAGAGGAAAGGGTTCAGGTGGAGAGGAGTCATGGATAGCCGAGGGTTTGGGCCTGGGAGTCTGCAGGGCTGGTGGTCATTGGATGCCCAGGGAAGTAGAGGGTGATACAGAGCCCTGGTGATGAGGCAACAGGTGGTCCATCTCAGACAGATAAAATCTGAACTGCTGATTGACACCAGTAAAGAAAGGTGTGCCCCTGTCAGAGGTCCAGTGACCCGGTCCAGAACCCATGGGAGCCATCTGTGGGGTTGCAGAGATTTAATCTGGGGCCAGCATGTGACAAATGGAGACCCATGGGAGCAGGTGATATGGCCTAGACAAAGGGTCAAAGAAGGCCAGGGGCACCCCAGGAGCAAGGGTGGCATCATTCCAGGATGAAACTTTAGCAATCCCTCCCTCCCAGGCCTCTGTCTTCCCAAGCTGACTGTTCTGTCCAAGCCTGACATTCAGAGAGCATCAGGGAAGTAGCACAGCACAGACTCAGTTCCTCTCACCTCTTGGCCACTAGGTCCAAAAAGGCAGCTGAAGGACAGCAGAGATTCTTGTGGGTATCCATCTCAGGAAACCCTGTCATCCCTTCCAGTGTCATGGAGTATCCCTGTTGGCTGTTCTTTCCTAACCCAAGCCTAAGGAACATGTGGGGGTCTGACCTGGGCCCTGCAGAGGCAGCAAAGTAATTTCCACAAACATCTTAAGGAACACACTGTGGCCCACGGGCCTCACTGCCAGGAGCAGGAATACTTCTTTGCCTTCTGAGGGAGGGCAAGTAGGGACATACCCACAACTAAAGATCCTTCCGCCAGCTGAAGCTGCAACCATTGACTGCCCCTCTAGGCTGATAGCCCCACTGGCTGGTGGCCTGGCTGAGCCGAGGATACCTGAGGGATTCCCTTTCTTTATCCTACACCTCTGCCAGGGCTCTGGGCCAGAACCTTCCCAGTCTGGTAGACTCTACTGCTTTTCCCTGGCCATCTCAAATGTGACTAACTGACCAGGCAGCACTGCCCAGCTTCTGCTGATGTAAAGACAGGCTTTGGGACCTTCTGTTACATGTTCTGGGCAATGGATTTCCAGGGGAAACATGAGTCCCTCCAGGCATAGTGGACAGGCACTGAGAAAGAAGTGAAGATGTGTCCTGCCCATTTGTGTGACAAACATCTCCCTGAGGGAACCCCAGGCGATATGTGCCACGTTCCCTACACGTCGCCTATGGAGTATCCATGAGCTGCTCAAGCACAGGAACCATGCCTATGAGACTGAACCCAATGACAAGATATCATCTCCCTTCTGGATACCAGAGCCAGAATTCACAACCCAACTAACCTGAGAAAAGGGACCTCAGTCACAGAAACCTCGAGAGGGCAGAAATGCACACAGTCCAAGTGTCTACCCCAAACCCAAGCTGGGCGGATACAAGACCAACAGCCTCCTCAACCAAAGAGAAAGAGAAAACCCTGCAGAGGTACTTGTGAGGTACATGACCGATGATCACAAAGGCCAGCCTGTTGCACCATGCTGAGCCAGCAGTGTCTGGGCTCGGCTCCTTGACCTGGGTTCAATATATAGATGCCCTTATTAACTGAAATTGACACTTTTCCCATTGTCCAACCTCTGTGGACAAGTGAGTGGGCACTTCAGGGTCAGAAGGTGCTGTGCCCTGGGGCCCAGTTCCCAGCAGAACTCCTAGACATTCACCAGGAAGGTCCTAGAAACTGCCATCTGGCTCTGTCTACCAGAAAAAGCACAAAGACCCTTCAACCACCACAACCTTCTGGAGACCCCAGGAGTAGAGGTATGGGGGAGGCCTCCTCCTTGGCCCAGTTCTTCAGCAGGCATTTCTGTGAGCACCTTCTAGTTTCCCAGTAGGCGCTGCACAGGCACCACCCCTTCTCCTAGAGAAGTTGTAGTCTAACAGAAACAGACGAATTTTAAAAGGAAGGAAATGAATAAACAAGATGATTTCAAAGAAGAAAATGCCTAGAATGTGGAAAAGAGAAAGGGTGGGCAGGAGACGGTCATCAGGGGAGGTTACACTGAATAGGTGAGGCCCTGATGAGAGACAAGCTAACAAAGACCCAAGACATGGGAGTAACCATAGGGTTCCAGGCAGCAGGATGGGAGTGCAAAGGCCCCAAGCCAGGTGTCTGGGAATGGGGAGATGACAGCAAGCGTGTGACCCTGCAGGGCCCTGGTGCCACAGCCAGGATTCCAGGCTTTGCTATAACTGCAACGGGAGCCCATGGGAGGATTTTAGGCAGGGGTCAGACTTGGCCTGTTTGTTCCTCTACAAAAAAGATGGCTTTGGCTGCAGTGAGAGAAGTGGAAGTAAGGGGGTTCAGGATGGAAGCAGGAGAGGACAGCAAAACCCCAGGCAAAAACAGACAGGGGAGAGATTAACCAGGGGAAGAAAGAACTCTGCCCCACAAGCCCAATACACCTGAATCCTCTACTTCAACAAGCAGAGGAGCAGATGTCCCAGCAGGCTGTACTTCTGCTGTCCTTACCAACTTCTTGACCTCAAGTACAAGTCAGGAGAAATAAATAGTGCAGGCCCCCCCCTAAAGGATATGTCTAGGCTAGATGTACTACTATTCTTAAACACAAGGCCTTGTGTTTTGTGGTCTCACGCATGGGAGGCTGAGCTACTTCCCAGCCCCAAGGTAGCAGCTTTATTTGCAATCAAGAATCAAGTGGTAACAGTTGGGCACAAGGGTACACACCTGAAATCTCAGCTACTGGGGAAGCTAAGGAAGGAGGATCACAAGTTTGAAGATAGCCTTAGCAATACAGGGGAAATCCTGTCTCAAAATTACAGAAGTAATAAGTGCTAAGATGGAGCTCAGTGGTACAGTGTCCCAGAGTTCAATCCCCAACACTGGAAGAATAAAAACAAAAGTGGACTTTCACTCATTAAGCAGGGAAGGAGTTTGAAGATGATGAAATATCTGCTGCATTATAAAAAAAATCATGATCCTGTTGAAGAGTATGTGGAAGACCTGGGAAAAGTGGTGCCAGCCTGTAATCCTGGAGGCTCAGGAGGCTTTGGTAGGAAGATGGTGAGTTCAAAGCCAGCCTCAGCTTCGGTGAGATGCCAAGTAACTCAGGGAGTCCAGTCTCTAAATAAAATACAAAAAAAAAATGGTAGGTATGTGGTTAAGCGACCCCCTCCCCCCACAAAATAAAACAGTATGAGGAAAAATTCATAATTAGCAAAATGAAGACAAAGTAAATAAAAAGTTGAGAGAATTGCCAAGTCCAGGAAAAACACAAAGCGCAACAAGAAAAGACATACGACTGGGGTGCACTGAGTGGACACCACTGTGCATGGCAAAACTGCTACTATTTCATACAGACTCTGGATTCCAGTTTGTACCCCTGGCACTTCTGTGCCAGGATCTCAGCCTTGCAGTGTGTCAATGCTGCCACTCCAGAGCCAAGGATAGATCACCCTCCTCAGCCCTGTTCACTTCCTTAATGTGACACAGACACATCTCATCAATTGGGTCAGGCTACAAGTCCTGGCTATAAGAGAGGCCAAAATTTTGCAGTTCCCATGGTGGGTAGGTGTTTGCTATGGATACAGTCTATCCCAAACTTATGTGCTGAAATCCTGGTACTCTGTGGTGATATTAAGTGGTGGGGCCTAAACTGGGAGCAATATCACATGCCTCTAATCCCAGCTACTCTGGAGGCAGAGGCAGGAGGGTCACAAATTTGAGGCCAGCCTCGCAACTTAGTGAGACACTCTCTCAAAATATAAAGGGCTGGAGATTTAGCTTAGTGCTAGAGTGATCCTGAGTTCAACCTCCAATACCCTCAACAAAAAGGAGGTGAGTCCTGGGCTGGAGATGTGGCTCACCGGTAGCGCGCTCACCTGGCATGCGTGCGGCCCGGGTTCGATCCTCAGCACCACATACCAACAAAGATGTTGTGTCTGCCGAGAACTAAAAAATAAATATTAAAAATTCTCTCTCTCTCTCTCTCTCTCTCTCTCTCTCTCTCTCTCTCTCTCTCTCTCCTCTCTCACTCTCTCTTTAAAAAAAAAAAAAAAAAAAAAGGAGGTGAGTCCTGGTGTGAGGCCCTTAAGTCATAAGTGGTGCTGCCTTGAAGGGAATGCTGTTCTCCTGGAGTGAGTTCTCAGGAAAGAGTTGTTACAAAATATGAGCGCAGTGCCTCCCCATAATGGTGGCCTGCAGCTTTCTTTCTTTTTTTCTCTCCCTCTTACATGCACTTCTTCTGTGATGCCATCTGCCATTAGTCCCTCACCAGAGGTTAAACTGATGGGGCTGTCCCATCTTGAATTTTCAAGTTCTAAAACTGTGAACTCAATAAACCTCTTTGCTTTATAAGTATCTGGGTCCATGTATCTAGATATAAATACAACCTACTATAGTGTTATTGTTTCTGCCTTATCCCAAGACTATTCAACATACTAATAGCTGAACTATGCATAGAAAGCATTTAACAGCTGGGCCTAATGTAAATGAGAGAAATTGCATCCACTTCTTTCCTCATTTACTCTCTGATGTTAGTAGAGAACATCCTCCTAAGGCTTCCTTGCAAAGAGATGAAAAGAGCGTTGGAGTTTTTGAAAATGCACATCTAACTGGGCGCAGTGGTGCATACTTATAATCCAGCAACTCAGGAGGCTGAGGCGGGTGGAATGCCAGTTCAAGGTCAGTCTGGGCAATTCAGTGAGACCCTGTCTCAAAAATAAAATAAAAAAAGGCTGGGGGATGTGGCTTAGAAGTAAAACAACCTGATTCAATCCCCAGAATCAATCATCTCTCTCTCTCTCTCTCTCTCTCTCTCTCTCTCTCTCTCTCTCTCTCTCTCTCTCACACACACACACACACACACACACACACAAAGGAAGAAAGAAAGCAAAGAAAATTCACAACTAAACCTGTATCTAATGTACTATTTTACTTAAATGATGAAAACATTCTGAGTTTGAAATTCATTTTCCTTGGAATTTGAAACATCTGTCCATTTTCATATAGTTTTAGTGTTTCTTTTGCTTTTGAAAAAGTCCATGGTAAATCTGTTCTTTGATCAGGATGCAGCATTTTTCCTTCTGTTAAGGTTACTTCTACTTATGGAGGCATTTTGTTTTATTTTTTTTTTTTTGAGAAAGGGTCTCACTACATTGCTCATGCTGGTCTTAAACTCTCCAGCTTAAGTCATCCTCCTGCCTCAGCCTCTCAATTAATCATGATCACAGGAGCATGACTGGCATGAGTCAAATGCCAAAGGCTGCAGCTCACTAACTGGCTCTGGAGCTCCTCGGTACAAATCCATTCCAGGCAGCTGCATCCTTCTCTTTAGAATTGCCTAAAGTCTAGTCCACATCCTCACTTGTTTGCTGAAGTTTGGGTCATTTTCTTCTTTTGGGACTGCTATTGCTATGAAGATGACCTTCTTTGGCTAGAGTGTCAGGGAGGTTGGACCTTCTCTAAATTCTTAACTTCAGAAACATATTTCTCCTCCCTTCCCCAAAACACTGCTTTCTTCCCCAACGTACCTCTCCAGAATGAGCCATGAAAGACCACTAGCAAAGTCCCTGCTGCCTGGCAGCTCAAATGTACTTTGGTGGCAATGAGCATCATTCCACACTTTCCTGACTCTGAGTTGCTTATTTGTTGGGGAAAAAAAGAAAAAAAAACACATATAAAACAGAATCTCAGAAACCTCCAGTGCAAGCTCTTACAGGACTTTAGCCTAACTGCAACTTCTTCACCCCTGTTTCCCTTCTTGCATGCCACTCCCATTTTGAATGACTGGCCCTTCTCATGGCCTTTGCCAGTGCCATTCATTGCTAAGTTTGGTGGTACTAAAGCATACCACAGGGGTATTTCCAGATCCTGGAACAGGGCTGTACATATGGATGACTCACATAAATTTTTTAGAGTTGTTTGTTAATTTTATTTGTTTTTTTTTTGAGAGGAAAGTAATTAATCAGAGCCATGCCTGGGTTCTAATTTCAGTTGATAGCTGCAGAAAGTAGATTGAGAAACTTGAGAATTTGACTGGCCATGTGGATCTGTTTTCAAAGCCCAATCTAAAGGAAAATTCATTCCTGTTTCCTGGAGATGAAATGAAAGGATGTGAGGGAGGGGTACCTGCTCACTGAATTTGTGGTGTTAGTTTCTCCACCTTGGGAACTTCTGGAAATACTCTGATCACAAAGAGTTGAAAGAAACAGAGAAAGAAAGAAAAGGCCTGACAAAACACCCGAGCTCCAACCGAACTGGGTGAATTCTAGAAGAAGAATCTATCCCTTCTCCCAACCCTGGCCCTGGGCACAGCTACCTGCACAGTCAGCCTGGACCCCAGCAGGTGGGATGGGGAGGGCTTCTTAAGAGCCACAATCCTAAAACATGGCTTCTGTATGAGATGCAAGCAGAACCTTAGAAACCTACTGGAAGAGGCATGTGCTAAAACAACACATTTCCCAGGGGCCAAGCTAGAGCCTTCTGGGCTACCAGCCCAGTTCCTGGAAGGATGCTCTAAGGACCCTGCTGCAAGAGCAGAGGAGCTTAATCCAGGTATACACCAAGGAGAAACCAAGTGGGTGCTGGGAACGAATGCCTGAGCCTGCTCCCAGAGAGAAGCGGACACCTACTATCTGCCGGACCCCTACTCCCTGCCCTGCAGAGCAGCAGGAGCAGGACCTGGACCAAGAGTCCCCGCCTTCACATGCTTTGAAAAGAAGCAAAACTGTGGCTTCTAGCATTAATTCTCCCACTCTTCCACAGTCCACCCTGAAGTCCTGTGCTTTAAGAGGAAGTAAAGCCATCAGTGGGGGTGGGATGGAGCACACAGGTGCCCTATTGCCACTCTTGACTTCTGACAATAGTGGCTCATGACAGAAACCAAAAGTGAAAAACCCTAAAATGTCCAGCTGTTCTCTGAGTGTCAGAAATGACCAGCTACCTTCCTGCGAAGGCCTGATGACTTACCTCCCTCAGGATCAGGGAGGGCTAGGAGGAGACAAAGGCCTCTCTTCAGTCACACTCAGGCTGGACAGTGCAGATCTGATAGGAGGTGAAGTCCCCAAACCTCCCCAGTGCAGCAGACACAGTGGACCTGAGCCAAGGGCCATGCACCACCAGGGACTCCTGAGCCTGCAGCCACATCTTGTGACCCTGTTTCTGCCCAGACTTTTGCTTGCTTCAAGTACATAACTGTCTCCTCCCAAGTTCCTAGGTGCCTTCAAAGAGGCCTTGGGAAAGTGCTTCTTTCCCTCAAAACGAGCCTAGAAAATATTTAAAAGGAAATTAGATCTGCTTTACTATATAAAGTCTCTGGGAGAGTACATGTCATGAGAGGTCCCGAGCAGTACCCTACAGAGCCCAAGGGCTAGAGTTACACTCTCATGATTCTAGCCAGTCTGGCTACATGCTAGCTGAGTCACCTGGGCAAAGCACTGACCTTGCTGGGCCCCCGAGTTCTTATCAGTAGAACAGATAAAAGCAACTTACAAAAAAAAAAAAAAAGATATAACACCCCCCCTGCCAAAAAAATAAAAATAAAAACACTTAAAATAGTACCTAGTGCACAGGCAGTACTCAATTAATCTTAGCTTAAAAAGAAATTCTGAGCCAGGCACACACCTATAACCCCAGCTGCGCTGGGGACGCTGAGGCAGGAGGATCACAAGTTCAAAGCCAGCCTCAGCAATTTAGAGAGGTGCTAAACAACTCAGTGAGACTCTGTCTCTAATAAAATACAAAATAGGACTAGGGATGTGGCTCAGTGTGAAGTGCCCCTAAATTCAATCCCCAGTAACTCCCCCAAAAAAGAAAAAAAAATCTGCAAGTATTTAATAAAATAGTTCTTTTTTCATTGTTTTTATTGTTGTCGTATAGTCTTTTTTTTTTTTTTTCAAACAGATCCTGATTTGTTACCCAGGCTGATCTTGAACTCTTAGGTTCAAGACAGCCTCCAGCTTTAGCCATGTAGCTGGTATGACAGGCCAGCATCACCACTCCCAACCCAGTTCCTAAATTTTTAACTTGGCTGTACATGTGCAGGTCTATCATAAAACTTAAAAAAAAAAAGCAAATTCTTCTCAAAGACAAAAGGAACACATGGGACTCGTGGAACATGCCTGGAGTTGGGCAGGAGGCCCCCAGGCCCACGCCAGCACTCACTAAGCTGACAGGAGCTGCGTGCTGAGTTCTCCCTCCGCCGATCTACTTCACTTGGACATGTTCAGGTGTATGTTTTGGCTCCTCCACCCCAACATGAGCTCCCCAAGCAAGGGACAGTAGGTTGGCCTTCTGGTGCACCTCTGAACTCTCTGAGAAAGGGACAGTGCATTGGCCTCTGGTGCACCTCTGAGCTCCCCGAGCAGGGGACAGTGCATTGGGCATTGTGCCAATGAGCCTGGACTCATGCTGCCTGGTCCCACCAAAGCAGCTGTCTGTGAGCCTTCCTCCCCCTGTGCCAGCCTCTGGGGAGGCAGCAACCCTTCCTGAAAAGAGGGACTCCTTGGGGAGAACCTCCCCAGCAGGCATGAGCATAAAGGTGGGTGTCAGGACACAGGAAGCCGGTCATTTCTGACACTCAGAGAACAGCTGGACATTTTAGGGATTTTCTGTCACTGCAGCACTGTGGATGGTCTTTACAAAACCCCCTGCCTGGGCTCCCCTCACCCAAGTTAAAACCAACAGGGCAACACAGTCACTCTGCGGGGGTAGAGGGTACTAGAGACGCTCAGAGGGGTAGGGCAGTCTCACCAACTAACACAAAGTGCCGGGCTCCCCAGTGGCTCCCACCTAGAATCAAAGACTGAACCTGCAAGCTGTGGGGACAGCCTCTGCCCACTGTGGAGCAAAGCCCACACTCATACTTCTCACAACCTAAGCCACTCTCAGCGGATGGCTGGCAAGGGAAGGACCAAGAGGTCTCTGCAGGATGGTCCCACAAGAGGGAGCTGGATGATTGACTCAGCTCCTGGTGCACTTGGTATGTGGGGCAAGCACTGCTATCCCTGTCACCTACATCCCAGTGCACATCCCCATGCTGTGCCAGCCTACAGAATAGGCATCCTAAACCACCAAGACTGCTCACTTTCCCACACTCTGATCAGGACATGGGATCAACAGGCTGCCACTGAAAGAATTCCCCACGCAAAGACACTTCACCGGGAGAATTCCAATTTTATTGCAAAAAGCTGTGTGCTTATATAGAACTAAAGGGGAGATGGTAGGGCTTAGATAAATGGCAGGACACCCGTTTATTGGCAAGTTCTTCCAGATATCAGTTCCCGCGCCCAGGAATTAGTTCTCATTGGGGCTAAGGTTCCCGCTAGCGAGGTTTAAAATTGGGGCCAGTGGGAGAATTCACAAGGGCGGGAACTTTTCGCGCCACTGCAGAGAAGAAGAAGGTAGGAAGAAGAAGTCCTTAGACGCCATGTTGGGGTTTCTCTCTGGGGTACGGCTGCTGTTTACACTTTTCCCAACAGCCACAGATTCTTCCAGCTCTTCAAATAAGAACAACAACTCCTGCCCACCCCTGGGACCTGGTCTCCCACCATCCTCTTCTCCCTGCTCCCTGTTCTAATCACACACCAGCTTCACCACCCTTCCCTGACTGAGCCTCTGCTGTTGCTGTCCACTCTGCACAAACCTTTGCACCAGGCCCACCACCACCTCCTGATGGAGATGGCTAGCCCAACAGACTCCTGGGTGTGACCCATCTTCCCAGCGATGATGTCTGCCTGCCTATTCACTCCCATGTCCCCAGCACCCAGCACCCAGGCTGAGCAGGCTCCAAATGTATACTTCTTTGAATGAAAATTTAATAAAAGAATTTTCAGCAGATTTCCAACAAGAGCCATTAAAATCCAAATATGATACCTCCTATCAAACCGAGTACCCTATCAAGGAATTTCCATCTGGTCTCCTGTTGGGATTCCTAATAAGGAAGTGAGTCACTTTGGAATTCACACTGTTCTTTGATCTGCAAGACCTCAAGCAAAATTTCAAAATACAAACTTCTTTCTGTGTATTCCGTGTGGGGTATAATTTGTGCTGCATGTATTTAAACAGACTCCCTTATGTAGTCTCCAAACTGCAGGGGCAGGGGCAGTCTGGCGTGTGCCTCATTTAACCCTAACGGATCTTGCCAGGAGAGGACTGCAATATAAACCTGCTCATCCCTGTCTACCTGTTGTTCTGAGCGCAGGGGCTCTGCCCTGAAGGGAACTGCTATTAGCTGAAAGGCACTTTCCGGTATGTGGCGGAAATAGGGAGGGCAGAGATGCTGGGAGGGGAAGGTCACACCTGTCAAAACAGCAGCCCCTGGTAATTTCCAGAGAAAAGGGAACAGGAGGGAACTACCCAGCAGGATGATAAGAGATTCATTTACCAGCAATCTGGGAAAATACATCTGATCCCTGAAAGCATTATTTTGAAAAGCAATTTTCACAGAGATTTAATTTATGACAGGAAAAATAAAAAAAAAATAAATAAAAAAGGACAGCAGCACTTAAAATAGCCCAGGAATCCATTCCGATGCCAGTTAGATCAACAAATCCACTAACATAAGATTATTTTCTAACGTACCTGGAAAAAAACTGGAGCTCACATATTATCAGGCTTAACACAGCACAGGAAATCATTTTCTACTATGAGATCAAGGGTTGTATCAAAACAGTAAACAAATCACAGCCATACCAGTGAACAACAAGAGGAAAAATCAACTTTTAAAAAATGGTAATAATAATAAAAATAATAGCCGTACCCTCCACCTCTTTTCTTATCCAGTGACAATGTCAAAGGTTCGGGTGAAGCTATATGTTCAAAGCCTGTTTTTAATGCCCACCTGTTGTGTTGTCAAAAGAAATGGGCATCGACCTGCCTGTCCTTATCCCTCAGGGCTTTTGCAGGCCAAAATGGACACCCCTTCAATTTTGCCCAGACTAATGGATGTGGATTGCTCTAGAAGAAAAACAGAACCCAGAGTTGGCACACATTTGGCAGTGAGACACACTTCCCAGCTGGGGAGGGCGAGACGGCAGGGAGAAGGCAGCCACAGGGGCTCCAGTGGGGTTCCCTAGAGATGGGGGCCATGGTGCCTGCACAGAACTGGGGAGGGCTCTAATGGGGAGGGGACAGAATCCGAGGACAACAAAACCTGGCTGGAGTCCTGGCTCTGGTGTCACCTGGATGGCTGTGAGCAAGGCACTCGCCTTCTTATACCACACAGAGCCCTGATGCCCACTCCCCCCCCAAGTGTGGGCTGATTTGCCCTGTGCCGGCACAGAGGGCAGCAGAGGCTGTGCTTATTCTTTTCATTTTTTAAAATATTTGTAGTTGTAAATGGACATAATACCTTTATTTTGTTCACTTAGTTTTTTTATGTGGTGCTGGGGATAGAACCCAGGGCCTCACACATGTTAGGCAAATACTCTACCACTGAGCCCCAGGTATTCAGGTGTTTATCTCCAAAGGCCCAAAGGGACATAGGCATGTTTTGATTCTCCCTTCACTTGCCCGGTCATGCCCCTCCAGCCCTCCATTCCCACCCCCTCTACCCACCCCACACCACTTCTCTCTGCAAAATACCAGCTGACATGCACAAGGCCCTGGCTTTGACCTCTAGCATCCCAGAGGGAAAAAATAAACACCACTTTGGAAATTCAGATCCACAGTGAGAAATCAAGGTGTCTTTAGATCCTGTAAGAACCATGATTTGTTCTCTCCTCAGAAGCCACCAAGGTACTTGGTCCTTCCAACAAATTAAGGCCGCTTGGGGTGAAGATCTCACTTCACCTTGCAGCCTGCCATGGCCTCTGTCCCCAAGCTGGCATGTACTCTGCCCTCATCCTTCATGAGAACAAGGTGACTGTCACAGAGGATAAGATCAATACCCTTGTTGAGGCAGGTGGTGTAAATGTTGAATCTTTTTGGCCTGGTTTGTCTGCAAAGGCCCTGGCCAATGTCCACACTGGAGAGCTGCATTTGCATCATCAGGGCTGGTGAGGGCGCTGTAGCAGCAGGTGCTGTGTCAGCAGGTGGTCCTTCACCTCATCCCTCTGCCCCAGAGAAGAAAATGGAAACCAAGAATCCAAGTGTCAAGCATAAGCTTTGGTCTATTTGACAGCTCTTAACATTTTCAATAAAAAGTTGAACTTTGCTCTTTGCTAATTTAAAAAAAAAAGAAAGAAAGAAAGAAAAAAATAGCACCATGGACTGGAGAGTCTATAACATTAATCCATGAATGATTTCTAACCTTCTTAAAACAGGCCCAAGAAGATTTGTGGATGACACACTCATCAATACTCATAAAACTCTCAGCATTATTCATGCACCCTGTCACCCACATCATGCATGTCCTGTCTCCCCACATCCCACATCCCACACCTCCCCCTGCTTGCATTCCACCTTCGTACCAAATTCCCTTCAACTCTGGGTTCTGCAGTTTTCCCAGGTTAACTAGTTCTCACACACGAACAGCCTAGGAGGCTTATTCTATCTAGGTCATTTTATCAGTAAAAACACGTATTAAAACTTCATCAAAAAGTTTCGTCTCCTAAGCCCCCTGGAGAAGACTGAGCCATCAAAGACAGAGTTCAGAAAATGAAATAAAGAAAGTAAATCCAACTTACACAAGGCTCGCAAAATCAGTTATCTAGTTTTTGGCATGCAGCTAGATAACATTCTGGACATACTTCAATTTCATTCATCTGTAAAACAAAAATACATTAGAATATGTCAACCAGGAGCCTCACATCTGGGAGGCCTTCATAAATTCTTGATGTTTTTTTTTAAGTGTTTATGCTTTTATTTGAATGTTTTGGGGTGATTTGGCTCTTTGCTGGATTTGGTTTTTAAGACAGAGTTCTTGCTGTGTTGCCCAGGCTGTCCCTGAACCCTGGGCTCAAGGAATCCTCCCACCCCTGAGGAGATGGGACTGCAGGCTCATAGTTTGCTTAATGATTTTAATGATTTGGGACACAGTGGGAACACCTTGGAAATAGATCCAACCTTGGCACCACCATCACATTCTGGACCAAGGACGCCCCAGGTATCCAGCCCAGACTCTCGCCCCACAACAGCGCATTCCCCACGCGGGACCCAGAGCCACAGAAATCTCAACTTGCTTCAAACGCTTCCAGAGACTTCCCTGCACTGGGTCTGCAGGCAGGTTCCTCACCCCTCCCCCGCCCCAGGAACTTGGCAAGGTCTGTGGCATTTTGGATTGTCACACTTGGGGGGGGGTGCTGCTCCCTTGACCAAGAGTTCCCGGGCCCCCAATACCAGTCATGCCAATTTGAGAAACTAACAATGAAACCTAAATGCCTGAAGCACCTCAAGGTCACGTGCACCCTGGACTCAGCTCCCCTGGTACCAGCGCCACTCTCCAAGCCCTTCTGGCTGCTCTGTCCCCCAACACATCATGTTCCACTTCCATTTCTAATCACACCATCCCTACTTTATTTCCAGTGACAACAAACCAAAAATCCAACTCCTTTCCTGTCCCTTTCCTGCAGAAGACAGCACACTTTTTGAGTAACTTCCGGACTCAGAATATACAGCCAGGAAGCTCCTTGATCCAACTTCACTGCCACCATTTCCTAGCTTCATATTCCCTGATCCTCCCCTCTTCTTTGTAAGGAAAAGGGTGCCATCGGTTCCCAACCCCAGGGTTAATAAAAAACACGGAATGAGCCAGATGACACAGTATCCACACAAGTGAACAGCTGTCGAAGACTTGGGGACTGGTGGCCTTCTGAGTGCTCGCTGAGGATCGACTCAACAATGCCCAATGAGGGGAGATTTTTCTTATCACCATTTTTCAGGAGGAGAAAATGAGGCCCAGAGAAGTTGAGGAACCTGTCCAAGGGCCCAGCACCAAGGTGGCAGGGTCAGGAAGTAAACCCAGGCAACTAGGCTCCAAAGCCCTGAAGCTCCCCCACTGCATGGTGAGCTGCTGCTACTGTCTCCCACGTTAGCACTCCCGATTTTCTCTTTATCACCTATCACCATGCCAGGGGCCACTTACTGAAAACCGGTTGACTTAATAGGTGACCAAAGACATAAGTGAATGAAGAGAGGGGGCATCTTCTCCCACTCTACTCAGCTGCTTGGCTCTTCCAGAGGCACAAGGCATACAGCCACCTGTCATCCAACAAAGGCAAACTGGTGACCATAGTGAGGGAAGACCACCACTGAGCTGCTGTGTGAGGTGTAACAGCTCTTCTGGAAGACAACCAGGAAGCATCTACCTAGCCCTCTGCCGTGTTCACATCCTCCGACCTGGTCACAGTGTATCTAAACATTGTGCAAAGTGACCACCAGAAGCAGGTGGGGCACTCCAAGACGGTGGGGCAATGGCTTGCATCATCACCTTAGGTAAAGTGCTGTCACAAATAAGTTCCACTCAAATGACAAAAAATGTCCGTGGATACTATGCAGCCATGAAAAATTCAGTTCTTCCCATTGTTCAATCACCCAGAAAATAGAAAGTACTCAAACTTCAGGTGAAAAGGCAGTTTAGAAAATCTTACTTTCTCGCTCTGTGGACATGCACAGAAGCATGTGCCTCATGGATGCTCCCCAGCCATCCCAGGCAGGTCCGCTTAGGAAGGAAGGGACAGACGCACAAAGATGGGTCTGTTTCTATTCTTACAAAGGGATCTGGTAAAGAATGCCACTCCCTGTCACTCTGGTTGCCATCTTGTCCCACCACACCGAGTCTCAGAGCTCACAGACCCAACAGGTCCAGCATAGCCTGTGGGGGTCCATAGGACAGCTTCTCCAGGACACCCTGGCCACCCTACGGAACCTTTCACACAAGCCTCATCTTCAGGAGGACAGAAAGGACACTGACTCCAAGCCACAGGCTGTGCAGCCAGGGCCAGACACAGCAAGCTCTAGTGACAACCAGGAAAAGAGCTCAGAACCGTGGCGGTGGCCAGAACCTCAGGGAGAAAACCAAAGAGGAGCATCTTCTCCCTGAGGCCACCGGGAGGCAAAGGTGCTCATCACACCATGGCCCCTCTCTTGTCGCCTTCACTTCCTTCAAGATACAGGGACGTGGTCGGCCCCTCAACCAAGCCCACGGTGGCCACGGTTCCCCACCTTGCCTTCAGATCCCAGCACCCTGCTCTGGACGGGTTTACAGGTTGGCAGGAAACACATACCTCGTGTTCACAGATTTTGATGACTATTTTTGCTATTTGCGTGAATTTGTGATTTCCTAGGGGAATGAGAAAATAGGATTAATTCTACTGGAAACACTGTAACACCCCGCCTTGCAGTTAGATGTCCCCTGACAACATTTAGCTCGCTTTCCTCCAGCAGCTGACCAAAGTTTCTGCTTTCAAATGTCAGTTCCAATTATCTGCCCTTCAAGACCAACCAGTCTTTGATGCCTCAAGGTCATTTCCAAAACCAAGCAACTGGTATGGCTTTCCTCAGATCATGGATTAATATCTGAAAAAGGTTTTATCTTCTACAGGCTCAAAAGTCCCAGAGAGGAACCTTACTGTACCCGTCACCCCAGACTGCAGCAACCCAAGAAGGCAGCCGGGACGTCACCACATGGCTGGGCCAGGGGCTTCCAAAGAGTCCTCCAGGAGTCCCAGCAACAAGCAGGGAAGAGCATTCAAGCTCAATTATCAACTAAGACAAGGTCAGGTTCTTCCACCAGGATACTCATAACAAAGCAGAGACCTGGACAGGTCTAACCCAAATCCTCACCTTTGCTCTAAAGCAGGGGATGAAATGGTTAAAAAGTCATGTTTTCTTTGACCCTTCGAATATTTTCAGAAGTTTGACATTTGTTGACAAAGAGATTTCTCTCTCACACACACACACACACACACACACACACACACACACACGTGACCTAGATATTCAACTCCTTAGGTCTGATGACCCTGTAACCAACAATCCCCAGGAGCTACCAACAGCAGCCTCTCCAAACAACCAGAAGTCCCTGCTCCCCTCGCCTCACTGGCCATCCCTGTGGCTGCTAGTCTTCTCCTTCACTCTTACCCCACTCACTCTCTCACATGCTCGATGGGCCTCTCTGTGCTCACTGCCCAGTGCCTCCCCTATCTCCTGGCCCTGTGGCTGAGGAGTTGACAATGCAGTATGCGGGCTCCTGCTAAGGGAGCTCCCCTGGAATGCTGGCTGAGGGTCTGCACTGGGCCACTCTTTCACAGGGAACAACAGTCAGACCCACCCTTGGAGGAGTCACCTCCGGGTGCAGAGATCAAGCACATACAAACAGCACCACTCGGGAATCGTGGTGATGCAGCCAGGCCAGTAGAGAGCCCAGGTCAGAGACCTCCAATGGCCTGGGGCCTCAGGAAAGGAGTCTTAGAGGCCAAGAGGCTGAGTCACAGGGAAGGCCAGGGAGGTAGAGGCAGGTGGAGGGTCAGCAGCAGGCACCACCGAGCACAAGCACAAGCTGACCTGCAGACCAGGGCACCAGGTGGGCAGGACAGGGAGACCTGCCTAGCCAGAGGCAGACAGAAAATAAACTTAAGGAAGGTGCCCAGAGGAAAATCAGTGGAAATTCTCCTCAGTTCTGGCCAGAAGGCTCCATCCTCCAAATCCATGAACACAACCGTCAGCACTAGATCCAGCACATCAAGGACACCGGCAGTGAGCCACAGAGTGCAACAGCCCAGCTTCTGAGTGAACAGTCAGCGGGTTTCACCCTAACACACAAATCACTGTGAAGTTCATGAAATGATGACTCAGTTCCTGGCCATGGGGAAAAGGCAAATCAAAACCCCTGGTGACATAGGAGACATTTCACGTCACCCAAGAATGGCCATGTCAAAAAGCTAGGCAGGGCCAGGATGTGGGGCAGCTGGACAGCACATGCCCACCCGTGGAGCACACTGACATGAGCCCTGTGCACACACACTTGGACAAGAGTTCTCCTGAAGCTAAGATGACCCACTCGATGGTCCAGCACCAGACATCCAAGAGCCACAGGCACACCTGCCCAGACCATGGGCAACACAGGAGTCCCAGCAGCTTCCTCCACAACAACCCAAAGATGGAACTCCAAGACAGAGACCGCAGGATCATCCATCATTAACCAGGGGAAGGGACCGAGCGCGGCATGCTGATCAGGTGAAAGATCACCTGGCAACAACAAAAGCATGATCCTCGGTCATGCCAAATCCCAACACAAGGTGTGCGCCCTGAAACTGAGAGCACCCCCAACCTGTCCATCTGGAACTCTAGGCCACGGAGGGATAGCGGAGCTCCAGCAGAAACAGGAGATGGACTGAAAAGCCTCCACCTGACCTGAGGTGTGGACCTGCAACCGTCCAAGTCACTGAAAGTGCTCAAGTCACTGAACGTGCTCATGAACCTGTGCATTTCTCTGACATTTCCACCTTTCAATTACGGAGTTTTGAGATGACCGTCAGAGCGCAAACCGCACATCATGGAGCAGTGGACATCAGCTCATGCCTTACCATGCAGGTCGCACTGGCCTCGTTCACATGCCACGGCCATGTGCACACAGTGTCCTTGGTCACCTGAAGCCTGATGCTCCACTCTGCAGCCCGGCTCTTTGCGAGGGGCAGCAGAGTGCACACCAGGCACGGGGTGCCCTCTCTAAGCACCACTCGCCCACTCACACCCCATTATAAATGATCAAGTTGTGCAAGATCCACTTGGCATCAGCTAGGAAGGCCTCTGTGCAGCCGTACATTTTCTTTTTAGTGTTCTAAGAAGAGAAGCCACGGGGCACAGAAAGCAGTGGCTCCATACCCAGCAGAACCACTTGCTCCTCACCCCATCTTCTCACCACCACTCACCAAATTGATTAAGGCTCATCCACTCATTTCTCATGATCCTGGGAGATCTATGACCCAATTTTAAAAAATTCACCACTGAATTCATCACAAGAACTTGAATTTTGTCATCTTAACGCAGCTGTCATTTGTTAAAAGGTTCCTTCCTAGAAGAGGTTGATTTCTCTCTTTGTATTTATTATAAAGACAGGTCTCACATGAGCCTCCTGAAAACTCAAGGAAGCACACATCACCATCCCCACTTCACACAACACTATGCCAACAGTATGAAAAATGTATCCTCTTCTTCTTTGGTGGGACTACTAGGGAAGAACCCAGGGGCACTCTACCACTCAGCCACATCCCCAGTCCTTCTTTTCATTTTTATATCATTTTGAGTCTGGGTCTTACTAAGTTGCTGAGGCTGGCCTTGAATTTGCAATCCTCCTACCTCAGCCTCCTGAGTCACTGGGATGTCAGGTGTGCACCAACACACCCAGCAATGTGTCCTCTTCATAGATACTTTTCATTACCCATATTGAGATCAGCACCATGGTGGTGTGCACAATCTAAAGTGTTACAAATATAATTTTCACCATGGAATTTTAGCATGAACTTGGAAAAACACCTTCAGGCATTAACAAAATAGCCTTATCGTCTGAGAAGCCAATTCTAAGAAACCACGTCCTTATTGCTAATCTGGAGGTTTCCTAGCGACTTAAATGTTCTCTTCTTCCTTCCTGCTGCTCTCATTAGCACCTCCAAAAGAAAGAGAAGAGGACATAAGGCTCAAATTGATCAAATTACTAATTCCTAGAAGTGTGGCTCTTTCAAGTAGAAGCTGGAATCACTCCCAGAAGAGCAGTGAGCACATCTCCCAGGACACCCTCATCCTCTGGAAGGACGTCACAGAGGAAACAAAGTGAGAGGACCAAGAGTTCTTCTCTCCAAATAAAACTGATCTAACTTGGAAGTGAGGAGCTGCCTTGGCATCTCCACATCCGGGGCCAAGACAGGAGGCTCTGAGACGGAGACCAACCTTTTCCAGTGTACAAAGGTCCATGGGGTGGATAATATATTCTGTGTAGTCGGGATACTGTTCCAAGGGAACGGGCTTCTGGAATGCATCTGTCTGTAAGAGAAAAGGTACATATGCACAGGCCAGGAAGACCATACTCCAACCAACATGGGATTGAGAAGCTGAAGAGAACCTCTCCAAAACTGCCAGGAAGGAGGCCATAGGCAGCTCCACTGGCCACCATCCCAGGCTGCCTGGATGTTGATAATCCTGGGCCCAGATGAACTGTTTGGGGTTTTGTTATTTGCTTTACTATCAACATACACCCAAGTAGCAGGTTCTGTCCCCTTCCAGTGAGGCTGAGAGTCCCAACACACCAGGGGTCACTTTAGAGCTAGGCCACACCTAGAGGGACTCATCACCACCTAAAGATGACACATCAGAAAAAGTCTTTTGGGTGCCAACAGATGTTTCTGATACGATGGGAAATCTAGACAGTGAGGTTTTGTTCCTGTTTTCAGAGGTCAAATTGCCTTCAGTACAAGAAGTGTGCAAAAAGTCTTTACCTTCACCCATTTGCTTAAGCTCTAACTTGACTCAGCTCAAGATGGATGGGTAGGATTTATTTAGCAATTTTTTTTTTCTTTTTAAATCCAAAGATTTAATTAAATACCAAATTATACCCAAGCAAAGAATCGGGACAGATTTCCTTTTGCAATCACCTGTGTTCACTTCAATCCAGAATGAAAGTTTGACCACTGTAAATTTAGAAAATGCTCCAGAGCAGGGGTATGGCTCATGGGAAAGGCACTTGCCTAGCGTGTGCCAGGCCCTGAGTTCCAGAATGGAGATTTCAACAAAATCAGTGACCTTACACCAAACAGAGTGAGAAAGTAAAAGCTTTCTTCTATGTGTCCTTTGGTTTAAAACTTGACAGAGTTGACAAATCTAAACACTCCGTCTTTTTGTAAATAGTCATCAAGTTCAATCACTCCACAGTTAAAAAAAAAAAAAAGAAGTTAAAAGATTTTTTCTTATGGTTCCAAGGATTGAACCCAGGGCCTCACACATACTAGGCAAGCTCCTTCCCTGCCCCAAGATGTTTTGTTTTTTAACTAAACTAAAGCTACTAGCACAGTTTTGCTTCCATCAATTGAGATTTAATTCAAGAGGTAAATAGGTAACTAATTCAATATCTAATTGGCACATCTTAAATTTTTTCATCATAACAAATTTCAGAATATCTCAATGCAAAACTTTTATTTGTTTAAAGAAACAAAACCATAGTGGTCACTAAAAGCAGTGAGATACTCGGCTACTGCATATGCAGTTGACTTAGAAAGCAAATCATAAAGGAGGGACCCATCCTTAAGATTCTTTAGATTCATCTGGAGGGAGACAGAGTCATAATATGTCCATTGTATCATCATATTATTTTTGACAGAAGACATTCCTCTGCCATTTTCCTGAAAACTATCATAATAATAACAGACACACCTAGGGTATGGCAGGCACTCCCATCAGGGTGCCATGTGAGGGCACAGCCAAGCCTGGCAGCCTTGCTGTCATACAGTTTCCAAAAGTAGGAAAGGCTGTTCAGCAGAACTCATTTCACAATTGACGGAACTAACCAGATTCTCACCCATTATGGAAATCCCCCTGGTTCCACACCAGACCTCAGTTATAAATAAACAGGGATGTCCTCCTCTCCCTGAAGCAGAATTCCATCCATGCTGAGGGAAGGAGCACACAGCCCTCAGGGTCAAGAGGCTGTGAAGTTCTACTTCTCAACCCATTAGGACTTTAAGGCCCCACTGACTACTGAACCTCTTGTTATTTCCTGACTAATCTCTTTGGGGACACGGAGAGCTCACTACAGAGAACTCACTGAATGGCACCGTACCTGATGTTTACTTGACAGATTTAAAATGGGAACACACAAGACAAGTCCAAAGAGCCCGGAGAGGGATCTGAAAAGCAAAGCTGACGAGCAATGCGGAAAGCTGCTAACAGAACTAAACGGAGTCTTATCTTCATTTACGCTTACATCGGCGGACCAATCCTCTTACCCCTGGCTGTTTCATTTTTTGAATGGCAAACTTGAGCAGGTAGGAGAGGTGTTCAATGGTGAGCGTTGTCGTGGCTTTGCTCTGGGTCTCAATGCACTCTGCTACTGTAATCTTCTACGAGTCAAAAATCATACGCACACATCTGGTTAGAAAAAAGAAAATCACAGAGCTACGGGTTTTTCTCCTTCTACTTTTTCTTTTCTTTTCTTTTTTTTTAACATACACATAAAAAGAGATTCCCATCTAAATGTGAATAGCTGTTTCCCTTGGCAAGGACTCCAATCTACCAGACCAAAATATACTGGATCTGTGGGAAGACATTAGAAAGCAACCAGCCCACTGTCTACCTTACAAGGAAGTGTCTCCAGCTCAGAGAGGGGACAGGATCTGGGGGGGGTTGGGGGAGATGGGAATCTGGAAAAGCATCCTTATCCCAACCTTGGTTCTCAAGGAGGGGATGTGAGTGGGAAGGTCACCGATGCATTTGGGGGGGGATCTCCTCCCAAGATGATCTGTCATCAGCTGCTTATCTCGAGCCCCTTGAGACTCAGAGATATTGTGCAGGAACATGGCCCAGCACTGTCTGATGGCAAGAGACAGGGCTCCCTGCAGGAAGAACATGGGGGTGGGAGTGGACTAATAATTAATAGGACTCCATTGTTCATCAGCACTGATGTGAACTCACTTGGGATTCATGGGCACATTTCCAAAGGGCAGAATCTACCTGTCTGTCCACACAGGCAAGAGATGTCATTTCACATGGGAAAGTCCCATCAAAGAAGAGACAGAGAGAAATGATGGAAAGTGGATTCTACAATGGGACTGTGATATCATATCTTGGGGATTCAGAAGGCCCATGTCCCAGCAACAACAAAAATAGCATCTGCTCTTAAGTCATGCAATGTTCCTCAGCCATCTGTGAAAGGAGCGTGGATAATTTTTCTTGGATAATTTGGACTGTTTCCACTCTTCAGTTCTTTGGGAACTCTTAGATGTGTCTGGTTGGTTGTTGAGGAGAAGGACCACCCAAGAGTCACTAGGAAGTTAGAAAGGCTGCATGATGCACGCATCTCATCCCTGGGCTACCAGAGCCTGAATAGCAAGTCTTGCCAGCGCCAACCTTACCAGGCAACCCTGGAAGAATATCAGGCTGTGGACCATGCACGCAGAAGTCCTGATTGTCTGAATTGCAGTTTGTTGGTGGGCTCCACCCAAGGAGAACACTCGGGTTACATGCCCAACTGTCCCTCACTCCCTCACCCCCTGCTCCTACTTCCCGACTGGCACTGCCTGGAAGTGCTATATGAAGCCCTTATGAAGCCTTTGTTGCATAGGAACTGAGGAACGGAAGCTCACCCTGAGGCCAGGGTAAATCAGCTGGAGAATGAGGATAAAATCCTTTTGCTAGACAAAGAGATGCCAGAAGTGTCTTCCTCTTAGAGGACCACTACCTGTTCTGCAATGGGATGAAACAAGTGGGAACAGTCGCTTAGGACCAAAGAACACTGGTGGAGGGTCCAGGTCTCACTCTAGGTGTAGCAGAACAAGATATGGCTCCAAACACAGGCGGGCATGGGTGGGCTACACCCAGCCCATCTCTGTCTCCGTGGAAGAGTGACCAAGGGAACCAGCAGCCACCTTCCAGCCATTTCGGAGGCAGAGTGCCATCCCAGGGTCTTCACCAGACCAACTCGATGCCTGATTGCTTTTCACATATTTTCTATTTTCCTCCTTTCCCTGCACAGAAGTAGCTGCAGGGACACTATCTGTGACTTGTTTTGTTTTCCACAGAAAACATCCAGGCAGCCCCTCCAGGGCTCCCCAGACACGTCTTCATGTGCAATCTTAGGCCAACGTGCCTTGGGATCCAAGAGACATTCTACACCAAATGACTTTCAGATGATTCTCTTCTTTTTAGCATTTGAAAGAGCCTCCTTGTCCCAGAGTGGTCAAGAACAGATGCCTCCTCAGAACCCTGCAAGTCCAGGGACTGGTTAGCTTCAAGCAGCTCTTGGCTACCCACGAAGTCTACGCTGCCTTCACTGTCCCCCTGCTCTGCCCAGGCCGCACCTTTGCCCAGAAGGTTCCCTCAGACGGCAGCAGGGCCCACCTCCATCAGGTACTTCTCAAATCTCAGGGGGGCCTTCCAGGCCTGGACATTTAAAATAGAACGCCCTGCGGCTCCTGAACTCCCTACTCCCCATCTTCAATTTGCACCTTTCTTCAAACTCATTATTTCTAACTTTATTTTCACTTTTGTCCTTTTCTGTTAAAAGGAAAGTGATCCATGCCTACTTTTCAGAGCACTATCCCATCTCTGTTAGAAATATTTGTTGTATGAAAGAAAGACTCAGATGGCACAGCCACCACCCAGAACACAGGGCCCAAACTGGGCATCCCAGGTTGGCGGTGGTTGCTGACCTCATGATGCAGCAGGGCACACCCAAGAGAAGCTGTACAAGAGTATTTCAGACCATGTGAACTGTTAACGGTTCAAAAGTTATCGTGTAAGACATGCATTCTAGAAGAAGAAAGGTAGTAGCAGATGTCGAAATGATTCAAAGACTGAAGAAGAACCCAGACAATATTCCATGTGATCATTTCTCCAAGAGCTGCAGGACCACAGCCAGGGGCAGATGCTGGACCAAAAGGGAGGTGGCCAGGACAGAGCTGGTGGGAGGCAAGAAATATCTTTTTTTCCCCTTATCTGGATTATTAGAAAGTTTGTAAGTCAAAGGAAGAGAAGAGAGAGGAAACGAAGCAGGTAATGTATTCATTCGTTGGGAACTAACCTCACATTCAGAACAAAACCAGTCCCCCTCTGGTTCCTATGTCAGTCTCAGACACTTAGCGTGATAAACCCAGGGACAGAGCTCACAGCAAAGGACTTGGCCTTCCCAGTGACAAACCCAGCAGTAGAAATCATTCCGTTCATTCTGTGGTATAACATCAACAGGGTCTGTGGTGAGTGGCTGTTTCATATAGTAAAACGGACCATGTCTTAGTTATGACTGAAATGTAGGCAAGAAAGACAGGTTTGGTTTCAAAACAAATGTGCATTCTCAACAGGAATTTGAACAAGTACATCAATAACAACACAAGAAAATCACAGAATTTCATATCTGCTAAACAGTCGAGCTAGCTGCGGTTCCTCTACTGTCCACAACATTAGCAGGTCATTGGATAACTATGAGGGTCTTTCTCCCTCCCATTTTAAAAGGTCAGATTGAACACTAGTGTCTCAGAGTCACCAGGCGGCCCTGGCCTATGTAGGTACAAATTTTAACTACCACTAAACAGCCGCATGACCTTGGACGGGTCTCCCCACCTCTGGGCCTCAGTTTTCTCATCTGTAAAATGAAGGTGAGGTACCTAACATCACAGGATTATGGGGCTGTGTTCAAATGAGAGGATAGAATGTATGGAATTAACACAGTGCCACCATCACCAATGTCGTCCCCATGGTTAAGAGCCCAATGTACACAAGTTCTTGGTAGTGGGGAGGGAACCCAGGGAACCCACCTATATGGCAGGCAATAGCTCTACCACTGAGCTACGTTCCCAGCCCAATATAAAGTATTTTAAAGGTCTTCTAAAATCCCCACCCTGGGGCCAAGTGTGCTCCACCAGGAGGATCCCAAGTTCAAAGCCAGCCTCAGCAACTTATCGAGGCCCTAAGAAACTCATGGAGACCCTGTCTCTAAATAAAATATTAAAAATGGCTGGGGATGATGTGGCTCAGTTAAACATCCCTGGAGTCAAACCCCAATACCAAAAATATAATAATAATTTTTTCTTTTAAATTCCCCCTGGGGATACAGCTCAGTAGTAGAGCTGTATCCCCAGGGGTAGTAGTTCAGCCTTCAGGAGGCCCTGGGTCTGATAAGTACCACCACAGAAAGAAAAAAGTAAAGAAAAAAACAGAAAAACAGAAAGCTTCCCTCTAAAAGTCCTGAACTCCCAATATGTGAAAAAGAGAAAAAACGGTGCCTGCACTTAAACTTGGCTCAGCTCTTGATAATAAATGGAAATGCATGGTTTGCTTTTTTACAAGGCCAGAATGGCTTTCTTTCAGAACACTGGAACACAGAAAAAAACCAGGGGAGCAGGGGGAGAAAGGGACATAAGTCAAAAGTCAGAAAACTGTTAGTCCCACCCCCCCACACCAGAGGTGGAAGGGTTGAGCAGAGCTGACTGCTTGTGACCCTATAGGGAGGGATGGGGAATACACTGCAGGCTGACATTAGCTCAGCCTGACACTAGTTCAGCCCAGTGTTTGCAGGGAAGATTCTACTCAGCCCTGGGGTTGCTGGATTCTGCTAAGTGCTTTAGTCTAAATCTTTGTGTCTCCTTCAAAAGTCCCAAGTTGGTATCTTCCAGAAGGCAGGGCCTCTGAGCACTGATGAATGGGCCTTATCCAGGAGGATACCAGAGGCCCTCACCCTCTACCACAGGACACCCTCTATCACACCTCTATCACAAAACACAACTGTGATGGCACCTGATCTCGGACTTCCAGCCTCCAGAAATTCCTGCTGTTGGTAGGTCACCCAGCCCATGGTGCTTTTTCACAGCCAATCAAACAGCTAAGACAATTAGTGTTTATAAGAACCCAGAAATGCAAGCTTTTATTTGAAATCTCACAATCCTCAGAGGTTGGTGACTGACAGAAATCATGACATATTGGTCAAACCAACATATGGGGAAGGGGAGGAAAAGGAAATGTAGGTATCCAGGGGCTGGAGCTGGGGCTCAGCGGTAGAGCTCTCATCTAGCATGTGCGAGGCCCTGGGACCACATAAAAATAAGTAAATGAAATAATGGTATTGTGTCCAAGTACTTCTAAAAAAATTTTAAAAAGTATGTATCCAGTATCATTTCTTATAAATTCCCTATGAGGAAAACAGAGATTGCACATGAAGAATATTGGCCCTACTCTGCCAGCATTTAAAAAAAAATGCTGTTAGGAATGACAGGGTCAAAGGTCAGGGGCATCTTCCAGTTTCAGTGAAGGTCACTCCATCTTTGCTAACAAAAGTCTCTGGGCCTTTGTGCCTTGGAGTTTTGGGTCAGAAATGCAAACGTGCAATGGACCTTAGGATGTTTTAGTCCAAAACCCTAATTTAGGACATAAACTGAAGCTCAAAGAGAAAGCCACTAATGTGGCCACCTGGTGAGTCCCCCAGATGCCATGAACTGGAAGGATCACGTGTCTAAGAGGAGCACCTCCCCTATCTGTGAATACTGGAGAGGACAGGAAGTGTGCTCAGGCCCTGTGTCCCCCGACCTGGCCCTGCTGTGTCCATGGCCGAGTGCCTTCTGCATCCACAAGTTCCCACCCTGTGGCAACATAGCCCTGAACAGTCACTCAGGCTGTTCTGTCTGTAGAGCCAGGATCTGAGTCTGCTGGTCCAAAGCAGGGGACACCAACTTACAGACACATCAGTTGGTCATGAGGTTTCGGTGCCACAGAAACGGTCTTCACACAGGGTAAGAAGGCAAAGCAGAAAATACCCGAGTGGATTAGCTTCCAGAGGAAAGAACTGTGAGCAAATCCTTAGAAAACTGTAGGGACTCCCACAGTGAGTGTGCATGGGTGTGCATGGGTGTGCATGGGCAGAAGGAGGAGACAGGAAAGGACAGCTTCTGGTCAGGAAGGACATCTGCTCTCAGGACTCCCTGGGAACTGGAAAGGGAGTGTTGGCTCAGGAAGCCAAACTGGTGGTTTAATTAAGGGCTGAGGGTTATCTGACCACCATTTTCTTTCTGATAGCTCTGAGGTGGCTCCAGGGCGACTGCAGTGGGTCCTCACCAGATTCTGGGACAGAAGGAGCAATTCAATCTCTGTGTTTTCAACTGTAAAATGGTGATGCACATGGCCCTTCCTGGCACAAACATTCAGACTGACATAAATGTTTGCAACGGCAGGTGACATGGGACAAATGCTGCTTTGGTATCATCATGAACACTTTTTATTTCCCCAAGTAGTTTTTCCAAGTGCCCCTGAAAACACACATTGGATCCTCCAGTTGCTCCTCCACGGATGGGATCCCTAACTGACAAGGCAGCTACCAGCCATAGGCAGCCACATCACTTTAAACAGAATGAAAAAACCAAGTTGCTCCCTGACACTGGTTGATTTCGAGGGCTCACGAGCCACATGTGACTGGGTTGACACCAGACGTCGGGGTCTAGGATACATGTCAAATCATTCTCTGGTGATGGAGCCCAGCTGCACTTTTTGTTTCTGCTCTTGCCCTGTCCTTTAGTCCCATGAGTCTCCATGACAGCCCAGGGGCCTGAGCAGCAGTGCCAAGATGCCCAATTCCATGAACGAGGAAACCAGACCCATGGAGGTCCACGTGCCCATAGTCACAGAGCCAAGGGCAGAGCTGGCAGTTCACTCTACAATTTTGAGAATGAAAATAGATTTGCGCTGGACACACGCCTTTCCCAGGCCCAGGCACTTAATGTGGCTAGGGCTCTTCCTGTGAAGGCAGCAGTCTCATCTAATTCAACCTTCCATCTCCAGGGCCCACTCCAGTACCCAATAATGCACAGAACAGATGAGTGGGTCACCAAGAACTGCTGCTCAAGAACCACTCAAGGCCCCCTGACCTTGTAGTCCACACAGGGGTGGACACTTCCGCCAGTGAGTCCACAGTGCTCTCACGTTCCCTATTTGGAATGTCTAAGCTGCACCAGAGAATTTTAAAGCCAGAACGTTCCCTAGATGAGACCCAGGATGGTGAAGAGGTTTTCCTGAGCCTCAGACAATCCTGTCAGCCAAGGGGACAGGGAGCCTGTGCTCAGGAGAAGGGGAGGTGACCCCTGGGCCATGCCTCTACCAGGGGCCCACACCCTTCATTTTACAGATGAGAAAACGAGACCAGTAGGGAGCTATGTTGCCCAGCACTGGTCAGCAGGGGAAATCCTCAGGCCACCCGGGAAAACAGTCCTAAGAATATAGAAACATGAAGCCAAGGAGAAGCCCCAGCCCCTCAAGAACAATATCCTCATCTCCTCTGGGTCATTGCTCTGTCCCCAAAAAGATCTGAGAACCTGCTGGAAACCTCACACAGGCCCCTCTGAGCTGCCCTTTCTACACATGCAAATGACAGGCAGCACCAGGGCAGCCTGCTAAACAGATGCCAACCTAGCTCCAAGGAACAGAGCACTGTTGCCCACTGGCGGCCCGCTGCACGGCCTTACCTGACTCTTGCTGTTGCTGCTCAGTAAGCCGGGCTTCTTTTTCTTCTTAATAGGTCTTGTAAAGGTGTCCTGCGGCGAGTGGCCATAGGAAGAATGTGGGGGGTTGGGGAACTTTCTTTTCTGGGCTGTTCTGTCTCCAGAGCCAGGATCTGAAAGAGACACATAGGACCACACATTTTAAAGCACCAGGGTAGCCAGGGTCCCATAGGAGGGTGAGTGTGATGTGGTACATTTTTCCCCAAACTCAAGGTCATTTGAAAGTATACTCCTCCTCCTAGAATATACTTGCCCCCATTTTTATTGTCCAAGGTCAAGGATGTGCATGACTATTTTTTTTTTTGGGGGGGTACTATGGATTTAACCCAGGAGCACTCTGCCATTGAGCTACATCCCCAACCCTTTTTAAAAATTTTATCTTGAGACAGGGTCTTCCCAGGCTGACCTTGACCTTGTGATCCTCCTGCCTCAGCCTCCCAATGAGCTGGGATTACAGGCATGAACCACCACACTCCACTCCTACGTGATATTTTTATGAAATCTTGGTTGGTTGCCAAAACAAAAAAGTTCAAGACCCACAGGCCGTGATGACACGAGAGAAAGTTGAGCAACAATCCCACGTTGGGGTGAGAATGAGTCTCCACCTTGCACACTCATCATTGTTCCCGACTGTGTCCCTGTTGACAAGGCTGCAACCAAGCTCCTAGGAGGCGTCACATAGGCGCCCGCTGCTGTTCACATGCCCAAGAACTTCTTTTCCACACCCACAAAAATGGCCAATCAGTAAACGATGAAAGGCAGGTCACCAAGGCCACACACCAGGGCAACAACAGCACCTTTCTCTGTGCAGAAAAGGAAAGCTGCTGTGTATACTCACAGCTGAAAAAAACAGAATGGGTAAAAAGAATGACACTGCCCACCGGAAAGTTCTCCCAGCTTTCAGCAGTGGGCACTCTGAGACCTTCCTCCCAAGAAATCAATACAAATTACATTCTTATTGATTCTCGCCTGAAAAGTACCAGCCCCGCGTCTTACCAGAACCCCCTCGTTTCCAGCCTTTCTCCCAGTCAGAATCTCAGTGTATCCTTCTACCACCATCCATTCAGTCTTCACCTGCAAGGACCAGAGTCCATCCCATGACCCAAGGTGGCCTCCTCGGCTTATGGACAATAGTGGCGTATCTTGGGACAGCTGGCATCCTGAAGAGCAAAATCTACAGACACAGGAGAGTGGAGAGTGCATCCTGCACACCAGGGCTGGGACAGGATGTGAGATATGGGAAGATGACAATCCCCAAAGATGTTCCTCCTGCAGCTCAGCACGGGGCAAGTCTCAGCACACACCACCCTGCACTACATCTCCTGCCTTCAGGGTCCAACACCACTGAATGCAAGGCCTCCAAGTGGCTCCCTTTGGTTTGGGAGGGCAGGCAGCCTCTAGCAAGTGCACAAGGCCTGACAATGAGTGGACACTCCTGCCTCACCACCAGGCTTCCAGAAAGTTCAGAACCAATGATCAGCAGAGGAAATTCAATACTAACCACAGGTGTCCTGAGGGTGAAGAGCCCAGGGTCTGGGGGAGCATCCCACAGACACCAATTGGAGGCCCAGAAAGCCCAAAGGGTTGCCCCCAAGGCACAGGAGCTAGTTAGTGAGAAAGCTAAAAGACAGAAACTGGGACAGGCTCCGGGAATAGGGACCGTCCCCAGGGAAAACGGCTTTCCCAGAAGGGTCCGCTCCACTGTCTGATGGGAAAACTCACTTTCTCCACACTGCCTGGCTCCACAGAACCCTCCTGGAGCAGAGCAGGAACAAGAGGATCCCACTCAGACCTGGATAACTTATGTGTCCACAAAGAGCCAGTCCTCAGACACAATGGAATGTTCCAGCCCTTTGAAAAAAACAGGCAGCCAGTTGCCGTGACCCACCCCTGTCATACCCAGTGACTCAGGAGGCCGAGGCAGGAGGATGGCAAGTTCAAGACCAGCCTCCACAACTTAGTGAGACCCTGTCTCCAAGTAAAAATTTTAAAAGGCCGGGGATGTTCGAGACCCTAGCATGTTCCCTAGCACTGCAAAACAGAAAGGATCCAAAGGGCACCTCCCCATGAACTGAGATTGCCAAGCTTCGGTGCCACATTGTAAAAGCAACAGGTATCCAGCACATTAAGGGACCCGTAAGGATGTGATTATACATCGGTGCTTGTGCATCCTCAGAAGACTCCCACATGAACACAAAAGTACAGCAGGGCTCTACATGGGGACAGGTGGCCGCCTTGGAAGGAGATGTGTAGGGAGCGGAGAGAGATTATTTTTCACTGTACACCTCTGTGTATTGTATTCACTATGTGCCTGAATGATTTTATCAAAATAAGGGAAATTAAAAGTATTTACAAAGTTCAGTTACACATTTAAAAGAAAGAAAGAAAGTCCCTGATGAATGAAGGAGGAGGCCCAATTCAGAGTATAAATGTTTAAGGAAGGTGTTTTGAGCCAGAAGTGGTGGCGCACACCTGTTTTCCCATTGACTCAGGAGGCTGAGGCAGGAGTATCACAAGTTCAAAGTTAGCCTCCAAACTTTGCAAGATCTTGTCTCAAAAAGTATAAAGGAGCTGGGCCCGGTTGCACACGCATATAATCCTAGCGGCTCATGAGGCTGAGACAGGAGAATCGAGAGTTCAAAGCCAGCCTCAACAATGGCGAGGTGAGGCGCTAAGAAACTCAGTGAAAACCTGTCTCTAAATAAAACAGGGATGAGCATGTGGCTCAGTGGTCAAGTGCCCCCCAAGTTCAATCCCCAGAATCAAAATAAATAAATAAATAAATAAGATTAAAAAGGGCTGGGGTACAGCACCCCTGGGTTCCATCCCAGCCACCAAAACACATACATAGAGAGCAATCAGGCAAAGGCTTTGGTTGGTGTGTTTTCAAGTGCATTGTGAGAGAAGAAAAGCTCACCAGAGGGAGAGAGAGTGAAGATTTTCAGTGTTTCTCAAGAGGATTTTGGAAGGGAAGGCTCATCCTCACTGCAAGGACCACCTCAGCAATCTGCCACTCATTTCCGTCAGTCCCCAGACACACAGGGTCTGGTGATCGGACCAGCCCAGCCAGTGCTTAGATGGCTGCTGGGGCCAGAGCAGCGCCAGCTCCCCCTGGCACCCTGTGACTGAGGTCCCCTGGGGTGATGGTAACTAGCAGAAGTAGCAGCAGCAGCACCTGACAATACACTAGAAATGACAATTTGGGGGCCCTGCTCTGGATCTACAGGATTAGAAACACTGGGGCAGGGCCCAGCCACCCTCTTCAATGGCCTTCCAGGACTAAGAGGCACCCAGTTTGAGATGCTCTGGGTGGTGTGTGTCTAGGGGGACTGTGAGGTCTCGGGGCTGGGGAGGCATCTCCTCCACCTCCCATCACCCTGTGGGGGCTGGTCTGGGGCTCCACAAACAGCGCCAGGCAAGGTGACCAGGCCGGAAAATGAGGCTACATCAAAAAGAACCCTAGGAAGTGTCTTTACCTCTCAGGGCCTCTGCGCCTGGTCTGTAAAGTTGGAAAGGAAGAAAGAAAGGGACCCAAGTAGAAGCTCTTCCCTGGAGTCCAACACCAACAAAAGGCACGTCCTGCACACAGACACAATTCTCTAGGCCGTGCGGCCACAGCCTACTCAGGCTTCTCAGAGGTGTCCTAGAGATCAAGACCACAGGGCCAGAAGATCTCAAAGTCCCTCTGGGACTTCAAAATCCTTTAATTCCATGGGAAAGATTCAGAACAACACTAGAAATCAATATTCCCATCAATCATTTAGAGCGCCCAACGCAAGTTTGCCCAAGTCCACCAGAACACCAAGAGGAAACTGGGGTCCTGAACTGTGGAAGGACAGGTCTGGCCCAGGGTCACCACACTGAAGAGTATTCCAAACTTTCCAGTCTCAGCAGAACATATAAATCCCAATTGTGTGCTGGGATTGTAGCTCAAGTGTTAGAGCGCTTGCCTAGTTTATGCAAGGCCCTGGATTCAATCCCGAGCACCATATAAAACTAAACCAACAAAATAAAGGTATTGTATTCATGGACAACTAAAGACATTTTTTAAAAACATAAATAAATGATTTAAAAAAATTGTCTGTGGTTACAAAGGCCCCGATTCCCCCCAGAGTTAATGAGAGTTGAGTGGCTGTATCCAAGGGACAGAAATTTAATAGCTTCCAATCAGCAGACACATCTGGCAAGAGCAGGGCCTTCTGTGAAGCTTCCAAGGTAGAAACCCCAAGAAACGTCCGCAGGATCCCATACCCTTCAGAGGTCGGAGATGGCGGTCAGCTCTGATGCAAGCCCTTGGCTGAGACCAGACCTCTGGTGGAGACAAGATGGTGGTAGAAATCTGGCTGTCGTCATGGTAATGAAGCCACCATGGGGAGCTTTTCCAAAAGGCTGAGTAAATTTCTTTTTTCTCTTTTAATGATTTAATTCTGACGAGGCCATATTGCTAAGCACATTTCATCCATGAACTTGG
Source organism: Urocitellus parryii (assembly GCF_045843805.1). Lineage (NCBI taxonomy): Eukaryota > Metazoa > Chordata > Mammalia > Rodentia > Sciuridae > Urocitellus > Urocitellus parryii. The sequence continues at coordinate 2,432,137 of NW_027553327.1, forward strand.
AAGGATGACAAACCGCCACTTGGACTGTGGCGTGGGGAAGGGTTCACCTTTGATTTGAAGGGTTTCTTGGTTCTCTTTCGGTCTGGGTTTTTCTGGCCACTTTCTCTGGGTTAGGGAGACTGGTGACTCTATGGGGCTGGCCCACCAGCAACCCTGGGCCCCTACCCGCCCTCCGTGTAGGTCTGGCCTGTGAGGGATCATCTGGGTGAACCCGGCCAGGGAGGGGCAGGGTAATGACTCTGGGGTACACATTCAAACTGATTGGTTCAGGCCCTCTATGCCTAGTGACAAGCTGCACAGGGCCCTTGGCTATTAATCAACTAATGGTCAGTAGGGTGTTGTCTTAACTGCCTCAGGAATTTCAGGTTCTGGGTGTAGCAGAGGCACTTAATAATACCTGGTCCTTCACTTTTTAACTCAGACCTTGCAACTTAGAAACTTTACAATGCCCAGTCTTTTTTAACTCAGGCTTTGCAGCTTAGAAACTTTACCCTTTCACTTTGTCACATGCAATAAGCACAAGGAACCATTTAAAATGCTTCCCTGTGGTTCCCTCCAGGTCACTTGTCCAAGACGGCACAGCTGCTGAGGGGCAGGCAGGGAACTGAACCCAGGCAGTTGTGCTGGCTCTGAGGCCCACGCTGCCAACCCTGGCACCACAGGGCCTTGCCCCAGCAGGGCCTCATCCTTGGCTCCGAGTGCGAGGACTTTCTAAGTTAGGGCCCAGGGTTGAACAGGTGGCTCTGATTTTGCTTTTATTTTTGTTTTTTCCCCAACGGCTGTGGGGGCAGGGAAGGTCCCACAAGGAGTTGCGGGAACTGGGCAAAGGTGGCACACCATTCTCTCCAATGACAGTCGCCCAGGAGCACATTCACCTTCCAATCTTCCAATGGTGGCATCAACCTGCCTGGTGCTACAAAAGAGGCTGGGGGCTCCAGGGTCACCTCCCCTCCCTTTCCTGTCTCCACCAAGGCCTCCCGACAGACCACACCAGGCACCTCATCCCCACCCACGCCCAGGGCCTGACTCAGCACTGGATGCTCTCACATATTACAGGGAATCCTTGCCTCCCTCCAGGGGAAGGGCTGAAGCTCAAAGGCCCAGGCCTCCTGTTTCTGTGGGTGTTAACATCTGCACAAGCCTGCTGGGGCCTGCATGCAAGATAACTGGGAAAAGCAAGTCCACCACTGCATGTCCACCACTGCAGCAGGGTACCCTGGGGAAACTGGAACAACTGGTCATCCTACAGAGTAGAGGCACCAGGTCATAGATGACAAAGACAGGTGGTCAGGAAACTGCTCTCTGGCATTAACAGCCTCCAGAACATAGTTCTACTCTCCCCAGCAGTGTGACTGTGACGAAGTGACTCAGCCTCTCTAGGCTGTTCTGTAAGACGGAGACAAAGGGCAGAGTCACCAAAGGAGGAGATGAGTTGATTTTGCTCAGCTTTCAGGAGAAGACTGGGCACAAAGTGAGCTCAATTAAGGAAATATCTCAATCATTGCTCCTTCTCTTCCTCCTCTTCCTCCTCCTCCCCACCACCACCCTGCCCCCAAAGCAGAGCATGCCTTCTCCAAAACACATTATCAAAGACACCAGTCTATGTGGAATGTGGAATGAGCCAGGATGGATTTCTGCATTTCAATCAGACCATAAAAATGCAGGATTCCCAGGTAACAGCAGCAGAGGAGGTCAGAGAAGGCCGCACCAAGGCTCAGACAGCTCTTAGTGACCACAGCCCTTGCACAGGCCCTCGCACAGCCTGCCTCAAAAGGGACCACCCGCACCTGTCCTTCCAGAAGCAGTGAGGTGGAGCATGACTGCCCTTCTGGGACATGGAGCAGGGACCCAACCAGCCTCCCACTTCAGGAACCTTGGGGCCTCCATGAGGAGCAACTACTATTAAAAAAAAAAAGGCCCGGAATTTCCTCCTGGCAGAGAGCAGGAATCAGGGCAAAGGATGGGGGCAGGGAGTGAAACTGTCCTTAGAGAAAAGAATGTTGAGCCTCCAGAAGCATATGAGTCCCCACAGACCTGGGGAAGACTCAGCCTCAGAGCTACAGGAACCCATGGGGAACACGGCGCCCGCCTGCCTGGGCCTGCCAGGTCAGAGGATAGCAGCCTCCTCCATGGCCCTGGTGGCACCTCCAGGACGCCCTCGGTGACAGGAGCTTCCCACCCAGAACCGGGAGATGAGGTGAAAGGGAAAACAAGGCAGTGGGATAAGAGGGTCACTTCCCCGGCAACTTGGGCACTGTGACCTAAAGTGAGCACAGGAATCAGGGAGGGCATGCTTACTGGCCATGGAGGAAGCCTGGCTTCTCTGAGGGCCTGGCCTGTCCTTTTCCAAAGACACAGAGTCTTACTTTGCAGATATTCCTGCTTCCAGCTCCTCGGCAGCCTCTCCCAGGGGGAGGAGGAAGAAGCAGAGGACAGGCTAAGAGTCACCAGTTACCAGGCCAGCCCTGGTCCTGGACATATTAGGTCACCTGGTGGGGCAAGGACACCATCACCTCTCTGCAACCAGGCCATCTGGGGCAGAGGCTTGCCTTCATGTCCCTGAGCCTTCGTCTCTGATTTATCACCCTCGGCAGCAGCACAGCCAAGTTGCAAGTCCTCAGTGCACTGCACGAAAGAACCATTTATTCAGGTGAAGGTGAATAAACACAAGGAGTCTGAGTTGTTCTGCAGGCCAGGAGTGAGGAGGGGAACAGGACTACGGGCAGTGCCTTGTATTTTCAATGTGCTTTCAGTTGTCCTAATAATTGCTTCAAATTGCCTTTGAGTTCTGATGCACTTCCTGGAAGGGAGAAGCCCATCCTGGTGCTGGAGGAATGACCCTGTCCCTGCACAGCCTCCCCCACCCCACACCCCACAGGGCAAAATGGGATCAAAGGGCAGTATGAATGCAAGAGGTGGACCTGCTTCTGCCCAGGGATGGGGGCTGGTTTCCAAATGGCTTCTGTTTTCAGCTCAGCAACCTCACTTCTCCTTGGAGCTGGATTGAGGCCCTGGGGGAGGAAGAGGCAAGATCACAGGCCAGGCATCTGCTGCTGGAGAACCAACTAGGTGCAGTTTACCAAGAGACAGAGCCCAACTCGCTCCAGGAAAGCAGTGACCCCGCCACCCTCAGAGGCCAGGCCTCGAGGCCACTCCAACATGGCACATAGCAGGCGGCCAGCCACCTCGGCCAGACCACACAGGCAATGAGGAGGAACCGGTTGCCTCAGGCCATCCCAAGGCTGCTGGCTCTGCTGGCAGAGACCCATCTGCCTGATTCACGTGGCTGCAGGACTCCGTGCCCACCCCCACTGTGCGGCCGGGCTTCTGGGAAGCTCAGGTGCCCCACGCTTTCAAATGGGGCAGTGCAAGCCATGGCGGCGCGAGGGCCTGTTCAGACACAAAAAGGCAATTCTGTGGCGGCTGCAGCTGAAGCCCAGAAGTGGTTCTGCGAGAAGAAAGGGGAAGAAAGGCGCCTCAGAAAGGAGGAGATGAAGGCCGAGGAGCCGCTGGGAACTGAGCAGTGCTCCGCAGGCCTCTGGAAAGTCCCCTTAATGAAAACAAGAGCATGCTGACCAGGAAGAAGGGACAGCCCTCCACAGCGGGAACCCCTCTGAGGAAGGGAAGATTTCAGATGCAGAACATGGCCTACATTTCATGGAGCTGAGGGAGAGAGGGAGGGATGGAGGCTTCCCATCCCCGGGACACCAGTGGGGTGATGCTGAGATGCCCTTCCTACCTCCTACAGGCAAGGCACGCTCAGAGTGGGCACCAGGGCAGCCACTGCAGCGTGGCCATTGGAGCCCAAGACAGGACGCACAGCAGTGCCCACCCACGGGGGAAAGCGACACAGACAGAGCACCACGGGCCAGCCACATGGTGGGATGCAGAGACACCTCTGTGTGCTGTCAGGGCATAAAGCCCTCAGAAACCAGGCAGCCACAAGAACTAGGTGCAGGAGGGGCCAGGCACACACTGGGTTTGCCAAGACCTAGGACACTCAGTAAGTGCTGGGCCCCTGAATGCTCCGACACTTTAAGTGGGGAATGGGGACAACAGATTGATGGAACACTCAGGACATGCCAGGTGCTCCTACCTTGTATACCCAGGATCCAGTATACAGCAGGAGCTCAGGGCAATTCTCCCCCAACCGCACATCCACCTAGGGCCACCTCTAAGGGACTCAGATGTTTAAAACAGTGTGGAACAGAGGTCATCAACTGGGTTCCCCCAGCAGAAACATCTGGAGATAATTTTGGTAATTGCCAAACCCCTCAGAAACCCCATTTTATTGATACGGTAGACAAAGAGAGGGGCTGCTACTGGCCTGTGGTGGACAGAGACCAGGGACTCTGCCAAACACCCCACAGGATGGCCCCAGGACAGACTGATCAGGTCCATAATGTCCACTGTGCTGAGAAGCTCTGTATCAAGGACCTTCCAGTGAGCCTGCAGGAGGCCTAACCCTGAGTATGCTGCAAATGGCCTGGGCTGAGGACACCCAGCGTTTCACCTGCATTTCAAAGGGAAGAAAACAATGGCAACAGTCACAGATAGTCACTGAGCAACTTCCAGATATCCAGGCCACCAGCATCAGGGGGAGGGCCTGCCCTCCAGGAAGGACAGCCAGAAATAAATAGCTGCCTCCTGCTGAACACTTACTAGGGGGGTGGATTTTCTAAATAAGAATCAACTTATTTCCAGCTCACCACAATTTTCCAAGACAGTAGGTTCTCAGAAACTCCACTTTATTGATACAGTAACTGAGGCCCAGAGGAAAAGAGCCCCATGGTAACATGGTTAGTAAATTGAAAATGACTGACTGCATTCTAGACAAAAAAATAAATAAATTTAAAAAGAAACATCAGGAATGTGTGATTATGTATGGGAGGAAGGTATAGCAAGGGAAGTACTTCTCTATTTTCTTTTTGTACAGGGCTCATACAATAAGTTACTGCTTATTGAGAAGCTACTTTAAGAATCCTCCACCTCCCAGGGTGCAGGGAGTGTGGTGGCTCAGGCCTGATCCCAGGAAATCAGGAGGCTCAGGCAGGAGGACTGCAAGTTGGACGCCAGCTCGGGCAACTTAGCAAGACCCTGTCTCAAAACAAGAACAGGGATAGAGGGCTTGCCTGAAACATGAAAGACCCTGGGTTTGATCCCCAGTGCAGGGAAGGAAGGCAGAGAGTGAGGGAGGCAGGTTAGGATGACAGGTCTGGTGCCTGGCACCTAAAAGGTGCTCAGCAAAGGGTGCTCCTGCCCCTCCATCACTTCTGCCCTTTCATTCCAACCTTCTTGGCTGCCACTTTCCAATCCCATGACTATCCAACCACCGGCTGGACTGCTTACCTCAACAAGACCAGGAAGGGTGAATCCTCCTCCAGTCCTCCTCTGAGAGCCTCTTATCAAGACCTACAGCACCACCAGTGTGCAGCCCTGTACCCCTCTGTTCTTCAGTCACTCAACTCCAACCTCAGTGGCCCCCTTCTGCTGCTCAAACAAGCCATTTGCACATGGATGCACCTCCATCTAGAATGTTCTCTGCAATCTTTTCCATACTGGCCAACTTCGGCTTTGGCCTCAAATATCAGCTCCCCAGAGAGATCTTCCCTGACCACCCTGGACTCAGCCTCCTCATTGCAGTATCCAGAAGTTGTGGTGTATTCCCTGGGTCGCCGTCCCTCACTGAGGACTATCAAGTTATTTTCTGCCAGGCGCTTGGGAGGCCGAGGCAGGAGGATTAGAAATTCAAAGCCAGTCTTAGCAATTTAGTGAGGCCCAGAGCAACTCAGTGAGACTCCGTCTCTAAGTAAAATACCACAAAGGGCTGGGGATTGGGCTCAGTGGTTCAACACCCACAGGTCCAATCTCTGGGACCAAAAATAAAATAAATAAGTAAAATAAGTGATTCTCCTCCTTTGCCAGTTCACTGGCTGACTGTGTCTCCTCCTGACTGACTTCCATCTCGGCATGTCTGTCCTTTGCTGCAGTCCACAGCTGCGCACACAACCTGGCCAGGTGCCCCCAAACACATCTGGATGATGAGGTTAGGACCAGAGGGGCACCAGCCACCTGGACACTCCAGGTTGTCTTCCCCAGCCTTCAGGAATGCCTTCAGCAAATCCAGAAGAGCAGGAATGTGGAATCAACAGCCCAAACGGGACCTGAAAACAGGAAATTCCCCTCTCCACAGGTACAGGACCATTCGGGCCCATTTCCCCCTAAAAGAAAGGGATTAAGGGAGGATTTATACCCTGAATGTGTCAGGGCTGAGCTCAGACACACCACTGGAAGACCAAAGTTGGAGACTCGGGAGGCTTCCTGGCCCCCACTTCCCACTCATCCCACTCTTGGGGACAGGTATTGTTCTGGAGAATCAGGGGCAGTAAAAAAGAGAAGTGACTTTCCCTGGGGAAAACACACTCCCTGCCAGGAGACCACAGGCACCTGAGACCCCAGCCTCTCTGTCCTTTGTCTTAGGGGCCTTTTAAGCCTGAAGCTCTCTGTGGGGACAACTCCCCAGGTCCTCAGCCACTGGGATTCTCAGTTCTGCACCTGCCTGGTGAAGCCTCCTGCAGCCAGGACAAGGCCAAAGCTGCCTTTCAAGACTGTCACCCCATCCAAGCCCCGGGGCAGGAGTGAAAGGAGTCAAATTTCTTCCTGCCTCCGGTTGGCCTCCTCAGTCTCCGTTGGGCCTCCTCAGCCTGGCGAAGCATCTGCGGCCCCCAGACTTGGTCCAGATTTCACAGATGCCCACCTACCCTACCACACAGCCCCTCGCTCTTCACAGCCTACTGTTTCTGGCCCCACAAAAATAGCCACTGGTTTGAAAGATGGTCCCCAAAGACTAAAGTGCCACAAAGGGAATTAGGCTCACTGGGGAGGAGGAGGTGACAAACCAGTTCAGCATGGTAAGGAAGGAGAGCCCTACTAGGGTAACAAGGGAACCAGTGATCCAGGATGGCCACCACTGGCACTCAGGCCAGGGAAACCCCCAGCAAGGCCTGGGCCAGAGGTGGCCAACAGAAGCCCCCACAGCTGGACATCACTATTCTAAAATTTTTAAATTGGAAGCTGGGCACAGTGGCACAGGCCTGTGATCCCAGAGACTCAGGCGGCTGAAGGAGGCTGGCCTCAGCATCTTGGCAAGAGTCTCAGCAACTTATTGAGACAAAAAGGTTTGGGGACCTGGCTCAGCAGTCAGGCACCCCTGGGTTAGCCCACAGTATCCCAGATAAATAATTACTTGATTTGATTTTTAAAAATTGGCAGAAACTAGGGTGCCGCTCAGTGGTACAACACCAGCCTAGCACGTGTGAGACCCTGGGGTTCAATCCTCAGCACCACCAAAGAAAATGAGAAAGAAAGAAAGGTAGAAACTAAATTTTAAAAACAAGATGTGAAGTCACCAAATCAGGCCCTGCAGGGCCCCCATTCCACACAGACCACTGTCCATCACTGCCCCTCAGGTGGTACTGCAGACTCCACTGTAAACTGCTCACAGGGCATGGAGAAGATGCAGCCAAGAGGGCAATGAGGAAAAGTGAAAGCCAGAGAAGCAGAAGTGGGGGACATGGAATGGGGGGTTCAGGTTCAGCCTCCTAGGATGGGAACAGGTTTGTCTATATATGGGGTGGGGAGTCCAGATACAAGCACACAACTGTTAACAATGGTCACCTGCCATAGAGGGGTCTTTGCTTTTTCTCTGAGCGGTTTGACTTGTTGTAAGGAGATCTACACTGATTTTATTGTAATTGGTAAAGGAAAAATCCAACGAAACATTTTTTCCCTTAAAATTATTTTTAGTTCTAGGAAGATACCCTTCATTGAAAAAGGCATGTACTCAGCAGCTACTATGAAGTGACCGCCCCACAGTCAAGAGATGCAAGGGCTGGACCTTGGGGTGCAGGGACAGGAAGTAGGTCTAGCCCCCTGGGTGCAGGGACAGGAAAAACAACCAAAGCAGGGAAGGAGGCCAGGAGAGGGCAGCTGGCTCTCTCCACACCCCTTGAGGAAGCCCGGTACCGGGGTCTGGCAAAAGGCAGTTGCTCAGGACATGGGCAAGAAATGCCAACTTGGGAAGATGGGAAGAGAGATCTCATCAAGCAAAATATCAACTCAACACAAGGTGGAATATCCACCGAGCACTGGGCCCGGCTGCATGCGTCCCCCTCCAAGTGCAGCTCAGTTCACAATGAGCCCATTCATCTCTGGAGCCGCAGAGGAGGGTGGCCGGACAGCACTTGCTTTAATAGCGGCCCTGTTCTGGGTCTCTTCTGCATCTGTGCCATCCACTATGGTGGCCTCCAGCCCCAACGGGCTGCTGTGTACGTGAAGCGGGGCAAGGACTGCTCAGGAATCAAGGGCTCAGGAGGGAGGGCCTGGGTCTCCAGGGATATGGAAGACCAGGGGAAGGTGTCCTCAGAGAAAGGCAGCTGGAAGGAGCTGAAGGACGGCTCAGTAAGGGTGCATCACAGGACCACAGGCAGCCAATCTGCAGAGCCCTGCGGGGCGTCCCCAACCCAACAAGGATTCTGCCTCAGCACCGCCCAATCTGCAGCAGCCCTCAGACACAAAGCAGGACACACACCTGGATTTGTGTATTAGAAAAAGTCCAGCAGAAACAGTATGCCAAGAAGGAAAGAAATCAGAGGGAAGGGGCCATGTCTAATAGTCCCATGTTCCTGAAGGGAAAAGATAAGCCACAAGGTGTAGCACACAGAACAGACATCTGAGCCAGGGAAGTATTTCCAGGCACTGAATTTTGCTAGAAACCAAGCCAAAAGGATCAAAGTTCCATCCATCAGATAGACAAAATTCATTCATCCATTCAAAATAAAGATTCATTGCGCACCACCTATGACAGGCACAGTACTAGTTAAGAGGATGAACCAAAACAACAGCCAGAACTCTTCTTCTCCTAGAGCTTTAAATGGTTGGGTGGGGAGGGGCGTCAAGGAGAGAAAGGGGAGGAGAGAATTTCCAGGTATGAGCAAAGGCCCTGTAGCCAGCAGTGACTCTTTCAAGGACCTGTAAGATTGAGTATGAATGAAGAAGAGAGGAATACAGGGAGTAAGGAGGCCAGTGAGGTAGCCAGGAAGATGGGCAGTGGCAGTGCATGAGGATTTGAGGACTGAGATCTTCACCCTAAAAACTAAGGAGAGCAGGGGGTGTAGGTCAGTGGTATAGAACAAGAAGTGGGATTTGCTTTTCTTGACCTAGAACTGCATGGTCCTCAAAGTCCTGTGAGAAGGCGTGTCCAGTATGGAATCAAGCCACACACTGGACAGAAGAGGCAGGGATCAATAAAGGCGTTTCTTTAAGTCTGTGAAATGCTGATCTCTAGGTTCCTAGGAGTGTAGGGGGAGGCAGGGGTTCCCAGGAAGTTGAAGGGGACCTTGGGGACCTTACAGCATTGCACTCACTCCCACCACAAGCTATGGCCTTCCCAAATGTGCTCCATATGTCACTGGTAAAGAGTCCACTATACGAGCCAGCTCCCAAGGCGCAGACCTGTAGTTCCAACTACTCAGGGGGTCGAGGCAGGAGAATGACTTTAGCCCCGAGTTCAAGACCACCCTCGGCAACACAGCAAGATCCCATGTCAAAAAAAAAAAAAAGAAAAGAAAGAAAAAAATCCACTGTAGCCAAATGTAGTAGAGTTTGAGCATCTCGAAAGTACATCAACCCGAAACCCAAGATACTCTAAAATCTGACACTTTTCATGCTGATTTGACATCACAAGCGGAAAATTCCACACCCGGTCTCATGTGACAGGTCAGTCACAAGAGAGGCCCACTAAAGATAATGCCCAAGATGAGCTACAGGACACTTGTGGAAGATGCATACGAAACAGTAATGAACTCTATTAGACTCTGTTTAGACTCGGGTCCCGTCCAAGATACCCCAGTATGCACACGCAAATATTGCAAAATCTGAAGGAAAAAAATCCCAACTCCAAAACGCTTCTGGTTCCAAGTATTTCAGACAAGGGACACTCAACCTGTAACATTACCCAAAACTTCAAGTGAAAAAGTGTCAGGGTCTCTAAAAGCTCTCGGGGGGCCCTTGGGGTTTACTCAAGGTATTGGGAGGAAGAAAGAGATGGGGCTCCTTTTTACGGCTGAAGAGAGTCTATTTCTGACCATAGTCCCTCAGAGTAGTAATAGTCCCACAAACAAGTCCCAGGGTCATGCTTCAAATGTGGAGCAGGTGCAGGGTTTCTGCAAGTGAACCCCAAAGCTAAATTAAGTCACCCAGGCATTACCAATGGGGATCCCTGCAGGGAGGGTCTCTAAATAAAATACTAAGAGGTGGTGATGAGGCTCAGTGGGTAAGCGTCCCTGGGATCAATCCCTGGTACCAAAAAAAAAAAAAAAATGATACCTTTGTGCACACAGACTTGGGTTCTTGAAGTCTCAGCAACCCAGTCAAGCCCAGGTCACTACATGTGTCACTAGCTCACCTGGTGCCAGTGGCTCTGTGAGAAAGGTGTCCTGGACACAAAAGCCACCACCACAGCCACCCTCCCCAGGAAAGAGCACTCAGCTCTGCCCAAGGACAGCCTCCAAGAAACGCCCAGTAAAGAGGAAGGTCATGCTCAAAACAAGGTGAGCCCCTCCAGGGACTCCTCACCCAAGCAAGGTACAGAGCACCTGGGAGCTCATCCCAAACAGCGGCAGAACAGCTCTCTCCCACTGCATTGGGGCCGCAGGACAGGCAGGTGCAGGGCGGTACCCGGTGTCGGGGTCTAGACAGAGGTCCCAAGCCCTCTGAGGGGCCACCCTACATGATCCTTCCCTGTTGAGCAGGGGTCAGTCTGGATACCGTTTTCCCATCTCCCTGCACACCCTCTTCCCAGAGGCTGAAGATGCGGGGAGAGCAGAACAATGAGGAGGACCTGCCCTGGCAGCCCACCTAGACACGCCCGCCTCTGCAAGCCTGTTCCAATGGGGGCCAGCCCCTTGGCCCTCACCACAGCCCAGCTCCACTCTGAGCACTCTACAGGTGGGCAACTTCACCTCAGCACTAACCCTATATCCTTGTTATCCCCAGATGGGGAAACTGAGCCACAAAGAATAAATACTCAACTAGGGAGGAGGCAACCCAGAACCAGGGAATCTGGCTGGAGGAGTTTGGCTTTTGAAACCTTTGTGGTTCCTGACCCCTGAAGGGAGAGGAGGAGTGAGCATGGAGGCCCAGGCCCTTCTAAAAAAGGCATCTGCACTCTGGCACAAAAACAACAAATACAGTATGAGAGCAATATCAGAGTGATCAAGGAACCTTCTGGATGCTGACGATGCTCGATTATCTTGACCTGAGTCATAGACCCAAGTGTTCACTAGGTCATTCATCAAGCTATATGTCACAGATAAGGTTAACTGAGCACCAGGACATGGTACACAAAGGGCAGACAGCAGGAACCACCTTTCTCACTGCTGAAGGGGGAGATTTCAACTAAGGGGATGAAGCTAGAGCTGATCCGTACAGGAATAGGAAAGCATGGAGTCAAGTGCAGGATCTCATGATCTCACATTTAGCTAACACAGATGGGTACAAGCAGGAGTATGGATAGACAGATGCCTATGCCCTGGTGGCCACATAGGTAAATGTTTCCCTCCTGTCAATCAGAGAACCTAGAAGCACAGACACCCAGGAACTGTGAGCATGCCCAGCACACAGATCTTGATTTCTTTTTCTTTTTGGTGCTGGGATTGAACCCAGGGCCTTGTGCATGTGAGGCAAGCACTCTATCAACTGAGCTATGTCCCCAGGCCCAGATCTTGATTTCTATTACCATTCTCCAATTAAGGAAAAAAAGGAAAAGGAAAAAAAAAAACAGATCTGGGTGAAGTGGCATATGCCATAACTCCAGCTACTCAGGCAGCTGAGGCAGGAGGACCTCAAGTTCAAGGCCAGCCTCCACTACTTAGTGAGACCCTATCTCAAAATAAAAAATAAAAAGGGATAGGGATGTAGCTCAGTGGTAGAGGGATCCTGGGTTCAATCCCCAGTTATGGGAAAGGGGCGTTCAACTTCCAAAATGGGAACAATGTGCAATAAAACAGATATTTAGCATTGTATTACAACCCAAAGTATAAACCAATTATACGTAAATTCATACTCACATGAAGGATTAAATAAACAAATAAACAGGGCAGAATAAACAAAACCTGCCACACAGAAAATCTCCAAATAATTTCCTGAGATCCTCTGCCCTCAGGAGGTAGAGTGGGCCTCCCACTCTAGGTGTGGCTGGGGCCTTGCGACCTCCTTCCAAAAGACACTATATGAACAGCAAAGGAGCTGTTACCATGGCCAGGTGGCCAAGGTCAACATCAGCACTGATGTAAGTCACTGATAACAGGCACCCTTAATGTGATAAAAATGGCACTGTACCTCGAGGGTTCTTCCCCATAAAACCCCTCACGTCAATCCTGAGGTTGGCAACTCGCCATCCACCCTGAGACTCACCACATGAACCCAGATGAGGGGCAACCTACCAAATGCCTGGCCCACGCCTCAAAACTGTCAAGGTCATTGAAAACAAGGCTGAAAACCTGTCACAGCCAGGAGCCTGAGGAGATAAGACAACCAGGTATGGCGGATGGGAGCCTGGAACAGAAAGGGGCCTCAATGGCTAAACTAAGGAAATCTGAACACAGCAAAGGCTTTGATGGTAATGACATGCCACCCCAACTCGGATTCTGACAAATGCTTCACACCCAGGATGCTAGGAGTGGGGTGGGGTGGGCGCTCAGGCTGGGTGACATGGGAATACTATCACTGTCTTCACAACTTTTCTGGAAATCTAAAGTGACTCTAAAATGCAAAAAGTTTATTTCAAAAAACAACAGAAAATGAAGGAATGACTCTTTAAGGCAGGCGGCCAAGAAAAGTCACCCTCGGGAATGAATCCAAGCAACAAGACACAGGCAGCCAAGTCCTAGGGCAGTGTGTTCCAGACAGATGGCACACAAGCCCCAAGGAGGGCCCAGAAGGAGGCCAGAGAGCTAGAGTGGAGTCGGGAGAAATGGCCCTAGGGGAGCAGGATGTCACAAGAGGAAGGGAGCAAGGCTGTCCCGGGAGGCAGGGCACAGGGACTTCAGACGAACGGAGGATGCTGGGAGGTAGGTGGAGGGGCCAGCAAAAAAGAGACGCTTTTTAATATCCTCCTAGCTCCAGCAGGGAGAGTCCATGGTCACCCAAAGCGGTCACTCAGGCAGCAGAGGGGCTGCCACCTGATGACGAGTCAGGATCACCCAGGCGTGAGATTGAGAAGAGGTCTCCACGCTTACAGGGCCAGAAGAGGCATCTCCACAGGCAGATGGGGCCTGAGCAGGGCAGCACCCTGCTCTAGATGGTGATCCGTGACTGTCACTGTGAGGGTACTTGGGCCACTGCAAGCACATCCAGGATGGAGGCACCTCTTTGGAGCCAGTCTCAGTTCAGTCCTGCTGTGCTGCTGACCACCCAGGAGACCCCACCATCTGGTGCCTCAGGTTCCTCATCTGCAAGGGGAAATGACAGCTCCCACCTCAGAAGGGGACTGGCGGCTGAGCACACAGGTGCTCGTCTACAACCCCAGCCTCCCAGGAAGCTGAGGCAGGAGGGTCACAAGCTCAAACTGTCCCCCCCAAAAAAAATATCAGCTGGGCACAGTGGCGCACACCTGAAATCCCAATAGCTTGAGAGGCTGAGGCAAGAGAATCACAAGTTCAAAGCCAGCTTCAGCAACTTAATGAGACCCTAAGCAACTCAGGGAGACCCTGTCTATAAATAAAATATTTAAAAGGGCTGGGGATGTGACTTAGCACCCTTGATTTAATCCCCTATACAAAAAAAAATAATAATTAATTAATTAGAAACCAAAGGGAATGTGGTGAGGCTAAGTGGCAAAGCACCTGCCTAACATGTGCAAGCCCTACACCACAAAGACAAAAGATTAGAGGAATTCATCAAGAGAAGGCGCCAGGTATGGGCCAAGCCTTTATTAGCACTTCATAGACACAGTGCCATTTTTATAGTTGTGGGGGAAGAAGGAGCCTTAGTTTCTAACTCAGCATCCCTTTCACAATAAGAAAACAGCAGGTCAGACACAGACAGCAAGCAGCAGAGCAAGGACAAATGCCACCACACCTCTCTAGGCTCACTGCACCCAGCCACAAGCAGGTGAGGGGCACAACTTTCTCCAAACACGGCTCTGAGAAGGCACTTCCTCTGCATGAGGTACTCCGTGACTCTCCCCAACAATGGAACCCAATGGCCCTGCATGGGAAGGAGCTGCGACCTCACCCTACTCCCCAGAACAGGCTACTCCCAGCCAGCCCAGCCTTGCTAGTGATCTGAGCCTCAGCTGGGCCCAAAATGCCATGCTGACCTGTCATCATAGTCCCTAGGGAAGCTGAGGCAGGAGGATCACCAAGTTCAAGGCCAGCATGGGCAGCTTAGCAAATACCCTGTCTCAAAATAAAAAGAGCTGGGGTGCAGCTCAGTGGTCAAGTGCTTGTCTATCATGCACAAGGCCCTGGTCACACCCCAGTACTGCAAAAAATGAGTAAATAAGTGTGTGTGTGTGTGTGTGTGTGTGTGTGTGTGTGTGTGTGTGTGAGAGAGAGAGAGAGAGAGAGAGAGAGAGAGAGAGAGAGGCAGACAGACATGCTGCTTTATAAAAATCCTCAAAACATTTTTGTTGTTGTTGTTTCAGGAGCCTTTAGGGAGTCACTGGTTGTGATCCTCTGGCCAGATTAGAATGTTCTTCTGGAATAATCTGTAAGCACCCTCTCTGCAGCCCCTCCCACCTCCCTGAACACAGAGCAGGCACTCAGGGAGTTTCTAAAGGAATAAAAACACTGATACAGCCATTAAGTCTAGGAACAAGCATTTTCATCAACCAGACATGAAAAGGACTCAACAGCTCACTTCTAAAAGCACAATGAGGAAGAAGTGAGGACCTGCTCCCTCTGCAGAGGCCTGTGAGTCTCACAGACTAGCCGAGGAGTACCAATCCCTCAGCCACCAGCAGAGGAGTCCCCTCACACCCTGAGCAAACAAAGTGGATATGCCCTAATGTGCCACGATTTGCCCTAAATGCAAACACTGCCCCCAGCATTCCAGAAAGCCCAGATCTTCCTTCTCATCTCTGACCCAAGACCACCATTTCCCAGGGCACCAGGCCAACTTCATCCCACTTCTGAGATCCCAAAGAGGCCTGTTGCTAAAATCAGGAAGCCAGCAGCAGCTGCCCATCTCCAGGCCCAACACATGCCGAAAACCTAATGTCAGGACAATTCCTGACAAGTAGGTACACCTATGCATACATGCAGGGGAAAGATAATCAAAAGATTTCTCTAGAAGTTGGGTTCAGCCATTAATGGTTCCACATCTCACAATTCACAGACTGTTGCAATGCCAGCTCAGAGGGCCATCCTTCACGGCTCCCCAACAATAAAAAGAAATCCCCATTCCTTCCTTTGTGCAAAAGTACATAATGCAAGAATTTTACTCACCTTTGGAGTGAGTAGAAATATCCATGCCCTCTACCACCTCCTGATCTGTTTTTATTTCCTCTTCAGCCAAGCTGAAATAGAGCAAATTATGTTCATGTTTAGGAGGGATAGAACCTGCCTGGGGGCAGCTGCTAAGAATCCTAGCCACAGCCCACCGGTAAGACAAGCCCCCATCCTTCCTCCACCATAGGGGAAAGAACAAACCTGATTTCACAGTGTTAAGATTCCTAAAAGACTCCTTTAAAACATCAGATGCTTCTTTAAGTCAAATTACTATTCCAATTGTCATGTTATTGGGTATGCAAAAAGCAAATCTTTTTGGATACACAATTACAACCCACCCCTTTGGGCTCATGAGAACCCAGCCTTCAAATTAACAAGCTTCTCACTGGCAGAACTGGGTTCAAAGTCAGGCAGCGGGAAGGGTTCGCAGAGTTCCCAGAGTTCTCATCTCTATACTCTGCAGTATTTCCAAGACCACAAAAATCTTACAATTCTCTGATGAGGCAGGAACACAAGGAGGGGGCAAAAAAGATACAGGTTAAATTACAAAGTAGTAAAATATGCCCAGACTCACTAGAAGAAGAAAGAGCTGGTTGCAAAACAATTCCAACAATCAACATCGACTCCACAAATTAGGGGTCTATGCACCCCCCCACCCCTCTATGGTGCATCCTTGTAGAGCAGGCTTGGCTCCCTCTGGAGCTGTGACTAATTATCCTCCCCAACAAAAGTGGAATGAAGAAAGACCCCGACAAGAGTCAGGGATGGGAGAGAAGAAAGGTAAGCAAGTGCCCTTAGCTGGAAAGTCTTCCAGAACTTTCTCTCCCTCTCCCCTGGAACATGGGCCATTCCAGATCTTCCCCCCATACCACCTCCCAAGCCAAGCCCAGGGAAGAAGTGAAGTCATGAGTTTATAGGTGTGAAGAAGGGCTTGAGGCACAAGAACTTTCCACTCAGGCACCACTCAGAATGCGATTCCATCAGACCACAGTTCCACAAGGAGCAAGAGGTACATCGCCAACCGACAGGGCTGGAATTTTCCATTGGGAAGACTCAAGCCAGGGCAGGAAGAAGGCTAGAGAAGAATATCCTGTCTCTGTCGGGCTGTCTGAGACAGACAAAAGAGTCCAGAAAGGCGGCCTGGGCCTGGAACCCCAGTGTAGGATGGAGATGTGTTTAGAAGTGCCCCAGGTTTGCTGGGAGGAGAGTTCAGGATGGGTGTCAGGCAGAAAGGAAAAGATGATAGCTCAGGATTAAATTACAGGAGCTCTGGACCTCCACTAACTAGTCCCAGCAGAGGAGGAGGAGGAGGCTTGTCTGGGTTTAAATCAGGATATTAACACATTTAGCATTCTGATATTGGACTCCATTAACAATTTAATTTACACAGCATCTGTAGAGAAACCAGTGACACAAATCACCAAAGAAACAACTGACATGTTGTCACAAATGGTTTTCGTCAGAAGAGAGCAGCCTGCTAAATTTTAACACCTCACTAACATACAATAACACAACAGTGATAGGTGGCTAAGCTGTTTATGCAGGATTCTTAAAATGGCATCTGGCAACACAGCCTCGATTCCTGGATTGAAGCTAAAATGGTAGCAGTTTGTTCAATAGCTGAGCCTGTGTCTAAGCAGCCCTGCTAGTTTCAAAACCACCTTCCTAAATATCAGAACCAGGAAAAGCTCGACCAAAGTACACCAACAACCCAACGTTTAGAAGCTTAAAAAAAAAAAAAAAGAACCTGCAATGACAGGGAGAGAGAGTTTGTGAAGTTGCAGGTTCCTGAGGAAAAGCCTTCCCTTTCAGATTCTGAGCCTTCAACAGGAGGCTCTGGGATGGAGCCTTCTTGCCCTGGAACTAGGTGGATGGAAGGTTAGGAATCACACTGGCAGACATAAAGGTGTCTGTGCAAACAGAAAATGTTCTCAGGAAGCAGAAGTGGGGGCATGGTGGGGGTGGGTAGAAGCCTACTCCCCCTTCTCAGTGCAGGGCAGCCAGCTCTGCATCCTTCCCACATGTTAGGTAAAATGAAAGTGCTTCTGGAACAGCAGGCATCTGGAGAGCTAAGCTGGAGGGCTGCACCCCAGGCTGAGGCCAAGCTAAATTTAAAAGGCTGTTTATAAGCCTGAAAACGGCCACCATCCACCCAGCCCTCTGCAGAGCCACCCCTAAGACTTTAACATCAAGGAAAGACAACCCCAGTCTGCAAAAGAGAAACCCCAAGTCCCACGTTCCCCTCTCCAAGGAACAGGATACTCACAAATTCGGTTTTTGTCCACCCCCAAAAGGGCACTGAGAATGAACAATAGGTTTTTCAAAACCCATTTTCAGAGGCCAAACTAATAGCCTCATGGTGGATAATGTCATTTACTAAGGTCTGAGAATTGGCCTCAGGATTCCTCCAGAGCTGGGAATGAGGAGTCTCAAGGTGAATGCTTTTTTGCTCCAAGGGAGAAAGAGGGCACCGAGCCCAGGGCTAAGCCAGGGAGAGGATGGGCACTGGCTCAGTGCCGGCCAGTATGTAGGTGACTGTGATGGGGAGGGCCAGCCTGGCAGGCTCAGGCTGCAGAGCTGGCATGGCCACCGCCTGGTTGTTTGTCTGTAAGGAGAACAGGGGGGAAGGGCAGCCCCAGTGCAGCAACCTGAGGCCAAGGGTGAATCCTTACTTGTTTTGTGCATTTTAAGAACAACTTGGAGCCTCCAAACAGGCCAGCTTTCAGGTCTCTGCTGCAGGGTGGGGAAGGCCCCCTTGAATGTATCTTTCTTTTCAGAGTCAACCAGAGGCAAAACAAGATCCAGGACTGACTAATGTTTGGCTGCCTCTGCCAGAGGACAGAAGGGGAGAGAAGGCTGAAGAAACAAAGAAGGTCACCCATTGGAAGTGGCTGGTCCTTCCAAAACCCACCCCTGCCTGTAGGTTTTGCTACGCTATTGTCACCCAGCTTTCTAAAGAGTGACTCAGTCTTCTACTTCTAAGATCTCTACTGGCTCTTCCAGGGAAAGAAAAGGGGGATGTTTTGTTTAAAAGAAAAGGGGTTACAAGAAAGAAAGGAAAATAACTATTGTTTTCATCCCTAATTTATAACCAAGAGGCCCTCATTGTTTCTTTCTGACTCAAATCTTTGAGCTGTTAATTATAAAAGTAGCTGGACTTGGCTCCAACAGCCTCACTATGTTCATGCTCAGCAAAATTAGAAAAACTCTGAAGAAAGTTTACTGAGTGATTATATATAATTAATTCCTAGTTACAGACTGAACACTGACCATTTTCTGGAGCTAATAAAAGCCATTGCTTTCCCCTCCCCCTCCCCCAGGTGAATACCATTTAATTTCCCAAAGCAGAAAGTACATCCATTCTGGAGGGTCTTGGAGGAAAAAAATAGGAATCAAAAGCTCCAGTGTGTCTGTGTTTGTTCCGTGCAGCTGTCATTCTCTTTGGGGACCAAGGAGGCAGAAGAAAAAAAGAAAACAGCCCATCATTATGTTCCTCCCTCTGCAATTTACCAATGTGGCAGAAGAACATTCTACCTTGATGAGAGAAGCAAGGAGGGAGAAAGGAGGATACCCGAGGAATGAAATGTAGGACTCTTCAGCCTGGGGAGCTGCTTTTCCTGAAAGGAACAAAGATGGTAGTAGAAATTTCCAGAACACCCCTTCTCAGTCCAGCCACTGCAATTGTCAATCTTTAACCTTTTCTCCCAGTCTATTGGTTCAAGAGCGAGAGAGAGGAAGCCCATAGGATGCTCCGTGGGCCCACAATGCTGTCTCTACCTCGTCCTGCTGCAATTCAGACATTCCTTCCCTTTAGGAACTGGGAAATAAGGGCTACTTTGAAAAGCAATTAACATTTTACTGACCCGTGCTTGGTGATGGCCACAGTACCAGAGGAAAAGTGACCAGCTTGATCCAGGGGCTGGGAAAGTGCTGGGGCAGCACACTTGAAAACAGGTCTTAGCTTTCCAAACCTGTGGGAGCCATTTTAATGCAAGCTTTTAGAGGACAGATGCTCTGTCCTTAGTCTCCTTGCAGCCCAACAAACACAGTATTATGCAAACACTGAAGGCACCAAACCAGGTGTCTTGTGATTAGATATTGCTTCTAGGGAGACAATGAGAAGCTAAATATGAAATTTCCATTTAGAGCAAGGAGATAAGATCAAAGAAAATAGCTAAGTGTCTGAACTTAAGTTGGGGATGGGATGTTCCATATAAAATATCACCACCTTCTTCGCTTTGACTCTAAGATGCTGGCCCACCTTAGACTTCAAATTAGAATCTGGTGCATTTCTCCTTATTCAATGCACCTTCATCCAACTGGTGTCAAAAGTTGGGTGGCTGGACACTACTTTAAAAAGAAAAAAAATAGAATTAACTGACTTCATCAAGTTGGCATAACACAGATACTGAATATATTTCTAGCACTTAAAATCCTGCTGAATTGGTCTCCCAGCTGGAAATGTATGGAATGAATTTCCAAGGGAATTCTAAAGGTAACGCTAAGCAAAAGTTGACTTTTTTTCACTTTTAAATTCTAGCTATAGCATCCAGAGACCAGAGGAAAAGTAGAAAAAGACAAATAAAGCCAAGTCAGGCCAGCATGCTTACAGATGTGTGGGTCAGGTGTGGAAAAAGGCCAACTCTGTTGGTCAGTTGAGTCCTGAATGGAATCAAGTTTGGTGGTGGATGGGATTTTGCACTACGTTTAAATAACCCTAAAACTAAGTACTGACACCCCCACACCCACACACACACCAACAGTTAGCTCCCTGCCCCCCCATGTTTGTAGGGCTCTGTGACTCTAAGAACAAGCAGTTGCATTAACTAACAAGAAGCAGACCTCCTACGCAGAGTCCTAAGATCCAAACAAACCCAGTTAAAGGTGTAGAAGCAAGTGACAATGCCCTGAACATTTCTCCCCTGGCTGAGGGTAAACAGGAAGTGAAATCTTCCCTCCTAGCTGCAGGTTATCAGGAAAAACAGTGGATTCAAACAGTCACCTGAACTCCAGACTCTTTTTAAAAGCTTTTATTTTGTTCCTGCTAATGAAGCCCCCAGCTGCTGTAGCCAAGACCCCCACTTCCAAACAGACCCCAAATGTTCACAAAAACTCTGGCTACGTAGTCACAGAGGAAATGGATTGCTTTACTTACCAAATAAATGGTCGAGTAACTGTCTCATTTTTCCACAGTTAGGAAGAGAGAACAGCCTGGCAGACTTGGGACTTGATCAAAAATGAAATTGTTTTTAAAGAGTTACATGGTATTATTAAAAACACACACCAGCACCACAACAATACAACCCAACAACTGGAAAGGGAATGCTGTCAGGAGCCACAAACATGATTTTATTTCCTCTGCACTCTATCACACAGGAGCACAGAGGATGATACAATGTTTAAAACAATAGCCATTTGAAGGAAGATAAAATTAGATCCATATCTTACATCAACCATAAAAATAAGTTTCAAATGAATTAGGGATCTGAATTAAAAAAAAAATAAAACATTACAAATACAAGAAGCAGCCATGGAATAAATTCTACTTTAAACTTAGTATAGGAAAAGCTTTTTAAGGATGATTCAAAATCTAGAATCAACAAAAAGCAAGATTGATAAATTTCACTATATAAATGTCTTTGAATGCTTTGTATAACAAAACCACTATAATGAAAAATCAAGAAGCAACTGACAGAGACAAAAGATTCACAATATATATGGCATAAAGGGATAATAATGCTAATATATGAAGAACTAATCTAAGTAAGTATGAAAGATAATGTTGTGATAGGCAACTTGGAGGCTAAAGAAAAATAACTTTGTATACATGCTTTTAATCCAAAGAATAAAATAAATATCCATATGTTCATAATTATATAATAAATAATCAAATAAATAAATGATGAAAAAGCAAGAGCTCTTTCACACAAGTTCCAATTGATAAACATAGAAGGAAAAAAAATACAGAATTACCATTAGATAAATGTCACAGTAATAATTGTTGAAGGCAAGATCCACCAATGGATACTAAAATTATTGGGCAATATTTTGAAGACAAATAGTATTTGCATAGTCTGGAAGTATGTCACCCAAGATGCTTATCAATTGCAATAATTTTATAGGGAGTAAAATGGTCAGACACCAACTTAATCAACTGAGAAAGGTAAACATGACCAGCAATAAGACATGTCAATATCATGAACTCAATATGACACATTGAGATAGTTATAATATCATTCTTGTAGTATTGTCACCAAAAAGAAACAGCCTCAATCTAATCATGAGAAAATATCAGACACATCCCAATAGAATTGCATTCTACAAAGTAAGGGAGCAATATTAATCAAAAGTGTGAATATCACAAAAGATGAGGAAAGACTGAGAAACTATTACAGGCTGGACTAGAATAAGGAGAAATAAAACTAAATGTTATATGGAATTGTCCTGGGCCTCTACTATTTAAAAAAGAACATTAATGGAAAAATTGGTGAAATTCATAGAAGGCATGTAGTTTAGTTTCCAAAGTTACCAATGTTAACATAGTGTTCTTAACCATTATATTATGGCTAAGACATTAGTCTTAAGGGACATATGGTAAGGAACAGAAGGTAATTCTGTAATATTTTTCATCTATTTTACAGCTCTAAAGCTGGTTTAAAAGAAAAAAAATATTTTTAAAAATCCTAATAGAAAGTAGAGAAGACTGTTAGGTCTTATGATGTTAGGAATACCCAGGGGAGGTTTCCCAGTCCTTAAAACTCTGGGGACATTTTTGTCTATGTTTATATAAAAAGCTTCAGTCTGGGCCTGCTAGTAAGTTAAGGAACATAGCTTCTACTCTAGTGATGAGGATGACATAATTACTGAGTTACAGGGCTCCCTTTACCATCCTGCCTCGTCACAGACCTTGAATAATAATAAGAACCTAATAATCAGTTACTAAATCATAATGAATGACCATCTGACCTGACTGAAATTTCACTGTACAAAAAATTTCTAAGAAAATGTAAAAGATAATGCACTCTTAGCTTGTTGTTTTTTTAAGAAAAAAAAGATGTACATTGCAGAATTACTTATCATAGCCAATGAGTGAAAAATTAATATCTCAAACTAGGGAATTGATTAATAACTTTTAGTATATTCATATTGTGGAATGCCAACAAATAATTAAAATATTGTTGTAGACTAAGTATATTATAGATCATGTTCCCAAAAATTAAATAAGTGATATAAATAAATATCACCTATTATATATATATATATATATATATATATATATATATATATATATATATATTACACATATATAAGTACTTCCTATCACTCTACTTAGATAACAAGATTGAGAGAAAATTTGGTGAAAAAACATTCTTTAAAATGTTAACAGTAGACACTATTGGGCTGGGATTGTGGCTCAGTGGTAGAGTGCTTGCCTCGCATGTGTGAGATACTGAGTTCAATCCTCAGCACCACATAAAGAAATAAAGATATTTTAAAAAATAGAGTAGTCACTATTGATTGATGAGAATATATCCTGTTCTATTTTAAATGTTATTATTTTTAAAACAAACTAAGGAGACTTCTGGTTTTAAAATGGTGGAGGAAATACATCTGTACCCCTTTTCTTCTCCAAAGTCACCTTGCTACAACAGGCAGAAAACAAATAGAAATGGAAACTATGTCTTTGACAATACTAGGAAAACTAAATCTGAACCAATATATACAAGTAGGGAATTGCCCAATATAGAGACCAGTAGAGAGGCCCACAGGAAGATAAAGCCAAGACCCACCTGAAAACACAGAGCTCAGACAAAGCCTGCAGAGCACCTATTCTCCTAAGATGTGGGAGAACCCAAGAAGAGCAGCTGATAATTCCTTATCTAAACAATGATGTTGGAACATGCAAGCTTGTAGTTGAAATTCTTTGGTCCTCATTTGGCACTCAGAGAAGTAAGGAATCTGGAGCTGCAGAAAGAACCACACAGACATCTCAACTGAAAACAACCTGTTGTTGAGATGGGGCAGAATAGAGAAAGATTCAAACTGACCCCTTTGGATAAAGTGAAAAAGTAAAGTCCAATCAATTATCTTGTATACAAACCCACACTCACACAATCCTGTGTTGTAAATCTTATTACCATATTAGCTAAGATTAGGTTTACCTATATAACAACCAAAAGAAGCCTTAGAATGATAGATGACTATTTTCTGTCATTGAAAAATTTCAAGAAAAGGATTTGTATGATGATTGAGTTTGTCATCAAAGAAACAGCTCCTAACTTTCTGCGCTGATATTCATGTGGTTTACATGTTCCTGATCACCACACAGTCACCTAATAACTTTCAGAGCACTTTTGGATAGTTGAGAAAGAAGACCCCATCCCCTTCCTACTCTGAAGGTGCTTACTTTGAAGCCACAATCAACACTTATGTATTTTTGGACAGAGTTTAGTCACATGGCCAAAACCAGCAGTAAGGAAAGCTGGGAATTTTAGAGTTTTATGCAGGCACAATGACAATGAGTAGAATTGGTATCTGTTGTTATAGAAGGGAGAAATGGATGTTAAAGAATGTAATTAATAACTTCTGAAATGATTGCAAACCAGATGAAAAGCTTCACAGCTCAGAAGCACAACCTTGTCTTGTCTCCTACAAACAGGTGTCGAAAAGAACATATTCAGAAATAAGTAGTTATTACAAAGGAACCAGTACACAAAATACATGAAGATGTCCCAAGCAAACAAAGGAGATATATAGACAAAACAATTTCCACATAAAAAAACTAAATTTTGACAAAGCAAAAATGTTGCCATAAAACAGATAAAATTATGATTAGGCATATTTCCATATAATCAAAGAACTTAATAAAAACTTTTAACAATCTTGAAGCAAAGATACAAGAGCCAGGGAAAGGATGAATAAATGTTACTAAAAATACTATAAAAAAGTGCTACAAAAGTAAGCAAAATAAATGCAAAAAAGAACATTAGAAGCTCACCAAAGTTAAATAAAATGGGGACAATTAACATCTTTGGATTATATGTGTCCAATTCTATATTCAATCAAGATATCATTAAAAATAAACAAAAATAAAAATCAAATGTATGGTATGCCAAGAAAAGATGATGTGGGATAGTTGAAACTGAGAAGATATTAGGTTCCAGAGTTGAAGGATCTGTTGGGTGCCCGCAGGAAAAAAAGATCAGGTCTTGAATGTGGGCAATAAAATAAAAGTGTCAATGGGAATCTAGTTGAAAACTCCACAGCTTTTAACCTTATATGATAGAGGAGCAATGGCTACAAATATCTTGGAGTCCAAAGATTTTTTAAACTAGCTAAACCAGAGGTCAGAGAACCTTTTTCGTAAAGAATCAGATGGTAAATGTTTTCAACTTCGTGGATCATACTGTCTCTGAGTCACAACTACTCAATTCTGTGGTTGTGAAGTAGCCATAGACATTAGTTAAATAAAAAGGCATGGTTGAATTCCAATAAAACTTTATTTGTAAAAACAGTCTGCTGGATTTGGCCCATGGGTCATAATTTGCTGACATCTAAGCTAAATAATCACTCAAGACAAAAGAGAAATATTTTTGAGGCTGCAGGCTCTTTCTTTAGAGGTACAATCCTCATAATCTAAAATATTAGAGGATAAACTTCAGTGGACAAAAGATAAATGAAGAAACTCAAGCAAACATACTGGCAAGAAATAAAAAGCTAAAATATGCTGTACTACCTGGAAAACAGAAAAAGAGACATACCTTCCGGCTTCTTTTGCAAGTGCTTTAGAGGCCCCATGATGTGAAAGGATAATTCAGGAAACTAAGACGTCTGTTGGAACCATAAAAATTATGATCAGTTCTAAATAAGTAAGGTGATATCACTTTCACAGAGCCCTTTTAAAAGCATCTATAGATTTACAGGGATATTTGGATTGTTAACTCACAGTGACAACTGAAGTAAGAGGACCTCTATATTCTCACATGTAAAATGAAGGGTTGAATTTAATCAGATCCTCAGTGCTGGCTGCTCATTAGAATCACCTGAGGTTTTTTTTTTTTTTTTTTTTTTTAAGTGCCTCTTGGGTCCCATCCATGACCACTTAAATTAGAATTCTGATATGCCACAAAGGGAAAGAACCAAGGGATGTGATGGTTTTTGAGGTATTTTAATTATTAATTCAGGCATTTAATGTACATATGTGTACACATATGTAAATATATATTACACTTATATGTAAATATATGTGTGTGTACATATATAAAATTATTCAAAATTTAGAAACTTGAAAATGTTGCATAAAAACATCCAAACTACTTAGTAAATTTTCAATGTGTGTTTCTACAACAGAACACTAAAGTGGGCATTTTGGACCAAGCCACAAAAAACCTAAAAACCTAATGCCATCTAATATTAAAGAAACTGGTAATTTTTTTTTATGAATAAAGAAAAAATTGGGTAAGCCCTTCTGACAATGTAATTCATTTCTTACTTTAAAAATAAAAGTATCCCTAGCACACAAGCGTAAAATATCAAAATGTTTTGAAAGTTAAGATTCTTAGGATGTTTGTTTGATTTTAAAGACCATCTCCATAAAATACATCCCTAATTTATTTTTTAAACAGCTCATTTCCAGAACTTAGCAAATCAGAGAGAGATTTAAGAATATAAAGGAAAATTAGTAAATCTCAGGAGAGAAATGAGAAAACAGATAATCATAATTATTATGATGACAACAGTTCCAGTTAGCCCAGGGCGAGTCTAGTGTGCACCTGTTATTACAGATCAATTATGAATGGTGCTTACTTTTAGTCTCAAGCATTTTTCTAGTGTAGGCAAAAAATAATATGGCAACTCTGCCATGGATGATTACAATAACAAATGAGTCATGTCTCTTCATTACATAAGACCCAAGAACCCATGCTAAGAAATATATTGGTGATTAATACTGTACCCTAACAAAAGGAAACAAGATCTTTACAAGAATATGTGATTGGGAATCAGTCTTAGTGTGTAGCATGAGGGGTGGAGCTAAGTCATTTAGCAGAGTCAACAGATGATATTTTCACAAGGGCACACACACAAGAGATACTGAAGGACAGATACTAGAAAACCAAATTGCATTTGTTGGTAATGGGATTGAAGAAGCTTGGATGGGGATCAGAAAAGACTTCCTAATATGTGGAGAGAAAAGCAGATCCAAGTATTGGGGTGCCAAAGACCAAATCTGGTCAGGAACAATAAGGGGAATGAGAAGTCTCAGGCAAGAGCTTGGGAAAGCTTGGTATAGGATGATTTTGCCAAGGAACTTCTGCTGTTTGCTCCAGTGTTTTATTGAACTGATCTCACCACAAAGATATCTTAATGCATTAAGTTTCTGGCACTCAGATAGAATTATAATTTGTAAAAAAAATTTAAATGAAATCTACTATAAGATTTTATTAATTCAAACCTTTAATTAATTTGAACTCTTCAATTATTTTTCTAAAAATTTCTTTCCAAATCAGGAACCTTGGTTTTTAAAGAACACTAATCAGAAGGTCATTGTCCTATACTTATGTTATTTGATCGTCTAAAATTTTCATGCATTAGGTAGAAAATTACAGTCTGCAGAATGCACAAAGATAAAGTATCAAGTCAGTCCCACCCAGGGCAATCCTGATGTGCACAATCAGTCAATGGAGGGGCAGATGTCACTCTCACATCTCTTTCATATCCAAGAAGGAGTGTGTGACAATGCTCTAAAAGTGAATAATAATATTTTTTAACTCAACAAATATTTATTTAGCATCTACTATGTAGATGGCTTTATGCCTGCTTGATAATTTGTGGGAATGTGTGAAAATGTGAAAAATGAACTACAACAGCAAAAAGTATTTATTTAACAGTAATAAACAAACATCCCCCGGGATCCTTCATCTCTTCTTTCTGAGAATGGTTCATTGCTTAGGCTCCTTAAAAAGGCACAGGCTTAATCTCTGAGTAGCCTATGACCTTAGAGAAAGCAGAGAGCAGCCTTTAAGCTCATGGCTTCCTGGGTGCTTCCTTTTCAGACACTCCAAAGCCTCAGCTTCTCTTCTTATCCTAAGGGTTAATGAGCCAATTCCCTTCCAATAAATTCTGCATTTGCTAAGTTAATTGCAGTTTGTTGCAAATAAACAGAATTTTCTGTTGACTAAGACAGATAACAATTTCTGTATGCTATAAATAAACAGAAATTTCTGGTGACTAAGACAGATAACAAAGGTGAATTTGATATTTTAATTTAAGAAAGTAACCAATAACTTTTTCTGACATTTGATAAAATTCATGTCAAGAATATAGCAACCAAAGGGAATTTCTTCTACAAAGAAATAGATTAAATATAAAAGGAAAGAAAAAAGCCCAGTAATAAATAAGGTATAATCTTAGTGAAAATTCTTAAACCTGACACTAGAACCATAGTAAATCCATTTGGGTGAAAATAAAGTGAGAGGGGAATAGTTAATAACTGTGGCAATATGCTAAAGCCTGTTCAATCAAATGGAAGTTATAATTAACAACTTTCTAAAATATACTAGCAGCCCTGGTTTTCTTAATTATAAATCATTACCCCTGAATTTACATTCATGGGTTGAATTTAGACAATGTAAAGGGTTGAACAAATGTTTCAAACTATCACCACTTGACATTGCTTCTTGCTTAGCCCGAACAGCTTAATTTCAGCAACATAGCCACTTTTCACTTAGTACAGTATTTATGAAATTATTTGAGTATCCTATTTTGCTTCTGTAGTTATTTTCTAAAAAATGAATGGGCAATAAAAAGGTAAACATATCAGTGTTACTAATAAGTAATATATATCTCCCAAGCTTATTATAGTGAAAACCAAAATAGAGATCATTAGTTGTATAAAAAATAGCAGATCTCTGCCATCAGTTAACATCCTTGGGGTCAAGTTCTTAAATTGAAACTTAGTTTTAAATGAATAAAATGATCTTACATAAAGTGTATAAAAAGATAGAACTACCATCATGTTTCCTAAAACTTCTGGTATACTTAAGGATTATTTATTCTTCTGGAAACAGTTATCCATTATAATACCCAAGTGAACAATTCAATGTCTATACATCCAATTTCCCTCACAGTCTCAGGGAACTATGATGTGCTAAGATAATGGACTGTCTCTAGGACGAAACTTGCACAGAGGCAAATTATAGGGGAAAACTCAAGTTTTCTTGATGTCTACTAGAAGTCCTTCACAACACAAAGTGGTTACAATTGTTCTTTACTGGCAATATTGTCTCTTAAGTAATAAAAGATACAGAAAGGATACTGCTGTTTTGGATCATCTTCTAACGGGGAAGAACTGAATGGTTACCATGTCATCCTGGAATTTGTAATGTGAAAAGGAAATACTGAAGCTGATGTTTGCTGAAGATTTTAAGACAGCAAATGTCAAAAACTTCAAAGGTAAGGAGGGAATTACAATACAAATGGGAATAGCTCAGAATACAGACTCAAGAAATGTGTAGGTCTGAGCCTCAGTATGACATTGAGCAAAGTGTTTCAATTCTCTGTTTCAGTGTTTTCCTCTGAAAAGTAAGGACACAGACTGCCTGGGAAAATCACTTAGCCTAATTTTTTTAATGAGAAAAATAATAGTATAGACCACATATTTTTTCTTGGAAAAATTAACTCATAAAATCCATGTAAAATATTTAGCACTGAGTTTAGTATATATTAAGAATGTTTATTATTATTTAAATGTGTCTTTAATTAATCTGAACAAACCAATTGAACTCTGTACTGTATTTTTATGTAATAAAAAAAATAAAGTTAAAAAAAAAAGAATGTTTAAACCTAAACATAATATTATAATTAGCATTTTATGGACTCTAAAATTCTAAGAAATAATTGAAGGATTTATGAAAGAAACTAGTCTAATCTGATAGCTCAGATTTAAAATGAATAGAAGATGGAATAAAAGAAAATGTGGCTAAGGATGAGCATCAAAGGCTATTAACAACTTCTAAGAATAGAATGTTAAAAGGCAAGAGCTCAGAAAGAAATTAAGTTGTATTTCTGAGGACAAAAGGACTTCTCCACCTACATTTTGAGGAAAGGAGAGGGACAGAATTTACATACCCTTTAGGGATTATTTTGCAAATTCACCAAAGGAAAAAGAGAAAGCAGAGCTACTTAATTTCAATTTGAGATCTAGATTCTCCAGAAGAATGGTTTTCACCTGAGAAAGAAAGATGATGCTAGGTAGAGAGAGTGTGTATCAAACTGTAGGGATAGAAGAGAGGAAGGAAGACATAGAATAATCCTTACAAGGATCCAGTCACCCAGATGTATGAACTAGGTGATAGCTCACAACTATTTCTAGGATCATAAATGCAATTGCTGGGGTAAAAAGATTTTTTATAACAAGCAAGCTCTGCAATTGCTCTGACAAAGAAGCATCTGTGAACTAGAGATAATGCTCATTTAAATAAATTGGCCATATAGAGCTTTATAGATTTTGTTGTACCTTATGAAACATACTTCCTTTGATGCCTTCTCATGTAGAATATTTAATTATTAAAATGAACAAGACACTCCTAAAGTCAATCAACCATTTATAGGCATCATCCATTATAAAAATTTGCTTTGTTCTTCTGAAAACTGACAAGAAGGCCAATAAAACTAATCCTAACCATCCAACAAGGTTTTAAATACTTGTTTGAGTGCTTAGTATTGAGTACTTATGTGCCAGCTGAGTTGGAAATGTAAGGATAATCCCATCTTCCTATGAAGTAAGATACATGATCATGTGAGCAGGTTAGTGGTCAAAGCATCATTTAAAATACTAAATACAGTTTTTAAAAAATGGCTGCAGGAACAGAGATGAAACAATAGTTATGATTTGAGATATAAAAGTAAGAGAAAGGGTGTAGGTGGGATTGCTACAACATAGCAACTTGTATGGCACTATAATCCAGAAGGGGCTCTGACAAATCACAACAGACTCAAGATTTTGGCACAGGGATACTTGTGGGTGCCAGCTGGCTCCTAGCCCTAGTTAGACAGGAGGCTCAAAAGGACAGAGCCTCAAAAAGGTTAATGGAATTTTGATAGGTGCAGAACAGGAGGTAAACAAAACAAAGCAAAACAAAACCTCTAAAGGGGAAAAAAAAAACAAACGGACAAAAATAGACCCCATAACCAAAGACTTCAAGCTCATCAATGTGCTGACATCATTAATTCATAAAATTTACAGAAAGATGTAAAAGATGTGGCTGAAAAACCTATTGAAAATCATAAATAACTTTGAGTATCAGAAAAAGGAGTTGGAATTTAATTCTTAATAGCCACCCTAATAGCTATGATTTACTGAGCACCTGCTCTGTGACATAATGTTGATGTGTATTATCTCATTTAATTGTCACAACTACCCTACAAGGAAGATCAAATTTATGACATTCACTTTACAAACTGAGGCTTGAAAAGGTTTATTAAGCTGTATAAGTTCATAACACTAGTTAAGTGCTAAAATTTAGATTCACATCTATAGCTCTGTAAGTCCAAAACAACCAGAACAACTAAGTTATACTCCCTTGACTGTGGAAAAAAATTGGAAGCAAAGAACATTCTTTAAAGAGAGAGACATGATCAAAACTGCACTTGTGTAAGATAAAGCATAGTTGGGGGTAGATTTCCTGCCACTTATTTTTTCAAAG
Source organism: Urocitellus parryii (assembly GCF_045843805.1). Lineage (NCBI taxonomy): Eukaryota > Metazoa > Chordata > Mammalia > Rodentia > Sciuridae > Urocitellus > Urocitellus parryii. The sequence continues at coordinate 2,463,353 of NW_027553327.1, forward strand.
CTAGCAACAGAACCTCTACTGCTTGGGGGTCTCTCGACTCAGAAAAGATTAAAGCCATTTTTTAAAAGGTTCACCTGATTAGAGCAAGCCCACTGAGGATAATTCCCTTTGGTTAATTCAAAATCAACTGATTAGGGACCTTAATTACATCTGAAAAAAATCCCTTTCACTTTGTCATATGATGTAACCTGGCTACTGGAATGGCATCCTTTGTATTCATAGGTCTTACACCACACAAAAAGGAAAGAGATCACACTAAAAATGGTGTTCTAGGGGGTCAGAAATTGTGGGGACCATCATAGAATTCGGCCTACCACATTCAACAACTTATTTGATACAATGCAGAAACAAAGACCAGTCAAATCTTTTAGCCTGAATAATTAAGAAAATATTGATGTCCTTAACAAACATGCCCATCAGGAGAAGAGGTTTAATGAGAAAGATAATGAATCTTGCATGGGGGTATTCATCTTGCAGTACTGGTGCACATCCATTTATCCTAAACCAATTGCATCTGCTCATTTCAATGGTTCCTAACATTCACTTAAAAGGTGTGGAGAGGGCTTCTTACATCTGGAACTGATTCTAATATAAAGTACACAATTTTCAAAAATGTAACAAATGGCCATGAACTTGAGAAACAATTAGTAAGTTATGTTGAAGAGTCATGTCTTCTCTTTTTAATTCAACAACAACCAGACACAGAAGTTTTTTTTTAATTGAGTTTTATTAATAAATGCTTCTTTCAGGCTCTGTTATTTCTGAGAAATATCCAAGCATTGTTTTCCCTCCAGGAATGTTTATCTTAAAACATATCCAGTAATAGCTGAATGAGTTGTTCAGCAAGTAGATAAAAGAAATACCCAAAATAACAAAGGAAATATTCAGGTTATACTGATATAAATTGAAATAAATAATCTAAACTCTCATTTTAAACCATCTGAATCAAGGCTTTGAGATTCAAGCAGATCATGTATTCCATGGTTTGCGCAGTGAAACAGAATATTAGTACAATATAGAAGAGAAATTCTTACTAGATGTCTTCTTAATACCAAGCCTTATGCTAGAAATTTCACATGTGCTATCTCATTTCATTCTGATAACTCTGACATATCATTAGCCTCATTTTTAAAAATAGATAAGGGAGTTGAAGCTGAGAATTTAAACATTTCCCCCAAGCTAGGAAGTAGGAATAGCTAGGTTCCAGGCCCAAATTTATCTTATTCTTTATATTGTGTTCTTCCACTATTAATCTTTCTTCAGTTCTCAGATAAGCTGTAACTTTCTCTATGAGGCCTTTCATGTTCATCCCCTGGATCTTCCAAGACTATGTTAGCTGCACATTCCCACCACATTTTCCTAGAATAACCAATTAGTGTCCATGTTCAATAAGTACTGGAGCTGTAGAACACAGATAGGACTCAAATCCAAGCGTTGCACTTGCTAAGTTTATAAATTTGCAAAATTGACTAAACCTCAAGACTTTTCAGTAAAATAAGAGTAATACAACTCCAGGGATACTAAGCTTAATGGATAGTTAAGAGAAAAATCTAGTGAATATGATACCCCTGTACTTATCATCCTAAAATGTTATTCCTTTTATCAGACTTTGAGATTGCCCATTTACTTTTCTGTGTTTCACATTGAATTATAAAATCATCCCTAAAACAGAAGCTATGTCTTCTGAGGTGTAATTTTTCCTTGAACTTAGCACTGTGCCTATCTGTTACATGGGAGGGACTCAACAACTTCTTTTGGGAGAGGGAAGAGAGGATGGAAGAAAGAAAGGGAAGGAAATAAAGGAGGAGAAAGAGAGGGAAAATGGAAGTAGGGAGGGAGGGATGAGGCTGCCTATTATACAGGTGTTCTTATTTTCCTTGGCACAGCCTCAATAAAAGTGAGAATGCATGCAGATGAAAATAAACTATTATATCCCTTGAATTATATCTAAGCATCAGAAGCCTTAGAAAGTGGAGTTTGTTAACACATCCTTAATGCCAAATACAGTCTAGAAACCTGATAGTTAACTGGTGCCTAAACAAGGACAGAGCCCAGGCAGTCTTTCAAATGTGAACATTCTCCCTCTTCAAGAGGAATGATTGCCATTCTTAGCCTTACATCTAAACATGAGTGACCTCCCTATAGCCTCAAAACTGCTCAAAGGGACTTCACCACCACTGCATGGAACTCAGTTCTGTTAACCAGTTAGGTGAGTTTAGAAGTGGATCCTTCCTTAGTCTCCAGATGAGACTTCATTCAGCCCCTTTGATTTCAACCTCTGAAAACCCAGCAGAAATCCAGCCCCACCATGCTTGGACTTCCAGCCTACAGAACTTCAAGCTAATAAATGGTTGTTTGAAGCCACAGCCCTGGTAATGTTACCAAGGAAAACCCTAAATAAACACTACAGCTTAAAAAATGCCCCCTCCTAGACAACTACTAACTCCAGTGCTCTTATGGAAAATGCCCAAGGCTCACATTATTTATTTGATTCATCTCAGCTATGACTATTTCCACTTTGTCACCTTCAGCTTCTAGGAGGCCAGTCCCTGCTTTTATTTTTCTGATGGAAAGACCACACTTGGATTTGACTACATGTTATTTGTACCAATTTGAAGGCCTGTGTGCCAGAAAGAACAAAGTATCCAAAAGATTGTGCTTCATTAATACAGGGTTAAGTAGTTCAGGAACTCATAGGCCATGACATTTTCCTATTTCTTATAACAAAGGCCACCTTAAAGGTAAAAATGCAAATTAGGCAGAAGTAACCACAGAGAGGAGAAGGGAATAGATGATCCCTATTTATTTGTGATGCAAAAATCCATTATTAGGAACAAATCTCAGACAGATTTGTGGATGCTGCATTATTCACCAAGCCCCACTGCACTCAGGAAGTGACGTTTAAATATTGAAAGTCTGATTGGGAGACAGAAGTGGCTTTCTGCTCTGTCCTGTGATTGCCTTGCCTGATTTTTCTCATGAACAATGTATCACTGGAACTTTTGACTATGATAGAGTGTACCCTCCTGGGAGTTCTGCCCTTAAGACTAGGACTACAGCTCTGCAGGAGCTACCTGATGGAGTACTTCATACATCTCCTCTGCACCTGTCATCTCCTCTTGCCTTGTCAAGCCCTGGAGTGGAACTTATGAGTCTCTTCCCAGCCTGTCTCCCTCCAACCTACTGCCTCTTGCACATTACAGCAGCCTAATGAGTTGAAGAGCCAGAGCCAGCCCCAGCTTCTTATTACAATCACATTCCATTTCCTTCAAATAAACCTTGCTCAGAACAAAAGCAGGGCCTTCTGGGCACAGCCTTTGTTGTGGATGTTTAATCATAACATTTTGGTGGGACCCAGAATATTATGATGATTGCTTTTAAGTAATTTGCAACATACATGCTTAGCAGATGATGTAACTGCAGTTTGGTGCTGTGCTTCTTGTTCCGTAGCTTTATGTGGCATAGCTTTCTATGACAGTATACTTTACAAATGCAAACAGATGTATTTCCCACGACCTTAACCCTGACAAATAGAGTTGTTTTATGTATTTCCCAGTTAAATTTTTTGAGTGTTTCAAAGTCTCATATGATCTCTCAGTACTTGTGTTTTTCAGTTTTAATTATTTTAGATATTTCAAGAATGTCATAATACTAATGAAATAGTAGGATAACAAGAATAGTTTTAAAAATATAGTCTATGGCTTTTAAGAATTTATTTTGAACATGTTAATTTCCCTTAAACTTTCCTCTCAACTAAAATGATAGGAAAGAGCTTTTGAAATATAGTATGCTATCAAAAAGAATACCCGAGGAGGGAAAACATGTACAATAAGGTTTGTCTGAATACAGATGTAAAAATCTAGCAAGGATAATTCAAAATACATTAAGATCACTCCATAACAAATAAGTGAGATTTATCCTAAATGAGCTGATATATAGTCTATTAAAACCATCCCAACTCAAATGCCATAAATGTTTCAACTAACCATTTTCTGTTTTATGAAGTTTTTCCTCATTCTAAGATCTAAAGAGACAAAAAGAGTTTTGAATAGCTGAGAGTGCATCTTATTTATGCCTGCTAATAAAGGCATTTTTCCAATGGATCCTTACCAGTGTAGTGACTAAGAGTACTGGCTTTCAAATCAGATGGGCTTCAGATTAGCACATTGTTTAAAGCTTGTTACATCTGATTTTAAAATTGCAACTTCTTATTTTGAAATAGTTTTAGGCTTCAAGAATGTCCAGAAATAGTACAGACAGTTCTCATGTACCCATCACCCAGTTTCCCCTAATTATATCATCTCACTTAGCCACAGGATATTGTAAAACCAGGAAGCTGATGTTGGTACAACACAGTATAAAGTGCAGAGCTTATTTGGATTTCATCAGACTTTGCATTGACTATTATTTGAGGGGAATGTGTGTGTGTGCATAGATAGTTCTACGATTGGTATAATCATTGCCACAATGAAGCTAAAGAATTTCTTTATCACCACAAAGAAACTCCCCTGGAGTATACCCAAAAAGTCATATCCTGCCCCCAAACTCAACATCTCACAACAATAGACCCATTCACCATTACAGATGTGTCACTTCAATAATCTTACATGAATGGAATCATTCAGTATGTAATCTTTTAAGACTGGATTCTTTCATTCAGCATAACTCCTTTAAGATCTATCCAAGTTGTTATTTGTGTCAATAGTTAATTCTATTGAGTTGAGTAGTATTCAGTATTATAGATATTTCAGTTTGTTGTCCATACAACTTCTATAGGATATTTGGGTAGTTACCAGTTTTTTTTTTTATTTTGTTTTTGTTTTTTGGTATTGGGGACTGAACCCAGAGATGCTTTAGTACTGAGCTACATCCCCAGCCTTTTTTATTGTTTATTTTGACACAGAGCCTTGCTAAGTTGCTTAGGGCCTTGCTAAATTGCTAAGGCTGATCTTGAACTTGCAATTGTCCTTCCTCAACCTCCTGAGTCTCTGAGATTACAGGTGTGCACCACTGTGCCTTGATTTGTCTGCAGTTTTTGACTGTTTCATGTACAAATGAGTTCAGGGTGTATCTCAGTGGTAAAGTACTTTCCTAGTGTGCTTGAGGACTTGGGTTCAATCCCCAGCAGCACAAAAGAAGAAAAAAGAAAAAAAGAAAACTATTATGAATATTCATATGCAGATTTCCTTAATTTTGTATTAACCCATTAATTGTATAAATTAATATGACATTTCTATACACGCATGTATCTATCATGCCTTGATTGTATCCATCGTCTCTTGTTCTCTTCTTCTTTCCTGCTCCTTCCAGTTACTAATAGCCCCTCTTCTATATATATATACACACACTCTTCTAAATATATACACCCTTCTAAAAGTAGAAATATATTATATTTTATATATTATACTAGATATATATAACATAAAGTATATATAATATATTATGTATAATATATATAAAGTATATAATATATTATATATATATTCCACATATGAGGAGGAATATGGAATACTTGTTTTTCAGTGTATGACTTATTTTGCTTAACATGATGTCTTTCACCTCCATTCATTTTCCTTTAAATGACATGATTTCATTCTTCTTTATAAGTGAATAATGCTCCAATGTGTTTATATACCAAGTTTTCTTTAACAATTCATCTATGAGTGAACATGTAGTTTGATTCCACACCTTAGCTATTGTGAATGGTGTCACAATAAATATGGGTATGCAAGTATCTCTTTTGTATGCTGACTTCATTTCCTCTGGAGATATACCCAGAGGCGGTGTAGCTGTATCATATAATAGTTCTATGTTTAGCTTTTTGCATAACCTCCATATTGTTTTCCCTAGTAGCTATACTAATTTACATTTTCACCAACAGGATACAAGTGTTCTTTTTTCCTGTACATTCCCATCAGCATTATTTAATTTTTATTGGGTTTTAGATAATAACCGTTCTGACCAGGGTGAGATGCAATTTCATTGTACTTTTCATTAGCATTTCCCAGAGGGCTGAATATATTGAGCCTTTTTTTTCATATATTTATTGGCCATTTACCTTTCTTTTGAGAAGTATCTGTTCAGATCATTGCCCATTTTTTGGCTGGATTATTTGTTCTATTATTGTTGGGGGAGGGGGTTATTTGTTTGTTTATTTTTGGTTCTTTACACATTCTAGATATTACTCCTCTGTCAGGTGAATACCTGACAAAGATTTTCTCCTGTTAGTTTTCTCTTTACTCTGTTAATGTTTTCTTTGCTGTACAGAAATTTTTAATTTGTAGGCCCATTTGTAGATTTTTGTTTTTGTTTCTTGAGCTCTTTGAATTATATTTAGGAAAACATTGTCTGTGCCAATATCTTAAAGTGTTTTCTATATGTTTTGCTTTGTTTTTCCTACTGCTCATTCCTTCTATCCTTTTCTCTCAGGACTGAAGATGAAACCAGGGCACTCAACCATTGAGTTACATCCTCAGCTCTTTTTTAAAAATAATGTTATTATATTTTTTATCCATTTATTTTTTTATATGGTTCTGAGGATCTAATCCAGTGCCTCACACATGCTAGGCAAGCACTCTACCACTCAGCTACAACTGCAGTCCCTCAGCTCTTTTTTTAAAATTTATTTGTTCATTTTTTATATGTTTACATGACAGTAAAATGTATGTTGACATGTTATACATATATGGAGTGCCACCTCCCATTCTTCTGATTGTACCTAATGTGGAATTACATTGGTCTTGTATTCATATATGAACATAGAAAAGTAATGTCCAATTCATGCTACCGTATTTCCTATCCCCATTCCCACTCCCTGTTTCTCTTTGTCTATCCAAAGTACTTTTATTTTTCCTTACCCCTCCTGTTATTGGGAATTAGCATCTGCATATCAGAGAGAACATTCAGCCGTTGGGTTTTGGGATTGGCTTATTTTACTTAGCATGAAGTCTCTAATTCCATCCATTTACCAGCAAATGCCATAATTTCATTTCCCTTTATGTTTGAGTAATATTTCATTATGTATATATACCACATTTTCTTTATCCATTCATCTGTTGAAGGACACCTGGACTGGTTCCATAGTTTAGCTATTGTGATTTGAGTTGCTATATACATTGATGTGGCAATATTACTATTGTAGGTTGATTTTAAGTTCTTTAAGTACATATCAAGGGATGGGATAACTAGGTCAAATGGTGGTTCCATTCTGAGTTTTTGGAGGAATTTCCATACTACTTCCAGAGTGGTTGCAGCAATATGCAGTCCTACCAGCAATTTATTGTTACTTTATTCTTAATAATTGTCATTCTGACTGGAATGAGGTGAAATCTCAGTGTAGTTTTATTTTGCATTTCTCTAGTTGATAGAGATGTTGAACATTTTTTCATATATTTGTTGACCAATTATATTTCTTCTTCTATGAAGTACCTATTGCCCATTTATTGATTGGGTTATTTGGGGAGGGTTTTGGTGTTAAGTTTTTGAGTTCTTTATAAATCCTAAAGATTAATGCTCTATCTAGGTGCGGGTAGCAAAAATTTTCTCCCTTTCGTGGGCCCTCTCTTCACATTATTGAGTCTTTCCTTTTCTGTGGAACTGAACAGACACTTCTCAGAAGAGGATATACAATCAATCAACAAACATATAAAAAAATTCAACATCTCGAGCAATTAGAGAAATGCAAATCAAAACCACCCTAAGATTTCGTCTCACTCCAGTCAGAATGGCCTCTATCAAGAATATAAACAACAATAAGTGTTGATGAGAATGTGGGGGAAAAGACACACTCCGACATTGCTGGTGGGATTGCAAATTGGTGCAGCCAATCTGAATAGCAGTATGGAGATTCCTTGGAAAACTTGGAATGGAACTACCATTTGACCCAGCTATCCCACTCCTTGGTTTATACCCAAAGGACTTAAAAACAGCATACTACAAGAACACAGTCACATCAATGTTTATAGCAACACAATTAACAATAGCTAAATTGTGGAACCAAACTAGAGGCCCTTCAGTAGATGAATGGACAGGGAAGCTTTGCTATGTATACACAGTGGAACAATACTCAACATTAAAAGAGAATAAAATCATGCATTTGCAGGTAAATGGATGAAGTTAGAGAATATAATGCTAAGTGAAGCAAGCCAATCCCAAAAAACCAAAGGCCAAATGTTTTCTTTGCTATGAGGAGGCTGACACATAATGGTGATGGGGGGTGGGGAGCATGGGAGGAATGGAGGAACTTTAGATAGGGCAAAGGGGAGGGAGGGGAAAGGAGAGGGCAAGAAGGGAATAGGAATGATGGTGGAGTGAGACAGATATCATTACGCTAAATACATGTATGAAGACTCAAATGGTGTGAAAATACTTTGTGTATAGTGATTTGAAAAATTGTGCTCTAAATGTGTAATATGAAATGAATTACATTCTACCATCATGTATAACAAATTAGAATAAATAAATAATTTAATAAAAAAGAAGCTTTTTAGTTCTGATAACATCCCATTTGTTGGTTCTTGAATTTCAGACTTCTTTAGGAGTCTTGCTAAGGAAGTTGGTTCCTAAGCTGACATGATAGAGATTTGGGCATACATTTTCTTCTTTTAGGCACAGGGTCTCTGGTTTAATGCCTAGATCCACTTTGAATTGAGTTCTTTGCAGGGTTAGAGACAGGGATCTAATTTCATTTTGCTGCATATGGGCTTACAGTTTTCCCAGCATCATTTGTTGAAGAGGCTCTCTTTTCTCCAAAGTATATTTTTGGAATCTTTGTCTAGTGCGAGATAACTGTGTTTATGTGGGTTTGTCTCTGTGTCTTCTATTCTCTACCATTGGACTACATGTCTGTTTTGGTACCAATACCATGCCATTTTTTTTTTTTTGCTATAACTGTGTCGTATAATATAAAGTCTGGTATTGTGACACCTCCTGCTTCACTTTTCTTACTAAGCATTGCTTTGGTTATTCTGGGTCTCTTATTTTTCCAAATGAATTTCATCAGTGCTTTTTCTATTTCAATGAAAAATGTCATTAAAATTTTAATAGGAATTGCATTGAATTTGTACAGCTCTTTTGGTAGTATGGCCATTTAGACAATATTAATTCTGCCTATTCAAGAACAATGTTTTTTCATCTTCTAAGATCTTCTTCAATTCATTTATTTAGTGTTCTGTAGTTTTTATTAAAGAGGTCTTTTACTTGTGTTTTTTATTTTTTTAGATTGATTCCAAAATATTTTTTTAGGCTATTGTGAATGGGGTGGTTTTCCTAATTTCTTTTTCAGCTGATTCATCACTGATATATAGGAACACGATTAATTTATGAGTGTTAATTTTATACCCTGCTATTTGGCTGAATTCATTTATGGGTTCTAGTAGTTTTCTGCTGTAACTTTTTGTGTCTTCTAAATATATATTCATGTCATTGGCAAAAAGGGATTGAGTTTGAGTTTCTCTCTTTCTATTCATACCTCTTTCTTTCTTCTGTCTAATTGCTCTTGCTAGAGTTTCAAAGATGATGTTCCTCGGCTTTTTATTTCTTATTTTGAGACAGGGTCTCTTTAACTGTCCAGAGTGGGCTTTGAACTTGTGAGTCTCCTACCTCAACCTCTGGAGTCTCTGAAATTATAACTGTGCACCACCATGCCCAGCTTTATCTGTTTACTTCTAGTAAAAATTCAATGTTTCAGCTGTTACCTTAAGGGTTCGGGGGGCATTTGACTAGATTTTTGTACAGGGAGAGACACAAGGATCTAGTTTCAATCTTCTGCATGCAGATATTTGGTTTTCCTAACACCATTTGTTGAAGAGACTCTCTTTTCTCCAATTTATATTTTTGGCAACTTTGTAAAGAATCATCTGGTGGTAGATAAGTAGGTTTTTTTCTGGGTCCTCTGTTCTGTTCCATTGATTTGTAGGTCTATTTTTATGTCAATATCATGCTGTCTTTGTTACTGATTCTGTAGCATGTTTTAAAATCAGGCATTGTGATGCCTCCAGCATTGCTCTTTTTCTTAGGATTATTTTGGTTCTTGGGGGTCTTTTGTGCTTCCATATAAATTTTAGGATTTAATTTTTTTCTGTGAAGAAAGCCATTTTAATAGAGATTGCATTGAACCTGCAGATCATTTTCAGAAGTATGGCCATTTTAACAATATTAATTATCTTCAATCATGAACATGGGAAATGATTTCTACCTTTTAGTATCTTCTTCCATTTCTTTATAGAGTATTTTCTAATTTTCATTGTGTAGGTGTTTTACCTGCTTAGCTAAGTTTATGACTAACTTTTTAAAGAATATTGTGGATGGTATTGCTGTTATAACTTTCTCATACTTCATTTATATTTATATATTTATACCCACACACACACACACACACACACATATGCACGCACGCGCGCGTGCACACACACACACACACACACACACATACATAGAAAAGCTACTGCATGAAGCCAACTTGATCATGGTGTTTGATCTTTTTAAGATGCTATTAAATGTGATTTGTAATTGAAGAATTGTTGTTAGTTCTTCAAAAGTCTGATGACATTTAGCAGTGAATTCATCTGATCATGGGCTTTTCTTTTTTGGTAATTTTTTCTATTACTACTTCAATTTTATTGATCTATTTAGTTTTTTACATTCTATAGTTTGATTTTGGTAAGTTGTGTGTTAAAAAATCTGTCTATTTCTTCTAAATTTTCACTTTATTGGCATATAGTTTTTCAAAATATTCCCTAATGATCCTTTAAATTTTAGTGATATCACCTCAAATTTTATTTACTTGAGTCTTTTCTCTGTTTCTTTTAGTAAGTTTAGTTAGAAGTTTGTCAATTTTGTTTGTCTTTTCAAAGAACCAACTCTTTTTTTCATTTATATTTTACATTGCTCTATTAATCTCTATTCCATTTATTTGTATTCTGATCTTTATTTTGTTTTTCCATCTACTGCTTTGGAGTTTGGTTACTTCAGTTTTTCTAAGACTTTGAGTACATCATTAGACTATTTAATCGAGATTTCTCTCTCTCTCTTTCTCTTCTCTCTCTCTCTCTCTCTCTCTCTCTCTCTCTCTCTCTCTCTCTCTCTCCCCCCCCCACCACCACCTCTCCTCACCCCCCACCATATGGGCACTCATTGCTATAAATTTTCTTCATAGTACTCCTTTCACTCTATCCACAGGTTCTGGTATGTTGTGTTTCCACTTATGTTTGATTCCAGGAATTTTTAAATTCCACCACCCCTGATTTCTTCAATGACCCAATGTTCACCAGAAGGGTGTTGTTTAATCTCCACATGTTTGTGTTATTTCTATAAATTCTCTTGTGTTAATTTCTGCTTTCCTTCCATTGTGATCAAATAAAATGCAAACATTATCTCAATGTTTTTGAATTTGTTAAGTACATTTGATCTATTGTATAATGTAACTCTGATGTTTCTTTGTTGAGTCTTTGAATTGATGATTTATATACTGGTGAGAGCCACCCACTATTATTGTATTGGGACCAACTCTACCTTTATGTGTAGTAGTGTTTGTATTATAAAACTTGGCTCTGATATTTGGTACATATATACTTATAATCATTATGTCTTCTTAATGAAAATGTAATGATTATAAGTATATATGTACCAAATATAAATATTGATATAAATATTGAACAGTTTGTGGCAACCTTCTGTGGTCTTTTAACTGGTCTTATCTTAATCTAATTTGTCAGACATAAGTATATAAATCAGATATGATCCTTATTTTGGATTTCATTTTCCATTTTGACATTTTCAATCTGTGTATGTTTCTGCAGGTGGGGTGAGTCTCTTGCAGGAAGCATATTGTTGGGTTTTGTTTTTTATTCCAATCAGTCAGTCTATCTTTTAATTGGTGAATTCAGACCACTTACATTTCAGGGTTATTTTCAAAAGGTATGTAGTTGTTTTATTGTTTTGCTGATTTTCTTTAGGTTGTTTGGAATTTTTACATTTATTTCTTCCTCTCTTATTCATCTTAGTTGATGGGTTCCTCTCTTTATTCATCTTATGTCTAAAGGAAAGTTAGTATAGTATATATTATATTATATATAGTATAATGAAAACTATATGACAATGTTAAATTCTTTTCTATTTTTCATTTGTGGGTCTACATTTGCAGTATCATTTATTCTTTCCCATATTCTCAAAAATTTGTTTATCTTTCTTCCTGTTATAGGTGTAGGATTCCCTTAAGTATCTTCTGTAATGCTGGTCTATCTGTCATGAATTTCCCTAATTGATGTCTATCTTATAAAGACTATTTCCTCTTTGCTTCTGAAAGATAACCTTGCTGAGTATAATAGTCTTGATTAGCAGTTTTTTTTTTTCTTTTAGGACTTGAAATATATCACAATGCCCTCTTAGCCTATAGAGATTCTTCTGAAAAGTCAATTATAATGGGTTTGCCTTTAAATGTGACTGAGCATTTCTCTCTTATAATTTTTAATATTCTTTGATATACATTTTGACAATTTAGCTATAATAAGTCATAGAGAGATTCTTTTTTGCTCATGTCTATTTGGGGTTCTAAATGCCTCCTGTGCCTGGATGTCTGTCTTCCTCAAGAAAGAAGAAAAGAAAGATTAAAACTTAAAAAGAGGTGAGAACAAAGAAGACAAACAGCAAAAATGTATTAATAGAAAATAAAACTTTCCCCCTCACTTAGCTACTCAAATGAAAGAGCAAGAATGAATGTTTGCAACTTAAGCTAATCAAAGCTTCTCTCTGAGTCTTCTTATGCCCTGTACTGCATCAACAAAGCAAAGGCTGGGGGGGGGTACTTGCCCCCTCTTCTTTCCTTTGTAATGCTCACCTGATAACTAGCAGGGGTGATCTTTAGCTAAAGCTACTTGAAAATCCTCTCAGTTGCCTTGCTCAGTGAAAAGAACTAATGCAGAAAGCAAAGTTCCCCAGGTAAAATTTCTCTCTGGAGCCTTTTGGTCCTTGCATTAGTTCTTGCATTCCAAGGGCTTAAAAAAATGCCAGTGAAGCAGCATGTCAAGGAACTAGAATGGAATGCAAAACTTCAAAAAGAGATTTCCTCCAGAGGTTTTATTGTTGTTGTTGGTGGTGGTCTTGTGTATTTGTGTTTGGATTTTGAGTGTGTGTGGATCTAAGGATTGAATTAAGTGGTATTTTTTAACCATTGAGCTGTATCTCAGTGCATTTTTATTTTTTTTTTATTTATTTATTTTTAAATTTTGAGACATGGTCTTGCTAAGTTGCTAAGGTTAGACTCAAACACAATTTTCCTGCCTTAGCCTCCTTAATCACTGGAATTACAGGTCTGTGCCACTGTGCCTGACACTAAAGGGCAGGATTAACACTGGTGGTATGGTTTATCAGAGAGCTAGCATAGAATACAAACTCTCCAAAGATTCTCTCTGAGCATTTGGGCAGCGTGTTCTGAGAACAGGTCTGACACCAGCTCTGCAGAGTATATGAGGATGCTCATGTAGCTGGAGAAAGATACTAGAGTCATAAAGGAACTGTACTGGTAAGTGAGAGCAACAGGACTCGCGTACATCTGCTGCCTCTGATGCTGGTGCTCCTGGAAATCATGTGAAATCACACCTGACTGTCACATCCCCAGGTTCACCAATTTTAACGGGAAGCTCTTCCACATCATAGTCCATTTTCCTACTCCATAGAATTTTCAGCAGGTTTGTGTGAAGTCTCACTCACAGGCCAAACTGACTCATAAGGCAGCTGTCCTTTGATCTAGTACACTGCCATGGACACAGGGTCTCAAAGAGAGGAAAATCCTGAGGCATTTGATTTCCCGAGTAGCAAGGTCAGATAATAGGGCCTTTCTCAAGATGGCTCCTGGTCACAGCACCATGAGAATATGTTGGGAAGTGCAGAGATCTTCTCCAGAGCCAGCTCACTATGCAGATTCCATGTGTCTTATCTATTTAGACTACATGGCTTAATCCTGCAGTAGTGGAGCTCACTAGGACTCTCTCTTTTTTATCTATACAGCAGCCAAAGAGATATGCCCCTTTCCCTGCCCTACTGCTTTTGTGCTATTGGTGCTAGGGTGCTCTATTTATCCCTCTATTTAACTATCCAAAAATCTATGGATTTCTTTGCTCTCCTCCATTGTATTCAGAACTCCCTTGGGTCACCTACCTCAACAAGCAGCTACATTCCTATCCTTTAGATTCTATCTCATGAAAAGCAGGTAGGTTCTGGATGCCTCTGATCTGCAATCTTGGAACTCAAGTACAGATTTCATGCACAAAGGAGATTGTTAGGTCAAATGGTTTTTGTATGTTTAAGACAAACAACTCATATATTTTCCAAAGTGGTTAAACCCTTTTAAACTCTTTGTCAGTGCTTGGTATTACCAGTATTTTATAATTTGCCTTTTCTAGTAGGTGTTTTGTGGTAACAAATGTAACTTTAATTTGCATTTCCCTAGAAGACGATGCTGAATATTTTTTATGTATTTATTTGCCAACAGTATATCATCTCTAGACAAGCATCTGTTCAAGATTTTTGCCCATATTCCAATTGAAGTGCTTATTTTCTTACTACTGAGTTCATAAAAATCTTTATGTATTTTGGATACAAGTTCTTCATTAGATGTGGTTTACAAATATTTTATCTCACTCTATAGCTTGTTTTTTCATCCCTTTAGCAAGTATTTCACAAATCAAAATCTTTAAATTTTGATAAAGTCTAATTTATCAATTTTGTTTCTTCATTAGTGCAGGACAGGGTTAAAGATTAGGTCTCTATGCATAGGCTTAACCTGAAAAGAGAGGACATTACTGCAGCACAGGGATTCAAGGGTTGTTGTGGACTGAATTGTGTTCACTGCCAAATTCACATGTTAAAGCCCTAGTCCCAGTGTAACTGTTATAGTTTAGATATGAGGTATATACAACCCAACATCAAGCAGCTACACTTTTTTCTCAGCAGCACATGGATCCTTTTCAAAAATAGATCATATATTATGTCACAGGGCAACTCTTAGACAATATAAAGGAGTAGAGATAATATCATGCATCTTGTGTGATCATAATGGAATGAAACTGAAAATCAATGATAAGAGAAGGAAGGAAAAATCTGGCATCACTTGGAGAATGAACAATAGGTTGCTGAATGATCAATGGGTTTTAGAAGACATCAAGGAGGAAATTAAAAACTTCTTAGAGTTAAATGAAAACACAGACACAACATATCGGAATCTATGGGACACATTGAAAGCAGTTCTAAGAGGAAAATTTATTGCTTGGAGTTCATTCCTTAAAAAAAGAAAAAACCAACAAATAAATGATCTCATACTTCATCTCAAAATCCTAGAAAAAGAAGAGCAAAACAACAGCAAAAAAGTAGAAGGCAAGAAATAATTAAAATCAGAGCTGAAAGTAATGAAATCGAAACAAAAGAAACAATTGAAAAAATTGACAAAACTAAAAGTTGGTTCTTTGAAAAAATAAATAAAATTGACAGACCCTTAGCCATGCTAACGAAGAGAAGAAGAGAGAGAACCCAAATTACTAGCATACGGGATGAAAAAGGCAATATCACAACAGACACTTCAGAAATACAGAAGATAATCAGAAATTATTTTGAATCCTTATACTCCAATAAAATAGAAGATAGTGAAGGCACAGATAAATTTCTTAAGTCATATGATCTGCCCAGATTGAGTCAGGAGGATATAGACAACCTAAACAGACTAATAACAATAGAGGAAATAGAAGAAACCATCAAAAGACTACCAACTAAGAAAAGCCCAGGACCGGATGGGTATACAGCAGAGTTTTACAAAACCTTTAAAGAGGAACTAACACCAATACTTTTCAAGCTATTTCAGGAAATAGAAAAAGAGGGAGAACTTCCAAATACATTCTACGAGGCCAACATCACTCTGATGCCTAAACCAGACAAAGACACTTCAAAGAAAGAAAGCTACAGACCAATATCTCTAATGAACCTAGATGCAAAAATCCTCAATAAAATTCTGGCGAATCGGATTCAAAAACATATCAAAAAAAAATTATACACCATGATCAAGTAGGATTCATCCCTGGGATGCAAAGCTGGTTCAATATACGGAAATCAATAAATGTTATTCACCACATCAATACACTTAAAAATAAGAACCATATGATCATCTCGATAGATGCAGAAAAAGCATTCGACAAAGTACAGCATCCCTTTATGTTCAAAACTCTAGAAAAATTAGGGATAACAGGATCATACCTCAACATTGTAAAAGCAATCTATGATAAGCCACAGGCCAGCATCATTCTGAATGGAGAAAAATTGAAGGCATTCTCTCTAAGATCTGGTACAAGACAGGGATGCCCTCTCTCACCACTTCTGTTCAACATAGTGGACCAATGGTACAGAATAGAGGACACAGTAACCAATCCACAAAACTACAACTATCTTATATTTGATAAAGGGGCTAAAAGCATGCAATGGAGGAAGGATAGCATCTTCAACAAATGGTGCTGGGAAAACTGGAAATCCATTTGCATCAAAATGAAACTGAATCCCTTCCTCTCACCATGCACAAAAGTTAACTCAAAATGGATCAAGGAGCTTGATATTAAATCAGAGACACGGCGTCTGATAGAAGAAAAAGTTGGCTATGATCTACATACTGTGGGGTCGGGCTCCAAATTCCTCAATAGGACACCCATAGCATAAGAGTTAACAACTAGAATCAACAAATGGGACTTACTCAAACTAAAAAGTTTTTTCTCAGCAAAAGAAACAATGAGAGAGATAAACAGAGAGCCTACATCCTGGGAACAAATCTTTACTCCACACACTTCAGATAGAGCCCTAATATCCAGAGTATACAAAGAACTCAAAAAAAATAGACAATAAAATAACAAATAATAGAATCAATAAATGGGGCAAGGACCTGAACAGACACTTCTCAGAGGAGGACATACAATCAATCAATAAGTACATGAAAAAATGCTCACCATTGCTAGCAGTCAGAGAAATGCAAATCAAAACTACCCTAAGATACCATCTCACTCCAGTAAGATTGGCAGCCATCATGAAGTCCAACAACAACAAGTGCTGACGAGGATGCGGGGAAAAGGGTACACTTGTTCATTGTTGGTGGGACTGCAAATTGGTGCAGCCAATTTGGAAAGCAGTATGGACATTTCTTGGAAAGCTGGGAATGGAACCACCATTTGACCCAGCTATTCCCCTTCTGGGTCTAATCCCTAAAGACCTAATAAGAGCATGCTACAGGGACACTGCTACATCGATGTTCATACCAGCACAATTCACGATAGCAAGATTGTGGAACCAACCTAGATGCCCTTCAATCGATGAATGGATAAAAAAATGTGGCATTTATACACAATGGAGTATTACTCTGCATTAAGAAATGACAAAAATCATAGAATTTGGAGGGAAATGGATGGCATTAGAGCAGATTATGCTAAGTGAACCTAGCCAATCCTTAAAAAACAAATGCCAAATGACTTCTTTGATATAAGGGGAGTAACTAAGGACAGAGTAGGGACGAAGAGCAGGAGAAGAAGATTAACATTAAATAGGGATGAGAGGTGGGAGGGAAAGGGAGAGGGAAGGGAAATTGCAGGGAAAGGGAAGGTGATCCTCAGGGTTATACAAAATTACATACAAGAGGAAGTGAGGGATAAGGGAAGAATAATACAAGTGGAATAAATGTTTTACAGTAGAGGGGGTCAAGAGAGAAGAGGGGAGGGGAGGGGAGGGGAGGGGGGATAGTAGAGGATAGGATAGAGAGCAGAATTCATCAGACACTAGAATGGCAATGTGTAAATCAATGGAAATGTAACTGATGTAACTGTTGTGATTCAGCAATCTGTATACGGGGTAAAAATGGAAGTTCATAACCCTTTTGAATCAAATTGTGAAATATGATATATCAAGAAAGATGTAATGTTTTGAAAGACCAACAATAAAAAAGAAAAAAAAAGAAAAGAATGGAAGTAGAAAGACCATGCTCACAATCGGTGTGAATATACTTTGTATACAACCAGAGATATGAAAAATTTGTGTAATATGAATTGGAATGCATTCCACTGTCATATGTAAATTTTAAAAATTAATTAAAAAACAAACTAAAAGGATGCATAGGCTATGTTGTCATGTTAATATACAGAAGAGACTTCAGAACAAGAATTAGCAGAGATTTAGAATACTGTCCTATGAAAAGGTTTCAATCATAAAAACAACATAATCCTAGAGATGTAGGCAACAAATAATAAAGTTTCAAATGAATGAATAAAAAATTGATAGAAAAGCAAAGAAAAAGAAACAAATTCACAGTTACACATATTTCAGTATTCCTGTCTCAATACTTGACAGAAAACATAGAAAAATTTTAGTTATGAAATGCATACCTGTTATAAATACAGTAAATTGACTTGACCTAATTAAATTTATTAAAATACCACAAAAGAGCAGCAGAATACAACTTTTTTACAAGTACACATGGGACATTTACCAAGGCAGACCACATTCCAGGCCACAAAGCCATTCTCCATGAATTTTAAATGATTCAAAGCACACAAAATGTATTCCCTGACCACATAAGAATTAGAAAATTCCAGAAAGGTTCCTGGAAATTTTCCAGAGTTGGAAATTAAATAGCATAATGTTTAATAATCCATGGTCAAAGAATAAATCAATGAGGTTGTTAGGAAATTTTTCAATTGAATGGAAATGGAAATACAACATTTTAATTTTGTAAGAAGCCACTTAAAGCATTACATATGAAGAAATTTATATAGAAGTAAACAAATATATAATAAAAAAGAATGATTTTTGATGGCCTATTTCTACCTTAAAATATTTTTAAAGTACGGAAAAAAAACACAAAGTAAGCAAAATAATATTAAGGAACTGAAATTAACTAAATGGAAAACAAGAGCAATAGAGAAAATTAACAAAAAATGAAAAATACTTCTTTAAGAAGATCAATCAAATTGACAAACCTCTAACAATATGAACAAAAACAAAGAGTTTACATATTAACACTATCAGGAATGTCTTTAGCTGATATGGCTAAAGATACTACATAAAGTAAAGAAATATAAATAACATTTGAAATAAATTTTATAATTTATATTAAAATAGACAATGTTTTGAAGACATTACCAAAACTCATTCAAGAAGAGATAACCTAAATAGCCTTATACTTATTAAAGAAAATGAATTTATAATTTAAAACCTGCCCAGAAACAAAACTCAAAATCCAGTCAAAATACAGTTATCCCATACTAGACAAAGGTACCATAAACATACATTAAAGAAAAGAGCTTCTTCAACAAATGGTTTGGGGAAAGAGGAAAACCATATATAGCAAAATGAAATTAGACCCCATCTCTCACCTTGCACAAAACTCAACTCCAGGCATTAGACGGGAGACCCTGAGCCTAATAGAAGAAAAAGTAGGCCCAAATCTCCATCAGATCAGCTTAGAAAATGAATTCCTCAACGAGACTCCTAAAACACAAGAAGTAAAATCAAGAATCAATAAATGGAATCAAACTAAACATTGAAATGGTATCTTCACAGTAAAGGAAAAAATCAAGAACATGAATAGAGAGCCTACAGAATGGGAGAAAATCTTTGCCAACTGCACCTCAGATAGAGCATTCATCTCCAGCATATGTAAAGGACTCAAAAAACTTAACACCAGAGGAAAAAAAAATAACCCAATCAATAAGTGAATAGCCACTTCACAGAAGAAGAAATAGGACCAGATAATAAACATATGAAAAAAATGTTCAACATCTCTAGCAAATTGGAGAAATGCAAATTAAAACCACACTGTGATTTTCTTTCACTATAGTCAGAATGGCATTTATCAAGAATACAAGTAACAATAAATGTTGGTGAGGATGTAAGGAAAAAGGTACACTCATTCATTGCCAATGGGACTGCAAATGGGTACAACCACTTTGGAAATTATGGAGATTCATTAGAAAACTTGGAATAGAACCACCATTTGTCCCAGTTATCCCACTCCTTCCTATACTCAAATGACTTAAAATCAGCATACTATAGTGATGTGGCCACATCAATGTTTATAGCAACTCATTTCACAATAATTAAGCTATGGAACCAACCTAGTTGCTCTTCAACAGATTAATGGATAAAGGAAATGTGGTAATATACACAATGGAATATTAGTCAGCCATAAAGAAGAATGAAATAAGGACCTTTGCCAGTAAATGGATGGAAGTATAGACTATCATGGTAAGTGAAATAAGCCAATCCTAAAACACCAAAGGTGGAATGTTCTCTCTGATATGTGGATGCTAACTCACAATAAGTAGGGGGAGGAGGATGGCAATTCACTGGATTAGACAAAGGGAAATGAATAGATGGGAGAGGGGATGGGACTAGGAAGGATAGTAGAATGAACAGGATGTTACTTTCCTATGTTCATATATGAGTACACGACCAGTGTAATTCCACATCATGTACTACCACAAAAATGGGAAGTTATATTTCATGTATATATGATATGTCAAAATATATTCTACTGCCATGTATAACTAAAAAGAACAAGCTAATTAAAAAAACAGTCAATATTATTGGTTGATGAATGAATGCCAATTCTACAAAAAAACTTCCACAAAATATTGGAATATCCCAGAATTATTTTTTAAAAGGCTAGTATTACCCTGATATGAAAAGTGTTAGACTATTAAGAAAAACTGAAAGTTATACATCTCCTAAAGATCTTGACTTAAGAATACAGGAGAACTCTCAAATCTGTAATAAGAAAATAAGGAACAGATTAAAAATTGGTGAATTTAAACAGATACTAGTATAAATTCTCCTTCAAATATTTTATCAAATCCAAATGGTGGAGAAATTTGGGCCTAGACTTTTCTTTGTAGGTAGTTTTGTTTGGTTTGGTTGGTTTTTGATTTGTTTTGTTTGTTTTTGTTGCTGTTTTGCTAATTCCATCTCTCGTAAATCCATTCAGATTGTCTGTATATTTTTTAGACAGTTTTAGCAGTTTTTGTCTTTCTGACATTTTATCCATTTCTTCTGTGGTGTTTATGACAAAATACCTGAGTCTGGGTACTTTATAAAGTAGATGTTTGTCTCATGATTCTGGTAGCTGGAAAATCCAAATGGCACAGCACTAGCATCCTGGCAAAAGCTCTCTGACTGTTCCACAAAATAGTGAAGAAGCAAAAACAAAATTGATCAGGAACACATTTATGAGCTAGGAAGCAAGAGACTATAGAGAGACCAAGTTTGCTATTTTATAATAACTCACTCTTGTAGGAATCAATCCATTCCTACAAGACCTGACCCATTCCCATAAGATAGCATTAATACATCCATGATAACTGAGTTAACATAGGCTAACTACCTTCCAATAGGCCTGGCCTCTTTAAGGGTTCCTCCTCTTCCACACCACCATACTGAATACCAGGCTTCTACCACATGAACCTTTGTGGGATAAACTTTATCTAGACCATAGCATAGCTAAGTTGTCTAATTTATTGGCATGCCATTTCTCCATAATACATTTTTCTTTTCATAGAGTTGATAGTAATGCCCCCTTTCTAAAATCTGATTCTAGTATTTGAGCCTTCTCTCTCTCTCTCTCTTTTTCCCTTTGTCAATTAAGATAAATATTTTTTTTGATACTTCCAAGAATCAGCTTTTGGTTTTATTTACTTTCTATTACCTTTTTATTCTCTGTTTCATTAATTTCTGCTCTAATCATTATTATTTTCTTCCTTTTACTTTATTTAGGTTTAATTTGCTCTTCTTTTTCCATTGTCTGAAGTTTAAACTTTAAGTTATTGATTTGGTGTCTTTCTTCTCTTCTAACATAGACAGTTACAGCTATAACTTTTCATTCAAGCACTGCCTCAGTGCATCCCACAGGTTTTGGTAGGTTGTAACTTTACTTACAGTCATTTCAAAGTATCATCTAATTTCTCTTATAATTTCTTTTTTGACACATTAGCTATTAAGGGATGTATTCTTTAATATCCATATATATAAGAGTTTGCCTAATTTTTCTGTGGTTAGAGAAATACATTGAATTATTTCAAATTTTTTATATTTCTTGAGTTTTGTGATTTAGCATATGATCTACCTTTGAAAATGTTCTACATGTATTTATAAAGAATTTGTTTTCTATTGTTGAAAGGAGTGCTCTAAGTCTCCTTAGCTTATATTACTATCTCACTATTTTATTTCCTTTTTGATTTTCTGCCTTACTTTTCTAACCGCCACTGAAAGTAGAGCAATGAAATCTCCCTTCTTATTCAATCCCTCTATTTTTGTCAGTTTTTGCTTTATATATTTTGATGCTTTATTATCTTGTGCATATGAGCTTATAATTACTATACTCTCTTGATGTACTGACACTTTTATTTTAATGAAATCTTCCTCTTTATACCTAATAAGATTTTTTTCATTTTAAAATCTATTTTGTCTGATAATAATATAGTTACCATAGCTTTATTGGAGTTGCTCTCGGTATGATATGCTTTTCCATTCTTTCACTTTCAATGTATCTATCACTTTGAATCCAAAGTGTACCTCAGTAGACAGACACAGTCAATTTTAATTTTTAATCCATCCCAGTAATTTCTGCTTTTTAATAAAAATATTTAACCCATTTATACTTAGTGTTATTATTGTTATTGTTGGAATTCTATTTTCCATTAAGTTTCTTATTGTCTATATTTCATGTCTTTTCTGATCCTCTGTACCTGTTCACTGTGTTCTTTACATTAAGTGAATGTTTTAAAGCAGACTATTTTTAGTATTTGCTCTAAAATTTACTACAAATATCTTAATTTATTAGAATCACCTTTAGATTTATATGAACTTGATTTTAATGAGAAGTTAAGCTCTATTCCCTTTTCCTATTTATGTGTAACATTGCTATACATATTTCATTCTATTAATGCTAACATCCAACATTTTGTCATTATAATTTTTACTATAGTGGACTGAAGTTGTGGCCCAGTGGTAGAGTGCTTACTTAGGATATGTGAAGCCCTGGGTTTGATACTCAGCACCACATATGAATAAACAAAGTAAAAAAAATCCATTAAAAATAATTGTTACTTTAGTAATTTTATACATTTTAAAGATATCAAAAAATAAAGACAAGCATATGTATACTTACAGCTCTTATTATATTAAACTTCTTAGCATTTCTAAATCTATTCAACTCTTTTTGTGGATTTGACTTATCATCTGGAATCATTTCCTTAACCCAGTTGAACTAGATTCCCTCCTAACCTGCTTTACTGTTATTGGTAAATATATTACATTCATTATCGATGTATTGTTTTGCCTTATGCAATTGCATTTTAAATTAGTTAAGAGAAGCATACATTTATACTCCTATAGTTACATAATATATTTATAGGTGGTATATGTGTATTCAACAAAATAGAGGGACATGCATTTAGCCTAAAAAACTTATTTTAGTATTTCTTGAAAAGTAAGTCTGTTAACATCAAATTATCCTACTTTTTACATTTTAATCTTATTTTTTTTCTATTTTCAACTTTGAAAGACAGATTTCCTAGAATCTCTTTGCATTTACAAACTAATTGGAGTTTGTTGAGCTTCCAAAATATATAGGTTAATGCTTTCCAGTAAATTTGGAAACTTTTCAACTATTATTTTTTTCACTTTTCAGCTCTTCAGATTGTATAACCTAATGATTTATCTTCAAGTTAAATCTGACATGGTCATTCAAACAAGCAGTTTCTAGTGTCTGTTTTCTTGGGATCATATTCTCCTGTTATTTCCATGTCTCCTAAATTTTTGTTAGAAGTCACATTGTAGATAGGATAGTATAGCATCTCTGGATATTGACCCCCCCAGGGCTTGTTATTGTTATTCCTTTTTACTTTTTTAGTAACTGGCTTGTTTTAGTTTAAGTATAGCACCTACCACACCCCTGTCCATTCCTTTAGGAAGACTTTGATGCTGTTCTTGAGGGGACAAAGCCTTGGATAGCCCACAATCATACTGAGATGAGGGTGATCTTGGAAAATTTCTCTTAGCCTCTTTCCCACACCACACCCAGTTGTTAAACTAATAATTGCCAGATGATTGTTGCATCGTCTTCAACAGTGTCTTAGGGTTTGAACTACTTAGCAGACTGATCCAATCAAATTTGGGCATCTTTGATGGGAGAGCTCTTGAAGTCAAATTCTGTTTGAAATTTGTTCTTGCTCAAAGAGGAATCCATCTGGCTGTTTCTTTTCCTGGTTCTGTCTTACAAATTAGCCAATTAATAGTTTATCCTATATTCACAATGCATAAAGAAATCCACCAATCTGTAGGGTAAAAAGCGCCCAATTGCCTCCTTTCTACAATACTTTAGGCTTAAAATTCTACATATTCTGCTGCAAATAAAGTCAGTTCCTTGGGGGAGAGGTTCAGAGCTTTCTATTTTATAGCCTGACTCTCCCATTGGATAAAATCTATGTGCCATGGCTCTGGAGCTGGAATAGGACAATGGTGTATTTCTTTCTCATGAACAAATAATCTGTTTGGGGAGCTTCTTCTCAGTTTGCCTGTCTCCACCTGGAACCTCCACTTTACAAGCCCAGTACTCTCAGTGATGCGACACCCAAGAAGGTAGAGGGGAGGCTAGAGAGAAGGAAGGCGCTCCGACTTCTGAGTTATACTTACCTTCAACTTAAAACTTCAGAAAAGGTAACTGAGAGCAAGATGAGAAATGCTAATGTTCTGCCCATCCTTGGGAAATCACTCTCTGACTTGGAGCTAAGATGGGATGGAGCCCTTTTGTTTTTGGCTGCACAAGGTTGGAGTGGAGTTTTCATCCTGCTAAAATGTGAGGGCCAAGGAAGGGTGGATCTTGATTCACATACCACAAGCTTTCACTGGTATTATTAAGTTTTAGTAGATTTTCTTGAATAAATATTACTTTATTTGATATATGCCATTAAGTTCATTTCCAAAGACTAAATACCTGTTATAAAGTATTTTTCACTTGTTTTTGCTGGGAAGGAGGTCCAATGCTTACATTGTCATATTAGATATAGAACCTTCATATTATTTTATCTTTGAACAATTTTAAATGTTTTGACAAACTTATATTTTATAGATAAGTGATTTGTTGTTATTACATACCACAAATCATTGATGAAAATGTTTGAATAGAGTTCTTAAAAGGATTTCAGAGATCCTTCTTTTAGTATATTGTACTGGTTTAATACCAAAAATTGGATATAAGAGAGAAATGATTATTTCAGAAAAATACTGAAATACTTTACTTGTGATTCTGAAGTACAGAGGCCTATTTTAGAAAGTATCATAGAGAGCAGATGCTCTGTGGTATTTTGTACTTCGAGTACTGAGGGTGTGTCTGGTAATAGGGATTAGTTGATAGATTAGTTACTAAATCAATACAAATATGAATTCCATTGGGAGTGAATTGAATGTCTTTGTCTTTTCTAGTTTTAATTTCAGATAATACTTATTTTGAGAAAGTACACAACTATTATGTAGATTGTAAGAGGAAAGTCTATGAAAAAATTGAATATTCTGAAACATAAGAATATATAGGTAAAGATAAATCAAGTCCATGAGCAATTAAGTCAATGGGAGCCTCATTGGTTTTGTTTTGATCCTTGGTGTTTCAAGACAGTGGTGAACACAGAAATGATGAAACAACTATATAACTGCTTACACCTTGGCTAATTTTAATATTTGCAAATTTTCATACAAATTTTAATTATGTGTTTTGAGAAATTAAATTAAACATTTTTTATTTAATATATACTTATAAAGTCGCTTTATTTTCTGTGTAATTATAACATCACATATAACAATTTGTATAACAAATATGTAATCATATGTAAGCATGGTCAGTATTATAAAATCAATACTTTGTGCTAAGGTTGTTATACATACATATACCTTTAAATCCTGCTAACATAGCACTCTAACCAATAATTCAAATACTTCTAATAATCATTTTGGTATGTATTTTAAGGGTTTCGTTTATTTTGAATAATGTTTTTTAAAGTGTAGATTTTTTTTAACTTTTAAGAAATTATACAAATTTCTTAAATTATACAGAAGTGTATATAGTTAGTAATTTAAGGTAAATGATATCCTATAATCTAGGAATGACTCATAAAATTACTGGAAAAATACCTAGGATAATGTTTGCCCACATGATGCTCAGCCCATATGCAAGACAAGCTTGAAGAGTCCTCCTTACAAGTGGGCTCTGGCCTGCTCCAAAGTGCTCTTTGCAGTGTGGCCCAGGGATCAGTGTCTGTTATGTGTTCTCCACAAGATTCTTATACACACTAACATTTGAGAACCAGGGATCACAAACTTCAAGTCCTAATACATGAACCCATTGTATTCAACCCATTTCCTGGATACCAGATATCACAGAGGAGTGAAGCAAAGTACCTCTGGAGAAGATTCGAGAGCAATCAAGAAGTAACAGGGTAATCAGTGCTGAAGTTTCTTTGCCAGTATGTAGAGTTTATATGTAAAAAACTGTATAAGTCAAGCTGAATAAAATTGGGAAATGTTTTTTAATTGGTATAAATAAATTATAAACCACATACACAATCAGAACAAATAAAAAGTGTTTCAGTCATGGGTGAACAGACATAATCACAGTCCTCAATCAGTCTTGGAATATAATGCAGTAGTTTAAACTTGGCATTTCTGTTTTGACAGTAGACCTTTAAAGGGTATGAAAAGCCAAGAAATTGATTTCTCTCTCTTTTTTTTTAATGTTAGCTTAAGTGGGTAATAGCATATTAAAGAACTAGAATTTCATCAAAGGTCATTTAAAGGAAAGCGCTATAATTACTCACTTTTTACAGATACTAATTACGTTTTCACTAAGGCTTTTCACTGTTTCAAAATGAAACTGCTCTTCGTTTTCATGCCAAAACATCTTTACAAAAGTTGCTACAGATTATTTCCAATACCTTTTGCTCAACAATTTGGCATCTGCACTGTTCAGGCAACAACATTCATATGGTAATAGTTAAATTTGTTTTTCACTAGGGCCCTCTTAGCCAAATTTTTCATCTCCAGGTTGCACATGCTGAACTCTAGGAAGTGCTTTAACTATTTTATTTACTATGGGTATTTCTAAATGAATTAATATTATATAAGTTGACAACATTTTTTTCTACTTGAAAAGTGGGTATTACTCTACAAATTATTTCTTTTAATCTCATCTCTTAGGTTCCAATTAGGCAGACTTGGGTTTAAATTTCAACTCGTTCCTTCTTAACTGCATCACAACTGGGAGAGGGTTAACCTTTTTAAAGCTCACCAAAATAAGCCAATCCCACAAAACTAAAGACCGAATGTTTTCTCTAATATGTGGATGCTAATTCACAATAAGGCGGAGGACGGGGGCGGGGTTGGGGTGGGGCCCTAGGGAAGAATAGCATTACCTTAGATTAGGTAGAGAGAAGTGATGGGAAGGAAGAGGAGGGGATGTGGGGATAGGAAAGATAGTGAAATGAAACAGATATTATTACTTTATGTATATATGTGACCACATGACCAATATGATTCTGCAACATGTGCACTCAGAAAAGTGAGAAAATTATATCCAATCTATGTATGATATATCAAAGTTCATAAATGCATTCTACTGTCATGTCTAACTAATTAAACAAAATTAAAAAAAAAAAAAAAACTTTTAAAAGTTCAGTTTCTTCATCTCTAAAGTGACTGTGCTGTCAGAGGTAAAGGTGTTGACTGAGATAATGTGTGGAGGAAAGTACTTGGCACATAGTAATTAGTTCCAGTTGTTATTCCCACCTACCAAATTAACCCCAAATTATCTGAGTAAATATTCTACTTTGATCCTCATTTAGGTTAGCAATTTGGGAGGGGAGTGGCTGTACCATCCACTCCAAGGGCCTCTGATCTGATTGTACTCAGATGTGAAGCTGTAGTCACTTGAAAACACAGAGCGTCAAAGATGACTCACTCAAATGCTGGCACTTGGAGGCGTATAAAGGCTCAGATTTCTTTTCTCAGTACAGACATTGACCCCCTCTACCTGAAGGAACAATTTTAAAAAAATGTTCAGAGGTGTAACAAGTAGATAGAATAATGGAAATGAATAACAGAGTATGCTAATATTAATGTCTGATATTAGTAGCCATGGAAGGGCATCCACCACAGTTGCTGTTATGCTATGGATGTTAGTCATCTTATTTACTTAACACAATGAATTATGAACAAAGTAGCCATTGTATCAAGGATAGAAGCCATAAATGAACCAAAGAGCATGGGCTTTCTCTCACTAAGAATGAACTAAGCTACTGCCACTGCTAAATGTCATACAACTGGTGACAATGGGGCATCATCCCAGAGACTATCCAATCATCAATTTCAATTTCATTACATTGAATATCTTCCTCTCAGTATCAACCTTACCAGAATTGAAACCTTGGTTTTCCATTCATATCTAATCTTTTCCAGAACTACACTTACTTACCTAATGCCGGAATCATAGAGGTTGTACTACACACAATGGCTCATTGGATTGCTGCGGTGATTAGTTTTTTTGAAAATCTTGACCAAAATTGCAACCTGACAGCACTTGAATCAGGCCTGGGCTAAGTATTTCTCAATTCCTACCTTCCTTGTTTTTTTGTTTTTTTTTTGTTATTTTGTTTGTTGCACATGCATGAGAGTCTACAAGAACCTATGCGACATACAGAAGTGTGATGAAATAAATATTAGTGAGATTTTCTTTGACCAATGGGGGAAAAAAGCTAAAGGATAGATGCTCACTCCTTTTACCATGCAGTTGGCCAATTCTCAAACACATACTGTAAGTCTCTTCAGAGGAAACCACAGAATTAGGCACTACTCGTATGGTCAGTCCAGCAGTACTCCTCAGCAAACCTTCACCACTTCTTGCTTTCTAGCATCATTTCATGAATAAACTATCTATACAGAAGACTTTATCTTAGAATCTGCCTTCGGATGTTTAAAATGAATCACCAGGAGGGAATATAAGGTCACAGCCAGAGTAGAAGAATTTCCAGAACAAGAAAGTGTTGACCACTTCAAGGCATTTTATTTCTACCTCGAGACCCAGAAAACTTCCCTTGTTTGATAGATTAGAACTTGACCCAATTAAATGATACTTGAAGCTTTTAGAAAAGTATTGGGGGCATTTAATTTTCATTCCTGCTGGTTCTAAGCCTGGAAACTATCACATTAGGTCAAAAGAATCTAGAACACGATGTATCCAAGTCTGGAAAGCTTTCAACCCGACACTTCCATTTATGTCACTGGGATGTGCACATGAAGATCCAAAGACAATGGCTGGCTGGCCTTTAAACAAAGGGGAGTCTCCATGCTGTGGCAGATGGGCCCTGACACAGTCTTCTTTTCTGATTTCAACACACTTTCCACTCATCTCTGAGTGTTTTTTTCAATAATGCTTGAGAATCTGGTGCCCTAAAACAGCAAACAACATGAGTTTTAGGCTCGCTAATATTGTTTCCGGCTTCCTCTGTTTTGCACAGGTGTTCTTTGAATAAACAAATTATAAAACTCCACAGGTTTTTATGTTGGCATATAAGATTTAGAGAGTAGATAAATATATGCTTCATTTATGATTATCAACAAATTTAAATCATTGAGATTTTCTGATTTGTCACAATTCAAACATTGATGTGATTGAAAATTAAACCCAGACGGAGTTTGAGATAATGTTTTAAAACTTCCTATGTATATAAGAACCTCTTATCAGGCAAATTTAGAGATGAAATTTTCTGTGCATTTTCTAATGTCACACTAGTGATAACTGCGTAACTAATTAGAACTTATATGCTGTCACTAATCATAAAACTTATTTTAAAATTGATAGATTCTTGAGCCACTAGAAGACACTCGAATTTAAATGAACAATGGTAAGTAGAACAAAGATGATCATAGCTAGCACTGTTTCCTATGTTACAGCATTTTGCTAAACACCTTATATATATATTATTCTATTTAATTGTCAAACAACCATATCAGGTACATTCTGATATTATTTTGACTTTGTATCTGTAATTACTCAGGAACACAGAGATTCAAAACTTCCATTGTGATACCCAGCTTATAAATCTTAGATCAGTATTAAATTTATTCAAAGAACCAAAATAGAGAGAAGAACTTCATCACAGTTCTCTGAGAAAGTGTAGTATTACTTGAGTATTTTCAATTTAAAGGAATAAGACTAAAGGCTAACAACTGATGTTCTCTTAAAATGATTTCATTTCATAGTATGTATCTGTTAACAATTCTAAAGAGTCATTTTGGAAACAGATCTTTCTAATAAAAAAATGAACTAGAATGTGAGAAGTGACTCTGGACAATTGAAAGGACCCTTAAACTGTGTATATTCGTTATTAAAATGCAGCAGGACAACATTTGTTTTCTCTGGACTATATGTCCTATTATTGTATCAAGAGAACTTGTTCTGGGCTTGAATAAACATGCCTATCATCATGTTACTCAATACTAAAAAGCACACAGAACCTTTAGTCTTGTTACAAATGTCTTTTGGCTTGTAATGTGATCATGCCTCTCAAACTTGCATTCTTTCTCCTCTCTCCCCACACTTCCATTGTGTTTGGTAAAAGTGCCTTCAGGGTCCACAAGCTGAAAAGAGGGATTTCTAGAAGCTTTGTAGTTCTTAGGGATTTTTACCAATGTCCCTTCCCAGCTGTTCTCTTTCCACCTGGCTGTGTTCCAAGGAGATGATGCAAGGCTGTGCAAGGGGACCATGCTTAGGATCCAGCTGAGGGGAAAGTAGGCCTGAGAGGTCACAGCAACCTCCCTGTAAACAGAGCTGTGACTTGCTTGGCTCTGGGATGGCAGGGTGAGAGGTTGTCCTCCACAGAGGAGGGCACACAGCAAACAGCTCTCAACATGCTCTATTCCAGATGTCCTTCCTATCACTTGTGGAACATTGGGAGGTGCCCTTGGCATTTTTCTCCCCTTTCTTGTTAATGTGATTCCACAAACTTCATTGTAAATTATTTCACCCAGGGATGGATCTTGTATTATGATCAGAGCAGGCCCAGAGCACAGTGATGAACCAAGGCAGATTGAGCAATGGAAGCCTCCTCCCTTTTGACATCTTCAATCAGCACTGCCTTTTCTTTTCCCACTGGATATTGAATATCCTTAAATGGCACCCAATTGATGCTAAAATGTCACATTGTGTACAGTGTCTTGGCTGCTCTCCTTCACGACAGTGTTCTCAATCTTTCCCCAACAAAATTTATGCAAGCACTGCTCCTTCTTGTTCTGTGGCCCCCAAATTAGTAGTCTTTAATTGGCCTATAGTTCTCAATAGAAAAGGAATGGATGTGTTAATTAGGTTTGAATTTTGGAAAGAGCTTTTAGATGCAATCTATTATGCCAAAAAGCAAAACTAAGAGAGAAAGTCAAGCCATGTGTGATACTGGAGAGGATTGAATTTGCAAATATTTCTAGTTTCTGATACTTCTAAGCCACCATTGCCTTCATTGTAGCTGTATAATAATATATATTTGTCACCCCTAAGGAGGTCTGAAAATGATTTTTTAAATTCTTTTATTTTCCTTTTGATACCAGGAATTAAATTCAGGGACATTCTACCACTGAGCCACATCCCCAGCCCTATTTTGTATTTTATTTAGAGAGAGAGTCTCATTGAGTGGCTTAGCACCTTGCTTTTGTTGAAGAAGCTGGCTTTGAACTCACAATCCTCCTGCCTCAGCCTCCTGAGCCACTAGGATTTTAGGGATAAGCCACCACACCTGGCTAATTTTTAAAATTCTTTAGTGTATTGTTCACCTTATGATGCACAGTCATTTTGTTTATGGCTTGGAATTATACTGTGGAGAAATTCCTAGCACTTTGTAATACACGTCTTAGCCTTTCAAATCTTTCCCTGTCTGTCCAGTTAACTCAGGTCAACCCAGCTATAAGTCTCCCTCCAGCTTTCCCTTTTACAAAATAAAATCCAAAGTAAGGAAAAGTAAGCATGAGGAAGCACACACAAACACACACAGAGATGAACACACACACACACACACACACACACACACACATACAAAATAAGCCTAACTTCCTCCAAAATTAACTCCCTTTTAAAAAGTATAATTTTGCAGTGCGTGGTAAAGCATGACTGTAATTCCAGAGGTTCAGAAGGCTGAGGCAGGAGTTCAAAGACAGTATCAGCAACTTAGCAAGCTCCTATGCTACTTAGCAAGACCCTGTCTCAAATTAAAAAACAAAAAAAATGGGCTGGAGATATGGCTCAGTTGTAAAGCACTTCTGAGTTCAATCTCTAGTACCAATAAATAAATAGTATAATTTTAATCAATCATTGGACTTGCTCTAAGGAGATATCCAACATTAACAAGAAATAATCAGTTATTCTCAGAAAGGAAATGTTTGGCTCAGTATCTTATGCCCAAGGGAAAATCTATAGGACCTGGGGACAGAAAAAAAAATATTCAGGGGCTGGGATTGTAGTTCAGTGGTACAGCACTTGCCTAGCACATGTGAGGCACTGGATTCGATCCTCAGCACCACATAAAAATAAATAAAATAAAAGTATTGTGTCCATCTACAATTAGTGTGTGTGTGTGTGTGTGTGTGTGTGTGTGTGTGTGTAGAGAGAGAGGGGATGTTCAGCGTTCAGCTCGGCTACTTTCAGTTATGTGGGCTTGATCAAATTAATTACTTCCTAGGTTTCAGTTTTCTGAATAACCAAAAAGGATTGCTACAAGATTAATTAATTTCCACGATATAAAAGGATCTTTATCTTTATGTATAAATATCTTTGTTTAGTAGTATATACTTAATATTTTAAAAAAGCAATCAAGGAAAGACAAAATAAGCAATAATCATGCAGAAGTGAAAACATGTCTTTAAAAGTTCTGTGGTGACTGCTTGCCCTGCACTGTGTCCCCTGAAGGGCTGTATGATTGCTTATGAAAAATGCACAGTCTACTCTGTCTTAATTCACAGAAACTTCTGCCATCAGTTTCGTATCTGTTTCTAGCCTAGGCTTTTTCTTCCACTCTAATGTTGTACCTTTCATATCAAACTGCCTTGCCTTCCTCAATTCCCACTACAAATCACTTCTCATTACTTCTGAATAAGCTATTGTTCTCACCTAGAAAATATTTTTTCAACTTAATCTCCTAAAAAAAAGCTGACACAACTTCTTTGTGAAGCCTTACCTTTCTCCCTCCACACACGTACAGGCGTGCACGCACACACACATACACACTCAAGCACACACATGCCAGCTCACTCTTTCACTTTGTGCCCAGGATATTCCACAAAGATTCTAAAACTAAGGTTAAGCCCTGTATAGTCTTCTATGAGTGACCTACCGGAAATCAAAAGACTTTTAAAATTATATGTAATATTACCTTTGTCTTTGAACAATTTTTTTCTAAAAATAATACTTTCAGTTTTGATCATATTCTCAGTTTTCTGAAAATAATATTTTCAGTTTTGATCATATTTGGGTCTGTGATCCAAAAAAAGATTCTATTACAATTATTCTACACCACCACGCACCATTGCACCTCCAGGGCAGAGATCATTATTGTATGGCAATTTTGTTTGCAGGGATCAGATGTTCTACATTTACTAAATACTCAAAAGGATATTTAATGAATGATCAATTGCATTTGCAAGAGAGCATTGTAAAGGTATTAGAAATTATGGTCACAATGCTATACGAGGAAAAGTGACATCCATGAAATAGAAAAGTCCATCCTTGTCCAGCTGCCACTTGTTAAAGCTTAGTTGGGGCCATTCACAACTTGCTAATAATTAGTGTTTTTTTCTATTTACAAAATTAATTATAGCATAATAAAATTTCAATAGCACTTGTTCTTAATTCTCTTCTGATCTGCGTTCTGCTGTTTATTCTCATTTGTTCTGATAAGGTCCATCGTCTCTAATGTTGCTTCGTAAAGGGTAAGAAATAAATCAGTGGCATTTAGCTTTGGTAACCATCTGGTCTGGCAAACATCCCAAAATTAATGTTTAAATCTGGATGCAGTTCATGTATTTTGTCTTGTCTTAGGAAACATCTCTGGAGGTAGGAAAAAGGGATAGGAATTGCCCTCTAATGTCACTGAAAATTTGATCTTTTTATAGATAGCATTCTATTTATGTTGAAGGTTTTCATTACATGTTATGTGGTTCGGCTATACAACAGGCCATAACAGATCCCACTTAGGACATTTTTAAAAGAATGTTTTAGAGCAGGAGTTACCAAATTTTCCCATAAAGGGCCAGAGAATAAATTTTTAGACTTTGTATGACATAAAGATTCTATTACAATTATTCCACAAACCATGAAAAAGCAGTCATAAATAATGTGTAAATAAATGAGTATGGTGGTGTTATCATAGATTTATTTACAAAAAAATGGGCAGGAGGCTGGAGTTTACTGACCTTCAGAGGAAGGACTGTTCCAAAAACATTAATGGAGTCCTTGATAATTTCCATGCCCCCCCTGTGTGATGTAAAGGGACCTGTGTAATGTTTTTGAGGCTCAGTTTCCTCATTTGTAACTCAATCATACAAACACCTCCCTGAAGGATTATGTTGAATATTGGGAATGTGCTTCAGCAAGTATAGAATCCTTACTCAGACTTAATTAATTATGGTGATAATAGTCCATCAGAGTCCCTGTGATTGAACCTATTTGACCATGCTCATCAAAATGAAGCATAGATAACATTCTATAACTTCTCAAAAGCCACACAGGTAGTAATTTGCTGAGCCAGGTTTTAAAGATTTTAACCCATAAGCATTTATTAGGCACAATTATTTAATTAAAAGTCACTTAGGAAAAAGGTAGCAAGATATACAGGTATAATGAGCTATTCCTGTTTTAATTGTGGAGGGGCATTTCTTTTAAAATGGATGAAAATTCTCTGAAAAGTCCAAGGAAAGAATCGTCTATCCCCACCCCTTGAATCTGGAGGGCTTGCAACTGGTTTCACCAATACAGTGATGGAAGTGAGAATGTGTGACTTCTGGGGCCAGGAAACTATGACATTAGGAAGTGTCTCCCTGGTCACGTTAGGAGTTTTTCTCTGGGGAAGTCTTCTTCAATGGAGGAATTCCAACTACCTGAGAGAGTCATATGTAGGTACTATCGTTCATATTCCAGCCACCAGCCAGCATATGAGGGAACCGTTTATTACGTCCAGCCCAATATAATCTTCAGAGGATTGCCGCCCTAGCCCTCACCTGACTGCAGCTTCATGAGAGACCCTACATCACTGCACAACTGAGCCCTTCCAAAATCCCTGACCATGGATTCATGAGCAAAGTGTCATGATGATGGTGAATATTTCTAACTTCTCCCCTCACTGATACCCACATTCAATAGCTTGTCAAGTCTTTTATGTCTACAGTATCTAATCATCAGAGACCTTTTCTCCATCGCCAATGCTACTACTCTATTTACATCTAGTACTATCTTAGTTTGGACAGATGCAAAGGCCTTCTACTTTATTTGTAGTTCTGCTCTCCCCCAATACAATTTAGTTTAGATATTAATTCTTCTAAAGTATATGTGTGATGCTAAGATTCACTTTATTGAAAGAGCATCAATAGTTTCATGTATTATCAAGAACATTATGATTTAGTACCTTATACTCTGGGTCACCTGATCACTTACCTACTCAAGGCTGGTGGTCCAGCAATTCTTCCTCTTTTCTTACATCATCAATTTCCCTTTTCTATTGAATGGTTTCTAATAGCTTGCTTGCACACTATTATCTCTGCCATATTAACAGAAGAATCCTTCCTTTGACCTCACAGACCCTTTCCGGCTCCTTCTCCACTCTGATCTTCCTTTTACATTTTGTTTCCCTTGCTTTTGAACTCCTTCTGACTTCTTCCTCTACTATCTTCCTGAGTCTTGTCTTCTGAATTACCAATGACCTCCACTTTGAGAAATCCAATGCCTAATTCTCAAAGCTCACCTCACTTTCTTCTGATCAGTGTTTGACACTGTTGAAGCTCTTTTACTTCTGGCTGCCAAGATTTTACATCCTCCCAGTTACCCTCTCTTTCAATGTTCCCTTCTACTCTGGCTCTTTTTCAAGTTTCTCCTTTGCTCCTCAACCCCCACACAATAGGATGACCCAAAGTACAGACCTCAGACACTTATCTCCTTAGACTCTGCTTCTTTGAGTATCAATTTTGTAACTTTGAATATTATTTATACAGTGATGACTCCCAAAATTACAATTCATCCCAAGAACCTTCCTAACTACCAGGCATGTATACTTAGGCTACTGCCCAATGTATATTTCTATTTTGATGCCTCAGGTATCTCAAACTCAGTATATCTCCAAACCCATCAACTGTCAAAGTGTCCCCAGTCTCAGTTAATAGCAGCAACTTCTTTCCTGATCAACTAAAACTTTGAGGTTGTCCTTCACTCCTCTCTCAGTTATTTCACATCTCACCTATTAGCAGATCTACTGGTTCTGCCTTCCCAGTACATCAGAGTCTTAGTTCATCTTCCTGCATCTATTGCTTCCACCTTTTCAAAGTCCCTTAGCTCTTGACTGAATTATTTCAGTAGCTTTCCAACTGGTATCTGTTTCCACACTAGTTCACACACCCTCCAGTCTCATCTCACTACATCATGTCACTCTTCACAAGATTTTCGATAGAGTTCCTTTCTCATTAGAATCCAAGCCATGATCCTTAGAGAAGCCTGCATCCTGGCACCATCATTTCTCTCACCTCACTTCCCATTTATGTCTCTGGCTAGCTCTCCTCCAGCAACACTGGCTCCCCTGGGGGCCATGAACATTCCAGCCATATTTATGCCTCAGAGCTTCTGTACTAGAAGACTGTGCCCCCAGAGAAGCTCCGTCTCTCACTCTCTTTGTGCAGCACTACATAGACATCCCCCAATTTACCATGTTCAACTTACAATTTTTCAACTTTACAATGTTGCAAAGTGATAGACACTCTGTAGAAACCATACTTGGATTTTGCTCTCTTTCTGGGTTGATGTTATGTGGTTAAATACTCTGTCCTGATGCTTGGTGGTGGCAGCAAGAAGCAGTTTTAAGCCACATAATCACCATGATAAACACCCATATTCTACAGAGTACTGAGTTTCCACACTACCCTATGTAGGTTAGGTATACCAAATGCATTTTCAACTTAGAATAGATTTATCTGGATAAAACCCCATTGTAAATTGAAGAGCTTTTGTTTTCCCCGTGAGGTCTGCGTTGACAACTTATTGAAAGATTGCAATTCCCACCTCTCCCCATACTGGTGCTCCACCCCCCACCCTTTATTTTTGTTTTGTTTTGCTTTCCCAAAGCATTTAGCATCAGCAGATATTTCATCATCTCCACCACTGCATGCAGGCAGGGGTATTACCATGCTTTGGTCTATAGTCTTCTCAGTGGTGTGCAACTGCATGCTGTTGGTTCCCACAACAATTGCTAGAGTGAGAAGGTGACCCAAGAAGACATGACATAGGACATACCCAGCATAGATGCCAATCAACTAGATCATACAAAAAAGCCAGCTTGGTTTTCACAACCTATCTTTTAATGTACTGCCTCTTATGTACCTCTTAGAAGCGATTGTGTGGAAACAGATTTGAAACAGATTTTCTTTTTTTTCTGTCTGCTTAACCCTTTTACTCAGCCCATTGATCTTTTATTCATCATTTCTTTTTAAAACAAATTTTATTATGCTTACTTTGCTGTACTTTCAGTACACAAGTAAAAAAAAATATTTGACATTATTGATGTTTCTACATACCCCAATCTGCCAGTTTGTTATGTCTCTGGAAAGGTGACTTTTCCTGTGAAGGAACAAGGTCATAAATAATTTTAGTAGTATGTTTAATTATTCTTTTGTTGGGATATCTTAACAAATGATTTTTTAAACTCCTATTTTAACAACTTAGTACTAAAAACTAAATACCAAAAAATTATTTCTCAATATGTGCATTTGCATATGTACATGTTTTCAAAAATAAAGAGAAAATACATAATATTTGGGAATAAGATATGAAAATCATTTCACAAGTTACAGATGTCCTGATAACTCATAAGTAGTGAAACTATATAAGGTTATCTCTAATGAGTGAAAACATTCTTCATTTCACACTTCCCACATTTTTTATTCTGTTTATAAAAATTGCTTAAGATGTTTTAACATTTAAAAAATTTTAAGTGGTGGTTTATTTAATTATCAAAACTGCATAAATATCTCTTTACACATTTTGGCATTGCTAAGCTTAGACTTGACAAAAAGGGCCTTTGGATTCTTTAAGTTGGTAGCTAAAACTCATTTCTAATAACTCAAAGCACGCATCACAAATTCTGATGTTCTGATTTTTAATTACTGTAAATAAGTCTACCTTATATTCTTCCATATAATGGAGATCTTTTGTGATTTTAATGATGTGATAAATATCTGAATAAAAAATTATTTTCATTAAAGTACTCACTTTTTAAGGAAGAATTTCAGAGACAGAGTTCAGCAGTAGAAACATTATTTCAAAAATATGTTTATCCAACTTGCAAAATTCCAAAAATCAGTGGGAAAATATAAATCCAAAGTTCATAGCATTCACATTAATTATGTACACATTTAACAATGCTACCATGACCTCCATGTCAATGTGCTTACCTTCTTCAAAGTCCTTCTGTAATACAAACATAACAAAAGAACAGAACCCAGATTTGTTAAGCAATCTACTATTTAACAGTACTCACAACAGCTTTATGGTTTGGGTATTATTAGTCCACTTTGTAGTTACTGAATTAAGTTTCAATAAACTTAAGACATGCTTTTAAGGAAGAATCATAATAGAAAGAAAAGACATGGAAAAGCTAGATCCCCATTTCTTAAGAACTTCAGAAATAGGCGGGAATCCAAGATATCCTCCAAGGCATCTAGACAGGGACAGAAAAGGAAAAAAGAAATGAAGAAACTGGATAAGAATCCAGTTTTTGGAACATGGGTATGTTTCTATTCAATGGTCATCCTATGTATACACGGTCCCTACACCTCTCAAAATTTTCATGCAGATGTTTACAGGAATTATTTCATTTCTGTAGGGTCACTAAATTGGGATGATATGAACTGAAAGTGGTTAAGAACAGTATCACTTGCCATATTGAGAAGGCCTTTCTGGAGCAGCAGAGCATGAAACCAACAGAGAAAAGGACCAAGACAAGGAAATTTGGGTTACATTGCTTAAATCTTGTTGATTTTATCCTGAAGTCCTACTTGTGCAAATAATCCCTTTGTTTCTATGACAGCTAGAATCATGTTTGTGTCACTTTCAACTAAAAGAAGCTTGACTAAGAGACAATATAAGAAGTGAAGTGTGATTAGGAAAGACCTCTCCCCCACTGGGCATGTGAAAGGAATATGAGTCCCTTTTCACAATGCCAGGTCTTCCCAATGAGCCACACTTTATGTTCAAGAACAAAGAGGATAAGGAGGATTCACAAGATTTAATAATCTCTTTTTGCCTACTGGGAAGATGCACTCTGTCATTAGTGACTGACATAACAACTGTCCTCTCTGTGTGATTAATTCTGGACACATATGGGTATTAACTGGTTCTAACACAGTAAAAATGCAATTGGGCCTTTAAGTGACAACTTCATTCCCGATGTTTCAGGAGTAGGGTCCCTCATGAAAGGCAAATGTACTTATAAGGTCATCCATAGTGGCTGTCAAATACCTGAGGTTAGGGGACTGCTTCTTAAACATGTCATGGGGGAAAATTAAAATTATTCTGCATAGTCGTGAATGAAAGTTACAGGAAATTCAATACAAGAATGCCTCTTTAATATTTATCACCACTACCAGTTTTAAAGTTAGGAAAATTTAGAAATAATTCCTCATTTGGACAGAAGCACAACACAAAGATGATTTAAGTGCCGTTTCATGAACTTCCTCAGTGGTTCCAATTCTGGATCTACACGCAACTGTGCAATATGTAAATCATTTAATAGTAATATAAAACTCTGGATAATTAGCATTTTCTCCATTGTTTCATATTTGTATAAAGCATTCAAGTAGTATGAATAATTAGAATGTGTTAAAGAAATATGTTTTATTGCTTTACCTTCAAAGAAATCATGCTAAACATTTAAAATAAGTGGATGCTATCAAGAAATGGATCTGAAGACAAAAGAATAAATCTCAATGGTGAATTCAGGTGGGAAACTTTCATGTACATTAGAAAAGTAGGACCATGGAAAAGTATCTTGCAGAAATTTATATTTTCCCAAAGTTTATTTTAAATTTAAATAAATTAAACTATCTGACTCTGATTTCATGTGAAGAATCACAGAGGGCTCATTTTATCATAAACAAAACTTGTAGTCATTCAAACACTGATGACAAAGAATAACACCACAAACCATGCTGAGAGAAAAACAGGAGCCAAATAGGGAGGAAGATTCCTTGTGTCACTCACAACTTAAAAGTGTCCCCTCTTCTACCACATCACCCTGAAGCCAAAGGGGGGGGAAACATTCCTACTTTTATGCACAAACTCTCTATTCTATCCCTTGCATGAATTGTGTGTCTTTGAAACTTCGTTTCTTGTTTAAGTATCTAAAGAAACTTTATTTAAAGAGAAATATATTAAATATATTTTTGAGCATTCAGGTGATGCTCAGGTTTGGGGTTCTCTCTGACCTCAATTAAGAGAACAAAGATGCTATGTGGACAAGGAGAGAGAGGGGAGCACATAACTGCCCTATTGCCGTTGCTCTGTTCACAGTGAGGATTGAGCCATTTTAATCCCCTTGGATTTTTTATCTACCAAAACAGCTTGGGCCCATCAGCAAATTGCAGTGGCATATGGTCCAGGTTTATGAGTAATCTGGCACATGATTAAGGCAGGGGGGATGTCATCCTTCAGCAAATACTGAAAATATTGTAAAAGAATTTGGTAGGTTTTAGAAAGTCAATCTGATAAAAAATTGTAATGATTAAATACTTCTTAAAATCAACAATTTGCATTCTTCTCCAAGTTATAATTTTCTTTAGATACAGAAATTTACCATGGGAAGATTAAAAAAAAATCAATGCCCAAGGTGTTAACAACTAGTTCTGCTTCTTAGCTTTAGAATCAGCAGCTTGCATGCCCAACATCCAGATCCCATGTGGCTGCACAGTAGGCCTGTATTTCAGGAAGGATCAAGTTTTTACTTTCCTCCAGTCAGGTTACTATTGTATACACAGATGTTTGCAGGTCCCATGGAAACAATTTGGACCTTTCAAAGAAAGATATGATGTGAATTGAAGAATGCTGTAGTGTCTGAAATGACCTCAGCCCTGTTTCTCAAACTTGATTGTGCATCCAGGAACAGCAGTGGGGTTCATCCCTGCA
This sequence comes from Urocitellus parryii, assembly GCF_045843805.1. NCBI lineage: Eukaryota > Metazoa > Chordata > Mammalia > Rodentia > Sciuridae > Urocitellus > Urocitellus parryii. The sequence continues at coordinate 2,504,823 of NW_027553327.1, forward strand.
GGAGCACTAAAGTCATCTGGGGAGAGTAAAAGAAGTACTGTGGGGCTGGGGCTATGGCTAAGTGGTAGAGAACTTGCCTAGCATGTGGGAGGCACTGGGTTTGATTCTCAGCACCACATGCAGATAAATGAATAAAATAAAGGTCCATCAATAACTAAAAATACATGTCAAAATAACTTTAAAAAAAGAAATAAAAGAAGTACTGTGGCTAAGAATCTACCTCTAGAGACTTGGATATAATTGTTCTTCAGTGAGACCCAGGCCTTAACATCCTTTAAAAGTTGCCTAGCGTAACCAATGGTAAGCCAGTCTCAACCCACTGAATTAGGGCAACACACTGGTGTGCCAGGTGGTACCCAAAATTATACAATTAAAAACAAACATCTTCTGGAAAATCCATCTTACTCAAAACTTAGGGAAGAAAACCTTTCATTATTTTTTTATTCCACTAAGACCAATATAAATATGAAGTAAAATGCAAAACTCACAAGAGATTTTCAGGTAATATTGCATCTCAGATGCTTATTAGAATATGTTTATTCATTCATCTTTTCCTTAATTTGTCAGATATCTTCAAACAGCTAATATACATAAGAGACTACTTTAGTGCTCCAAATTATTCTCATTTGTTTTTCATATACAGAATCTAAGAGCTACTTCCCTAAATATTTGTCTACTCACCAATTTAAGAATATGTATATGTATATGTTTGTGTGTGAGTTTATCCTATAACCAGTGAGAAAAAGAAATTAAAGATCTTTAATGCCAGCCGACATCTTTGCCCAAACAGCCATGAAAGTCAGAGATATAGTCACATAAGCCTGATTTAAACTCTAATTTTCTTACCCACAATTTAACTTTTATGACTGTGAGGCCCCTGAGTAACAAGTCAAGTAGCAGAAATCAAAAAGGTAAATTGTTATCTTACTCTGCTTAATATCATAATGGTCTTCAGCCTCACACATAGCACCAATAATTTTTCAGGTTTTCTGGACATTGTATTCCTACTCTCTCAAGATGTTTCTTGTGGAATTAAAGCTGGTTAGTATCAAAGAAATTTGTGACTAAATACTCTGATGTATGTGTAAAATTTTCCTAAACTCTTAGTACCTGCCATTTAAGAGACAGGCCAAGTTTAACTCCATTGTTCTCTAGTCTTTGACCCTGCAAACAACACCAGTTAGATTCCAGAAGATATCAGCAACTTCCCCTACCAGAAACTTTTCTCCCATTTTCTCTTCAGAGTTAATCCCAAAGTACATATTAATGCACCTTTACAGTAGCTTTCAGGGGAGGAAAAATGGGTAGGGAGGGGGTCTTATTTTATTTTACTCTCAACAAAGTAATTTTTACAAATCTCCTGCCAGGTAAGTCAACCATTGACTATTTGACCATCTGCAGAATCACCATAGCAACATAGTCATCTCAACATGTCTAGACCCTTATACCACCTGGGCTTTTAGGAGGCCTACTGTACCCAGTGGTACAAACTGACACAGAGAAGCAGATATGATAGATTCATGGCCATGGCTGTTAGAAATCAATGTTTCAAATCTCAATTTAAAATATTAATGTTGAATATTATTTGGAAAATCCTACAACTGTGACCCAATTATAAGTTCTCTGCATTGGAGCAACTCTGAAGAATGGTCAAAAGTTCACTGATAGTTGGGTAGGTGGTGGGGGGAGGTGGGGAGATAAGAGAACTAGCAATATCAAGATGGTTTCCAACAGTGAAAGGATTCAAGTTACCTCAGCTGTTTGGCAGGATCAGAGCAGATTCTGATGACTTGCATGGAAAGTTGTTTAGGTAGGCAAGAGCTTCTTTGCAGTCTGGATATTTGAAGCAAGGAAGCAAAAATATCTTAGCATGAAGAAACTATAGGCTTGGCCAGAGTCAGTGTGGAAAGTCCGGGGAGTGATTTCTGGGCTTCCCCATGAGTCATGGACATGCTAAGGATATTAGAGCGAATTTTGGAGAAGGAGTGAACTACTTATTTCCAACAAAGATATTTTCAGGGCTGAAACACTGGAGCCAAAATTTCAAAGGAACTTAAACTTTTAGTTCAAGTGTAGAGCTAAGAAAGCCAAAAGGCCATGAAGACACAAGATCTCACAGCAAACCCAGAGAAGAAATAAAATACCTGATTTAGGTAAGCTAACTGGGTTTGCTAATAGAGGTCAATTGTTCATAAAACTCTGAGATCTTAAAATCCTATATCCACTCTCTGAACACAGTTTGCTTTATTTCTAGCTTTCTCTTCTGTACCATTAATAACTTTCTTTCCTAACTGCAGTGTAACTTGAAATTTATTGACTCTTCCTTTCTTAACTCACCCTTCAGCCTTCTCCTGACCTTGTTTCTCATGTGGACAATAATCGAGCACTGACTCACTCCTTTAACTCTTCCTCAATTCTTTAGCCTCCTGGCCTTGCATCTGCCTACCAGAACCTCAGTCTAGCCAGTACCACTATCCTGGCCACCTTAAATGGACAGGGTGGGAATAAAACATAAAACTGTGTAGAGGCGTGTCACACCGCCAGTTAATGGTGTCCAGTTGGCCCTTAACATTTCCTGAAAATTCTGCTGTGTGTTCCTAATCAGCTTTTCTCCCTCTCGCCAGATTAATCATTCTTATCTTAACTGCTTTTCACAAGCTCCCCTTCCTATAATCACATCCCAGCAAAATGCCTCCTCTCATATTTTTTTCAGGGAAAATGGATAAAATCAGGTGAAAATGTGTCCAAGGTCACATTCACCTATCAGAATAAAGTCCAACCTCCTTACTATAAGCATAGGTTTCATGTGATCCTATTCCTGTTTCTGTCTCCAGTCACTTTGTGACATATAACATGGAAGCTAGTCATACCCAACTGCTCGTCATTCCTAAACAAACCTTACTCTGTGACCAACTAGTGCCTACCAATCCTTGACACTCAATTCTAGGAAGCATTTTCCACAGTACCAAGTTTATTTTTGCACTTCTACTCTATAAGCCTAGAGCACCCTGCCCACTCCTGACACAGTTCTTACACTGTTTGATCACCACAGGTTCATCTCTGTAAGGTCACTATGGGTCCAGAGGATACACTGTGCAGTCTGCTTGCCACCTATACTATTATTTATTTAATTAGTATCCTTCCTTCAGAATAACCCAGCCTTTTAAACAAATTTATTTTAATAGAAATTGATAACATAAAGAAATACTATGTTTGATACAACAAAAGTTTTGTAATACAAGCTAAATATATTACTAAAATTAATCTTAAAATACACTTCTGATCACATCAGTTATGATGAACTAGATTCTGAAGGACACTACCAATGCAAGAAAAGCAGATCTTTGATTTTTAAGAAATACTTTTAAGTAATTTCAGCTCATGGAAATACATTTCAGGAGACCCTCTCCCCCCAAAAAGCAGCAAACATTTAGACAGGAACTTGGCAACCAAAAGCAGTAAGTAGTAGAAAAGCAGATCTTGGATTTTTTAAAAATACTTTTAAGTACTTTCTGCTCACAGAAATACATTTCAGGAGACTCTCTCAGGACAGGGAACCCTAGACCAGAAGCAAAATGTCAGAACTGAAAAGTGGGTCAAATTAAAACTCCTGTCTCCCAACCAGAGCTAATACAAATGCTTTCAGAAAGAAAAGTAACTTCCAGTTAGGCTCGCAAGACACTCACAAATTTCTACCAAATAGATCTTTAGAGTTTATAATAGGGGATCACCAAGCACTGGAAATAACAAGCCATCATGAGGGACAGACAACAGATGGGGAAAAAAGCAATAAATTTGGATCCCCTAAGGATAGAAACATTGAGATTTCCAGACACAGTCTGTGAATAACTACAAAAATGAGCAAGTAACATGAGACTACAATGAATAACTGTATATATGAAAAATAACCAAGCTGAACTTTGAGAAATTAAAAATATAATTGTTAAAAGTGAAAAAAAATGGGGGATTAGAGAGAAAATTAGGCACACCTAAGAGAAAAATGGCAAACTAGACGACAAGAAGGATGAAATTACCCAGCACTAAAAATTTTATTAAGGAGAAATAAGATGAAAAGTATGATGGGGGAAGAGTAAGTGATCTAGAAACAGTTACACATACATATAGCCAGTTAAAACTCCAGAAGGGGAGAACAGTCCAAATAAAAAAGAGGCAATATTTAAAGAATACAAGGCTCCAGAATCTTCTAGATCTCATGAAAGACAACATTCAGAATGAACATCAAGTATCCAAAATAGAATAAAAAATTAATTTCCATCTAAACTTAGAAACGAAATGATATAAATCAAAGACAAAATCCAATGCAGCTATAAGAAAAAGATATTTTCTTCAAAAAAAAGCATAAATAAAACTAGCAGCAGACTTTGCATAATATTCTCACCACATTCTCTTAAGAAAAGGGTTAAAAAATAGTTTTAAATAAAAACTGAGTTGACCACCAATCAAGAGTTTTGAACTAAAGGAACTTCTAATCCTACCAATTAAAAGACACTGATTGTCTGATGGGCCTGAAAGATAAGACTAGCAATATGACAAAAGTGAAAATCAAATGAAAAGCACATTCTAGATAAATTACCACCAAAGACTCTAAGTCAAAAAAAGCAAAATTAGGAATAGAGAGGATCTCAACAGAGTAGATATGTTAAGAGAAAATATTAAGCTTGTATGCAGCTAATATAAGTACCTCAAAATACATAAAAACAAAAACTGTTAGAAGTATAAAAAGTCTATTAGAAGGTAACAGAGGATTCCAACATACTCTTCTCAATTAATGATATGATAAAAACTAATAAAGACTGAACAACACAATTTCTTATCTTTAATGATTACAGGAAAATTATAGAATTCACTATGGACAAGGTCATAAAAATAAGAATGAAATAACAACAAGAATACATTCTCTAACAACATAGGTGAAAAAAAATTAATGTAGATACACCTGAAAATTAAAATAATGAAAAAGTTAATGCAGATACATTTGAAAAGATAAAACATGCCAGGTGCGGTGGCACATGCCTGTAATCCCAGTGGCTGGGAAAGCTAAAGCAGCAGGATAGTGAGTTCAAGGCCAGCCTCAGCAATTTATTGAGGCCCTAAGCAACTCAGAAACAGACTGTTTCTAAATAAAATATATAAAATGGCTGGGGATGTGGCTCAGTAGTTAAGCCCCTTGGGTTCAATCCCCAGTACCAAGACAAAACAAACAAACAAACAAAAAGCATTTCTAAATAGTAAGCCAAAAAAATAAAAATTGAACTTTTTATAAGAACTTAATTTCTGAAAATTAATGAAAGCATTAGAAACTTAGATGAAGAAAATAATGAATTTCAAGAAAATTTATAGCATTACATGCTTATACTAGAAAAAAATGGCTAAAATTGATGTTAAAACTTGCAATTTAAGTTAGAAAAAGAAAAGAAAGGGAAGGAAATCATAAATAAAAGAGGGAAATCAGCATGCACAAGGTCCTGGGTTCAATCCCTAGCACCCGCCTTGCCCCCGTAAAAAGTTAGTTTTTTGTGAAGATTAATAAAACAGACAAACTTTGGCAATAATAAAAGAGAGAAATAGAGACAGAGAGAGAAGACAGACATAAATAATATTCAAAATGAGAAAAGGGAACATCCAAATAAAGAAAAGATAGAAAGGGATATTAAAATATTATTAACTTGATGCCAATAAACTTTAAACATGCTAATGAAAGGACAAATTTCTAAAACTAAAATAAATAGAGAACCTGAACACTCTTAGTACCATTCAACTGCTAATGACTACTCAGCTTCCACAAAGAAAATACTAAATTTAGGTCATTTTCAAATAGGTTTCACCAATTTTTTTAAGAAACAAATCAGACCAATTCAAACCTTCTCAGACAACTGAAAAAAGAAAAACTACTTGCTAATTCAATATATAAGTTCAGTATAAAGTAATACCAGAATCAGGTAGTCAATAAAGAAAAAGAGAATTCTATTTATAAAAAGATTCAAAAACTCTGAAGAAAATATTAGCAAATTCAATCCAGGAGTTCATAAACAGATAATCCATCAATACCAGTTTGGATTTATCTCAAGAAGAAAGAATTTTCAAACCCATAAATTGAAATTCACTATATTTATAACAATTACAGGGGGGAAAAGGAAAAAAACGAGATATGTCTCAACAGATGCAGAAAAACATATGACAAAATGCAGATTTCCTGGACACATTCAAAGATGTCTACAAAAGCTCATAGCAAAATGTTATTCTTTATGGGAGAACACTCTCTTTAAAATTGGGAATAAGATCTGTAAGTCCATTATAATGACTCACTTCTAATGAATAATCATAATCACCTCCATTGAACATAGATCTAAAAGTGTGCTAGAACATTAAAAACTAAAAGAGCAAATAACTGTCAGCATTTGCAAATGATATAATTATTCACATAAAAAAGGAATTCCAGGAAATATATTAGAAATATTAGAAGTTTATCAAGTGGATAACTAAAAAGCAATATTAAAAACATTAAATTGCTACTTACTAATAATTGTCAGAAAATAGATTGTTGGGGCTGTAGTTGTGGCTCAGTGGTAGAGCGCTTGCCTAGCATGTGCGAGGAGGCACTGGGTTCGATCCTCGGCACCACATAAAAATGAATAAATAAAAATAAAGGTATAAAAAATGTTGTATCTGTTAAAATTTCTAAAAATAGATTCTTAAACACTGGCACTTATAATACCAACAACAATTTAAAACATTGGATCAGCATTTAAAAAGTGAATAATCTCTATAAAGAAAATTATAAAACTGTATTAAAAGACACTGAAAACCTAAATAAATAAAAATACTATATTCTCAAAATCCTCAGGGTTTTAATTCTCCCCAGAACTTACTCAATGAATTTCAATTAAGTCCCAAAAGGTTTTTCATGTCTCATGTAACAAACTGATCCTTTAAAGAATCCAAATGTCCAAAACCATCTGAGACTCAAGTCCTCCCCAGATATCAAAATTTCTGGTAAAATGATAGCATTATTGATTAAGACCGTGTGAGTATCAACACAGAAAAAGATTGCAAATGATTCAGAACAGGTGACAAGTGATGCAGAAAGGCAAACCAGAAACAGACCCATCATGCACATAGAAGCCAAACATAAAAGAAATAGTACAGCAGACCACTAGTGACTGAGGGGCTGGAACCACATGAAGGGATAAAATGAATGTGAATCACTAACACCATTCCAAAAAAGAAAAAAAAATAAATTTCAGATGGATTATGAATTTAAATGTGAAAAGTGTCATTTTAAAACTTCTAGAAAGAAACACAGGAGAATGTCTTTATAAACCCAGAACAAGGAAGGTTTTCAGTTACAGAACATTAAAATTAAGAAAGAGTGAATGAAATATACCATGAAGCGTAAAAAGACTGGCCAAAAACTGGAAGAAGATATTTACAATGTATATAATCAATAAAAGACCTGTTACCAGTTTTATAAGACAACTCAATAGGAAAAAAATGGATAAAAAGACATGACCAGGTATTTCATAAAAGGAAAATATAAATGGTTCATAAATATATGAAGAGATGTTCAATCTCAATAATCAAACAAATGCAAATTAAAACCACAACGATGTATCATATCATATCCATTCCAGTGGCAAATATTAGGACATCTAACATAAGTATTGGAGAGGATACACATCAACTTACACACTGCTGATGAAAATATCTAAGTTGAAAAATCTTTTGGCCAAAATATAAACTGGTACAACCACTTCAAACCCTGGAATCATTCGTAAAGTTGAATATTTACACACCCTTTGAACCAGCAATTCCACCTCTAGCAAACAGCTTAAGTTTACTATTTTTCTTTTCCCTCTCATAAACCACCAAAAATGCTTTTGAAAAATCATTCACATTTTACAGCAACATCTAAAAAATTCTGGCATCAAGCTTAAATAATTTCAAATGATGAATTTATAGAGTAGTATAGTAGCATTTAAAACTAAAATGAATGTTTCTTTTAAATGCATAATTATTAATAACCATACATTTAATCAAAATAGCTATATATACTGATAATTAAATAGAAAAGTGAAATTTTATTGGACATGCATCTCTTGAAATAATGGAGAGGTGTTGCCTGAATTAAAGATGGCTTTCCCCAATGCTATACACTGTATTTTAAATTACCTCTTTGGTTTCCAGAGTTTTCCTACTTGGGGCTATTCCCTAGTTCTTACTTGTAGGTATGTGGTTTGTTTTATGTAAAACACTACTGTGATGAAAGGGAAGGTGTGAAAGTTGAACCAGTAGGACTCTATTATTGGTCTCAGGCATACAGTTTCAAGAAAGATCATACAGAATTTAATGATCTAGAAATTCATTAACATCTCCTGTTCCCATATACTACTTGGAAAATCATATACCCCAGGATGAAAAATTAAAAGAAATTCTTTCAACTCTGTATATACAAGACTCTTCAAAGTAACAAAACCTCAACAACCAGAACACCCACCAATAGGAGAATGTATAAGCTGTGGTATATTCACCTGTGGAATATTACACAGCAGTAAAAATTAAAGACTTACATCCATTCTCAATATCAGTGACCCTTAGAAATGTAACATTGGATGAAATAAACATGTTCCCAAAGACTACAGTACCCAGTAATTCCTTTCTTTTTTTTCCTCCAAACACAGAAAACATACAATACATTGTTGAGGGATATTTACAAATCTGATAAAAATTATTTTTTAAATGCAAAGAATAACACACAATTCAAGATAATCACCTTTTGGATGAACACATTCAATATTGGTTATTTTGATTCTTGGAATAATTCTGGTCAATTCACAGGTGTTCATTTTACTGTTTTGCTTCACAGCTTGCATATGTTATACATTTTCAATATATCAAATATTACATTAAAATAAAGAGAAAAGATTTTTTAAAACATTCATCTTATAAAAAATGCTTTAATTAATTCCCCTCACCTGCCACTTGAGAGATACATATAACATATCATGGAAATCCTATCTTTACATCAACCATCGCAATATTAGGTACATAATAAATGTTCATTGAAATTAATTTTGAGGATCAAATGCATTAAAGATTGAGATAATTAGCTTGAGACAGGAACTCATATGTTGACACAGGGCTAAGGCAAAAGCCTAGATGACTGCAAGCAAATGCAACAGCAAGCTAGTCATAAGGAAGCTGGTCAGTAAAGAGAAGACAAAAAAATGTAGTATAATGACATAGTGTTAGCAAGGATATGAGGAAATGGGTGTTTTCACTCAATACCAACAGTGAAAATTGGCAAAACCGCTTTGAGAGCTTCTGTAATATCTGTTTAAATTGAAGATGCACATACTTCTACCCAGCAAATCTACTACACAGACATACTTCCTAAAGAAACTTCCAGATGTGTGCACAGCAGACAGGTACAAAGATATTTATTGCAGGACTGTTTTTAAAGAGTCAAAAACTGGAAACAACTTCATAGTCCATCAATAGGGGAATGTATAAATTATGGTATATTCATACAATGTAATTCTATACCAGGAATTAAAATGAATTCACCAAAGATTATTCATAACTGATCATTCAATTTATTCATATAGAAATCTCCAAATGTGATACTGGGTGAAAAAAGCAAGTTGCAAAAAAACACACGTAGTTTAATATCATTAGTTTAAAATTCAACAACACAATGTATGTTTGTAGATTCACCGTGAGCAAAGTATAAAATATGCAAAGAAATGATTTACACAAACCTAAACACAGTGGCTATCTCTAGGTAAGGAGGGGGAGGAACTGAAAGTACCTCCACAATCTTTTAATTTTATTTTTTTACAAAAAAGGTTTGAAGTAAATCTGGCAAAACAATTACATCTGTAAAATCTAAATCATCGATTAGATCTCCATTTATATTCAAAATGCTCCACAAATTAAAAGAATGGAAAATTAGTCAAAAATAGGAAATTGCCGCAGAACAGAGACACACCAAACGCAGCCCTTGAGCGCAAAGCAGGAACGAATAATAGTAGTAGTAGGTGGGTCCCTAATGGGTTTGAAGTTTCTTTTCCCATATATCCTTATAATAAATTCCACTATCCTGATGATAAAATACAAATTTCTTTCAACAAAAGGTGTCCTAACTAGGACTGTAATCATAAGCAAACTGTGATTTTACTCCTCCCAAGGGGAGGAATTAATATTTCTACCTCGTTTCCCTCACCGTTGGGCAGAACAGAAAGGCATTTATGTGAACGTCATAAAACACTGTAAACCAGTAAGTATCATCGAGAACGTCCAGGGATAGCTACTACGCATTTGCAGGGGCACATATTTTGGAAGGAGCTGGCATCTTAACGGCGTTCGGAATCTAGGGCGCCTCTAGAAAAGAAACAACTCACTGGTACCATCCCATTCACCCATGTCTCTGATCAATTTTTCCCCCTAATAGGTCTCCCTATTCTGTCCCCAGAACTGTATGGCTCCACTGGCCAAAATGACATAGCCCGACACTGCAGAGCAGGTGGCCGCCAGACCCTTGGATGCCCTCCCCTTCGCGTTGGCGTTGTGGGGAAGGAGGAGGCTCAGCGAAGGAACCACGGAGCGGGAGCGCTGGGGTGGCGTCCCCCTCCCTGGCCAATCCCCTGCGCACCGGCAGGCTCTGGACTGCCTGCCCTTCTCCGCACACAGGTGTCTAGAACGCGGAGAACGCAGTCATGCAAGGGCGCGCACGCGCTCACGAACACTCGCAAACGCATCCCGGCACACGAGATGCACGCGACAGGCCCTATGCCGCACCCACGCGAAGACGCACACTTTCGCGGGGGATGCGCCAGGCGAGGGTCGAGACCGCAGCAGGAGCGGCCATGCGCGCTGGGGACAAGCGCCCCAGAGGGAACAGTGACAAAAGGGGGGCCACCCACCGAGGCCGTGAGCGCCCCCCGCTGCCTCCGAGAAAACTGGCCACCTACACAAAGGGGACCACCTACACACCCACAGGCGTGTGCACGCACACCTAGCAGGTGTCACCCACGCAGGAACCGAGAACCGGGCGCGGGGCTGCAGGGGGATGCGCACACAGTGGCCGCCCCTACGTCGCACAGGCACCCTAGGCCCAAGATCGCGAAGGGGACGGACAAAGGGGACACACCCACTGGGACAGACAGAAGCGGCCACACCCCCCCAGGGCCGGCACCGGCCCACGCACACACAGCAGGCACCTCTGCAAGGGATGCGGGGCGACGCACACACATCCACACTCACCACACACCCACGGAGGGGGTGTGGAGGGCCCAGCTCCCGGGGCATCTCGACTGCGACGGGACAAGGTGACACATCCGGGAGCCCTGCCACGCGCTGGCTGTGCACTCACCCGGGCCTGCAGCCCGTGAGCCTCAGACGCGGGCCGCCGCCGCCACCTCAGGCCCTCCACGTCAGCCCGATGGCGGGCGGTAGCAGGCGTGGCGCAGGCTGCAGGCGCGTCACGTGGGCTGGCAGCGCACATGCGCAGTCTGGCTGCACCGCCCACCCTTCTGCAGCCGCCAGCTGGGCGGCCCCCACGCTTGCTAGCTCCCTCCCCGCGAGGGTCGCGGTGCGCCTGCGCTTGGGAGGGGGGCGCCGTCGCCCCCGGCCTTTCCCTCGAGTTCCTCTTTTCCTCCCCCCACTGCGGCTCCCCAGTCGGCGCTTGCGCAGAGAAGTGGGCGCTGAGAAGGCCGTGTGGTCAGAAAGGGCAGGTGGGCGGAGTGGGACCCCGGGCCGAGGGCCTCCGCCTCCTGTCCTGGGGAGAGGAACTGAATTAAGGGCCCGCGGCGGTGGAGCGTCCTCGAGCGCCCCTGACCCCAGTGAGGCCGGGCTCGCCGGCCGGCGCTCCCGCTGCAGGGGCGCGCGTGCCCGCGGGGGCGCGCTTCCGCAGCCGGGCGCGGGAAGGCGGGTCGGCTCCGCTGTGGCCTTGCCCTGGCGGAGCGCTGAGGTGATGACAGACCCACGTTGGAGGGGCGTGACCACTGACGACTGTGTTCCTTCTCCACAGATTGTCCAAAGCCTCAGGGAAAATGGTGGAAAATTCACCGTCGCCATTGCCAGAAAGAGCGATTTATGGCTTTGTTCTTTTCTTAAGCTCCCAGTTTGGCTTCAGTGAGTACTTTCCTGAAGAATGGCCAGGGTCCAAGGACCCTGGTGTCCAAGGACCAGGAAATAATGCACTTGCTTAGAGTGTGCACACAGAAGCTATGTCCCTGTCCAAGAAAACCCGAAGGCAGTCGGGTTTGCGCAGTGCTCTGTAGGCCAGCTCTGCGAGGTGGCCAAAAGTAAACCAGGTCCCTGCCATTAAGGAGGGCACCCATAAACCCCTGGTGAGCGCCATGGTGGTGGGACCTTAGGTGGCAGAACAGATCTATTGAAATCAAGGGGAATTCAGAGTTGGCTTCCTCCAGGGACCATCCCCCTGGCACTTGTATTTGAGAATAAACAGGAGAGAAGGAAGATGGTGGCATGGGCCTGGAATAAAGCATGAGAGGGTTTGGAAGTGAGTTTGGGATGGCTCCAGGGCTGCCTGCAGGAGCTGGGGAGGGAAGAGAACTTGGCTAGAGAGGTCAGATTAAAAGAAATGGCCACAACATCCTGACTCTCACTTAATCCCCTTATGTCCCATTTTATAGGTAAGGAAACTGAGGTTCTAACATACCGAGGTTCACACAACAAGACCCAACTTTCTTCCCAGAAGGATTTGGGGATTACGAGGCAATTATGAATACCTCCAATCCAACTTTCTGGAATTTGGTGAAAACCAGGAAATGGAGGAGTGGCGATACTTCTGAACCCTAATTGAAAACAAATAACCTAATGTCAGAGCTGTTGCCTATAGAGTCTGTGGAGAAGTTATTATAAATGAGTTCAATTCTGACTCCTCCACAGGTTTGCTGTTTGCTCTGGGATCAGTTTCCTTATCTGTAAAAGGATATTGATAATGATGGTTATTGAATGCTTGTTATGTATAAAACAGTCCTGTGGGTAGTACTGTTATTGTTGTCCTTGTTTTAAAAATGAGAATGCTGGGGTTTAAGTAACCTGCCCAAGGTCACTAGGAGATGATAGAGCTAGAATTTGAACCCAGACATATTGACAGATTTCACTCTGTTGCCTCTTATGACTGTTGTGAGTATTAACTGGGGTAATAAACTGTAAAGCACATAGTGCAAAGATACAATAAGAATATAATAAATGTTAGCCCTGGTATCTTTTTTGTAAATGTCTATTCAAATAGTATTTCAAGAATTGCCAAGTGCAATAGCTCACACCTGTAATCCCAGTGGCTTGGGAGGCTGAGATGAGTATAGCAAGTTCAAAGCCTCAGCAAACAACAAAGCACTAAACAACTCAGTGAGACCCTGTCTCTATATAAAATACAAAATAGGGATGGGGATATGGCTCGGTGGTTGAGGACCCCTGAGTTAAAAAAAAAAAAGTATTTTAAGGATTAGAAACTATATAAATAAATAAAAAAAAATGTCTTTAAGGCTTAAATTCCATGATGCCCACAACCGGAAATTAATTTAAAAAAATTGAGTGCTTACTTGTTACAGGCTTTCTAGTGGGAGGAGCTAGCTGACAGACAAAGTAAATAAGTAAAACATAATACAATGCCAGATTATAACTTGTACTATAACGAAATATTTTAGCAAGGGGGAACCAAGTACAGTAGGAATGTCTGTAATCCCAGAGACTCCAGAGGCTGAGGCAGGAGGATTGCAAGATCTAGGCCAGCCTGATCCATTTAGCAAGACCCTGTCACAAAATTTAAAATAGGACAGGAGAACTCTGGTTGTGGCTCAGTGGTATAGCACTCACCTGGCACATGTGAGGCACTGGGTTCAATTCTCAGCACCATATAAAAATAAGCAAATGAAATAAAGGTACTGTGTCCATCTGCAACTAAAAAAATTATTTTTTAAAAAATGGACTAGGGAATGTAGCTTAGTGGTGGCACCCCTGGTGTTCAAGTCATGGTATTACAAAAAGAAAAAGAAAAGCAAAGGGAAAGATGATAAAGGAGGTCCTTCTAATATGCTCCTGTGTCATCTCTTATTACTCATTCATTAGCATTCATCACAGTGTAGTGAAAAGATCAATTTACTGTCCTGTGCACAAGATTTTAAGCTCTGGGAGGGCAGAAACCATCTCTTTATGGTTCATTATAACTCACTCCTGACATAGAGACTTGTATAATACATATTTGTCCAAAAAAAATCTATCATCACTGATAAAGTTAGTTTGAAATTTGACTCTGCAACTGTAAATGTCTATAATTACCTCAGCCCTGTGGAGATGAAGTACTGACTATCTAGTATACATAAAGCAAAAAATTAGGTATGGAAAAAAGTACAGTAATTGCTAAGGCATGATTTATACCCTGAATTACTCAATACACTATGAGAGTTAAGATAATAAAAAAATACTACTAAAGAGCTGGGGTTGTGGCTCAGTGGTAGAGTGTTCATCTTGCATATAAAAGACACTAGGTTTGATCTTCAGCATGATATAAAAATAAATAAAGATATTGTGTCCACCTAAAACTAAAAAAAACATATTTAAAAATTACTAATAAGGTACTTATGATAAGTAATATAAGAATAGTATAAATGAGGAGCAAGGGGGGGAAATCATTTCTGACGAATCAGGGGTACTTCAGAGGAGCTTTTTTGTACCTGAAACTTTTTAGATTGAATATGTGCCCTACTTAACTTTTTCTTTTTTATTTTCTTCTACAGTACTTTATCTTATGTGGGCTTTTATTCCTGAATCTTGGCTAAACTCCTTAGGCTTAACCTATTGGCCTCAAAAGTAAGTTTAATATTTGTTAAGAGTAAAACTAATGCTGTTTTAAAGGATTATGTTACTCCTTAAACTATCCAGATCTTTCATTATTCTTTTAAAAATCCGTAGATGGACATATATAAATAAAACTTTAAAGATTATGATTAATAAAACCCTAAATTAAAGATGGTAGTGTGAGCCCACATTTATCCCCATTTACTTTCAAAATCTTCCTACCATGAACCCTAGGGGTATAAACCTATATTTTAGAGGTATAAACCAATAGAAAGAAAGAATAACAGATAAGAGGTATCAACAAAATTTTGTATAAATTGAGATAGGGGAGTTTATTTTTTTCATATGACTAGAATAGGGAAGCCATCAAGAACATTTTTGCCCTTGAATGCTACAATGGTTCAGAAATTGGAGGTATAAGTACCTCTTTAACATAGTAATTCTGGTTTGGACAGAAAAAAATATTTAAAGAGCATTCTATCCTTAGTCCTACCTTGTTTAGTCTTCATAACTGGGAGACTGTCCCTACCTTCCCTTGTAGAAAATCATTTTACCCTGTGGAAAGGCTGAAAGTTGCTAGTCTGGGGGGCCTTATATCTGAGTGTGGGAAATGAGGCACCTACTGCAAGCCAGAATAATTGAACATCTGCATGGCTGAATGATAAGGCACACCCCCTCTCCTAGCAACTGCCAGGGGCTCCCAGACTTATACCATCATCTCCGTCTAGAAAAAAGTGAGAAAGAGGTACCTTCCTCAGGAAGCTGACCAGTGTGAAAGAAAAAAACCTATAATTTCTGCCATTTGGAGGACTCCAGTAAAGCAGCCAGGTCTTTTAGAGGGAGGCTGACTAGTTGGCCATCCTTGCCCACTGTGCTTCAGTTAGTTTGTTAGCACTTGGACTGGTATAAGTTATTAGATATTGAAAGAAAGTTTCTATCCGGAGTACAAAAACAAAAGAAAAAAGGGAAATTGAGGTAATGCCGGATACAGAAGAAAACTTTTAAATTAAAAAAATCCTCAAAGATAAGAAAAGATTACAATTATGAAATCAACAGTATATTCTATAAAGGGAATGTTTAAGAAGTTATCATACTTGGCAATTATGATAGCCAAAATTAAATTTTTAATTGAAAAGGTTGGAAGATAAAAGTTAATCTCTAGAAGGTAGAACAAAAAGTCAGAGAAATGGAAAATATTCAGGGCAAAAAATTTAACCACTAGATGTTCGAGAAAGGAAAAAAAATGAAGGAAATTATTAAAACAATAATGCATCAGTAAAATATGCCAAGATAGGACATGCAATGTGCTTACCTGTGTAGAGAGGTAAATTTAAAGGCATATTAGAATTTGGGGCTGGAATATTGACAGGTAGATGGAAAACCAAGTATACATTCAAAATGATGTAATTACTAATTTAAAAAATAATAACACATAAGAAAATATGTGATAGTGATATTCTAAGGTTCTCGGTTACAAACATTATTTATGTAATCACAATAGTTCTTAATAACTAGTGATAACCAGAAATTGTGACATTAGAAGAGAATAGGTTCCTCATCTCCAAATTAGGAAGTCTAGAGAAAATATCTGAAAAAAAATCAAGAAATTAATATGAACATGTTATGTAGAAATGAAGAAGTACCAGAAGAAATAGCTCAGGTGTTAAAAGGTGTCCTTTATGGGGATTGGGATTTCAGGGTCAGGATGGATGGAACAGGGGACTGCAGCTTTCTATGATAACCCTTATAGAGTTATTTGACTGTCATGTACATTTATTACTATAAATTATATTTAATTAAAATGAAATATAGGGCTGGGGATATAGCTCAGTTGGCAGAGTGCTGCCTTGTGTGTCCTAGGTTCAATCCCCAGCACCAAAAAAAGGGGGGTAGGGGTGGGTTGTGGCTCAGTGGTAGAGGGCTTGCCTAGCATGTGTGAGGCACTGGGTTTGTTACCTGGCACCATAAAAAAATAAATAAATAAAGGTATTGTGACCATCTACAAGTAAAAAAATATTTTTAAAAATTGAATATAAAAATTGGTATGTTTTGTCATGACTCTTAGAATGATAACTTTTAAGATATCTATCATATACATTAATATTATCTTCCACAGATATTGGGCAGTCACACTACCTGTATACCTCCTTATTACTATAGTAATTGGTTATGTACTATTATTTGGAATTAACATGATGAGTATTTCTCCACTCAACTCCATTCATACAATCACAGGTAAATATATATAAAAGAAAAGTGTTAGGGGGAAGGAGTAGTGGGGTTTTAGAATTTTAATCAGAAAAGCAATTAAGAATATGCTTCAAGACACATTGGAACATTAAAAAGAATCTAGGAGCCCAGTGTGGTGGTACACACCTGTAATCCCAGCAGCTCAGGAGGCTGAGGCAAGAGGATCAAAGCCAGCTTCAGCAATTTAGTGAGGCCCTAAGCAACTTAGCAAGATCCTGTCTCTATAAAAAGGGGCTGGCAATGTAGCTCAGTAGTTAAGTGCTCCTGGGTTCAATCCCCAGTACCAGAAATAATAGTAATCATCATATCATCTGTGAGAAATAAGTACAAAGCAATACAAAAGGAAATGTTTACATTGAGGTACTAAGTTATGATGAATATACACTAGTTATAGTCATAGATTAAATTAGTTCTGATGAATTATACCACCAACTAACAGGTATATTTTCCTGTGCAATGTACAAGTATATAAAGTATGTTCCTCAGTAACTTTACCTGAGAGAAACTTCTTTTATCCTAAATAGTCACTGTTGCTCAAGGGATGGCAAGTAGGTTTAAGACCTTATTCACAAAGGAATTTGGGGTTGGAATCCTCCTCAAATTGTTGTGTACACCACATCTCTAACAAGTGGATAGAAGAGCCATATGTTCTCGGGGGGTTTATTTTGTTTTGTTTTGTTTTGTTTCAGGTTCTTTTCTTTCAAGTCTAAAAGTAGGTATACTGATTTGTGAGCTTTCTTAGATTCTGGGAAGTATTTTTTAAGTTCCCTGGTATGATTTTTTTTGTACATTGTAAAACCTTTATTCATGAATCTATGCAATGTCTCTTGAAAATTAATGTTATTTTTAGTTTTTTTTTCCTGATAACCTACTATATTCCCTGCATTCTTGATTGGAATTATAGCAGATAGGCAACTTGTACAAAGAGAGGAAATTGTTAATTTTTTATGAATATTTATACCAAAAGATTTAATGAATTTTTGCAGTGTTGATTTAACTACATCTTTAAGGCCTGGGTATAATTCTGTCCCTGTCAGAATTGTGAAATGGAACTTTAATCATCATTGTACAGTTGAATGAGATATTAATTTTTTTCTGAATTAGAAATGAGAAAAATACTTTGCTAATTACATTTTTGTTTTACTGGGGCACTTCTTTTAAAGAGAGAATTAAGTAGTTATTTCATTATTTTAAGCATGTTATTTGTCATTTTCCAAACATCAACCTGGTGAACTGTGGTAGGTCTCCAACAGCCACAAAAACTACAGGAGAAATTGCTTAAGTAAACAGAACTTTTTTTTTTCTTTTAGATAACTATGCTAAAAATCAACAGCAGAAGAAATACCAAGCAGAGGCCATCCCAGCATTAAGAGATATTTCTATTAGTGAAGTAAACCAAATGTTCTTTCTTGCAACCAAAGAACTTTACAACAAAAACTGAGTTGCATGTAAAGATGCTAATATCAAGCATGTTTTTGACAGAATAATTTTGACCATAATTATTTATTTTTTTCTTATTATTGCTCAATATTGAAATGTAAAAAAATAAAAGTTATTCTTCTCTTAAGTAAATTTTAATTAACATTGTTTTCAAATATTTATTATTAATAGAATAAATAAAGTACTGCATTACCGTTTAGCAGATTTAAAAAAAAAAAAAACATGTTGATATAATCCTTCAGAGAAGCATTGATGCTATAATTTGCAAAGGAAAATTGTGTCTTTCCTCCTGTTTGTCCTGAGGGGCCCAGAATGCAAACTCCTGGATTTGAGTGAAGGGTACATTTAAAATTTGTGCCATCAGATGCATGTCTGTAACATAAATATGTATTGAGTGCTTGTTTGTGTCAGGTATTTTTCTGGACACTTGGGATAGAATAATGGTAAGATTCTCTCAAAGAGCTTATATTTTAAAGAATTATATTTTTTAAAGAACTTATATTTGGGGGCTGGGGTTGTGGCTCAGCGGTAGAGCGCTCGCCTAGCATGTGCGAGGCCCTGGGTATGATCCTCAATACCACATAAAGATAAATAAAATAAAAGTATTGTGTCCAACAACAACTAAAATTTTTTTTATAAAGAACTTATATTTTGGAGGTAAGTTGAAGCAGGCCAAGCAAATATGAAAAATATTTGTGATGAGTGCTGTGCTGAGAAAATGTAGTATAATGTTCTGGAAAGTAAAGGGATGACTATTTTAGTTTGGGTTGTTAAGGAGGGCTTTTCAGAGGAAAGTAGTTGGGGCTGAGATTTGAATAGCAAAAAAAGCAACCAGGCATAAAAAGATTGGAGGGGCAGTATGAACTAAGTTTGAAGCAGGGTGTAGTAATGACTATAATGCAGGAAGGAGCTTGGTGTGTCCTAAGAACAGAGATAAGGCCAGCATTGGGCCTGGAGCACACTGGACAAGGAGAGATGTTGTCCGAGGTACACCTAGTGAGACCAGGCCACCTAGTGAAGGGCTTTGTTGGCCAGTGTAGGAAGCTTGGATTTAAGTCAAGTGTGGTGAGTTTGGGGGCACTTTGAGTACCAAACTGTTGGAGTCTTTAAGAAAAAGAAGTGACGAGGCCTAATTTATGTTTTTTTTAAAGTTGCTCTGGTGGATGGAGAATAACTCTGAAGAGGAACTGGGAATGGGGCAGGAATAGGGAAGTGAGGATACCATTAGGATGCTTTTGCATTATTCCTGGCAAAAAAACGATTGCTGCATCAACAAGAGTGGTAGTGAAGTTGGGAGGCAGGGATAGCTTTGCAACTTTCATCAGAATTCAGCAGATTAAGTATATAGATCTGATTGTGCAGAGTAGTGAGGGCTGACTGAGAGAAATTGTGATCAAGGGTCATTCCTAGGTGTTTGTGGATTAGGGAACTGGGTAGATGGTTATGCATTTTACTGAATTGTCAATATTTGGAGAAGTGCAGTTGAGGGGCTGGAGGATTTGGTAAATAAATTTATTTGGCACCACCTTATTAATATTTGGATGAGCTTGTATAAGATTAAGAAACAGAAGGTGTTTAAAAGTTAGAAAATACACTCAAAACCAGTGGGTCCAAATCTAAATTTATTTAACCCTCAAGACCCTCAAACTTTGATACCCTAAATCTCTATCTGGCTGGTCATTTTTTCTTTAGGGTATCTACATACAAGAGTGAAGTCATACATTTTAGATATGCAAATTTAACTCTCTCTTTGAAGGAAAGAAGGGAGAGAAGGAGGAATTTTAATAGAAGGAGGGCTTCTGTTTCAGTGACCATAATAAGCATGCAGGGGATGATATGAATCTGCTGTTTCCTGTTCCTTCGTTTTTCCCAGTTCTGTATTTTGTGATGATAGTGTCACCACACTAGAGCATTTTAAGAGAACCAGCCAACTCTCAAGTACAGAGAGGTACATAAGTAGAGCTTATATACCATGGAATGCTAAAAGCCATGCATGCAGGAACTAATTTTTGTTATACCTGATGACATGGATGACCATCACAGACATAATGGTGGGCCATAAGTCAGACAAAGAATATACAGTGTGTGCTTCCACTGGTGTAAAGTTTAAAATCAGGAAAAATTAATCTGGTGGTAAATATTAGAATAGTGGTTACCTTTAGAGGAAGGTTAACTAGGAAAAGGCATTAAGGAGTCCATTTTGTGAGCTGCAAATGCCCTGCATCTTGATCTGGGTCATGATTATGGGGTATAATATATTTTTAGAAAATCATGAAGTTTTATCTTTGTGCTCTTGATTTAAGTTACACCTCAATAAAAAGGTGGGAAAACAATGCCTATATCCATAAATTTTGATTTCTTAGTCTGGAGTGGGACCTCAAACAGAGATAATTTTTTGAATGTCTTCCAGATAATTCTATATGCAGCCAAGGTCAAGTGGTTGTAGCACTTCCTAGCATGTGTGAGGCACTAGGTTCAATCCTCAGCATCACCTAAAAATAATAAATAAAATAAAGGTATTGTGTCCATCTACAACTAAAAATAAATAAAACAAACAATAAAAAGTGCCTTGCCTGATTAGACTGAACTGAGCCTGCCTGTGGTCAAGCAGGGAAGTGGTGAACTACTTTGGAAGAGAAAGCCAGCACTACTAGATTGGTCCCCTTCCCTTCCTATGAACAGTTTTCCTTGTCCTCCCCTGGGGCCAGTGACAGGCCCAAGAGGGCTTTCAAATGGGTCAGAATGGAACTTTAAAACTGCACTGCATTTTAACCTCAAACTGACTTTTTATTCTGTTTCCCAACCACATGGTCTTCATAGCTTTAAAGGGTTATACCATACCAGGGTTTCCAAACTTTTGACTACACTTCTTCAGAAGATTATGATCAGTTTAGTGTAGCAATTCTCCATTATTTAAAAAAAATAATATCAGGACCTCTTTTTACTCATGAAAAGTAAGAGCCTCAAAGAGCTTTTTGTGTATTGGTTATGAGCTCATCCCACAGGCTGTCTAGAAATTTTAATTTAGAAATTAAAATAGAAATTTTTTATACATAATAGTTTTGTCATAAAATTAATGTTGCTGATCATCTTTCCACATATGAAATGATTTCTGTTACATAAACATTTAACCCAAATCATTATTGTAGTAATAAACTGAATCCAGAAAGACAATGAGATTTAACATCAGTATATTTTTTGTGAAAATTAACTGTAGTTTCCAAAATGAAAAAAAAAATTAGCAAGATGGGTAGAACTTTTTTGCAAATCTTTAATCTCTGCCTTAATGAAAGACACCTGGGCTCTCATATCTGCTTCTGCATTCAAATCTGTTACACACATTACAAAGCCTCTGGAAAAACTCCACTGCATACTCATGAGAGAATGAGAATGAAAAAAAAGCAACATCTTAGTATTATTTTGTAAGTGGTTTTGATCTTGCAGGCTCCCTGAGATAGGATCTTCCTACCCTAGACTTTGAGAACCAAAGTGTGTGTATGTATGAGAGAATTAGAGTAGAATATATCAGAGTGCATTGCACTTGGTATGTGTAAATAATTTGATTTGACACCTCCCATGGACACTTCAGACCCTTTCTGGTTCCTCCTCCAGCTACTGATGCCCTGAGCAATTTTGTGTATGTTTTGACCAGATCCATGCAGTTCCCTCTTTTAGTCTACCCTGAAAGGGAGAGATTAACATTGTATAGGACCACCTAGAGCCTGACATGGGACAGACATCTGTAGATACACATCCCCCTGTCATCTCCCAAGGAGACTGTTCTGAGCTCCTTTCCATGAGCTGCTTAAAATCTCTCAGCCTGAGCTGGGGTTGCCATGGCATTGGTGAGCTCATCCCACAGGCTGTCTCTGCTCTGTTTTTCTCCCTCTGCTACTCACTTTTCCTTCCTACAGTTGCTTTCCCATTGAACTGCCTACACACAGCCTTTCACAGCCTTTGAACCTCAGCTGTTTTTATTTTCTAAAGATTATGCATCAGATATAGGGCCAGGATGCATAATGAATTTCCATGCTGCATGTCATAATTTAAGAGAGAAGTTTGAAAGATACTGTTTTGGAATGAGCCTAAATAATAACAATAGTCTAAACAGAAAATGTCAGTAGTATAGAAATGTTCTGAATATTAACATAACCGCCTCCAGTGATTAAACTCCTCCTAGGAAGAATTTAAAGTCTCTGTATGAAATCACCTAAATGTAAAGCGAGAAAATTAAACTCCAAAATCTTGCCCTCGCTAGTTTCTTGATCTGCTCTATTTGGTCCAAAATGTCTTAATTGGATACCTGTGTTTCCTCAAGAAACTGCCATGTATAGGGGTCCTTAGAGTGGGTATCACTCTTTAAACAAATTGACCCAACCTAAATTTTTTGGGTGTTCCACTTTTTCAATCAGTAGGACATAAATAATGTCATATTAACAGCCTAAAACCCACAGAACTTAGGAGATCTAGATAAATCAATACCTATAGCAATTATCCCAGAAAACAGCATATTGTATGGTATAGATCCCCCAGCCAGTAACCTTAGTACAGACTGGATGGAATGTGGGTAAGGGAAGGTGGAAAAAGGAAGAGGAAAGAGATTCTTCTTGATTTGTCTCACCAGGACAAAGGTCAGTCTGTAGCAGTTATCACAGTTGTCAGACACTCTGTTTAACTCAATCAGATTAACTGTAGCACCTACTTTGGAGGCAAGAGAAAATTTGCTTATCCCACCTTCTTTAATCAGGATAGGTTAAGTTAGGTGGTGGTAACATATAACCCTACAACTTCAGTTAACTTTTCTTTTTTTTTTAATTTTAAAGTTGATTTTATTTTTTTAATTGGTTGTTCACAACATTACAAAGCTCTTGACATATCATATTTCATACATTAGATTGAAGTGGGTTATGAACTCCCAATTTTACCCCAAATGCAGATTGCAGAATCACGTCGGTTACACATCCACAATTTTACATAATGCCCAATTAGTAATTGTTGTATTCTGCTACCTTTCCTATCCCCTACTCTCCCCCCTCCCCTCCCCTCCCATCTTCTCTCTCTACCCCATCTACTGTAATTCATTTCTCTCCTTGTTTATTTTCCCATTCCCCTCACAACCTCTTATATGTAATTTTGTATAGCAATGAGGGTCTCCCTTCATTTCCATGCAATTTCCCTTTTCTCTCCCTTTCCCTCCCATCTCATGTCTCTGTTTAATGTTAATCTTTTCTTCCTGCTCTTCCTCCCTGCTCTGTTCATAGTTGTTCTCATTATATCAAAGAAGACATTTGGTATTTGTTTTTTAGGGATTGACTAGCTTCACTAAGCATAATCTGCTCTAGTGCCATCCATTTCCCTGCATTTTCAATGATTTTGTCATCTTTTATTGCTGCATAGTACTCCATTGTGTATAGATGCCACATTTTTTTTTATCCATTCTTCTATTGAAGGGCATCTGGGTTGGTTCCACAGTCTAGCTATTGTGAATTGTGCTGCTATGAACATCGATGTGGCAGCATCCCTGTAGCATGCTCTTTTAAGGTCTTCAGGGAATAGTCCGAGAAGGGCAATAGCAGGGTCAAATGGTGGTTCCATTCCCAGCTTTCCCAGGAATCTCCATACTGCTTTCCAAATTGGCCGCACCAATTTGCAGTCCCACCAGCAATGTACAAGTGTACCCTTTTCTCCACATCCTCGCCAGCACTTGTTGTTGTTTGACTTCATAGTGGCTGCCAATCTTACTGGAGTGAGATGGTATCTTAGGGTGGTTTTGATTTGCATTTCTCTGACTGCTAGAGATGGTGAGCATTTTTTCATGTACTTGTTGATTGATTGTATATCCTCCTCTGAGAAGTGTCTGTTCAGGTCCTTGGCCCATTTGTTGATTGGATTATTTGTTATCTTCTTATCTAATTTTTTGAGTTCTTTGTATCCTCTGGATATTAGGGCTCTATCTGAAGTGTGAGGAGTAAAAATTTGTTCCCAGGATGTAGGCTCCCTATTTACCTCTCTTATTGTTTCTCTTGCTGAGAAAAAAACTTTTTAGTTTAAGTAAGTCCCATTTGTTGATTCTTGTTATTAACTCTTGTGCTATGGGTGTCCTATTAAGGAATTTGGAGCCCGACCCCACAATATGTAGATCGGAGCCAACTTTTTCTTCTATCAGATGCAGAGTCTCTGATTAGATATCAAGCTCCTTGATCCATTTTGAGTTAACTTCTGTGCATGGTGAGAGAAAGGGATTCAGTTTCATTTCGTTGCATATGGATTTCCAGTTTTCCCAACACCATTTGGTGAAGATGCTATCCTTCCTCCATAGCATGCTTTTAGTCCCTTTATCAAATATAAGATAGTTGTAACTTTGTGGATTAGTCTCTGTGTCCTCTATTCTATACCATTGGTCCTCTATAGGTTTAATGCAATGCCAATCAAAATCCCAACGGCATTTCAGTTAACTTTTCAAAGAATAACACTTAGAGATAGCCACTAAAGATGAATGGGGCCACGTAGACTAGGACAGTGGATGTCTCAACTGCCTTATAGACTCATAACTGAAGACCAAGTGTCCTCTGCCCTATGCCTTGTTACCAAGTGAGCCTCAAGAGTGCCAGAGATGCGATGGCAACCTCTGTTAACAAAGGAGTCTCGGAGTTGGAAATGATGGCCTTATAAAGAATAAAATTATGGTTCTTTAACAAATACATTTATAATCCAAGTTTTATATGTACTTGATACATGAGAAGTTATTATTCAATAGTTCCACACCAGCCTTGGGCTATTTCTGCAAACTTAGCATTCCTGAACTTTGCTTGTATAGATTGCAGTCACAGGGGAACCATATGTCCAAGGCTGGAAGATGCCAGCCAAAGTCAAGGTGACTCAGATGTCACTCAGGTGTACCATTGACCAAATGATCTCCTTGTGTTATTAAAGTCTGTTTATGTGGCCCTAGCATATCATAGACCTCTCTGTCAGCCTGTGTCAGCTGATATGGCTGTCCCAAGAGTCCCATCTCTCCATGTGACACTTTATATTCTGATGCAACCTCCTTTGACTGTTCTCAGTGAAATCACCACGAGTCAGCATGTCCTTGGGAAAGCTCAATCAAGGACATAAGTGTCTGTCAAGATGTAAGTGTCTGTCCACCTCAGTACTAATGGAGCCAGATTTTCAAATACTACATAAACCTGAAACCAAAATTATGCCTTCTCCCCTAAATCTAGACCTAGAGATTGAGGTGAGGAGTTCTGGGCCTGTAGACCTGGAGACATGGCCACTCAGCTGCTTGCTCTGGATCCTGGGAGGTCAGGTGGAGAGCAGACCACTCCTGTGCAGTCACCTGCGCGGGCCACTCTGGGTAAGCACACTCCTGCCAGGGTGGAAAGAGTGGGGGAAAGAAAATGCCAGAGGAGGCTTTCCCACTGCATCTCTATGAAGGCAGAAGTAGCTCAGTCACAGAGACAGAAACAGGAGGAGAAAAGCAATGGCTCCCTACACTAGCCACTGGGGTTGGTCTCCATTTGCCCCAATTAAACAGTACAATAAACATCTGTGTGGGTGAGTTTGTGAAATGGGGTCCTTAGGTTAGGTTCCTTATGTCAGGATTATCCCAGGATCAATAAGCTTGAAGATTTCTAAGATACCTAATATATGATACTGGACAGATCTCCCAAAAGCTTCCTCTCTACACCCTCCCTGTACCTCACCAACATTGGGAGTGACCCTCATACCAGGGCTGCCTTGGTTCTTAGATTCAAAGTATATGAAATGTCACAGTGTTCCATTTTTCCGAACCTAACTAAATAACTTTGATTCCCCACTGTCCATTGTTTAAAAGGATTCCAGAATCATGTTATTGTGGGGCTTCCTCACCCTCCTTTGGGTTGTTTATGCTCTTTCAGTCAAAGTAGATGAGGCATGCAGGAGCCCAGACTAGAGAACCCTGTCCCTTGCAGCAGGACAGTGAGGAGACCTCAGTTTCTTTTGGACATGCAAAGAGGGAAGGGGGAAAAGTGTGTAGAGCATTTATAAAGTATGTTTAAAAGGGGAACACACTCTTTTTATATCCTAATTCCTACTGCCTGGCATGTGGGTTTAATGGCAAATTGCAGGCATCCTCTTGGACTATGGAGTGTCCTAAGGAAAGAAACCATGCAGTAGCAGAGCAAAAAGAGAGATCTTGAATCCTGTCATCATACCATGACAAGCTATCCCTGGACTTGGACATGAGAGAAATTTGCTTCTATCTTGGTTCAGCTATTGTTATTTGGGGTTATCCTCTCAGAGCCAAATCCAAGGCTAACTAGACAGGCCCCTTCATCAGGCACAAAGATTGATAATTGCAAGGAGGGGGCCCACATGTCTATTCTCCACTTTGAAGTGGCCAGGAACCACCCAAAGCTGTGCAAATGCAGGTTCCCAAGTCTAGTAAGTCTGGAAGGCCCCGCGACCTGCATTTTCAACAGCATCCCCAGAGACAGATGGGGGTAGGACATGGACCACATGTTGAGAGATAGTGGGTCTCCAAACCCAAAAGCCTGGGTAGAGATATCTCTGGGCTATGGAGTCTCTTTCTCTGCACAAAAGCTATTCACTGGCCCCTCCAGCCCACCTCTCCCCAGACGTATACACACACTGCCACTCCTTGCCCCCACAAAGAAAAACTTCACAGTGGGAAGGAAAGTCACCCATATTTCTTTTATTTAAGAGAGAATTTTTTAATAATTATTTTTTAGTTTTTGGTGGACACAACATCTTTATTTTTATGTGGTGCTGAAGATCAAACCCAGAGACCCGTGCATGCCAGGCAAGGGTGCTACCACTTGAGCCACATCCCCAGCCCGTAGACACCCATATTTCATCTTTGATGAATCTTTAGCAGCAAAAACTGAGCAAAATACTGTGAAGTGGCTCAGTTATTACTGCCCATCTCACTTTTGCTAATAAAATAAGTAGAGGAATTGTATGTAATTTTAATTTGTAAATTTGAATACTAATAAGGTTCAACATATTTATTCAAGTAGTGAATAAATATTTGTAGAAATGGCCAACCTCCAAGGAGCAAAGTGAAGAGTTTGGTTTTGGCATCCATCAGTTCTAAGTTTAAATTCCAGCTCCATCCACTGTATGACCTTTGGTAGGGTACTCTGCCTTTCTGAGCTTCAGTTTCTTCATCTGTAAAACAACACTTAGGTACCGGCTACTAAGAACCATGAAATAAATAAGAGGGTTAATACAGTGCTGGCCCACAGCTGGCCCTTAAGTAATGGCGATCATTGCTATGTCCCCAGCTTTTCCTCCTGCCACTGCCCTGGACCCCATGCTTCATCTCCATCAATTCTTGCCCACCATTGTATCAATGTCCAGGCCGCCCTAATGAATTGCCTCGAGCTGAGTGGCTTACAACAGCAGCAATGCATTCTCTTGCAGTTCTGAAAGTCAGAAGTCTGAGAAGCTTCAGATACATCAAGGTGTGAGCAGGGCTGAGTGCCCTCCAGCGACTCAGGGGAGAACCCTGGCCTTACCCAACTTTTTTCTGGCTGCTGCACTCTTCACCCCAGTGTGGTCTTCTTCTCAGAGCATATCAAATTTCCCTGGGCCTCTCTCCTGTGAGGACACTTCTTGTTGGATTTAGGGCCCACCTGGGTAAACCAGGCTAATTTCCTTCTGATGAGATTCTTAACATATTTTTTTCAGGGGGTGGGGGGTGTTACTGGGGATTGAACCCAGGGGCACTCAACCACTCAGCCTCATCGCAGCCCTATTTTTAATTTTAGTTTTTAGAGACAGAGTCTCACTGAGTTGCTTAGCGCCTCACCTTTGCTGACGTGGCTTTGGACTCGTGACCCTCATGTCTCAGCCTCCCAAACTGCTGGGATTACAGGTGTGCACCACCGTGCCTTAACATAATTCTTAACATAATTACCTCTTCCGTGTAATTGAAACATTTAGGAATTAGGATCTTGCTTCTGCCTTCCTCCTCTCCCACCTCTTCGCCCTCCCTGTGGACCTCAATTCCTTCAGAATAGCTTTTTCTGTTTCTCCAGAGTGATTCCAATCCCTGTCTCACAGGCAGCTCCTTCTCTCTCTGTGGAGACTCTCACAAGTGTCATTTCACATGGACCCATTTGTGTAAAAAGCTGCACCAGGCCAGGGACCCTGTCTGGCCTGTCCTTATCCCCAAGCCTGGCTCAATATCAGTACACAGGAGAGCTCTCGAGACATACCGTGGGAGGAACAAATAGTCCAAGTGGAGAAGGAAGTAAAGAGCAGGTAGCTGCCTTCCCCCCAAAGCACTGGGCTGCTGGGCCCTGGCTCAAAAAGGTGGGACAACAGATGGACGGACAGTGGTCTTGACATTGTTTGGATGCCTTATCTCTGATGTTTAATGCCTGAACTGTTCTTCCACTTCTCTTCGAGAGAACTTTAAGGAAGAACCCAAGAGAAGAGAAACCACAGGCCTGTTCAGTCAGAGGGGACACGGAATGAAATAGTGGCATACCCACTAAGTCAACTTTCCAAACGTGCCGCTGAGCTACCAGGACAGGCCAGCAAGTAGATGGGCTTTCAGAACAGTCCCTTCCACAGGGAGAGAAGAAAAATCCCTCCCAATCTTGCAGTGCATGATTTTCAGGCACAGTCAGCCAGTGTCTAGGACTTCTGTGTGGCCTCGTAGGTAGGAAGTGTCTTTCCTCTCTCTGCCTGTTCCCCACCCCATGCTCCTCTGTCACCCCTGCTTGGCTGGACTAACTCCCCACCGGGCCCTTTCCAACTTTGCCCCTCTATGTAGGAAACAGCATGCATGGTCAAGACGCTGAGCTTTGGATCAGAGCAGATCTGGACATCATTTCTCAAGTTCCTGCTTCACCTCCTCCTTGGCAGGTGAGGACTTGGAAGACAGTTCACCCCTAAACCTCTGTCTTCTCATCCATTAGGTGGAGGAAGTTACCTTTCTCAATTATCCCAAGGATTGACTCAGGTTCTGGTGGGAGAAACCTCAAGAATTTCCAGAGCCTGACCCTGGTTATCATTGCTGATCCCTGTACCTTTCCTGCTCCCCAGCACCCCAGAAGGACTCAGCACTCAGAGTGATCTGCACACACTGCTCCAAAAGCATCCTTGGCTATTTTATTTGCCTTCACAGAGACATGTCTGATTTATCTTGGGTCCCCAGTGCCTATGGTTGTTTATATATAAAGCGGGGGAAAAATCAGAGGTTCTATTTGGAATCATCAGACGTGTTATGGTTAAATTGTTTCAAAGGTGCCATAAAAGAGGTGTAAACTGTTTTTCACATTTTTAGGAAACAAATGGTTTAAGGACCTAAATATTTAGAATTATCCACATGGAAATCCTGTCATAATAATAAATGACTAGAAAGCCATTAGTATTTGCCTTCGACTTTCAAATTTTGATGAGTCCTTTAAGCTTTTTTTCCCTAAAATTACTCAAGTTTATGAAACTAGTCTGATCGTGATTTCACAGCAAATTTTCCCTCTTCATCTAACATGAAGATTAAATTTGAAGTGTTTAAAAGATAGATGAACCGATACAGGACAAAATGGTAATTAGAAATGATAGCCATTGTCCATGAAGGCACACAAATTAAGGGATTGTCACCCAGGACAGCGATTCTATCAGTGATGAATCTGGCATTTCACTTGACTACCTATCCAGTACAATTATGGGAGAGTACCCAAGTTGACCCAGTGAACAGACAGCTTGGGCCATTCGTCTCTGGCAGTATGGCAGAGAGAGATGACCTTTACTTAACCTTGAGAATAACTCTACCCCTTCTCCTGGCCAAAATAAGGAAAATATGCCAATGCCTATTGACAATCCATTTGCAGAAGTTAGTGAATGTTTGGTCTAAGTCAATGATATCTTTGCCTTTTTGAACTTTCTTTTACAAAATAAAGGTCTTCCATAGGCCACCTTGGACACTGGACAGGACCACACACCAAGGATGGATGCATGACAAATTTATAAGTAACTTTTATCTGTTTTTTTGTTTTGTTTTGGTTTTGGTTTTCTTACTCAAACAGTCATCTAAATGAACATAGAGAGATACCAAGTTGCCTCTGCCACTTTCTTGCTGGATAACAATCTACTTTCATTCCTTCAGGTATTTAGAAAATGTTGATTGTTGTCAGCAGTCCAACAGATAAATGGTTCCAAAACAAATCCTAAATCAACCACTGCTTCTAGATTTAACCCCTTCCCTCCCAAAGAGGCCCGTGGAATGATTTGTGCAAAGATCTGAAGTAAACAATATTGGATCCGATGTCCAACCCTTCAAAGAAAAGGGTTTCAGGGAAGTTAAATCCCCAAACTTGCCCTCCTTTTCACCCCCCTCAGTCCGTCCTTATCAGGACTTTCTTGTCACTGACAGGATTAGTGGTCATCACTTCAACAACTAAATCAGAATTTTCATGTTGGGTTAATCGTGACAATGTCATGAGTCAAATAGCTTATGTGATTGAAAGGCACGGACGAAATCCATCAACCACACACGCTGTGGGCAATAGACTACACCAGAAATGTTCTTGATTAAAAGTTGGCCAGATATTGGCAAAGTTTATTACATGATGAGAGAATTTTAAATCTACATAAAAATGAATATGGAATAGTAACTGATGACTGATTTTTAAGATACTTTCATTGTTCATTTATAAGATTCATTTATTTTAACTAAAAAAAAATTATTGTAGATCATTTTAAAACCACAGAGAATAAACAAAAAAATGCCTAATATCACCCCTAAGCCATCACCCAAAGACAATTGCTCTTAAAAGTCTGATATAAAACCTTCTAAGTTTGTGTGTTTATTTGTGTGTAAGTAGTTAACAAGTAATGATATCATACTGTAAATACAATTAAGTGTGCCTCATTTTTTAGACATTATATTGTGCCATTATATACTTAATAAGGCTATAATATTGCTTCCTATGGATGTGCTGTAATTTATTTCACAAAGTCCTTCTTATTAGACTTCAAGGATGAGTTTAAATTTTCATTTTTACAAATGTCATAATGAAAAATATTCTCATATAAAAGTCTCTGTCTTTATTTCTTATGATATTCTGAAGAAAGATATTCTTAGAGACATAAAGAGATAAAATTCGGGCTGGAGTTGTGGCTCAGTGGTAGAGCATTTGCCTAGCATGTGAGAGACACTGGGTTCAATCCCCAACACCACGTTTTTTAAAAACTGAATAAACAAAATAAAGGTATTGTGTCCATCTACAACTAGAAATATTTTTAAAAGAATATAAATTTCATAAAAGCTCTTGCTGAGATTGTTACCTCAGTTTTACATTCCTATCAGCAAACTAACCATTTACTTGTCAACATAGAGTGCTGATAACCCACTTATTTATTTTAATATGCATTTTATGCTTGTCATGCTTCAATTATTCAAGAAAGCGATAGTGAGTCTTCCACATCATTTTCAGAATAATGAAATAAGTGCAGAGAAATGACAGACCATGGGTAGATGACAGCCTGTGATTACTTAGGAATTTGCTTAAGACTTATTTAAGTAGCCAACTTATAGGAGGTGCTTTTTCTGACAGCCCAGGAGACAGAAATCAGGTTTCTTCACACATGCCACCTCTCAAGATGTACTTTCTGCTCTCTGAAACCTGAAGTCCTCAGGCCCGACACAGGCTGCACCTGGACTGCGCTCACAGCTCTGTGGCTCACCACCAATGCTGCCTCTGTAATGTGTCAAGCAGAAAGTGAGTCTTGCCTCAGCTCAGGGTCTTAATTGGATCTGTGAGTCATTTTCTCCTCAGGCACCCCAGCTTTTGAATGAGATCACCCCACCTTGATGCCCCTGCCATCTTGAGTGCTACAAGTCTGCCCAAAAGGATGAACCACTAAGTCACACTCAGGAATGAGGGAAGAGGAAATGTTGTTACAGTGACTGGAGAGGCTGAGGCAGGAGGATCACATGTTCAAGGCTAGCCTCAGCAACTTAGCAAGACTCTCAGCAACTTAGCAAGACTCTCTCAAAATTAAAAATAAAAAAAGGTCTGGGAATGTTACTCATTAGTAATTAAGGAAAAAAAGAAGAAGAAGAAAGAAGGAAAGAAAAAAGAAAAAGACACAACAATCTCTCATGCCACTCAGAGCAAGGAGGCTGCTGGGCATCAGAAATTCGAAAGGAACCAAGAATGAGCTAACAGAACTCCTGTCTGCTTATCTTTCCTCCTCTGACCACATCTGTTTCATTTCATCTCTGCAGACCAGTTACTCTACTCCCTAAGGCCAAATTCTCTCCATCCCCAGCTCCTCAGTGCTTCAGTTATAGGCTCAGTCAGTGACCAGAATGGCTTTGCTTATGAACTGAGTGATGATCTCCAGAGAAGAGAGAACTATTGGGTATATGCTCTAAAAAAGTTCTGCAGCAGGACAAATGAAAGCATTAATAAGAATTCTTCACAGGCTGATGCCAAAATTACAGGTGAATCTCTTTCTTTTCTGGAGAAGTTGCCAGAATAAAAAAACCTATTATGAGGTTGGATGTCACAGCCAATCTACATAAATCATAGTACTTCTTTGACTAATAAGAAACAATGTTTTCTTTTATTTGGACTTGAATTTTGAAGAGATGGTACACCAAATAACAACTAGGTCAGGGGATAATAAAGAAAAGGCACGGTCCCCGTCCCTGGGGTCTTCACTATTTAGAAGCTATTTGGAAATTTTTTTATGTTACTTTTACTATACCTGCTGTGTTTTAGATAATTATCTCCCAAGGATCCATGTATTATCTCCAACCCTTGGAGCTATTGGGAGATGGTGGAAGTTTCAGGGGGTGGGACATAGTAGAAGGAAGTTAGGTGGCTGTGGGTGTGCCCTTGAAAGGGACACTGGAACCCTAGCTCCTCCTGTTCCTCTCTCTGTGTCCCAGTTGCCGTGGGGTAGTAGCTTGCTTCAGCACTTACTCTCCATCACGATGTCCTGCCTTGCCACAGGTCTAAAGGAAATGGGGTCAAGAGAGCATGGACCAAACCCTCTGAAATGATGAGCTGAAATAAACTTTTCCTCCTAATAAGTTGATTTTCTCAAGTATTTGATTACAGGAACCGTGTTAGACAGCTTTTGCCACTGTGACAAAATACCTGAGAAAATCAACTTACAGGAGGGAAGATTTATTTAATGCTGTCTCCTGGTCACATTTTGAATGTTTTGTTGACTGCATAAGACAAAGACGGAAAAGACTGCTGAGATGGCTGAGGTGACAATGATGGCTGATGAGGTGATGAGCTAGGTGGAGGTCAGATTATACCGACAGTATTTTGGTAACTGAAATAACTGACAGCAGAGAAACTGTCAGGATGGGATGAGCTTTGTGGCCTTCTTTTGTGTGCAGAAAAATAATCGTGTCATTTTCAAGGTCAATTTTCTTAAAAAAAAAATGTTGCTTGAAGAGTGGGAAGAAGGAGGGAGGGAAATGGTTTCAGCATTTCATTTAAAAAAGGGCTGGCCCTGGAGGCATTTGCTCTTATGCAGAATTCAAGAATTAGAAGAGGAACACACATAGAAAATCCAGTATTTAGGCCAGAATGCTTTTCTTTGGCAGAAGGCAAATGAAGAAGTAAACATACACTCACAGGTCCCTCGAGAATACTTTTGTTAAACATCAGCCACTGTTTGCAAGGACAAGCTCCTGCTTATGAATAACAGCATTGCAAATCAGAATAAAATTCAAGAAGCTATCCAACAACCCAAGGCTGAGTGGACAAATCTGGGCTGAGGATATAACTCAGTTGGTAGAGTGCTTGCCTTGCATGTGCAAGGCCCTGGGTTCAATCACCAGCACCAAAAAAAAAAAGAGTGGAAAAATGAATAACAACATGTGGCATATTCCTGCAATGCATATTATTCAGCCAGATACAGGAACAGTGTACTGATAAATGCTTCAAGTTGTGTGAACCTTCAAAACATCATGCTTATGAAAGAACCAGTGACAAAAGGCTGTAAAGTATATGATTCCATTCACATGAAAGTCAAGAATGAGGATATTTACAAAGACCAAACACACATTCGTGCCTGGCACACATACAGATGGTACATGCCTGTAATTCCAGCTACTCTGGACTCTTGCAAGTTCAAGATGAGCCTTGGCAATTTAGCAGAACTCTGTGTTAAAATAAATAATAAAGCTGAGCACAGTGACGCTCGCCTGTAATCCCAGCAGCTTGGGAGGCTGAGGCAGGAGGATCACAAGTTCAAAGCCAGCCTCAGCCACTTAGCAAAGCCCTAAGCAATTCAGTAAGAGCCTGTCTCTAAGTAAAATATAAAAAAAGGGCTGGGGATGTGGCTCAGTTTAAGTGCCCCAGGATTCAATCCCCAGTACCAAAAAAATATAATAATAAATAAATATTAGAAAGACTGGGGATGTAGCTTGGTGGTAGAGGGTCCCTGAGGTCAAAAGAAAAGAAAAATTTTAAAAAGTAGATTCCTGGCTCTTTGAGGACTGGGGTAGGGACATAGGAGGGCTGATGACTAAATGATAAGGGAGTTCTTTTTGGACATGATGGAATGTTCTACAGCTGATGTGGGGATGGTTTTACACATGACTGTGAAAATCCTAGAGAACAGTAAATTGTACAATTTATATGGTAAATCAGGGAGTATATGAATTCTATCTCAGTACAGTGGCTCTAAAAAATGAATTAATGAATGGGTAAAAACGGAAACGACAACAATAGAAAGCTAAGTCACCCATGTTTAGACCATCCTGAACATCTGCAAAACTAACCCTAAAAATTGAGAAGAACTGGTTGGCCTGGGGGACCTCTTGATAAAGCTCTCCCAGCTGGTGTTGCCTAGTTTTGCCAAGTGAATTTGTATTCATTGTATTACATCTTATGCACCACATGACAGTTTTTAAATGGTATCCCCAAAACATAGGACCCAAAATAATCTTTTTCCCCTTTAAACCCAAGCACATTGGTGATTAGTTGTTCTCTCTCTCTTTCCATTGAATATTTGCCATTTGACAAATGCTGTAACAAGTTTTTTCACAAATCACATTTTGGGACATGTCTATGGTTTATCAAAGCATGAAAAGTATGACCAAATTTGAGAAGCCCATCTGAGCTTGGAAAATATAATTTCTTCTCTACTAATAGCAAATAAGAATGTCAGAAGTTGTGGCAATTTTTAAAGCCAACCAAAATGGTCAGTAAGGAGGATCCAGTAAGTCTTCTGAATGCTAAGAGCTGGGATTGCTGCTGCTCTGGTTGGAGCACCAGACTGTGGCAAAAAAGACGCAAAAGGTGTCATTTGTTTATCATGTACTGTCATTTGCTTATCATGTACTGTTCAAGAGGCTGCTGCTTCTGCATGCTAACAAGTGTCCCAGATTTGGAAAATACGGAGAAACTACAGAAGGAATCAGAACAAAAAGAAGCTGAAGGCACAAATACAGCCCTCCTCCAGCCTGGACCAGGAGCAGGGAAAAGCTCTTGAGGTCTCAGGATCCTCGACTTCCATGGGTAGGCAGCAAACCAAAGGGACCCTTGTTTTCATAGAAAGTCTCCCAAAACAGGGGGACACCCAGTCCTGAGACCAAGAAGCAAAATTCACATGGAAGTCCCATAGGAAGTTTGGTTACTTGGAGGCAAACCTGCCAAATGTTCAGTGTCTTGAAAACACCTTACAGGCAGAGGTGGGGCAGAACCACAGTCCCCTGGTGTGGATTTGGATGTCAGGGATGGACTAGGACAAAGGAGAGCTGCTATTATTATAATTATTATTATTATTATTATTATTATTAATGAAAAGTAAACTGATTCCAGACTTTAGGGGGAAATTGGAGAAACAATGTTTTCTTTGAGCCAAAGCTATGTTCATTCAGACTCCACCCAGGGGGGCTGTGGGGATGCCAGGAAACCCCTATGGGGCACATTTCTCCAGGGCTGAGCCGGTCAGTGGTGATGCCTTCCCTGAAAGACCTCTGTGGGGTGTGGCTCGGCAGCTCCATTACTGATCTTCCATTGCGCTGCCTAGAACAGTGTTTGCTCATGTCAGCTCTGAAAGGGAATGGATGTGTGTTTATATTGGGGGAAATTCTGCATTTAGGCATGTTTACACTGAAACCACTTCAAGAGGCTTTTGAGATTTTAGCAAAATAAAATGATTTATACTAAAACTAACCATACACATACCCTGTGACCCAGGAACACTCCTAGATATACTCAGCAGAAATGTGCACAAAAGACATAAAAATGTTCATTGTGTTATTATTCTTAATAGCCAAAAGGCTGGAAGCAATCCAAATGTACGCTAACAATAGAATGGATAAATAAATAGTGATATATTCCTACAACAGAATGCCACAGAACAATGGGTGTCTCTTATGTACAGTGTCAAGTGAAAAAAACAGGCAAAATTGAATACATGCTACATGATTGATACCATTTATATGAAATCAAAATTGGGCAAACTAATTTATAGGATTGCAAGTTAGAATATATAGTTGCTTTGAAGTGGTCTAAATCAGAAAACTATGCTACACGTAAATCAACAATGCCGTCAATAAAATCTGAACAATATAAAAAAAAAGAATTTGGAATAGTGGTTACCTTTGAGGAGAAGAGTAAGGGAAGCAGCTGGTGTTGTGGAAGGTGTGTTATATGAAAATGTAAAAAGCACTTATGATTTGCTTGTTTGTCCGTATCTGTTGTGTTGATAAGAAATATATTTTTAAATAAAAATGTTTAACTGTCTTTTAATGACCTGTGTGGTGACCGTATAGTAGGAAACCAATATACTGTTGTAGAAAGCTATATAAAACCACTGAATTTCCAAGTGAAGTGTTTGATGTACCTGGAGGGCCCAGATTACAATAGCAGGAACCACTACTGCTTGGTATTATTGGTCTCCAAAGCCCATGTCTTAACACCTAACTTAAATTGGGTACTGACCCTAACATATTCTTTAACAACCTCATCTTGAGGAAAAGTCATTTGAGAAATGTGCTTTGAACACAAGACAGAAAGATCTTGTCTAAAGATGGCCTGGGTCTGGGCACCTGGTCTTCCCTGGGTGTTTTACTTTGGAATTGAACTCATTATTCTAAAAGGGACCTCTTTACCTTTGTGTGATGGATGGCTCAGAGGCCATGAGTGCCTGTCTTCAGAAGACAGGATTTGATGAATAAACCCAAGAGAGTCGAAACTAAGAAGTGTCACTTAAGAAACTAAATTCTTTTTCTTTCTTTCTTTTTTTTTTCAGAACTTTTTCCTTTGGGTTACTTTTAAATATTTAAATTTTGAACACACACACACACAAAAAAAAAATTACACTATTTCTTTCATGGCTCTGTGGCTAAAGAAAAAGAATTAGGGGGCTGGGATTGTGGCTCAGCGATAAAGCGCTCTACTAGCATGGGCAGGATCCGGGTTCGATCCTCAGCACCACATAAAAATAAAGGCATTGTGTTGTGCCCATCTACACCTAAACAATAAATATTAAAATAAAGAGAGAGAAGAAAAAGAATTGGATGTTGTTATTATTAAGTGTCTAAGCTTTTTAAAAATAACTTTTTGTGGAGTAATTTATATATTATATATTCATTTATTGACACATACAATTTAAAGATTTTCATAAACTTCTAGAACTGGCCAACAATCAATCACCATAATGCAGTTTTAAAACATGTCCTTTGCCTAACAAAGCTTCTATTTGCTCATCTATAGCTAATCTCACTCCCACTCCCAGGTCTAAGCAACCACTGTTTTGCTTTCTGTTGCTCTAAATTTGCCTTTTGTTGCCTTTGTTGCAGATGGAATCACACTGTCTCATCTATTATGTCTGATTTCTTTCACTTAGCATAATGTTTTCACGTTTTAGCATCTATCAATACTTCATTTCTTTTTGTTGTTGACTAATACCCCATTAGACCACTAATATACTCTAGTCCATCCTTATCCTCAGGGGACACCTTTGAAGACCCTCTAAGTGGATGCCTGAAACCCCAGTTAGTACTGAACACCAAATGCAAGCACTGCCATACCACAATAGTCAACCTGACAACTGAGATGGCCACTAAGTTACTAATGGGCAGGTAGCATATACAGCATGGACACACTGGACAAAGGGATGGTTCATATCAGAGCAGGACAGCATGAGATTTCATCACTCTACTCAGAACAGTACTACTAATAACAATGCATGAAAGCACAATGCTAGAACAGAACTGAAAACTTACAAACTGTTTATTTGTGGAACTTTCCATTTAATATTTTTGGATTATGCTTGACTGCAGGTAGTTAAAACCATGGAACATAAAACCTTTAATGGGGGGATTACTATACCACATTTCACATATCCATTCACCAGCTGATGCATATTTGGATTGTTTCCAGTTTCAGATTATGAATAGAGTTTCTGTGGACATCTGTTTAAATGTCTCTGTGTGGACAAATGTTTTCATTTCTCCTGGGTATATTCCTAGGAGTGGAGCTGCTAGGTTGTATGGTAAATTTTTCTATAACTTTTTTTTTTCAGGACTGGGGATAGAACCCAGGGGCACTTAACCACTGAATCACATTTCCAGTTCTTTTTATTTTTATTTTAAGACAGGGTCTCTAAATTGTCAGGGTCTTGCTGAATTGCTGGGGGTGGCTTTGAACTTGTAGTCCTCCTGTGCAGCCTTTCAAGTTGCTGGGATTGCATGTATTTAACTTTATAATGAATCTGCCATCTG
The DNA here is from genome assembly GCF_045843805.1 of Urocitellus parryii. Classification (NCBI taxonomy): domain Eukaryota; kingdom Metazoa; phylum Chordata; class Mammalia; order Rodentia; family Sciuridae; genus Urocitellus; species Urocitellus parryii. The sequence goes on from NW_027553327.1 coordinate 2,544,085, forward strand.
TTTTCCAAGGTGGTTATGCCATTTTATGTGCCCACCAGCAATGTACAAAGGTTCTAGTTGATGCATATCCCTTCCAATATTTACTATTCACCTTTTTAAAATTGTGACCTAGCAATCCCACTACTGAGTATTTACACAAAAGATTTGGAGTCAGTATGTCAAGGTGATATCTGTATTCCCATGTTCAATGTAGAACTTTCACAATAGCCAAGTTATGAAATCAACTAGGTATCCATCAACAGATAGATGAATAAAGACAAGATGTCATATACATAACAGAATAGTATTCAACCTTAAAAAAGAAGGAAATTCTGTCATTTTCAATAACATAGATGGAACCAGAGAACATACGTTATTTGAAATAAGCCAGACACAGAAAGACAAGCACTTTATGTTAAGTTTTATACCAAGGAATCTAAAACAACTGAACAGAAGTGAAGTTTGGAAAAGCAGGGAGACCATGGTCAAAGAATACAATGCCTCACTAAGAATAAGGGTGATCTATTGCACAGCAAGGGAAATGTAATTAATAATAGCATATTGTATATTTCAAATGGCTTATAGGATTCAGATGTTCTCACCATTAAAAATGACAAAAAAAGGAAAGGAAATAAATAAATAAATAGATTGCATTTTAGATTTGCCAACAATCCTCTTTTAAGGAAGTCAAAACCATTTTCAGTGTTTTAATATCCATTATTTTCATGGTCATCAAAAGTGCATTGATGGGGGCTGGGGTTGTAGCACAGTGGTACAAGGCACTGGGTTCAATTCTCAGCACTGCATATAAATAAATTAAATAAAAACCCATCAACAACTAAAAGAAGTGCCTTGATCTTTCACTAGCAATTCTATAAAAATGAGTCACGCTGCATGATTCAGACTGCAGGAAGTGATAAATCCTCCCTCTGTTTCTTCTGTGAAGGACAATTTTCCTCTTGCTGGGATATAGCATCTTCCTATCACAGAAAAAAACAAACCGCTTTACCAACCAAACAAAAGCCCAGTTGATTGTTCAACACAAAAAATCAAATAGTGGAAATCTCAGTAAATTCTGTAATCAGCACAGCAGGGCTGCACCACAGAAACCAGCAGGAGCAGTGACAGGTGGCCTGTGGTCAGTGCAAGTCAGTCTTGTGAAGGAAGCGGTCCCAGCCAGAGGAGAGGAGGCCAGGAAGAGGGACCTCTTATAAAATAGGGGTTCGGTTCTCAGAAGTGATGCTTTCTGTGACTGGGGTTTTCTCGGTGTGTCAAGGGATGAGTATGAGAGCCCACTGGAGCCTGGCTAAGTTCCTAAAAACTTGATGGAACCTCGAAGAGAATTCTAGACTTCTGCAGGATCCTCTATGGGATTAAGTGTCCTGGGTCTCCTTTCACATTTCCTTTTCACAGGCATTCCCAAATGAAGTAAGCCTAAATCCTGTTACAAGATGCCAGTTCAGCAAGAACGAGGAGTCTTATGACCATGGTCACTTGCTGGCCCCCACGACACCTCTAAGCTCAAACTGATTTTCAAAGGCCTCACAGAAGAGAGTGGCCTTTTTGACATCCTCATTCTTTTCTTCTCAAACTTCTTGGTCCCTGCTCACATCTCCCCAATTCTCAAGTTATTTTCTGTCTAGAGGACACCAAAGCTACAGGTAGACTTACAAAAATGGTTCTCTTGCTTCTACTCCTAGCAACACATCAGCAGAAAGGCCCATGTGTCCACTAACAGCCATAGATAGGACAGGCCAAAGCAGTGTTTTCTAGTATCCATCAAGTGGGAAAGGAGCCAAATATTCATCAACAGGAGAATGAGAGAATGCTGTATATTCACATAGAGCTCCCTCAATCAGTGGATGAGCTATCCACAATTTCGCATTATAATACAGACAATTCTTACAAACATATTAGAGCAAGAAGCCAGAAACAAGAGCACATACCATTTGAATTCATCGATACCAAGTTCAAAACCAGCAAATCAAATCTGTAGTGTTGGCGGGAGTGGAGATTTAGAAGGGAGAACTAGGGGTCATCCTAGGGAAATGGCTGTGTTTATATGAGTGTCTTAACTTGCAAAAATATACCAAGCTTATGACATCTGCAATTTTCTATCAGTGTATTGTTATTCATTAAAGAGTTTACATTGAAAAACCAGCTTAGAAGGAAAAAGGAAGGCTTTATTGTTTTCATAATAATATTTATAAAAAAATTGCTATGAATTTTCTTCTAAGAAATCATATTTTTTTCAATATACTCTTCAAATAGACCTTTGGAATATAAAGAGAAATAGTGATAATGTATATAATTCCAGAGAGCAATTTTATGCCTTACTGTAACATCTATCTAAGATAGTCTCAAATTCTTTTTTATGAAGCCCACCAGAATTTAATTCTGAGTCATGAAAAGCACGTTCCCTGGGCCTATTGGCTTGGTGGGGGTGCACATTTCTAACTTTTGTAAGCTTCCTTGATAACAGGTATTCTGTTCTTTCATGAAGATTCCTTTACTGAAAATCTCTGTGCTCAGTGCAGAGGAACATTCCAGTGGGGAGAAAGGAGGTGGGTGCCCTAGGGCCTGCTGGCCCATCTACAAGATGCTATCACTTTTTGGCCAATGACAAACATTTGCAAAACAAATACCTATTTCCTTACTTGGAACAAAATTTCCTCTGAGTCAAGATAACTGGACTATATAGAAATCGAGTCTATGTGGGTGACAACGTAAGCACAATGCTGTCACCAAGGAAAAGTGGTCTCCCCTGTCAGAGCAAGCAGCCCAGCCCAGGGATGTGCAAAGGGACCATGGAGGCTATGAGAAATCCTGGCTTTTTTTTAGTATTTTTTTTAACTTGTAGATGGACACAATACTTTTATTTTATTTATTTATTTTTATGTGGTGCTGAGGATCGAACCCAGTGTTTCATATGTGCAAGATGAGCACTTTACAACTGAGCTCCAACCCCAACCTTGTTTTTTTTTAATCAAAAATTTATATGCTATCCAGTTATCATTAAATTAACATTCACCCAAAAGAAGTTTTGTCCGACCACAAAATGAGAGAAAATATTTGCAACCATATGTCTGGTAAGGGTCTAGTATCCAAAATATGTAAAGAATTGTTATGACTCAAAACGAGAGGGCAAATACCTGTTAGAAAATGGACAAAGGATTATAATACACATTATACCAAAGAAGATGCCCAAATGACCTAGAAGCCCATGAAAGACGCTCAACATCATGTGTTATTAGGGAAATACAAATCAAAACCAAGTCATACCCACAAAGACAGCTATCACCAGAAATGCAGGTGATGAAAGTCTTATTAAGGATAAGGAGGGCTGGGGATGTGGCTCAAGCGGTAGCGTGCTCGCCTGGCATGCGTGCGGCCCAGGTTCAATCCTCAGCACCACATACCAACAAAGATGTTGTGTCCGCTGAGAACTGAAAAATAAATATTAAAAAAAAAATTTAAAAAGGATAAGGAAAGCTGGAAATTTCCTACAGTGCTGGTGGGAATGTCAAGAGGGTAGCTGCCATGGTGAACAGTTTGGCAGTTCCTTGATTAAACAGTTACCATGTGATCAGGCAATCCCACTGGAAAGTACATTACCAAAGGAAGTGAAGACATGTGTCCACAAAAAACTTGCATACAAATGATCCTGGGAGTATTGTTTATAAGAGCTAAACATATGGATGAGTAAAATCTGGTATATCCACACAATGGAATATTACTCAACACCTTTGCTTTTATGGGGGAAGGGAGGTTCAGATAGGAGGATTACAAGGTCAAGGCCAGGCTCGGCAACTTAGTGAGGCCCTAAGCAACTTAGACTCTGTCTCAAAATAAAAAGTAAATAAAGACTGAGGATGAAGCTCAGATGTTAAGCGCCTCTGGGTTCAATCCCTGGTACCAAAACAAAATGAAAAGAAAAGAATGAAGCACTGACACATGATACAGCACAGATGCAGCCTGACAACTGCCAAGTGAAAGAGCCCAACACAGAGACCACATATTATATGTTTCCAGTTACATGAAATGCCCAGCACAGAGAATCCCACAGAAATAGAAAGTAGATCAGTGATTGACAGGGAATGGGAGAAGGGAGAAATGGAAGCCACTGCTAATGGGTAAGGGGTGACATATTATTATTATAGTATGTATGATATATAATATCACATATCCTCATAAAATATGTCTTAATCAGCCCCATGACAAGGTAAAAAGAAATGAAAAAAGCAATAAAAAATTAAAAATAAGTCATTAAATCTTTTACTTTGAGCCCTAGTAAAGCATGTATTATATCTCAGATATTATCAACTGTATGTTTAAAATAACGTGATCATCAATACAGAATTTTACAGATTTTCATTAAACTTGATGATAAATGTTTAGCTGTTTTGTAATTCCTTCTTTAGTAGAAAAGTCCAAGAAGAAACATAACACAGGGAAAACACTTTTTCCTCCTACCACAGTAAGACTGGTTAAAAATAACAAACAGGAAACAATGTGGCAACAAACTGAAATGCATGCTTTCCTAGGCTGCTCCCTAGAGAAAAGTGGCTGGAGAGTTGAAGATTATAGGGCTGAAGCTAGGTTTGCTAGAGGGTCTGGTGAAACTGCAGATGTTTCTAATGGGTTTCAGCTTGTGGTATTGGCAAGATTCTGCTTCAGATAACGAAGTTCATCAGCAGGATTACTTTTTGTGAGCCAGCAAAAGAAGGGTGTGTCAGAGAAGTCAGCCTCAACCATAAATTACTTCTCTAAAAAAGAAAGAAAAAACTCTCTCTCTCTCTCTCTCTCTCTCTCTCTCTCTCTCTCTCTCTCTCAGTAATGGTTAGGAGAATATATATTCTCCTAACCATTATTGGAGTGGCATCCTTGGTGACTTTTTTTTGTGTTGGGGATTGAACCCAGGGCCTCACACATGCTAGACAGATGCTCTTCCACTGAGCTACATTCCCAGTCATTTTTAAAATTTTTGAAACAAGATCTTGGTAAATTGCTGAGGCTGACCTCAAACTTGTGATCCTCCTGCCTCAACACCTGCATTGCTGGGACTACAGGTGAGCATCACCACGCCAGACTGGTTACAAATTTTGAACCGTTTCAGAGAAGAGAGATAGGGATGGCACCACATGGGCAGTCCAGGCACTGCATCAGTGTTAGGCCAGCTATTGCAGAAAAGGAATTGAATGGGAAAGAAAATTGGGAATGATGGAGCCTGGAGAACTGAGAAAGGTTGTCCCCAAGGGCAGCCACTGCTCAGATCTGCTGATTGGTTCTCTCCTCAGTACTGGGAATTGAACCTAGAGCCTCCTTTGTATTAGGCAAGTACTCTACTGCCGGGCTACATTCCCAGCCCGAGTAACAATAACCGAGAGATGGGTGAACCTGGCTGCCCACCATCAGGTGAATACATAAAGAGAATGTGGCATCCATACACAGCGGAATGTCATTTGCCATCAAGAATGAAATCCAGTCATCTGCTGTAAAATGAATGGAATTGGGGGACGTTATGTTACGTGAAATAAGCCAGACGGGCAGGTAAGTAGCACATGTTCTTTCTCCTACATGGAAGCTAAAAGTCAACCTGTGTGTCACATGGTGACTCCTAGGGATTCAGGGGGGTGGAGTAGAGGGAGTATGGGTTTGGTTAGGGCTTGTGTGGAAATACCACACTGAACCCCACTTATATGCACAATTTATACCTGATAACCAAAAATAAGTGTTTTTGCAGTGTGGAACTTGGAAGTTTGGGACTTTATTTAGTTAATCCGTGTAACCACAATGTCCAGTGAGGTCTCCAGAGCCCTGAACTTCAACATCATGAATATCAGGCCGGCAGCACTTGTGATTCTGTAGCACGCCAAGGCAAAAGTGTCTTGTTTTCAGTACTTGCACTAAGCTGGCCCAATTTTAAGTAATTTTAGAAAACTACCACACAGTATATTTTAAATTCTGGAGTCTGGTGGCAGAATTCAGACTAGGTTTGGTTTCTTAATGGTGATTGGACTAGATTTTAGTTCACAGTAAAACTGATTTACTAAGAAAACTAAACAAAGGCAGTGTGATTATTTAATCTTCATCTCAATTAACACATGAAGGAGGCAGGGTAAGACTTCTAGTTCTGTTCTACAGAAACCCTGAAAAGTAGAAGATGAACTAAATTCCTTTCTCGAAGAAGCCCAGGTGTACTTGTTTTGAAGTTTGTTAAAAAAAAAAAAAAAACTTTAAACAGGTTAAAGAAACAATAAATTAAAAAGACTAAAACTGTCTTGAAAAAAAATAAACCTACATTTGTTTAAATACAATAACAAAAAAAAATTGAAAGATCAAAAGATTACCAAAAAAAGGGAGAAAAAAAACAATTGATGTTGGCTTCTTTTAGGCAGAGAAAAGAGAAAACAGAAGGATGACTTTTACTTTACAATGTTTATTTTTCTATACTCTTTAGATTGTTAAAATATTTGCACAAACTTCCCCTTTTTAAAAATATTAATAGGTTATTCAGGCAGTGAGTTTGTACGCCCATTTTGTTTTCTTTCCTATAATTTTTTTTCTACATTCTGAAAAACAATATAATGTTAGAAGTGTTGAATATAAAAGAATCCTGAAAAACTTTAACACAGGAACTAAGGCTAAGAACATCTTAGCCAAAACAGATGATTGTGATATATTCTTTTAAAATATTTATGTTAAGTAGAAATTTATGTAATATACTATACACAGGAAGACAACTATAAGTAGGATAATTAAGTAAAAAACCTCAAGGAATCACTTTTGATCAACAAAAAGTAAAATACAAAATGATTTTATACCAGATACCTTAATTGGAAAATGTTATTTCATTCAAGTAACAAGCTTAAAGCAGTCACCAAGTAAAAATGTTAACCCTCTACAACCTATATATTCATACACACCACCCTTATATAAGTATCACATACATTTTTATCTTGTTCCAGAGAAATTCATATCTTCTTTATTGCTACTCCTGTGTAAATTATTTAGTGTTTTGATTTTTTTGTCATGAGAAAAAAATGTTTTCAGAATGCTACTGAGCAACCAAATCAACATTGGACTATGAGTTAAAATTGGGATTTAATATTTAAATTATTTTTGCAAAAGCAAAAATAGCTGCATTATGACTCTGTTTAAGTGAGAGGCAAGCATGGGTGACAGTCTATTAATAGGAATCACTTGTAATCTGATGAGGAGCGTGATGACGCTGAGTGAGCTTTGAAATCGGGCCTTTCCTGATAACAACCTGTGTGGACACAGACCTCTTTGTCCTGGCACCTTTTCTGAAAGGGTCTGCGTGAGTGCACCAAAAAAGAATCACCAGGAGAAGAAAAAGTAAAAGCCGCGTTCTCAGCCTGCTAAGCAGAGGCAGCACACGCAGTCCCCAGCCTCTGAATATCCAGTGGAAGATGTCATGTCCTGCCGGGGCTGTCTCTAGGACACAAGCAGGGGTCTTGCAGCAGCCCCAGGGAACAGTGGGGCAGACACGGGAGAGACCCAATTCATTTGGATGAGACGCACTCACTGCCCCCAAGAGGGTCACCACGAGGGAGCTGACCCTTACCAAGGAGGCCGCCCCTTAGACATCCCCTTCTCTAGATGGGTTTACCAGCCCACCTCTGCCCTGTCCCCCTGGGCCATTTTCCTGGTGACCTTCTGACTCCTGGCACTGAAGATGGTAGGTCTGCGTTTCCTCCCCTTGCTCTTCCTCATCTGAATCCAGCTCAGACTCATCGTTGTAGAAATGAAGGGTGGCTTGCACTGGGAAACTGGCCAGCACCTTCTCCCCGGAACTCTGCAGGTATTCTTGATGCTTTGAAATAGGTAAATAAAGTCTAATATTTAAGAAACAAATACATCATTAATCAACCTGAAAACTGGCCTATACTACCAAGACTCTTTTCCCCAGAAGCAGCTAACTCCCCCATCTTCCTGTCTGATTTTGCCTTCCCTACATACAGTGGAATTTAAGTTAGTAGAACATGAAACTGTGGCCACCTAGATAGGGGACTTGGTAATAAACCCCACACTAGATCAGAACTCTGAATGAGCAAATCAATTTTTAGACCTGAATAGGTGCACTTCAACAAAGGGAATATGCTACTGAAAACACTGGATTCCAGAATTAATAGGCCCACTCTGATTAAATGGACAACTTGAGTCCTCTGGGATAATGATGTCCCATTTAGGACCCAGGCCCCATTCCACCCCCATCTTTTGAGCATGGAAAATGGAACCCTCTGGGCTCTGGAGGAAACTTTACTCTGAAATTCTGATCCATGGAAGCAGCTAATTTCCCAAATGTTACTGTAAGAGAACATGGAGGGGTGGATCCCTGGCTTAGACAAAATAGAAAAGATGTGCTTAGGGGGAAAAAAGATAGAAATAAAGCTTGAATATATAAAAATTGATTCCAGGTATTGTGGGATATGGGATTCAAGTTATACACATTTTAAATATCCCCCATAATCTCTTGTCCTTGTACTTCTCATTTATTAATTTTCATGCTTGGTTCCCTGCAAACTTCTCAGGAAGGGTCTTGACTGATTCCTGCTGATTTCAACATCGCCTTCTAGACAGAAGAGCAAAGGCATGGTGTGCCATATAACATAGGGCATGGTGCACACCTGTGATCCCAGCACCTGGAGAGGCTGAGACAGGAGCATTGCAAGTTCAAGGACAGCCTGGGCAACCTAGTGAAAGCCTGTCTCAACAATTAAAAACAAACAAACAAAAAAACATTCTGGTGATGTAGCTCAGGGATAAAGAGCCCCTGGGTTCTATCTCTAGTACTGCCAAAAATAAAAAAAGAAAAGAAAAAAACATGACAATTTTAACTTTTAAAATTTCCAATAGACCAGTGGTTCTCGACCTCCAGGGCATGTCTGACAATATCTGGGGGCATTTTTGGTTATCACAATTGAAAAAAAGAAAGTTACTTATATTTAATTGGCAGAGGCCAGGAATACTATTAAAGATACCATAAAGCCCTGGACAGCCCCAGAACATGGGATTATCTAGCCCAAAGTGTCCACAGTCCTGAGCTAAGAGACTGTGCAACAGAGAGGGTGCATATGGTCTGTACTTCTAGGACAGAATATAAGCAGAGTTCAGTTTGGGGGCATATTAAAAAGTAGGTGTTTATGCTGAAGTATTTGCAGGTGAATTTGTAGGATATCCAGGTTTGCTTTAAAATATGTCAACATCAACATAAATAGTTTGGAGAGATGGTAATGTGATCAGGTTAGAAGAATGTTGATAAAAATTATGAAGGCTGGAGATGGGTGCATGGGTCTTCTGCCATTTCTGTGTGTGTTTAAAAAAAATTTTTTTTTCTTGTATTGGGGATTGAACCCTGAGGTGTCTTACCACTGAGCTACATCTCCAGCCCCTCTTTTAAATTTTGAGACTGAGTCTCCCTATAACGCCCAGGTTAACCTGGAACTTGCTTCAGCCTCCTGAGTTGCTGGGATTATAGATGTTCACTACTGTGCCTGGCTGTTTGAAATTTTCTATAATAAAAGTCTAAAATAAAATGAAATACAAATGAAACAATTGTATATCTAGTTTGAAACACACAGTTATACTGATGCAGCTCATGCATTACAACTCGCAGCATTTTCAGCAAATCAAAAATCTGGGGTGGGGCTGGGGATGTGGCTCAAGCGGTAGCGCGCTCGCCTGGCATGCGTGCGACCCGGGTTCGATCCTCAGCACCACATACCAACAAAGATGTTGTGTCCGTCGAGAACTAAAAAATAAATAAAATTCTCTCTCTCTCTCTCTCTCTCTCTCTCTCTCTCTCTCTCTCTCCCTCCCTCCCTCCCTCCCTCCTCTCTCACTCTCTCTTTAAAAAAAAAAAAATCTGGGGTGCATTGCAGGTCTGGGATATGGTAAAGTGATCCTTGCAGGGAACACAGTAAGGTATGACTCTCAACCCCAGCTGCACACTAGGATCAGCTGGAGAGCCTGTAAAAATGCAAATGCTGGGCCTCTCCCTAGCACAGGTGGATCAGCATGTGGGGAGCCATCCAAGCAACTGGATTTTCAAAAACTTCTCCAGGGATTCTATGAGGATTGAAAACCATGGATGTAAAGGACACTTAGAAACATTCCTTCTGTGCCACCATGCCCAGTGAGAAGGAATGTTTCTAAGTGTCCTTTACATCCTGTAATCCTAGTGGCTGTAATTAGTGGCCTGTAATCCTAGCGGCTCAGGAGGCTGAGGCAGGAGGATCCTGATTTCAAACAAAGCCTTAGCAAAAGTGGGGCGCTAAACAACTCAGTGAGACCCTGTCTCTAAATAAAATACAAAATAGGGCTGGGGATCTGGCTCTGAGTTCAATCCCTGGTACTTCCCCCTCAAAGAAAACATTTCCTTTTCTAAAACCACACTAACCAGTCTGATGGGCTCTCAGGTTCATCTCTAGAAAAGAGTGTCTTTGGGTCATATTGAAGTTTTCCAGCCTTCCAGGGTAACTGGGGCAAAAGCACCCCGAGGATGGCTGGAAGAATAGGGTAGGTCTTCTCTGATGAAGGAAGTGAGAGATGGAGAGAGAAAGGCTAAGAGAGGAAGAGAGAGACAGATGGATAAAAATCCAGAACATGAGCCACTTGCCTAAAAATGAATGAAATGTAAGTGGGAAACAGCCAGGACCAGGACCAGGAACAGACAAACAAGAGCTACTGGAGGAAAATGCTCTCACATGCACACCCAGTACCCAGTATCTGCCCCCATATGCAATGCACACATTTTGAAGATCTACTTTGCACTAGACAATATATTAGCTTATATACCAGGAGAGAAATAAAATGTATTTCAACGTCTATGCAAATAACTACCTATGCATATGTAATTCATATATAATTAAATTTAATGCAAAGCATAATATGTGACAGGAAGCATAAAGAACACAGAGAGGTCAATTCTGCCTTGCAAATGAAGCAATAAGTCAATGAATGAATATGTGAATAGATTCCAGAAATCTAACAAAATATCCTTGAGATTCCTTGAATAAGAAAACTAAATAATATTGAAGAATATATTGAATTCCTTTCTACTTCTTTGGAGTGTACACAGTTAAAGATACTAATGTGTATTAATGCTTATGTTAAAAGAAAATGATACATTTCTTACTGTGAAGTCTATATTACCTGACAGGATGCTGAAACCCAAAGGCCCCCTTTGATCTCCAAGTCTGTTGTTTCTCCCCAGGCTCACACTGTAAAGACAGACACATACATACACAGAAACAATTAAGGAGCCATTGAAGTTTTTAAAGAAAAATAGAGGTAGTCTGCTGTCAGTACCAATTTCAAACATCTTAGCAATATCAGATAGTTCCTTCTACCACAATGTCCCAGGCATTGTAAGGGCTTCTAACCATGGAGAATACAGACTCAGGATCTTAGCACAGATGTTTTGCAATCTAATGGAGAAAAATACATGTGTATACAAATAACTATGGTATAGCGCAAACCACTGCAACACATTCCTGATTCAACACAGGGAAAGGGACCAGATAAGGGCTCTGGGGCCTAGCAGGGATATCCTTGGCACATGGGTAAGAATTCTGAGACACTCCTGGCAGAGTGGAGCATCATAGTCAGAGAGACAGGAAGATAGAGGACTCAGATGGGAGAGCCCTGTGTGAAATGAATGAGACATTTGTGATTTTCACAGGGGTCTGATGTGAGGCTGAGTCCTGATCCTAGACTCTTTTAAAACCCTCTATTAACTTCGGGTTTGGTCCTGCAGACTGATTTTTTGAGCTGGGGAGCTCAACAATCAAATTTGTATTTTAAGGATAATGATGGCCGCTGAGAGCTGTGCATGGGATGGTTTGAAGTAAGGGCGTGGAGGCACCAGTCTGGGTAGGAGATGGTAAAGATTTGAACAGAAGTTAACAGCCAGGGGGAGGGAGGGAAAGCCGACTGGAGAACACCACAGGCCCTCAGCACCATGCAAAGGGCCTGTGATCACCTGCATATCAGAAACTGCAGAGAGGGAAGCTCATCTGAGACAAGGCAACTAAGGACAATGTTAATAAACAACAGACATGAAGAGAGCCAGGCAAGTCCATGCTGACTGCTGACCAGGAAGTGACATGATGGTCCACTCTGCCCATCCAGGGTGGCACCCCTTCTAACCAAACTCCTGATGGTGCTAGACCCAAGTGGATTTGCCCTGACACATAGCCAGGTTATCCAAAGGTCTAAAGGGCCAGGAGTCACCATGTGATCTCAGGTCTCTGAAAGCTTAGTCACTTTTGAAAAGTGGGATGTGAGGCATTCTGGGATGGATCAGTCTGGGATGATTTGAAAATGGGCTGAAGAGTGGTAAATCAGAAACCCCAAGTTTTTGGACTCCAAAAATATCAGTGATAATCGGATTAGGAATGGGACAAAACTGCTCTGGCATTGCAAAGAAGGACTTTGGGGATTTTGATACTGTCAATTTTCATGCCATTCCTTCCTGTGTAACCCTGGTGTGTGTGTGTGTGTGTGTGTGTGTGTGTGTGTGTGTGTGTATACATATGTGAGGAAACTGGCCTGCTGGATACATCTGAAGACATTACAGCTTATCCAGTCCTATTTTTATAATAAACTGTGATTAGCTGAGGGAAGAAAAGTAAAGCTTTGTGGAATAAAATCTTATGCATACTTTGGAGGCTACAGGAAATTACTTCTGTGTTAAGCTGTGTGGTGATTATAAATTATACCTAATCAACCAGGCACACCCTTCCACTACAAGCAATCCTGTCCTGCTGAGCAGAACTCCATGCCCTGGGACGAGACAAGGTACACACAACAATGCAACTTGCATGCACAGTGGAAAGCATTCCAGATAGCTCCCTTAAAAAATCTGATTCTGACTAGACTCTGAAATGTACAATGTACCTACATAAAATTTAAGAACTGTGCCCCACAAACATACACAGCTTTTAAAATACTAGTGTTAAAATATTCTGATTATTTTCCAAAATATTTTATTCAAGATTCTTTCTCACTGAGGGAAGAGACTCAATATTCACATGTTGATAATTAATGGGAACAGAAATGTACACAAGTTAAACAGTGTGTTTAAGGTATGGGTGTTTTCTGAAAACCCAGACAGTGGATTCCAGCAGAGACTTTTGGATAGTGACGTGAGCCTCCAACCAGCTAAATCTATCTGGAAGATAGGACCCTTTCAAGGAACCACCTCTGACTTCTCCCAGAAATCACCTCCCGGGCAGTGTGGGCAAGTCGCCAGGAAGGAAAAGCAATAGATGTCAAGAAGGGATTAGCTGGGGGATGCGGGTGCAGCCCAGTGTAAAACACCTGCTTAGCATAGGGAAGGCCCTGGATTCCATCCCAGCACCAAAAACATTTTTAAACATTTAGACTGTCTTTCACTGTCTACATGGTCCAGAGGTAGGAGCCCTACGGCCACCACGTGAGGACAACTCCACTGCTGAAGGCACAAGTCCTTGAGGCCTTCCCTCAAATCCAGATTTTATTCTAATTTGGATCTCTGTACGTGCAGCTCGGCCTTAGGTCACCGGGCCTCACCCCAGGCTCCTGACCCCTTCCACTCCCAGATATACTAAACAGGGCCCAGAGACCAGGAGTTCTCCTGTGTTGTCGGGAGAGGAGCCATTGACAAGAACTGTTCCCCTAACGCTCCCCGAAGGGCCCCTCGGATGAGCAGCGGGTACCCTGAGCCTAGGTCTCGGTGGTTCCTGATGTTCTGTCTGTCCTTTCTGCTCCTCACCAATTGATATTTGCAAAGGGCTGAGCAAGGGGGGTGGGGGTGGGGGTGGGGCTGGGGGAACTTTGTAGCTGGCAAAGTCTACAGCCCAAGGAACTACTTCCACCTCCAACCAGATCCAAGGACGCACTGCTTCATCCAGTGTGACAGTCAACTAGAGTTGCTGCGGCTGAACATTTCTCTGCCAGGTAGTCTTTACTTTCGTCAAAAAGGGGAGGGGGACCTGCTGCCATTAGGCAATGTGCTACAGTATTTTTTAAAAATTAATTTTACTTTTTTTTGTGCGGGAGATTGAACCCAGTTTCGTTTTACTACTGACCTATGTTTCCAGTCTTTTTTTTTTTTTTAATTTTAAGACAGAGTATGGCAAAATTACTGAAGCTGGCCTTGAACTTGCAATCCTCCTGCCTCAGCCTCCTGAGTTGGGAGGGTTGCTGGGATTACAGGTATGAGCCACTACATCCTGTGTGCTATTATATTTTTATTTTATTCTTGCAAACAACAAATATGGTACACATATATTTCATTTAAAAGGAAATTGAATGTAATTATAAACATATTTTCTCTCCTATAAAATACTACTTTAGGGCTGGGGATGTGGCTCAAGCAGTAGCACGCTCGCCTGGCATGCGTGCGGCCCGGGTTCGATCCTCAGCACCATATATCAACAAAGATGTTGTGTCCACCGAGAACTAAAAAATAAATATTAAAAATTCTCTCTCTCTCTCTCTCTCTCTCTCTCTCTCTCTCTCTATCTCTATCTCTATCTCTCTCCTCTCTCACTCTCTAAAAAAATTAAAAACAATAAAATTAAATACTACTTTAAAAACTTGTTTGAAGGCAAAAGAAGGAACTATTTTCCATTATTAGATATTGCATTTAAGAATAATTTAGTAATCCTCAGCACCACATAAAAATAAATAAATAAAAATAGAGGTATTGTTTCCATCTACAACTAAAAATAATATATATATTTTTTTAAAAAAAAAAGAGAATAATTTAGGCTAGCTGGGTGTAGTGGCTCCCACCTGTAATCCCAGCAAGTCAGGAGGCTGGGGCAGGCAGATAGTGAATTCAAAGTTAGTCTCAGCAACTTAGTGAGGCCCTGTCTCAAAATAAAAATAAAATAAAATAAATGGCTAGAAGATGTGGCTCGGTGGTTACTTCTCAGTATTTAAAAAATAGGCTTAAAAATTATACCACTTATTAATTTGTTATAGATTTTATTTGCTTGATTCTTTAATTAATAATAACTGAATTAAAACTTCTAGTATTCAGATTAGTTAAATAAAGTAGACTAAATATTAAAATATGGTGAAGGTCTATTTTCTCACACCCAAGTTTTCTTACCAGACTACAGATAACTAAATATTAAGCCATATACCACATATGTTATGTAAATCAAATACACAGTTCTTCCTAACCAGATTAACTCTTACAATGTTTTAAAAGCCATCCAATTAGGGCCCAATGTGTGGCCTAGAGAGTGCTCGCCTAGCAAGCACAAGCACAAGGCCCTGGGTTGTATCCCCAGCACCAAAAATAAATAAATAAATAAATAAATAAATAAATAAATAAATAAATAAATAAATAAGCAAACCATCAAGTTACATTTTAAAATATAGCAAATGAAAGGAAGTCATTACTTCAATAAGAATAAAAGCAATTTAGTTACCAGGCTAACAAAATAAAATAGTAGTGGCAATTAATCTTTGTTCACAAAGCCCCTCTGTTGAGTGTATTTGCTCTGACAACATGAGTTATCCCAGGAGTGCTTGTAGACTGGGTGGAAAGTACTTCAGAAAAGGCCAGATGGCGGGTGGGGGCTTTTAGCTGCACCTTCTGGACACTCCATTTGAAGCACTGTCCTTATTTGCTCTGTGGCAAATAATGCATTAATGGTATGACATTCAATTTTTCTCTATGGTGGCAGCCTTCTCCCCTCTCCTTCCTACCTCCAGATTTGCAGAAACCCAAACATGGAAGAATTCCCAAGAAACTGATGTGCCATAAGGGCTTTGCTTTTCAAGAAAGGATAAGCAACCAGGAGTCCGATCTGTATGTAACTCAGGTCTGGTTAACACCTGACTCACACAGACTCCAATTCCCAGCCCTTGAGGCATCTCTAGGTTAGATGACCAAGGGAGGGGCAGAGGAGGAGACCGTTTGAGGTCCTTTCATTTTAGAGAAGGTGCCACTTTCTGCCTGGACTGATTACTTAGAACATCCACACTTAACCTTACCAGGCTTCCAGTTCTGGTCAGTTCTGCATCTGCTGGAGAACTGACCAGGGTCTCCATGGTGTTGGGCTAGAACTGGAAAGCAAGTACAAGGAGAGAATGAATCCCAGGCTCCCCGGCCCACAGTGCTGGGGATTCGGCTGTCCTTTAAATACCATGAGTTATTATCTAGTGTCTGAGTCAACCTAGGGTTGGATCAGTGCTACTTATGTGTTTCTCTCCTGTGTATTTCTCAGTTTTCTGCCTTCAGTTAGACTCTGGGAAAGTAAAGGAAACACATGAGTTGAAGGATTTCTGACTCAGTTAATCCTGGCTGGATTCTTTAGCTCAGGATTTTCCCACTATAGCTGGCTACTTTGTCACTAGTTTCAACTGCACCTCCTCATTGAAGGACCTTGATTCTCAGAGTTGGTTCTGCAGAGTTCTAGAATGACACAAAGGAGATCTGTTTCTCCACTCAGGCTGCCTGGCCTACCCAACCCCATTCCTACTTCCCCAGCTGATCTGATTTCCTTAAATTTTATTACTTTAAAAAGGGCTGTTGCCCAAGGATGGCCAACGCTAAGCCCTGGGCACAGGGAAAACAAAGACTATCACCTTGTGACAGCCAAAGTGCAGGGGATCCCTTTGCAAAGTTCGTTTAGGGGCCCAAGACGTCAGTATTTCCCAGCTCAGTGACTTATAGATCTTCTAGGAACGCAAACATAGGTGCATTTCCTGGCCAGGTACCTTCTGGGCCTCTGTACTTCAGAATTGTGCCTTGGAACCCACAGAGCGTTGTAGCCCTCTAGGTCTCCGGCTAAAGATCTTGCTCAGCATCATCGTCGAGCTTGGGGACTCCGCCAGGGCAGGGGGTTGGGGGGTTCAGCGACGCCAGAGCATTCAGCTTGCTGCTCTCAGAGTTTAAATGAGGCGCGTGCCTCTCCACGCGTCCACCTGGGTCGTGGGACACTCTCACCTCTCGGCCGGTGTGGCGACGACGGCCTCCGGGAATCGTTCCCAGGACAGTGACAGACGCGCCCCAGCCCCTCCCAGGCTCCGGCAGCCGGCTCGGGTCTCAAGGTGCAGGCGGAGCTCGCGTCCTCCAGCGGCGCCAGCGACAGGACCGCGTCGATCCGCCTGGACAAGCCACTCACCTACTCGCGCCATTTGCGCCAGGTTTAAAAACGGGGGCGGGGCGGGGACAGGACAAGGGAAATCTCGGAGAGGGGGGAAAGGAGACGGCAGAAGTCCCGTGAAGGGACAGAGGAAGCAAGGACGGGGTGGGGCCAAGAAAAGCTCAAGGGAGGGCTCCTAGTGGTCAAGTGGTGGCGGCAGGGTGTGGGTCAAGCAGGGGATTCGGGAAGCCCAGGGCAAAGGTGGGAAGGGGACAAAGGAAAACCGGGCAGGGGGCTCTAGGGGCGGGGCGGGGGCAAGGAAGCTCAGGGAGGGGACCGTGCGGCGGGAAGTGACACTGGAAGCCGGGAGAGGGAGGGCAAGGCTAACGTTTCCACCGGGCGCGCCCCCTCCGGGACTGGGGGTGATAGGCGCTTGCCGGGCTGGGGGTTCCCGCCAGGTGCGAGAAGAGAAGCGTCCCTGCTTCGCCTTTCAGGGGTCCCCAGAGGCCCTCAGGTTCTGACCCGCGAGCATCTAGCCCCTAGATTTCCAGAGAATCTCAGTTCCACCCTTTGAAGGCGGCAGCGGGGTTGGGGGACAGCTGTAGAACCCTGGGGACCCGCGTGAACCTGCCCTGTCCTCAGTGTTGAATCGTGGATGTCTAGGACGCCCAGACGTGGTTGCTCGAACCTGCGGCCAAGGGAGGGCGCGCCACGCTCCCAGGTGACCGAGAGCCGCAGAGGAAACCCAGCAAGATGAGGATGTCCCGTCAGAGCAGCCTTCCTAACGTTGGGAGCCTTGGAAAATAAAGTGGCTTTCCTATGGGACTTGTTGGGGAGGTCTGTGGGATTTTTCTCCTGTGAGCCCCGGGCTGGGCCCAGAGGTGCCTCCGCGTGCGGACACAGCGCCAGCTCGGGACCCGGGGGAGCGAACCTGGGGACATTCCCAGGGGCGCGCGCGCGCCGCAGTGACAGCCACCGCGGCACGTGCAGGGTGAAGGTTGGAGGACCGCTCCTTCTGACGTGCCTTGCCACTCCACACTGTCGGCGTGGGAGAGGGCGAGCGCGGGACTCCCGGGCTCCTTGTTGCACCGGGAACCGCTCTGCAGTGCGCCCGTGAGGCTGCGTGGGAGAGCTGGAACCTAGTTGGCATAATTTAAATTTATGGATTAAAAAAGTCTTCTTAAGGGATTAAAATGTTTCCACAATTTTTCTTTAAGATTTCGACAATGATGATCCTAAAGGCAAACAGTAATGGGGGGGGGTGTTGACGAGTAACTTCATACAAATGATTAAAAAGACCTCGATCATAAAGGAGAAGGGTGGAAGAAGGTAAAGAACCTTAAGCCACATTGCACTGAAGGGGCTGTTTTAACGGGACAGCTAGGTCTTGCAGGCAGCTGGGGTTAGGGTAAACAGCTTTCTGAGAAAGTTTGATAACATATTTTGTGTGTCTTACAAATGTCCACCTGTGTCCAATGTCAATACTAAAATTGTATTTTGAAATAGGAATGAGATGGATCTAATCACAATGAAAAAATAGGGAGAATAGACAAATTTTCTTAGAAGAGTTCCAAATAATTTCTGTAAATAATCTGTTCTCAAGGATGTAGAATGTAACTACAGAAGTCATAATTAATATCTAAAATTATGTTTTAATGAAAAAATAAATTTATTGTAAGATAAAATGAGTTTTTTAGAAAGTTTTACTGCAGATAGAGGAATTAAAATACAATAAAAGGCAGCTGGGGGTGGGGGTTAGCTGGGTGGTAGAGTGCTTGCCCTGGGTTGCATTTCTAGCACCACAAAGCAAACAAGAATGAATAAAATACAGTAATAGAAAGAAAAGGTTGTTGAGATGGTTGACTTTGTATCACCAAATAGAATTACTGTTTTGAATCCATGGCACATCTTTAGAATAGAGGAATGATTTGGGGGAAGGGATAGACATGTTAAGAAACTTCATTAGGCCCCTGATTTATAAGCTGGGAAACAGGCAGAACTTGCAGTGAATCTCTGCCTGGGCAGTGATGAGGAAATAATTAAATGGAGATTCTATCTCTTGCTGAACTGTCTTTAATTGAAAATCCTTTTTCATATGCTGACTTTCAGTGGCAGTTTAGAAACAAAGAATAGAGAGTTAACCCTGAGGGTTTCCAGTGGCCTAGGAGGAGGATACCAAAAGTCAAAACATCTAAGAGTGCAGAATATTTTTACATAAACAGTGTTGAAGACAAGCAGGGAAATGAGAATTTCCTTTCCTTCTGTTTAGTGAGGCTGCATTTCCTGTTATCCACTCCAAGGAGTGTTGTGCGGCTCTGGAAAGGGGTTTGGAAGCTACAAGATGTTATTATTGCTCTTGATGTTGTTACTTTCTAAAAGATTTTGTGGTGCTGGGGATTTAAACCAGGGCCTAATGTGTGTGAGGCAAATATTCTACCATTGAACTATATCACTGGCCCAAGATTCTTTAAGAATAAAAAAAAAGTTTGTTCCATGGGCAAAAGAGGTACATTTGTTTTGATGTTTAATTTTTATTTACATATTTTCATTTCTGAAAATTGTGAAAAAAATATAGTTTAAAATTTAATATCCTAACCATTATGAGTGTACAGTTCAGTGGCACTGGACACATTCACATTGTACAACCAACAGTAACCTCCATCCCTCGCACGCTTCATGTAAAACCCAAACTCCTAAACAATGCCTTGGCATCTCCCCTTCCCACAACCCCGCAGCCACCTTTCTTTCTGTGTCTCTGCTTTAGTTGACTCTGGGTCTAAGTGCATCGCTCATGTCAGTGGAATCACGTATGTTTTTCTTTTTGTGGCTAACTTATTTCACCTAGCACCTGTCCTTGAAATCCATCCACACTGCAACATGTTAGAATTCTTTTCTTTTTTAAGGCTGAGTACTATGCGATTGTAGGTACATCATGAAATCTACATTTTGTTTATCCAGTTCTCTGTAGATGGACACTTGGATGACTTCGCCTTTTGGAGACTGAGTAATCATGCTATAGGTACACAAAAGGTGGTACCTGTCCTTATCCATCATAAAAGTCACAGCCAATGGTCCTTCAAAAAGACACCTAACAAGAGAAAAGCATAGCAGATTTATTTAATCAGAGTTTTATATGACACAGGAGGCTTCCGAAACAATGACCTGAGGACCCAAGGAGATGGGACAGATTTTATGCTTAGGCTGGATGAAGTGTGGACAGCTGCATAGAAGGGCAACTGGTCTAGACTGAGGGGGAACCCAGCAAGGCCTGTCTGTTCAGATTCTTTGTGACTGCTCTGGCCAGCTTCCTTCCTCCCACGTATGGGGCAGTGTCCCTCTGGAAGGAGGGTCTTGGGACCTACCATCAACGAGGTAGGCAGAGAATGTCTTTATGGCCAGCTCTTTGAGGAATGGAGGGGAGCAGGAGGAAGGAGGACAGAAGGTCAGAGAAACACTTTACCCCCCAGGCTGCCTCTGGACCTCCGTGTATCTTTTAGGTCAAAGTACTCAGTGTGCCAAAGTGCCATGGTTGGGGGTACCGTTGACTGAGCCCCAGCACTGCTATGAACAGTATTTATATAATTACCTGCTTTCAGTTCTTGTGAGTATATACTCAGAAGTAGTATTGTTGAATGAAATATATTTGGTTTTAAAGTTTTATGTTAAGGCTTGAGTTGGCTTTTGAAAAAAATTAGCATGAAATTCGTATTCACATTGCAAAGGGAAATTGTGAAGGTTTCTATTCCATCTTTTCCCTTTGAGTGCAGATGTCCTAGCTCACCAGATGACTGGAAGCTGGAACCATCTTCAGTTACTCTGAGTTAAAGCCAGGACCATAGCCCTGGCTGCCGGACCCTCCTCATGTCCCCTCCACTCTGTCCTTTACCTCTCCAATCTCACCTCGCACTCTGCCTGCCTCCCCTTGAGTCCCTGGGCCAGGAGCACCAGGCACACTTGCCGTGGGGCCTCTGCCTGAAGCCCTCCAGACACTCCAGTCTTATCTCATCATCTCCTTTGGTCTTTACTCAAATGCCCTCTGGGGATGACACCTTCCATGTTCTATGACACGCGTTAAAGCATCTTCACCTCTACACACACACGTGCCCGCACGCGCAAACACACACAAACACACACTCCTCAGCATGCCTTGCCTTCCTTTCCTGCATTTTTTCTTCATCTTATTTATTTTTGGTACCAGGAATTGGACTCAGCTTAACCACTAAGCCACAGCCACAGCTCTTTTTTATATTTCGAGAGAGGGCCTCCCTAAGTTGCTTTGGGCTTAGCTATGTGTTTGAGGCTGGCTTTGAATTCAAGAGCCCCCTGCCTCAGTTTCCTGAGCCGCTAGGTTTACAGGCGTGCGCCACCATGCCTCCCTGTTCATCATATTTAACAAACTGTATTTTCCACATCTGAAACTATCACATTTAACGTACTCTTTCTTACCTGATCACTTATATTTTATATATTTATTTATTTATTTATTTATTTATTTATTTATTTATATATTTTAAGTGGTGCTCAGGATTGAACTCAGTGCCTAGCACATGCTAGGTGAATGCTCTACCGCTGAGCCACAACCTCAGCCCATTTCATTTATTTTCTGTCTCTCCCAGTAAGATGTCAACTCCACAAGGACAGAGCTTTGTCTGCTTCCTTTGTGGCTATGTCCTGAGCTGGAACTGCCTCTGACATATAGCGTGTGTTAGAGAGGGTATACATGTGACCATAGCTTCAAAATAAAATGAAGAAGTATTTTGCAGTTGTCCAATTTAATGATACACTGTCAGCTAACAACCAATGTGAGAGAGTATGGAAAGCAGAAAGTTTTACCCCAGGTGGCACTTGGTTAGTAACATCTCACATCAGGATGTTCTGAAGGCACATGGGATGGCATTCCACCTGAGTGAGTTGAACAGTGGCCTCCAAAAGATATGTCCAAGTCCATTGGAACCTGTGAATGTGACTTTATCCAGAAAAAGGGCCTTTGCAGATGCAGTTCATTTAGGGATCTCAAGAGAAGAGCATTCTGGATTTAGGGTGTGTTATGGTTTGAAAGTTTTGTCCCCTCCAAAATCCACATGGAAATTTCATTGCCAATGAAATGGTATTGGGAGGTGGGTCCTGTAGGAAGTAGGTAGGCCATGAAGGCTCCACTCTCATAGTGGGTTTAATGCCTTCCTGGAGTGGGTGACTTGTCCTTTTCTCTTCCATTTTTCTGCCTTATGGGGAATAGTGTTCCTTCCCCTGGAGAATGAAGCAAAAACCCTCCCTCTTGGAAGTGGAGAGTAGGCACTTACCAGATGCCAAACCTGTCTCAGGCTCCCCAGACACTAGAACTAGGCAGTCTCAGGTCTTCTGTTACAGAAGCACAAAGTGGATTAAGACAGGGTGGATCCTAAATCCAGTGACAAGTGTCCACGTAAGAGAAAGGCTGCAGGAGATGCAAAACACAGAGACACGTGGAGAAGAGGCAATGGGAAGACAGAGGCAGAGGCTGAAGTGAGCCCGGGAGCCTGGAGGATTGCCAGAGACCACCAGAAGCTAGGAGTAGCTGGTGCTGATTCTCCCCCTGGAGCCTTCAGAAGATAGCACCCTGCAGATGCCTTGATTTTGGACTTCAAATTTCCTGAACTGTGAGAGAATAGAATTCTGTTGATTTAAGTCTCCAATTTTTTTCTAATTTGTAATAGCAGCCATAAGACACCAAAACAGCACCCACAGTTGTGTCTAAGATGGTTCTCGAGTTTATAACTACAATGAGATCACTCTTCTGATTGGGCCTACAGGAAAATGGAAGAAACTCCTATTAGTAACCTAGTGTCTGATCATATACAGTGTTGTGTGAAAGAAAATTGGACCAAGTGATATCAGAAAAACCAGAAATCATAGCCAGAGGAGATCTCCTCCAACCCCATGGTCAGGAGATCTTGAATATTGTTCTTAGTTCATTTTATTTTATAGATCAGATAATGGGAGAAGGTGAATAACTTGCCTATTGCACCAATAATACCTATTCTAATAACAATAACTTTAACATTTATGGAGCATTTATTTATTGTGTGACAGGGACTGTGGTTTAGAGATATTAATTCACTCAGTCCTCACAATAAACATAGAAGGGAGACAGTAGTATTACCCATTGTATTACAGGCAAGAAAATCTATTTGAAAAGTTAAATCTTTATTACAAGGTTACCCAGAAAAATCAGGGTGGGCAATAAACCCAGGCAGGATTACTCCAGAGTCTGGGACTGAGCAAGTATGTGCCATAGACTTCCCTTCCAGCTGGGCCTTGGGGTGCATTCCTATAATTCTAGCAACTCGGGAAGCTAAGGCAGGAGAATCACAAGTTCAAAGCCAGCCTCAGCAATTTAAGGAGGCTCTAAGTAACCCTGACTCAAAATAAAAACAAAAAGGGCTGGGGATGTAGCTCAGTGGTTAAGCACCCCTGGGTTCAATCCCCAGTACCAAAACAAACACAAACAAACAAAAATCCTTCACTCCCTCTGTGACCTGTTAAAGAGTTGATCTCATGTCATAGTCATGCTGGCTTTCAAGGAGCGCCCGTGTGAAAGATGAGTTGGAGATGGCTGACCAACATGTTGGAGCTGGCCACTGGTTGCCCCTCTGGAGATTGCAAGTTCATGGTTAAAAAGCCAAACCTGGGCTGGGGTTGTAACTCAGTAGTAGAGCACACACCTTGCATGAGTGAGGCACTGGGTTCAATCCTCAGCACCACATAGAAATAAATAAAGGCATTGTGTCCATCTACAACTACATATTTTAAAAAAAGCCAAACCTATGGTAGTTTCTGGGCTGCCTCCTTGTTCTTATCATTGGAAACAGGTAATGAGCAAGACCTCTATCCCATTCTGATCCTCCCCAAATGAAAACTGAGGCTCTGGGCCATGCTGAAATTCAAGTTCTAATAATTCAACTCTGATAAGTTGAATTCAGATTCTCTGTTTCCTCTGCCTTCCTGGTTTTTTTTTTAGTATTGAAAGGGAAAATAATTCCATGTACAGTTGACCCTCCCTCTGTATCTGCAGGTTCCATACCTGCAGATTCAACCAAAGTCAGGTGGAAGATATTTGAAAGAAATTATGCCTGGACTGAACACATACAGACTTTTTTCTTGCTATTATTCACTACACAATTCAGTACAACAACTATTTACATAACACTTACATTGTGTTAGATGGTACAAGTAATCTAAAGATGATTTAAAGTAGATTGGGCATAGTCAAGTGTTTTATGGAAATGTATATCATTTTTACTGTGTGTATGTGTGTGTGTGTGTGTGTGTGTGTGTGTGTGTGTGTGTGTGTGTGTAGTGCTAGGGATGGAACCTAGGACCTCACACATGCTAAGCATACACTCTACCACCGAGCTACACCCCCAGCCCAGTACCAGACCATGTTCTATGACTGATTTGAGTGTCTGTGGACTTGGGTATCAGAGAGGAGTGGGGTGAGGGGCCGGTCCTGGAATCAATCCCTCGTGGATGCAGAGGGACAACTGTATACATATTTTAAAAGCCCTTGAGATGCACAGAGCACATGAGGAGGAAAAAGCAGTGATGCCTTAGGCCTCTGTGGCTCCTAGAAAGGTACAGAGATTTTTTTTCTAAACTTTGAAATAAAGGCTAGTCAACTTGCGCAGCCCACTACCCATTCCCTATTGGAGAATTCTAGCCCATGGCCTTATGCCACTCTGAGCTGTAACAGTCTAGGATTTCCACAATCACTTGCTAGTCAATATGTCCAACTTGCCCCCATTACAGAAACCTGTTTTCTCCACGTTCTCCTTCTTCATTTTTTAGTTTCATTTTACTGGTAGATTATGTGCTTATAAAAAGCAATGCAGTGAAAAGTTCCCTTTTCTCCTCTGCTTCCACGCACCCCATTCCTCAAAGTATCCCTATTCTTAAAAGCTTCATGTGGGCTGGGGTGTGGCTCAGTGAAGAGCACTTGCCTAGCACGGTGTGAGGCGCTGGGTTTGATCTTAACACCACGTAAAAATAAAAAAATAAAACAAAGCTATTTTGTCCATCTACAACTAAAAATAAAAAAATTTAAAAAGCTTCATGTGACACTTTAAATTATTAATTAAAATGTATTAATATTTTAATTATTAATTAAAATATTAATACATTTGCTTGTGTAGATACAAGCAAATGTATTAATATTTTGTTATCAGCCTTCATGCCTACTTTTTTTTTAATCCGCTCCCCCCAGTGCTGGGGACTGAACCCAGTGTCTTAGGAGAAGAGCTTGACCACTGGGCTCCACTCCCAGCCCAGCCTCCATCCCTTTTACACCAAGGGGGGCCTGTCATAGTCCACACAATTTCACACAGCTTCCTTATTTTCTTCTTGTTCCCCCTCCTTTTTAAGAGCTGTAGTGTTCTAGTGCATGTAGCACCACCATTTATTTACTGTCCCTACCTGAAATCCAGGTAGTTTCCAGTTTTCTGTGTTACAAACTAGGCCTCACTGAATAATCTTAAATATACATGCACCATTTGGCGCATGGGTTGCTGTCTATGTGGGTGTGTTCCTAGAAGGTGTGCCTAAGTTTTTTGCCACTCGGCTAGGTCCCCCATTCTTTGGTATCATCTACAGACCTAGACCTTCTTCTCAGGGACCTGTCACATTCCCTGGGTCCCTTGGAGAGATTTACTTCACAGCAGTTGAAGTAACTGGTGTATCGTATGCATAACTCACACTACACAGTGAATACAACTTTATCTTTTATATTCTCTTTAAAATTCACCCCATAGAGCTAGACACGCAGGTGCACACTTGTGATCCCAGTAGCTGAGGAGGCTGAAGCAGGAGGATCGCAAGTTCGAAGCTAGCCTTAGTAACTTAGTGAGATCCTTTTATTCCAAAATAAAATATTGAAAAAGAGCTAGGGATGTGGCTCAATGGTTAAGTGCCCCTGGGTTCAATCCCAAATACCCACCCCCCAAAAAAAATCCAGTTAAAAGTATCTTCATTTGCACAGAGGAAAACTACTACCCTGTGTTAGCCTCCCAGGGCTTCTGTAACAAAGTACCAGAAATTGGGGGGTGGGCACAACAGATCTTAATTGTTTCTCAGTTCTGGAGGCCAGAAGTTTGAAATCTCAGTGTTGGTGGGGGCATCCTCCTTCTGAAGCCAGGAGGGAATCAACCTCGCATCTTCCTAGGCTTGGTGGACTTCCAGCTCTGCATCATAGGGTGGCTTTCTCCATCTGTCTCCATCCTCGCACAACTAGCTTCTCATAAAAACACCAGTCTATTGGATCAGCACAACCTCGTCTTAATTAACTGCATCCCCAGTGACCCTCTTTCTAAATAAGGCCACACTTTCTGAGGTGCTCGAGGTTAGGATTTTTACATCTCTTTTTCAGGGACACACAATTCAACTCCTCAGAGACCCAAAACTTTCCTGCTGGCTTTAGGGAGGGGACAACTTCAGGATCACTTCTAGAAATTAGTCTGTGCAGTCACAGATATTTAACAGTCCTCCAGGGCCTTCCCAAGGGCAGCTAGGTCAGGGTTTGGGGCTGCCTGCCTGCAGGAAGGGGTGAGGTCCAGGGTTTCCACTAGCTCTCTTGCTGATCTCCTTAGAGCCCAGATGTTTCGCTCCCACCAGGGGAGGGGTGGAGGGAGTGGAGTAGGCTGGGAAGCTCTGAGTTCCAGGTGCCTGCTATTGGTGTCCTTTCTTCTCCTGAGTATTTTTGGAATTTCTCTGGAGATTTCTACCCTGATCTCCTTATTCCAGTGAATGCCACTCAATTTAGGGAAATAACTTATAACTTCTTTAGCTCATAGAAACCTAGCATCCTTCCCTCTGTGTCCTAAGCAGACCTTTTGGACATAACCCTAAATGATCCAATGTCAGCTTCCTTTCTCCTCCCCCATCTGATCCACCTCTGATTCAAGGACTCCTACAAGGAGCACAGGCTGATCAGAAGGCTGCAGCACACTCCTAGATCCTGGTCTTGCTACCAGAGCAGCTGTCAGCCCAATTCATGCTTGGATTTCCTAGGTAATGTCACATGCTCATCCACAGGGTCCCCCAATTGCAAGGACATACACTATCAAGCTCTCCAAGTGGCCTTCTGCTCTCTGGATTTTTCCTGGGGAATGGAGAGACCAGGAGATGAAACCCCAGAGCAAGAAGAGGGTTCTCTCCAAAGAAATCTCACCCCAATCCTCTCCTCACTCTAACCCCCTCATAGTTCCTCACTCTGGCTGAGGAGCTGAGGACTGGCATGTGGGGACTTTTCTGGCATTCCTTTTGCATCTGCTAGGCACGTTATCATTATCCATACTTCACAGAAGGTTCCTGTTCTAGCATTCTCTTCCGTGGTGCCAGGATACCAAACTTAAGTACAACAGCAAAGTGGTTATGTATGAAAAGACTTCCTCTGCCTTTCAAAGAAGGTGAGTCCTCAAAATTGAAAGGTCTTTTAAATTCAAGAAAAAAATAAACTTTGTTAAAAATAGTTTGGGATTTATAGAAAACTTACAAGGGAGTTTCCATAAACCAGTTTCCCATTATTTACATGTATTGCACAGTATTTGTTATAATTAAGAGTCCAATACTGGTGTCTTACATTATTGATCCATATTTTGTATTATTGGCATATACCTCATTCAGATTTTCTCATTTTTCTTTCAGTGTCCTTTTTCTCTTCCAGAATCCATGTAGGACACCACCGTACATTTGACCATGAGGCCTCCTTAGGCTCTTTTTGATTTTAACAGTTCTTCATATTCTTCTTGTTTTCCATGACCTGTACAGTTCTTAGGTAGTTGGGCTATTTTATAGAATGTTCTTCTATTGGGATATGTCTGATGTATTTCTCACAATTAGAGCAGGTTGTGATTTTTAAGAAGCATGGTATAATAAAAAAAAAACATTTGGTCATTGACCCCAGTTCCTTGCACCGAGCTCCTTAAGCCCTTGGAATTTCCTGAGTGACAAAAGTGTCTGCTTTGCTATCATAAGGCGCACCTTTCAATTATACGTGGGTTTATGCTATTGAGGTGATACTGCTGGGTTTCTGGATGGATTCAGGATGGAGGCTGGTGACCACAGAATAAGGACGTTTAGTTCAGTCGTAAATGGCCAATATTTAATAAAAAATGCCTAAGTAATAAAACCCCAATTAAAAAAAAAAAACCTTAAACAACAGGGTTGAGACCTTCCTAACTTGTGAACATACTGAATTACCAGGAAGATGAAACTCCCAGAGAGAATACGGAAATTCCAAGGGACTTCTGCCATTTGGCTGTTCCCGAATTGTAGAATTGTATCTTAATAATCTGGTAATTCCAATTAACGAACTCTCATGAGTTCTGAACCTGGGGTATAGGGATCCTGGGAATCCCCGGAATCCAGTGGGCAGGCAGAAATGCGAGTAGCCTGAGCACCCTCCCTTACAGCTAATGTCTGATGCGGGGCAGTCTTTCCGGGCTGAGCCTTTAACCTGGGGGTCCCGCTAACCCTGGGGCTGGAGTCAGCCTTGAATTGCTGGACACCAGTCGAAGTCGGAGGATTGGGGAATCAATGGCTGGTGTTGGAAACGACATCTCAGTGTTTGGTGTCACGAAGGAGACACTATCAGGGCGGAAGCCCAAGGAGCCGAGGGGCCCCTCTTTGCTGAGATGCGATACCAGGCTGCAGGAGGGAGGGATGCAAGGAGTGTGAAAAGGGGCAGTGAGGGAGAGAGGACGCTGAAATTCCAAGGGACTTCCCCATATTTGCCCTGAGAGGTCGAGACCGAGCTGTCCGTGTCCCCTAGAGCAAGGGCCTGCAGCAAGGGCTGGAGGTGGGTAGCGCAGCCCGGCGCTGAGCGGCCTTCCCGCTGGCTGACGCCGCTGGACGCTAGAGGGCGCAGCGCGTAGGGAGTCGCCCGCTATCACCAGCGGAGGAAACGGCACCACCTCGCGCACAGAAGTAGGTGGGCGCTTCGCGAGACCGGGCAGGTGTGGGGCATCTCCGCGGGGCTGGGCCCGAGCGGGGCTGCCGCAGTAGGCGGACAGCGCCCTCAGTCAGTCAGGGCTGCAGTACTGCAGCGAGGACGGCCAGGTGACCATGCCACTCTGCAGCTCGAACCTCGAGGAACGCGGCTGCGGGTTGCTGCTTGCGCTCCTCCCCACCGTCCCCCCTATGCTGCGCTGGCTGGTCAGTGCGCACGCGCGGCGGGCCCCAGGGCCTTCTTCGAGGGCCCCGCCCTCTGTGACAAGGTGGAAAAAACCGAAACTGTAGCGAAAAGGAAAAAAAAAAAAAGACAAACTGCGAAAAGATTTTTGCAACATATATCACAGATAAAGTGTTAATATTCCCAGTATGTAAATGACAGAGATCCAAAATCCAATTTAAAAGTAGTCAAAAAGACATGAACGGACCATCTGTACAAAAATGCCATAAGATTGGGTGTTAAATGAAAAGATGAACAGTTTCTCTCCTGAGGAGAGAAATTGCACAGTACCCTGAAATATCACTTCTAATATATTCAATTTGCAAAAAGGCAGAAATAGCAAGAGGCTGTGGGGAGGCAGGCTGTCTCATGCATTGCTGCTGGGAATGCAAGATGGCACAACTCGGGCAGCACGGGAATTTGGCAACGTGTGCCATCTAAGCATTTACCATTTGCCCCGTTTACCTTGAGAGTTTGCCCTGAAGGACCAGTGATCGTGTATATATGTACAAGGTTATTCATTGCAGCATCATTTGCAGTGATAAAATCTTGGGAACAATCTCAATGCTAAAACACGGGGAAAATTGATTCATTAAACTCCAGTGCATCCACACAATGCAGTACTATGCGGTTGTGAAAGAGAGGGAGATTTCTTGAAAGGATATGGAGCGATTTCTAGATATACTGATAAGTTTTAAAAAGCTAAATACAAGAATACTATATTGTGTTATTTTAAAAAAATGCTTTTTTAGTTGTAGATAGACATAATACCTTTATTTTATTTGTGTATTTTTTTATGTGGTCCAGTGCCTCACACATGATAGAGCAAGCGCTCTATCACTGAGCCATAACCCCGGCTCTATATTGTATTATTTTTGTGTAAAAAAGGAGGAATTAGTAAAATATTCAACTATCATTTTATTTTATTTTTTTAAGAAAGGAAAAGTAAACCAGGAAGAATTGATCAGATTACTGGGTTGGTGGGAATGTGGTGGAAGTTTAGGAGGAAATGATGTTTCTCCAAAAATGCTTTTTTGGGGGTAGTTTTGACTTTTAGAAATGTGAATATTTCAATACTTTAAAAATAAAGTTAAATCAACAAAGATGAGGGGGGAAACCCTTAAAATTGAACACAAACATAAATGAAACAATCTACATAGTAAATGAACCACAGAAAAGTAAATCCAAATAACTTTGAAGAGCTCTCTTTGGCTGTAAACCTTCTGTGTGTAAACAGGCTAAGACAAATACAAAGCAGTTTTGAATTTCACTTAGTTGGTAGTGACATGGTGTAGCAATTCTGAAAGTATTTTTTTTTCCTGAGTTGTAGGTTTAAGCAAATCAGTAAATATATTGTTGGGAGCCAGGATTCTCACTGTGGGAAAAAGGTAAACTCATATGGAGTGAGGGAAGGCAAGGAAGAGTTTTGTGGATTGGAATGAGAGGCTTTTTGTTTTAAGAATCTATTTCTTAGATAGGTCCCTCAAAGAGCCTGGGAACAGGCCACATGAATAGCAATGAGCATTCCTCGTGCCCAGTCTTGGTTTCTAAATGCTACTGTCCATTAAAAGAAGCAGAGGTCCCTGGAGAGATGGCTCAGTCAGGGAGAGTGAAAGATGAGCCAGGAATAGCTTGTGCCAAAAAACAAGGAGATGCTCAAAGAATGATGGAGATAGATCAGAAGGACACAAGGGCTTCCAGATGCCAAACCTGGAATGACTGGAACATCAAAATGATAAATGACAATAATGAATGATCACAATGAATAAAAAAAATCCACGAGTCCAGCGTGATACTAAGAAGCAAATGAACTTACAAACAAATAAATATAGGTAGTAGGGACAGCTATTCATTACAGTAGAACAAATGCTGCCAACAAGCAAAAGCTAAAGGAAAGTACTTAGAAAAGTTGTCATATTGCAAATATCATGGTAATCACGGATTCAGGTGGCAATAGATAATGGACACTAAGCCTGATGGATGAAAAATCTTACTGGGGAATAAAATATTACAATCTCAAAGTATCACTCCACAAATTATGTATTACTTACAAAGGCAAAAAAGGAAACTTTATAGTGAATAAATCTAGTAGGTACCACCTGGACCATGTCATCAAGGTCAGCATCACCAGTAAGGGACGAACTGACATCATGCCAAGAATGCATCACCTGCCTTAGATTATGAGAAGGCATCAGGCAAACTCATATTGAGGGACCAGCCATCAAATACTGGCTCTGACTTAATGTCAAGGTCATGGAAGACTAGATTAAAGGGAAATAAAGAGACATGACAACTAAATGGCATTTGTGTCCTTGAACTGGAAAAATATTGCTAGGAAGGGTATATTAGTCTGTTTTCTGCTGCTACAACAGAAAATATAGACTGGGAAATATATAAAGAAAAGTTTATAACCAGGTGGGTGGTGCACTCCTGTAATCTCAGTGACTCCAGAAGCTAAGGCAGGAGGATCACAAGTTCAAGGCCAGCCCAGGCAACTTGGTGTGACCCCGTCTCAAAACAAAAAATGAAAAGGGTTGGGGATGTAGCTCAGTGGTAAAGCACCCAGGATTCAATCCCTGATTAGAGAGAGAGAGAGAGAGAGAGAGAGAGAGAATTATATAGCTAATTTTCCTGGAGGCTGGGAAGTCCTGTCTGGTCTGGTAAGGGCCTTTGTGCTCTGTAAGAACATGTTAGAGGACAACACCTGGTGAGAAGGAGGGAGAGTCTGCCTTATACAAAGCAACCAAACCACTCCCAAGAGAATGGCCTTAATCCATTCATGAAGGTGGAGCCCTCTTGACCTAAACATTAGGTCCCACCTCCCATTAGGTTCTACGTCCTTGCACTGCAGGATTGGGAATTAAGGTTCCAACAAACCATATTGGATATTACTGGGGAAATATTTGTAGTTGGCAAAATGTGAATATGGGCTGTATGGTAGATGTTAGCATTGGATCAGTGTAAAATTTCTGACTTCAATCATTGCAATGTGGTTAAGTAAGAGAAATGTTCTTGTTCTTACCCTGGAGTACTTAGATGTGAAGGGCCATGATTTCTGCAGCTTAATCTCAAATGATTCTGGAAAGAAACAACAATAACAAAAGAAAATCTATGTCATACCTTGTACTCCAGAGTGGATATGCCACAATTTTCTTTCTACGTTCTCTGTTATTCAACATTTAAAAATTTCCAATGAAAAAAATCACTCTTATAAACAGCATTGCTATGAATAGCTTTACAAACATAATTTCTTTCTTTTGTTATCATTTTTTTGGGTAAATCCCAGAATGACAAATAGCAAATCAAAGCGTGTTAAATGTTTTTATGGTCTTTAGTTTTATGGTGTCTGGCTGATTTAAATTAAAGGTCCTAATCATAGGTGGTGAGAGCAGAGCTACAAATAGTATCAGATTTTGAAGGCAGCTGCTGGAGCTTTGTGTCGAGGGTTCTTGTGTTACTAGGAAGATACCACATGCATCAGACTTTTCAGATTAGCAACACCCCTGCCATTGTCCTTGGACCCAGGAGTCCTCAGCAAGGCACCTGGACCTCATCTTAGAGTTTGGGTAATGGGGTGTTACTAATGAGTGGGCTTACAGCCAGCCTCCCAGAGATTTCCCTAAGAAACACAATGTGCAGTTTGTGTGCAAGGACCGCATAATTCTCTCGGGCTGTTGAGAAGAGTGAAAATCAGCATAAGTCTACAATCTAGAAGAAAAGGGATTTGACCTAAAATATACTGAGTTGAAAAGAAATACAAATCACTAGTTATGGTGTTGTAGAGACAAACGAGGCAGGGCACCGAAGATAGCAGGAAACAGTTTTATTTGGCTGCAGCCAGGTTCAGAGGGCACAGCCTTTTCTGTAATCAATCAATCCCCTGAACCCTGAATTCAGGGAGTTTCAGAATTTTATACACCGCGTGTAAGGGGAGGGGCTCAGAAGTTCACAGTCAGCAGAAGTTCACATGAAATCAGCTTTTTTTTTCACTGTTTTGGGTAAGTTAACTCTTCATGGACAACACCTGAGAAGGGGAGAGCTTCTTTTCCCTTTCTTTCCTCCCCCTGCCAGCTGTTACCATGGAGCCCAATTGTAACTTATCTTAAAAATGTAGACATCTCTGTGAAGCCCAGCTCAAGGCCAGAGGCCTTGTTTGCACATTTCTTCAAAGTACTATAGTGGATACGTTTGTGAAAACTAGTAAGGGGTGTCCAACACCTGGAGTGCTGGTATCTTCCTGGCCAGTGGCCAAGTAAACAGGGCAACATGAAAATAAGAAGTTTATCTACATTGGACTCTTTCTCAGAGACTCTTTTGCTGACAGTCCTAAAATCAGCCATGGTGAAGAGGGCTTTTCTGTAGAGAGAGGGGGTGCCACTTTAATGGGAGTGTAAATTGGTGTAGCTACTTTGGGAAAACAGTTTAGCATTAGCTTTTAATACTAAACATTAGCTTGGCCAGCGTTTGACAGTCTTTCCTCTTGTAGGTATGCAACTAGAGAAATGCTTGCTTTTGGCTTCAGGGGACAATTAAATGGATGTCCAGAGCAGCACTGTTTGTCAAAGCAAACTAGGAATGACAAGTATGAAGTCGACATAAAATATGATATAGCAGTGAAAGTGAATCAACTGCAGTTATGCACAACCATGTGTGTGAATCGTAGAAACATCAAGGGGAAAGAATGCAAGGCTTGGAAGTTACTTATTTGGATAATATTATTTTTATAAGGCAAAAATCCCGCATCCTTGACAACATTTACTGTATGCATTCATTTGCATTTAAGAGTTATTTTTTTTAAATATTTTTATTTTTATTTTTATTTTTTTTAAATTTTTATTGTTGGTTGTTCAAAACATTACATAGTTTTTTTTTAAAGAGAGAGGTGTGTGTGTATGAGAGAGAGAGAGAGAGAGAGAGAGAGAGAGAGGAGAGAGAGAGAGAGAGAGAGAGAGAGAGAGAGAGAGAGAGAATTTTTTAATATTTATTTTTTAGTTCTCGGTGGACACAACATCTTTGTTTATATGTGGTGCTGAGGATCGAAACTGGGCCGCACGCATGCCAGGCGAGCGCACTACCGCTTGAGCCACATCCCCAGCTCATTACATAGTTTTTGATATACTATGTTTCACACTTTGATTCAAGTGGATTATGAACTCCCTTTTTACCCCGTATACAGATTGCAGAATCACATTGGTTACACATCCACTGATTTACATATTGCCATACTAGTGTCTGTTGTATTCTGCTGCCTTTCCTATCCTCTACTATCCCCCTCCCCTCCCCTCCCCTCCCCTCTTCTCTCTCTACCCCATCTACTGTAATCCATTTCTCCCCCCCTTTTTTTCCCCCCGCTTTCCCCTCACTTCCTCTTGTGTGTAATTTTGTATAACCCTGAGGGTCTTCTTCCATTTCCATGCAATTTCCCTTTTCTCTCCCTTTCCCTCCCACCTCTCATCCCTGTTTAATGTTGGTCTTCTTCTCATGCTCTTCCTCCCTACTCTGTTCTTAGTTACTCTCTGCTGCAGTCTGGCTGGGCACAATTCAGGAGCCACTTGTCAAAAGAAACTAACTTTATTTTTAGAACTACAAAGGCCAAACAAAACAGCTCCTCAGGAAAAAACCCTCAGAGCCCAACTACCACTACCAGCTTCCCACAAGCCTCTCACCCACACAAGCCTCACCACCTCCCACAATCCTCCTGCTCTTGAGGCCGATTGGCTGGGTCGCATGGGTGGAGCCAAAGAAGACCCCCAATGAGCAGCTCCGTGGTCTGAAAGGGCAGGGAAACAGCCCAATGAACATCACCACAGAGGAGCCAATCAGCTAGATGTTGTTGGGGCCGCTGTGAGCCAATCATCAGCCGGCAGCTGGAAGTTTGCTGGCAGCTGTAAGTTTGCTGGGGCCCCTTTGGCTGTGGCTCTCAACAACTCTCCTTATATCAAAGAAGACATTTGGCATTTGTTTTTTAGGGATTGGCTAGCTTCACTTAGCATGATCTGCTCTAATGCCATCCATTTCCCTGCAAATTCTATGATTTTGTCATTTTTTAATGCAGAGTAATACTCCATTGTGTATAAATGCTACATTTTTTTATCCATTTGTCTATTGAAGGGCATCTAGGTTGGTTCCACAGTCTTGCTATTGTGAATTGTGCTGCTATGAACATCGATGTAGCAGTGTCCCTGTAGTATGCTCTTTTTAGGTCTTTAGGGAATAGACCAGGAAGGGGAATAGCTGGGTCAAATGGTGGTTCCATACTGCTTTCCAAATTGGCTGCACCAATTTGCAGTCCCACCAGCAATGTACAAGTATACCCTTTTCCCCACATCCTCACCAGCACTTGTTGTTGTTTGACTTCATAATGGCTGCCAATCTTACTGGAGTGAGATGGTATCTTAGGGTGGTTTTGATTTGCATTTCTCTGACTGCTAGAGATGGTGAGCATTTTTTCATGTACTTGTTGACTGATTTTATGTCCTCCTCTGAGAAAAGTCTGTTCAGATCCGTGGCCCATTTGTTGATTGGGTTATTTGTTTTCTTATTGTTTAATTTTTTGAGTTCTTTGTATACTCTGGATATTAGGGCTCTATCTGAAGTGCAAGGAGTAAAAAAAAATACTTTTAGTTGTAGACAGACACAATGCCTTTATTTTATTCATTTATTTATTTATGTGGTGCTGAGGATTGAAAGAGTACCTCTCCTGTGCTAGGTAGGCACTCTACCACTGAGCTACAACCCCAGCCTCTTAAGAGTTATTTTTTAAGTGTTATTTTTTTAGTTGTAGTTGGACACAATATATTTATTTTTATGTGTTGCAGAGGATCAAACTCAGGGCCTCGCACATGCTAGGTGAGCTCTCTACCACTGAGCCACAATCCCAACCCTATTTTTTTAAATATATTTTTTTAGTTGTACGTGGACACAATACGTTTATTTTATTCACTTATTTTTTGTGTTCTTTTGTGGCTGAGGATCCAACTCAGTGCCTCACACGTGCTAGGCAAGCGCTCTGCCACTGAGCTACAACCCCAGCTCAAGCGTTATTTTTTTAAAGCAAGAGGATGATAAATGTAAAATCCCAGTCAGAGGACTGTGATAAAAAAGAAGTAGAGAGCCACTGGTAATATTCTTAAATTGGGGTAGGTATATGGTATTCATTTTGTTTTCAAACTTTGTACCCTATCATCTAGGTTAGTGAAGTTCTATAGGATGTATTAAATAATATATTACATTAAAAAAATAGGTAACCCCATTTCTCCAAGGCATCTACTGTTTGTGTAAATTGCATTAGTAAATAACAATGTAGAGAAAATCAGAAAAAAATCATGAAATTATAGGATTATAAGAGGCCTTCAAGCAGCTGGGGTTTTGGCTCAGTGGTAAAGCACTTGCCTATCGAATATGAGGCACTCAGTTCAATTGTCAGTACTGCATATAAATAAAATAAAGGTCCATCAACAACTAATTTTTTTTTTTAAAAAGAGGCCTTCAAGATGGTCATCTAGTCTGAAATGTAACCATTTAAAATTATAAATACTAGTGAATATTTATAGTTCAAGAAATGGGAGAGGACTTTTTAATATTTTGTTCTTTTTAGATATAAATGACAGTAGGATGTACATATTATACAGACACAGAGTACGTCTTATTCTGATTAGAATCCCAGTCTTGTGGTTGTACATAATGTGGAATTTCACTTGGTGGTGTAGTAATATATGAACATAGGAAAGTTATGTCTGATTCATTCTACTGTCTTTCCTATTTCCATTCCCACCTTCCTTTCATTCCCTTTGTCTAATCCACTGAACTGCTATTCTACCCTCTACCCCTTATTCTGTGTTAGCAACTGCATATCAGAGAGAACATTTGGCCTTTGGTTTTTTGGGACTGGCTTATTTCACTTAGCATGTTAGTTTCCTGCTCCATCCATTTATTGGCAAAGTCATTCCTTTTACGGCTAAGTAATATTCCATTGTGTATATAAACTATATTTTCTTTATCCATTGTCTTTTGAAGGACACCAGGTGGCTCCGTAGTTTAGCTTTTGTGAATTGAGCTACTATAAACATTGTTGTGGCTTCATCACTGTAGTATGATGATTTTTAGTCCTTTGGGAATAACTGGGTCAACTGGTGGTTCCATTCCAAGTTTTCTGAGGAATCGCCATACTGATTTCCATAGTGGTTGCACCAATTTGCAGTCCCACCAGCAATGTATGAGTGTACCCCTTTCCCCACATCCTTGCCAACATCTATTGTTAACTTTTACTCTTGATAATTGCCATTCTGACTGGAGTGAATATCAGTGTAGTTTTAATTTGCATTTCTCTAATTGCTAGAGGATGTTGAACATTTTTTCGCATTTCTCTAATTGCTAGAGGATGTTGAATATTATATATCGTATATTTGTTGACCGATTATATTTCTTTTTCTGTAAAGAGCCTGTTCAGTTCCTTTGTCGTTTATTGGTTGGTTATTTTTTTCTTTTTTGGTGTTAAGTTTTTTGAGTTCTTTATATATCCTGGAGATTAATGCTCTATCTGATGTGCTGGAGGCAAAGATTTTATCCCATTTTTTAGGCTCTCTCCTCACACTCTTGATTGTTTCCTTTGCTGTGAAGAAGCTTTTTAATTTGATACCATGGGAGAGGACTTTTTAAAAGAAATCAATGGAAAAAATTCATGAAAGAAAAAATTGAGAGGTTTGACTTAATTAAAATTTAAAGTGGTATATCTAATCATCGTGACTAAAATTTAAAAAAAAAAAGCTAATGATAAACCACGATAAAAGTATGCCACATATATGGCAATATAAAGATATCTTTAATAGAGAAAGAACCTGTGCAAATCAAAATGAAAAATGCTAATATCAAAATCCATACTAATTCATAGAAGAAATGCACATAACCAGAAAAACAATTTTTTAAAAACCAAGTTCTTCCAGTAATTCAAAAAGAAGAAAACCTGATCTTTTAAAGAGAGATCCCAGGGGCTGGGGATATAGTTCACAGGTATACCACTTGCCTAATATGCACAAAGCTCTGGGTTCAAACTTTCCAATGGCAGGGGGTGGGCAGGGAGAGAGCTAGAGAAAGAAAAAGTGGGTGTGTTCCATTTTTTCATTAACCAAAGTAGAAAAGACTTTAAAACATGTGCTAAAATAAACCCTCAGTGTTCTATTAGGAGGTGAATTATATATGCATTCAAGGTAAGAGATTTGACCATGTGGTTAAATGGTCTTAGCAAGTTTCATACTCTTTAACCCAGTAATCTCATTCATAGGAACATAGGGATATATCCTAAACTGTGACCAGAAAGGTAGCCAAAAGGTTTTGTACAGGTCTTTCACTTCAGGATGAGAGCAAGCACTTGAGGCCTGGGCATGGTCCAGCACCTGAGGAATGGACCATCCATGGGACACTCAAACATGGGATGTTTTGTAACCATCAAAATCATGTAATTGAGGACACTGATTCTGATCACCCCGAGTTTCTTTCAGCTTTCCTGTTTACCAGGGACCACAGTTGTGACAGAATGTCTCATGGAGATTTTCGTGAGGACATGGGGTCATGTGTAGACCATCCATAAACGCTTTCCTGAGGGTCAGACATGATTCCTTTCCCAACTTCTTTCTTTCTTCCTCCTTTGGGGGAGTTTTCTAAGCCACATCAGGAGTCAGTCTGTGTCCCACCACAGAAGAAAGAATTCTCAGTAGAATTCCTGGAACCGAAGGGGACAATCAAGTCCTCAAGTGAAATCTCTGTGCTGAAAGTGAAGGGTTGAGTTCTGGGATGGGAATCAAGACCCCATCCTTAGGGGCAGAAGGAGATGTGACAGAGTAAGAGTTATGCTTCCGCCTAAGGAAGGCAGGGTAAACCGGGGAAAGAATCCCGGCCCCCTCTGGGCATCTTCACCAGACATGCTCTGCGGAGAGCCCGCTGGCCGCCTGTGCCCTCACTTGCTCGCTGGTTCATTCAAAGCCTCCTGCCAAACGCTTTGTGTGCGGGGAAGCAGACCCAGCTCCTGCCGGGAAGGGTGCCAGTGCCCGGGGACCGCAGAGCTACTGGTGCAAACACGGAATTTCAAAGTGGGGAGGCGGGGCAGGGGACGTGGAAGCGGCCCCGCTAGCCCAGGCCAGGCCTGCCTGGGGAGGAGGTATTTTGAGTTTTAAGGCTAGCCTGAAGGACAGGTAAGTGAGGGCAGCGGGTGGCGCGCGCCCAGGAGCCAGAAGTCCTGGCCCTCGTGGCCCTGGTGGCCACCGCACTGCCCAGCCGGGCTGGGGCGTGGTCAGGGTTTAGGGCTGCACCGAGGGGGATCCCGATCCAGCCCTTTCCCACGGTCCCTGCCGCCTCTGCGCCTTCGCTGCCACCTGCGCTGTCCTTGCGCTCGCCCCCTTCGCGTGCGTTTCTCACCGCTGCGCTGTGGACCAGAGCCGGTGGAAGCGGGCCGCCGACCCCAGGAGGAACAGCGGCCCCCCCGGGGCTGGGCCCTGCAGGTGCTTGCAGCGCCGGCCATTCCCAGGAACCCGTGGTGGCAGGCGCCGGGGGCGGGGGCGCCCACGGGACATGCAGGTTAGTGGGCTCTGCAGGAACCCGCCGGCTCGCCAGGCTCGGGTGTCCTGCCTTTGATCTTGCTGTGTATCGCCCTAGGGACAGTTATTTATAGACAGGGATAGTTTCTTGGCCGCAGGGCCCTTGTGACTTTGCTGGTTTCCATTAGAGATGCTGTTTGGGGGCTGGATGCCGGCATCATCCCGGCTGAAATCGTGAGGAAAGGGCTGCCTAACGCAAGTTCCATTTCAGCTACATCATCCTCTGTTGGCTTCGGGAGCGGGCTGCTTTTTGTAAGGGCCCTTTCCCAAGGTCTGTCCAGGCTCACAGGCCTCCTCCGCTGCCACCTGCCATTTTATAAACAGGTGACAGCCCCGTGGGGATTGCTTTTTCCTACTGATATTTTATTATAAGCCACTACCAATGAGTTTGGGCTAAAAAGTGGAGTTTGCACGAACTCTTTAAGCATCTCAAATTGACATGGAAAGCAAGGGACATCAAGGGAGGGGCATGCAGATTCCCTGAACCTATAGAGGAGACTCCATACTGGGTGCCTCTGTAGAAAGATAAATTCAGTGAATTTATGTTCTGATGGCAGGGGAATGTGGAGGGATTATCGGTGCTCCTGTCCTCCCATCAGTCTTTCCACCAAACGTGTCTTTCCAGTCCCATGACATGTCCAGTATGAAAGGTTTATAATAGGTACCATTTCCTCCTTTTTAAGCAGTGATTGGCTCTCTCTATGTATGGAAGTCTCAAAGAAAATGTTCAGGCTGGCTGAGGGAAAAAAGAAAATTCTGTCATTATGTGACTCATCCATTCCTTCTCACCACTCTCTCAGCCACAGGTGAGGGTGCATCTGCACTAGGTGTCTCACAGTATCTATTAATCTTCATCTGTGCTTTGCCTGGTGACACACACACTCCCAGGGGCCTTGAGGGCTTTATTTTAGGCCTTGACCCTCAATCCTTACACATCCCCCCTTATCCCATCCCCAGCAAGTCTTTGAGGTCAGAATGCTCCATCAAGACCCCACACAGTGGTTTTCAAGCTGCAGTTTGTATCAGAAACCTCTGCCCTTCCTCCTACAGTCTGAGGCCCTACTCTTAAATTCATGTGATCACAAAAGCATCATGTCAGTACTTGAAGCCAGCTTCAGTTCACCTCTCACTGATTTGGAAGATAAAATGATGCAACCCGCAGAAGTTCAAATGGTAGGCACTGTGATTGACTTCAGGAGGACAATTTTCAGGCAGGCAGGCTTTTCCATGCCTGAGACAGGTATAGAACTTCTGAGAATGAGACCTCCACCTGCTTTGTGTAGACTATCAGAGCCTGAGTTTCCTGCTCTGTTCAAAAGAGGTACAGTACTAATATGTTTACCAAAAAACATTTATGAGGACGAACTGAAGACAGCTTGCCCTCCTGTTCCCTTCCAGTGACTGACTGACTGGGTTGTTATACTCAGCCCTGTGAACATGTCTCATTAGCAGCCCCAATTCCCATATTAGAGGGACACATGCCAAAGTCTCAGGGCTACCAAATGTGTTCATGTATATGTTGGTGGGTCAGAAGCAACCTCTAAATTCAGGATGCCTAACCATGGCCTCTATTGCTTCACTGTACAAATTGCAGCTCACACAGGCTGAGTCTCGGGCTGCCTGGAAGGCTAATGCTTTCTTTCATATTGCTTATAAATGTTTTAGTCAATTTCCACATTCATTCATTTGTCCTCCTAAATCTGCTCCTCCCAAACCCTTTAAAGTGAAATTTGTTCAAGAAATGGGACAGGATCCTTAGGAAGACAACGA
Organism: Urocitellus parryii; assembly: GCF_045843805.1. Taxonomy (NCBI): domain Eukaryota; kingdom Metazoa; phylum Chordata; class Mammalia; order Rodentia; family Sciuridae; genus Urocitellus; species Urocitellus parryii. The sequence goes on from NW_027553327.1 coordinate 2,585,736, forward strand.
TGCACTGGAAGCAGGGTCATAATCTGCCATTCAAGCTCTCATCTATTGAGGTGGCTTAGACTTTGGAAGGTGCTGAGGACTTGGGAGAGGGTCAGAGGTAGCACTGTGGGCCATTTGGATGCATATGGTATTAATCACCCACCTGGAGGTCCTGTCTGATGGCTGGCAGGTAGTGACAACCCTCTCCTGCCAGGGGCTGATTTTTACTTGTCTGGGATGTAGAGGACCCTCCTCTCTGCTGAATGAAGATAAGTTGCTTTCAATGGAGAAAACTTTCTGAGCACTTTGCTCTCTAGTGGCCAACTGAGTAAAAGAGAGACCTGTTCTACCTCAATGAATCATTGGCAGTATGAGCCAGTTTATTCCAACAGCCTGTACGGAGCACCTACTTTGTGTAGGCACAGTGCTAAATATCAGAATGCGAAGGCACTAAGAGGCCACCTCAAATCACACTTTTGGAAATTGAATCACGCTGCAAGTGTATTAGAAAACCCAGGATATTCCTTGGAGCTTGGCAATCCAGTTGTGGCCCTCCTTTTTTTTTTCTTTTTTTCCCCATAGTTGAGAAACTGGGACCCAGAGGGATGAAACGTTTAGGTCAGGACCACATGACCACTTAGGAACAAAGAGAAAAAAAGGAGTGCTAATTAAATTAAGTGCAAGGTCATTCTCTTATTTTTTATACTTTTTTATTTTAAAATAACTATAGGCTTAAAATAGTATTGCAAAAATAGTATAGAGAGTTCCTTATACCCTTCACTCAGATTCCTCCAATGTTAACTTCTTATGCAACCATAGATTTATTAAGAAGAACACATGAACATTGGGGCAATACTTAACTAAACTGCTGACTTAAGATTTCACCAGTCTCCCTGCTAATAGTCTTTTTTTTTCTGGTCCAGTATGCAATCCAGGACATCACATCACATTTAGAGCCTTTACTTTTTAACTTTGAATTTTGCTCTACTTGAAGTTCCTTTAAAACGGTGATGCATCACCGACATTCAGCTACTGCACAGAAAGTGCATCCCACATCTTTTCTGACTTGCAGGGTGCAGGGCATTTTCAGGGTATTATTTTCCCTGGCATTTTATACATCCCACCTGCAGCTTTCTGGTGTGTGCAAGTTAGGCACCGACACAGTCACCCATCTGATCTGGATTCAAATGACTATCCTCAGGGCTGGCAGGGTGCACCTGAACTTTTTGCCACTCTTGGATCTTGAGTCCTATTTCTTTTCTTTTTGCTACCAGGGATTGAGCCTAGGGGCATTCAATCACTGAGCCACATCCCTTGTCCTTTTTATTTTTTTAAAATTTTATTAGAGACAAGGTCTCACTAAGCTGCTGAAGGCCTCACTAAATTGCTGAGGCTGGCTTTGAACTTGCGATCCTCCTACCTTAGCCTCCAAGCTGCTGGGATTACAGGCATGTGCCACCATGATAGCCCTGCTTTTCGTCCTGTTTCTATTTATTATTATTGTGTATACACATTCTCTGCTCTCAGTTGTTTTGTTTATTCAGTGAAGGACTTTGGAGCCAGAAAAACCCAAATTCAAACCTCAGCCTCCCTACCAAGTTATGGGACCTTGAGCAGGTTACTCAACTGCTTTTAAAATTCAGTGTCCTCCTCTACAAGATGGGGACAATAATAGCTACCTTGCATGGCATATTAGTCTGTTTTATGTTCTTATAACAAAATAACCATAGGTTGAATAATTAGTATAAAGAAAAGAGGTTTATTAAGCTCACATTTTTGGAGGCTAAAAGTCCAAGATTGGGCAACTTGTTTGGCCCCAGATGAGGGCAACTGTGGCTGTATCACATGGCAGGAGGGAAAAGCAGGAGAAGCAGGAAGGAAAGCAGCTGTGTGCAGAAGGGGGCAGGCACATGTATTAACCTAATTTTATAAGAACCCACTCTTAGGAGAACTGACCTGGGCTCTGTGAGAGCTACATTAATTCCCCTTGAGCAGCATAATGACCTAACCACCTTCCCCTAAGCCCTACCTCTTAAAGGTGCCACCACCGCATAGTACCACCACATTAGGACCAAGCCTCTCTGGAGGCAAAGCACATCCGATTCATAGCACAAGGTTACAGAGGGCGGATGTCCACAGTGATTAGCACAGGGCCTTGTGAGAGGAATGGGAGCCAGTGGATGAAGGGGAGGCAGGGCTATTTGGGTACAGTGGAATGTCCTGAATGCCAGGCAAGAGCCCCTAAAGGTCCCCGTCGGAGGGACAGGCACTGCAGTATAAAAAAAAGAGGATCCCTTGAGAAAGGGACCAGTGGGATCAGAGCTGCACTTTCCAAAGTCAAACTAGAGTGTGCTGAAGAGCAGTGCGGATTAGTCAGGAGGCCACTCTGCTGGTTCCCATGGGAACAGGCACTGGAGAGGGGTCCTGTCAGCTGCTGCAGAAGATGTGGGGCAAGGGAAGGTCCTGGCTCCAGAACAACTAAGTTCTGGGTCCCTGTGATGGTCCCCTGATCATGAACAGAGATGACAATACAGAATAAAGAGGTCACCTGTGGGAGAAAAAAGCTCTTGGTTTGTTCCTGCTGCCATGGAGATACCACTCTCAGTCTGTCTCTGACTTCCTTGAACTGGAACATGAGTGACTCTGCCCATGTGTAAGGCAGCTCTCCGTCACTGTGACAAAGGAGGGAAGGTGTATTTGGGCTCATGGTTTCAAAGGTTTCAGTCCATGGTCAGCTGGCTTTATTGTCTCTGGGCCTGTGGTGAGGTTGAACCCCACAGGGAAGGGTGTGGTGAAGCAAAGCTGCGGTCTCACAGAGGTCAAGAAGCAGAGAGAGACACAAGCATGACCTTCATGGCACACTCCCAAGGCCCTGTGTTCTCCAACTCAGCCAGCCTCCTACAGATTCACCACCTCGCCGTGGCCCATGACGTGCCAGTGCCCTCATGGCTCAGTCATCTCCCAGAGGCCCATCTCTGAACACTCCTTCACTGAGGACCAAGCTTTCAATACATGAGCTTTCGGGGAACATTTCAGATCCAAGCCATAACACTCAAACCTCTGGCCCTATCCATGTTCTCTTTCTTAGGGATCCTCTGAGTTTCAGCAGCACCCCTGGGCCCTCAGTGTGCTCTGGCCTCTCCCAGGCTCCTCTTCCACATTCATCACCACGCACATCTCCATGTGGATACCCAGCTAAGGCCCAGCTCCTGTAGGCTGTCTGCTGTCCCCTGGGCTGCACACTGCCCCATGCCTGGTGTTTCAGCACCGTCATCATCCTGAGGCCAGTCCTCTATACGAAACCCCTTTGTTTAAATATCTGAGTTTCTGTTGACTGGTGGAAACACCATGGCCAGGAAAGCTAGGGCTCAGAAAGGGGAGGGAAGTAAATGGAAAAGGCTGGTCTTTAAGCCCTGGGGGCGGAAGCCGGATGCTGGTGTTTAAGGAGGGGAGCTCTGCCAACCCCACAACCCAGTTCTCATGGGGTTTAGTTTGTAGTGGCTGTGAGACTGAGCACTCTCTGTTTTCAGCCATCTGGGCTTACTGTTTTTGAAGCGCTTATTCATCCTAGACTCCTCCCCCTTTTTGTTTTTTTTTTACTTTGTCTCAAGTATTCTAGATATTTGTCCTTTCTTGGTTACTTGTGTTACAAATACCTATTCTCCTTGCAGAGCTTGCCTTTCTTTCTTTCTTTTGTTTAATGTATCTTTCAGAAAGTGGAGTTCTTAGTTTTTATTTATTTTTTTGTTTTAGTTGTAGTTGGACACAATACCATTATTTTATTTTTATGTGGTGCTGAGAATTGAAGTCAGCACCCCACACGTTCTAGGCGAGCACTCCACTGCTGAGCCACAGCCCCAGCAAGGTTCTTAAATTTAACGTAGCATCCTTTTCCTTTATAATTAATGTTCTTGGCATCTTGATTGACTTATCTTCTCTATTTTGAAGTCAGAAAGACATTCTGTATTCTGAAAACTTTATAGATTTGCTTTCCATATAGAGATTTCTTTAAATTATAAGATTTTTTTTAAAAAATAAGGGGCATGAATTCAACTAATAGTTAAGGAGCAAAGCAGACTGGAGATGTGGCTCAGTGGTAGAGTGTTTGCCCAACACGCATGAGTCCCAGGTTTGATCCCAGCATTGAAAAAAATAATAAGCAAAATAAAAAGCAAACTAAAACCATTTCCTGTACTCTCTTCACTCTCTTCCCCATCTGTTTCTTTTTTAAAACTTTTCTTCCTTCTAAAGTGCTTTTAAAAGATAGTGCTTTTAACTATCTTTTAGGATTTATTTCTAAAAACATGTTTTTTGGGGTTTCCAACATGAAAATACTTTGGCCAGGCATACAGCTCTAGGCTGCTATTCCCCTGGGTCTTTAAAACATGTTTTGCTGTCTTCTGACAGCTGACTTTGGAAATGGTCTGTTTTCTTCCTCAGGTTGCTTTGGAGACCACCCCTTTCCTGGATTGCCTTCAGTTCCTCTTTACTGTGTCTGGGTCTTTTTAGCAGGGCGGGTGGGGGGTACTGGGGCTCAAAGGCAGGGGCACTTGGCCACTGAGCCACATCCCCAGCCCGATTTTGTATTTTATTTAGAGATAGGGTCTTCCTGAGTTACTTAGCACCTCACTTTTGCTGAGGCTGGCTTTGGACTTGTGATCCTCCTGCCTCAGCCTCCTGAGCCCCTGGGATTACAGCCGTGTACCACTGCACCCAGCCTGTGTTTGGGTTTTGACTTGTACTTATTTTCATTTTGTTACTGGAGATTGAGCCCAGGGGAACTCTTTTTATTTTTTAATTTTTTAGTTCTCGATAGACACAATGCCTTTATTTATTTTTATGTGGTGCTGAGGATTGAATCCAGTGCCTCACACATGCTAGGCGAGCGCCCTACCCCTGAGCCGCAACCCCAGCCCCCATTTTTTAAAATTTTTGAGACAGGGTGTCCTCCAGTTGCCCAGGTTGGCCTTGAATTTGTAAGGCTCCTGCCTCAGTCTCCTGAGTTGCTGGGAGTCACCATGCCACTTGTCCTTATTATTTTGGTATCTGGGGTTATTGTGAAAATAAATCACACATCTGACTTGAAAGTGAGAACAGCACTGTAGGAGGGAGGTAGGTCTTGTAGACATCCCCTTGTTCTTGGTCCCTGCCTGCAGCGTGACAAAGCCCGCCCTCTCCCACAGGAGCCTGGTGACCAGCAGGGAAGCAGAAGCCTTATGGGGTGGGTAAACAGGGAACAGAAGTCCCCGATGCCCAGGAGGGGAGGGGAAGTTGGCCCCAAGGTTATGAGACTTCAAAAGGCTATTTGAAAGGGGTCACAGTGTTTGCTAGAGAACATTAAGCTCTTTAATTTGTAGAGAATTCTTTTTCCACCTAGTACTGTCTTAAGTGGAAGGCTGGATTTCTTTCCCCTCCTTGGTGGACACACTGTTCACACTGAGGTTGGAGTATTCATGGATTACAACTGTTCACTTCCATTAGAAGAGATCCTTGAGGGAGATGTGCAGACCAGAGTCATAAACTTTCTTTTTAGGTATTTCAATTGCCTGATTATACAATTCTTATAAATCTAGCAGATTTGATTTCTCAGTATGGCAAAACTACCATTCTCTTAGATGTTTCAATACTGTTTATCAAGTTAGTATGACTTCAGTTTAAAAGTCCCCATTTCAAATTAAGAGTTAAAAGGCTATTCCTACAAGAGCGGCATTTTCTATCACATTTCAAGTGTATATGATAGCAGATATGCATAGATGCCTTATTAATCCATGAGTGTAAGTTTGTGGTTTTATTTCTTCAAGCCTTTTAAAAAGTCTTGTTGGATTAGAAGGTGAAAGCTCTTTAAGAAAACACTATTTTCCCTGGTAACTGAGATAATTTACCATCAGATACTTTACAATTTTTTCCTGAGTCTTTAATGAGACAAACCTACTGCTTCTCTGTAATCTTGAGTGTGATCACTTAGTCCCTTCTCTGGAAATTATATCAAGTTATAACATTATAGTGGTCCTTTGTTTTCTAAAGGGAATTCATTCTAAGACCCCTAGGAATGCCTGATATTGCAGATTTTCCCCCCATACATACATAACTATGATAAAATTTAACTTATAAATAAGGCACAGCAGGAGATTCATAACAGTAATTTAACAGATCAATTATAACAATTTTCTGTAATCAGATTGCTAGCATCACTACTCCTGTACTTTGGAGTAGTAAGGGTCACCTGAACACAAGCATGGTGACACTTCAACAGCTGATCTAATAATTGAGATGGCAAAATGTCTAATGGGCAGGTAGCATATAAAGTGTGAATACACTGAACAAAAGGATGATTTTATTCATCCTTTTGGGATGGAGCTGGATGCATGAGATTTCATCATGCTACCCAGAATAATGTACAATCTTAAAGTTAGGAACTGCTTATTATCTAGAATTTTCCATTTAATAGTTTTGGTTTGCAGCTGGCTATGGGTAACTGAAACTGGGAAATGTGAAGGCTGGGATGTGCATAGCTGCTGTACTTCCTTCTGCTTGTTCACAGAAGCCTGCGGCTCCCACAAAGGCTGAAGAGTTCTCAGATGGATTTAATTTTTATGATCATTGGACCTAATGAAATCTTGTACCATGTCATATTTTTAGGACCATCCAACTTTTAAGGAGCCTTAAAACCAGATCGGATTAAAATTTTGGCTATCTCCTGCATTTCTCTCTGCTTGGAATCACAGCTTTATGGGGTCTTTGTATTGATGTCTGGTGGGTCAGAAACTCCCTTCTAAGAGATGTATTTGCAATTTACCAATGTCCATTAATACAATAAATCATCAGTATTACAAACATAACCAAATAGTAAGACTTGACAGTAACATCTTTTAGCCTACATTCTCTCAGAATATCTGAAGTTTTTTGAGGATCATCATGGACTCATGGCTCTTCACACATATTTGAATTTGATACTGAATTGGCCTAATTTCTGTAGGGGAACACTTTGGGGTTGTTTCCTGAATGTTTTGACTGGCCCCATTTTTATTTGAACCTTTGCTGTTTTCCTTCACATCATATCCTGCCTTATTTATTTCTAAACACCGAAATCATCATCCCCTTCCTCAAGAATCTCTAGTTCTTTTATACACACACACACACACACACACACACACACTATATATATATTAGTTGTTGATGGACCTTTGTTTATATGCAATCTGAGAATAGAACCCAGTGTGTCACACATGCAAGGTAAGTGCTCCACCACTAAGCCACAACCACAGTCCATAGAGTTCCTTTAAAAAAAAACACTTAATTTTTAGTTGCAGGTGGACACAATAGCTTTATTTTATTTTTATGTGGTGCTGAGGATCTAACCCAGTGCCTCATGCATGCTAGGCCAGCACTCTAACCCTCAGTCACAACTCCAGCCCCTGTAGTTCCTTTTAATGGGAAAAACTAGAGATATCCCAGGATCTGAGCACCAGGGTGCACTTTGGAGTAATGTTGCTCTGAGGCCATCTCAATGGACAGAGCTAGAAAAGAGAATTGTTTATTTATTTGATACTAGAGATTGAACCCAGGAGTACTTTACCACTGAATCACATCTCCAGTCCTTTTTGAGACAGGATCTCACTAAGTTGCTTAGGGCCTTGCTAAACATTTTTTTTTTTGTACCAGGGATTGAACTCAGGTGCACTTGGCTACACAGCCACATCCCCAGCCCTATTTGGTATTTTATTTAAAGACAGGGTCTCACTTAGTTGCTTAGTGCCTCACAGTTGCTGAGGCTGGCTTTGAACTTGCGATCCTCCTGTCTCAGCCTCCAATGCCACTGGGATTACAGGCGTGTGCCACTGCATCTGGCGGGATCAATATTTTTTGCCTAGCTTCTTTGGTACACAGAAAATATTTCAGTGAGGAACATAGTAATTCATCTCTTGTTCAGTGTGGCTTTTCAAATATTCATGTGATGGACAGTCTGGTTCTACTGTCCACTTTGCTTTCATCTCGAGGGTCCTGGAATTCTAATAGCTGGTATCTTTAAATCCTTAGAAGGTGATAGCTCTGTCTACAATATCCTAAGTTTCATCTTAAACCATCCTGTTCATCTATTTTCACTTAACATAGTTATAAGATTCACGTATTTGTGATCTTTATCCAAACATGCCAATTCCACCTCCTACCATATAATTTCTTATATCTTTACACTACTGGTAAATTTGCTTTTACTCAATCCTGTTTGGTCTTAAAACTTTTAAATTTTACTTAATTTTTTTTTTTCTGAACAAATGTTACACATACTGTAACATTTAAGATCCTATAAGATCATCTTTTAAAAACATGACATTCCCTTATCAATTAAATATCATGTTACATATTGTTCTATCAAGACTTAAAGTGAATAAATTCAAATGATTCTCCCAGTTAGCATTACCTTGAGGTTGCACCAGGAGATGTCTTTTCTTTAACTAAAGGGAAATCAAGAAGGTAATCACTATTTTGGATTTCTCTGATTAAGAAAGAATAGCACACTAAATGTGAAAGCATCTTTTTATTTTTAATGTTCTCATCAGTGCATTATAGTTATACAAAATGGGGTGAAATTATCTTTTTAATTCACATCTTGCTTTCTGTTTACTATTATCATTGTGTTACCTAGAAACAACTCTAGTGTAGAACTCAAGAGTTCTTTGGATAAATATCAAACTTCTAAGAGCAATAAACAACATTAGAAAAGTAGCCAAAATATAATAAAATACAATTAATCAATACATTTCTTAGCTTCATTATATAATTATAATGGATCATTTATGGAAGTTTAAGGGGCATTTAATAAAAAAAATTTCCTATTTGGAAAAATACTCAAATTTCAAAGAAAGACTCTTCATGTTGTATAGCTTTTTTTTTTTTTTTTTTTTTTTTTTGGCCAACAAAAGCCTCATGATTTTAGTTTACTTACTTACTTAGATTATTTTGTTTTGGAGGACGCTTTTTCAAAGAGATGGTTATTCTGATCCCCTGTGATCTCTGAATATCATTTTAAGCTGTTTTGAGCACTCCATCATGGTGATGGAAGCAATGGATTTTTTCATCTACAGACAGACTGTAACTGCTAAGAATGAAATATTCAGTTACAGGTATTGAAATTTCAGCATCTACCCAGCACTTCCTACTGGACTGGGATTTTAATTTCTCAACTCTGGCCATTTGTTGAGAGTACTGAGTAGTTTCCAAGCTCAGAGGGGTACTGATTAATGTCTCCTGGGGAGGAACTGGCATCTCCTGGGGGGGGGGGGCAGGTGGGGGCAGCTGGACAGCTCCCTCTGGTGGTGACATGCTTTTGGCTGGCACTTTGCCTTATACTCAATTATTATTTCTAGGGCATGCCTTCCTGAGGGCCGACTAGCTCTTCCCAGGAAAGCCAGTCATTCTGGTGGGTTACTGAGGTGTGCTTCCATGACACTTGTATTCTGACAAACCATAAAGGCTTGCTTTTAAACTCCTAGTCTGTAGTCTTCTCTTCTACAACAGTTTGGAAATGTCTAGATAGGATATAATGGAGGTGGATTTAACAGTGTTTCTCAAACTTATTGTTTGTGTCACCTGGGGATTTTGTTAAAATGCAGATGTTGATTTTCGGTCTAGTGAGGCCTAGGATCCTGCATTTCTAGTGAGCTCCCAGGTGGTGCTGATGCTGCTGGTCTAAGGGCTGCACTTTCAATCCCAAGGGCCTGTAGGATTAGGATCAGGTACATCTACTCCAGGTCTTAGTTTTGTACCTTTCCCTTCTCCTTTGAAGATGATTAAGCTAAACTGTACCTTGACCCTCTGAAACATCAACCAAAGTCATTGTAGGTAGGGATCCTGAACAGAGGAGCTTGCTGTGTGATCTTTTAACCTCTCTTACTGTCCTGATATATCTTCCTTCCTCTATTGCTTCCCTAGGCGTGAGTAATATCAGTGCTCTTCAAGCCTTGTACAGTGGTGCATGCCTGCAATCCCAGCAACTTGGGAGACTGAAGCAGAAGGATGTCAAGTTTGAGGTGTGCCTCAGCAACTTAGCAAGATCATCTCAAAAAATATAAAGGGATGGGGGGTGTTTTTCAGTGGTAAAGTGACCCAAGTGCTATTTCTAGTACAAAAAAAAAATAAAGAAAGAAAGAAGAAAAAATTAGTGCTCTTCAAATCACGTTAGAAAGGGGACTCACCCACTTCTTAATCATGTTGAACCATGATAGTCCCCATTCCTTATAACCTAGAATTGATATATAGGATTGACTCCAAAATGTTATTTTCCCATGTTCTGAGACCATGACATCTCGAAACATCTGCAGGTTGAGCTGGACAGCTTCCATAAGTCTGTGGGAAGCTGAGGTTGCAAGATCCTTAAAGTACTTGGAAAGACTGGGTATGTTGGTGACATTCAGGAGGAGTAGATAACCTATCCATCTCTAGGAGGGTGAGGAGGTGCCTCTTTCCCACTGTAATCCAGCAAACTTTAAGGAAGCTTCTGAAAGTGAAACATTTAGGATTTATAAGTCTGGAAAACCCCTTTTTTACCACTAATTTCTGACCTACAGCCTGGGTTATCATGAAGGGGCTGAGTCCCTCCTTGAGGTATTCATTCATTTCCTTCTCCAGTGATGTCCCATAGGGAGGTGCAGGATGTGCTTCAGTCCTCTGCTCATCACTCTGACTTCTACTTCTGGTCCACAGCAATGCTTATTTTGTTTTTGAGCCCAGCTATTTCTTTCTGGACTCTGTTTTTAAACCTATTATTGCTATGTGCAATGGAGAGAACTACTACATCATGTGACCAGAAGTCTGGGGTTCTGAGAGTGGGTATTCTACACTGCTGTGTTAAAGTAGATGGACAAATGGTCTGGGTACTTTAAAAACCCACCCTCAGTTAAGTAAAGATTTAGGAGTGGGTGGACCTAATTGTTTTCACTGCATTATGCCACCTTCTGACGGCCAAGATAGCAAAAACTCAAGATCTTTGCTGTGCTTCAAAAGAGTTCCAGGATACTGGTGACAGACTGCCTTTGAGGAAGTGAGGTTCCACAGGAGATACCTGTCAGTAATAGTAATAATTATGATTCCTCGTCGGACAAGGACACTGTGAATCATAAGTGATATTTCCTCTTTCTGCTGGTCACACATTGGTGACCCACATGTGGCAAGAGCACCTTGTACAGCCTTTTTGGTGCTGACTGGTCTTCAACTTCTGTTCTCTGCCTTTATTTTAAAAAGAGAAAATTATTACATTAGGTCAGTTCATGTAAGCTACCCCATATCCCTTTTTGCATGCATGAAGGATTAACATCATCTAATAAAAACTGCCTCACTCATTTCCCTAGCTGGATTGGGTGGAGGTTGTGTTAGCTCTTTGATTCCTGGTATGGTACCCATTAGCAAATTTTGGCTATTTGTGAGCAATATGTGTTGAGCACCTTCCTTATCTGTCTCCACCCCTAAGGGAGACTGGTCTTTGCTTCATAGGGTCCAGTATCCACTGGGAATATAACAACCCCCCAGCCATCCTAGCTATCACACTCCCCCTCCCCAGAACACCTCCCTCTTCTATTACTCCAACACTCCAGGGTCTCTACCTGGCCCTTCCATTGTGTTGTCCCTCCACTCAACGTATGGCCTCCACCACCTCCTGGATCCCTCCGCGGATGCAGTTTCATCCTCCCATAAGCCTGCCATCCCACATCGTTGGAGCAGCCTCCTTTCCACCCCACCTTCTGCTCTGGCCAGCCCTCCCCAATTCCCAGACCCCCTCCGGCTGCAGTGTCTTTACCCCAACACCCTCCCGGTCCTGACCTCCCTGACCCCTGCACACCTCCCACGTGGGGGCTTCTCCCTGCATCACTGCACTCAGGTACCCACCCAAGAGGCCTCCGCGGCCTCGCTCGCCCCGCGAGGCGTCCCTTCCCGGTGCCCGAGCTCCCCCGCCCGTGCAGCCTGTCTGAGGCGCGCCTCTTCCAGCCGACCAGCGTGACGGAGCGCGGCGGGCGAGCCTCCGGGGCCGCAGGCGCCGGCCATGCTCATCACGCTGTGCTACCTGTACCTGTGGGTGCGCTGGGGGCGCCGGCTGGCCGCAATCCTGCACACCATGCTCCTTCACCTTCTGCAGTGCGGCGGCGCGGCCCAGCACCGCCCCCGTGTGCCTGAGCCGGGGCAGCCACATCTTCTGCATTGGCGAGAGTCAGGTGGACAGGCGGGGCGCGCGGGGCGGGGCTGGAAGTACCCTCAGCTGCACGCGAGCCCCCGCCGAGCCTGGCAGGCGGGGCCGGGCACGTGGGTCCAGGACCCCGACCTCCCCGCAGTGCCGCGCGTGGACGCCCATTCCGCGCTGGGCGGCCTCTGGGGGACCCGAGCACGGCAGGAGGCTAGTCCCTGCCAGGGGCCAGACGTGTCCTGTGCGCTCTTCTCCGCATCTTCTCAGCAGCCTACTCAGCCTCACCTCCACCCATAGTTCCCCTCTGTCCCTCAGCGGTCAGCCTCACCTCCACCCATAGTTTCCCCCTGTCCCTCAGCGGTCAGCCCAACCTCCACCCATAGTTCCCCACTGTCCCTAGGCGGTCAGCCCCACCTCCACCCATACTTCCCCGCTGTCCCTCAGCAGTCAGCCTCACCGCAACCAATATTTCCCCGCTGTCCCTCAGCGGCCAGCCCCCACCTCCACACATAGTTCCCCGCTGTCCCTCAGTGGTCAGACACACCTCCACCCATAGTTCCCCCCTGTCCCTCAGCGGTCAGCCCCAACTCCACCTATAGTTCCCCGCTGTCCCTCAGCGATCAGCCCCATCTCCACATAAAGTTCCCCGCTTTCCCTCAGCTGCCAGCCCCCAACTCCACCTATAGTTCCCCGCTGTCCCTCAGCGGTCAGCCTCATCTCCCCTCATAGTTCCCCGCTGTCCCTCAGCGGTCAGCCCCACCTCCACCCATAGTTCCCCACTGTCCCTCAGCTTCCAGCCCCCACCTCCACCCCTAGTACCCCGCTCACCCTCAGCGGTCAGCCTCACATCCACCCATAGTTCCCAGCTGTCACTCAGCGGTCAGCCCCAGCTCCACCCATATTTCCCCGCTGTCCCTCAGTCGTCAGCGCCAACTCCACCCATAGTTCCCCGCTGTCCCTCAGCTGCCAGCCCCCCGCGCCACCCATAGTTCCCCGGTGTCCCTCAACGTTCAGCTCTACCTCCAACCATATTTCCCTGCTGTCCCTCAGCGGTCAGCCCCACCTCCACCCATAGTTCCCCGCTGTTCCTCAGTGGTCAGCCTCACCTGCACCCATAGTTCCCCACTGTCCCTAAGCTATCAGCCCCACCTCCACCTAATGTTCCCCGCTGTCCCTCAGCCGCCAGCCCCGACCTCCACCCATAGTTCCCCGCTGTCCCTCAGCGGTCAGCCTCACCTGCACCCATAGTTCCCTGCTGTCCCTCAGCTGTCAGCCCCACCTCCACCCATAGTTCCCCGCTGTTTCTCAGCTGTCACCCCATCTCCATCCATAGTTCCCCGCTGTCCCTCAGCGGCCAGCACCCACCTCCACCCATAGTACCCTGCTGTCCCTCAGCGGTCAGCCTCACCTCCACCCATAGTTTCCCACTGTCCCTCAGCGGTCAGCCCCACCTCCACCCATAGTTCCCCACTGTGCCTCGGTGCTCAGCCCCCACCTCCACGCATAGTTCCTCGCTGTCCCTCAGAGGCCAGCCCCACCTACACCCATAGTTCCCTGCTGTCCCTCAGCGGTCAGTCTCACCTCCACCCATAGTTTCCCACTGTTTTTCAGTGGTCAGCCCACCTCCACCCATAGTTCCCCGCTGTCCCTTGGTTCTCAGCCCCCACCTCCACACATAGTTCCCTGCTGTCCCTCAGCATTCAGCCCCACCTTCACGTACAGTTCCCAGCTGTCCTTCAGCGGTCAGCCCCCACCTCCACCTATAGTTCCCCACTGTCCCTCAGCTGTCATCCCCGCCTCCACCCATAGTTCCCCGCTGCCCCTGGGTGCTCAGCTCCCACCTCCACCCATAGTTCCCCGCTGTCCCTCAGCGGTCAGCACCAACTCCACCTATAGTTCCCCGATGTCCCTCAGCGATCAGCCCCATCTCCACCTAAAGTTCCCCCTGTCCCTCAGCTGCCAGCCCCCAACTCCACCCATAGTTCCCCGCTGTCCCTCAGCGGTCAGCCTCACCTCCGCTCCTAGTTCCCCGCTGTCCCTCAGCCGTCACCCCACCTCCACCCTTAGTTCCCCGCTGTCCCTCAGTGGTCAGCCCAACTCCGTACATAGTTCCCCACTGTCCCTCAGCCGTCACCCCCACCTCCACCCATAGTTCCCCGCTGTCCCTCAGCGGCCAGCCCCCACATCCACCCATAGTTTCCCTCTGTCCCTCAGCGGTCAGCCTCACCTCCACCCATAGTTTCCCTCTGTCCCTCAGCGGTCAGTCCCACCTCCACCCATAGTTCCGCACTTTCCCTCAGCCGTTTGTTCTTGTTTTTCTAGGGCTTTGAATTGTAACATTAGATTATTTATGTAGGTACTTTGTGGGGTTTTGGTTTGTTTGTTTTGTTTTTTTTTAATGTAGGCATTTGATGCCATACACTTTCCTCTTAGAACCACTTTCATAATGTGTTAGTCTGCTTATTTTCGATGCTATGACCAAAAGACCTGACAAGAACAATCTTTGAGGAGGAAAATTATTTGGGGCTCATGATTTCAGAGGACTTGGTCTGTAGATGTCCAACTCCATCTTTGGTGTCGAGTGAGGCAGAACATCCTGGTGTCCTAGAGGGAAGCAGCTTAAGCCAGGGCTCCCAGGAGCAGAGGGAGAGTCTGCTCAGCAGGACAAAGTGTACAACCCACAGGTTCGCATGCCCCCAGGGATCTGCCTCTTCCAGCCACACCCCACCTGCCCACAGTTACTACTCACTTAATTCATACCAAGGTCTAATTTGCTGATTGGTCAAGGTTGTCATGACCCAACCATTTCTCGTCTAAGCTTTCTTGCGTTGTGTTACACACGACCTTTTGGAGGACACATGTCCAAACCATAACATTTCATCCCTGGCCCCCCAAAGCTCATGCTGATCATACAGTGCAAGACACATTTAGTCCATTTTCAAGAGTTCCCAGGGTCTTAACAGTTTTAGCATTGCCCAAAAGTCCAAGCATAAGATGGCCTTTGAAAACCGAGACAAACTCCCAGGGTGAGCTCCTGTAAAATTCAAAAGCAAGTTCCACACAGCCAATATACAAAAGCACAGAGTAGACATTCACATGTGAAGAGAGAGGGGCATGGAAGGAAGGGATGGGACCACAGCAAGACTGAAATCCAGCTGGACAGGTAAGTGCTGTAGCTGCATGTCTAGCAGCTGGACACACGGGGACTTGTGCAGCTCTGCCTGGGGCTTTGCAGTTGCCCCCCTGTTGGCTGGCCTGGGCTTGGTCCCTGCAGCCTTTCTCAGCATGGTGCCTGCACTGGCACTTCTTCATCCTGGGGGACTGAGGCTTCCTCCTCACATCTCCACGAGGAGTCCTTTCAGGGACAGCTGCAGGAACCCTGACCCTGCTGCGATTTCCCTGGCCTCCCGGGGCTTTCTTGGACATTTTGGTGGAAGCCTTCATGACCCTCTGGCTCCAGCATCCTGCCTTCCTGCAAAACCAGCACCACATGGTCGCTGCCGAGGTCCGCTGCCACCCAGAGACCATGGCTACAGCAGCCTCTGAGAGCCTGAGTGGCTGGCAGGTGAGACCACTTCAAGGGCCCCTCTGGTCTCTCCTCAAAGGAATCTTACTTTTACCCTTGGGCCTGAGACAAGTGTGGTCTTCCTAACCCTGAGATGCCCTCAAGCCATGTTCCTCAGTGTCTCTGGTCAAAGTCTTCATGTATGTATTTATTTTATTTTATTTTTATTTTTATTTTTTTACTTTATTGACAATTTTTATTGAATGTGTTTGTAATTTCAAAGTCTGAGTAATTAGAGTAAAAACCATGGGTTGCACAATTAATAATGCTAAATATTCACCTTGAAATAATTGCAGATAGTCACTAGGAACCCATAAATTGGGGAATGAAACAATAAATTTCATAAAATACTTTTCCAGATACAGATAGAATTGTATAACATCTGTCTGTAGGCTTACATGCCAGAAAGTAATCAACCAGGACACAAGAGGTGATAGCATTATGTTGTTTGATGACTTCCCTGAGGAGAAAGTCTGCTGTGTGTGTGTGTGTGTGTGTGTGTGTATACACACACATATATATGCATGTATATATGTGTGTACACATATACAATAAATTTCATCATAAAAGGAATATTAGAATTGTAACCTTGCTGCTACAAACCTTACCAGTGTGATAAGTATTGAGGGAAATCTACTGAGGTTAAAGAATAAGATGTGATTATCTATTTCTCTTTAATTAGTCATCTTCAGTATCAATCTTTTAATTAAAATACTTCAGGAGAAGAGGTATTCTCTTTCACTGGTACCTCATATCACCTAGGACCTTGTACATTGGAGAACTATTTTATGGTTCATTTTCTATGAGGGCTCTGAGACTTTCCTTGGAGATCTTACAGTACTCTGAAAATACTGGTACCTGCAGTCCACTATGGACATTTTTATTTTGCTATGACACTCAGTAGTCAATTGCAGAGTCTTGAAATGATAGTGAAGCTCGGAATTTAAAATACATTTATTAACGTGTGGTTAATACACTATAAAATATGATTAAAAGTATCAATTTAAGATATAACATATAAGACCAACTAATATATAAGTCTTACATAACATATAAGACTAAGATATAAGACTAATGTTGGTCTATGTATTTATTCTAGTCCTAAAGTATATTCTCACATATAATAAAGAATTTCCATTTGATGTTCAGCCTGTCCCATTAAGGTAAATAAATAAGCATCCATATTTTGTCTTCTGATTTTATTATCTATTTCATGCCTGTTTTTCAAATATTTCTGGATTTTTTTTCCCTATCAAATTTGGTATTGGTGATATGGCTGATACCATTGGTAGCAATGAGATGATTGACATTGACATTTATATCAACATTAACCTAATAATCAGCATCTTATCTGGGAAGTTAGTGGCTATGAGGGTTAGCTGGTGTATTAAGTGGGGTAGCTCACTAATTTTTCTGTCCTTTTTTATATAGGAGAATTTCAGCCCCTGGTGAGGAAGAGCATTTGGAATTTGAAGAAGATGAAGAAGAAGGTGGTGCTGGAGCAGGGTCTTCTGATTCTTTTCCTGCTATAGTGCCTAGTGGGTACAAAAAATGTACATTATATAATTAAAGGTCAGGTGTTTGGAACTTACTTTTGTACTTGTTAGTGGCGGGTAAAACATCTCCAGGTTTGCCAATCTTAAGCAAATTATCATGGCCATTTTGTTAGCGGTAGCTATCGGTTTATTGTGAAAGTATCTTACTATTTGTGTCAGGGATCCTCAAAACATCCAGTGTTTAGTGATTGGCTAGGAAGACCCACAGGACTCAGCATATAGCTGTACTCACAGTTGTATTCTGAGTCATTACAACAAGAAAACACAAGAACAAAATCAGCAAAGTGTAAAGGCACACAGGCAAATTCCAGAGGAAACCAAACTTCTAAGAGTCCTCTCCTAGCAGAGTCAAATATGTACTTGATTCTCTCAACATTCTTTCACACCTGTGAAATGAAAAAATTGTCTATTGGGGAAACACTGTAGAGATTCAGTACAAAAGACACTTATTGGGGTTAGCATGAACCAAAACTAAAGACTCCAGGAAGAAAGCAAGTGTTCAGCACAAACCATATTGTTTGCATGGACGGTTTAGGCACAGTGATCTTCTTAACAGGGCATGATGGGAATCCTGCTGAAATCCAGGTTCCCAGATGCTAGCCATGGACCAACATTGTAAGTAGGCTTTCTAGAGTAACTGTTTGCTATGTTAATTCTTTTCTTTATATATCTAGCTGTTCTTTAAATAATCATATATGATTGTGAAACCTGGACCTGGAGGAACAGATACTAAACAGTTGCCCTTAACAGGGAAATAAAGAATACATAGCAAGTCCTTTTTATTTGTGGAAGATCTTGACAAGGTTGTAAAATACCCTAGTCAAGCACCCTGAGTAAATTTTTTGCCTCTTCCACTTCTATACTTTCTTCTGTTCTTATACAGTGCACAGTTTTTACTTCTGATGAACTAGTTCATTTTTTGGAAGTGTGGAAATAACACTGTACTATTGTGATGCATTTTTTATGCTTTATGGTATAATTAAGTATAATATATATATCATCCAGAAAACTTCATAATTAAAGTCATAATTCAGTAATTTAAATACTCTTTGGTAGAAGACGTTTGAAATATAAACAGTGTAGGCTTAGACAAACAAGATACCTGCGCTTTTGAGTCTAACATCTGCCAATCAGTAGTTAAGTGACTGTACTTAATTCTTTATAAAAGGAGATGTTGACAATGCCTAATTCATAGGGTTACAATGAAAATTAAGGCACCACATACAAAGCATTTGGCATGATACTTTTCATTTGCTGGGGTAGTGGTGGCTACTGTATTTTCATTATCACTTCCAAATGGTGTTAACAGTCCTACACCATAGGATTATTGGAAAAATTACAGTCACTATAAAATGTTATTGTTAGTGTTTCTTTGATACAAGGTAATTATTTCCAATCTGTTTGTCCTTATGAAGAAAGAGTTATATTTTACTTGTCATATTTGTAGGAAATTTCAAGATTGCTGAGATGATGAGGTAAATAAATTTGCTAAAATTTTTCTGTATTTTTTATTTCCTTTTCAAACCACATGCTGTACTTGAAATAGATTCCAGTTCTATAAATTTCTGGTTTGATTATTTGTTCACTAGCTATACTTCTGTAGCAAACAAGAACCTTGAAGCAGATGATGTAAGTCATGAAATGGACAGATTAAGGTCTTTATGGGTTTCAGGTTGCTGAGTTGAAAAGAAACTCTGTAACTTAAGTCTATTTGCTATGAAAGATTAAGCCCAAAGTAATTAGATTTTTGTATTTTGATATAGCATTTTGGTATTTTATTTCAGAGATACAGAAAGCTCACTAAACCCTTCTATTCCCTGAATTATTTTCCTCAAAGTAAGAAAGAGTACATATAGTTCAATTAGCAATATTTGATTTGCGATCATATTTTCGAGGGCCTGTGTCATTATAAAATTGAAAATGTCATTGAAGGACAATTTAACCTTTAACTTAATTATAGAATGGGAAAAAATTGTTATACTGTGGACATCCAAGATTTCAGTTGTGATAAGGCTGTTGTGTCTATATTATCATGGCAGGGTGCTTCTAAGAATTATAACATTTTTATTACCTTTATTTCACGTAATTTATATAATTGTAAGTTTGTTGTACTTTTTTTTGGTACTGAGGATTTAACACAGGGGTACTTTACCAGTGAGCCACATCCTCAGCCCTTTTTATTTTTTATTTTGAGACAGGATTTCACTTAGTTGCTGAGGGCCTCACTGAGTTGCTGAGATTAGTCTTAAACTTGGGATCCTCCTTCCTCAGCCTCCCAAGTCACCTGGATTCCAGGCTTGTGCCATAGCATCTAGCTTATTATGATCTTTTTAAAAAATATTTATTAAGGTGTCCCTTACATATATAAAAGGCATCTTTTTTAGTGTGCAGCTTTATGAGTTTTGACAAACACACATGCTAAACACTACTACTGTTAAACTAATGAGATGAAGTATAATATATGACTATGGTATGACCAAGAGTAGTTTATTCCCATTTAAAATTAAAAATGGATTTTTATCCAACCTTTCTTGAAAAGAATAAAAAATTGTTAAACCTTTCTTTGACATTAATATCATTTTCAAAGCCTTCAATTCTCATAAGACAAACAGTAACTTTTGTGTACTGCTTTAAACACTAACTGGCTTAAGTACAAATAGTAGTTTAATTTTCTTAAGGTAATCTCAGTAGATTTCATTTAAATAGAGGATATAAATTTATAACCTATTATTTATTACCTGAAAACTTATTTATCATGTTGAATATTAAAGCTTCTAAATGATAAACCTAAGTAATACAAATTTAAAAAAATAGCTGGCCAGGATTATATGCTTATAATCCTAGCTACTTAAGAAATTGAGGCAGGAGGATTGCAAGTTTGAGGCCAGTGGGGGCAACTTAGAGAGACTTTGTCTCAAAATAGAAAGAACTAGGGATGTAGCTCAGTGGTAGGGTGCTTGCCTCACCTGTGTGAAGCCCTACATTCGTTTCCTAGTACCACATGCACAAATAGCCATGACACAATTTTAGACAAAATTTAAAAAAAACATTTCTGAGTGACCTAAACATAAGCCTAGCAATCTCAACATTATTCTAGATTTGTATTGGTTATTCATCTTTTATATAGTCTTAGATATGTACAAAAATGTTTTTTGAAACTCAAAATGAAGAGTGAATCTTACTTCTTTAATATCAAACCTGTACTTGTTTCTTTCCTGCATAAATATTCAATTCTGAGTTGAACTTGAGAGTTAAGCAAATATGGATTTCATTTTCAGCTAAAGTGCAGTGTTTTCTTACCCATGCATATAGAAAGTTGAAAACTGCAACAAAATATTCATTGCTGTTCCATGAATATTAGGGCATCCTTATTTCACAGAATTTCAGAATATATTTAGGGTTAAGCAGTAAATACCACCAAAGTATGCAGTTAGACTCTGGCTCTCCGTGCACTTACTTTCTCTCAAAGTCTCAAATTCTCAGACTGAGCCGAACAGTCAGAGCCAAAGTCCCTCATCCAGTCATGTACTTATATTGAAAGGAAAGGAAAATACCATTCAATGTTTTCTGGTAGTTCTCCTAGCTGTATTTCAATAGTTTTAAGGCTTGTTAATATTCTATTACTCTCAAGCAGTTTTGGAAACATTTTAAGATTTCTTTTTTATAATTTGTTTCTTGTTTGTTTATAGTACTGGGGATTGAAGTCGGGGGTGATCTACCACCTAGCTACATCCCCAGCTCTTTGACTTATTTTTTTTTTTATTTTGAAACAGGGTTTTGCTAAGTTGCCCAGGCTGGCCTCTCCTGCCTTAACTTGCCAAGTTCCTGGGATTACAGGCATGCACCACTATGTCTGGCTCAGTTTTTTTTTTTTTTAATCCATGAATCTTGTCACTTGAAGTCAAAAGGTTTTCTCCAGAGCTTTGCAGATATTGGTTCATAGGAAATGTCTATTGAGTAGGCTCTTCATCAAGGCTCTAAGCAACATCTGGCCTGCTTTTTCTTGAAAGTCCTCTGGCCACTCAAATTTTTAACCCAACACCTGTAGTAACTCTTCCTTGCATGCTAAATGGCATCTGTGTATGAAGGATATACCCACTGATTCATCTTAGGTTTTGTGAGAGTATTTATTATTTTTTTCCAGATATGATGGTGACACTTAATAATTCAGCCATTATCCAAATCACATATTTCTGAACACAGAAAAATACATATTTCTAGTACCAGTCAATAAAGAAAATAAAAACAAGAATATATTCATATAACTTATATACAAACAACTTTAATCAGGTATAATTTTTCACAGACCTAGAAATATTATTATTTGAATGCTAATGACCCCTAAGATTTTTATCAAACTTTTAATATAATTTCAAAGTGAACAAACTTCTTATGATTTTACTCTTTATCTTGAAAGGTTGGACCAGTTTCTCAACTACTAATCAGTTACCAACCAAAAGAAATTGTGCATGTGTTTTCATATTTTCACACAATTTGTATGTGTGTACAAATTTCAGATGTGCAGTGCAAATTTCAAAATTTTTCTCTAGTTAGATTTTTAAGACCCATTTCATGTTTTGTGCCATCTACAAAATGTTATGGCCAAATAATGATTTGTCAATACCATTATTTTAAATTATGTTAAAATTATCCCAAAATAATAGAAAACATTATTTTATATATATCATTTTTATTGCATTTTAAAATCACAAAGAAATGTGCACTTAAAAAAAAGTGTGTGACAGACTTTGAATTGGTAGTATCAGACATCTGAATTTAATTACAAGTATGATAAATCTAAAACAAAGAAGATATATATAATCACATACATATGATAATGCTTAGTTTACATTTTAGATATCAGGTTCATCTCTGTCCTAAAAGTATGGACAAAAAATTTTGTACTCCTTATTCATGACATTTAATTCACCAAGCACCAAGGCAAAATGAAGACTGACTCACCTCTTATTGAAGTAAATGCCTGTGACAAACATTTGTACAATATCGTGTAAAAATCCAAGCAAATGAAATTATTCAATAAGCAAACTCAAATCAATGTTTTTAAAAAATATAATCTTTGGTAATTTTCCTCTTTTATGTTCTGACCTACTCAATAATGTACTATTTTGGAACAAAGACTGTCATGCCATTTCCAATTTTGGACTAGAAATTGTCCTTATGGTATGATATGAGATATAAACAATAGAAATTTTTAAAAAGCAAAAAGAAAAAGTTGAAAGAAAAAAATGACTTCCTCTTCTGCATGTGAGAACAGGGTCTTAAGGATCCCTCTGACCTTCATATCCATGTCACTTCAGACTCATCCTCAGGCTGGTGGTCCTTTCATTGTCTGATTCTCCATGATCTCTATGGCTACACAGAGACTACTGAATGTGAGGCCATCCTACTTGATACTCAGACCTTCATTTTTCTCAGCATCCTCTTGGAACAAAGAAGTTGTGGGCGATGGGCGGGGGGTGGGGGGGCTTCAGATGCTCTCCCATTGTTTTTCTGTACCTGTTGCAGGTAGAGTGGTGCTTCATTGCTTGGTCTGTGTCAGTGCTGCGGGGTGCCCAGCAGAGGCAGAGGCCTTACTTGCACAATTCCCTTTCCTCTCCACAGTGGCAGTGGCTGTAACATTCTTGGCTAGGTCAGACGCTTTTACACAGTTTTTAAAACATTCTTGAGTGAACTTGTCTGTGTTTAACAAACAGCCATTTGGGGGATCCATAGCTACCTTCATAAATTGTTTTCCACAGATGAAGCACAATGAAATAGAGCAACTTGAGTTTTTACCCAAGTACCACCTTTTAATAAACAGTTTCCATCAACAAGATGGACTTTTTGGTGTCCCCTATTACAGTAGTGTGGTGAAATGGTTCCAAACCTTCTAATTCATTGTCATTACTTTATCAGAGTTGTCTTTAGGTTTAGGCTTAGAATCTTACTCTCACAGAAAAATCACACTGAATTGAGTAATTCCTTCCAGCTCTTTTTGACACCAGTGAGAGCATGCCTGCTCTGGTTGGTGCATAAGAGGTGGTTGGGGCAGATAAGTCTGAAAAAGACGTGCTTTCTGTGTTCAGTACAACTTGGGGCTCACCAGCTACCAATGTCTTCCTTTGTCTTGCAGTAAAAACTGAAAGTGGAATTAACCAAATGAACACAGTCCTACTGCTCACTGCTATATGAGTGTTAAAGACCTATCATATTGCTATCTGGGCTACTCAGTCTCTGTCCATTCCTGTGAATGTGCATTGCCCAGTGTACAAAGTTCAAATGTTACTCTTTTTTAATCACTCCCTTACTTGGAGTTCTTAGTGACAGCTCAATAACATCCCTGGGATGTTATTGAAAACTTGGTTTGGACAGCAGTAGCCATTTAGAGTTTTCCATATTTAAAAGTATGAAGCATAAATAGTGGCCTCACAAAAATGTCTATATTCTAATCCTGGGAACCTGTGACTGTTATGTTACATGGCAAAAGGAACTTTGCAGAAGCTTGAGATGGGGAGGTTCTCCTGCAGTTCCTTTTAAGGCTTTAGGGACAATTAAAATAAAGATGTTAAAATGGGACATGATGGTCAAAAGCATGGACTCTGTAGCCAAACTGCTGTGTGATTATTGATAATTTGTTTTTCTATGCCTCACTTTTCACCTCTGAAAAATAGAACTAAACTATTGTTGTGAGGATTAGATGAGAGGATTAGGATAGTATGTGGCACATCACAAATACTCACAAGTGTTAGCTATTTCTTATTTACATAGCAATTCCATGTGGAAGAACATTTCTTCTGATCTTTGCTCTAGATCTGAGAGCAGATGATCTAGCTGGAATAGCACAGGTTACACTGGATTGTGTGTAGGGATTTCTTTCTTATCCTTGTTAGTCTTAGAATTTTATGAATGTAGTTGACTTGTTCTCATATTACACTATGTAATTGGATATGTTAATTCTTCACTTAGAAATCTTCCTTTTAATGCATTGGCTCAATTTACAACTATCATGGTTTTATCTTTGATGCAGAAACATGCACCCTTTTTCATCTAATCTGGGAGCTATAGATGGTACGGTATTATTTTAGTATTTGATCTTCTTTTATGTTTATTTTTTCTTCACTCATTGATATAGATTTTTGTATCCATTTTTTACTAGAGAATGATAACCTCTAGAACTGGAAATTCAGTCATTCATTCAATAAAATATTTCTTCAACAAAGATCTGTTTAATCCTTGTGCATACTACAAAAGGAACAGTTCCCACACCTTTCAGAATGCTTATTGTGTAGTCAGCAAGACAGAGCCAAAAGCACATGATTATGATTAGAGATGTGAACCAATGTCATAGGTTGGCAAAAAGAAGGGCTGAGGGAGTTCAATAAATCTAGACAGATTTAGGACTCACTGAGTATATAGGAGTTGACCATGCAGAGAGAGAGCACATCATAGACCATTCTGAAACACCTTAAATAGGCACCTTTCTATGTAATCTATGATCTTAATTACAGTCAGCTTCCTTCATCATGAAGCACAAGGTTTGACATTCTACCTTGAATTAAAAAAGAAATTCAGACTTGAAATTATTGCCTCCATATTAATTTATTTGAAGCATAATGATTACATTAAACCTTACTGTGTAGTCTCAGGCAAAAAGATTGTTGGTAAGGAATGTAGCATCAGCCCTACCATTTCAACTGAAAGATCTAGATGATGACAGGTTATAAAATTGACTTACCCCAAAGTAACAACAAGTTTAATATCAACTTGGAAAAAATAATGTTAACATCAAAAAGACTTTGAAAGTTGTAAAGCAATCATCTTTTGACTGTCAAAAAAAGTAGTAAAGAGGTAAGACATAAAAGAGGTAACATTCTTGGGGTTTTTTTGGGGTGGGGTGGGGTGGGTTCTTTTTTTGTCTTTTTGGGAACTGGAGGTCGAATCCAGGATTTTGCAAATGCAAGGCAGACACTTTGCCACTGAGCTACATCCCAACCCAACATTCTTAATATATAAAGA
Source organism: Urocitellus parryii (assembly GCF_045843805.1). NCBI lineage: Eukaryota > Metazoa > Chordata > Mammalia > Rodentia > Sciuridae > Urocitellus > Urocitellus parryii. The sequence goes on from NW_027553327.1 coordinate 2,611,024, forward strand.
AAAATTTTAATTGTAATAACCAAAGCAGAATACATGAGAGGAACAGACAACATGAGCTAGTGCGCACGCGTGCACACACACACACACACACACACACACACACATACACACACACACACATTTAAAAATACCCGTTAAACATATAAAAAGATACTCAACTTTATTTTTAATAAAAAACATAAATTAAAGCTACTGTTGGTGAGTCTTAGGGGAAATAGGTACTTATTAATCACTTGTGGGAATAGAAAAATGGTGCAGTTCCTTTGGAGGGGAATTGAGCATTCTCTTACATATAAGTACATACTTTTTTCCTTAGCAATCCCATTCCTGAGAATTTACTCTGAAGATGCACCCGTAAAATACAGGAAAAAGAGGGGGAAACACTTGCATATACACCAGATTCTCTGTTGAGGTGTTTTTTATAATGATAAAAAGTTAGAAATAACGTAATTGCCATATGAAGATTGGCTGAATAAACTATGATACATAGGATACTGTAGAAAATAATTCAGAAAATCTCCATGAACTAATGAGTGATTTTTCAAAATATATTATTAGCAGAATTTATCAAGATAGTTCACATTAGCAGATTAAGGGGAAAGATTTCATAATGTTGTCAACAATGCAGAAAAAGTTTTCAGTTAAGTTTGAAATACAGCCTTGATTTTAAACAATTCTTGGCAAAGGACAGAAAAACATCCTTAACTTGATAAAACATGGCTACATGACATTTACAGCCCAAAATTGTTTAATGATGAATTTGAACAAAACAAGAGTGTCTATTACTTCTTTTCATCAGCATTGTTTTGGAAGCCCTAGCTACTGCACTAGGACAAGAAAACTGAAATATAAAAGGGGGGATGTTCTTTATTTGCATATTTATGAATATATAGAGAATATGCAAAAAAACTATTCATAACTCATTAATAAGATGATGTGGTTCCTGGATATAAAATCTGTACAGACAAATCAATTCTATCTCAAACAAGTAATAGTTGCTTAAAAAATGAACTATTATAATATTTATAGTAGTATTAAATAATATCAAGGACCTTATTATAAATTCAACAAAAGAAATATAACAATTTTATGTAGAAAATAAACCTTTGTTGAAAGAAATAAAAGAATATCAAAAGGAAAAGGAAACTGGAACAATCTTGAAATTAGGGAAAAAGATGGAAGAGTGACTTAATAATTGTTATGGTTGGTGAGATGTTAAATTGTACATTCTCTTTTACTTTTTTCATTTCTCTCAATTGAATTGTTTATGAGAATGCATTTTATAAAAACAGTGAAGTCATTATTCTTTTTTTTCATTTGTTCGTAATAGGTATTCTTGACATTAGATTTATTTGGACTAATTATAAATGCATGGAATATAATTTGCTCCAATTCAGTCCCTTCACCCTCCCCATCCTCCCTCCCACTGTTCCCTTTCATCCACTTTACTGATCTATTTACATTTTTTAAAATTAGTATCTTATAGATATTCAAAATGATGAGTTTCATTATAGTATATTCACATATGTGCATTGGAAAGTTAGTTTGGGTTTATTCCACAGTTTTTCCCTACCCACTCCCCATTCCCTTCTTTTTCTTTTACTGATTTTATTTTTTTTAAATACACGACAATGGAGTCTATTACAATTTTTATTACACATATAGAGCACAATTTTTTATATCTTTGTATAAAGTATGTTCATGCCAATTCACGTTATACATGTACTTGCTTTTTTGCATTACAATTCTTATTACACATATATACCACAATTTTTCATATCTCTGTATATAAAGTAGGTTGACACCCAATTTGTGTCTTCAGACATGTACTTTGGATAATGATGTCCATCAATCACATTCATTCCACATTCATTAGGAGGCTAATCCCCTGCCTCCTCCCTTTCCCTCACTCCCCTCTTCCCTATCTAGAATCCAACTATTCATCCCATGTTCCTCCTCCCTACCCTATTATGAGTCAGCCTCCTTATATCAGAGAAAACATTTGGCATTTGTTTTTTGGGGATTGGCTAACTTCACTTAGCATTATCTTCTCCAACTCCATCCATTTACCTGTAAATGCCATGATTTTATTCTCTTTTAAAAAAGTTCATTGAGTGTAATATATCACATTTTTAAAAATCCATTCATCCACTGAAGGGCATGTAGGTTGGCTCCAGTTTAGCTATTGTGAATTGTGCTGCTATAAACATTGATGTGGCTGTGTCCCTGTAGTATGTTGTTTTTAAGTCCTTTGGGTATAGTCCAAGGAGAGGAATAGCTCAGTCAAATGGTGGTTCCATTCCCAGATTACCAAAGAATCTCCATACTGCTTTCCAGATTGGCTGCACCAATTTGCAGTCCCACCAGCAATGTATGAGTGTGCCTTTTCCCCCACATCCTTGCCAACACTTATTGTTGTTTGTCTTCATAATAGCTGCCATTCTGACTATAGTTGTATCTTAGTTTTGATTTACATTTCTCTGATTGCTAGAGATGTTGAAAATTTTTTCATATATTTGTTGATTGATTGTATATCCTCTTCTGAGAAGTGTTTGTTCAAGTCCTTGACCCATTTTTTGATTGGGTTACTTGTTTTTTGTCAGGGCTTAGCTTTTTGAGTTCTTTATAAACCCTAGAGAGTAGTGCTCTATCTGATGTGTGAGGGGTAAAGATTTTCTCCCAGGATGTAGGCTCCCTGTTCACCTCACGGATTGTTTCTTTTGCTGAGAAAAAACTTTTTAGTTTGAATCCATCCCATTAATTGCTTCCTGGTTTTAATTCTTGTGCCATAGGAGTCTTATTAAGTAAGTTGGGGCCTAACACACATGATGAAGATTAGGGCCTACTTTTTTCTTCTGTTAGATGCAGAGTCTCTGGCTTAATTCCTAGGTCCTTGATCCATTTTGAGTTAAGTTTTGTGCATGGTGAGAGTTATGAGTTTAATTTCATTTTGTTGCATATAGATTTCCAGTTTTCCCAGCACCATTTGTTGAAAATGCTATCTTTACTCCAGTGCATGTTTTTGGCACCTTTGTCTAAAATAAGATAATTGTAATTTTGTGGGTTAGTCTCTGTGTCCTCTATTTTGTACCATTGGTCTACCAGTCTGTTTTAGTGCCAATACCATGCTGTTTTTGTTACTGTTGCTCTGTAGTATAGTTTAAGGTCTCATATAGCGATACCACCTACTTCACTCTTCCTGCTAAGGATTTCTTTAGCTATTCTTGGTCTCTTATTTTTCCAGATGAATTTCATGATTGCTTTTTCTATTTCTATGAGGAATGCCATTGAGATTCTGATTGGAATTGCATTAAATCTATATAGTGCTTTTGGTAGTATGGTCATTTTGATAATATTTTGATTTGAATTAACTTCAAACTTTTGAAGTGGGTAGGATAGTACCAGATTGCTTTGAAAGGAGATTGGATCAGTTATGATCTGTCTTATAGGCTGTTCCTTAGAGCTGGCCTAAATTCACCCTCATCTGATAGTTCTACTTAGAAATAGTGTGCCTTAATCAGATCAATATCTTATATGGGAGTGTTCCCCAGATTGTAGCTGTGATTTTTTTCCAGATGACCAGATTGTTTTTCTGAAAGTGAGCACATTTTTAGTCATGTTGATTAGTTGTTCTACATCACATTGCTATTGTTTCTAGGGTTAACATTAATGATTCTAGGGTTAACATTAAAACCATCTCTCTCAGAATAATTACAAATTTTTGGGTGGTTTACGTCTTCTAAATCATGTCATCTAAAAATAATTGAGTGAGATGCTAATGAGATACTGCAGGAACAACTGCTGTTTTTCTGACAACTGATTGTGAAACCTTAAAACCTGCATACCTTGTCTTTATAAAGTGATGAGTATGCAAAATCTGGAAAGATATTCTATTTTTTTAATATAGGTAGATATGACTGCCATTTATTTCCTATTTAGATATATTGACATTCATATGAAAATATGCAGGTCATTAACCTATTATAATTTCACTATTTACATTACTTTTAACTTGATGAGACATAAATAAAACTTTCATAGTACACAAGGTGGATATTTGATACACAGAACATAAAGATTTGTGAGGAGCTTTTTTGTGGGTTACATGTAGAACCCACGTATTTTAATATTCACTATTTTAAATGAACAATGCATGAAGGGAATGCAATACTTGGCCTATTTTTAAACTAGTGTAAAACCTAATGATACCATCCGTTTGCTTTTTAAAACGAATAACAGTTATTTTAGCCCTTGCACTTCAAGAGATCTAGTCTTTAATTTTTCAGTTGTCTGTTAGGTCAGTTTTGTTTACTAGATGAATGTTAACAAAACTATATGAGCCTGAAAGAATTATCAACCAAATTTAGTCTTTTCTTTCATCTGGATTGGGTTAATTTCACAAGTACAAAAATAGTTCAGTCTACAGTAGTTCTAGGAAACGAAGAATTTGCCTTAATAAAATGTTCACTCAACTGAAACTCTGAGTAGTCAAAATTTCCAGACTGTAAACTTCTCAAGAGAAGGGCCTCATCTTCTCCATGTCATGTAAACTTTCCAAGGTGCTTGGCAGCACTCTGTACCCTGTGGAATACTCAGTACCTTTTTGTTTGATGTTACTGATGTTTGATGTTGCTCCCTTAAAATCTACTATTAAAATGTAGCAAAACTGATACATTGTTCTTTCTGTTTTCTCATACTATAAAACATGTATATCAAAGTGATAATTTAAATAAAACCTTTTTTTTTGGTTGTAGATGGACACAGTACCTTTATATTTATATGTGGTGCTGAGGATCAAACCCAGTGCCTCACATGCAACCCCAGCCCCTCAAAGTGATAATTTATATGAAGAAACATTTAGCATCCTTCACATAAGAATGCTTTTTTAACCTCTATTTATTTATGTGGCCCTGAGGATTAAACCCAGGGCCTTGCCTGTGCTAGGCAAGTACTCTACCACTGAGCCACAACCCCAGCTGCCACCAAAGAATGGGGTTATATGGAAAAAAAAGGATGCTTTGTATGAATGTCTGTTTCATCAGCATTAAACAAACTTAAATTGAACATTGTCATCAGCTTAGCTTTAATTAAGATATGAATGACCAAACCTCCCCCCCCAAAAAAGGTGATTTTATCTTGAAGCAATTAACACAAAGCAATCTGTATCTCACAAATTAGTTGTTTAAATTTACTTTCTAGTGTGGGAGGGGATGAGTCACTGGACAATAATTACAACTATAGCAGTAATACTTTCAGGTTGAAACACTACTGCTTCACAAATGAAATGATTTTAGTAACTAAATTCAAACACAATTTGCTGGAGAGGACTTCTAAAACTTTTGATACAAAAGTATAATTGAATCAAGGGACAGTATTCTCTACACAACCTGTATGTGGGCAGCTACCTTGGGCTTTGCTACAGAAGTGGTACAATCAGATGGATGTAAGGAGAGGCAACTATGGGTGGGTTCAGAACTGCTCAGATAAACTACATAGAACGCATTATAACTTACTAATAGAATAAATACAAAAAAAGGCTTTAGAGGGAAAACTACTGTTGCTTTGAATAAAATAATAAATCTGCCTTTCCTTGAAAATCTATCTTCCTAGCTGACATCATCACCTTTATTTAAATGCTATTTTAAAATTAGGAGTTATAGTAACTTCAGCATTGCCTTGTGTCCTGTAGAGGTTGAAAGATACATTCAAAATGTGTTTGTGACTTAAATTTTATTTTACATGGTTAAAAATGGCATAAGCTATTATATGGTTTTCCTCTTACACACAGCTGCTGCTTCTAATATTAAATGGAGGTTATGTAGATTGAATTCTTCCTAAAGGACTCAAATTCTTTTTGATTCTGAGTTATCTTCAGTAGTTTAGAGATTTTGTTTCACACTGAAGCTTTTGCCCCTATTTTGAGAATACTTAGGGGACATAAAAAGAACAATGGTATGTTATGTTCTAGGTTTCAACAATCCTATTACTTTCTAGAATTTAAAAGAATGGAAGAATCTGGTCTAGCAGTAAGCAAAAGTACCAGGCTTTTATAATTTTATTTAAATCTTAAACCTCTTTAAAATGTACTGTTAAAATTGCCGTAATTAAAATTACAGTTCTGGAGAGCTAGTTCTTAGAAACTTTGTTTTAAAGACAGTAGTTACAGATTCAGGACTTGCTTTAATTGATTTTTAAATAAAATATATTTGAGTATCTATCAAAAAAAAGAATTTAATTCAGCCCATAGTTGCTGATTAAAGACATTATAAGCCTTAGAGTTTCATTCATTCTTAGAGGATTATACTTTTCTAATTTTTTTTATCATATTCCTTGAAAATCAGTGGCAAGGTATGGGAAAGAGAAGAGTGTGTTGTGTACATTTTTAAAAAGAAATTTCCTAATTTTTTATAGACACAACATACCACCTTATATTTTACTGTTATAATGCAATAATGGCAAAAGCAGTAGAACTCCAGGTCAAACAACTCTTGCTACCAATGTAAACTCATTCTCAGAAAACCATTCTCACATGGACAGTGGTTAGAAAAAAGTACATGAATGTGCTACAAAAATAGAGCCACAAGACTTCTCACAAGTAAAAGAAATCCTTTGTAGAAGTCCACAGTTGACCAAGGTCCAGCCTCCTTAACAGTGAGCAACAGGGAATATGCTGACAAGTCACCATCTTCAGTTCTGAGAGTGAGTTGACATGCTTCCCCAATGGCACAAAGTCTCATGACGATCCAATGAATCAACAGACACTTGGGAAATATTAATAAACATTTTTTATGAACTATTACAACAAAGAACTTCAGCAAGAAGGAAAATGAAGTTTATGATCTTTGAGTAAAAATTTTTAGTGTAACAGTCTCTGCGACCAGATATTGAAAGAGAAAAGAAAATCAAGCTTATAAAACACCATTTCTCTGTTATCAACTGGAATACACTAAAAATAGGATAATGGAAATACATGTTCTTAAAGCATTTCCACAGGAAATGTCCATAATTATGACATTCTAAATCATTTAGCAATTGTATATGCTACATTAACTAAAACAAATGTATTCCTTATTGCACATTTTAAAATTGGAAGGATACTCTAGCTTAAGTGGGGGATATTTAGGGGGAAAATATTTTGGCTCAAAATGTATACTGCACCAAGGCAGCTTCATTCTAAAAACATAAACCATTTAAAATAAACTTTTATATTTTGAAGCCAATAATCCTTTAACTTGATGAATAGTTTATAGTCCATTTTCTGACTAAGTGTCAAAGGTTAATTTTATGGGCCCTGTTTTAAGGCCTGTGAACAGCCCTCACTAATCTGAGAATTAGGTGTAGGTGGAGGTTCATCTTTAAAGCCTGAAGGCATTAAGTCTTTTGCAGCAGGTGGTGGCCCATAGTCTTGGGGACCATGAGTTGGAGGTGGTAATGGGGCACCAGGAATGAAGTACTCTCTTGGGCCAAATGAGCCTAAAGGTCTAAATGGTGCTGGTGCGGGTCCTGGAAAAAAATCACGAGGGTCAAAAGGCAAATCCCATTTTCCAGGTGGAACACCTGGTGCATATTCTCTGAAGCCTATTGGTGGACGCATACCAGGACCTGGAAAATAAAAAGGAAGTTATGTAAATACCCAGAAATTTCTGAACTAGGGTGATTTCAAGTATGTTAATATAGTCTTTAATTTCTCCCAAGCCTAGAACATCAACTGGTGAACATCCTGACTTGCCAGATGAGGCAAACTGAGATGGAACAAGTTTAGTTATAGCCTTTGACCAACCAGCCATGAAGCAACATATTAAGGATTTAAACATGGCTCTACCTAGCTCCAGGCTTGTCTTTTTTCTTTCCCTACTATATAATTGCAGAATTATTTCTATCTCACAAGAGCTCCATTTATATTTGGAAGTACTATATTACCATGACAAGATGATAGATCATGAAATAAGAACTTTACTACATCAAAGAAATATTGATAAAAGGAAATTCCACTATAATTACTGTATCCATTAAAAATTCATGAAGTATTTCAGCATGGACTTTACACATGCCATCAGAATCAAGGTGCATGCCCTCCTGAAAAAGGCCTTCCAAAGCCACCTAATTAAATCAGCAATATTTATTAGGTCACTGTTAAATCCTCCTCTTTAACACTTCCCTCTGACTTTTCTCAAGGTAAGGAGGGTTTGACTTTTCTATATTCTATAACCTACTGCTTATGCTTCCATTATGGGTGATTACAAACTTTATGTTATAGGATTTTCATATCTGTGACAAAATTTTAAGTTATGGCATGTGTCTCATCCACCTTTCCATCTATTGCAGTGCATATCAACAGATTTTCAACAAACATCTGCAGAAGTAATATTTCTGGCTTTTCTGTATATAGCCCCTTATCCTTGTCTATGAGAGATAGCTATTGCCTATCTCAGTATAAGATTATGTAGTGTCCCATATGTCCCAGAAAACTGGAGGAAAAGTTAAAATGTACTCAGCTTTATCCTTTCATTGTTAAGACCTGAGATAGCAACCAACTGTTTTAGCAAGCAATAGAAATGAAAGATGAATGTGATTTATAAGTCAATCACTACTGTTCAGATCATCATACCAAACGGTGGAGGAATTGGCCGAGGCCCAAAAGGCCCACCAAGCTGACGTGGCGGTCCATACCAAATGGGAGGTGGTGGAGGCCGTCCCATCGGGGGTCCCATGAAGGGTACCCCTGAGAAAGGAGGGGGCCCTTTCATAGCCATATGAACCTGCAATTTAAGATTTGAAAGCAGTTAAAAGTTTTAAAATTCCTATGTATTAAGACAAAGTACCAACACCGATAAAAGCTAAAACCCAAAACAGGCACCTGTCCAGAGAACACCATCAGTGCAACAAAACTACCCACCCCTCCTGTGTATTCCCACCGACAGCTTACAGAAGTTGGAAGGATGCCACAAGAGGGAGCAGTTTGTTACTGATTATATCTGCACAGGAAAGGGAAAGGCAAGAGGACTGGCAGAGGTTATTAACAGAGGTGATTTCTGACCAGTATGTCATGCTGTATTCACTACAATCTATTTCAAAGGGAGTCCCCCCTCCCCATCACTTCCCTTTCATCACAATAGCTCATTACTTCCATATTAAGAATGAACAGAATAAAATGAAAAATCCATTCTCTACCCATGTAATAATAGCTACTATTCAGAGTATCTTCAGTAAGTCTTTCATATATTATTCAACCTCTGAGATCTTTAAGTAGACTGTCTTATTTTAAATAAGAGGGAACAAAAGCAAATGGAATATCATAATTTGTTGAAGGCCACACTGCATATTAAAGGAACTCAATCCCAGGTTTGCCTCCTAGCCATGCTTTTCCCACCTCTACTCCTCTCTAACAATGGGTCTTTGCTCTCTTTTAAATCTTCTACTACAAAGGGATTTGGGGTCTTATCTAAGGTGCCCTTAGATTTCTCTAGAGATGTATATTCCTGGAATATATATACACTGTAACTTGAGAAGTATTTTCCATCACAGTGCTATATACACAAATTAGGAAGACAAGGCTTTAATATTTACTTTCCTTTACTGTACACCATTTGAGATATTGATTTATCATTTCCTATGAGTAGTGGGTTTGAAACTAAACAATTAAAAATTTATTTTATTATAGAGCTGCAGAAGACCTACCGGATATAATAGCAACACAGTTACAAGAGAATACACTTATGTGAACAAATGAGACCATTTCTTGGGACTGGCTCAAGAGGTCATTTCAGATGATCATTGTTTCACTGAAACAGTATTTCACTTTCAGAAAATCTGATACCAATCTAATTCAAATCACTCAAAATAGGGTTTGCACAAATGAAGGAATTCTTAAATAACATTCTTCCAAACAAAAATAAAAATGATGAATTATGTAATTTATAATGAATTTACTTTGCCTTAGAACATTCAACACAAAATACCATATAAAGTTAGAGTGATAACTTTTCACATTCTATAGTTCATTATAGTTGTACACACTTAAGCAACATTCCCAAGTTAATGAGAAAAGTAAGCTCAATATTGCATGCAGTTTAAAGCAAACAAGATAGTGTCATGCTCTGAATATCCTTCCCAGAAATGCACAGAATAAAACCCAATTCAGGTCTCAACCTCTAAGTACTTACTCCTACTGGATGCTCAGTCAAAGAAGTAATTGTGGAGACTGAGGGGGTCTCAGGTTCTTGGGGAACAGTTTGCTTTTTAAGAAACAAATGGGATAGTACAAATAGAACACAAAGAAGGATAAAGCAAAGAGCAAGTACTGTAGGAAAGCTACATGTTCCTGCATGACCACATGATTCACAGTAACTACAGAACTTACCTCGCCCTCATTCGTCACCTTAGCTGGAGAAGAACTTCTGGAGCTGCTGTTCATGTGAGCTGGACCACATCCTGGGTCTGTTAGAGATCAAAGAATGGATTCAGACTTAATCCTAACATGAAAAGAATAAAAATCATCCATCCACAATTACAGATTCTTTGAAGTTACTTGGTCCCTTTACCAGAGGCAACGGGTTTCCCAGATGCCTCAGAAGACCAGTACGAGGTAAAGCTCCATCCATTGACCCTTGGGAAAGAAAGACCAGAGCCCTTGTATGTATTTTTCAGAAGAAATAAATCACTGGTGGACAGGTCAGGATTCAACAATAACTAGAAAGCAACATGAAAAATGGGTTGCCCAGGGGTTGGGGTCATAGCTCAGTTGTAGAGTGTTTGCCTAGCATGTGTGTGAGGCACTGGGTTTGATTCTCAGCACACATTTAAAAAATAAAGAAAGATATCATGTCCATCTACAATTAAAAATATTTTTTTTTTTAAAAAATGGGTTGCCCAATATGTAAATCACAATTTATGAAGAGACTTAAGTAAAATAAAGAACTGCCTTGGGTTGATAGAACAGCAGATTAATAAGTACTGGTCCTAAACTTTAAGCTATAGACATGAAGTATGTGTAGGCTGGCTTTTCTTTAGTCTGTATAACCTGACTTCCAATCTTACCAAGACTACAGTCCTATTTAGAATTGGAAATAAGACTCAGTATTTCATGTTGGAAATATGTATGCTACATAAAGTTTAAGGCTACTTTTATAATATTTGGGAAAGGAACACCATAGAGATTTAATTTAAAGATAAAGGTTTACACTTCACAGTGTAAAATTTAAAAGAAAAAAACAATACAGGGACCTCCAGGAAAAAAAAAATGTTTTCTAGAACAGATTTTACAGAAAACATTCACTAAGATAAAGTAAGAAATTATCTTCTATATATTGTACAGGCCCAAATTCTATGTTTTCATTAGAATATTCAAAAGGGAAAAAAAAACCCAAAACCTTGAAGTAGTTTACTATAAAGCAACATGTGAATGCTCACCAAATCCGTTTCTAGGCATATCTTTTTGATTAAGAGTAGCAGAAGGAGGTCTCTCAGCTGGCTCTGCTGTCACTGGAGGGGAACATTCTCCACCACTCACAGGGGATGGACCAAAAGAGCCATTATGGCTCAGTGGACCTAAAGACAACAATGCCATGTTACTACTTTAAGGCAGCTTTCTCACTGACACCAACCCTCGCCTCCCGCTTTAGCAAATCATTCAGATTATTTCATAACCATTACACACAGAAGTAAAAAGTAATTTACATACATTCTGCACCAAGAAATAAAATAGCTCCTTTTACAAAGTGCCCCCTACCTCTCCGAGGAGGATTTTGTAAATTTGGTCTTCCCGGCATAGGTTTTACAATCACGGGTTCATCTTGCCGCACTGCCATCTTTTGGGTCATTTCCAATAGTCTTGAATATTGAGAAAGAATGGGCTGAATTATGAAACAGCAATCTATTCCTTCATAGATAATGTCTAGCATAACCTTAAAACACTATAAAACATATAGTAAGATATCAAAATCACATACTTCTGTCTCAAATTAGCAGCTTCCCTTTTCTCTTCAGCTACAGCTCTTTCTGCAGAACGAGCTTTGAGCTTTTAAAGAGAAAATATTCAAATTCAGTTGCGGTAGGCTATGCACAAAATAAAGAAAAGGGGGAAAAAATCTTACCCAATTATCATGAGCTTTCTTCTCATGCATAGCAATCTGAAAAAGACAACACATTAAAAAATATGTTTTTAGGGACTCATTATAATAGCCTATAATTGTCTGTATTAGATATCAAAGAATTCTGCAACTACAGGACAATATTAATTACTACCTGGTTTTTAAATGAGCGCTCCGTTTTCTGTAATTCTTCTTCCATCTCTTCAATTCTCCGCCTAAGAATTACAACAATTGAATAACATTTGAAACATTCTGACCATTTTCCCTTTATTCCATCAACTGTACTTTTAAAGACTTTATCATACATAAGAAAAACATTTCTATAGTTATATGAATCCAGTGTGATCAAAACTAATACTACAGGCCAGGTGCAATGCCACATGCCAGTAATCCCAATGATTGGGAAGCTGAGGCAGGAGGATCATAAGTTCGAGGTCAGTCTCAGCAATTAAGTTGGAACCTATGCAACTGAGACCCTGTCTCAAAGTAAAAAAAAAATGTCTAAGGATGTAGCTTAGTAGTAAAGCACCAAAAATAAATAAATAAATAAATAAATAGATAAAAACCTAATACTAATAACTTCTTTATCATTTAATTGCTAGAGATTCTGAATGATAAATTATAATTTCCTTAACTGTTCATCAGTGTGTTCTCAAGTAATTCTGCTAGAAATATCTTCCTCCTTAAAACTTTTTTTCTTTTTTTCAAATTATATCCATAGAAGATTTCCAAGGTCTAGCAAATGCCACATTTTTGTGAGTCTTGATAAATCACACAGCAAACTGATTTCTTAAAGAATTACTACAACATACAAATCCCCCAGAACTTGTTGCATTGACCAAGTTCCCTATGGTCTTGCCCATTAGGTATAAGTAAATTTTTGTTAACATTTTTCATTTGTTAAGTTGAAATTTATTTTTTCTCCTGTGTGAATTGAATTTATTCATATCCTCTCGTTATTTATACTTACATGCTATTTTCTTCTATCTACATAATGTAAAAAAAGATTAAAAAGAAAGCTAACACTAGTTCATTAGACATTGACACCCTCCTTTAGAAACTGAACTCACTTGTAATTTTTAACTTCCTGTACAGAGGAAACCACCTTTTCATCTGCATCTGACAGCCGCTGCTCTTTTTCTAGTCTCTCATATTCTTCTTGGCTTAGTTTCCTAAAATAAAGCCAGTTATCAAATCCAAAGTTTCTCTTTGTGAATATCACTTCCCACAATTCTATAAAATGCTTAGGCACATAAAATAGAAATTCAAACCTGCAATTTCGTAAATCAAACTCTGGCAAATCACTTACATTTTCTAACTTCTCCTCTTAATTCTCTACTTACCAGTAAATAAAATAAATGTGAAAACAATATGTGCCCCAAGGGCAAGTCTCCTGTGTGTAAGATAATAAAAACTCACTTTACTTCAATGTGGAAGATCAGGACTGATCAACCTAACATAATTAAACATATTAGGATAAAGCAGGGGATAATTCTTTTCTCGTTTCTGCCATGGGTAGGACACTAAGTATATCTTTGTCATGGGGGAACTCTTCTCAATCCAAGACTGGTACCATAATAAAGATATAGTCAGTCAAAGAAAAAATCTTCTAGAATATGTCTTTTAGCTATGCAATTTACCACAGAACATTTTTCACACTTTAGATATCTATTTCAAAAGAATTGTAATTAAGCAAAAAGACCAATCTGAGTTTTGATAATGTCTGTCAACCAGAAAAAGAAGCCAAACTGACCCACAATCAGAGTATTATCTACTGACAAGTTTTAACTCTGATCATGAAACTCAAGATGTTCATCTACTGAGACAAAGGTAGACACATTTAATGATTTAAAAAATACTATTTTCTGCTATCCTTGTACTACCCTCTTTAGCCATAGTTCCAATTCAAAAGATAATTAACTTGAAACTTAATTTTCCATAAATCAGAAGAACTATAGTAAAAAAGGATTATTGATACCAAATAGAAAAAGGGGATTATATATTCTTATATAGCTTCTCATTTAATTCTTCAGCAAGTATTTTATGAGTGGCTATAATATACTAGTTACCTTGTAAGATGCTAAAGAATAAAAGAGTTCACTGTTTCAGGTATAAATGATGCCTAAAGGAATATAATAATTTTCCCCACTGGCTTAAGAAGGAATATGGAGAAAACTAAATCTTGAAGGACAGAGAGAATTTTGTTTCCAATTATCAAAGAGTTAGTCTGAGGAGCACTAAGAAAAATCAAAATATCTTTATAAGAATATAAAATTGTGTTTGAAGGGATCCAAGCTAAAAAGGCAGTGGAGATATATGGATGTGGCCAAGATCCATTAGAAAAAGGAATCTCAGAATTACAAGTAAGGTTGGCACTTTAAGGTACTTTTCTCCTAGGTTTACCCACATATTGAAGATAACACAAAGATATAATGAGTCTGAACTAAGCCTTCATCCAATTCTTGGGCTTAGAGGAAAAAAAGAAGTGTTTGGGGCTACAAATAAAGGGACCCTTAATAAAAGCCCTAGCCTTTGAGTTTAGATTAGAAAATACTGCACACTTAAGTGATGAACAGGCAAAAAATCCAAAAGGAATAATACTGAAACATTGAAAAGACAAGTCATTTTTGAATTATCTTAATTGCTGACTAAGTTTAAAGTGACAATCTTACTCAAGTAACCTCAACACTTTTATATAAGAAGATAACTTCATCTTAGTCCTCAAATTTCATCTATAATTATCACAACAATGTTAGCCAATCAAAACTGACCAGACACTCCATAAGACAAAATTCTGTGAGAAAAAATACCACAGAAAAGGAAACCACCTAATGGGGTTATCTGCACATGTTTTAAAATCACTGTGCTTTATACAGTCAAAAAAGTAAAGTCAAGATTATGAATTTCAGGGCTGGGAATATAGCTTAGTTGGTAGAGTGCTGCCTTGCATGCACAAGACTCTGAGTTCAAACCCACCACCACAAAAGAGGAAAAAAAAAGATTATGAATTTTGTCAAAGGATTAGAAACTATAAAACCAAGAAAAGGTTGGGTGTGGTGACCTACCTACAGTCGAAGATACTCAGGAGGCAGAGGCAGAATGATGAGATTAAAGATAGCTTGGAAAGCAGTAAGACACTAGTCCCTTATGAGAAAGAGCAAGGAGTCTGGGGAGGTAGCTCAATAGTAGAGCACATGGCTCAATGTCCTGGGTTTGAGCTGTAGTACTGAAATAGGACTGGGGTTGTGGCTCAGTGGTGAAGCACGTGCCCCACATGTGTGGGGCACTGGGATCAGTCCTCAATACCACATAAAATAAATAAAATATTGTATTGGGCTGGGGATGTGGCTCAAGCGGTAGTGCGCTCGCCTGGCATGCGTGCAGCCCGGGTTCAATCCTCAGTACCACATACAAACAAAGATGTTGTGTCCACCAAAAACTAAAAAATAAATATTAAAATTCTCTCTTTCTCTCTTAAAAAATCCTATAAAAAATAAAATAAAATATTATGTCCCTCTACAACTAAAATAATATTTTAAACCCTGAACTTTTTAAAATCCTAAACTCAATGAATGATTTTAGCAGCAGATTTGGGAAGTAAAATAAATCCTAGCACTTTTAAGATAGGTCAGAAGAAAATATCCAGAAGAAGTAAATCCAGAATGTAGGAGGCATGGGAAATCAAATTCTAATATGCATTATTATAATCAGAAGAGAGAATGAGGTAAAATCAACATTTAGAAAAAGACTCGAAAATTCAAGAAATGTTTAATGGTCCCAAGCAACATAACTGCAAGAGAAAAAGTGGGTGGGGTGGGGAAAACTACACCTAGGCACTTCCCAATACAACTGTTAAAAAAACAGAGAAATGACTACAGGAACTAGGGGAGGGATAAGACCAAACAACAATGATAATGGATTCCTTAAAGAAAAAATTTAAAACAGATGGTAATTAATTGGATATTTTTAAATTGCTAAAACTAACTAACAGTCAAAATTCAGTAGCCAAAAGAAAGAACCTTTAAAAAATGGAAACTGGTTTTAACTCTAATCATGAAGTTCATGTCAACCTAATACAGATTATAAAGGTAGCAATATTTAGTGGATAAAATACTATTCTCTATTTATCCTTGTACTACTTTGATACACTAATCAAATCTATCATTAAAGGACAATGTTCAAATAGAATGAAAATAATTTCAAATAAGAAACCAACAGTGTAGAATGCAGAACTACAGAAACTTTAAATATGTGTATAAATTGAATGAATGTTTTGTGGAGTTCACAGTATATGAAGTACTAACATACAATGCCACAACAGTTATCTGATTCAGGAGCTACTTAAAGCCCATAAAAAAATAATAAACCTATTAATCTATGTCAGGTTTTTATTAAATCCAGAATATATACCATGGCCTTTAAATTATGAGAAGATGAATAAAATTATAATTATAATTATAATTCCATTATAATTTAGGATTACATCAAGCTTATACAGGGGATGAGGAAAATAATTAAAAATATTTAAACTATTAAAAAGATACAAGGGGGGCTGGAGATGTGGCTCAGCGGTAGCGCGCTCGCCTGGCATGCGTGCGGCCCGGGTTCGATCCTCAGCACCACATACCAACAAAGATGTTGTGTCCGCCGAGAACTAAAAAATAAATATTAAAAATTCTCTCTCTCTCTCACTCTCTCTTTAAAAAAAAAAAAAAAGATACAAGGAAGAAAAAAAAGAACAGGTCATCAAATAGAAAGCAAATTCTTCATAAACCACAGGCACATATTGACATGGACAGACCTATATTTTAGAAAGTCCACTCAAGCGGCTATAGAGAAAATTAATAAGAATATATTATATAAAAGAATATATATATTATATAAAATAATATATATTATATATATTATATATTATATATATATATTATATATTAATTATATATATTATATAAAAGAATATATACATATAAATGCTGAAGAGTAAAATCAGGTGCAAATAAATAAAATCTGACACAAAAAAAACTATTTTTAGAGAATTCAAGTATTTTTGTGGATTAAAAACTTCAAATGAACTTTCAAAAAATAACTAGCTCCACACTGAGAAGATTAATATATAAATATATACTACAAACAAGTACTTCTGTAATCATAACTCCTAAGGTCCTTGCCACAGTTCAATTTTTAGTGTGAACATCTGAGATATTCAAGTCCAAAACTTGTACCATCAATAAGTAAATATTATTCCTTTTTGAAGTTTTTATTCTACTAAAACATGTCATTCCAAATCACTCAGTATTTTTAAAGGTCCAGAGTTAGAGATACAAGTTCAAAACATTAGAATTACATAACTGATCACAATGAAAGGTAATTAAAATAAGTAGTGGGATCATAGAAAGGGTCTAGATCTTTGAGAGGTATTTCCACATCAGTGACTGTTAATACCAGTTTACCACTTCCTGCCTTCATATGAATTTGACAATTGATTACGATGTCCTCACAGCCTTAGTTTATGGTTCCAACTACCTCAGGACTCTTAAGACTGATGATGGAAAGAAAAATGCAAATTATAGGAAACAAAACACAAAGGAAAAAAGACAAATCTCTACTTATTACAACTAGAAGAAATTGTAAATAATCTTAAGAAAAGATAAAATTATCTGTTAGTTCACACAGTGATAACAATAACAAACAATGAAAATCTTACTTTTGTAATGCCATCTCATTTTGCTGGTAGAGTTCATTTAAAATCTCCACTTTCTGCCTAAGAGTTTTGCATTCCTCTTCCAGTCCAACTTTAGAAGACCGTAGTGAATTGCAGTCACTTTCTAATTTCTTTATTTGGTCTGTAAAGGATAAAACAGCTTATCTCTATATGTGTACAAGGACTTAAGAACTTGTTTGAGGGAGTAGTGCCAAGAAAAGTAAGAAGCATGAAAGCAAGAAGCTTTATCTTTCCAATAAAATTTTAAGTCTTTCCAACATGGCAATTTCTTCTCAAGAAGAACCCACCTTCTAGATTACATTTTGTGGACTTCAAGGCTCTTAGCTCAAGTTGTGAAAGTTTTAGATCCTCTTCAACTACTGATATTGTAGTTTGTGTCTAAAAATTGCAGAAAAGAGAGGTATTCTTAAAAGTGAGGCACAGGAAGAATTCACAGGCACTATGGGACTCTTACAAAGAACTATACCCGAGAGACATCCATCATCTGCTTAATTTGATCTTTGATCTTCTCGTTCCGATCACCTAAAAAACAAAAGACTTTAGCTTTTTCTTTCCTTACTTTTAACTCTATATTCTCCTAACTTCCCCAAACTAAAGAATGATCGTGTTCAAACACCGGAAGAAAAAAAATCAATTAAATAATTAAACTGATTAGACTAATGACTTTTAAGAGAATTGCAAGCTTAGATTTAAAAAAAGAGAGAGAGAGGTGAATTTCAGGTTGGGGTTGTGGCTCAGTGGTAGAGTGCTCACCTAGCATGTGTGAGGCACTGAGTTTGATCTTCAGCATAAAAATAAATAGAAGTACTATGTCTGTCTTAGAAACCAAAAAAAGGTGAATTTCTAGTTTGCACAACTAAAATGTTATCTCTGCTATTCTTGTAAGATAAAAGCTTTTCTTCTCTCTCAGATCTATCTTCACCTGGGCAAGTAAGTGTCTTATTTAGAAAGATTCAATCCTATATTTTCTCCCTGAATCTACTACCAGGTGTGGTTTGAAATACTTGCTATGTAAGCAATATCCAACTTGGGAGAAAACATCTGGAAATATTTTCCTCATCAGTAAACACTGTTACACTCCCTCTCTAGCTTTCTGATAGTCTCTAGCCTCTGTTCTCACAGCCTTAGTTTATGGTTCCAACTGCCTCTGGACTCTTAAGACTGACTGTGGACCTTAAAACCACAGAGCCATAGAGATGATGAGTATCAAAATCAAGTATCATCTGCATAAGTTAAGAAATAAATTTCTCTTACTGTACAATGTTCAATACTTAGAGGTATAGGATGTGACTATTGTAGCTGCAGTGTACTTACTAGTTTTCAATGGGATAGAAAAAGTCAGTGTTCTTCACATGCCTATTGGTACATTATACCCCAGCAACCCACCTCTGCCAATGCAACAGACATATCTATAGATCCAGTGATATGTGTCTACAACCCTGAAGCTTAAGAAGAAATTCATCCAGCTGAAAAGTGTCATCTGTATACTTAAAGACAGGAAAGCAAAAAAGGATTCAACCTCCCTGAGACTGATCTTACCTGCTCTCTCTCCATTGGTTAATTCATCTGACTCATCTTCTCTATTTTGATCCTCAGATTTAGATTCACATTGTAACCGATTCAACAGTGTGATATAATTAGTCAAAGCCTAGAAAAGAAGCAAAAGGTTGGAAGACTTTCGATTTTAATTCAGAAGATTTCAGGAGAATTCATGAGATGAAACATGTATTTGGAGTATAAACTTACTTTATTAGTATCATCTTCGTAACTAAGAGCTACTTGTAAATCTTTCTGGGACTTCTCAAATGATTTGATTTGTTCACTGAGCTCAGCATGTGATGTACTCCAGTCTTTGACTTCCTGCTGCAACTGAAAAGTCAAAACACATGAATTCCTATGGGTTAGGTAGGGGTTTCTGCACTGGATACATTAGGACTACAAGACTTAGACAAAGAAATAGAGAGCCATACGCCTCGGTGGCCTGCCTCAAACGAGGGGGTTGAGACCTTGGTTAAGGAAGAGGGCAGAGTGGCCCCAACTCTCACAGCTGCAGTAAGAACATCAGAGCTATCAGGAAGTTGACCCTGTTTTATTGCATTCCCCAGAAAATTGCTGTCAATTCAAATAATTTACCTCCAGCAGGAATGGCTGGGCACATATGACTGTCTCCTAAATTTAGATTCCTTATCATGTAATCTTCCCTTGGCCGGTGAATCAGTAACAACTCAAAACAGGATCATAAAATACTTAATTTTCTGTTTTAAAAAGTTTCTTTGAGGCTATGCAAGTTAATAACTGATTGATATTTGATAAGAAAAGCAATAATCCAAAAATCCAAAACAGATGGAGAACATATATATGCACTCAATTTGGGGAGCATTGTTTAAACTTTGCATATCTAGAAAAGGTCCTACATGAATATTCCTTACCTCAGAAACAGATCCAAGAAAGATTCACTTCTCTAGTTTACATTATGTATGACATCAAATTTTCTTTACCTGCTCTTTCTCCTTCTTAAGCATGGTATTTTCTTTCTGAAGCTGACAGCATTCCAACTTCACCTTCTCTTCACGAAGCTTAGTTTCATTGAGGATAATTTGAAGCTAATGCAAAACACTACAGTTAGTGAATTAGTTCCAAAGAAAAAACAAAGTTATACTTTCCCAAACCAGACATCATATAGTTCTTATTTTTTGCACATTTTAGCACACCTCAAATTTTTGGTTCGCAACAAAACTAAGATGTAGTATTAATATCCGTTAGCAAGAGTTGGCAGCTTTACCTCTGAAAGCTCAGAAGTATTCACTGAAATGACATCTTTAAGCTTCTCTATAGATTTCTTATTTTCCATTATCTGCCAGGTAAAAACAGAACACAAAATATGCATTAGGATTTCAGTAGAAATACTGATACATATGTGTGTGTGTGTGTGTGTGTGTGTGTGTGTGTGTGTGTGTACACACACATATATATATATACTAAAAAAGATAAACACAACAAAATATTTGTCAAGCCATCCCATTACATTTCAGGTAAATGCAGGGGATCCAGCTTGGACTAAGCAAAAAATCAAGAAATGAAAGAGATGAGGGAAAATGAAGTCATAAATATTTCATGGCATCCACAACATTACTGTTTATGAGATAACCAGAAAAAAAGGACAAAGTATAGAAAACCATAATGCAATAAGTAAATAAAATGTTTTAAAGCATAGAAAATTAACTAATTAATTACTGTTTCAAGTAAACCAGTTCAAATTAGTAATTTTTTTCGAGTGATAGAGAAAAAAATTTCCCAAGATCATTTTTAAAATTTTCTTATCTGAAGTAAAAAATGATAAAATTTAAGGAAGAATAGACTAATCTCACATACAGAAGAATTCCAAAAAAATTATAAAGATACTCGCTCCTTAAGGAAGTGGACATAACTCTGCAATCTTTGTTTGCAATGCCTGGGATTGAATCCTGGGCGTCATGCATGCTAGGCAAGTGCTCTTCCATGAGCTGCATCCTGAGCTTGTAACTCTTCATACTTTAACTGTGGGCTGTGCATGGTAACTTCCAAAGAATGCAATATGACAAGGATTGGAAAGAATTTTTACAGTGGAGAAATCTGATAAATACTACCTCAGCTAGGTGATCAAGCTTACTTGGGGGTAGGATATTTCAGAACACACTCTACTATCTTTTGCAACTTTTATGTAATTACAGAAACTTATAGAAATTGAAAATGAAATATGTAAGTAAAATTTTTTTAAGTGCAGAAAATTCATTAATTCATTACACTTTCAAGTAAAAAGTAAACAAATACTATTCAACTGGACAATAGTTTTTTAGTTGTTCTGCATGTTTCCAAGGGCAGAGCAAAGCAATATGAAAATTATCCAAGGTTGAGAATAAAAATATTTCCTAGGCCCATAAAAATAATTTGTTGTATCAGTACTTAAAAGTTCCACAAAATGGGCAGAAGTGTGTTCAACTTCCTTGACTCCTAATCTTACTTTAGTTAACAGCTGGACTAAGTTCAACTTAACCAATTTTACAAAATATTTCAAAAGCCAAATTGCAGTAACACTTAGCAGCAAAACTCATACCAAGTCCTGATTCTTAGCATTCTGTTCTCTCTCAGATTCTAACATAACATGAAGACTTTTAGCTCTCTCATCCAGAAGTTCATTAGCTTTTTCAAGAAGCTTCATTTCATCCTGGAAAAAAAAGGTGTCAAGATCACTCACTCATTACATTTACTTTTGAGTTTAGAATGTAATTCCCCCCAAAGAAGGGATTTTTACCTTATATTTAGTTACTTCATCAGAAAGAATCATATTTTGTTTCATGGTCTCTTGGACCTGCTGTTTCTTTGATTCCTTCATCTATGTAAATAAAGCATTCAGAATTAAGATACACAAATTATAATGCTACTATACAAGTTACTTCCAGACAAGTGACCCTTTCCAGAAGAAAGCAGTACTTAATACATATGACTACTTAGAATTTGGATGATTTGTAGGAAATAATGAAACAAAAATTTTAAAATACGATTTTAAATTAAAACAGGTAGAAATGTTTCAAGCTAGAACCAAGGGAGAAAGAAAAAGAATAATTATACCTTCTGTTCATAATTTGACAATTTCTGCATTAGTTCCTCATTTTCTTTCATGAAATTGTTCACCTTTTTGGAAATTTGCTGTTCATTGACTAAAAGGGGGAAATACACAAGATTATTACAATCACTAAATGAAATTCAATTACTCAATCTACTAAAAGCAAAGACATGTTATATGGTACTATGAGGAAATACTTCTTAGCATAACTATTATGCTTTTAAAAAGCAATCTATGCTTATTAGCAATAAGAGTATAAAAATTATTAAAATTTAAGAAAAATATAAGAACAATGATATTTTGCTGGGCGCAGTGGTGCACACCTGTAATCCCAGTGGCTCAGGAGGCTGAGCTAGAAGGATCCCAAGTTCAAAGCCAGCCTCAGCAAGAGCGAGACACTAAGCAACTAAGTGAGACTTGGTCTCTAAATATAGGGGGTTGGGGATGTGGCTCAGTAGAGTGCCCCAGAGTTCAATCGCAGGTACCCCTCCCATCCAAAATGATATTTCAATTTAAGCTTATTTGACACATGGGAAATACAGTAAAGTGTTGTAGCTTGATATTCCTCCCTTCTCAAAACACTCTCTTTTCAGAAAATGGAATCATTTCATTCTTTGCAAAGAAAAACAGAAATGAAAACATACTGATTCACATTGCCATTCTTTAAATTATCTACTCAATTACTTCATGCATGACTAAATCATTAGCATAGAAATATTCTTCAAATGTAACACATCTGCATTACATCAATATTCAAAGTTAATCTGCCCCAAATTAAAACTTATCATCATCTCCCTATCCACAATTTGTTTCTCCTCTTTATCTCCTATCTCAGAGTTGGAACCATCATCATCTACTCTATTATCCATGCTAGCAACCTAGGAATAGTAAAATTTTCAGGAGGTAAAAAAGATAATAGACATTAAAAGTCACTCTATCTACTTCTAACATACATAAAACACACAAACACCAATACAAAGGGTTATTAGAAGTTTAAGAAACCTAAAAATTTACCTTGATATACTCTATCTTTTACCTAGAAGAGAGAAAAAAGATTAAATTTGATGTCAAACATCTGCTCAATAGAAACAGCATTCCTAAAACAACAGTCAGAATCATAACCAAGTGAGAATTTAATAACATTCTGGTTCAGGATAATAATTTATAGGATTAAAAATAAGTAAAGGTTAACAAGCCTTTTAAATTTAATTGGTAGTGATATTTCATAAATAGCCTCTGACATAAAAACACTAAGATATGTACCTTATTTCACAGTAAAAATGTGTGTGTGTATATGTGTGTGTGTGTGTGTGTATGTGTGTGTGTCCTCAAAATCATTTACTTGACAATTCTAAATAACCAGGATAAAGTCTAGAAACAATGACTATTCAAAAGGAATCTGAGGAAACAATATTAAAGGCATAATCTTTGTACTAAGATATGCCACTTTCACTCACCAGAGAACATCTTAGAACTCCAATTTAAATTTGGCTATTGGCTGAATTTAGAAACTAAGAGGCTACAACATCTTATTTCTGCAAACCACTATATATATATAGCAAGAAATCTGAAAGGGAAGACTGCTAGAAGAAAATGCACAAGCAACAAGAGAAATGACAATTAACATATTCTGGAAAGGACAAAAACAATCATTTCCAAAAGACAGCAATAAACTGCCTGATAATAAAACCTAAACAGAAATATTTTTAAAAACATCACTAAATTTCTTTGTAACTTAGCATATTACTTGTCCTTTCAAATGTTATAAATGGTGATGGGATACTCAGATGTGTCCATGGATCATCCATGGGATTTTTGTAATAGGAAATTGCATTCAGAAAACTCCAACACAGAAATAAATGAACATTTCTTTAATGTCATAGCTTTGCTAAACTTTTACTCAAAATGACAACAGAGGAAAATGGGAAGTAGCATAAAAGCAGTCATCTAAGGTAGGGACTAAAGTTCCAAAGTCAAATGCTGAAACTGAGGAGCAACAAGCTAGGAAACAGATCCCACATAACCTAGTGAAAAGAGAAACAGGTACCGCGGTTCTTGAAATGAAAGAAACAAGAGGGAGAAATATAAAATGGTTTCATGTTTTTCCCTTCTCTTTATCCTTCTATTTCCTTTTTCCTTTTAGCTGAGACAAAGTTCAATGAGATTAGAAAATTCCTCACAGGAATCCAGGCAAACGATTCTTCTATTTAAGAAGGGAATACTTTTTAAGAGATTTTACACTCAATTGTACAAGGAGAGGAAACTTATCGTAACAATCATATGTCTGAAATAATTAAGAAATCAGAAAAAGAACACTCAGATTTGAAAAGATTTGTATCCAATGCTTTTAGCCTCTTTAAATGTTAGGATTTTCATATGCACAGTCCATTTACCTAAAATAATTTTCTTCCAATTATGTTAAATAACTATGAAACAGAATAACCTACAGTACAAACATAAGTATGTATAAGCCTATACACACACACACACACACACACACACACACACACACACTTATACATATATGTACACACATACACAGAGATAGAACAAAACATTTAATGGATTTTTGGACAACACATAATCTATACTTCCAAATAAAAAGGTATTTTCTGAACATATGATCAAATCATAAAATCTGGGAAAAATTTATATAAAAGACTGGAAAAATTATCTCATCTCCTTTTTCTCATTTTACTGTATTTCTTTGCAGCATTTCCCCCTTTTTATATGTGTTTATATTAACATACAGTTCATCAACATTTAAATCTTAGTTTCTGCTTTTTTTCCCACTTCACATTTAATTGTGAGCATTTTCTGTACCTCAAAGCTTTGAAATAAATAAATCTGCCTACTATTCCATTAATCAAACATACAATAACCCCTAAATGAATTATGTTGTGCTAAGTCTTCAATCTAATACACTATTCCATTGAAAAACATTACCAAAATCTTCAAAACATAGTTATTTCTTTAAGATAGATTACTAGACATATATGCTACATAAAAGGATATTTATCTAACCTATCCCATCTTTTATCCCACTTTTAAGACTTCTGATACATATGAAACTACTGGTTAGGATGGCTGTAAGAATTACCAGTTCTACCAACTGCACCCACACTAAATTATTTTCTAAGGTTAGTTTAACTTAAACCACTAATTTGTGTTTTAGCAACTGAAAAAGAAAAAAAAAGGGGGGCCAGTGACTATATAAAATAATCCTTGTGCTTATGTGCTAAGGTATAAGTAAGTCAATTTACTCACAACAAGAACAGTTCTCCAAAAGAAAATGACAAAGGATACAATCCCAAAGAAAACAGTGAAAACTACAGGCTTCCATGGTAGTCCATAAAAATCAGGCCCAGGTTGAGTATCATCAGGCAATGTAGTAAACAGCTGAAACAGACAAATTAGAAAAAATGGGAAACCTTAAATTTATAACAAAACAGTCACAAAGAATCATGGCAATTCTAAACCAACCTCCTCATCAGAAATCCACCTCCTCAATATTTTCCAATAGCGTCTTCAAGAGAGAGGATACTGGCAGTCTCATATTTTTTGTTCTCTTGCAGTGTTTTCAAGTATAATGAATCTAAATACTTTTTTAAAAATATTTATGTATCTTTAGTTTTAGGGTGGACACATTGTTTTGTTTTTTATATGGTGCTGAGGATTGAACCCAGTGCCTCATGTATGCTAGGCAAGCGCTCTACCACTGAACCACAACCCCAGCCCGAATCTAAATACTTTAAATTGAGCATACATTTCCAGTTTGTAACAGGCCCTATATCATCACATTGTCTAACACCTGGCTAGAATCCCTCTGGATCATTCTTTTCTCTGATAACCTGGTTTTTAGAATTTAAAAAATTCATTTAAGACAAAAACTTAAATATATGAAAGAACTAATTAATTTTATGGCAACAAATAAAAACAATGATGATATATGTATAAG
This sequence comes from Urocitellus parryii, assembly GCF_045843805.1. Classification (NCBI taxonomy): domain Eukaryota; kingdom Metazoa; phylum Chordata; class Mammalia; order Rodentia; family Sciuridae; genus Urocitellus; species Urocitellus parryii. Next base: position 2,637,396 of record NW_027553327.1, read on the forward strand.
ATTTTATATCTTACTTCCATTCCACTCTTATATAAACAGATAAGTGACATGTAATTTCAGACAACTCTTGAAAACTGGCTTAGATAAACTTCTCTGAATTTAACATCCTTCTATAAAATTCAAAGCCTAATTTTAAATGGTTGCTCAAAGGCAGTGTAGTAAACACCTGCCTACTCTTCCCTGTTTTCACCGCCCTCTACAGGTAATACCAGATAACTGTCATCTGGGCCCAATTCCCCAGCAGTCTCCGTAGGGAAAAGACCTGTAGTAACGTTAGCTGTTTGGATTGTTGGCTGCATTTCGGAACATACCATGAGGTTGTCACCTCTATTCTGTCAAAAAAAAAAAAAAGTGCAAGTGGGGAAAGCTCAAGTCCACTCTCACCGGCCTCGCTTAACAATACAGTCACATCCTGCCTGCCTTGGGCCTGACACACTCCATTTCTCCGTCGCCATGACAGTCAGTGCACCCACTCTGCCAGAACTCAGCCACCCGCCTGCCAGAGCTGGGGTCCCTCCCTGGGAATGGGACCATCACCTCCAGTAGCTTGGCTATGAGGGCTGCGTAGAGCATCGACAGGGGTCCCAGGAGCTCCGGGTCCCCCGGGGAAGCACAGTGGCAGGTACTGTGAGTCCATGGTGTAGGGACAGGTGAGCAGAAGTGATGCTTCCCTGCAGAACAGCACAGGACCCTGTCTTTCACTGTTTCCTACTTTGGGAGGACCCAGCGCAGGGGGCGGGTACTGGGAGTGAACTTTGCCTTCCTCCACAGGCGCTTTTTGCCCAAAGCAGTAAAATGCGTCATCAGAGAAAGCCACTGGGTGGACTGCAGTGAGCAGATGGAGGATGCCGAGGGGCGGGGCTGGGAGCGGAAAGAACCAACTGCAGAGCCCAGCGGGGGACAGCTCAAGGAGAGCCAAGCGGAAGAGTCCAAATGAAAGGACTCCAGAAGGAAAGACGCTTACCCGTCCCTGGATTACTGCTGTACATAGGTGTAATCTTAATATAATCTTCTATTTGTTCCTTCTGTTCTTTGTTCTTTTTCTTTTCTTTCTTTCTGTCTTCTTTTGCAGAAATACCACTATCGGTATTTTTAGTGATTCCTCTATTGGCTTATTATTCCTCTATTGGCTATAACTGTTTTCTAATCTTAGTGCTTCAGAGTTTAGAATATACATCTTTAATTTGTCACAATCTACCTTCAGATGATACTATATTACTTCACATATTCAATAAGAACGTTACAATAGTTACTACCCTTCTGAGATTTATACTGTTGTCATGTATTTTACTTTACATGTTTTCTAAGTCCCATACTACACTGATATTTGTCTTTAAACAGTCAATGACTTTTTAAAATGTTCAAATAAGAAAAATTATTTTAAACATTTATGCACACAGTAACCATTTTCTTTACTCCTTTATTCCATTATTTCCATCTGCTGTCTTGGTGCAAGTGTAGGGTGAATTCTTTCAGCTTGTATGTAAGTACAAGTCTTCATTTTAGAAAGATATTTCACTGGGCACGATATTATCGGCCAACATTATTGCTCTTCAAATATATTAAAGGTATGACTCCACTATATTCTGTGTTTCATTCGGGGTACTTCTCTTGCTATGTCTTCAAGTTCACTAACAATTTCATTGCAATGCTTATTCTGGCATTAATCCCATCCACTGTATTTATCATATATTTTCAACTCTAGAAGTCTGATTTTCTTAAAATATATCTTCTATATCTCTTTTTACCTTTTTAACACACAAAATATAATAGTGATAACTTTAAAAAAATGCCATTACCTCATTCTAACATCTCCGCCAGTTCTCAGTTGGCTTTGATTGGATGATTCTTCTCCTCATCATTGTGGATTGTATTTTTCTTGCTTCTTTGCATGCCTGGTAAGCTTTGATTCGATGCCATACATTACGAATTACTGTTCTTAATATTTTGTATACAGTTAAATTACTGGAAACAATTTGAGTCTCTTGGGTCTGAATATTTGTTAGGTATGACATAAATTGTAATAGTCAGTCCGAGGTAACACCCTTCTGATTATTCTACCCAACTTCCTTAGATAGTTTTTTCCAGGTGCTATTCTGGTCCCTGTGTTAGGACCTATTCCTTCTAATCACTTAAGATTGTTTCTCTGACTTGCTAAGCAGTTTCATCACACTTATGTGCTGATCAATACTCTGCTGAACACTCAGGGAGCCTTTCACAAATTTCCAGAATTGTCTCTCAATGTAGAAACCTTCTTTTGTTACTCCACCCTGTGAATTCTAGTCACTTTGGTTTTCCTGGAATCTCAGCACCATCTCTCAATTCATGGTATCCTCTGGTTCTGCCCAACTTCCCCTTCTTTGTCATGGCTTGGGAATCTCTTAACATAGTAAAAGCTGGGACAACTATAGAGCTCATAGCATTTGTTCCTTATGTTTCCAGAACCATTCTTTGTTGCTTGATCTTCAATGTTGCTTGATCTTCAAATTTTATGTTTGTGGGGTTTTTTTCATATTTATTTTAGTTGTTTCAGTTGGGAAGGTGAAGCCAGTACCTATATAAACCTATCATAGCTAGATGTAAAAATCATTTGCTTTTCTTTTTTCTTTTTATGGTGCTGGGGATTGAACACATGGCCTCTTATATGGTAGGCAAGTGCTCTACCACTGAGTTACATATCCCTTTTCTCATTTGCTTATTTTTTTTAATAGCAGAATACATAATGAAATAAATTTTTAAAGTTAACTATAAAAGAGAGTAACATCAGGATAGACAGAACTGGGACAAAAGCTAGAGTTCTTTCAAAATCAGGCAGGAGAATCACAAGTTCAAAGCTAGCCTCAGCAACTTAGCAAGTCCCTATGCAACTTAGTGAGAACTATCTCTAAATAAATATAAAAAGGCAAGGTATGTGGCTCAGTGGATAGGAGCCCTGGGTTCAATCACCAGTACAAAAAAACAGAAACAACTTATTTTTACAAATTAACTTTGGCTCTTCTAAATATTTAAATAATTGTAAAATAAATTAAAAAATCTTAAAAAGTAATACCTAAATATTGAAAGCAAAAATGAAACAACCTGTGATATCAACTTGGTGACAAACCACAGAAATGAGTTATTTCAAACACACCTTAGTGGGATATAGCTTAAAGACAAGAGAATTTCATTTCAGGAATACATTTCTGAAAGTATTTTAAATAATATAAATATAGTCGTATGTTGCTTAATGATGGGAATAAATTCTGAAAAACACATCGTAGGCAATTTCAGTGTGCAAACATCATTGAGTATACTTATACAAACCTAGAAAATATAGCCATTTCCACACTTAGGTATTCATATATGGTATATTATTGCTTTGAGGATAAAAACCTATAAGATATTATTATACTGAATACTGTAGACAATTGTAACATTGTAAATGTTTATATATCTAAACATATCAAACACAGAAAAGATATTAAAAATACTAGGTGACAAGAATTTTTTAGCTCCATTATTATGCACTAATGACCAAAATGTCATTAAGTGGCACAATACTGTAAACAATTATATTGATGTCATTGAAAACTGGAACTCCAACATCAGAGAAAGAAAACACAAATCTAAGATAGATGAAGTGAAGTAAAATCTCTAGCATCCTGAATTTTCATGGGAATTATCTAAATGACATGATGAAAAACCCCCACATATTTCTGAGCTTTGTTCACTAAAAAGGCCTACAAATGACAGTCAATTTGAGCAATAAGCAATCCTAGTACTTGGAATGTAGCCTCTAAATATGACTTCTTATTGAAAGGAACCAAAGTTATTTTAGAGAAATAGTTCCTTCAAGGTCTGGACAGGAAATGTTTAAGATGAACGTGGAACATCTCATACTTCAAAAGCAAGGGAAATAGGTAACAATGACCACTAGGTGGTGGCAAAGGGTCCCAGGAGCCAAGATAAAGAGGCTTCTACAAGGCAAAAGGGGGGGGGGGAATGGAGCATCAGGTAAGAACAATTACTATTCCTAATTGGATTAAACACACCAAATATTTTTAAATGCATGATAATCATATTGACAAATAAAAGTTAAAAAGATTTCAAGCCCCTTTGTGTATCATTTGATAATGCTAGAAGAATACCTTACTATTCTGAATTGAACCTAAACCTGACTACCAATTTGCAAGAAATATAAAGCAACAGACAGAGGCTGAGGTTGTTAGCTCAGCACTTGCCTAGAATGCATGGAGCCCGAGGTTCAATCCCCAGCACCACCAAAAAAAAAAAAAAGCAATAGAGAAAACAGGTTAAATTGTTGTACCAGGGGATGCCATTTATTCACCAAAACTATAATATATCCTAGAAGTCCCACAAACATATTTTTTCAATTATTGCAAAAAGTTACATATATATATATTTGGTACCAGGGATTGAACTCAGGAGCACTTATCACTGAGCCACATCCCTAGTCTCAACCCCATTGTGTATTTTATTTAGAGACAGGGTCTCACTGAGTTACTTAGCACCTCACTTTTGGCTTTGAACTCGTGATCCTCCTGTCTCAGCCTCCCGAGCTGCTAGTATTAAGGCATGTGCCACCATGCCCAGTCAAAACATATTTTTAAAGAGCTATTTTTCAGATAGAAAGCCACAAGGGACATGCAACTGTCACCCCTAAGAGCAGGAGAACAAATAGGTGAGCATTCTACCTGGAGGCACCCTCTAGACCTCAGTTTGGGAAGGAGAACCCAAATGGGGCATAACAGTCTCACTGTGCAGAGAGAGACCAGAGTTCCAGGAGATTAAGCAGCCAAAAATATGTAGAGAAAACTACCAGAAAGATGGGAGCCACAAGAAAAAGAGTTCCAGAAATCTGCATGGAGGTGGTCTTCAGTTTGGTGCTACATTCTAAGCAGTACCTGTGAGGGCCAAGAACAACTATAAGCTAACCAATCCCACAGTTGGCACTGAGCTGAGAGAAGTCTGGATTCCAGCTAGCCAGAGAGAGTTGACATACAAAAACAGTATGGTCAACAAGCTCATGAAGAAGTATTTGATCCAGGCATCATGGCATATGTCTGTAATCCCAGCAACTCAGAAGGTTGAGGCAGGGGCTGGGGATGTGGCTCAAGCGGTAGCGCGCTCGCCTGGCATGCCTGCGGCCCGGGTTCGATCCTCAGCACCACATACCAAAGATGTTGTGTCCGCCGAGAACTAAAAAATAAATATTAAAAATTCTCTCTCTCTCTCTCTCTCTCTCTCTCCTCTCTCACTCTCTCTTTAAAACAAAAAAAAAAAAAAAAGAAGGTTGAAGCAGGAGGATCCCAAGTTTGAGGCTGGCAACTTATCAAGGACCTAAGCAAGTTAGTGAGACCCTATCTCAAAAGAAAAAAAAGTTCACTCAGTATCATTAATTATCAGGAAATAAACTCACAAAGAGATGCCCACTAGAATGGCCCAAGTGCTAGTGAAGATGAAGTCAAGTGGAAGTCTCCTAAATTGCTGGTGGAAGTATAAAATGATTGTAGTCATTTTTAGCATGGCTTGACAGTATCACACAAGATAAAAACATACATTAAACGTAGGAGGCAATTGCACTCCTAGATATGAGTCCACTTATAGTGGCATATATATGAAATAGTACTGTAGGAAAAATGAATCTATAGTTTTAAAAAAAACTTATCAGTGGTTGCCTGAAACAGGTGGTGAAGGAACTCACTGGGAAGGATCCCAAGGAAACCCCTTTTCTAGTGAAAAAACTGTTCTATATCTTGATTATGGTAGTTTTTATATGGGTATCTACATTTGTTAAAACTCAGAGTGTGCTTGCTTTGGCAGCACATATTCTAAAATTGGAACAATACAGAAAAAATTAGCATGGTCCCTGAGCAAGGATGACACCCACATTTGTGAAGCATTCCAGAGTTTTGTGGAACCAACCCTTCAACAGATGAATGGATAAAGAAACTGTGGTACATATATGAAATGGAATATTACTTATAGCATTAAAAGAGAAAAAATTATGGCATCTGTGGGTGAATGGGAATATCAGGTTAAGGGAAGTAAGCCAATCCCAAAAACCAAAAGCTGTATGTTCTCTCTGAAAGTGGATGCTGACCCATAATGGGGGTGAGGTGGGTGGCAAGGGGCATGGAAGAATGGAGGAACTTTGACTGGGCAGAGGGGAGGTAGGACAGGTGAGGGGGCATAGGGATAGGAAAGATGGTAGAATGAGATGAACCTGATTACCCGAGGTACATGTAGGACTACACATGTGTTGTGTACAACTAGGAAAAGTTTTGTTCCATTTATATTCAATGAATTGAAATGCATTCTGCTGTCATGTATAACCAATTAGAACAAATTAAAAAAAAACCTCACTGATATTGGCTATCAAGGAATTACTGTTAAGTTGGGTGATGGCCCGTGGGTTCATTATACTATTCTCTATGCTTTTCTTTAAAGCTTTTCTAATTAAATTTATTCTTTAACTAGTACATAGAAACAAACACTACAATTATTGAAGTAGGTAACATGACATTTTGATGCATGTATACACTATGTAACGTTTAAATCAGGTTAAATATATATCTACCTCCTCAAACATCATTTCTCTATGGTAAAACTTTCACAATCTTTTCTTCTAGTATTCTGAAATGGACAGTATGTTATGGTTACCTATAGTCCCCTACTATTCTCTCTGCTCTTATTTGAAAGTTTCCATGATAAAAATACTAAAAATAATTTTTAAATTAAGATATAACTTCAAATATTTAAAGGATTTCTATGTAGAAAAGAATTCAATTTTATAGAGAAAATCATGTGAAGGAAAATTTGGAGTCAATACAAGGATGAACTAGACAACAGAAGAACATATAGCCTTGTAAGAGAGTGACTCATGCTAGGAAATACTGGTGTACAGGCCTCATAACTACTCGTCAGGGCCACAGTAAAGAAAATTACAGCAATGAATGAGAAACTAGACTAGCAGACTTCCAAGGTTTCTTCTAACACTAAGATTCTACTAAGATTCCATTGATCAATGAATCTGATTGGTGCACATCTCCCAAACACATCAGAGCCTATTACTCTCCAGTCCTATCAGATATCATACTACTTGTTTAAGATTTTACATTGACTTGTTCATAATTTTTGCATATATTTGTTAAGTCCTTTTCTTAAGGCTTTCAAAAATCACAATCATGCCTTACACCTGTTAGACTCTTTTAGTCCTCGCACAATGTCCTGTACATACTGGGCCATCAAAATGCCTTTTTGAAATCTCCTTTCAAATCAGTCTCCTAACATTGTGCCTCTTCTTTACCACTCACATCTATGTCTTACCTATCACCGTACAATCACTGACCATACCTGCACCACATTCGTGTCCCCCGACCTAGAACTAGAGGAGGGCTCTGTGCATACCTAAAAATATGAATAAAGTAATCCTTCCCATATCGTGAGGCTGTTAACTTTCCAAGTGATGCTGAGTCATTCTGATAATCAAATTATGACTGTGGAAGACTGCTTTAATCACTGGAAATATCACTATTCTAACTGCCTGGCTTCTACATACCTCTTACTCAGGTGGCTGCCACCATCATGAACAAACATGGAGCCAACTGAAAAATGATTTGTTTCTCCCCACCACATCTTTTCCACCCTGGTGGTCTTTCCTCCCCAGGTATATTCATTGTCTTTATACCACCTTCTGACTGCCTACATGAGAATTAGGGGGTACGTGGGGGTAAAACCCTTCAAAATGCCAGACACCTCACCAGACACTTTACCTTGTCAAATCATTAAATTCTTATGATTGGAGTAAGCATTATCTACATTTTTCAGATGAGGAAAACTTTTTTCAAAAGTTTAGTTATTTGCCCAAACTTCTAAATGATAACCTTGGGATTTGAAACCAGATCTACCTGGCTACAAAATTTATACATTTTACAAGGAAAACAACATCATCATCTTTCTTACTCAAGCCTTGAAATAACACAATCTACAGGAAACAACTTCAGTTTAGGAGGATTACTGTCACAATGGCCCTAGGACCATCTTATCCTCCAACCTCTAAAAGCTTTCTCATTCCTATAATTAAATTCTAAAAGTCCAATATCAACAAATACCAATGGGGGGGAGGTAAGCCCTAAAATGCTTAGATAAGCTTCTAGACAGATTAAATGTCTTGTTTGGATCATGATTTTCTTTAGAAAGATCAGCCTTAAGTGACTCTAAGAAACAGATCTAACCTAATTCCTTTCATTCTTAAAACTTTCTAAGGATCCCCACTATTAATGGTCTAATGCGACTTTGGCTCATGACTTCCTTTAAGATTTGCTGGCCTCTCCAACAGACCATCCCCTTCCAACTTCACACTTTACAACACCAACTATTCACATTCTCCAGCCCTACCCAAATATCCTTTTCTTCATGTTTCCATTTCTCTGAACACATTTCTTCTGACTACCAGCTTCCCCCACCATCCTCCAACCCAGCCTATCTAATCAACAACAAACCACATGTCAGACTCCTGTTTGCCCTTTGCCTGTGCTTCAAACACATCTCAACTACTTTATGACCTTATTGATCACCCTTCCAACCATAATAAATGCATTTATGGACAATAATGTTCTACCATCAAATAAATACCTCTCTTTCTGCCATTATCTTACTGTGTTTCAAGTGAATGCTGTTATCTCCCTGCCAGAAAGAAAGGTTCTGAGGGGAAGAACCAAGTTTTTACAGGTGTGCAAATGACCAGCCTTGGTAGACAGCAAATCTTCCTCATGTGCTAAACCAAGTAGCCATTAAAGCCACACCCCTATGGCTTTTGTTTCTGGAGCTATCTACTCAAAGGGTCAGGAGTCATTTTCATAAAGACATTTTAAGTTCTTCACTTCATGACCAGAAGCCACTTACAAACTAATAAATAATCAACAATCTAATTGAAGAAACTATGTCAAACTTACCATCTTAGACAAATAAAGCAAGAATGAATGTAACAAGAAAAGTATGCTGTCCAAAAGGGTGGCATCTGCTGGCTCTTCTACCTTTATCTCTAGTTGGTTTTCTGTATCAGCAGCATCAACAGGAGTACCTTCTGTTATAAGTAGCTCTAAAATTGAAAGGGGAAATGGTTACTTTATTTTATGCTATAGTATAAGAATTGTCTCTCTTCAGTTTCAATATTCATTGAGTGTTTCACTAAATATATGAGTCACAGTGCCTGGAATATGTGGCTCTCCTAAAGACAATTAACACAGAGAAGAAAACTTCAAAATCCTAATTAGAGCTGTCAGACCCTTCAATTATAAAATGAACATTCTCCAGTCTACTCTCCACTACTTCCATGGCCATACAACTGCTACCAGAACAATATTTATTCAAGGAGAAATTTTAAAACCAGAGATATATAGACAGGGTCACATTCAACAAACATGGATTTAGTGCTGGTGAAACTTTGTGTTTAAAATTTTAGGAAAGCTGAAAGAGGGAGTCTTGGTTTGCAGATTTGCAGGTGGAATGAGCCAAGGCTTAACACAGCATCTGGCACCTGGCAGAGATACTCAACAATTATTCATTGAATGAACAGATGACAGCTATTTAAAAAGAACACAGTAATACCAAGAGAGACTAAAGGGAATTGGGTACAGACCTGCACTGAGGCTCTGTGAATGAGGTAGAATTCCAGTTAGAACTGAGAGCTTGTAGGGGTGGAATTTCAGTATGAGTTACATGAGCCTGGGGTACGTTTGATTAAACAGCAGGAGTCCAACATGCAGTTATTAAGAAGTTGGACCAGTTGCTTCTAAGGTCTTTCTCAACCCTGAGATTCCATTCACTACTATTCTTTTAAGCTTTTGCCTAATTTTTTTTTTTAGTTTTTTTTTTTTGAGAGAGGAGAGAGAGGAGAGAGAGAGAGAGAGAGAGAGAGAGAGAGAGAGAGAGAGAGAGAGAATTTTTTTCATATTTATTTTTTAGTTTTCGGCGGACACAACATCTTTGTTTGTATGTGGTGTTGAGGATCGAACCCGGGCCGCACGCTTGCCAGGCGAGCGCGCTACAGCTTGAGCCACATCCCCAGCCCTTTTTTTTAGTTTTTGATGGACCTTTATTTTATTTATTTGTATGCAGTGCTGAGAATCAAACCCAGCGCCTCACATGTTTGACAAGTGCTCTACCACTGAGCTATAACCCCAGGCCCTCCATTCACTATTGGTCTATGAATTTGACTGCTGGTGAAGTCTGCCCCATTGCCTCAGCATCTCAGCACCTGAGACACATTAAATGACATTTGGGAAGATTTTACCTATAGAGGTCATTGACATCACTTTGTGGTGGAACCTAAACATCTCCTGAACATCTGTCTCTTTTCCTTTAATATGAAGTTCGATGTCCACTTTTGGCTCTTCATCATTATCTGTCTTAGAGGTTTCCACAAAAAGACCATATTCTGCACTTTCAGGATAAATATAATCTGTTGCTGCTTGTGGTTTCTTCTTTTTTCTATCTGGGACTAAATCTTCCTCATCTTCTTTTTCTTCTTCTGAATAAGAATTCTCCAAATCCATCATATCTGTTTTCTCATCACCACCTGTGCCAATAAATAAAGTATCCTCCAAGGTTGTCAGTATATTTTTATCATCATCCTTGATGCCCGGGGGCAGAGTTACCTCAGCCTTATCTTCTCCATTTGAATTCTGCTCTTCACCTATTGAATATTTCTCCACTCCAAACTCCACTGTGAATTTCATGTCTTCTTCATTTATAAAGGTTAGTAACGGGGGCTCCCCAAAGCTTTCCTCATTCTCCTCTTCTTCCTTATCAAATGCATAATAATCAGCATTCAATTCCTCATCATCAAAATCATCTTCTAATGAAGTCACCAGTCTGGTCGTCTCACCATCAGACACAAGTGCATCAGCAGTAGAGCCAAATTTGGTTTTCAAGTCGAATGTCATTTCTTTTTTCAAAAGTTTATAAGCATCAGTCTTCTCCTGTTCGTTTGAGACCTGAGAAATGTTGCTGGTTTTGTTGCTTTCACTTTCTGGCACTTTCAATTTATCTGGTAGTATTTCTTCAAAAAGTTCAAATGAAGTTTGTTCACCCTGAGCATTATCTGTTTGACCATCTGCATGAGGATGGTTCTTCTGAGCCAAAAATTGTTCCTACCATCCATAGTGTTTTCTGAGAATGCACTTTCAATGCGCTCTGAGTTTTTCCCAACCCCCACCTCAGTCAGTAGAGAAAAATAAAACGCTGGCAACAAGTAGGAGGGCGCCGGCAGAGCCGGAGGGGACACACACAGGGTCCCGAGGCTCTGTCACTCCTGCACCCCACCCGTTGTCCTTCGAACCCCTAGCCCAGACCGCAGGGCTGGGGACCAGGGGATCGGAGCCCCATGCAGCCCCAAAGAGCCACCGCAGAGACCCCGGGCCGCCCACCCGCCTGCTCACTCACTGGTGCATTCGTAGTCTGCACAGAGTTTGTGCTTCGAGCAGCTCCTGCCGGTGCTTGGGTCCGGGTGGCCCGGCACTCGCCAGGTGGGACAGAGCACGAACAGCCAGAAGAGCAGCCCAGGCACCGCAGCCATGTTGTGGTCACCTCAGTGAGCCCGTGATGCGGTGGAGTAGGCTGAGGCAGGCAGTGGCAGGCGGCGCTGGAGGGGGCTCAGGGGGCGGGTGGGTAGCGAGGCAGGGAGGGGTGGTGGGTAGCAAGGCGGGGAGGGGTGGCGCCCGGGAAGGCTTAAGCCTTTCCTGGGTGACACGTCAGCAGGGATATCTGGGGGTAGATGCACAGACTCTACTGGAGAACTCACAGAGCCAGAGCTCTGTCCTTCTCTAGTCAAGACCTTCTCCTCAACTGAAGACCTTCTCCTCTAGTCGCTGCCTTGGCAACTAGAACTCTCCTTCTCGTCCAATCACCTGCCTTTGCTTCTATGCCCTCACAAGTCATCACCCACCCATCCCCCCCCCACTCCGCCAACCGGTCCTTTCTGGCTTTCCTCAATGTCTCCTTTCTGGTCCATCCTGAACTAGCCCACTCCACTCCACCATCACTCCCATCCCCCATTCCTGGTCTGGTACCTCCTTTTCTGAACTACCAAATCCCACCCATGACTTGTCACAGCTAGTCTAGTGTTCCAGGCTCCCTCCCCTTCAAACTCCTTGAGGATCCTTGAAGCCCCACCCCAAGATCCCTCTGATTAGGAAAGGGGAAGGTGAATGGAACTGTGAGTAAGGGTGTAAACTGGAGACAGTGGCCTGCTTTTTTTTAAGGCGGGGACAGGTGGGGGCAGAGAGATGGACATTAGTCTTCCAGCTAAGATCTTGAGATTCTTATCTTTATCCATAAGGGAAGAAATTATTTAATTCAAAAGCATATTTTTAACTCTCATTTTGTGCTACCATTCATGCCAGACGCTGGACAAGGCCCTAGAATGGTGTTGGAGTGGATGAAAATCAAAAGACAAGATATCTGGTCCTGGTCGGAAAAAGTCCACAACTTATTGGGAACCAACTGACAAAACCGATTGTCAGAGAAGAAAGCTACTAGCTAACGTTTCTTGAACGCTTTATGTCCAGTTGTTATTCTGAAGGTTTTATACATATCAATTCATTTAATCTTCATAACAATAGTACCTTACAGTAGTAGTAGGTCCTATTCAAATCCTTATTTTAGAGTAAATTGAGGCAGTCACACATCCAGTGAGTAATGGAGCTAAGTTTCAAGCCCAAGGAGTAGACTCCTTTTCATCACAACCTATCAACAAGCAATTGTTGTACTTTCTGACAAGAGGAGCAAAATCTGATTTAAATCATAATATAGCTGAATTACTGACATGTACAGTTAAGAGGGGGAAGGCACAAGCTAGCCAGCCCAAGGAAGAGTGTCTGCAATGCTCCCATCCTTGGTGGAGCCATTCTCATCTGTCTGTGACCAAGGGCTTGTTACTATAGTCTCTGCTAAGGTTATTCATCAACCTCCAACAATGAACCCATCAGTTGTTTCCCCAAATTAACTGAATCTTTAAAACTTAGAGAAAAGAATGTAGTCCACCATGCTCATAATGTTAAATAAAGAAAACGATGGAAAAAAGGTGTGCACAAACATTTGTCTACAGGGGCCATGAGAGGTCCCGGTTGGTACAGTGTACTTCTGTGCTTTCTGGAGAACCAGTGGATCATAGAGAGAAACTGTCTATCTGAGTCATTCTTCATTTCTTTTCTACCATGTATTTATTATAAAATGTATCTAGTAGGCATCTCTAACAACATGTTGAAAAAACTGAACTCATTTTTCTCTCAAAATCTGCTCCTTTCAGTCTTCCCTATCTCAGAAATAAGAATGACAATTTAATTCCCATTTTCCAAATAAGCATTTGAAACATGCCCCCAATCTGACCACTCCTCTGCATCTGCTAAGCCAATATACAGGCCAAACCCACATCATAAGTCACCTGAATGATTCCCTTAGCCTTCTTCTGTCCTTGCTTCTGCCCTCATTTCCCCCAATATCTATTGTACTGATGGCAACTAGAGTGATATTCTTAAATATAAATTTGATTGTGTCTCTCTGCTCAAAATCTTCCTATAGCTTCCCATTTCCAAATAAAAGGCAATGACTTTAGCCAGGCCTGGTTGTATTCATCTGTAATCCCAGCAGCTCAGGAGGCTGTCAGGAGGATCCTGAGTTCAAAGCCAGCCTCAGAAATGCAGTGAGTCCCTAAGCAACTCAGTGAGAGTTATCTCTAAATAAAGTATTTTAAAAAGGACTGTGGGTGTTGCTCAGTGTTTAAGTGCCCCTGGGGGTTCAATCTCTGGTATCAGGAAAAAAAGCCATGACTTTATTATGGACTGCCCTGGCTTATTATGGACTGCTCTTATTCAATGTGACTCCCCTCATCCTTTTCTCCCCATTTCCTAACATTCTTCTCTTGTCTGTTAGTTCCATTTAAATACACCAAGCCCACCCCTGCTTCAGAGCATTTACACTTGCAACTTTGCCTCAACCTTAACTCCCCAAATCATCTGACTAGCTAACTACCCCTTCACTTTATCATGTCTCTGTAACAGTGGCATTTCATGTGATAAAGGCCTTCCCTGGCCATCCTACACAAAATAGAGCCTCTTGCCATGACTATCAAGCCCATTACCCTGCCTTTCTTTCTCTTCAGACTTGCCTTACCACTTTAGACTTCTCTTACCACTTGCCTTACATTTGTTTATCTACTTGACTGCTCTGACCCAACCTCAAACACAATTTCCAACAGGAGCAGGAAATTAGTTGTTTTGTTCACTACTGTTACATCAGTGACTAGGGAAATGCCTAGAATGTATGAGAGAGTTAACAAATGATTTGTTGGGTAAACTCATGGTTCCAATGATATTATAAATATACTACACTATTAACCTAAACACCTATATTAACTATTAAGCCCCCATATATAAATAGTACTGAGAGGAAATAAGCTATGAGAACAAGGCATTTAAGGTCCACCTCTCAGCAGCATGCATCCTCAACTCCAGGAATGTACCCCTGAATGTGTTTGTTGTTGAATGAAAACATACTTGTGTGGAGAGTAGTTGTTTGGTTACATGATACTGGAATATTTAAGTAGATCTTTTAAAACTAGCTTTAATTTTTTCTTATTTTTCTTATTATAGAATATGGTATGTTGTAGAATTTTTCTTATTGTAGAATAGAAATTAATGATAATTCATTGGTGGAAAAATCAGAATAGCAAAATGATCTAATTGCATATTATCTTCTTGATATTTACTTTGACTCATAATCAGATATACTTTTATATGCATAGTCAGTGCTTCCAGTTACTGAAGAACTAGCTTCTTATTTTGTAGAGTTTTCAATACTTTGATTTATCAGTATTATTTTTTAAACTTATTGCCTTAAAGACATATTAACTAGTCTGGTGGATAATGAGAAGAAAATTTCTCAACTGGCCACAATAAGGTAGTGGTAGTTCTTTCTATCAGGATACATACAATTAGTGGATGAATCAGCATTCACTTTTACTCATAGCATTTAAATATGTGGCATTGATGTTTAACATGATGTTTAATATAAGGTTATATTAAAAACCTTCAGAAAAGGAACAGGATAGAATGTGGTGGTGATTGTTGGCATGGAGATAAATAATCTCAAGTGCATTATTCTTTAATACCTCAAAGGGAAATCTTACGGGGTAAGCGTTGAGTAATGGTTAAAGGTAAATGTGACCAGTTTGGGTGGAGGGGACATAAAATTCTAAGATATGAAGGGTTCCTAATGTCAGAGTACAATCTAAATGAGACAAGAAAAACATATCTGAAACAAATAATTGGCAGCATAATAACATATACCATTGGAAACTTGTGAAGGCACTTGCCTAGGAGCATTCAGTAGGCCTAACGCTGCTGTTACCAGGAAGAACCTCATCTATTGTAAATGATGAGTCAGAAAATAGTGTTAAACATTTATGGAAGACTAAATCTCTCCAAGAGGGGCAACAGATTTACCCTCACATATAAAACATTGGAAAAAAGTGGACAAAATACAAACAACAGTTCTCAGATATTAGATAATAAGCAGCGTAAGAGTGACCTCTAAGATAAAGTTAAGCATGAGAGATGAGTGCTAGGATTATCCCAATTTACTCCCTGGAAAGAATTTTTTCAGGCCACATCCAGAGAAGGGAAACTCAAATAGAAAATCTCCTGAGTTGAAGAGATGGATTTTAAAGTCTGAAGAGACAGATGCAGCTAGAAGTCCCAGAGCAGAATAAAGGGGAGAGTAGGGAATTGCAGAGGGAGGGAGAGTGTGTACATGCACTAGCTCTCTAGACATCTATGGATGGTTCCCCTGAAGTCTGTGGCTATGTAACAATGGGCACACATGTAAGGCCAGAGAAAGAACCTTCAGAAAAGAACAGAATGGAAGGTGGTGGTGATTGTTGGCATGGAGATCAATTTTTGTAATCACCAGCTGGAATGGAAAATCTATAATAAAAGGGCATCAAGTAACATAGTCAGTAAAAGGGAAAAATTAGCCCAAGATTGAAGGTAACTCCAGTCTAGCAGAATCTTAAAAAGATAAAAATGCTTCCAAGATAGTTTAGAAAAAAAAGCTATACACAGCTCAAGAATATTTAAACGAATACAAAATATCCAGTACTCAACAAGGTAAATTCACAATGTTTGGAATCCAATAAAAATGTATGAGGCATGCAAAGAGGTAGGAAAATATAACCCATGTTGAAAAGAAAATTAATAGAAATGATCATTAATTACACTGTGATAGAGTTATTATACAAGGACATTAATACAGTTGTATACCATATGTTCAAGATGCTATGGAAAAGAATAAGCATGTAAAGGAGAAAAAGAAGATATAAAAATGTCTGAATTAGATAAAACAGATAAAATTAGATAAAATCAGATAAAACAATGGCTAAGGTGAAAATTACACTGAATGAGATTAACAGCAAATTCGACATTGAAGAAGTCAATATCAGCAAACTGAATATGCAATGATAAAGACTCCAAAATCAAACATGGAGAAAGAGACTGAACTGAACAGAGCATCAGTATGCACAGCTTCAACCAGTCCAACATATATATATATATATGTTATGGTAGTTCCTAAAAGAGGTGAGAAAAACACATTTGAATAAATAATAAATAAAAATGTTCTATATCTGATGAACACTCAGATTCAAAAAGCTCAATGAATAAGAAAAATGATAAAGATGACACAAATATACACTAAATGCTTAAAACAAGTGCTAAGAAAAAAATTGAAAAGCATCTACAGAAAACAGACACCATTATGTACAAAGGAGTGAAAGTAAAATGTCAAAATTCATTCAAGAACCATGCAGAAAACAGTACATCAACATTTTCAAGTTCTGAAAGAAAAAAACACTGACATCCTAGAATTGCATTCCAAATGAAAATATATTTCAAAATGATGTAGTCTTTAATGCAAAAGAATTAAGTTAAACCCTACCCCACATAAAAATTACCTGAAAATGGACCACAGACATAAATGTAAGAACTCAAAATGGACAACACACACACACACACACACACACACACACACACACACACACACACACACACATATATATATATATATATATATATATATATATATGAACCAAAACTAAATGTAAGAAAGCATAGGTAAATCTTGGAGTAGACAATGACTTTGTAGTTAAGACACCAAAGGCCCAAGCACCAAAAGAAAAAAATAATAAAGTAATGAACTTCATCAAATTTAAAACTTTTAAAGGCTACCATCGAAGAAAGTGAAAACACAATCATAGAAGAAAATATTTACAATTCATGTAGTTAGAATATAACTACCTAGAATATACAAGCAATTCTTATTGTTCAATATGAAAAAAAATGGCAAGAAATTAGAATAGACATTTTTCCAAAGAAAATATGCAAAAGCAAATAAGCAAATGAAAGGATACCCAGCACCATTAGGGAAATGTACAACCTCAGTGAGATACTACTTCACATCTATTAAGATGGTTATAATCAAGAAGATAATAATAAGTTGGCAAGGATGTGGATCAATAGGAGCCCTCACACACTACTGGTAGGAATAGACTACAGACCTAAATGTAACAGCTAAACCTATACAACTTCTGGAAGAAAATATAAAAAGCTGCTTGGCAGAGACTTTTAAAATTAACTAGCTCTCTCTGCCTCATGCTCTCTTTTTTCTCTCTCCTCTCAGAAATAAATCAGACTTAAAAACTTTGTCTCATGCTGGGCGTGGTGGTACATACCTGTAATACCAGTTGCTCAAGAGGCTGAGACAGGGGGATTGCAAGTTCAAAGCCAGCCTCAGCAAAAGTGAGGCACTAAGCAACTCAGTGAGACCCTGTCTCTAAATAAAATACTAAATAGGACTGGGGATGTGGCTCAGTGGTGGTATGCCCCTGAGTTCAATCCCCAGTACCAAAAACAACAACAACAAACTTTGTCTATTCTATATTCATTGTTATGGAAATGGAAAGGTAAGCTGACAGACTAGGACACAGTATTGGCAAAACATCTCTCTCTCAAGGGAATGATATCTAGGATATACAAATGATTCTTACAACTTATTAATAAGAAAAATCACCCAATTTGAAAAGATGGGCAGAAGATTTTTTTTCTTCACCAAAGTAGATACAAATATGGTGAATGTGCACATGAAAGGATATCCAACGTAAGTTGAAATGTAAATCAAAACTGCAATGTTATTACACATACAGTAGGATGGACAAAATTTAAGACTGATCATAACAAATGTTGACAAAGATGAAGACTATGGTATCTCTCTTAGAACTGCAGACTATAACATGTAGTACAAACAATGGCACAAACTGTTAGAAAACTGTTTGGCAGTTGCTTTAAAAGTTAAATCACATCTGTCGAGATATTTACTCCAGAGAAATAAAAGCATACATCCACACTGAGACTTGTGCACAACTATTCATGGTGGTTTTATTTGTAATAGTCAAAAAATCCCCAATGTTGGACTGTGGGAACATGTCTGTCTTACATGCCTCAGAACCCTTATACTCATATTAACCATATAGTAGGCATTTGATTACTAACTTTTACATGAATGTAGAGACTGATTTTTTTTACTGTTAATAGAGCTTCTCTTTTATTAAATATAACAGACAAAAGAAAATCACGTATAGCACAATGAATTATCACAAAGTAAACATATCCACTGAACCCTAACCCAGGTCAAGAAACTGGACATCAAATGCACCTTCATGAGCCCTTTCTTATTGCTCCCCTAATTATTCCCTCCGCTCCCCCAGAGTTAGGCACTATTTTAACTTCTAATAACAAGGATTAGTTTTGCCTGTTTTGTTACTTTATACAGTGTAATCATACACATGTGATCTTTGGTATGTGGCTTTTTTTAGCTCCATATGTATTTTTATAAGATTTATCCAAGTTGTTGAATGTGAATGTACTTCTTATTTTCATTGCTTAATAATTTTCCACTGTATAAATATAACCTGGTTTACTTAAAAAAAATCCCCAATGTATATCAATAGGAAAATAGATAATAAATTTTGGAAACATACTTAGCAAGAATAAAGAACTATTGATAATAGCAAAAACAGGGAGATTCTGAATGAAATAAACTAGACAAAAAGTAATATGCATTGAAAATTCTTTTTTTTTTGTACTCCCTAGTACAAATATCCAGGGGTGCTCTACTGCTGAGCTACTCCCCAGCCCATTTTATTTATTCATTTATTATTAATTTTTTTTTTGCTATCAGAGATGGAACTCTTGGGAACTCAACCACTGAGCCACATCCCCAGCCCTCTTTTGTATTTTATTTAGAGATAGGTCCCACTGAGTTACTCAGGGCCTCGTTAAGTTGCTAAGGTTGGCTTTGAAATCCCAATTCTCCTGTTTCACCATTCTGAGCTGATGGGATTATAGGTGTGTGCCACCAGTTTAGTTTTTATTTTGAAACAGAGTCTGGCTCAGTTCCCCACATTTACCTCAAACTTGTGATCCTCCAGCCTCAGCCTCCTGAATATCTGGGATTACAGACTCTGCCACCACCTTCCAGCAGATTCAGTTATATTTAAAGGTAGAAAGTTATAAACCAGGTGAATCCTAGTAAAGGTCTTAGTAAAAAAAAATAATAAAAATAAAAGCACTATGCTTGGTCACAATATGGTAAATCAGAAAATGACAACAAATACCCATTTTCTGTCAGGTTGACCAGAACAGTATCATTTCTCAATGGATTTCAAAGGGTCTCCCTCCCTCCCTCCCTTCCTTCCTTCGAGTTTTGGCGCGTGTGTGTATGTGTGTGTGTGTGTACATCATCTTCTGTGCCAGTGTAAGAGGTTTAGGCAATGGATCAACCTTTACACCTGTGCTGAAGGACCCCAATCTGGGATCTATCTCCAAGGGTGGAGGTGACTCTAGATCCTCATTATAATCCCGAGAGTGGGAACTCCTAAAAAAATAAACAGGTCTTTCTTGGTAACACCAGTTTCCTCCTTGGTAAAAGTTAGTGTAGTGGGGGGGGGGGGGTGGAAAGGGCACTACCCTGCCACAAAATAAATGCTAAAATGTATTTTGGTACAAATTGTAAACACTAAAGAGTTAAAAGTAAGAGATGAGTCTTGGGATTTGAGCTAGACCTGGATAAGTACATAGGATTCAGATTCTAAAAAGAGAATAAAAGGCAAGTGAATTAAACAGCATAAGAAAGACTCAGCAGAAAGAAGTATGTTTAAAGGACAGTAAGGACACCTCATTTTGCTAAGAGGAAAGGATTCTATAAAGGATGACATATTTGTGTGCTTAGGTCAGATTATGAAATTCCTTGAAAATCAAGCATAAGGATTTAGACTTAATAGAATAAAAATGCAGAAAATATTAGACTTTAAGTAAAGGGATCATATAACTTAAGTGGAATTTAAACAAGTATCTTGCCCTTAAATCCAGGGAAGATGGAGGTTTAGGCTGGGCATGACCAGTAGGGCTGAGGTACTCCCCACAATTAAAAAGTCATGTTGAAGTGTACTGTACTAATGGAAGTGAGTCATATACAAGGCAAGGTCTTCTGCCAGCATCTACTGTTTGTCTAGCCCTGAAATATTATTCCACTTTCAACTGTACAAAGAAAGAAACTCAAACATCTGAAATTGCCACTAATATATGGCATATATATGAGTTCCTGTTTCTGGTTCTGCCTAATTTACCTTGGCATTCTTTTCACGGAGGTCAAATATTTGGTGTGTTGAAATAAATGCAGAACAGATGTTGGGGACTTGTGGCCTGCACATCTCAATTTCCACAGTGCACTGTTGGGCTTTATACATTTAGTTTTCAGAAATATAAATTACTTCCTTACTAGAACAGCAGCAGAAGTAAGGAATATAGCCAAAAAGATTGTAGTAAGAGTCAGAAGTCTAATTGTGTGACTATAGGGAAATCATTAACTTTTCTGAGTCTCAGATATTTCATCTATACAAATATGGGGTCAAAGTTAAAATTTTATAATTCACTTTTTAAGAAGAAAATGAGATAATATATGAAAGATTGCCCATTTATGTGGTTTAAATAATTAAACAGCAAAATCCTGGCGGTTACAGCCAATATAGACAATTGACAAAGCAACAAAAGTCTTGGCAATAAATGCTTTCATCACTAAGAAGACATTTTTAGATAGTGCATACTCTGGAAACTGTTCTCTTCTCACTGAAACAAAGTAAGGCTGATAACATCCTCCAAAAGTGTGCTTGGAAGATCACAAGCACCTCTTGGAGGAGACAGGGAGAGTGGAGGAGAAAATATGTTCTTCGGGATAACATATAGTCTACCAGAGCATACACTGAAGCAAAGCAAACCCTCCTGAATCTTCAGCATTTTAACTGATGCATGCAGTATAAAATTAGAAACAGGACCATAAACACTATTATGAAGACTATACTCAGTGGGGGACACTGAACAAATATATATGGGAAAGTAAGTTCTCTGTGATTAGCATGAAAGCTCAGTCTTACCCAAATCCAAATGAAATTTGAAATGGTTTGGAATACATAAGGAGGATCAGTGAATGACATCAAACGCAAATGATGAAATAGAGAATCTGAACATGATCTTTCTCTTATTTCTCACTGATCCCTTAGAACCACCAATAGAAATATAATATTAACTCTACATGTAAATTAAATTTTCTAGAAGTCATATTTTAAAAAGTAAGACAGATGAGCTTCATTTAATAATACATTTTACATAATTCAATATATTCAAAATGACATCCTTTTAACTTGTAATCATAATAAAAATATAACTGTTATTTTACATTCTTCATAATAAGTCTTTGATATCTGACTTATGGCACATCTCAGTTCAAACTGGGCACATTTAAAGACAGTCAAAGCATAAGAAAGTAGGAATTGTAAATTAACACTAGGCCATATCATATACTTGCACTTATTTTAAAGAAAAGCCAAGTTTAATAGTATGTTTTAGGTTTTAAAATATTTTTGGCCAACCTCTCTTGGTACTTACTCAGAAGTGAGAAAAGATGATTGAAGGTATCTCAACATCCCTCTTTTTTTTCACTCAGAGGTTAGGATTTCTGTTGCAGTAGCTAGGGATTGCATTGTCATTTCAGATGAATGTCAAGTCTGTAATCAAAAAGTGTAAGTCATCATTAGGTTCCTACACTTGTCATTCTTTTATTATTTTTGTTGTTATCTTAAATATATTTACTTCTTGACAAACATAAAGAAATAAAGAATTATATTTAAATGGATAATAAAAAAATTTGACTGCATAAAATCCCTTTTCGTTTTAGGTAGACCTACTGGTACAAACAAATCACTTGGGTGGTCTATTTTTCTTTGGTAACAGGGATTGAACTCAAGGGCTCTAGACCACTGAATCACATCTCCAGCCCTATTTTGTATTTTATTTAGAGATAAGGTCTCACTGAATTGTTTAGGGCCTTACTTTTGCTGAGGCTGGCTTTGAACTCACGATCCTCCTGCCTCAGCCTCCAGAGGCACTGGGATTACAGGCATGAAGCACTGCACCCGGCACCTGCTCTTTTCTCTTACTTAACTGCAACTGTGTTTTCCTTGGTAGATTACTTCTTTGCACCAGGGTTTCTTGATAGAACTCTATTGGTACTTTGGTTTGGACTATTCCTACTAGCTGAAGGTTATATACTATCTATGGGCCTGGCCAAAAAATGTTAGTAGTTTCCTCAGTCATGGTGAAACAACAACAAAATGCCCCCAGGCATTTCTAAACTTCTCTTGAAAAGACTAGTATCACTCTCCCAGTTTGAGAGTCACTGCTTGAAATGTTAGTTAAACTCTGATCATTTAACAAAGCACCTTTAGTTGTAAGTATCCTATATTTTGTAGTTTGCAAGTATTCTGTATTTTGTAATTTCTCTTATCAGCTAAAAAGAAAGGATTATAAAATCAACATTTAAGGCTGGGCTTCATGATGCACACTGTAATCCCAGTGGCTCTGGAGGCTGAGGCAGGAGGATCTTGAGTTCAAAGTCACCATCAGCAATTTAGCAAGGCCTTAAGTAATTTATGGATTTCCTATCTCAAAATAAAAAAAATGTAAAAAAGGGCTGGTGATGTGGATCAGTGGTTAAGCACCTAGATTTAATCCCCTGTGCCCATCCTCCACAAATCAACATTTTAAAAACCAGAATCACTAAAACATCAAAGAAACTCAAAGGCCCTTGTAAACACAACTGAATTTGCTTCAAAGGTTTTTTTGCTTTTTGTTTTCCACTTCAAGTTAACACTACCTTTAAAAAAATCACATTTTTGAATTTATTTTTTCTGACCTCTAAGAGGGATCTTACATTTTTCTACTTTCCTTTCCAAGACTATTCCCTCTTTTGCACTGTGTAATCTTGAATTTAAATCTGAACTAGTTGCATTGTGTTAATAGTCAAATTATGATACAATTTGAATTATTGAAATGCATATGGAGGGGTTTCTTTTCTTATTTTTAGTGAAAACTCACGTTTTTAAAATTAGCACCTAGGGAACTATAGGTGGAGACTTTACATATTAGAGTCATCAGCATGATAATTGTAATTAAATAAACACAAATCAGTTCATGATAGCTGATTTCATTTATTATTATAATCAGCTTTCTCCTCTATAAAACAGCACAATTAGTCCTAAATTGACATTCACTAATTGTATATTAGAGTTTCAAGGAAAACAATGAAGAGTTAGTGACTATCATAATGTTTGAGATGTGTTTTGACATCAGTAATTATTATTATTTTTAAGATGGGGGTCTTGCTATGTCGCCTAACCTGATCTCCAACTCCTGGACTCAAGCAATCCTCCTGGCTTGGCCTTCTGAGTAGTTAGGACTACAAGTCACCAAACCAGCCCAGTAATTACTGTTTAGTAGATCTCTTTTTGGACACTAAAATCACTACTAATATGATTGTATATGTTTGAAATTGGTTTTATGAGCAACATACAGATTTGATGCAATTCCCATCAAAATACCCACAAATTGGTGTGAATATACTTTGTATACAACAAGAGATATGAAAAATTGTGCTCTATATATGTAATATGAATTGTAATGCATTCTGTTGTCATATAAATTTAAAATAATAATAATAATAATAATAATAATAATAATAAATATCATTTTCCCAGAAGTAGAAAAAACAGTCCTGAAATCCATTTGGAAGAATGAAATATTCAGAATAGCCAAAACAATTCTAAGTCAATAAAGCAAGCTGGAGGCATCATCACAATACCTGACTTCAAATTATACTACAAAGCTATTGAAATAACCACTGCATGGCTCTGTCATAAAACCAGATACATAGACCAATGGGAAAGAAGAGAAGACACGGAAAAAGATCCAACACAGTTAACAGTCATCTGATTCTTGACAAAGATGCCAAAAACACATTGGGAGAAAAGACAGGCTTTAAACAAATGGTGCCAGAAAAATTGATTACCCATATGTAGACAAATAAGACTAGACCCTGTACAAACTTGAAAGAGATCAAAAGCCCAGGAATTAGACCAGAAACTATGCAAATCCTTGGAAGAAAATATAGGTTTGAGACTCCAGCATATAGGTACAGGCAATGACTTTCTTATTAGAACTCCTAAAGCTCAGAAAATAATGACAAAAGTTAATAAACAGAATGGCATCAAATTAAAAAGCTTCTGCACACAAAGGAAACAATTGGTAACATGAAGAAAGAACCTATGGAATGGGAGAAAATATATTTGCTAACTACTCTTTTTTTCTTTTTTTAAAGAAAGCGAGAGAGAATTTTTTAATATTTATTTTTTAGTTTTCGGTGGACACAACATCTTTGTTTGTAATGTGGTACTGAGGATCGAACCTGGACTGCATGCATGCAAGGCGAGCGTGCTACCGCTTGAGCCACATCCCCAGCCCTGCTAACTACTCTTTTGACACAGGATTAATATCCAGACTATATAAGAAACTTTAAAAAACTTAACACCAAAACCTCAAATATCCTAGCTTAATTGGGCAAATGAATTAAACAGATACTTCTCAAAAGAAGAAATAAAAATGGACAACAAATCTATGAAAATGTTCAACATCAATAGCAATTAGGGAAATGCAAATCAAAACTACAGTGAGCTTTCATCTCACTCTAGTCAGAATAGCAGCCATCAAAAATATGAATGATATGGGGCTGGGGTTGTGGCTCAACAGCAGATTGCTTGTCTAGCACGTGCAAGGCCCTGGGTTCGATCCTCAGCACCACATTAAAAATAAATAAATAAAAATAAAGGTATTGTGTCCAACTACTTAAAAAAAGAATATGAACAATAATAAATGCTAGAGAGAATGTGGAGAAGGGACACTTTTTTCTCTGTTGATAGGATTGTAAATGAATATAACCACTATTGAAATCAGTATGGAGGTTCCTCAAATGACTAGGCAGGAAACCACCATATAACCCAGGTATACAACTACTCAATGTTTATCCTAAAGAATTAAAGTCATAATACTAGAGTAGTACATGCATACCCATGTTTATAGCAGCACAATTCACAGTTGCCAAACTTTGGAACCAAACTAGGTGCTTATCAAGGATGAATAAATAAAGAAAATGTGGCATATACACACAATGGAGCTTTATTCAGCCATAAATGTGAATTATGTCATTTGCTGGAAAACGGATGAAACTTTAGAACATTCTGTTACACAAAATAAGCTAAACTCATAAAATCAAGGGAGCATATGTTTTCTCTCGGATGTGGAAGCAAGAGAGGAAAAAGGAAAAGAAAAGTGAAAATCAAAAGGAGATCAGTAGAGTGTAGGAAAGGGACCAGGAGAGGGAGGAACGAATGGAAAATACTGTGGAATGATATTGGCCAAACTATAGTGTTATATTGTGCATGTGGAAATATGTTACGACAAATACTGCCATGATTTACGACTATAATGTATCAACAAAAAAATGGAAAAAATAAAAGAAAGCAAACAAAAGAACAAAATTGCTTTCATGTATATATGTATGTATGTATGTATACAGCCTAGCCAAACATCTATTGTGAGCATAAACATTAATACTCTGGAACAGTGATGAGCAAATCATACCTGTCAGCCTGACACTGTTTTTTTTTAAATTGTTCTCTTTATTCCTTTTTTCTCTTTCTTTCTTTCTTTCATTCTTTCCCCCCACCTTCTCTCTCCCTCCCTCCCTCCCTCCCTTCTTTCTTTCTTTCTTTCACGGTGTCCAACAATAACACTTGCGTTTGTAAACAAAGTTTTATTAGAATACAGAAGCTTATATTATTTACCCACAGTCTAGGCTGTTTTTGTGCTACATTGGCACTTGAGTGGCAATGAAGACTTGCCTACAAAGTCTAATATATTTATTATCAGTCTCTTTTCAGGAAAAGTTTGTTGATCCCTGATTAGATTATAGATTAAAGTCAGCAGAATAAATACATAAACATTTCTTTTCTTACGACTAAAATTGGCTGTATGAAATGAGATAAATGATCTATTAATTGCCAAGATAAATGTCCCTTCCCTATAGAAAGTGTGTATTCAGGACTAGAAATCTTGGCACTGTGTCATGTCAAATGTAGGAAAAAAACCTGGCAGTTCATTTTGATGAGACTTAAGAAATTTCTTTTCCAGGGCATTTTGAGGTGTATCTAAACTTTGTAGATAATACAGGGAAGAATATTGTAATCTGCAAATAGATTATGTTCATTATTAGTTTGTAATCATTTCACAACTATCATATAATATTAAAGCATCATAAGAGACTGCCTATCATAATAGAAACTTTTATGACTCTAGCCATTAACTTGTATTTTTCTAGTTATTGTAGACCCATACTTTTAAGCTAGTGCTATTGGTAAAATATATGATTATTTAAGTCTGATTGCCTTACTAATTTTGACCAGTTTATTTTTCAGATATCCATTTTGGGGTTTACTCTTTCAATTAATTTTGGGTTCCATGGGCAATGAAATTGTTGTTGAGTATGTAAGATGTTGCAGTTTCTATGTAAGTTCACCTAAGTGCCTCTACCACTATTGATGGGCAAGGATATAAGTAATTTAGTACTTTTACTTGAAACTGTTATAGATCTACTGTACTGGATTTGTTTTCCTGACACAAAAGTATATAAAACTAGGAAAACTAAACATTTTCAGGTATTAATTTCAGACATGACTGTAGGCCTGGTGCACAAAACACAATTAGGGAGATGAAGCTCAAGTAAGATGGAGGTCATACTGAGTTAAGGAGAAAATTATCAAAGTGCAAGATTATCATAGTGGTTGGAATTTTGTGGACAAGAATGTCTGAGCTATTTATGGTGGGTGCAATGTGATTATGTGTGTGTGTTAGAGAGAGAATACTAAAAGCCTGGAGGAAATTCATTTTTCATATGAATGTACCAGATGAGACTCTTTAAGGCTTAGCAGAGTTTGACTGCTATAAAGGAGACTGAAGATGATGCTAAATGGCAATGTTGGAAGAAATTAGGTTTCCAGCAGAGTCAGGTTGCAGCAGCTTCACTAATATATCAGGTACTTAATTAAGAGTTCAGAAATAAGCCTTAGCAAAAAGAACCACACACAAAAGAGTAAAGGGAAAAAGGTAGACCTAAATTTGAAACCAAAATTGATTCATGCTGAAAATATATGTGGCAGCCAGAAAGGAAAAAGAAAAAGAAAGGTGTGTGTGTGTGAAAGGAATCTGACGACAATCAAAGGGAGATCAGTAGAGGAAAGGGATCAGGGGAGAGAGGAAAGCAGGTAAAAGAGAAATACTCGAGAACGATATTGGCTAAGTTTTATCACTGTATTGTACATATGCATGCAAACATAACAACAAATCCCACCATTATGTACAAGTATAATGCACCATGAAATATGGAAATAAAGAAAAATACCAAACCTAGTGAGGCGCGGTGGAATATGCCTATAATCCCAGTGACTCAGGTGCATGAAGCAAGAGGATCACGAGCTCAAAGCCAGCCTTAGTAAATCGAGGTGCTAAAGCAGCTCAGCAAGACCCTGTCTCTCAATAAAATACAAAATAGGTCTGGGGATGTGGCTCAGTAATTGAGTACCCTGAGTTCAATCTCTGGAACCAAATAATAATAATAATAGTAATACCAAATCTAATATGATCAAAACAATTCACCAGTAATTAGCCTGCATGACAAATAAAACAGAATATCCTTTATAGGAAGACAACATAATCCAGACTTCCTATGATGTATCATCTATAAATGACCAGAATATAATTAAAAAAATTTTTTTTGGTACCAGGGATTGAACCCAGGGGTGCTTAACCATTGAGCCACAACCTCAGCACTTTTTTGCATTTTATTTAGATACAGGGTCTCACTGAGTTGCTAAGTGCATCCCTTAGTTGCAGAGGCTAGCTTTGATCCTCCCGCCTTAGCCTCCTGAGTTGCTGGGATTATAGGCATGTAGAATATCATTAAATTTTGCCAGAATGCAAAGAAGATAGAAAAATGAGAACCACAAGAGAAAATATCACATATAAAAAAAGTTCCATGAGCTGACCCAGAAGTTAGGATTAGCCGAAAAAAAATTTAAATAGTTTTAATAACTAATTTCAAGGAGTTAAAGAAAAGCTTAATCATAATGAATAAGTAGATATGGGTGTCAACATATAAATGAAAAAATTCTTTTAAAAGAAATAAAAAGTATAGTATTTGAAATGAAAAATTCATGAAACAAATCTATCATCAGATTGTATAGTGCAAAAACAGCAAAAAGTTAACTTGGAGATAGACCAATAAAAATTATCTGGTCTAAAAATCAGAAAGAAAAAAATAGAGACTTGGTTACTATCAGTACAAAGTGACCTAACATACATATAATTAGATTTCTAGAAGAATAGACGCATAAATTGTACAGAAAAAAATATTTAAGACAATGATGGCTAAAATTATCCCAAATTAACAAAAAAGATGTTAACAGATTTAGGAAACTCAGTGAATACTAAGGTTAGTTACAAAGCAAATCACACCTAGATGCATCAGAGTCAACTGTAAATAATCAATTAGGAGGAAAAAGGTCTTGAAGGCAATTAGAAAAAAGTGGTGTGTTTTACATTGGTAAAAATGACTAAAATGATAGCTGACTTCTTATCAGAAATGAGAGGTTAAAGTTAATGGAAAGGTTTAAGGTGCTAGAAGAAAAAAACTGCTAATCCAGGATAAATAAATACTCTTCAAAACTGAAAGCAGAATAGACTTTTTCAAATAAATAAAAAGAAAATTCAATACCAATAGATCTCTACTATTAATGCTAAAAGAACCTCTTCAGGATAAAAGGAGATGATCCATCAGGTAGAAACAGATGCACTGTGTGCTTTAGTTCACTGTGTAATAAACTTAATGGTTTAATATAAAAATTCTTTGTTATTTCTCCTTATTCTATGATTTGGCTTTACATAACCTGATGGGTCCTTTGCTCTAGGTATTTATTACTGCTTACGTGGTTTCCTTTAGCAGGAATTGTTTAACCAAAGGTAGAACTGACAAAATAGCTTCGTTTACATGTCTGCTAGCTCAACTGGTTGGGTCAGGCTTATCTCTTCAAATGCTTTTAGTCATTCAGTCATTCTAAAATTTTTTATTTGTTGATTAGATTTCTAGAGGATAATAGTAGAATGTATACACCTTCCCAGGGTGTTATGTCTAGGATTGGCATGGAATCACTTTCACCAAAAATATATTTTGTTCATTAAAACAAGACAAAAGACCAGCCCAGACTCAGTGGGTGGGAAAATAGATATTACTTCATAATGAGAGAAGCAACATGATACAGGAATGTGGAGAATTTGGGGTAGATATTTTTAAAGACAATGCACCATAAACAGAAATGAAAAGTACTAGAAATAGTAAAATGTAGGTAAATATAAAAGGCAATATGTATACATATTTATTCTTTTAATTTCTTGGAAACATGACTAAGGTAAAAAACATAGGGTATACAGCTGTAATATGTATGACGACAAAGCACAAAAGACTTGGGGAAATGTGAGAAAGTATCACAATTTAAACTATGAAAACTGTGATAAATTAAAGAATGCATTTCATAATTCCTGGAAACATTGCTAAAACAATAATGTAAAGCAATACAGCTAAAAGCTAGTGGATAAATTAAATAAAATTTAATTTTTATTTAATGTAATTTTATTTAATTACATTAAATAAAAATACATCATTAATAGTAAGACAAGAAGAATGCAGAGGCTATACTAACATCAGATGAATTTAAATTCAAGATAAAGAGTTTTATAAGAGATAAGAAAGACATTTCATAATACCATAATGTGTTTTTTAAGAACACAGAAACATGACACCATACAACCAAACATTTATATGCCCCAAATATATGAAAGCTGACAAAACTGAAGAGATAAATCCATACTTTGAATTTTTAACAGCCTTTTAACAACTGATAGTAACAGTATAAAAAATCACTAATGATACACAAGAGTCTGAACAAAACTATCAACCACCTTAACCTTATTGACATTGACTGACAATGCCCAACAACTCCAGAATATATATTCTTTTCTAGTCCTCATGAAAATTTGCAAGATAGGTTATATTCTTGGCAAACTAATCAGTTTCAAAAAATTTTAAATATTGAATATCAGTTTGTTTGCTGATCACAGTAGAAATAAATGGGGTATTCTTTAATAAAACTGGTCATTAAATAAAAGCCCTGCAAATCATCAATAAACAGTGTTTTAGTTATCTATTGCTATATTTTTTAAAATTCCAAAATTTAGTGGCTTTAAAAAATAACCATTTGCTAGGAGTGGTGGTGCACACCTGTAATTCCAGTGGCTCAGGAGGCTGAGGTAGGAGGATCGAGAGTTCAAAGCCAGCCTCAGTAATGGCGAGGCACTAAGCAACTCAGTGACACCCTGTCTCTAAATAAAACACAAAATAGGGCTCGGGATGTGGCTCAGTGGCCGAGAGCCTCTGAATTCAATCCCCACTACCAAACAAACAACCATTTTATTTCTCATAATTTTGTAAGTCAAGGCTTTAACCAAGGTTCTGCTCCAGTGTCACCTAGGCTCACCCATACAGCAAACGCCTGATTTAGACTACAAGGTCTGAGATGGCTTTGTATGTCCGGAACTAAGGTGCTGACTGTTGGCTTTATGTAGTCTCCCTTTCCATGTGGTCTTTCAAATGTCAGGGGCTTTCTTCAAATGGACTCTCCCTCTAGCAAGATAGCCTGGGCTTCTTTACATTGTGGCACAGGGTACCAAAGAGAAAAAAAAACGAGTTTGTGCCTTTAAAGGATACAGTCAGTCCTTCCTCAAGTCTCAATCTTGGGTAGGATCTTGGTCCATGCATTTTGAGGGAATTTATAGTTGGATGACATTTTAATCTACATTACTATGTGAAATGTCTTTGTTTTTATGATTTCATTTTTGCTACATTGTTTCTTTTCCATACAATTAACTACAATATAGGATAATCTATTAACGATAATGTCTCTTCAATTGGTTGTGTGAAGCTTGCTCTATAATAATTTATATAGAAAGGACTCATGGGAATAATATTCTCTAAATGACAATTTCCTGATTTAAAAACATATAATTTGTAGCCAGTACAATAGTACATGCCTATAATCCTAGCTACTCAGGAGGTTGAGAGGTAGGAGAATGGTAAGTTTGAGGAGAACCTGGGCAACTTGGTGAGACTCTTGTCTCAAGGAAAACAAAAACAAAACAAACATTAAATGACTGCAGATGTAGCTCAGTGGTAGAGCACTCCTCAGTTCAATCCTCAGTGCTGGGGGGAAAAAAGGTCATTCATTACCATACTAAGATACTCCTTAGAGAAAAGTAATTGCAAGAACATTGTTCTCCTCCCTTGGGATATGTTTGTTTTTTTTCTAGATTGGAATCTAGAAAGCCTTTTGTGTGCTTTGTGCTCTCATTATGGTTATGTGGCTTTTTAAATCTTGTTCATGCCATTGGATATAATATCAGATTTTTTTTTCTGGTGGTGCTGGGGATTGAACCCAGAGCCTTGTGCGTGTGAGGCAAGTACTCTTCCAACTAAGCTATATCCCCAGCCCCAGTGGATTTGTTTTTTTGGAGGGGAATCTCTTCTCAACACATTTTGTGCCAGATTGTACTTGAGAAAGGGAAGTGATATGTACAGCATGGAACGATATTACTTTCTGATTTTCCCACTTTTTTTATCTTTTTAAAAAATTTATTTATTTTTAATCCTAACTTGTTATATATGACAGGATAATGCATTATAATTCATATTACACATATGGTACACAATTTTTCATATCTCTGCTTGTACACATAGTCACATCAGTTGTGTCTTTTTTTTAAGAGAGAGAGAGAGAGAGAGAGAGAGAGAGAGAGAGAGAGAGAGAGAGAGGGAGGGGAGAGGAGAGGAGAGAGGAGAGAGGAGAGAGATTTTTAAATATTTATTTTTTAGTACTGGGAATTGAACTCAGAGGCATGAACCACTGAGCCACCTCAGCCCTATTTTGTATTTAATAGAGACAGGTTCTCACTGAGTGCCTCGCTTTTGCTGAGGCTGGCTTTGAACTCATGATCCTCAGCTTCTGGAGTCACCAGGATTACAGGTGTGCACCACTGTGCCAGGCTAGAAAGAACTCTTGAATTAAGAAGCTCAGTAAGGGTGAAAGATCTATATAATGAAAATTACAGAACCTTAAAGAAAGAAATCAAAAAAAGACCTTAGAAGATAGAAAGATTTACCTTGCTCTTGGATAGGCAGAATTAATATTATCAAAATGACCACACTTCCAAAAGCGCTATACAGATTTAATGCAATTCCAATCAAAATCCCAATGACATTCCTCATAGAAATAGAAAAACAATCATGAAATTCATCTGGAAAAATAAGAGACCCAGAATAGCTAAAGCAATCCTTATCAGGAAGAGTGAAGCAGGTGGCATCACTATACCAGACCTTAAACTATACTACAGAGCAACAGTAACAAAAACAGCATGGTATTGGCACCAAAACAGACTGGTAGACCAATGGTACAGAACAGAGAGAGGATACAGAGACTAACCCACAAAACTACAATTATCTTATGTTAGACAAAGGTACCAAAAACATGCACTAGAGAAAAGATAGCATCTTCAACAAATGGTGCTGGGAGAACTGGAAATCCATATGCAACAAAATGAAATTAAATCCCTATCTCTCACCATGCACAAAACTCAACTCAAAATGGATCAAGGACGTGGGAATAAAACCAGAGACTCTGCGTTTAATAGAAGAAAAAGTAGACCCTAATCTCCATCATGTGGGATTAGGCTCCAACTTCCTCAATAAGACTCTTTTGGTGCCAGAATTAAAATCAAGAATCAATAAATGGGATGGACTCAAACTAAAAAGTTTCTTTCTTCTCTGCAAAAGAAGCAAATCTGTGAGGTGAATAGCAAGCCTACATCTTGGGAGCAAATCTTTACCCCTCACACATCAGATATAGCACTAATCTCTAGGTATATAAAGAACCTCAAAAGCTAAACACCAAAAAAAAAAAAAAACAAATAACCCAATCAATAAATAGGCCAAGGACCTGAACAGACACTTCTCAGAAAATAATATACAATCAGTCAACAAATACATGAAAAAATGTTCATCATTACTAGCAATTAGAGAAATGCAAATCAAAACCACTCTAAGATTTCATCTCACTCATCAGAATGGCAGCTATTATGGATACAAACCACAATAAGTGTTGGCGAGGATGTGGGAGAAAAAGGCACACTCATACACTGCTGATAGGACTGCAAATTGGTGCAGCCAATATGGAAAGCAGTATGGAGATTACTTGGAAAATTGGGAGTGGAACCACCATCTGACCCAGCTGTCCCTCTCCTCAATCTATACCCAAAGGACTTAAAAACAGCATACTACAGGACACAGCTGCATCAATGTTTACAGCAGCACAATTCACAATAGCTAAACTGTGGGACCAACCTAGATGCCCTTCAATAGATGAATGGATTAAAAACTGTGGTGTGTGTGTGTGTACACACACACATACAATGGAATATTATTCAGCAATAAAAGAAAATAAAATCATAGCATTTGTAGGTAAATGGATGGAATTAGAAAAGATAATGCTAAGTTAGCCAATCCCAAAAAACCAAATGCTGAATGTTTTCTTTGATATAAGGAGGCTGATTCATAGTGGGATAGAGAGTGGGAGATGGGAGGAACAACAAGCTCTAGATAGGGCAGAGGGGTTGGAGGGGAAGGGAGGAGGCATGAGGTTATTAATGATGGTGGAATGTGATAATTATTATCCAAAGTACAGGTATGAATACAGGAACTGGGTGTGAATATACTGTGTATACAATCAGAGATATGAAAAATTGTGCTCTATATGTATAATAAGAATTACAATGCATTCTGCTGTCATATATGAATAAAAAATTCTAAAAAAGGTCAGTAAAACCCTCTCACACCAGCCCAGATTGACTCCCTATTGCTGATACAGGAAAACAGTCATTTTAAAAATAATCATGAGGAAAAAACCAAAACAAAACAAAACCCCTTTCAAGTCTGAAATTCAAATATTTCAGAACAGAAAACGGACAAAAAGATAAATAGTGGGGCTAGGGCTGTAGTTCAGTGGCAGAGTGCTTGCTCAGCATGTGTGAGGCACTGGGCTCGATCCTTAGCCACCACATTAAAAAAATAAAATAAGGGCATGCTGTCTATCTACAACTAAAAATATATATATATATATATATATATATATATATATATATATAGAGAGAGAGAGAGAGAGAGAGAGAGAGAGAGAGAGAGAGAGACACACCAAATTTGGGATAAAAGAAAAAGGAAGACAAAATGATCTCCTACACCTCATGGGTCTTTTTTTTTAATATGTATTTTTTTAGTTGAAGTTGGACACAATGCCTTTATTTTTACTTCTGTTTTTATGTGGTGCTGAGGATTGAACCCAGGCCCTTGAACGTGTGAGGTGAGTGCTCTACCGCTGACCCACCACCCCAGCCCCCCACCTCATGGGTCTTAAAAGACCTAAAGCACATGACATAGTCAGCACTGTTGATGAACACAATAAATGTCCATAAATATCATTTGCAATTTAAAAAACATTCTACTATTGAGAAGAGGAATCACTGTGCAAAGCACCATCATAAAGATAGCAGGTTTACCAAATAAACTCCAGAGAAGAAGTCTGCGTCAAGAGAGAAAAGGTTCAAATTTAATCCTTGAGACTGACAGGACCATAAACATTAATATCATCACTTGGATTCAAAGTCCAGCTTCAAGGGAACAAGGATTACTCTGGCAGTTCTTGGACCAGGAAGCCTTAAGAATGTCAACAGATGACTATAGGGCTGGGTAGGAAAGAGAGGTGCCGGAGCAGGACACAGGACTACCCGTGGGGACGCATCTCACTCACACCCTAGCTTGAGGTGATGGAGTCACTGGCTCACCTAACCCCAACTCACTTCCTTCCTCCCGCTCTCTGATCCCTCCTCCAGCTGCAGGCAGGGCATCAGAGGCCCACTGGCTGTTCTCTGTCTCTCCCAGGATGGACTCCAGGTCTACGTCCTCCAGGATGCTCCCCTCAGAAGACAGCAGTTTATCCAAGCCAAATTTCAGTATGTCACTCAACTTGAATGAAGAAAATGAGAGATCCAATTAGTTCTCATGAAAACACAGATGAGGATGTGTGACTTGCTAAGTGTCTAAATGACACCAGGTAATTCTTTCCCTGATGGACTTTCTTCTCTTCCATCACAAATGACACCTGCCAGGCTGTTTTGGAGTTGGATGAGGAATAAGCAGAGAGGTGATAAATGATGATCAGAGATGTTGACTTTGACAATTATTTACAATACCAAAAAAATTTTTTGGCCTCCAATTTTTTTGAGGAGTGGGGGCAGATAAAATGATTCCCAGCATCTTCTATAGCACTTCTCACCAGCAATTTTTACAGGCACTTCCAGCAGTCCCCAGAGAAGTCAGAGACCCTGTTGGCTACCTTCTTACCTCTCCCACTGCCAAACTCTTATAAAGAAAAGGTGCCACTGAATACCTCATCTCACCATGAGCTGCCACCTGTCCTTGCCAAGCCGCTTTGCTACTACAGTGCTTTATGGGACCCACTTTGGCAAAACCATAACCACCCTGATCACCAGACCCAAAAGCCCTTTCTCAATTTCAATCTCCCTGGATAGTCCTGCGGCACTCCCCATCCTGCCCTCTTGCTCCCCCTCGGGGATATACTCAGCCTACTTCCTACGGCTACAGGAACCAGAATCTTAGTGTTACCTGGCTTTCATTTGCTACTTGCAACTCTCCACCTCCCTAAGTACTATCTCTTAGGAATTCTGAACCAATTGGGATCCACATCATGGGACTTCATTTTCATTTTGCCCTTTTAGATTTGGTTAGTTATCTCTATATTGCCTATTCTGTAACTTGGAAACTTTAGCTTGAAAATATCCAAGATGAAAACTATGACAAAAACTAAGCAAAACCATACCTGTTATATTTATATTTAACCTTGGTGTACATATATATATATGTATGTGTATATATATATAACCAAGCCAAATGGCTTTGGCATTTAGTACCCAAAACAGAAGAAAGCCAAGTATTTATGATGAGGCTCAGTCCATACTGGGACCCTTCACTCGTCCACTCCTTGGACTATGTCTCCTGGCTTCCCTCGCTACTGCTCACTCACAACGTGTCTTTAAGGAACTACCCATTTTTTAAATGAAAACCACTTTATTATAGTAACTAAGAGCATGTAGTTGGAAGTTAAAGAGTGCTCGGATTAGAGTCATGAATCTGATGTTTGGAAAATTTCTTAAGATGGAGGTAAAGACAACGTCTATCTCATTTTTTTGTTATTCTTCTTCTGAAACAACTGGAAAAAGTGCACGTCACACAATGCTTAGCACACAGTAAGCATTCAATAAGTGTTCACCGCATCTTTATCTGTTCTCTGTTTCTGTTGTGTTCTCCTTCTAAGACAAGGAACCTGCTCTCCTTTTTCAGGACTTCACTGCTCTATACTGCTTAGATTTATCAAACCAGAACCACGTCTTTTACTATTAGATTCTTTTAATAACTTAAAAAAATGTCCTGCTGTATTTTGAGACAAGGCAGTGAGTTATCACCCTTGTTCCTGGCAACCATAAATAACTCACAGTCTGGTGGGGAGGAAAGAATCAAGACAGAACCAGAGTGTGATTTCTTGCCATGGCTTGTGCAGGAAGTCCCACCGAGGTCCTCTCCACCAGCCCATAGTTTGTACTGGCCCCAGGATCTGGTCCCATGGCAGAGTTTGTGCCTGTGCATTTCACAATGATGTGCTAGCAGCCAATGTCATAGAGAAACCCCTGACTGAATGCCTGGAGCTCCCTCCACTGGGGAAGCATCGAGCATCTGAGAATTTGTCTCCTCTAACTCCTGACAACTGTGCCTTCACAACAGCCCATGATGAGCTCCTCTCCCAAGGTCCTGTGAAGAAGTGTATTTAGACACCTACAGTGTACATGCACCTCTCAAGCTTTCACCTTCCATTTGAAATTGCCTCTTCAATAGTGTGAAAATAAAATGCACAGCCTGCCCAGCCACCATGACAGATGAGCATGCAGAAGACTCAAAACACAAAAGGCCAAAGACTCCAGTTACTCTCTAAGATATACAAACATCAAGCAAACAAACAAAACCTAGAGTTCTTCTTTCAGGTTCTAGTACCCCCAAATCTGTGAACCTTTCCTGCAGGTCAGTGACTCCCTAACAAAAACAGCACCTTCCCTGTCTGCAATGCTGATGTGTAAAGATACAGATGTGAGAAAACTGCCATTTTTAAACTCATGCTTGGGCTAGTTGTAAATTTGATGATTCTGCTTGTAATACTGTGTAATTTTTTCCCTTTCACATACCTCTTGAATTTTTTGTTTGATAAGCTGATCCTTTTAAAGCCTGGTTTTTCTTGCAAACTTTTCTAATTCCTTTCTTTTCTGAGTCTCCTTCTAACAATAATGTATATTGATTTTTACTACAAACTCTGTTGACTAAAGCCTACATTATCTTCATCCTTCTAATTTCTATCCCTATCTTCCTACTTTCTACTCTCATCTTTCAGGCTTAAAGCCATCTTTGAACTTGCTCTCTCTCACTGCCTGCCTCAAAACAAGAACCAACTCCTGTCATTTCTCTGCAGTTTCCTACAGCAGATCTTCCCACAGCTACTACCTTTTCTCAGACATTTATTACTCTCTTCATGCCTGAATCATACTAGATACTAGGGGTTGATCTCTCTGCATCTAATCCCTCAAAACGACCCGGGGTATATTATAATATAGGTTCAATTTTATCTCAAAGGCTGCTGCTAAGGAATAACTCCAAACCTCTTACCAAAAGAGAGCTCTCTAGGATATTCTAAGCCAGCATTTGACTCCCATCTAATTTTTCCTTCTTCAACAAATTAACTCTAGTGCTTTCATCCCTATATCCTATGGCATAATTTTGAATTCCTAATCTTGTTCACTCATCTCTGAGTATGGAATGAGTACTGTAAGTCACTACTCAAAGGGTCTGGGATTAAGGAGGAGGTATGAAACTAATCATCACTGATTTAAAGAAAAAAAAAGAACTTAAACAAATTCTCTCTGAGGTAACTCGTGGCACACTCATCTTTAGAAGCCATGAAGAGATTAGATCCATGATGTTCAGTTACATGCTCAAAGTCATACATCCAATAAGGGATAAGATGTGAATTTCAATCCAAGTTAGATGGTTCAAAGCTCATTTTCTTTATTCTATTTTCTCTGCCTTTAAATGCCACCCTCATTTTTAGCTTGTATGGCACCTTGCATGTAGTTAGGTACTGAGAGGGTAAGAATTAGGCCAATGAAAAAATGGGTAATTTGCAACAATGGGTGGTTAATGCTGGTCCTTTTTATTTGCATTCTCATCCACAGAGAGTACTAGTTATAAATCATGAGACTCTAAAAAGAATACATTTTACCTGGAGGTCAGGATCAGCCAAAGGTTTCTGGGCTCCCAGAGTAAAATGGTCTCTTTCTATGACTGTGTTGGTGAGCTGCAGTTTGGAGGCTGCTTTCCTATAAACTATTTCTTCCACAGTGTCTTGGCCAATCAGCCGGATCACTTTCCCAGCCCTGTACTGGAGTCAAATGAGAGCAGTGTTAGGAGTCTGCAAAGCTGGGGAAAAAAGCATGCCAGGAAAATACACCCAAAAGGAAGCAGAACCAAATGCCACATTGAGGGAAAAAGGAAAAAGACACTGCTCATTGGGACCTGAGCATTTGTTAGAGAAATCTGGCCTCAAATTCTTCCTGAACTTTTCCCCAAAAGAGGAAGAGGAAGGAAGACGAAGTGACCACTATTGGGCCTTCATCTGTAGCCAGGATAACCCCTGGCAGGCATGTTACCTCAAGTCAAAGGGTAGCTGAACACAACTTTGTTTCCTCTTTGTGGTACTGGGAACCCAACCCAGGGGAGCTTTACCATGAAGTTATAATCCTAGCCTTAAAAAAAAAAAAAAAGTTTTGAGACAGGGTTTAGGTAAGTTGCAAGGTTGGCTTTAAACTTGATCTTCCTGCTTGTCTCCCATGCTGATAATGATTACAGGCATGTGCACCCACTGGCTTTAACTTCATTTTTAAACTGAATTAGGATCTAACGTGAGAAACATGAACTAAATAAATTCTAAGTTTCTTCTAATCATTTTGGAATTTAACTGTTCTTTTCAACAAAGTGAGTCTGAACTGATCATGTGACCACTGATCCCCCAACATGACTCTACAAGCCAGTAGCACAACGGGGTTCAAACCCAGTGGTCTCTAACTCCAACGTGGCACTGTTGTCAGGACTACACGGTCCACCTTCCTCCCCAATCCACAGCTGCAAGCCAACAGAGCAGAAAGGTGCCAATGTCTAACTCACTCACTTGTTCTGGCCAATTTGGTGAGCTCTGGCAGCTGCCCGCAAGTCATTTTGAGGATTAAAATCACTGTAAAAAAAAATAACAGTATCTGCTGCTTTTAAGTTCATGCCAACTCCACCTGAAAACCATAAAAAAAAGGAACATGATGAGCAACACACAAATAGGGAACTAGAAAATACACAAGGCAGGACTAGGTCCTAGTGAAAATCAGAAATCAGTCCAACTGACTGGTTTCATCCTTCAAACTGACATTTCTGCCCCAGACTTCAGGTTTGACCACCCTACAGGGGTCAAAAGTGCTACCTCACCTTCCATTGCATGAACTGGGAAAATTTAATTATCAAATATAACAGAATGAGAGGTAAGCAGAAGAAAAGGATGCTTAAGTTAATTGCGTGAAGACATTTAATATTTGTTTGAAAACCTTGATTGGATTTTGCTTCAAACAGTCTGTAAATAAGGACACAAGTTCTTTCAGAAAACAGCTCCAAAAATAAGAGGTCTGGGGGCTGCAGTTGTAGCTCAGTGATAGAACACAAGTGATAGAACACGTGAGGCACTGGGTTCCTTCCTCATCACCACATAAAAATAAATAAAATAAAGGTATCATCTGTTATGGTTTAGATGTGGTGTCCTCCAAAAGCTCACATGTGAGACAATGCAAGAAGGTTTGGAGGAGAAATGACTGGGATATGGCTTTAACCTAATCAGTGAATGAATCCCTAATGGGATTAACTGAGTGGTAACTGGGGCAGGTGGGTGTGGCTGGAGGAACGGGTTCATCAGGCACATGGCTAAGGGGTATATATTTTGTATCTGGACAGTGGAGTCTCTCTCTCTCTGCTTTCTGATCATGATGTGAGCTGCTACCCTCAGTCACACACTCCTGCCATGATGCTGCCTCCCCTGGAGCTCCAAGGAATGGAGTCGGCCTTCTATGGACTAAGACCTCTGAAACCATGAGCCCTCCAATAAACATTCCTCCTCCACAGTTGGTTCTGGTCACAGAGGTGAAAAAGCTGACTAAAACAGTGCCCATCTACAACTAAAAATGTATCTTAAAACAATGAGAGGTCTGCAGTGGGCAGTAAGAAACACACATGACCATACTTGCAGCTTCAACAAGGTAGGAAGACCTGACGCTAGCTATGATTAGAGCAGATGATACCTGCCTCTGAGTGGAGAAAACCTGAGAGTGTCTTCCTGTACTGGTTTCCACACTGATCAAAGAAGATGTCATAAAATCAGTTCAAGACAAGAACACTCAATGCAACAACTCTCTGCTCTTTCTCCAATGGTGCAGGAAAAGGCCAAAAGAGCACTTTGGGTTCAGGAATTTAGAGTACTAAGAAGCAAACTACAGGCTTCTCTTTGATAAATGTGGAAACTGTACAGAACACACTCTAGCCACGGTTGTTGGAGCTCATTGCTAAAACAGGCCTAAAAGGGCTTGTTCCAAGAACTGAATGAAGGGTTCCTTTCCACAAGGACTACTAACTCCCGGCTGGATGTAAGACAAGCCAGGCAGGAACATTCTCATTGAAGTCTTCCCATAAAATCAAAGTTGGAATAAAGAAATACTAATGACTGAATACGGAGAAAGGCTAAGTAATACCCAATAATAAGAGCTACACTTCTACTTTACTACTGCCAAGCACTGCTCATGGCACTTTACATGTGTTGACTCTTTTAACCCTCACAACAACCCTGTGTCCTTGCTAGCACTATCCTCATTTTGCAGATGCTGAAATGGAAACAGCTAGATTAAGGGATTTATTTGAAGTTGCACCACTAGAAGATAAAACAGTGAGGATTCCATCCCATATTCCAGAATCTGAGGTCATTCCTCCTGGGACAGAGACAGGGTCTCACAGTGTTTGCAAGGCCGGCCTTGAACTCCTGAGCTCAAGCCATCCTCCTGCCTCAGCCTCCTGAGTAGCTGGGACTGTAGGCATGCACTACTGTGCCAGGCTCCACAACGTTTTTATCCACTGTATGCTAATTATCGAGGCAGTCATCTCATTTGAAAATGTGTTTGTGTTCCATAAGAATTATCTTTCTTGGGCTGGGGATGTGGCTCAAGCAGTAGCATGCTCGCCTGGCATGCGTGCGGCCCGGGTTCGATCCTCAGCACCACATACAAACAAAGATGTTGTGCTCGCCGAAAACTAAAAAATAAATAATTCTCTCTCTCTCCAAAAAAAAAATAAATAAATAATAATAATGATAAAGTTGCTTTGTCATCACTAAAAAAAGTTTAAAAAAAAAAGAATTATCTTTCTCTTGAGTTAATAGTGGCTAGTGCAGCCCTTCTTCACCAAAGATGATATTTTAAGCTGCATTTAGTTGTTTGGGACATATTCCTAAACTATTGCTGCCATCTGCAGGCAATATGTGGTAACAACCTCGTGGAAAGCTGGAAGGAAACATTAAATGAAAATATGGCACAGCTATAGCTACAACATGATGGCACGTATGACAGTGTATGAAAAAGGCTAATGTCCAGGACTGCTTCAGCTCCTAGATAATCTACTCTGAGGCCTCCAAGGAGATTAACTAATTTTAGATGTTTCAAACATTATTTGCTCTCTAAATATGAAAAATAAAATCTTAAACACGGGGCTGGGGATGTGGCTTAAGCAGTAGCGCGCTTGCCTGGCATGGGGTTCGATCCTCAGCACCACATACAAACAACAATGTTGTGTCCGCCGATAACTAAAAAATAAATATTAAAAATAAATTCTCTCTCTTCCTCTAAAAAAAAAAAAAAGAAATCTTAAACACATAAATGGAATTTCTCTCCCAACACTGACCATGCCTTTGACCAGATCCTTTGAGCTTCCCCAAAGACTAATCATGAGACAATGGGACTGAATGACAGGGTGTGGTATATGACCTGGTTAGAGACTGGACCAAAGGAATCTGATTGTATCTTATTATTGGCTTTAAGAGAGAGGTAAGACACACACTGGAGAAATGATCTCCTGATACTCTAGGGTCATACCTAACACTTCTTTTATGGACCCATATAGTACAAAGCACTTACTAAGTGCTTTCTACATAAGGGTGACCTTTCCTTCCATAAAGACATTAATCTCTTTATCATCAAGGACACAATTCCTGTTTGTATTCCTATATCTATTCCATCAGGATTACCATCAAAAAAATAAGATCATGAAACTCAGATTATGAATTCAAAATTAATTTAGGGCTTTTTGATTCAGAATGTAAGAAAAATTCCATTTCCCCAAACCGATTTCAAATTATTTAATACTATGTGAAAGCAACTGGCAAAACTATAAGTGTCAAGGGGCGCCACCCGCACAGCTGGAGTGCCCGGCTTAGCGCCCCACCTCGCCCACCGCCCTGCTACCGAGAAGTGCCCTGCACCGAGCTCCACCCACCCCCTACCAGTGGAGGGGAAGCCCCGCCCGGGAAAACCTCCTTTGAGACCTGGCTTGAGAAAAGCTGGTGTGCACCAGGTGGCGCGTCTGGGCAGCCCTTCTCCTGCAGCCCACTTACCTGTCAGGCTGCACTGCCATAAGTCCTGCTCCAGCACCCGTGTCCTCATCGCCTCTGGTGGGCCCTTTGCCTGGAAGGCTACTAAGAAGCCTGGCACTGGGCCCTCCATCTGGCTGCAAGAGGCTCCGCCCCACGCTGTGCGTGCTCAGCCTTTCCTGTGAGCCGCAGAGGACCCTGGACTCAGGGCTGTAGGAGCGCCGCGCTAACTGAATTCTATATTTTAGTGATAGTATGAAAATACTAATTGAAATCTATACTTCAATTAAATAATAATATGAGCCTTATAATTCTGTATTTGTACGTTTAAGCAAATGCATACTATTCTTATCATGTTTGGACTTCTGCATACCTTTCTGTTCTTCGTTTTGGGGTGGATTACTTTCTCTTAAGTCCTCTTCCATTCTTTCTTGTGCTAATTTTTTTGCTTCTTGTTTTTGGATCTTTCTTTTCAATTTTCTGTCTTCTTTCAGTCTTAGCTTCTCTAGGCTGATAAACATTTACAATTAGTGATAATTTACCTTTGTTAATTGCTCAATGAACTACTTTCTGTTGCCTACTATAGAAAACATTCTCCAAGCAATAGGCTGTGACTTTTAATTAAGAAAGCTATGTATAATTTGTATAGATGTTATTTCCATGTACATAATGTATATAAATTACTGTGTAGGGTAAATAAGAATAGTACATGTACTCTGCAAGCAAGATCCCATAATAAAATATTATTTTCACCCCAATAACAACATGGGAATTTGGTTGATTTGGTTACACTGATTCCTTTTCAACAAATAATTCTATACATCTTTTCTTTTGGTTTTTCTTGGTCACAAATTATAAGAAAAAAATCACTTTTTAGGATGAAAAACAAGAAGCAGGACCGAAAAGAAAAGAAAAAAAGGATTGGAATTATTTGATCTGAACAGAAAGATACAGAGGTGAATAATTTTGACAATACACTAAGTATTTCAAGGTAAGAAATAGTCATTGGTTCAAAATGTTTAAAGTGGAGAAAAATAAAAAAGCAAAAATGCTTTTGAAATTGAAAGCCAAAAGCTAACTATATAATTTTTGTTAAATGCCAAATCTGTTGATAAGTAATTTCATAACATGAAATGTTATAATTTTACTTACAAGTTCAACCACTAAATAGTGACTTTTTCAAATTTTCAGTATTTAATCATTCTAAAGCT
This sequence comes from Urocitellus parryii, assembly GCF_045843805.1. Taxonomy (NCBI): domain Eukaryota; kingdom Metazoa; phylum Chordata; class Mammalia; order Rodentia; family Sciuridae; genus Urocitellus; species Urocitellus parryii. The sequence goes on from NW_027553327.1 coordinate 2,682,156, forward strand.
AGTTCTGTTTTAAATATCCATAAAAATAATTTTTAAAATACTTATTTATATATGTTTACACAGCCAATTTTAAAAAATAGCACAATTTAGAAATCTGCATTTAACAGAGTTATATACTAAGAGACAATATAAAAACTACTGATTGATTGTTAAAAATCTTACCTAGAACATTTCTGTTTCAGAATAGGTCTTGGAGGAACTGCCCAGAAAGCAGGAAAAAAAAAAAAGGAAAGAATTAAGAGAAATCGAACAATTAAGATAAAATAAGCCTTACGGCAAGCCTGAAAATCCTATGATTCATCTCTTTCTCAATGTAACTTGATCTAAAATCCTAACACTCCCATT